>NC_138047.1:7128410-8424111 GCF_964194185.1 Rhinolophus hipposideros
CATCATTATAATTTTAACATTGAATCAATTTTTTTTGAAGTCCATAAGTTCTCAAATACTCAGATATCTGTACATAAGAACTGATATGTAATTATACATAACATAAATCGATTATTGTATAGCATGCAATTCAGCGGGTTTTAGTTTATTCACAGAGTTGCACAACCATCTGCATTGTCTCATTTCACAACATACATCACCCCATAATGAAGCCCCATACTCCTTACAACTCCCTCTTTATACTCCCTCCCCTGCCTGCTGACAACCACTAATCTACTTCTGTCTCTATAGTAGGTTTGCATACTCTGGATAATTCATATAAATGGAATCACACAATATGTGTTCTTTTGTGTATGTTTTTCACTTAGCACAATCTTTTGAAGATTCATCTATATTGTAGGTTCTATCACTACTTAATTTATTTTTATAGCTAAATTATGATACATGGATCTACCACGTTTTATTTATACTTACACCAACTGATGAACAATTTGGATTATTTCCACTTTTTTCTATTAATAATGCCATTATGAACATTTGTATACACATTTTTGTTTTGTTGTGAACATTGTGTACACATTTATACAAACGGATGTATAGTTTCAATTCTCTTGGGTTATGAACATCTACAGATAGAAAAAAATCAACTCCAAGTATCCTCAAACAAATTAAACTGTTATACTATTGGCAAAACAGAAAGTAAAAGTCTGATGCAAATTTTTAATATTGAATGGAGATTGGATTTTACTTATTTGACCTACATGAAAGATAATTACTATTGACTATCTTCTACCACTAGTATAGTGAACTTCATTTAAACGGGTGTATTTGTTTTGTTTTAGAAAATGTGGATAACATTTCTAACATGAATATTTGACTATAGTTTTTACAAATCATAAATATTGTGTAAATTATATTCCATTTTACTATTAATGTAATATGCAGAGTTTCATTGATTTTCTAATCTGTATTGAACGTGAGCAATTATGTTTTACTTCAAATACCTGCATTTCATTGTGTACCTTAAATTATTCATTCACTAGGAACACATTTAGTATGCCTATTATGTGCCAGTTACTTTCAGGTACTAAGGACACAGCACTAACAAAAGAAAGATAAGGTCCTTTTGTTATGGAATATACATAGTAGTAAAGGAGATAGACAATAAATATAGATTAAAATATAAAGATATTCCATGGACTAGTATGCACTATGAAGAAAAGAAAGAGGGCAACTGAGGTAGAGTTGTGTTCAGCGGGTGCAGCAGGATCCAGATTGTGAAGAAGCTTTCAGTCACCATGGAGAAGGATGGAATCTTTGGAGAATTTTATACAGCAGCAGGCTGAAGTATACTAAATCTTTTTCAAAGGTTTCCCTGGCCACTGTGTGAACAGATAATGAAAGTCGGGGGTGTGCATTGTAGAAGCAGGAATACCAGTTAGGAGGTGATTAGAGTAGCAGGCTTTCAGTGAAACATAAGCCTATATTACCAATTTTTTTATTGTTTTATTGCTGTGAAAATTATCTGTTTATTAGAATGTCCTTGTCCCCACGGGATTCTTGCGTTTATTGAACATTTGGCACAGGCAACATTGAACATGTCGTCAGTGTTAGGCACTGTACCAGCTGTTGGAGACACAGAGAAAAACTACGGTTGCTGCCATCATAACTCTGATAAAAAATTGGTGAAGCTCCCATGACTTAATGCAAATCCTGAGGTAACACATTCCACGACCATAGTTGGAAGTCTGTATTTCCTTTTGTGGCTCTTCAGAGAGTCTAATGTGCACTTTATAAATCTAAGAGATCATTAAACATAAACGTAAGTGGAACTACAAAAGCCTACATTCTCTGTGTATATAAACAGCAAGTCTCTGGGTCCACATATAACAAATATAAATTACTTTCAGATGTTGAAATAAGTATTGTATACTTACTCTGTGTAGGGCTATAAGTGTATCCAGTAATATCATTGGAAACTGTAAAATGACCAGATCACGGTGTCATCCTGTGAAAAATGTTCACTAAGATAACATAAAATTCAACAAAAATGTATTTTATGGATTTGGCTCTAAATTACAATGCCATGAGTGTCATAGTTATTAAAGAGAGAAGAGATCATCTTCAGAAATGTTTTTAATATGAATTTTAAAATTTACACTTCACCCTTGTTTGCAATTTTACTCCTTATCAATAGTATGCCTTTTCTCCAAACTTTTTTCTCTGATTTTTAAAATAAAATTCATCCATCCTTTCAGTCAGCAAATATGCATTGAGAACATTTTCTGTGCCTGGGACTATATAGTAGTGAGACAGTCAAGTTCTTAGTCTTTGTGAAGCTGAACAATCTAATTAGTGGGACTTATGACAGTTAAATGATGATAACTATATAGCATTAGGTTGGTGCGAAAGTAACTGCGGTTTAAAAGGTTAAAAATAATTGCAAAAACTGCAATTACTTTTGCACCAACCCAATGACATAGAAATACACATGGGAGAAGTGCCGAGCCTAGACTTCCTAGATAACAAACAATCAAAAAAAAAAAACAACTACAAAAAACAAAACAAAACAAAACAAAAAACAATGTGACCTGAGAGAATAGGTGGGGTTAACAAAGCAAAAGGATGTGAGCTAAGGAGGGTTGAAGGGAAGGCTTTCAGGCAAAGAGAACAGCATAGGCCAAACCTCAAAAGAAGACGTGATAGTATTTTAACAGAAGAGCTGGAGAGCCATCACTTTTGCTTTAGCGAGGCAGATTAGGAGTTTGAGAGAGCAAATGGGGGGGGTAGTTAAAGATAAGATGGAATAGGTAAATGATGGGAGTGGGGTGGGGATTATGCAGGTCCCCAAAGTCCAACTCAGCAGTTTGCATGTTTTCTTGAGTATGATTAGGGAGTTGCTATATTTTTGCCAAACGAATGACATGCATGATATAAGTTGTAAGCCCAGGATCACACTAGTACCAACTGTGGTGGCTCTGGAATGAAGGAAGATGGTTCAAAACAATCCATTTTAACAGCAAGTTGACAGGCGGTTCCAGCAATCCATTCTTTTCAATGACTGACTTTATTACAAAATACTCATTTTGTCCTAGACTTGCACCATTATTTTACATGAAAAATGGAGTGTCCTGGGACTGAGTTCTTCTCGTTCACCTTCCTGTGTGATCACCTACAATCCTGTTACCATCAGTGACCATAGTTTCATTCCCATGTCTCTTATTCACATAATTCTCCTTTCTTTTATTCTCCTCTCATAGTCTCATTTCTTTCTCGTTTCTGTCTTATCTTTTCCGTGAAGTGAATTCACACTAGTATTTGGAGAGTAAGAAATGTGTTACTTGTGTTGTGGAATCTGTTCAATAGGTTTTTTTTCAAATGTACCATTTCTCAGGGTTATAAAAATTAATCCTGGAGACTAACCGAAGCACAGGACCCTATAATAAACATGAAGCAAAAAGTATTTTGCACATTTAGATTAAATGAGTGTTGTCTTTATAAGGCATTTGTTTTAAGTGAGGAATATAAAAGACTAAAAGTTTTCAATAAAAGGTAGGTAAGGACAACCGTAGTCAAATACTCTTGGTTCAAAAAAGAATCAAAATGAAGCCAGCAACCCGAGGGAAATGACACAAGGCTGATTATAAGGATATCGTAAAGATGTTTTCATTAGTTAAAATACAGAAGAAATTAGGGAGAAAATGGTTTTATAAGATTCTAGTATGATTTAAAAAACTGAAAAGCTGCACAAAGCCCACAAATACAATGAACACTAACCTGGAAGCAGACCGTGTCCTCTGTCCAGTGATTGGATACAGACCCCCTGCAGGGTACATGCGTGCACAAGAGACCCCCACATCACGCTGAGGTTCCCTTTCTGAACCAGATGACCAATTAAAATCAGTGTATTTTATGACACTGAATTTAAACAGAAGTTAACCACTACCTTTAATTCCATTAGAAATGTAGTGATCATTTAAATCTCCATTATCCAGATTTGATCTTTAAGGGTACCTGACATCCATACCTGGTTGCATAGCAATGAAGAAATGGGCTAGAAGTTAACTCGGGGGCTAGGGCACCAGGGTTGTAGTCCTAGAGCAACTTTCACTATTGTTCCAGGGCAAACATACTTTCTGTTTTATCTTCAGCAGGACACTCCAGCAGGACACTCCAGCCGTCACCTGTGGTAATGTGTAAAACAGGGAATGTAGCTAGTGAACTTAATAATCTAGCTAAAGAGACTTCCAGGCAAAATACTGAAAGGGCTACCTGGATTCTGTACATTGTTAGTGATAAAGGGCTAATGGAGAGAGATGAACTAAGGAGCAAACAGTGTACTTTTCTAATTGAATTTGGAGGATATGTAGAAGGCCATGACATTTTCAGCCAGAAAACTGAACTGAAAATAAGGAAGGTTAAAATGGTGCTTTAGGGCAGAGGTTAAAACGTAGCCATAGGTGTGATTGTAAAAGCATTACATGTGGAGGTAAAATAAAAATAGAGGAATTAAGTAAAAGAATATTAATGAAAAGGCTGTTTATTAGTTTATTTATTTTATTATTTTTATTAACTTATTTTTTTTCATATTAACAAATTCATTTTGATTTATCTCTTAAAGGGGTATTTAATGGAAAGTAATAATAATAAAGGGCAACTAGCAGTTTTAATGCTTACAGTTTATCAGATACCATTTTAAGTATTTTAAATTTATTAACTTCTTTAATCCTAAAAACTGCCCTATAAAGAGGAATTATAATTAACTTCCTATTGCAGATGGCTAAGCACAGAAGTTAAATAAGTGGTACAAGATACAATCATTTTCTCAAATCAAGAATTATTTTTAAAAGGACTGTAAAAAACATATTGTAAACAAGAAAAATAGAAAATTCTAGGAATATGAAATATAAATTAGGATAGCAAGTCAACACTTCAAAGTTTGATGGGAGAGAGGCAGGGAGATGGTGGTGGGTAGGACATGATAATCAAAGTTTTTGGCTTTTCTTTCCACTAGAAAAATTAAAGCTATTTAGGATATTCAAAGGCTAATACACTTACCCTCTTCTGGCAGAATAACCTGACGTTTGCCTAGTCTGTTTCGGTATCAAGACCTGATAGAGAAAGTTTCTCTTCCCCAAAGCTGTAAGGATGAATGAAGGGACTTCGTAGAATTGAAAACAGCGAAAAGAGGGAGTTAATGTGTGACCAGCAACACACTACGATCAATATAACCAGAAGCAGGTATCACATGCTCAGACAGGAAGCATATGTCCAAGAGGCTGAGTGGTCGGAACAGAAAATCAGGAATGAGCAATTTGGGAATGAGTAATTCTCTTTGAAACAGAAGCTGGTGCCACAGTAAGCTTCTCAGGACTTCAGGTGGTGTGGTGCAAGGAGAGAGTATATATAAAATAGACATATCCACCTATGTTTTTATCATCCAGAGAATGTTTATTGAACATCTATTTATGATATGGTGTGAGAGGAATCTAAAAAAAAAAAAAGATACTTGCCAGGTAATGATGTATGCAGTCACTGGGGGCTGGGCCCATATAACTCGTAATCTTGGTTTTCTCCCATATGCCTATCATGGTGTGTAAAGCAGGCCTTGAACAGCTATGTGCTGAACGACTGGATGAATGTAATACTACCAATACACAGTCTCATAGGCACAAGCAGACCTCTGTAAACCAGCCATTACATGAGATATATTGAAAATGCCAGAAGCTCAGAAATAGAAGTCATTTACACCTGAAGTAATAAACACAATCTTCATGGCACAGGTGACATTTGAGATATGCCTTGTCCAAGTTCATTCATCATTAATTTCTAAAGGTATTTATGCCTTGACATACTGTTTCTTCTTCCTTGAATTCACTCCATTCCTTACTGATAAAGTCCCCCTTGCAAAGATACATAGCTTTCTTTTACTGTTTTTATTTGCACCTAAGCATATGATTTGTTTCTATCACTAGTATTTTAATTCACTTTATCTGAGAGGCAGTGTGGAACAGCTCCTTATGTGATCTTCACTCTTCTCTGTAGTGGGGTATTTAAAAAAGTGTTAATAAAGCTCTCCCATTTGTAACATGATATATATTGATAGTAACTACTAAATGCCTCATTATTAATATTATTGCTAATGTTTTGTTTCAGTTGGGGAATAAAATAGACCTGTCAGAAATACTGTGCTACTAAGCCAGTGAATCCTCTGTATAGGTGAGCTGACTTCAACTGAATTGATCCTGTCCAATTTAACCACTTTATTCCAAGTTTAAATGATGGCTCTAGAACTATCCCTACTAGAACCAAAACACTGCATGAGTCTGAGTTGCCAGAGAACTTCTAATGATAAGTGAACTAAGGAAACTTAAAGACTGATGAAAGTTCACACAGACAAGGCAATTGAGCCTTTTAACAATGAGTCCACTAATTATGTTCGATTCACTTGTCTACCTTGTTTTAATAATCAAACGATTATGCAACCAAAACAATAGGTGCATCAAATTCTCTGTCAGATTTGGTGGGAGGGAACTTATTTTTCATTGTATTTATATTATATTTGCTAGATTACTTTTCAGTTACATTTGACAGATTTTATTACATACTTATGCCCAGCACCAGCGTGATTACTGAGCAAGATAGAAGAAAATCTGTATCATCACGAATGAAATTAATCTTGGCTCCTTGGGGACATAAACCGTATTTTAGGTATCTTTGAATACTAAAAATATAGCATTGTACTTCCCAGGTAAAGGGAATGCCTTTAACTAAAAAGAATATTCGAATCCCTATGTGGAGGATGGAGCTAAGAATTGTTCTATCATACATTATATTTCCTTGGAGTTCTATTGCTGAATTGCCTACTTCAAGAGGTCTCAGATTTATAAATAGTTGGTTTTCCTCTAGACTTGTCATTTGAAACCATTTTCAATGTGCAATTTGTTTTGTCTCTGTGTGAATTTTCTAGATTTAAAATGATCGTTCTATTACCTAGCACACATCAATCTGTTTAGACTTACATTTAAGTTCATGCGTAAACTAAATCTCAATTACATGGGCTAGCCAATACGTAAGATAAACTCTATAACCTTCACCCCAGCACAAAAATAAACATTCCACATTACCAACCCAGAATTACTGAGAATGGTTCCACGTCTCCTCTGACATTCAAACCAGGAAACTTAAGCAATTTCAAAGAGATTTTTCCAAAGTTTCAAATTCATATAATTTGATAACACAGAATAAACACTCACCATCTGCAACAGAAACACTTTTGCTGTTCATGACCACGCTATATGTTTCTGGGAAAAGCTAATCAACCAGCAGAACTTAGTTGACTTCCTGCAAACACCTGGATTTCAGAAAGGTATCATTCACACTACAGTGATCAACTTGACAGTTTTTCTAGCACAAACCTAGTCACATTTGGAGACTCCAAATCCAAGTTCATACAAGAAACTTGACCATGTAACCAGTATATGGCAACTGCAGTCTGGCATCAATGAAATAAACCACAATTCATTTATATTTAACACATACCAAAACAAAACAAAAAAAAAGTAGGAAAAAAACCTTTTATCCAAATGCTTTAAAAAGATTTAACAGCCATGGTTACATTTCATTCTGTTGCTTGACAGGCCAAGGCATCACTAGTATTTGATGTTTTGAGAAAATAGTTTTTATTGCTGCTAATGGAAAAAAAGAGGTTAAGAACGTGGCGGAAGCAGTGGTCAGAGGCGTTGAGTTAATAGGAAATCCAAAGGAAGAGCATTAATTTGCACATAGCAAGTATTGGTGTGTCTTACCTCTTTTGAGAGAGCTGAGAGAGATGACATTGTGCAATCGCTGTGTTCCCGTGGACACAGCCTGTGCCTTCCAGTTCTCTGCCACTACCTGGAAGTGATGGTTCTTTTGGGAGGGACCTGTAGGATTAGTGCATTTTTAAATCAACCCAAAATATGAACACCCTCCAAAGGGGGACTAAGTATTTACTATAAACTGTGGTTCGTCACTGGGCCATGTGCTTTCACAGGAAAAACGGCTTTAAAATTATGCTGGTCTCATCAGAAGCAACCTGAAAAATGTTCCTTTCTCAGCAGTGGCATCCTGACCTGTAAACATGTTGTAGAGCACAGTTTCAAAAGCTTCTGTTATCTGTCCACTTATAGATGGTAGCAAGCTTTAAATAAGCCTTCCTTTTCCCTCTTTGAGCTTCAGATGACCTCATGCAGCTTTAACAAGATCCCTGAAGAACCCGACTCAAAGAGATAAAATGATGTGTGTATGCACATGTGCTTTATGAGTATCTGAGAGTCGGTGACAAAAGTGTTTCTAGATATTTTAAGAGAATTTGAACAACAGGTATTGTTTCATGCTGAGTCTTTTGTGTAAAATGCAGGCATTTTGGAATTTGTGTATATAACAACAGATAATTGGACTGTAGAAAGTATCAAATCTTCATAAAATGTATGTGATGGAATTCTTGACACTCTAGAAAAATACCTTTCCCAAATTAATCTCGTTATTTTTGAAGGATCTTTCTCCAATACACGTCAGGGGTGGGCTTCAACATATAAAATGAGAGGAAAGGATACAATTCATTCTGTAACAGGCACTCTCACTCAACTGTAGATTATTCTTTACCATTCTCTTTCCTTCCTATTTGGTAATTCATTCCCTCTAAATAGTTAACAATTCTTTGTATTAAACCTTTCCTGCTCAGATCAGTGTGTGGTCTTCCCCTTCTCCTTAGGACAGCTTAGTGTAGAAATGAGCATTTGCTTTGCTCCCATTACATCCCAGTTTGTCACTGGAAGTGGCCTGGTTTTAACCTAGACCCCCAGGCTTGATTTCTGTATCATATCTGTCTGCCTTTCCTGCAACTGGATTTAGCCACATAATGGCAGATGCCTGAACACCTCCCAGCAGTCGTTGCCATGGTCTACTTGGCGACTTGCTCTAGAATCCTTTAATCTTTGCAGTGGAGCCAAAGTAAATTCAACATGGTGGCCAGCCACCACAACAGGGATTTCTAAATAGAGTGACTGTTGAGAAATGTGTAATCCCATGTCCTATTTTCCTTACTGATTGCTCCAAAACTAATTTAAGGAATTACAGCCAGTGTGGTCTCTCTTAGAGATTAGCAGTTAAGGCTAGTATTTCCTTCCCTGGTAAAATCAATGCAAAATGACTCAGCCGCTCTGTGATGATGTCTCACCCCAGGCCATCATACCGATGTGGTTCTTGGCCACCTCAACTAAGGAAGAACCCTACGAGCCCTCTGCTGCCTGCTGGTTGGCCAGTGAAACCTCTGCCTTCAACACTTATTTAAAGGGATTTACAAAGGAACTTATTTCTGGACTTTCTAATGGCTTGAGTTTAGAAAATACATGCTTCATTCCTCTCTCCTCAACCCCACTTCCAGCCCCCATTTGGACGATATCATCCAGGCCCTTCATGCACTGGTCAGTCTGATTTAAATGTTACCTATCAGTATCAGAACCCACAATTTCTTTAAACAAAAAAATAATAGAATTATCATTTGCCAACAACAGTGGGTTCTGGTAACCAGAGGCCCATTTGGAAGGCACGAGCATCAGAATGCAAGTCAGGAGCAGCAGTGATAGAGCGAAATCCCTTCCCTGAGAAAGGGTAAAATGGGAAAGCGAATAGGGGGGTTAAACCTGGGGTACACAGGTGAGTGCTGTGAGGCAGGAGCTAAACATGGAAAAAAGAGGTGACTGGGCTCCCTACCTCTCTCAGTTTGGCCGTGTTGTCAGAGCCCTGGGAGAAGAGACATGTTCATTGAGGAGTCTGAGGCAATTTCCTGTGAAGAGAGAAATTTTAAAAAAGAAGTCTCTCATTAATGTTTAGCTTCTGGTGTACAATGCCATGATCAGGTGTCCACAGTATCCCTTGTCTTGTACACCTGAAACTAATAAATAAATAAAAAATAAATAATAAAAAAAAGAAGTCTCTCCGCCAGCTTTCCTTCTAAATCTTCAGCAAATTCTGTGCGGCTCACCAGCATTTTTAGATCCACAAAGCCATTTCAGAGCCATGCATACCGGTACTGAAATCTGCTTCCGCAATGGCCTTGGATGGAGACAAACTGCAGCCAAGGTCAGCCCCACATCCGCAGTACTGGATGGGGGTGAAGACCCGGGAATGGGAACTCTGGGACGGTCACTTGGAGTTGGTAAGGCAAGTGGCTTAGCTCCTTCGTGTCTTAGTTTTAGTTTTCTCTTCCATAACGTGAAGATGAGCATAATAGTTATGATCTCAGAGTTGTGAGAATTAAGTTGAAAAGGAACTGACACATACTGAGCAGGCAATAAGCGGTTTATCCATGTTCAGTTTTGCATGCTCTTGAAAGATGGTATTGTTTGACTCCAGCCATTAATCTCTTCCAATATATCTGTACTCTTTTTAAGAACTTTTTCTTTAATCTGACAGACTGATACATGAAAGACAGAGCTATAAAGCGCACAAATGCTATTTCTAACTAATGAACCCAAATCTCTGTCTGCCATTTAAGTCACTTAGAAACCTGATAGAGTCACAAGTTCATTTGTTTATTCAGTGAGCCTGCTTTCCCTGCCAGATACTTCGCCGACTATTATAATATCATTAAGCCAGATTATGTTTCTTGGAAATTGCTCTGATGCTCGTGTTAAATGAAAATGTAAGTGAAACCTTAACTAGAAGTACCTCAGTTTCACTAAGTTGGGGAAACTTAATTTACTAAAACCAATAATGAGAAACTCATCTTGTTAGGAAAGAGAAAAAAAACAAAACACACTCAAGTACCTGATCATGTTTACATGAAACCTAATGTAATCGAATTCTCACAAGGAAAAAATATTATCACATCTATGCACATGTGAGATAATTGTCTTCGCCGGTTTGAAAATTAGTCACCCAAGCCCCATGCATGCGTCCACCTTAGAGGGAGGGGCTCCTTGTTTGTGCTGGACACTCACTCGTTTGCTGCCTTTGTTTCTTTCTCGCTGCTCCAGTCCATCATTCACCCAGCTCCTAAATTTTTGCCTTCGGCTTCTATTCTCAGGAGTTCTTCCTCGGAACCCGGTAATAGACTTGTTTTCTCTGGTCCTCCTCTCCATCTGTCTCTTCCTGGATGGCCCTAGTAGGCACCTTTTTGAAAAAGCCTCATCTCCCAACCCCCTTTCGGGTATCAGTCCATTTCTGTGATCTGTGGTTGTGTCTTCCTGGGCTCCATTCAAGAAATGACGGAAAAGACATCAAAGATCAATTATGAAATATTCATTGTGCAATAATCTGCACTGATATCTTTTAAGACAGTCAAAATGATTGAATTATTTCTGTCATTATATAATCAATTTCAAATACTAAAAGATATCCAAATATATGAATCACGGGGCCTCTTTCACACAGCAGTATATAAATTACTTGATGGTAAATTGTCAGTGTGTGGGACTAAATAATAAAATACATTTAGAGAAATCATCTTATTCCCATAAGCACACCTAAGAAGGATGATTTGTGAAGTTGAAAATGTTGAAAGGCTTATTTTCAATTAACATTCAATCCAAAGGGAAAAAGAAAAAAGAAAATACAACAAAACAAAAGCCCAGTAGCATAGGATCTCATAATCTTAGGGAAGGAAACATGTTGAAAATATCAAAAGTATTTATTTTTTCCTGGTAAAGGTGATATAATCTGCTTGGTCTCATACTCATGCCTTCCAATAAACATGGCAAATGACACCACTGAACCCCTCTTTCTGTTTTTTTTTTTCTTTTCCGGCTTTATTGAATTATAATCAACATATAACATTGTATAAGTTTAAGATACACCGTGTGATGACTTCACACTATATATTGTGAAATGATAGCCACCGTGAGGTTATTTAGCACAATCTTTTCCTCATGTGATTACCATTTTTTTTTGTTATTGTTACAGTGAGAACATTCAAGATCTATTCTACTAGCAATTTTCAAGTAAACATTACAGAATTGTTAACTATCGTCACTATTCCATATAAGTACATCAGACCCCCAGACTTATTCCTCTTATAACTGGAACATTGTACCCTTCCAACATCTCCTCATTTTCCCCATCCCAGCCCCAGCCCCTGGCAATCACCAATCTACTTTCTGTTCCTATGAATTCAGCTTTTTAGATTCCACATATCATATGAGATCGTACAGTATTTCTCTTTCTCTGTCTGCCTCACTGCACTTAGGGATGAACCTCAGGGTTCATCCAAGTTGTTGCAAAAGGCAGCATTTTCTTCTTTTTTATGACTGAATGATATTCATTTCATCATTTTCTTTATCCATCCATCTGGCGATGGACATTTAGGTTGTTTCCATGTCTTGGCTACTATGAAACTGCTGCAATGAATATGTAGATAGCTCTTTGAGATAGAGATTTCATTTCCTTCAGAATTTCCTTCAGATTTATACCCAGAAATAGGACCACTGGATCCTATGGTAGTTCTATTTTTGATTTTTTGAGAAACCTCCGCATTGTTTTCTGTAGTGGTTTTATCAATTTACAGTTGCACCAACAGTGTACGAGGGTTTCCTTTTCATCACATCCTCACCAGCATTTACCTCTATTCTTCTTATTAACAGTCATTTTAACAGATGTGCGGTGATATTTCATTACGGCTTATGGCTTAGATTTGCTTTTTCGTGATGATTAGTGATGTTGAGCACCTTTTCATGTACCTTTTGGCTATTTGAGTAGATTTTCTGGGGAAATGTTTATACAGGTCCTTTGTTCATTTTTAATTACATAGGTTTTTTTTGTTATTTGCTACTGAGTTATATGAATATTTTATATATTTCAGATGTTAACCTCTTATCAAATAGATGGTTTGCAAATATTTTCCCTCAGTCCATAGATTAACCTTTTGTTTTGTTGATTATGCTGCAGTTTTTTTTAGTTTGATACAGTCCTACATGACTTGCACTTTCATTACTTGAGCTTTTGATGTTATGTCCAAAAACTTGTTGCTGAGACCAGTGTCAAAGATTTTGGTGATGGAAGGAGAACTGACTCTGGGTATTGAACACACAATGGGATTTATAGATGATGTAATACAGAATTGTACACCTGAAATCTATGTAATTTCACTAACAATTGTCACCCCAATAAACTAAAAATAAATAAAAATAAATAAAAAAAAACGATTTTTTTTTCTTCTAGGAATTTTATACAGTTTCAGGCTTTAACGTTTAAAACTTTAATCCACTTTGAGTTAACTTTTGTGAGTTTTATTAGGGGTCAACTTAATTCTTTTGTATGTGGATATCCAGTTTTCCCAACACCATTTATTGAAGAGACTATCATTTCCCCATTGAATGATTTTGGCTCCCTTATCAATAGAAGGTTTATTTCTGGGCTCTCAATTCTGTTCCATTGCTCTATGTGTCTATTTTTATGTCAGTACCATACTTCTTTGTTACTGCTTTATAATATAGGTTGAAATCAGGAAGTGCAAAGGTTCCAGTTTTGTTTTTCTTTCTCAAGATTGCTTTGAATATTTATGGTCATGATTCTGTATAAATTTTAGGATTGCATGTTCTCTTTCTGTGAAAAAAAAATGCCACTGGAATTTTGATAGGGATTACAATAAATCTATAAATGGTTTTGGGCAGTATGGACATTTTAACCATATTAACTCTTCTGATCCATGAACATGGAATAATTTTGCATTTGTTAGTGTTATTTTTTAAGTTTTTTCATCAATGCACTATCATTTTTGGTGTATAGATCTTTCACTCCCTTGATTAAATTTATTCCTAAATATTTTATTGTTTTTTGGTACTATTATAAATGGGATTGTTCTTTTTATTCCTTATTCAGGTATTTTGTTGGTAGTGTATACAAATGCAACTAATTGTTTGTATATCGATTTTTATCCTGCAAATTTACTGAATTTGTTTATTAGTTCTAACAGTTTTTTGGGTGTAATTTTTAGGGTTTTCTATATATAAATTCATGTCATATGCAAACAGCCATTTACTACTTCTTTTCCAGTTTGGATGATGTTTATTTCTTTTTCTTGCCTAATTGCTCTGGCTAAAATTTCTAGTACTGTGTTGAAGAAGAGTGGTTTAGGGGGCACCTTTGTTTTATTCTTGATCTTAGAGGGAGTTTTCAACCTTTCCCCATTGACTATAATGTTAGCTGCGGTTGTGTTGTGTATGGCCTTTATTATGTTGATGTATGTTCCTTTCGTGCATACTTTGTTGAGAGTTCTTATCATGAAAGGACATCGAATTCTGTCAAATGTCTTTCTGTGACATTGAGATGATCATATGACTTTTATCTTTCATTCTATTAATGGTGCATCACATTGATTTGCATATGTTGAGCCATCTAAACATCCTCATGAATAGGAGTAAATCCCACTTTATCATGGCATATAATCCTTTTAAAGTGCTGTTGAATTTGCTTTGCTACTATTTTATTATTTTCAACTATGTTTTAAAGTACTGTTAAATTTGGTTAGTTACTATTTTATTGAGAATATTTTCAACCATATTCATCACAGATATTGGACTGTGATTTTCTCTTCTTGTAGTGTCCTTATCTGGCTTTGGTATCAGGATAACGCTGGCCTACTAAAATAAGTTTGGGCGTGTACCCTCCTCTTCAACTTTTGGAAGAGCTTGAGAACAATTGGTGTTAATTCTCGTAAGTGTTTTGTAGAATTCACACATGAAGCTGTCTGTTCCTAGGTGTTTTTTTGTATGTGTGTTGGGAGATTTTTGATTACTGAGTCACTCTTTCTTGTTACTGGTATGTTCAGATTTTCTAGTTTGTGTTTAGGTGTGTGTGTGTGTGTGTGTCTGTGTGTGTGTGTGTCTGTGTGTGTGTGTATGTATGCTTGTGTATGATTCAGTCTTTATATATTGTATGTTTCTGGGAATTTATCCATTTCTTCTAGGTTGCCCAATTTGTTGGCATATAATCGTTCTTGGTAGTCTTTTATAATCCTTTGAATATCGAGCTCAGTTGTAATGTCTCCACTTTTACCTCAAATAATATTTATTTGAGTCTTCTCCTTTTTTTTCCTCTTGATAACTCTAGCTAAGGGTTTGTCAGTTTTGATTAGTGTTTCAAAATACTAATTCTTAGTTTCATTGATTTTTTTTTTTTTTTTTTAGTCTCTGTTTTACTTATTTCTGCTCTGAAATTTGTTATCACCTTTCTTCTCCCAACTTTGGAATTATTTGTTCTCTTTTTTCCTTGTTCCCTGAAGTTAAAAGTTAGGTTATTTATTTTAGTCAGTTAGTTAGTTAGTTAGTTAGTTTGTTTGTTTGTTTGTTTTCCTTAACGTAGGCATTTAACATTACATACTTCCCTCTTAGAACTAGTTTTGTTGCATCCCATCTTTTTAATTTTGTGTTATCGTCTTCATTTGATCCAAGATTTATTTTTCCTTTTGATTTGTTTTTTGACCCATTGGTTGTTCAGGAGTGCATTGTTTAATTTTCAGGAGTGCATTGTTTAATTTCCCCATATTTGTAAATTTTCCAGTTTTTCTCCTGTTATTGATCTAATTTCATACCACTATGGTCAATAAGGATACTTGATATTATTTCAGTCTTTTAAAATTTGCTAAGACTTGTTTTGTGACCTAACATATAATCAATCCTGGAGAATGTTCCATGTGCACTTGAGAAGACTGTGTACTCTGCTACTGTTGGATAGAATATGCTTCAAATGTCTGTTAAGTTTATTTAGTCTAAAGTATAGATCAGGTCCAGTGTTTCTTTATTGTTTTTTGTGGGGGTATTTTTGTTGTGTTGTGTTTTTTTTTTTTTCATCTGTATGCTCTATCCATTGTTGAAAGTAGGGCATTGAAGTCCCCTACTATGATGGTATTTCTCTTTTTTCTCCCTTCAGATCAGTATTTGCTTAGTATATTAGGTGCTTAAATATCAGTGCATATATATTTACAATTGTTATATCCTCTTGGTAATTTATTTCTTTATCATTATATAATAACCTGCTTTGCCTCTTTTGTCAGTTTGGACCTTAAGTCTATTTCATCTTATATAAGTATAGATATTCTTACTCTTTTGGTTTCCATTTGCATGGAATATCTTTTTTCCATCCTTTCACTTAGAGTATGTGTGTGTCCATAAAGCTGAAGTGAGTTTCTTATAAATAGCATAGAGTTGAGTTATGTCTTATTATCCATTGAGCTATTCTATGCTTTTTGATGAGAGAATTTAATCCATTTACATTTAAAGTAATTATTAATAGATAAGGACTTGCTAATGCCAATCTTTTTTTTTTTTCTCTTCAAACTTTTGGTTTCTGATGGTTTTATAGTTCCTTTATTCTTTTCTTTCTTTACTGCTACCTTCCTTGGTGATTTGATGATTTTCCATTGTCTTTATGACAATGGAAGGATGATTTTCCTTCTCTTTATCTTTTGTGGGCCTAATGTAGGTTTTTGCTTTGTGTTATTCATGAGTCTTATCTACCTGATAGCTATAAGAGTTTATTCTGAGTGGATAACAACTTGACCCTGTGAGTTAGAACAGAATACAAAGTCCGGTTAGAGATCAAGTATCAAAGAGAATGCCCATTCAGGCATGGTGAAGGCTACCTTTCTTAATTTACTCTTAACCCAGCAACCAAGTTCTTAAAGGATATGAATCAGATAAAAGGTTCTAGTAAATAGACGTACCCTCCAGCCTCATTGCTTTCTTAGTCCTTTTTGAAGCCAGTTCTGAATTTCAGCCAACAGCAGGTGCTACCAAGTAAGAGAAACATCATAACCATTAGCTTACTGCCAGTAGCACCCCTTTCTGTGGAGGCAATAACAGGTTCTACCACTAGACATAAAAATATACATAAGTTGTACTGAAATCTCATACTATCACGAACTATTATTAAGCATCATTGGACTTATAGCAGGCCTCTACAAGCCACCCACACTTGAAATTTGTCCTCTGCTGTCTCTGAGACCAAATTCCTACGCATTACCTCAAGTCAGTTAACTGTGTTTCTATTCTGTTACCTCAAGCCTGAATCTATTTGTCAGCAACTGGCTGATTATGTTAATACTTCTAGGAATGGCACTCAGTCTTTTTCTTAGTTCTTTCTGCCTTCTTCGCCTATAGGAACGGACATCCCATTCATAAAACCCAAAGTTATACTGTGGTCTCTGCTTGTTGATTAATGCAAACCAGCTGCCTGTTTTCAAACCTATAAATGGTGCCTAAAATAATTATTAAAGGAGAACTAATTTACAGACTCCAGTGCGGGAAGCTCACCTGGATCCCATCAGTGGGCTCCTTCAGATTTCCATATAAAGGCTGCCTGGTGTCTGAACTTTGCTATCTCCCTGTATCTGAGCCCACCACTTTAGATTCACAGTGATGGGGGAAATATATATATATATATATATATATATTCCATTATGTTCTAAAAATCATATTGGAACTCTTTATGTGCTGGATACTTTGTTAGGCCCTGGGGCTATAACAGTAGATGAGACATGACCCTGACTTTCAAGATGCTGTCTTCTAATAGGAAAGACAGATAAGTAAATAGGCACTGCAGGACAGGTAAGTGCCATTAGAGTAGTGATTGTAGGATGCTATAGGAGTTAGGGCACTGGCATTTGCTAGGATGTTACTAGACATTTCAAATGTGAATGTAAGGAAGTTCAAAGGGATAATGCATTGCAGAAGTCGAGTACGGTAAACCAGTTAACATAGCCAAGGGGGGAAAATGCTGAGGTTTATAAGTCTATCACTAAATAGAGAGGTCTTTGCCTCATTGCCTTCTTATCTGAACATCATCAGACAGAGAGGACCTCTTGTCAGCAAGGTGTGACTGCTATTCTTTATCCCTGTTCTTCTTGACTTCTCATCCGTTGCCTTCCCTTTGTGTCAGAAGCTCCAATCTTTGGGTTACGGATAATGGAACGATACTTTGGAAAGCATTAGTTTTGAGGTAGACATGAATTTAATCCCTATCTCTGTGTTTTGCTACGTTTGAACAATTCCCCAACCTTTTAAAACCCAGGTTGCCCACATGTCGAATGAAGCTAATAATCATGCTTATGAGATAAGGCATCCACAGGGCGTAGCACGTTACTGACACCCACAGGATGCATAATAATTATTAGTTTCTTTTTCAAATTAGGGTTGTTGAACAGATGTGTGCAACCAGCTCTTGGAAATGCTCTTCAGACTAAAATCCCTCCCAGATTTCCAGACAATACAGCATCCTTTGACATTTATAGGGGTTCAGGATCATCTAAAAGAACAATCTGCAATTGCTCACACTTCACGTTTTGTGCCACTGTGGTTTGCATCTGCCATACCACTGAGGAGCTATTGTCACTACGCTTCAAGTTTCAGTTTAAACATCAAGCCCTCTGAGTGCTTCTTTTAATCTGCATTCTCCCCTCCAGCTGAAGTTCCTGATTCCCTTCACTGCATTCTGCTAAATATGTACTTCTCAGGATACGGTCCATCCGTATCATACACTTTGTATAATATTTTGTTTTACACACATCAAATGACATTTCAGTTATTTTATATATCTGCATATGGAACCTGCATTTTATTTTTTTGCCCATATTTGCAATATTGAACTGCATGCCTAGTTAACTGCTTAATAAATATTTGAGTAAGTGAATGGGCAAATGATTGGACAAATAAAAGAATGATTGAATGATTAGGGAAAAACATTTTTTGTGCTCTAACAAGAGTTAGGAAGATGATTTAGACATAGTCCCCTTTGCAATCTGACAAATAGATAATTGATAAATTCCATGTAAACCCCAAGTAGTAAATATTAAGAACTCTAAATCTTGAATTCATTAATTTTATATAATTTTATATAGGTTTTGTGTACTGATCTAGTTACCAATGTAAATGTTTCCTTCATACGAAACTCAAGAGTAAGAGTAAGAGGTATGTATCTGTATATATACACACATACATACATTAGTACAGCACTGTACTAATAGCGTAAGTTTTAATCTGTTACTATGGCATAAGGAATGATAGTTATCACATTATTACAGTGGATCAGACAACTGATCTTAACAATCACATGCCCAAATATCTTTTTTATCAATAGAGTTTTCTTTTTTTACTATTGCCTAGTCGGATCTTAATGACTTGTTCGACCAAAGTCATATCATCTATTATATATCAAGAAATTTTATTTGAGACTGATTCTTAATGAAATAATTAAAAGTGCTGCCTAGATATGTTTTTTTCTGCATGGCTTATAATAAAAGTCTTATTTTGCATGTTTTTTCATAAATCTTAGGGCTTCAAATAAAATATACTGGTGTGTTGAAAACTGACACCCAATTAATTAAATGAATAAAGCAAGACACAATTTGAATTTAGCTTAATAAGCAAACCAAAGTGAAAGCAGCTGTGTCCCATTAGCTACTGATTTTCTGCAAAATGGAGAGGGAATCAGATATACAAAAAGACTGTCTACAATTGAGCAGCTTGTGGTTATGTTGCTATAGCTACCAGAGGTCTTTTTGATGCTTTACTGGGTTGGCAAAGAAACAGACCGTTTGGGATAGTTACACTAAACACTCTTATTCACTAAAATAGTGCTGACATTTAACCACGAGCCTTCAGTTCCTCCACAGAGTTAAAACATGAAGGCAAAAGGAAAAAGAAAAAATATTCAAATTACCTTGTGAACATTAGACCCATGTTCTGTTAGCCAAGGGAGGGAACTCCTGCAGTTTAAGGACAAACTTGAGGGTAGAAACATTTCAAACAACTTATATGCTACCTCTAGAAAGCTTATCTTGTACCTCTCAATAAAAATAAACCCATTTTGGGGCCATTTAGGAAGTGGAGATGAAAGTGGTACACAGAATAGGGAAATTGTCTTAAAGAAACCCTTTTCCTTAAGAAACCTCTGTAGATGTACATGGCCACATCAAAGAAACTCCTACTAATTTGGCTCTGTAGCTATAATGAGAAATATATCCCAAAGGAAATAATAAAGTTAGAGAAAAAACATCATTTTGCCACTCAAAAATAAATGCATAAGTAAAATAGTCTTCTTCCAGGAGTCTAAATAGCACCACACATAGTTGTTTTAATGGCTTTGTGAATTTTCTAGAGCATCATATCAAGACTGTAGAGAAGTTACATGGATCCCAAGAATAGTTGGAAATATATTATGTTCTTTTGGAATGGGTGCCAACACTACCTCCATCCTGCCTGTGTGTGTGTGTGTGTGTGTGTGTGTGTGTGTGTGTGTAAGAAACACTTTCTTTTTAAAATAAGAAAGTAAACAGAAACATTTAAAAAGCCTCTAAAAGTTTAGCGTGAGAAGACTAGGGTAGGATGGGGCAGGGCCACATGGCCTAGAATCCTTTCTCTTTAGTTTGCTTCCTCTGAGGTTTTCCATTCTGATTCTAATCACCAATATAACGTTGACCCCACAAACAGCTTTCTTTAAGGTTCAGGCTCAAGTATGGACAATTTCTTAGCCCACGATATGTCATAAATATTTATGAAATTGAAAGAATTGTGAATGACAGCATTCATTTTTCAGCTCAATGCTCTAATGACAATTCCCAAGCTGTCCTATATTTGGTTTCATCCTATCATCATCATAATATCTACGGGACAAGAATGATGCCCACACACGAACAGTAGGCCCCATCAGCACTTCCTCGAGCTAGTTTGCAGAGACACTGCTTGCAACACCAATAAATGGAGCTGCCTTCTTTCTATGATCCCATTGTCGTTCCAGAATAGTGAATAGTACATTGATAAGGAATGGAATTTTTATTTTTTAATTATATGATAATCTCAAGATCATAATCAAATGTATTTATCCATAGGAGTTGTGGTGGCATTCATGACTTAAATATAATTCTAATGCAGAGTTCAAAGTCTTTAAGCCAATTCATTTTCTAAGTAAAGATACCATAGCAAAAAGAAAAGAAAACTATTTTATTTTTTTATTTTTTTAAATTAGTTTCAGGTGTACAAAACAATGTCCTAGTTAGACTTTTGCACCCCCTCACAAAGTGATAACCCCCACAAGAAAAATATTAAGGTAAATAATATAATGACTAGTATTATTTCATAAAAATCAAGTAGGCTTCATTGGTGCTCTGTTGTGTTACCAGTGTCTCAGTAAACAGATTATGTAATGCTGGGAAAATTACCTGTAATTCTCTCCTTCTCCTCCTCCTCCTCCTTTCCTTGTCCTGTTCCTCTCCTCCCCCCTCCCTCTTCCTCTCTCTCCCCTTTCTCCTTTTTTCCTTTTTAATTTAGGAGGAAGTAATTTATGTAAAAATTTACACCAATCCATAGCAGTGATTAGTCAACATAGATATGCATAGACTATATATACCTCTAACTTATTTTCTTTCTTTTTGCAAAGTAATTTTTAAATGATCTAGTAACAAGGAATTATTGTAGCTTCTTGTATATTAAAAGACTCGATTAAATGGATACAATATTATAAGGAGTTTCCTTTTGACAACAACAAATAATCGAAGGTTTATTTTTGTGTCCAAACAAGCCACTGGTAAAATGCTTATTTGAACATATGGTTGTGTTATCTTAATGTGCACTACTTAGTTATCAAATAATCTTAAAGAAGGGTTGCAAAAATAATTCAGAAATAAAATGTGGGTATGTCCTTTATAAACATGTTACAGTTGTTTTGTTGATGTATAATTTTTCATAGAGTTTCTGCTCTGGCAACCTATATTTATATGTGAACTACACCGGGTCATCAGAGAATATAACTGACTCTAAAATTACAACATGGAAAACTGTGGAAATGAAGATTCAGGGTAACAATTTCAGTGCTTTTAAAACAAAGGCTGAAGTAATCACAGATTCCAAAAAATCCACGTTTTATTTCAGAATAGCAATTAAGCAAAAACAGCTTTTTAGCTAAGACAAATAAATAATGCCAAACAGGCAATTCTAATGGTTTTGCTGGTAGGGAGAGAGAGTTTTCAACAGTGTGTGTGTATTGTTTGCTTGATTCTAGTGGAAGCTGTTAGATGACAGAAGCAAAGATTAGATGTTGTTGTGTGTTTTTTAATTTCTTGTTGGTGTGTTTCAAACTAATACAAAAAAGAGCAGCTCTGCAGATCTTAGCTCCATTGGTTTGAAACAAGACATGTTCTAGCGATAGGGACACAGCACAATATAATAACTGCTTGTTGAGACGATGCAGCACATTTTGCAGGGAGGGTCTTAACGTGTAGGATGTCATCTTTCAGCCGACATGCGGAACTCTGGGCCTTTTGACTCTTCTCTCACTACCCTCCCTTAATTATAATAGAAATATCTTTTTTTACTCTTCAACTTTCCCTTCTGAATAAAGGTTTCCATTCCTTCCCTTTTAGAATTGATTCAGAGGAAACTTCATTTTTCAAAATAAAAAAAAGTGAGAGAAACAAGTGAGTAATTACAACTTGATTCAAGAGTGATGCAGTCCGTAAGAGGAGAGAAAAAAATGTAGATTTGACTTTGTGAAATTGTAATACTATTTTATGGCACAGGTTCAATTAAGAAAATTAAAAGGCAAAAGTCAACTGGATCTAAAAAAATAACTATAACATGTACAACAGTGAAAGGGTTAAATTCGTAATATGCAAATATTTTTTGTAATTTATTTAATAAAGATGAACACCCCAATAGAAGAAAAAGTGGAATGCAGTATAAACAGACTATTCACAAAAGAAAAATTATGAAGATAATAAACATACGAAATCTTGACTTTTTTCACTAGAAAGGCCTATTGCAGATCAAAGTTATTATCTTTAACTTGTATATTGAGAAATATTATTGCAGTGGAGAGTGTCTTAAAATGATCAGCCAAAGTTTTGAAACTTTAAAAACATCTTTGATTTTTCAAAAAAGGAAAATCGTTCTGTTTTAGAGAACAAGAAATCATCCTCAGAAAATTGATTGAAGAAGGGCATATGCAGGCATATACAAGATATAATTACATGCAGGTTGCATTGCAGAGTTGTTAGCATTACAAATTTTTTTTGAATTGCTACATGTCCCATACTGGGAGTGCCAAAAATGTACACATTTTAAGAGATGTTATCTGTGTATTACTTTTAGAAGTTGAATTGAATTACAGTAGCAATGTGTAGTATGATGTTCACTCAAAAGATGGCAATCATATGAATGCTAGCGTCATTCACTGTATTACAATTGTATTAGTTTTTCCTTTCTTAAAATGTGTGTACATTTTTTGGCACCGTGTGTGTGTGTGTATGTGTGTGTGTGTGTATACACTCATATATATATGTATACACCTACACAATAGAAGACTGCAGGCATTGACATAATGTCTTTAGTGACAGAGAAATATATATATTATAGTAAACAAGAGAAGTGGATTACTGTTAATGCTAAACCACACATTTTAGAAAAATGACTTGGTTACTAAATGATTCCTACATATTTGTGACCACTTAAGTTTGTAAGCTTGTCATGCAAGAGCATTTGATTGTGTTGTTATATATACACTTTACAACATTTGTTCTAAATCCTTGTATGATAGAAATCCATGTAGATGGAATGCTTTCAAATGTGTGCACACTCACACACACACTCAGGGGCACCACTCACACATAGATACACACTCTCTGTAGAGAGACTAAGATCTTTTTTCCTCAAAGTTTTGCTGAAAGAAAGCTTCCATTTTTTTCTCTCATGGAATTGCTTGTCAGAAATTATAACTTGATTCAAAAGAGAGATGTGATCAAATCAAATAATAAGACAATTTCTTGCTAGACTTCACCGCAGTTTGTATGCTACTAGATGAGTGAAAGAACGATTTTAAAAAATGAAAAATTGTGTTAGGTTTTAAGACAAACTAAACAGCCGAATAAAGGAAAAAACAAAAACAAAAACAAAACAAACAAAAAAGCAGTAATATTCTTACCAAGGCGCAAATCTGAAAAAGTCTGTAGAGCCCAACAGAAAATGGCTTTGAAGAGAAGAAAAAAAGAAAAGAAAAAAGAAACCCTGGAACTCATCATATGAATTCTCAGCTGGAGCAGAAGTTACAATGTAGAAATATAGGTGTATATGAGTTTCGAAAAGCATGAGAAGAAAAAGCCCCTCCAAAGCTCCCAGCATATTGGAGTCCTCAGACGTTACTGTACCACTCCTACTCCACACATTTCAAACAAACAACACACACAAATTCCCTAAATCCCCTATAAGTCCCCTAAATATCTATACCATGGGTATAAAGTGTGCTGTGGCTAATGATCTACTCTAACAATTTTTCTATAACCATTCCGCAATCAACTGTTTTTGTTTCACAAAGCTTAGTGATAGGTCTTGATATCAGGTTTTGTGGTAAATAAGGGTAGTTCAAGAGAAGTCAGCCAGTTTTTAATTACAATAAGTAACTTTTCTACATTTTTGAAGATTTTTCAGAATCTCAGAAGTCTGAACATTTCTGAAAGATTCTCTCTCTCTCTCTCTCTCTCTCTCTCTCTCTCTCTCTCTCTCTCTCTCTCTGTGTGTGTCTCTCTCTCTCTCTCATTATTTTGCTTGACTATTGAACCACATAATTTGTTCAAGATCTCAAAGACAGTTATGTGTATACATGGGGCAAGAACTTCATTCCTGGCTTGTTTCCAATATATCCTGCATCACAATATCAAATGAGCTCAGAAAATTGTTGGATATAATCAAGCAGCTTTTGTTGTGTAACTGCTGTGTATGCAGAATTGTGTTAAGGGCCACAGAAGTGCATAAGGATGTTAACACATGACCAAAATTGCCCTCAAATTTGAGATATCAAAAGAATTGGAGGTGGAAGCTAATCTTCTAATCGTAATCATCAAAGCTGAACAGAAGTTCAAACTATAAAAGTTTTTACTTCTTTTCAAAATTATAATAATATAGTTCATTGTATATTTTATGAAAGAACAGTAAGCTTAGATTTCCCCATGTATCTCCAGGGATGTGGTGAGAAAAATCCATAATGAATGTAGAGAAGTATGAACTGTATCTGCTGTAAGACAAAAAGTTAATTCATCATCAATGAGTTTATTCATTTCTCCTAACCTTTGTTAAGGTTATAAGCAGAGAAATTCTCTGATAATGTACCTTACAATAACACTACTTCTAACAGAATGTGACTGGCCATTGGCTCCTGACTTCTGCTGCTGGTTTTCTTCAGTTATTTTATTGACCTCATGATAATGGAATATCCCATTTTACACATGTGAATTTTTTGGACCTCACATGGAGTGGTATGTGAGGTTTACACACAATTAGATTTACAGTAACCCCCCCCCATCAAAAGTTTTCTTTCCGTGAGTAACTTACAGTTACCCATGGTGAACCATAGTCTAAAACAGGGGTGTCCAAACTGCGGCCCACAGGCCAACTGCAGCCCGCAATCCATTTTTAATTGGCCAACAGCAAATTCCAAAAATATATTTAGTTTACTTAAATAAACCAGGTGAGGCAATACGTGCTTCACCTCGAGTGAGTGGCCCGGCTGTTTGTGTATTTTACTGCATATGGCCCTTGGTAAAAAACGTTGAAAAAAGTTTGGACACCCCTGGTCTAAAAATATGAAATGGAAAATTCCAGAAGTAAACAATAAGTTTTAAATTGCACACCATTCTGAGTAGCATGATGAAATATCTCTGTTCCCCCGGGTTGCGAATCATGTCTCTTTCCAGCATGTCCACGCTGTATGAACTGCCCTCCTGTTAGTCACAATAATACTCTCCTCGGTTATCAGATCCACTGTGGCCATATTCAGTGTTTGTGGTCACGTCACCTTATTTTACTTAATAATGGTTCCAAAAGGAAAGTATAGTGATGCTGGCAACTCAGATATGCTAAAGGGAAGCCACAGATTGCTTCTTTTAAATGAAAAGGTATGTATGTATACGGGGAAAACAGTGTATATAAAGTAATATTCACAGTTTCAGGCATCCACTGGGGGTGTTGGTACATATGCCCCACGGATGGGGGGCCTACTGTATTTTTATTGTTGATATGCATATTATCATCACTGTTAGTCTTCCTCAGTAGAAAGATTTAAAAAACTCAGCTCCACACAGGGAATAATAAATTACAATGAAATTTGATATTTGAAACATTGGAAAATAAGTATAATCCCTAGGAATGTATGGTTCACATATTCCTCAGTCTAGCATCATGCACTACATGCATCCAAGAGCTGACTTGAGTGGTTCATCTATTTTGGTGAAACTACATGTCCCAAAAGAGAAGATTGATTGACACTAAAATAACCATTGTAATTCAGAAAAATGCTACCTGGTCATGCTCCTATTCATCTTCTGATTCTTTTCTCACAACTTAAAGGATGAGTCTTGTCAAATTTCAGGATACACTATTGTTTCCAGTGGATAGAAAGACTTTCTAGAATGCGAACTTAGCTGACACATACTGTATCTTTTCCGTGCTGACATGACTGATAATGTTTCTCTATACTCACTGGCATGAGAATAATAAGAAAATTATAGCAGACTATTGATATCAAAGAAAAACATGAGACTTTCAAAAGGTCCCATGCAGGTTAGTAACTTAAGAAAAAAACACAGTAGAATGATGGATTATTTTCTGATAGTAGGAACATACGTGAATTATATAAAAGGCCCTCGCTTTCCAGAAAATAAAAAAGCAATAAATATGTTTTAAAAATATTTAGAATTCTTATTCTGTTACATAATATACATTTTCTTATTTGATCTCTAAAGTAACTTTCCTTACCCAAATTTACCTGCTGATAATCTATAATTAATTGTACTAAATCATCTCATATTTTAAGAGTCAGTGAATGAAATTAAACAAATATTTAAGCTAATACCAGGTGCAAGTCAGGTTAAGACCTCACAGGAAAGGAAAGAAGAAAAAAAAAAAAACCTGTATGAGACATAAACTGTAAACAAAAATAATTATAATGAGAAGTAGAATGTGCTACGCACATTGTCATAAATACAAATAAAGTGAAAACACAGGGAGAAAGAGCTTATTTTCTTTATCAAGAAAGTATTCACAGAACAGTTGAAGTTGAGATGGACGTAAGAATGAGTGGGATTTTGGTGTTAGACAATAAGTGTTAGACAATGACAATTCTAAGGCTGTCCTTTTCTTTGTCTTGTCCCAGAGTACCGAAAGATGGCATGAGTGTTTTAGGACGGAAGTTGATAAGGGTCCAGAGAGTGTTCCATGTGAAAACATCTCACTTATGTTTGTGAATACATACCATCATCATTTGTTGCCATGTAAGGCAGTCAGTTCTCCTACTTGTGTCTAATACTTATCTCTTCCCCATGTATTTTATTCTGGCAAATTTCTACTGATTGTTCTGTGTTCAGCCTAAGTGCTCTGTTACCTTGCTTCATTTAGGTAGACTTGGCTTTCCCTTCTCTACATTCCTGTAGCACATTTTATTTTTGTATGTGACAATATTGTATCATAGTTACATAATTGCACATGTATGTCCCCCTTTGGACTATAGGGTCTTTGAGCTAAGCTAGTGAATGTTACTAATTTCTGGACTCTCAGTGCCTACCTTCTAGCCTGACATGTTGTAAATTTTCAGTGAGTCTTCATTATTTTTAACTGAATGAAAGAACAAATGACATAGTGGGGTTTTGAGCCTCCTCTCATTACTGTGAGTTTTTCTTTATGGTGGTAGTATAATGGCTCTCGCTTCTCAAGCAACATGGTCATGGCTTTAAGTATGTATTAATATTAATATTTTGTCCAAGGGATCACATTCCTGGCTATATTCTTCCTGAAACATTTCTAACAACATACTTTCGTGGAATTAAAACAAGTAGGTTTGGAAGATTGCGTAAAACCATATAATTTGTTCAAAATTATTGAAGAATTCATAAAAAGATAACTTGAACATTTTTGTTTATTGCTGAGTATCTAGAAGAAGCAATTCTCCTGCTAATATCAGTTATGTATACGGGGAAGGCAGAACTTTATGGGTCCGTTTGACCATCTTATAACCCATGAGAGTGTTCACTAAAAGCACCACTGTAATCGTTTTCTAACTCAAAACATAAATGTATTTTTAAGTGCTTCATTTATGTGTAAATATTTGAAAATTATTCTCCTCCCACACATTGACGTGCCTAATTATAAAAGAGAAGTAACTCTAAGTATACACATGAGTATGTAACATCAGACTTTTAGGATATATAACTTAAAGATTATGAACTATAGAGTAACGACATAAACGTTTATCACAAATGAATCTTCAACCATTCAGACCCTCTAGAAATGCTGATAGCACATAAACAATAATTAATTGTGAACATTAATATCTGCTAAACAGTACCTTGGTGAGAAACACAACAATTTAGGAATAAAAAAGGAAGAGAAGATATAATTGAAAGTACTCTTTAAAAGGAAAATAATAAGGCTTGTACTTAGGTAGGATTTAAGGAGTTCAGTACTGTGATGATTATACAGTACTATTATAAACAATAGAAATTATTATTGTACTATGTTACAGCATACCTTACAAATTATAACAGTATGAAATGGTCCCTTAAGTTTCAATAACAAAGAAGCTGAGTAGATAATCTGTTTTACTTTTTGCATTTCACAATGAATGCAGGAATTCTTATATTATAAAATGTTAATGTATATAATACAAAACTTGGAAATTCCTTTTTTATAACCATCCATACTATTTTTACCCAATCCCAGCACTCCTAACAGTTTTGTATCTCCTTTCAGATAAGTGTCTAAATATATCCATACATATGTTTACACTTGTAAATATGTGATATATATATAGTTGTACACATATTAATATACGTGTATTATTATATACATGCTCCTTTTTTCAATTAAACTGCCTAAGTACAAAGAAATGCAAACAGATTTAAGCTCCATTTTCTTATTTAAATTATAATTCCAGAGTTTGTATACACTGCAATAAACTATTTCTCTATTTTTAGATATTGAATTTGATCCAATAATTGCCCGTTATTTACAAAACAACAACAACAAAAAAGGTTCCAGAATTCCTGTTTGGGTCATGATAAAATAACAGAGAGAAGATTTAACCTCTCATGTTATACAACTAGAAACAAAGATAATACATGAAACAACCTGTTTAGACATTGGACAATTAGTCAGAACATGTCTGTAATCACTGAGAAAAGGGAACTAAACAAGGTGAGGCATAAAATTCATCCCAGATTTCTGCTGGAAACGTTTTATGGATCACAGTACATGGATGAACAAGCAGAGCTCAGCAGAAGACAGAGATTGGAATTCAGTGGAGGCTGAGTTGGCTGAAATTTGCAAGATGAAATTCTGTAGAGAAGGGATTATGCAGAAAAAGTGACATAGAATCTCTAGGTGTCCTCTTAAGTATGAAGATTACAAAAATACATGAATCAGGTGAAATTCTATGAGATTGGACAAAGAGCTTCTGAAATTTTCCCTGAACTAACTCTGAAGCAGAAATCGTTAATTTTCCCACCAACCAGTGTAAAGAGCTCTTTTTGTTCACTCAAAGTATTCAGTAGAGACTTGGAAAAGAACCATGCTTTAAGACTAGGGCTAAACTACTGCTAGGGAAAAGAATACTATAGACCTGACAAGAAAATACACAAGACAAGTCTCAAATTCATCAAAGAGAACTCCAAGTTACATAAAAGCCTATCAGAACAAAGGAATTAATTTTATAAAGATCACAATATTCATACACTCCACAGAATAAAATTACAATGTCCAACATCCAATCAAAAATTACTAGGCATACCAAAAAGTGGGAAAATGCAATCCATAACTAAATATAACTTCACCAAATGAAACACAACCTCTAACAACTGAAATGATAGAATTAGCATGACAAAATGTTAAAGTAGGCATTATATTATGTTCAGTTATTTAAAAAAATGTGAGTGCAGTGAAGAGAGAAATGCAAAATATTAAACAAGAAAAATCTTCAAGATGAAAAAGAGAATGTCTAAAATGAGAAGTTCACAGGTTACAAGTAAGATCATATGAAACAATTCAGACATAAATTTCGTAAATTTAATAATTCCAGTGGGGACTATGCAAAATGAAGCACAGAAATAAAATCAAACCTGCAGAAAAAAAGAATCTCAGTAATTTGTGGAGTAGTATCAAGTGGTTGAATACATGAATACATATGTAATTGAAGTACCGGACAGAGATGAAAGGGATGTTTGTGAGCAAAGAACAGTTTGAAGTAATCATGGTTACAGATTTCTCGAATCTGTTGAAAACTGTAAACCCACCAATTCAAGACTGACGCCCACCAGCTGCTGCTTCTTTGGATCCACTGTATGTTTAATTCCAAGACCACACTTCTCCCAGTCTCCTTTTAGTCAGAGACTAGCATGGTCAGGATACTACAACAGGTTGCCCAAGCCCAGTGAGGGACTCCTCTGATGGGCAAGCACTGTTCAAGGGCTACCCATTAGCCTGAACTAAGCTTTCCCAGTGTTGAAACATAACGCTCTCAGCTTTAAATCTTAAATAGCTGTCTAAATGCCTATCAAATACCTATTTTTTGCTGTTTTTGTTTGTTTGTTTGTTTTACTGTTGGCTAAACTTTTGCAGAAGGAAACATGAGTATTAGTATATAAGATACATTATTGATTACCTTACTGTTTTTGACTACAAAGTAAAATATATCTACTTCTTTTGAAATGGTCTTTCAATTTAGAATTCGAATATTTTTTCAGAAACCAAAGCAATAGTCACTTGAATTCGTAAGTTCAATCAGTTGGATATGCTCAAAGGAAATAACCTATCTGTTCATATAGAATTCTCTACCTATCATATCTGTATAATTTTATATAATTTATGTTTTAAATTAAAATTTATTGAGGTGACAATGGTTAATAAAATTACATAGGTTTCAAGTGTACAATTCTGTAATACATCATCTATATATCACATTATATGTTCACCACCCAGAGTCATTTCTCCTTCCATCACCATATATTTGACCCCGTTTACCCTCATCTACCATCTATCACCCCACTCCCTCCTTACCCTCTGGTAACCACTAAACTATAGTTTGTGTCTAGGAGTTTTTGTTTCTCTATTTGTTTGCCTTGTTCCTGTGTTGCTTTCAGTTTTATATGCCACATATGATTCTCAACTTTTTCTCTGCGACTTATTTTGCTTAGCATAATAATCTCAAGATCCATCCATGTGGTCGCAAATGGCAGTATTTCATCTTTTCTTATGGCAGAGTAGTATTCTGTTGTGTATATACCACATCTTCTTTATCCAATCATCTATCGGACACTTGGTTGCTTACATGTCTTGGCCACCGTAAATACAGCTGCAATGAACATGTGCTCCAATGTTTGTATCATTTCATATCCTCTGTAGATACAGTGATTCATTTGCCCTATTGAGAAATACTTTCTCAGATAAATAAATTTTTTTTTTACTGAAGATTTACCTGAGGAAAACTAGCTTGGTTGAAGACATATTATAGATGTTACATACTATGAAAATATTTACTAGGGTACTGTATATCCAGTGACTTTTTCATGTAAACCCGTTTAGAATATAAGCATTTTAACATTATATTTCTTGGATGAGGCTAAGTATTGAGTGCCCTTACTCACATATATATAGTAATATAAAAGTGTAAGACATAGAGTGTTCTAATTAGTGCACTACAGTCCCCTTGGCGGGGGGAGGAGGCGTATATATATAAGTCATATTTGATATTTGTAGAATTTACAAAATAAATATTTTTTCAATTAATTTTGGTGAAAGAACCCTTAAGTAATATGATTTGGATTATTAAACTGTTTCTTAAGCAAAGCCACAGCTCCTGTAAGGGGGCCGTTTTCTAGAGCTATTGACCCCTCTAGTAACAGGTCCCTTGCCTTGGACTTGTAGACTTCACTGGTGCTCATTGTAAAGTAACAAGATTCCCTATAAGTTGCTCAGAACTTTACAAACACTCCTTTTATTAAGTTCTCCTCAGCCTTAAGTAAAACAAACAATTTTTTTAAAGAATATACTAACTGATATTAAACTACTAAATTGGTGTCAGAACGCTACCTCAACCTAAGACCACCAACATCAAAATATTATTTTTAATCACCACACCAGACAGGCTATATTGTATTGTATCAGTAGCTTGCATGTGTGTTTCATGCTTCAGCCTGGGACCAGAGACCATGCCTGATATGTTGGTATTTCTCACCAGTAGAACTTTGTATTGATATATGATAAGTGCTCACCAGACATACAAGAATAATTTCTAAGTTGTTTGGGGGCAACCAAATCTACCATAAGAGCTTTATTTAGGAAATATATTATCTAAATGTTCTACTAAAACATGCTCAGTTGTTTTAAAAGAAGAAAAACCCAATCAGTTTTGATTGACAGAGCTGCAATTTATACAGTCTGCCTTCAACAAAATTAGGACAGAGAATCAATTGGGATTGATGTAGGAGTAAAACCTTTCAAGTCAAAGTAGCCTAAGTAAGATTATTATATCCTAGATGCTGTGTGGGAGTAATGTGATTCAGGGATACTAGCTAAATTACCTGGCTAATGCCTGGAAATTTTTACTAAATCTAGATTTTAGTCATAATTTAATTAAAATGCAAGGGTGTCTTTTAAATAGAGGAAACATTAGAATTTACAAGACTACATACTGTTTCCCAAAATAGTATATTCCAAATGTGTAGCCTTGTCTGGATGGTGTAATGTGTGTGTGTGTGTGTGTGTGTGTGTGTGTGTGTGTGTGTGTGTTCTATATATTTTGGTATCTGAATAAAAATATGTTATCAAATTAAGTACAGGAAAAGTAATTTCCATATGGCAATATGAGAACAAAATTGTAATTGTAATAGAGATATTTTTAATGGTGAGATTCAAGGAAAAAAATGTATGAGGATGGGAGGTTTTGGAGGGAGGGGGGAGAAAGAGAGGAAGGAAGGAAAGAAGGAAGGAAGGAAGGAAGGAAGGAAGGAAGGAAGGAAGGAAGGAAGGAAGGAAGGAGAAGGGAAGGGAAGGGAAGGGAAGGGAAGGGAAGGGAAGGGAAGGGAAGGGAAGGGAAGGGAAAGGAAGGGAAAGGAAGGAAGGAAGGAAGGAAGGAAGGAAGGAAGGAAGGAAGGATGGAAGGAAGGAAGGAAGGAAGCAAGGAAGGAAGGAAGGAAAGAAGGAAGGGAAGGAAGGGTGGGTTACAGCTAATGCACAAGTGAAAGTAGGCACAGGAATTCATATTACAATTATCTCTACTACTCTATTAGAATCAGGGCCTGTTTGTATATGTTTTCTTCTTTTTTCTTTTCTTTTTCTTTTTTTTTTTTTTCTTAAGTCTGCAAGCTGCAAGCTCACACTGGTACAAAAAATATGCTGGAGAGTTATAATTATAGATTAGATGTTCAAATTCCCATGAGTAAAACATACTTTTTTTTAACTTTTTTTATTTATTGGGGTGACACTTGTTACTAAAATTATACAGATTTCACAGGTTACTAAAAGTATACATTTCTATAACACATCATTTATGTATTGCATTATGTGTTTACCAGCCAGAGTCAGTTTTTCCATCACCATGTATTTGACCCCTTTTTCCCTCTTCTACCATCTCCCCTCACCTCTTACCCTCTCATAACCACTAAACTGTAGTCTGGGACTATGAGTTTTTGTTTCTTTGTTTATTGGCCTTGTTCATTTGCTGCTTTGAGTTTTGTATCCCACATCTGAATGATGTCATATGTTCTCAACTTTTCCTTTCTGATTTATTTCGTTTAGCATGATAATCTCAAGATCCATCCATGTTGTCTCAAATGGCAGTATTTCATCTTTTCTTATGGCAGAGTAATATTCCATTGTGTATATACGAGGTCGGATAATTAAGTTGGCGAACTCATCTTAGAAAAAGTGCTACAAACCTCATTGCTGAATATCACAACAGTCACCTTCGAAGTACTCCCCTTGGGAAGCTATGCACCGACGCCAGCACCTAGTCCACCCTTCAAAGCAATTTTGGAACTCTTTTTCTGGAATGGGCGTCATAGCTGTCATCGTATTACTCTTGATGTCCTGAATGTCATCAAAATGTCTTCCTTTCGTATTTCCTTTTTTTCTTCGGGTAAAGAAAGCAGTCATTGGGGGCCAGATCAGGTGAATAAGGAGGATGTTCCAATACACTTATTTGTTTACTGGCTGAACACATCTTCAAAGATAATGCTGTGTGAGCTGGTGCATTGTCGTGATGCAAGAGCCATGAATTGCTGGCGAAAAGTTCAGGTCGTTTTCATCTAACTTTTTCACAGTCTTTTCAGCACTTCCAAATAGTAAATAGTAAATTTGGTTAACTGTTTGTCCAGTTGGTACAAATTCATAATGAATAATCCCTCTCTTATCAAAAAAGGTGAGCAACATTGTTGCAACAAGTTTCCAAGCTTAGTTGTCAGACCTCCTGTACCACATCTTCTTTATCCAATCATCTATCGAAGGACACTTTGGTTGCTTGCATGACTTGGCCACTGTGAATAATGCTTCAGTGAACATCAGGGTACATATATGACTATGTTTACGGATAAATGTTTTCAGGTTTTTTGGTAGATAGCCAGAAGAGGGATTGCTAGTTGTACAGTAATTCTATTCTTAATTTTTGATGAACCCTCATACTGTTTTCCATACTGGCTCTTCCCTTTACATTCCCATCAACAGTGTATGTTCCTTTTTCTCAACTACAACACTTGTTATTACTTGTCTTGTTGATGATAGTCATTCTGACAGGTGTGAGATGGTATCCCATTGTGGTTTTGATTTGCATTTCTCTAATAGCTAGTGAAGTTGAGCGCTTTTTCATATATCTGTTGGTTTGTTGGTTTGTCTTCTTGGGAAAAGTGTAAGGCATGTTTTGTTGTTGTTGTTGTTGTTGTTGTTTTTAAATTAAGTGTAAGGCATGTTTTTGTTGTTGTTGTTTTTAAATTAAGTACTCTGATGCAAGCATTTGTTGCATTATCTGGAATATGTCATCTTTAATTGTTTATAATATATTGTGATTAAAGTCATTAAACATGCTCTTGAATGTCTAGAAAAGTTACTAGCTAAAATAATAAAACAAAGCTGAGCTGATGAAGTAACCATTTGAGTGGAATTTACACATAAAGAAATGATTACTACGTGTCTATTAATTCCTTTATAATAGAAAATGTTTTCACTCTTTTCAACAGTAACTTTCTATTATCCTATATGTTGGCATGTTTAGTGAGACCAGGCAATTTTAAAACTTTCTCAGAACTCAGTGCGCTGACATTTCCTAGGATTCTTCTAGATCTCACAAAAGCCTTCGCAGCTTCGCCTCAGTGGTCATATTGTAAGATATGACCCAAACCGCTAGTGAAACATGAAAGGCCGATATGGCATGATGCTGCCTTTTAGAAAATGCTATATTAGCAGGACGCCTTATATAAAACAAGGCATTTTTCATTATTTCTTGGGCCAATAGTTATTACTATATGTGATATGTCTCTAACATACAGAAACACACCATTCTAAACCTGCAACATACGCACTTTTCCAGGAAACACTAGACTCAGAAAGACTGGGTTGTTTTAGTTGCAGAGACAGGCTGTGTGTGTCACCAAGTGCGTGGTAAAAAGCAACATAAAAAGGAAAATTGGAATTTTATCACCATAACCAATCAAAAGCCGCAGCACTTGTAAGCGATATGCTTGAGAGTGTTTATCCTGAAAATGCAAAGAGGAAAACTAAACAGAACTGATATTTCTAATAGTGGTCGACTACTCAGTTGCTCAAATCACTGTCTATCACTTAAGATGCCTTAAATTCAAATAACAGAAATTCTACACTTAAAATTCTTAAACAATTGGAAGACATATTCTTATACTTAAGGCCTCAGGTAGAGTGCCGACAAGGTTGGCTAATTCAGTTGCTCAGTGCCATCACCAAGAACCCCAGATTCTTTCACTTTATAATCTCCTAGGATCAGTGTTGTTCACTTTGTGTTCTGTGCTTCCCCTTCTGTCTGAAAGATCACTGCCAAAGTTCTAGGTGACAATGCAGGCATGTTATCCAGCAGGAAGAAGGAGCCTTCCCTTCTCTTCTGATGGGTCTCTTTTAATTGGTGAGGACACCTTTCCCAAATCCAGCCGTGCACGTACCACCATGGCTTATTTTCTGATAGGGCTACATTTCCATGCTTAATCAATCACATTCAACAGGAAGGTGATTACCATGCTAGGTTAAGATCTATTAGTTAAGTAGATAGCTTTAGGAGTTCTGTTCCAAAGGAAGAAAGGTATAGGAATGAGTGAGAGTGGGGGGAAGAAAAAGTAGGCACTGTTATATGATGTCACATTTATAAAATAAGTATCTTTTGAAAAGGGTGTTGACTAAATTTCAGATGATATAAAAACTTAGAGTTGCTTTCTTCGTATAGTAATTTATCAAGACACTGATTAACACTAAGATGGTAAATTTATGGAGAGATAACTGAGTAATTGAGACATCTTGAGATTAAGATAGCCTCTAACAGAACATGCATTTAAAAGCCAAACTATCTTTGTGTCTCTCAGCTTTTACCTGTCTTTCCTCCCAAATAATCTGGAAATGTTTTATCTATCTGTCTTCTAGAATTAAGCACTTGTCTTCACACATGAAAGGAAAACAACTTAGATATATTACAGGCTAAAGTTATGTCAATTACAACTAGCCTTTGATTTTCCATTGATACTTTCCCATTAATTGTTCGTTATCACAAATAATAAAATGTTTCATAATCTGGGGAATATTTTAGCAAATATGTGTTTCCCTAAGATAAAATTAAATATGAATAAAATATTGATTATATATATTTACTAATCAAAGGGAAAGATTTATTGACCACAAATCTGTTTACATTACTTTTCATTAAAAGACATGAAGCCGGAAGCCCACGCCTTGACAATTCTGACATTTAGGCTTTAACATTAAAGAACGTGCAGCTTGGCTTCATTCCACACTCTGTTAAGAAAGAGGAAAGGGGATTTCCTGTTTATATGATTTAAGACAATTTTTAAAACCTTTTCCCACAAGTGATAGTTGAGCTAAATCTAGCTTTAATGGTCAACATGAATATCCTTTTACTCCTGGAGAACAACTATACCCTAACTTGTACAAACCCCTGCTGCGGGGTTTTCTCTCATATAAAAGGGATGCAGTATGAATGACACTATCATTTTTACATAAAAATTTCCATTTTCAGTATCCGGATAGTTTGCTTGTAGTATATCTAGGTTAACATAGATACAATTTTACAGAGTTTGTCCTTCCTTTTTAGTTTCAAATGGTTCAAAAGAGATCGCATGTGTCTTTGGCATCTGTAGTTCAGTGCTGTTGTATTCTTTGAGATTTGCATTATTAATCAGGAGGACTTTTTTTAAACTCACATTATATTTCAAAATTTGAGATATGACTCATATTTGAAAATATATATGCACACCATTTTCTCATTTAGTTTTCCCATTCATCATATGTCAAATAATGAATTAAAGCCATCAGCCGAAAGGGGAGATGTTGCATTGTATTATAAGCAGATATAAAAATGGAGAGGCTCTGAAAATGTCGTGCCTGGTTATCCAACAAAGGAATTCTGATTCTTTTGTGCATTGAAACTGTTAAGCTAGACATATTTTTCTGTAGAGGATTTAAAATGTGAATATCCAAGAAAATTAATTTTCCTTGCCTTTTTTTTTTTTTAATCATAAAACATTCCCTCTTCGAATAGCCCCCATTTCTTTTTTGGAGAAAAGAGCACAGCTGTTTGGATTATCCACTTGTGAATTTTTACCCTTCTTCAGTTTTACCCAAATAGTAACATAAAAGTCACTATGAGCTAAGTGTCTAGGTCTGTAACCAAGACTATCTGATATGAATCACACTAATAAAAACAAAAAATATAGTATCTGTATTAAAAAGTTATAGGAGACACCAAGCTATTTTTTAGGTATGCATTTTCAGAAAAGTGCAAGATACTACACTAATTCAGGATGTATTTTCCCCCATTCTTTTTGCATCCTCGAAAATTACATCAGTATTGTTCTTATTGTCATTATTACTATTCTAATTATCTTACATAAGATACGTGGTGGGTATCTCAGAAACATATGAAAATAAAAAGGAAGATGTCGGCTTCACAGCCTTCCAATTCTGGAAGGCTCAGTTCCCCAGGCATGACTGAAGCTTGTGTAAAAACCAGTGGCTGGGGAGACCTCACTTCATGACTCCAATTCTTTTGCTTAAGGGCACATTAGGCAGACGACACATAAGGCAGTTCCTTGGAATTATCATGCGATCTAAAACTGGCCATGTATAATTCTTAATCCAATAAACTAATTGTCTTAAGCAATGATGGAGAAAAAAAGGGAAAAAAATTAGCTCAAAATGAGGCAGTCAGGAATTGGAGAATATTGTTTTCCTCATAAGCAGCCCTTTATATGGTGCTTGAAGGCGTGCTTTTAAATTGCCATAATATTTTTAATTGTGTTATAAATAATATTTTATATCCCACTTTGTTTTTCCTGCTTAGCAAAGCCATTTGAGTGATTTGTTGGCTCATTTTTCTGTTTATTTTATTTTAATAAGAAAGGCTTCTTGACATCAGGGAGTCAGTTAGACTTAATAGAGTTCTGCTAACAAGCCTCATGAAATGTAGGAAATAGATAATAAATCTGACATATATACTTCATATGTAATAAGTTGAAAATTAGAATAATTGTTTCTAACACACTACAGCATGTGTAGTACAGTAAGAGCTTGGTTCAAACAGAAAAGTAAAAATGTCAGCCCATGTTTCAAGTTGATGTTCCCTTCCCAAATGAAATCAGCAGGTTCTCTGGGATGACACACTAGCCATCCTAACTTCAAAATGTAGTGAAGACTCCTAAGGGTAACCACTGGAATTCGGACAATTTCCTGGAGTTCTTTGAGACGTTGGCTAGAAAAACGGAAGCAATGTTGAGTAGTTTAGCTACAGCCAGTCAGGACATTTCATCAATAATATTACTATTACTTTCTGGTTAAAAGAGGAAATGGAAGTTCATTGAATTATGAATAGCTCTGAGCTGGAAAATATGGCTGGCACTTTGCCTTAGGGGTGGAAATTTGAGAAAACCAAGAATGTTTGAGAATTGTTGTCTCTTGAGCTTTTAACACATAATGATTTCTCTACCGAGTGGCACCCACAACGTTGATCCTTTGATATAAAACCTGATACTTATTTTTCCACAAGGTTACCTATATCCAAGTAATATACAGAGCATTATAGAACTTCAGAGCTAACATTAAATAATGAAAGAAATAAAATTTTAGTGTCAATAGGATTTTAATTTGCATCCTGCCTTTTCTTCTGATAGCCCCCAAACATCAAATCTCTTCAAAAACTGACACTAGTCTTTAAAGAAAATGTCTGACCTTCAGTTAAAATTATTACATTTTCATATTTCACATCGGTTAAAATTGTTAACATTTTTCATATGACACTGAAACTTGTAATTTAGCCCCACGTTTAAGTGTAAATTACCATAAAAGGCAGTTATGTTTTTTTCATATGCATATATCCTAATAGGGAGGGATTCACTTCTATTTCTTCAAAATGTTTTAGAGAAGCCCAATGTGTGGTCAGTAAATACTGCATATGAATTAAAGCAGTGGTGTGCAAATATAATTATTGATTTCATTTTTACCAACCCATTTTTAATTGCCAATTCTAAGCTACATTGTACATTGCCAAGGTTTTAGATGATTTTTATAGGAAACAAGATATTAAAGAGAAGCTGCATGACAAAAAGATAAAAGGTAAAAACAGGTCTTCCATTTCTGTATTTATAACCATTTATGTTCACAGATACATATAAACAATGAGTCCAGTCCACCATCACAGAAAAGCTGAGAGCAAGGAAAAAGAAAAGGCTGTAAATTAGTTTCCCCATTGTAGTTTTTCCCATCTTATTTTTTCAACTATAAGTAGTACAGAATCCCACTTACACATTTTAGCAGCGTATAGTTAAAAGAACAGACCAGAGAATGAGACTTCCTGTATTAAAATCTTGAATCTGCCCCTTATAGAGTATGTGAACTTGGGAGGATTACATCTCATTTATCTTATGTGTATCATGGAGGTAGAAGTTCAGAGAGCTGTTCTAAGTATTCATTGAATTAACATAAGATAAACACTTAACAGAGTGCCTCTCAAAGAATAATTGCCCACCAAACATTAGTTATGGCTAATAAAATAATAATTATTTCCCCCAAATCAAGTTTTTAACTACTTCTTACCGAGATTTCGACAAGCAAAACTAAAAGCAAATTGTAAGTTGAACAAAAGTGTAGAGGAAAATCTGTGCATAGCATCACTTTTAAACAATGATGAGCCAAATGAAACCTGACCGAAAGAATTCTCAGTCTAACAGGAACAACTACTAAGTGAAATAAACTGGAGTGTATTTCAGTGAAATAAATAGGATAGCCACACTGAAGGTTTATTGTGTTTCGTTGAACAGAAGATCTTTATTTATTTTTTTACCAATTTTTATCTTTATGGACAGTGCTTTATGTATATTCTCAAAAAACAAATACAAAAATGTCTCCTGGTACATCCTGAATAGTTGCTTATATTAAAATTGAGATGTAATTCATAAAATTTTCAATTAAAGTGTAAAATCTAGTGGTTTTTAGTATATTTACAAAATTGTGGAAACATCACCACTATCTCATTTCAAAATGTTTTCATCACCCCAGAAAGAAAGCCCATACCTATTAACAGTCACTCCCCTTTTCATGCTTTCTCTGTCAGTCCCTAAAAACCATTCATTCTTCTACTGTCTCTATAGATTTGCCTATTCTGGAGACTTCCTATTTATGGGAACATGTAATTTATGGCTTTTGTGCCTGGATTTTCTCACTTAGCTTGTTTCTAAGGTTCATCCATGCTGTAACATGTATCAGTATTTTCTTCCATTTTTATGGCTGAATAATATTCCATCGTATGGATAGACCCCACTGTGTTTATTCATCAGCAAGTAATGAGCATCTGCATTGTTTCCATATTGGAGCTATTATGAATAATACTGCTGTAAACATTTGTGTGGGCATAGTTTTTACTTCTCTCAGGTGTATACCTAAGCGTAGAATTGCTGGGTCATAAGAAAACTTTTATCTTTAAACTTTTGAGGAACTATTAAACTGTTTTCCAGAGCAGCTGAACTGTTTTGCATTCCCTCTAGCAGTAGTGTATAAGAGTCTTTAATCCCCTACATTATATACAGACGGTGCCAAAAACTGTATCCACATTTAAAGAAAGGAAAACTATATTAAAATTGTAATACTCAATATATACCTATAACTAAAGATGAATACAAGTCATGTGAATACAAGTCACATTTGACTTCTGCAATTACAAGAGGTGCTCAAAGTGGTTACCATCAGCGTCCAGACACTTCTGATTATGGCGAGCTACTGCTTAAACAATGCTGACCAAAGTGTCCACTATACATTTGCTTGGCACCCCCGGTATACATTTGGATATAGGTCCATCTATATGCATGTATGTATACACACACATGTACACACAATACTAAACTGTAGTGTGAGAAGATACATGTTTATGTAGTCACACTAAAAACTTGAGGGGGGGGAGAAGTAATGATGTAGCTACCATAAAAGTCTTAAAAATATGGTGGTTACTTTTGTTCACAGGAGGATGGACAGATGGGGGAAGAGGCAACAAGGCAGCTTCTCAAGGTACTGGCAGACTTCTAACTCTTGATCTTTATGATGGTTACATAAATGTTTACTTTGTGATAATTCATTGACTGGCGATGCTATGTTTTATTCCTTTTTCTGCTGTGTTCTTTTATTTGTTTTCTTTGTTGTTAAAGAAGAAAAATACTTAATGGTTACAATAGTTTTCTTTTTCTTTCTTAAGTAAAAATATTATTTCCTAAGCCATTCTGCATTGCCTCAGAGGAGAAGATAAATGCTTGTTGGAGGCTGTTACTTATAATGTATATTTTTCTCAGCTATTTCTGAACTCAGTTATTCATGAGCCTTATAAAATTTAAATTTCTTGGTTACTCTTAAATTTAAAATGTTTGATATAAATTTAAAAGCATATCTCAATAACTATTATAGAGTTTCTCTTCTGTACATTCCATGTGAGCCGTTAGAATACATGTTATTTGGGAGAAAATGTGTAATAATAGGAAGAGTGGGTAGAAGCCATGTGGCAAGGCTTCTGTTCCAATGATAGAATTGAATTACTTCAGTCTGGAACAAGTCCCACAGATAATTGGCTATATTGTCAATGAAAGTGGGGTCAGTTGAAAATTATTTGCATTAACATTCACCTATGTATTACCGCTTCAACTCTATTTATGCAGTTATGTAATGGGCTGGGTATAACTGTTTTGAAAGGTATCTTCTTTAAGGTTCAACACCAAAGCAGGGATTCTGTACAACAAATGCATATTATGCAAATGTATTTTATAACTAGGTTTTAACTTACGTAGATTCTGTCATGATTTTGAAGACATATATCCCACAAAATAGAATCAACTGTTTAACATGCAAGTTAAAAAAATCTGTTCTATTGCCAAAAATTCTGAGCTGTGACATAATTCAGACAGTGATATAGTTTAATACTCTTTGTATAGGACTAGAAATCATTAAAGAGAATGAGTATCTTGTCTGCACTCCTTTTCTATGGTGAAATTACTTATCTGGTTTAGGCCACAGATTCCTTGTTTGCAAAACCAATGAATAGAACTCTAACTGTACCTATAAGAACCTTTGGGATCCCCAGAATTGAATCAAAGGCAGCCAATTGACTGAAAAACAGGCAAGCTGGTCAAGAACCCTGTAGTCAATTCAGAAGAGTGGTCCCATATATTTAAGATATCAGGCTTTATATAAACTGTCATTAGGATAAAGGGCGAGGAGTCCCTGCTGCTAAATTAAAAATTAAAAAAGAATATCAATGATATGATAAACATGCTTTGATTTGATATGATTTCGAAGCAGTGAAATGGTTCTTAGTATCTCACATAATGGCTTTTATTTTTAAGTAACTATTAAATGTCTGTTGAATTTATGAAATAATGAATAAGTCAGTTCACAATTATAGAAAGGATTCTACCTCCTACATATGAAAATTCACTGAAGATCAGAAAATGTAATAAGGTGTTTGCTCTCTGGAGTCTTACAGGTTTTAAAGCCAAAACAGATATGAATGCAAAAATCTCCCAGTTCCGTACTTTATGTGTGAGAAAAACCAGTTCAAAGAGATTATGTGACTAGAACCCAGATTTCTAATACCAAACACAGTGTCCCATGAATTCAACAAAATGCTACCATCAACCATTCAATTTTGAACTCCTTTACCTGAATCATCTGTGAAATGAAGAGATGAAACAAGGTAAACTCTCAAGTCTCTTTAAACTTAAGACTTCTGACTCTAAATCTTGACAAGAATCCTAATAAAGTTTGCCAAATGCTTTACATAAAAAAAACAATGCTAAGCAGTCTCCAAAGAATCTACCATGAACTATTTTTTGAACAAACTAACAACCCTTCTTAATATATTAAAGAACAATACCTCAAGGAGAGGGAGAACCAATAAGGGAAAGTTCAACAGTAGTTCTTTCATTCATCTTAGTCAGATTCATTTTTAAAATACATTTATTCAAGTAAAGAATCAGAGAACTTATATAGAAATGGCATCTAAAATTCCATCATTTCAGAGCCCAGTATTGAGTTGTACCGCGCAAATGGCACATGAGTGCGTATAGATTTAAAGTAAGTTGACTTAGAGTCTGTCCTTCTAAAATAAATGCCTTAAATTTCAAAACATAATCAAAATGTTCATTGGGAGTTTTGTAGATTCAAATCCAATTAAAAAGGAATAAAATTTTTGACAAATGCCAAAATGTACACATACTTGTCTTGAAGATAACAGTAGGTATTTAGAAAAATCCCGAATAGCTTCAAGTCAATACAAATTCTAATTAAAACTTAAAACATGGAAGCCAAAACATAATGAAGATGAAGTCAAAATAGTTTGGTGCCTCTAGAATACGTACAATACTGAAAAACCTTTAGAAAAAGATTTTTCGAGAGGTTCAATGGATTCGTTGTATTTCTAGGAAACATACCATTCATGGCAACTTGAAAACAAAAATGATCTTCATATCCCTCAAGTATTTTGGGTTCATCACTCCTTATAGCTATACCATATTCTTAGGTCTTAAGACTTTCAGAAATGGCAAAAATCATCGCAGCATTCCCACAAAAGGATCAGTACAGCTGCTCTAGTGCATATACATAGGTGTTTTGGTGACCATCTTCTCATGGGCCGTCATCTGTGACTTCACTGGGTAATTGCAGAGATGCTTTGAGGGATGCTGACAGACAAGCCAGTGTTTACATTAAGTTTCTGAAAGTGTCCCGTTAAAATGAGGGGAAAAAAGTAAATAAATGAAAATACTTATGGATCGGTTACTTTGTAAAATGTTCCCAGGTATAGTGATGATTCCTGCCTCTCAGGGAGTCCCTCAGCAGTAGAGGATTTCGCTAGCTACCCTGCATCAACTTCACCTTCTTCTCTTGCCATTCTGTGGGGCCAGATGGAACCCCATGAGACGGCAACTCTTTTTTTGCCTCTTGCTCCATTGCACTCAGTGAATAAAGGTTTGATTATTACTTTCATTTTAGCTTGTTATCCTAGTTAACCATCTCAATACCTGATTACTCAACAGACCTACAATGGCCAAAAACACTTTGAAAAAGAAAAGCAGAGTTGGAGGACTAACAACTGATTTCAGATTATTGTAAAGCAATGGTAATAAAGGTAGTTTGGTATTGATGGCAAGATAAATGATTGGATCTGTGGAAAACAATACAGTACAGATATAAAATCAATATTTCATAAATGTGCAAGAGTAATTCAGTGATGATATTTTTATCAAATGATGCAGAACAATTGAATATTCACACGCAAAAATGCATTCATTCCACACACCATATGCAAAAATTCCTCAAAATGAAACATAGATATAAATTCAAAACTTATAACTATGAAACTTCCATGAACAAAACAGAAGAGAAAAATTTTGTGATCTTGGGTTAGCCAATGGTTTTCAAAGAGGGACAGTTTTGTCTCTTGGAGAACCTTTGGAAATATCTGGAGATGTTTTTGATTGCCTCACAGGAGATGAGACATTACTGGTATTAGTGGGTAGAGGCCAAGGGTACTGTGAAACAACCTAGACAGCAGAAAATATCCACAGACAGCAAGTCATTATCTGGGTCAAAAGTCAAGAGTGCCAGTGTCTAGAGCCTCTGGTTAGGTCAAGTTTTCTTCAATATAACCCCAAAAGCACCATCCAGAAAAGAAAATAAAAATGATGGTAAGTGGGGTCAAATATATGGTGATGGAAGGAGAACTGACTCTGGGTGGTGAGCACACAATGTGATATATAGATGATGTAATACAGAATTGTACACCTGAAATCTATGTAATTTTACTGACCATTGTCACCCCAATAAACTTTAATTTTAAAAAATGATGAATTGAACTTCATCAAAATTCAGTACTACTTCTCGAAAGACACTGTCAAGAGAATAATAATTCTGACCATACTGGTAGAAACTCTTTCCAAAGTACTGTATATCTGATAAATAATTTGTATCTGGGATATATAAATAAATGTCAAAACTTAATATTGAATAAACAAACAACCCCATTAAAAAGGAATACAAGCTATGAACAGGCACTTTTTAAAAGAAAATACAGAAATAAGATATAAGCACTTAAAAATGTCCAATGTCATGAGTCTTGAGGGAGGTAAAGTTAAAACCACAATGAGATACTCCACACCTACTAAAATGATAAAAATGTAAAAGTATGATCATACCAAGTTTTGGAAAAGATGTGGAAGAAATGGGATACTCATACACTGTGTGCAGGAATGTAAAATGGCACAGAAAAACTGTTTTGCACATTCTTAAAATATTACAATACACTTACCATATGATCAGCCATTTCAGCTTTTATGTATTAACTCAGGAGAAATGAAAGCATATACTCACATAAGGACATATAAAGTGGATCACAGAAGCTTCATTTGTAAGAACCCCAAACTGGAAACAACCAAAATATCTATTGTCTGATGAATGGATAAACTGTGGCATATCTATACAATGGAATATTACTCAGTGATTAAATTAAAAAGGAATATGTACTACGACATGGATGAATCTTGAAATAATTATGCTGAACAAAAAGACCCAGAGTAAAACATACAATGTCTATATGCTTCCATTTATATAATATTTTTAAGAAAAGGAAACTCTGTGACTCTGAGTGGTGAACACACAATGGGATTTATAGATGATGTATTACAGAATTGTACACCTGAAACCTATGTAACTTTACTAACAATTGTCCAATAAACCTATGTAACTTTACTAACAATTGTCCAATAAACTTTAATTAATAATTTAAAAAAAAAGAAAAGGAAAGGAGACTCATCTGTCATGGCAAAAAATTGAGAATCGATTGCTTGCGATGGGGTAATTTGTGAAGGGGTCAGTAGGAAGGACAGGAGGGAACTTTTCAGGGTGATGGATATGTCACTTTTGCTCTTGTGCTGATGATTTCACAAGTGTATACCTATGTCAATACTTCAAATTGTTCCCTTTAGATATGTGTGGTTTGTTTTATGTCAGTTAAACTTTGATTAAACTGAAAAAGCAAATTAAACAACTAAACAGGTATATCAATCTAGAGACACTGGGGATTGACAAAAATAGCAGCATGTATTTCTGTATCGTCCTAATGAGCATCATATTCAAACTAAAAACAAAACCTGTTTTTTTTCAGTTCATGACTTAAACCCCAATTTTAAAAAACAGATTTTTTTTCTATATTTCATTTAAGAATTCCAAGAACATTGGAGCACTTTAGAAAGATTTATTTAAAATGAGAGTTGATTGAAAATTGTGTTTAATGAATAAACCGCAGTTAATTGGGGAAAAAAAAATCACATATAAGGAAAAGCTGAACCCTTGAATATAATGGGTAAAAAAGTGTCACTGTTCTATAGTTAAGTCCATTTTTCCACAAAGCATGGGATTGCATACCTAGAACAATTTAACATGTGGTGAGAACAAACGGATTGTAATTGCTGTTCCGCTTCAAGCCTGCAACATAATAGAGAAGGCACAGTTAAAAACTGAGTAACAGAAAGGGCCGTGGCTCTAATTGGAAATGATCCCCAGCCCTTGTGAATGGGCCCATCAACACCATCTGTTCCTCCAAGGAAACTTGCTGCTCCCTGTCGCTCTGAGTGCACTGGTTCCTTCCCATGACAGCAGAAGGTAAGAGGCACTGAGGAGCATTCAGGAAGCGCAGGTTTGTTTTTAAGGCTGATGGTTTCCTCTTGACAGTGCTGGTTTGTGAACTCCTTCCAGCTGATTAGCAGAGGAGCTGCTACCCACGCGTGAAGCAGCCTGGGAACAAGGCAAAACAAAAAAACAAAAGACCTGCTCTCCCGCCCCTGGCCCCCTCAACTTCCTACTCAGAGCACTTCCAAACAAAAATCTTCTACCAAGATCTAACGTGCTTGCCTATGTATATAGCAGCAGCTCCAAAAGACATTTTCAGTGTTCATTCCAGCACAACACACATGAGGCATTTAAGTAAATATTATTTTTCCCTGTTTATTTTTATGCACTGTCTAAGCTAGAAGAAATTCAAGTGCTCTCCATTTAAAAATTCTCAAATATAATTATGTAACAATGAATCACTAAAATTACTCGTAACTGAGAAAATGACCCCCAAATTGTGAAATATAGTTGGGGAAAACATGCATTTTCCAAACTTGACTTAAGGAGATAGTGACAAAGAAACTTAATTTCACTAAAATTGGGTTTCTATAACTCATTCTAAATGTCAGAAAAGAAGTGAGGATGCCAAGAATTCTGCAAGGAAAACTTCAGTTATTTGCCCCTGAGTTAGCAGCGACTCGGTGTCTAATTACACTGTGCAGAAACAAGGGCTTCTGGATATTTTACAGCTCCAGTACAAATTCAGAATTTCTTATTTTCTGTTCTGCACATCTTGGAATGGGATCTTAAAATTGAACTAGAACTTGGCATGCCAAAAAGCCAAGAAAAAATAGGCTTGCCAAATCTTCACAATGTTAAGTCACGGAAAGAAATTTTATTTATTTATTTTTATGTTTCTGGTTTTTAATTGAAGTATAATTGGCAGACAATATATCCTATTAGTTTTAGGTGTCCATTATAGTGATTTCATATTTATAAATCCCCACAATAAGTCTGGTTATGTCCTGTCACTATTCAAAGTTATTACAATATTACTGACTATATTCCCTATGCTCTACTTCTTAAGAGGTACAAACTTCCAGTTTTAAATAAATAAGTCATGGGGATGTAATATGTAATGCATAACAGAAGAATTTTTAGATGTGGCAATCAGCCACCTTCTCTTTCCAGAAAAAGTTTATGAAGTACGAATTATGACCTTGGGTCACAAGTTAATACCAATACCAACTGTGTCTTTGTGATAATCTGATTCTTATATAGACAAGAAAACAATTTATTTTTATTCGTGGATATATTGTTTATATTAACCTATTTAGATGATGTGCTAAAGATAAAATTCTTCCATTAAAGCTAAACAGAAAATACTAATATTCTGTAGGAAGCAAATTTCCATACGAAGTAATTCATTATTTTATAAGTTTCTATTATTCAGGGATACATCATATATATCTCATATATATATATATATATATCTGATATATATGATATATATATCATATATATGTATATATCATATATATATTTCAAAATTAGCTAAGTATCTTCAGCTAATTTTTATGTAATTTTGACAATTAATTTGTCCATTAAAATATTTATGAATGATATATTATGTCTCCCGTACCTGCTACTTAATAGCTATGAAATCTTGAATGAATTACTAACTTTATCTTTCCCTCATTTTTTTTCCCTCATCTATAAAATAAGAATAGCGTTACCTCAGAGGATTTTCTATAGATCAAATGAGTTAATAGAGGAAAAAAGCTTAGATTACTGCCAGGAATGCAGTAAGTTTTCAAGATTTTTAGCTAAATAGCTTTATATGTGCCAATAATTGGGATAAGCATGGAAAAACCATGGTGTAATAAGACGAATGTACCCCCCCAAAAAAACCTTGTTCCTCAGGACTTAAAATTAAACATGAAAACCAACAGTAGTTACAGGTTATTATAGTCATTTATTTAGTAATAAGTAATATTATTATTTGAATACAAACTATGTAAAAAGGGTATAAGATGAAAAGATGTCAACCACCAGTGTCCTATAGTTTTGTGTATGTTTACATGTTTAAGAGATTGCCCAGATACAGATCATAAATAATAAAGCATCATTTGCATAGTTCAAGCAGAAAATGCCGTAGCTTACAGGAAGGCAAATCTGTGTTCCATTTGTATGAAAGAGAAAAAAAAAATATGGAGGATAAAGAGAAGAAAAATCCTTTAACTTAATTTCCACACGTGGTCATTGTAGGTCTTTCTAACCACAGGATTTTAAGTAAATATTGTAAGGTAACCATCTGGAATTCCAAAAAGCATGTTCCAGTTGCAAATATGGTACCTAAAACAAAACAGTAAAATTCCAGTGATGGCAGGAGAAAGGACTGAAGAAAGTCTCAAAACAACAGAGAAGAACTTATATAATATCGTAGACAACAACATCATTATTAACAAATTTAGTGCGAACCATTTTTCTCCATGAAGATTAGATGAAATCTACCCAAAGGGCTGGAGGGAGGAACTTCTAAGGTTGATTCAGGTAAATATTTTGTTAAAGAAAATGGACGTATTGAATTCACATTCTGTGCCTCTGCTATATATTTCCTGACATAGCATATGGTGATTTTCCACATAATAACCTTCTCATTTTCTTTGCTTCTTAGTCCTGAAGGGAGTTAAGACATTTTGCGATCTGTACCCGGTTCTTTTTAAGCAATCTCCTGGCCTGTTTCAAACTACTAAGCATATACTACTACAAAAAAAAGAACACTCTAGTTCTCTATATGGACTGAGTAATTGTTTTTAATTCACTTTTAAGTGTACTTATATGTATTTAATTGTGAAATGGGCCTGAGCCCTGATGCTCAGCACTGCTCTCCAAACACCAGCTAATGAGTCTTGGGAGCGCCATGTGAGACATTACATTTTCAAGTGTTAGATCAAATGAACACATGTTCATTTCCTTCTTATCCGGAGGTGGCATTCAGATGGCAAACCATGGATATGTAAGTTTTTTCACAGACAAGACATTTGGCTCCTTAACTGTTTACTTGAGAAGACAATTGAGTTGGCAGCCACAGCGATTTTCCATTGTCAGAAATGAATAAAATTGCAAGTTCCAGGATGATTCTTAAAAAGAACAAAACAAAACTTCTTTTGTTCTTTCACCAGACACATATGGATCATTGGAAGAAGAAAGTGTTTTCCTTCTGTCTCTAATTAAGCTTTCATGCATCCCAGGCGTCCATTAAGTTAGAAAAGCAGGGACCTTGTGTAAATGAGTGCATATGTGGAAATGCTTGGGAAGTGCAAAGTATTTTACAATTCTAAAGCATAAACATTGATGTAAATATCATAGGATGTTCATCAGTGCCATGAAATTATCACTAACTACCTTAATATGCAAAATAACCTCCTCCTTTTAAATCTCATTACTGTAGTCTAGCTAGTCATTCCGCAAAACAAAAGATACATTTAACATCGTTGAGAACTTGCTCAAAACATTCATTCCATCAGCATGGAAGTGTCCCTCCTTCATTTGTCTATGTAAAATGATCTCAGTTACTTATTTAAAAACACTTATTGATAACCTACTATTTACCACGCACTGTTCTGTGTCCTAGAATATCAAAATGAAAGGCAAGAAATAGTTCTCCTGGGAAACCTTCGCCTCCCTCTTCCCCCACCCCATTTCTTCAAGAAAAAGAGGGGAGGCAAGCAGGCTAGAACATGGTGGGCTGAGGGAGAGAGAAATCAGAGGAATTTGCAATGATAAGCAAGCTCTATCCATAGTGAGCCAGGGTGCCATAGTAAAGAACATCGATTTCACTTTAAATGCAATGCAAATCTACTGGACTGAAGTATGCAACAGGGAACAATGGCTTGATTTATATTTTCATAAGAATATTTTTTTCTACTCATACTACCTTTAAACTCAGGCAACAGAAATCCACTGCCCTGAGCCCCATCATCTAGAAAACTACGTATCACAAGCAATACATTTATTACAGAACACACGCCTGCCTCTGTCACTTGGTACCTGATGAGCAGCACTGGCATAGCACAACTTGTAACTGTAACTTGTAACTATGACTATTCTTGAGACTAAGGATGTTCAGAGCCCAAGGTCGTGCTTCTCCAAATCTCTGCCCTTGTCCTTATGACTAAGATAGACCAATAAAGTTCAGGTGTTGGTGTGGATGTTTGTGAAATGCAAAATGGAGCAGCCACTTTGGGAAACAGGTTGGCAGTTTCTTGTAGATGCGTGAAAGAGATGCATGAAAACACCTGGGCTTTGTGTGCATGCATGAAAGAGATGCATGCACACAAAGCCCATGTGTGAATGTATTCAGCAACCTTTTTTGTACTTGCCCCAAACTGGAAACAACCAAAATGCCCTTCAAGTGATTCAGTTAATCTGTGGTACAGCCATACAATGGAATACTACTAGGAAACAAAAAGGAACACTTGATATTGTCAGAGCTGCTATACTAAATTATAGATAACTCTCAAATGCAGTTAAGTGAAAGAAACCAGACCCAAACAATTACAAACCATATGATTCCATTATTATAACCTTCTGGTAAAGATAATCTACAGTGACAGAAGTCACATCAGTGTGTTCTAGAGGCTCCATGTTCTGCTCGGTGTTTACAACAGCAGAAAACTTTTGGGGCTGATGAAATTATTATTTATCTTAATTTTGGTAATGGCTGCACAACTGTTTACATTTCTCAAAACTCATCAAGCTCTTTACCTAGAAAGTATGAACTTAACTATATGTAAATTATACCTAATTTAATCTGACTTCAAAAAAAAGAGTCAGATTAAATTAGGTGTAACAAGATCAAATATATAGTGATGGAAGGAGAATTGACTCTGGATGGTGAACACAATTTGATATACAGATGATGTATTACAGAATCGTACACTTTAAATGTACGAGGTCTGCCAGTTTCTTTCATGAAATTGCCACCATGCACTTACATTGGCAGCACCGTAGAAACAGCTCGGTAAGGTTTCATAACTTTGGTATATCGGTGCCACATGTCATCATGTGGCAGTGTCTTGCTGAGTGGCGTTCATTATTGTTGTTGCATGCTTTGGTGTTCCGTCGTGAGAATGTCTGAACTTGAATTAAAGCAACGAACACACACTAAATTTCTTGTTAAACTTGTCAAGAGTGGAAGTGAAATCAGGGATATGGTAGTCCAAGTTTATGGGGATAATGCCATGAAGAAAACGGTAGGGTTTTCAAATGGATTAAACATTTTTCTGAGGGGAGAGAACGTGTCACTGGTGAAGAGAGGTCAGAGTGGCCAGTAACGAGCAGAACTGACAAAAACATTGCAAAAATTCATCGAATTGTGCCTTAAAATCATCGGGTGACTGTGAGAAGCATAGCAGACCAAGTAAACATTGATAGAGAAACAGTTAGGAAAATCTTAACTGAAAATCTTGGCATGAGAAAGGTGTGTGCAAAAATAGATCCAAAGTAGCTCACAGATGAACAAAAGCAAAGGAGAGTCAAAGTTTGCTAAGACCTTTCGGAGAGGCAAGACAATGTTTTGGGCTTTGTAATCACTGGTGATGAAATATGGGTGTACCAATACGACCCTGAAATAAAGCTTCAAAATGCACAATGGAAGTCAGCCAATTCTCCATGACCAAAAAAGTTCCATCAGTGCAAATCAAGAGTCAAAACAATGTTGCTAACCTTTTTTTTTTTTTTTAATCAGAGGGATTATTCATTATGAATTTGTACCAACTGGACAAACAGTTAACCAAGTTTACCATATGGAATTGCTAAAAAGTCTGCATGAATAAATTAGACGAAAATTACCTGAACTTTTCACCAACAATTTATGGCTCTTACATCACAACAATTCACCAGCTCACAGAGCACTGTCTGTGAGGGAGTTTGTAGCCAGTAAGCAAGTAACTGTATGGGAACTCCCTCCCTACTCACCTGATCTGGCCCACAATGGCTCTTTCTTTACCGAAGATAAAGGAAATATTGAAAGGAAGACATTTTGGTGACATTCAGGGCATCAAGGATAATCCAATGACAGCTCTGATAGCCATTCCAGAAAAAGCCTGGAGGGTGGTCTAGACACTGGTATCGGTCCATAGCTTCCCAAGGGGAGTACTTTGAAGGTGACCTTAGTGAATATTCAGCAGTGTACCACTTTTTTCTAGGATGAGATGGCAAACTTAATTGGCAGACCTCATCTGTGATTTTACTAACCATTGTCACCCCAATAAATTTTAATTAAAAAAAAAGAAAATTCAATAGAGCTGAGGGATATGTATTGCCAAAATAAATAAATAAATAAATAAATAAATAAATAAATAAATAAATATTTAAAAATAAAAATTTTCAGGTCACATCAATATGAAATTTCAGAACATTCATGATAATGAAAAAAATCCAATATTTTCAGACAGAGAAAAAAAATACCACAAATAAAATATCAGATGAGTGTCAAATTTATTTCAACAATACTGGAGCTGAAAGTAATAGATTGATGGCTTCAAAATTATGAGGAAATCTTTCTAATGTAGTACTTTTCATATCTAGAAAAGTCAATCAAGATCTTTAAAAAGTTTCCCTCTCATGCACTCCTTCTCAGAAAGCAACTGCAATATATATTGGATGAAAACAAAGACACTAACCTATAAAAAGAAAGGCATGAGAATTAAGGGAAGAGGGTATCCAAATGTAGGAAACATGAGTGGAATTTCCGGTATGATGGTGAATGGAGCTCCCAGGTTGAAACCTATTCAGAAGGCCATATTGCAAATAATATAAATTGGAATGGGGAGAAGGGAAGATTCTATGAGAAAGGAAAGAGAGTCAGATTAAGTCACATTTGAAACAACCAAAAGCAGATTTTACTTCTATCAGAAAATTAGGGCGTGTATTTTTTTTTTTTTTTTAGTAAAACAGAGAGTTTAGCTTTTAAAAAAAATAAAAGAAGCATGTGTGATCTCAAGGAAAACCAAATAATTGAACACAAAGAAATTATCAAACTATGATAATATTATGAAATCATAGTTTAATATGTGAATCAATAGTGACTGATATTCCCATAGTCATAATTAAGGTACACTAAGTGTTGATTTAGAAATATTCTAAACGTTTTCATGACAAACTAATCTGAAATTCATATTGGAAAATGAAAATAAACAAAATTGTTGACAGTTGCAATAATAATCTTAATAATAATAGCTAATACTTCTAGACTTCCCCTATACTACTAACTATAGGTAGTATAGTTAATAACTAGATTTTTTTTTTTTAGATCTTTTTTTTTAGATGAGTCACAGATACTAACTTCCTCGAGATTGTGCAGGATGTTAGCAGAATGACTGGGTATTTTTGTTTTTGTTTTTGTTTTTGTTTTGGGGGCTGAATCTTTTTTTTATTATTATTAAAATGTATTGGGGTGACAATGGTTAGTAAATTACATAGGTTTCAAGTGTACATTCCTGCAGAGTGACTGGGCTTTGAATCCAGTTGTTTGCTTCTACAATGCTACAATCCTTGCTTGTAACTACTGGGCTATGCTGAATTCCCATAATCAGAGGCCAATACTTATTAGAAAGCCATAGAAATAATAATAAAAAGTTGATATATTTGTAATAGGAGAGCCAAAAAATGCAGAAATAGAAAGAAATCTGCCCATGGATATATGGATACAACATAAAAAGCATTGCAAATAGATAAGAAATTGATGGACTATCTCGTGTGGTGTGGTACTAATGGTAATCTGCTTGAAAGAAAAGAGAGCAAGACTATGGCTGAGATAGGTGGTGATTCATAAAATGGGGTTTTATTTTATTAAGGTAGAGATAATAGATGGATTTTGTAAGTTTGTGGGAATTATCCAATAGATAGGAAAACATTGATGAGGCAGGAGGGAGATTATGGGCAGAAACTACATCCTTAGGAATTGAGATGGGAGTGGAATGTTTAATTCTTTTCTGATAAGATGATTTTTCTTCCATTGTATTAAGAAAAAGGCAAAAGTCATATTCAGATGAGAATAGTTGTGTGCATTTGATAGTAGAAAGATAAGAAAGCTTCTGTCTGCTGATTTATAATTTCTAAAGGAAGTCAGACATGAGAGTGGCAGGAGGTGGGGAGGGGAGGAGAAGGCAGCAGGTATGAAATAGCCAACTTGGAAAAAAAGAACTAAGAGGTACAATGGAGCGCTTATGAATAATATGCAGTCACAAACTCACAGTGAAACCACACTGTTTATGTAACTTTTCACAAGTTATGATCATTTAATTTACTTCAGAGAAATCAGGTGTTTGAATGCACCAAGTTTGGGAATTTCTCAGGAGTCTACTCTTGAGCGATAGGAACAAATTTGGCTATATTGACAGGGAAGTGATTGTAGGGGAAAATGTGTGGAATTGAAGCTGAAAAAAGTGGCTAGGACTTAAGAACAGTGAGCTACAATGTGCATTGCAAAGTGCGTGAGTGAATGGATTAGAAGTTTTAAAAGTGTCCAAGACTTGTTGCAATGGGGCAGGGAAGATGCTAATAAGTTCATAGAGTCCTAAAGCTTATACAATTCAGACTCCCCTCCTTAAGCAAAAATATGAAAAATATTTTTTAAAAAAGAAAAGAAAACTTTATATGAGAACTCATTGCAAGAACTCTTCCCAGAGCTTTGGCTTGGGCTCCTACAAATGAGCAATTAAAGAATGTATCAATAATTAACTTCAATAATAAACAGGAGAACAGAAAGTAGGAGGTACCAAGTAGAGATTTCAAAGGCATTGCAGTTACTGTTGGATGCAAACAAATTCTATGGTTTGAACATAGGGGAGAAAAGGTCACTGGAGGTGAAGAAGAAAGGAATCAACAAAGGCAGAGATTCCGATTACTTATTCCAAAGGATATGGAAGACACAGAAAAGTATATGACAGACAGAATGAAGATGACGTCAGCAGTCCGGACACTAAAGCTTTCAATGAGTGTTTTCATCCTGGGACCTTTGCACATCCCCACACCTTCTTTATTTCAGTGACTATGGGCTAAGAGGTTGGGCCGAAAGAACCAAAAAAATAGTGTCCAAAAAGAAGATAGAAGTGGTTTTTTTGGGAGGGGGGTTTTGGTGTTTTTTGTTTTGTTTTGATTTGTTGTTTTCTCCTTCACATAGATGTTCAGAGGCAGGAAGAGTTTTTAGGGAAAGAAAAAGCATCTCTCACTCTACAAGGCTAGAGTATGTGGTCCTGTAAATGCCCACATTCTAAGTATACATCCTATACTTAGTTTTGCTTATTTAATTCATCCGGAGTTTCTTCTGTCTTGTTTCACCATTCCCTAGGGTATTGTCTTGACCTTATATTCACAGCTGTTTCACAGTCGCAGTCACATTTCCTCTGTATAAGAAAGTAACATAGAAGGTGAATACCCGTCTATTCAGATTGTATTAATGAGAATTGGTCATGTGGACAAACCGCTAGCTGGGAATCATGCTGTTTATTGGGGTGTCATGGATCCCACTAACAGTGATGCAGTGTTGGGGAGTTTATTACTAAATATGAAAAGGGAAATAAAGATTGGGCACAATTAGCAATCTCTGTTGTATCTCTTTATTAATATTCCTCTGGCTAACCCATTTCAAGGGATCATGCCCTTGACACAGCCATTCCTAAACCAGCAAACTTGGTTATGTGACTTTTCTATAAAATACCCACCCTATACTGATATTTTTGTTAACAATTGCCACAGTATTTATTAATTATTGTCTTCCTCTGTACTCTAGTATCTGCTAAGTTCACAAACACTTACAGTTGAATATATGTATGAATGGATAAATAACCGATGTGCCTCCTTTCATTCTACTGTGTTTCTCCAAAAAAAAGACCTAGCCGGACCATCAGCTCTAATGCGTCTTTTGGAGCAAAAATTAATATAATGTGTTATATATAATTATTGTATTATATAATATACTATATAATGTAATTATATAGTATATTAATGTATATAATACATTAATATATAATGTATTATATAATATAATTATTGTAATATAATTGTAGTATTATTGTATATATAATTATAATTATATATATTATAATGTAACTGGGTATAATACAATAATATAATATAATATAACATAATACCGGGCATAATATAATATAATATAAGATAAGATAATATAATACTGGGTCTTCTATTAATTTTTGCTCCAAAAAACGCATTAGAGCTAATGGTCTGGCTCGGTCTTATTTTCGGGGAAACATGATAGCTGGAGTTCAATCGGGTGCTTGCTCATTCCTACTCTCTGTTTTTCCTTTAAGTGCTCTATTTCCTCCCTTTCCCACCTTCCTATGTGTAATGTTAATCTTCCATGAAAAAAACATATACAAATTCAAAAATGAGTGTTAAGACTCATACGTTAATAATGAAAATTAAACATGCTCGAGTACTAAATAGTGCGATATTGGTTAAAATGAGATAGGAAACAATTGAGCTAAAAGTATAAGAAAGTATGCCATGGAAGAGACATTTAGAATAATTGGAAAGAAGTCAGAGAGCAAATTAGGCAAAACGAATTCTCCAAATATGAATATATTAGTTTATTACTTCATTTATACACTTTCTCATTAAGCATTTATCGAATGCCTATCATATGCAAGTACGCAGCCTATATAATAGTTCCAGAGTGCCTGTTCATTCTTTCTGTATATGGTGAGCCCGTCATGTAAGATTTTATTAGAGGTTTGAGGAAATTAATACAAAATCAGTAGCTAGGTATTCAAAACTTAAAATGCTTTATCTTCAACTGGACATTTACAGATCTCCCATTATTCCTTATTTTAGAAGATTCATATGTATTCGCATCAACAATAAATCAGCATTTTCAGGTTGTACCAACTGTTTTTATGGGTTTTGGAGCAATTGCAAAGGATACCAACTGCAAAGGCTTTCAGCCATATCCCAGACCAAAACAATCAAAATAAATAAAAGAAAACAATATAATCTTTCTGACATTTCCATGAAAATTGAATGCTCTTCTTCTACAAACACAGAAGAGCAGTTTCATTATTTAGTGCCAAGGATCGCACATCCAGAAAATACCAAGAGATTTTGCATGTCATTCAATCACACAGCTGACAATCTTCAAGATAAACTGCTTTTCTGTGAGATGTAATGCTTTAATGAGCTAATTAGTTAGTTCAGGAAGGTGATTCTGTGGCATTACTTGTAGAATTACTCTGAAATCTACGTGTTCTTCCTGTTCATTTATAATAAATTATATTACCTTATGGATCTAACTCTAATATATATTTTAAAAATGAAAATCCTACTTAATAGCATTTTTCCTTGTATGGCATGCTATTGATTTTTATATCATAGTGATGTTAATACTTTCATTCTGAAATACATCATTCTATTCAGTGGAATATAATGAGCTGTACCATCAGTATGAAAAATGCAGTCTATTGATCATCTCTGATGATATATGGAGGTAGAAATACACTGTTAAAAATCATGCTTGTAAGATTTTTGGTCCCTTTTTCAGACTGAAACATCACTGTAGTCTTAGAGACATGGAGGTAAAGGACGATCGCTTATTTTGCACCGTTCTAATCATCTCATAAAAGACTTGGCACATAAACAGTAGTCACAAAGGGAGGTTGACTAAATGAAATGTCATCAATGAAAATAAAAATCAGCAGGTGATTACCCATAGCCGTCCGTGATATCACCCTTTGATGTGCTAGGACAAGTCAAATGTGCATGGGGAGGTAGGGAAGGTGGAGGGTGGGTCTAAATATCAGAAAAACACAACCAGCCATCTACAACAAAAAGGCTAGATGCAGGGTCTCGGTTTCTGAGAATCAGGTTGAAAGAGAAGGGGTGTTTTATCCTAGGGCGATTGTTTTAAATGGAGTTATTTTGTCTTGCTCATGTGTGTGGTTCAGAAAGTACATGCTGTTTTGCTGCTTTAAAGTAATGAGTCTTCAACTCATTACTTCTTTCTCATCTACCTTCAATTTTCCAGCAAAACAACTATTAATTATTCTTCAAGCGTGTGCTGTCAGTCTTCTTTTCATTTGCACATGCTGCCATTCTTGTCAAGACAAGTGACATCCTTCTGTACCTACTACAATCTTACATAGGTTTTAAGACAAAGCTTTAACACTTCTTTTCAGCAACCTCACTCCCAGTTCAAATAGATATCTGCACCTCCATAAATGATTCTCCTTGCATACTGAAAGTCTGGGAACATGTATTGTCCCTATGCTAGTCAGAGTTGTCCAGAGAAACCAGTGTAGGTATAGATTTGGCGATGGCTATGGCCATAGATATAATAAGGATATAGACATAGGTACACTCACCGACTGTAGGTCACAATAAGCGATCCAATCCCTTAAAATAAATGTCTTTGTATGTCTATGTATCTACATATGTATTTGTAAATCAACCTATCTATAAAGATGGATATCACTACATAGATAGATAGACAGACAGACACAGACAGACAGGTAGACAGATACAGAGATGTAACGAGATTTACTTTAAGGAATTAGATCACATGATTATCTCCATAAATAGATACAGATATATAGAGATTTAGTTTAAGGAAGTGGATCACATGATGGTGGAAACCTGGTGAATTCATAATCTGATGGGGGTGGGGTGGGGGCGGCTGGCAGGCTGGACACTCAGGAAAGAGTTACAGTTTAATCAGAACAATGTTTGACCACATATCTAGCCCTGTGGCCCAGCCAAGTTGACACACAAAAGTAATCATCACAGTTAGAATTGTCTCCTCAATTTCTAACACAGTGCTTGGCTCAATAGTTGCCACTTAATTAATATATGTGAAATTAAGAAACACATCTATGTTAATAAGCTCTACCAAAGAAAAAATATGTCTCAATGTCTAGAATATGATGGTTCTGCACTATAGGCAGACTAGCAGAATGGGGCTGATATAATAGGTTTAGTTACAAATTGTATAAGCAACAAAAGATTGATTGATTGTTATTTTTCAGGGTGTGAACTCTCACTTTAGAGAAGAATAGGAGAATTTAGTTACTATGGCAAAGCTGTACTTTCTGTGGCAATACATGTGCTATATCCATGTATATTGGCTAATAGTCTTGGCTCTGTCACAAGTAAGCAGTCTACTCAGTGTTTCTTTTTAAAATCATGAAAGTCTTAAAATGTGTATGTGAAAAAATAATGCAATGTGTGTGTTCGGTATGGGGAAAGGTAGAGAAAACCTGACACACAAAACATCTTCACCTCAATTGCTTATTTTTTTGCTTCCGAAAGATCAAGTGAGAATCCATCACCTGAAACACACTTTAGAAAAGTTTTAAAAATAACTATTACATTATGAAATGAAAATATATGCAGTCCATTTCTAAATTTGTTGTTAGAAAAAGCAACTTTTCTATATGGGATTAAAAAATATGTCAAGAAACCCATTTAAAAACTTTTGGTTTTAAATTCTGTGTAATTTGTGTTTTAAACTTTATACCTGATAATACACTTCTACTTAATTGTAGTCTTGATTTTATCGTTTAATGTCCTAACTTGTTTAGGGGGTTCTTAGTAAAGTTGACAGGGTAAAAAAATCAGTTTCACAGTTACAATATATAAAATACTTATACAGCATATGTCTACATCTTAATAGGTTACCTTGCTCTGGTATTTCAAATTGTCTTATTAACAGCTAATTTCGTTACTTTTAGCAATCCATTTCTGAGGAAAGATGTTATCAATTTCGGCCTATAGAAAACAAATATAAAAATATTTCAAGTTAAAGATGAAATTATATTTTAAAACAGAGAAATGAGGGGAAAACAAAGTATATTTATCTGGGTAATTCATATGAGGAATACACTGTTTCAGTTTCCTGAGTAAATCTCAGTCTCTTAATTATCAGACTAATTTCCAATGCTTTACTTAATGACCAAAATATGTTCTTATCATATTACATGTAAATCTTTGGCTCTATTTTCTGATCCTCAATGATGATGAACATGAAATTTGTTACACTTGATTCTTTTTTAAAAATTCCCATAAAATCACACACTCTCAGGTTTAAAAAAATACCTCAGAGAAAAGACTGTATAATTTTTTATCTCAGTTTTAAATGTTTGCTTCAAGAGTTCCACAAATGGAAAAATGAACTTCTAAAATATCTGTGGAAATGGAAGAAATCACTGGTTCCTGTCAAGGCTCACTGTAATTCCTGTTGGTTCCAACTGTCACAAAGTCAATTGTCCTTAAGGAGAAAACTTTCTCTTCGATTTGTTTCCTATCTTTTAGTTCTAGAGTTGCCTTTAGCAGGCTACTTCCGGCATCTTATCCAGCTTGTCACCTCTAGGGAAAATGGAGTCATTTGAGAGTCTGTTAAGATTGGAATTCTACCCCTGAGAGCTGGAGCAAAGAGATCCAGAAGGGCATATAGATTATCTAAATCCTGTTTTTTTTGTTTGTTTGTTTTTTTTTTGTTTTGTTTTTTTAAAAAGACAGCAAGCCCTTTGACCAAGCCAAAAGTTAGGAATGAATGAGAACTGGGAAGGTCAAGAGCAAGGTGGGGTAACTGGAATGATTGCTTCTAACAGTTGAGCACTGCAGCTGGATGGTTTGCCAAGTGTGAGGAGTGTGTGCATGTGTTAAGACTACTGAATGGAATAGAGTCAAGGCCAATTTTTACTTCTATTCCTCACTTTCTGGTAATGACAATTTCAAATCAACTCAATGTCATAGCTGCTTTGCTGAGTATGCTCTGCTTTTTCTACATCCTCCTAAAACTATCATGAAGGATAGACTGACTGACCAATGCAAAGCGGTACTGTCAGTTTAATTGATGAAGACACCACATTCCTATAAATAAAGCCTAAACTTATATTAGCTTTTTTGGGTAACTTATTAATTGACTTACACTGAGCCAAAAATCAATTACATCCTAAAGTATGTATTGCTTCTTTTAGGATCCCAAGTGTAAGACCTACATATTTTTCTGTTAAATTAAATCCTGCCAGATTTGACCCAATATTCAAGATTACAGAGATGGTTTTAGGTTCCAATTCCATTACCCAAAATGCTAACTATCTCTCCTAACTTTATGTCATCTACAATTTTGAAAAGTACGTGTATTAACTGACACGAAGTTCATAGTATAATTGCCGAAGTTTCTTTCAGTATTCTATTCTATTCTTCACTATGTTACCTAGACCAACACTATTCTTCCTATGTTACCTAGACCTTGTCCATTTTAATCATCCCTATATCTTCTCATCACAACCCTTTTTGGAAGTAATTATTTCCCAAATAATTAAATAAGTGATCATTAAATATTTCTATGCTTTTAATTGTTAGGGTCCGGAGTTAACCCCTCCTTAAGTGAACAGAAGTCACACGATAATGCAAGTCACACAGCGAGGTTTATTTCCAGCTAGCTGGGGTCCTTGTTAAAACCCTCTGCGTCGGGCAGATACTCGGACCCCGGCTAGCTGGAAATAAACCTCGCTGTATAACTTGCATTATCGTGTAACTTTTGTTCGCTTGAGGAGGGGTTGACTCCGGACCCTAACATAATCATTTATCTCATAAAAATAAATATATATACATATTAACTGTTTAGGAATAACAAATCATTTACTCCTTAAAACAACCCAATGTGGTAGGTATGTACTAAGCCCACTTTACAAACAAGGGGACTGAGGTACAGAAGAGTTAAGTGACGTGCCCAAGGTCATGGAGCTGAGAATGTTGCAGAGCTGCATTTGAACCCAGGATACCTTTCTCTGGGGTCCATGCTCATAACCACTAGGCTTTAGTGACTTGTGCATTATCATGATTGTCGAATAAGACAAGTTTCGGGAAGGACCCAAGGTCTGCTTCTAAGATGTCCCCGCTCTGGATGAAACAGATGGACTAAAGCCCAATAATATGTGTGTCTTGACAGCTGGTGAAATCGGGAGGACTTCAAAAGACCTAACCACAAGGCCCCTTCCCCACTTTGCTCCCTGGGATGATGACCTGGCCAAACAATCCTTCTTCCCAAGGGGATCAGGTGCAGTCCCTAATTGTCCTGGAAAAGCAGGTCTCAGTCCCTGCTAGCACATGGGGTTATTCAACAAACCAATCACAGCAGCCTCAGGAACCAGGGGTCACCGCAACCTCCTGACACCACAAAGTCTGCTTTCCACAGCCCCTGGTTCCACAGCCCCTGGTTTATGTATATGAAAAACATTTATAAAAATTTTCTTTCATTTTAGACTAGTACATACTTGAATTTGAAAAGGATACCTTAAATGAAGTTTAAGATTTGAAAAAAGTTTCTTTAAAAAAAAATTATTATTTTTTTAAAGTTGTGGAAAAAGAAGACAGAAATCTGTCCTTACATTTTCTTGTGTCTGTGAGGTACAAGGAAAACTTCAGGATTTTCATATAACAATTTGTTACATGACAATATGTTTATAATGTACTTCATGTTAGTTTAGGATAATAGAACGTGAATGCATATGGATGGCTCTCCAGAGCAAGGGACACAGTCACCCTCTCAGTCAAAGACACAAACTTCTATGGGCTTTGAAATATCCCAAGAATGTCCAAACCCAGCGGCCAATACAGTAATACCACATGTCCGGGAGGTTCCCTTTGAGTCACTGAGAAATGACCTATTGCTAGTATGAACATTTCTTTCCATCTGTCTCTCTCTGTCTTTCTCCGTACAATACCATCTGATATGGGCTATGTTCTCACCTCCTCACGGAGAACAAATAATAGTACACACCCCAGCATATTCTGGAGCGTTTACTCGGAGACAGGATAAATGTAAGGTCGATTCCTTGGACACTTCATCTCTAGAGACCCAGGTTTCTATCCTGTCAATTTGACTTCCATGGACTTCCCATAGAGATAATTATATACTTTTTATGTTGTTTCTGGTGTTCTATATTAAATATGGGTTGCAACTTTGTATCATATCCTCCTATTCTGATACCTGACAAGTAAATGCTCTCCTATACTGCCCATACTAAGTGATCCTATGAGAGGGCTTGCAGAGAATTAGGACAATAATTGGGAAGGCCTCCTAACTTTCAGACTCCAGAAGCCATTCAAATGTCAAGCGTGGCTTGTATGTGTGTATACAATAAGCCTTCAAATGGTCTATATCACTCTACCACAGACACGTGACAGGAAAACCACTGGACTTGGACAAATCAGAACCATGTCTTATACCAAACCCTTCTACCTTCTAGGTACAAGTCTGTGGACCTGGTTTTTACATCTTTCCATGGTAAGAAAACCTACTCTGGAGCCAAATTTCCTGAGTCTGTATTCTGACTTTTAAAGTATGTGACTTGGGAAAGGTTATTTAACATCATATTTATCATCAGTAAAATGAAAATAACAATAGAATATATTTATACATTATTACAAGGATTAAGTGAGTTTCTTTCTGCATATCTCTTTAAAAAGTACCTAACGCATAGCAAATGCTACATAACTGATTGTGGGATATTAAGTTTATGTGACTTGGAAAAATTGTAGAATTTCTATAGATATTCAACGTGATAATGTACATCAGAGAGCTTTAAATATTTTAATAACTACAAAATATAGCATACTATTTTTGAATTACTGAAACAATGTAAATTAATAAACAAGTATTTCCTCATATATACCTCTTAATTAATACTAATTAATCATATGGAGGAAAAGACAGAAAGCTTGTTATATATTAGCACGTCCTTGGGATTTCATTTTGCCTTTATGATTTTTTTGTGCTCATTTTAATATGTCTTCAAATTTGCCCATGTCACCTGGGTAAATTTGCTAATAATGTGGAAATGTGGTGCCTTTTATGTAAAGACTTGACTCATTCCCCAGGAATAACTGTCCCTTCCTGTTAGATCTCTCTCCTAACTATTCATATCATCATCAAATATTATTCTAGTGATTAAATATATTTGGTGAGTTACAAATGAACGAGAAATATGTGCTTTCTGCTGAGAAGATCCAGTCTCAGATCATTTTATAGGTAACCGATTGGTAAACATTAAGGGAAGGTTAACATTAACAATGTAATAAGTAATTTTTATGAATTATATTTTTTATAACTCTTTTCATGTGGCATTAATACTGATTTAAGCACAATGAATTTTTCTAGAACTTTTTTCTCTGAGTGTGCCTGTGAGTGTGTGTGTGTGTTTCTAGTGGGATGTGCAAAAGAAAGAAAAGTGCCTGACTTGTTATATGGTAGTGATTATGTATGCCAATTTTTGCATTTTTAAGTAAGCTTTTGAAAAAAGCTTACTCTTATTTTTACTGTGAAAATATCCCACTTAAATGCACACTGACTATGCTATCAGTATAAATCACACATATTTGCAAAGGTGACATTTAAAGTAGGCCACACCATTACTAAAAATTTGGTGGAGATGGGTACTATGTGCCTGAAACTCTGAAATGTACTTTGGATATGGAAATAAATAAATTTAAAAGGCTTTTGCTGTCAGGCTTATTTTTATTTTTAATTACTGAAAAGGAGTTTTGTAATTTGGGGTTCAGAGGCCATGTATCTGTCTGCAGAGGAGAGTGATTCATTAAAAACATTAATTCTGTTCCGAGCCACAGTTTAGCAAATCATATACCATTCTCTGCTTGGAGGAAGATTTAAACCAAATTACCAGAACATTCCTGCAAGGGAAGTAAAATGAAAGCTCTTATCAATAGTCATCAAGAATGTCATGCTTTTATATATATGTACCTATGATTTGGTACCCTACAAGAGCACGTTTCACTAGACGGAAGAATGTGCTCTGAAAAATATAAACTTCCTTAGTCCACCATTAAGATAAGCTTCAAATTCATCGTTGTTGGCAAACTAAAAAAGTAGTCTTTTTTTTTTTTTAATTTCTACTCAAAATCTTAATTTATGTGTTGTCAAAACATTATTCTTTAAATCGTATTTATTTTTAAAACGAGGGCACTGACATTAAATGATACGGTCACTCCAGTATGCTTCACTATGTGTGTTATTTACATCAATCTTTTTTTTAATGTAGAAAGGTTCTATTTTAAAAACCATTATTTTGTTTTATTGTCTAAATCCATATTTTCTAAATGAGGCTAGCATTGAAAATCATTTTCTTCTGAACTCATATTTATGCTCATTATATTTGTAAATACTTCTACACATTTATAAAATGATCCCAATTATTATTTTGTCATGCGTACCTTCTTCCTACCTTCTGCTCCAATGTAGTTAAAAAATAAAAAAACAAATAAAAAAACAACAACAAAATAGAGTGATGAAACAAACAAAACTATGGCAATCTGGCTGTTCCTGGTGGATATGAATATTACATATTGTGGAACATATCTGAGCCCAAACATATAAAAAGACATGTGATAGCCCAGTGGATTTCTTAACAATATATTCAAATCATCTCCCAGTCCACTTCCCTTGTTTGTGTGGACTTACCTTGTTTATGTGGAGTGAGTGGACAAAGTAAAACAAACTTTTCCATGGGACTGGAGAATAGACTTGACTGCAGGAAAAGAGCTTGACCTGCAGATTCCCAATACTAGAAAGAAGGCCATAGGTGCTGCCCTTCCTTTCTAAGATATCCCAGGATGAATTGTCTAAGGTGAGAATGAGAAAGTATTGAGTAGCTTGGGGAGGATGGGAGCTAAGTAGATACTCGTTGATGAAAATGTTCACATGAAAGTCATCTGCTAACTTTTAAAGTTACTGTAAAGGGACGATCTGTAGTCTAAATGGAACTACCTGATGAATCATTTTTTATGTGTGCTGTGAAACATGAACAGCCACACGTATGTGAAAGGAAAATACATTTTAAGTCAGCTGCATAACACATTACTTCTAGACACAAACTCCAATAGGAAAAGTCCTATCTTCTGCTAAGCGCCTTTGATCTTTAGTCGGTACCTAAGGCCACCACACCACGGGATTTCCATGAAACTACAGTCTTGGCCTGCCTTAAAAAACGTGATGTATTTCTGTACACCCAATTAAATTGATTCCTACCCTGCCACTTTCCAACATGATCTTAGGTGGTTTATAAAAATATATGCAACAAATGCAATGATGTTGTGGGCTAAATGTTTGTGTCCTTTCAAAATTCACAGGTTGGAACCCTAGCTCCCAATGTGATGCTCTTTGGAGGTGGGACCTTTGGGAGGTCTTGGATTTCTCAGCCTCCAGACTGGGTGAAATAAATGTCTGTTGCATAAGCTACCCAGTTTGATACTTGTTATACTTTCCCAAACTGACAGAGACAAATGAAATAAAAAGAGAAAAGAAGAATAGGGAGAAGTAGAACTTAGGGTGGAAATGCTGTATTAACTTTTCAAGCAAAGACAGGAAAATAGTCAATTACAAAGGTCATCTGTTAAATTTTACAAAATTGAATTTTTGAAAGAAGCAAACTTGTTGCTTTTTGGATGCTGAAGGATGAAATACCACTCTCCATTCTGTGCCCAGATTTGCCAAAAGAGGGCAGATCCTGATATGGCAGACAAAAGAAAAAAAAAGAGAAAAATAAAAAAAATTCAACAGCAACTCTAAAAGAGTCACAATAGCAAGTTTATTTGTAAATTTTGAGTTCCACTTTTTGTAAGGAGGCATGAGGTCGGGGGGGGGGGTCCATGGAGCAGAGCTGATGGTTGAGAAATATTACTATTTTAACATCCAATAAGTAAATTCTCGGCTGCTCTTACCTGATCTAGAAATAAAAACCCAGCATAGTTTGAGACCTAGTTTGAACCTAAGCTATGTCTGTTGAGTACACATGAAACCAGTCTGGCAGTTTGAAGGGAGCAGAGTCATCAGAATCCTATATCCATGAGGAAACAAGGAGTTTTAAAAATATCCTGTGATGGAAGATCATGAAAAAAAAAAAAATGAAATAAACGTTTGGTCAACTAATGGAAGTTTTGTGATCTCTGGGGAGAGGTAATTCAGAGCGGAACATATTAGTATTCTGCTCCCCCACCACCTCTACAATATTTTCAAGGATTGGAAATAAACTCTTCTGTTTTTAAGTCATGGGAGCAAACAAAGTCAGAAAAGTGACAAGGAGAAAACCTGAGTGTATTTGGAGCAGTTACATTTTGGAACTTCTCCAGGAAAGTCTAACACAAAGGAGGAAACACGTTTGCATAATTTGCAAAATCATTGCACAGCTTTTGCACCTGAGAAACTCCGCTGCTTTAATTCGAGCAAGTGAATGACAGAACCAAGAAGGACATAGCAGTGCCAAGTGGGAGGCATGAGTGTCTGCAGGGAGACAGGGGTGCCTGAGGGACGCAGGTGTGTCCAGGGAGTCAGCAGAAGTGACCAGAAGGAACACGGCCATCTTCTGTGTTACGCTTTTTTCTCCGGATGTCGTTCAGAATACGGTGTGTGCCACATGCTACATGGGTGCTGATCATGTAGCTGTCTAGGCTTGATATTTTTATTTTCCAGCTCCACTGTAGATTGAATGCCTGTGTTTCCTCAGAGTTCAGATGTTGGGATCCTCACCCCAGTGTGATAGTTTAGGGAGGTGATGAGGTCACAAGGGTGGAGCCCCATGAATTGATCAGTGCCCTAAAAACAGAGACCCCAAAGAGCAATCTGATCCATTTCACTAAAAGAGGGCACAGCAGGAAAACACCATCGCTGAAAGAGGAAGTGGGGCCTCATCAAATACCTCGTCTGTTGGCACCATGACCTTACATTTCCCAGCCTTCATACTGTAGGAAATACATTTCTGTTACTTACAAGCCACAAGGCCTGTGGTACTTTGTATTAATAACAGCAAGCCAAATGAACTAAGACGTGCTCTACTCTTTGCATGCCAGTCCTATGTTGATTTCACAAGGGACTAAAGTCTTGTACTTGGGATGTTGGTAAGAGCAAATGCATCACAGAGCTCACTGGAATATATAGAAAAAGGGATGGCTGGATTACTTTTCAGAAAATATTCTAAAAATAATGTTTTTCACACCAAAAAAGAGAAATGCATGTAGAGAGATTTGAGAAGCAATAAAAATGGCAGTTAGAGTAGAGTTTAGATTGCAGGCCTTCTGTGTGCCCATTAATGGCAGATATAAGAACTTTAAAAATCAACCAAGTGGAAAGTAGGATTGACGTGCTCATTAAAACTAAAGCACTGAACTCAAATTGTCACCTGCGTGGAAGGACACTTCCATAAACGGGGACCACAGGCTGTCAGGATATCAACTCTGTGGGTCTTTCAATCATACAAACACAGAAACTACTGAATCCTCAAAGTGGCTGTCGCCATGATGGTTTTGGCTAAAACATATTCATACCCTGGGCTCAATTTAAAAGAAAAAGTTCCCAAGAATGGAGCAATGAAGCACCTAACTGAATGTGAACCCTGGAAAGTTTTCCCAAATCAGTGGAAAATAACTGATAGTGTCCCCTTTAGAGAATTAATGACTATAAGCCACTCATTTTAAAATCCATTTAATAAGTATATGATTTTGGATTTTAGCATAGGCTTCTCCCTCCCCACAGAAGGAATTCTACAGTACAACCAATAAGCTCTGAGCTCACTCCAGATTTGTTCCAATTGAAATCGTACCATCATCTCTGTGGAGTCTACTTATCTAGGGGTGGTTGTCGGAAGTCGATGTACTCAGTGCATTCAAAATCATTTCAAATCATTAAGTCACTCTTTGAGAACGATGTGGAAGTGAGGAAGAACAAAATCCCTAATCCTAAATTACATCGTTCAAAATGGCCTGGTCCACCAAACGATGTTTCTAACACCTGAACTCCGAAGTCAGGGTCACTTTTTGTTTAAACATCCAATGCGTTTTTATGAGTTCACAAAACTTAGACCATGATAGGTTCCCTTCTCCCAAATCAAAGACAGAAGAGCCATGTCACTGCAAATAATTATGAATTGCTCCAGAAAGATTCCTCATGTATGTGGGATAATAAGTTTATCTTTTGTCTCTTCAAATAGGAGCTCCCATAATCTCATCAGATGTATACAATCCGATTTCTCTGATCTCTCAGTTGAAAAGTATAAAGCAGATTAGATGGGCATATAGGCATGGATTTACTTCTGGACTCTATTCTGTTCCATTGATCTTTGTGTCTATTTTTATGCCAGTACCATGCTGTTTTGATTACTGTAGCCTTGTAGTATAGTTTGAAATCAGGTATCGTTATACCTCCCACTTTGTTCTTATTTCTCAAGATTGCTGAGGCTATCCGGGGTCTTTTATGGTCCCATATAAATTTCAGGATTATATGTTCTATTTCTGTGAAAAACGTCGTTGGTAGTTTGATAGGAATTGCATTGAATATGTATATTGCCTTAGGCAGTATGGACATTTTAACTATATTAATTCTTCCTATCCATGAACATGGAATGTGTTTCCATCTATTTATGTCTTCTTTCATTTCTTTCTTCAGTGTCGTATAATTTTCTGAGTACAGATCTTTTACATCTTTGGTTAGATTTATTCCCAGATATTTTATAGTCTTTGGAGCAATTGTAAATGGAATTGTTTTTTTAATTTCTCCTTCTGATATTTTGTCATTGGTGTATACAAATGCAACTGATTTCTGAATATTAATTTTATATTCTGCTACTTTACTAAATTCATCTATCAGTTCTAATAGTTTCTTGGTGGAGTCTTTAGGGTTCTCTCTATATAGTATCATATCATGGTTTATATTCTCCTGATTACGAGCCTAATTTCAACCAAAAATATGGGCTCACATTTGTAAATTCGATGTGGGTAAAAAAAAAGGAATGGCATGGTGCAATGGTTTTTGTGATGTGTCAAGTTAGCAAGGCTATAGTCCCAGTTATACAATCACACACGAATTTAGGTGCTGATGTAAAAGAAATCTGGATAAAGACGTTGTGGGATATATACACAATGGAATACTATTCTGCAGTAAGAAAAGATGAAATAGTGCCGTTTGCGACAACATGATGGATCTTGACATTATACTGCTAAGCGAAATAAGTCAGACAGAAAAAGTCGAAAACCATATGATTTCACTGATATGTGGGATATAAAACTGAAAACAACATAAGTGCAAGAAAAACAAATGAGGAAACAAAACTCATAGACACAGACAATAGTTGAGTGGTTACCAGAGGGAGCGGGGAGAAGGGTAGTAGATGACGGTAAAGGGGTCAAATATATGGTGATGGAAAGAAAACTGACCCTGGGTGGTGAACACACAATGGGATTTATAGATGATGTATTACAGAATTGTACATCTTAAATCTATGTCACTTTGCTAACAATTGTCACCCCAATATGCTTTAATTAAAAAAAAAAAAGGAATCTGCAGACATAATGGAAATTCCTAATCAGTTGACTTTAAGTCAGGGAAATTATTATGGATAACCTGGGTGAGCCTGACTTAATCAGTTGGAAAGCCTTAAAAGCAAGGCTGACGCCCCCAAAAGACAAAAGAAATTCTGCTTATGGACAAAAGCTTTGGCTTATAGCCCTGGAGGTCCATCCTGCTTGCGAGCTCCCTGTCCTGGCTGCCCAACTCCCACAACTGTGTGAGGCAATTCCTTGTAATAAATCTCTGTGTGTGTGCATAGGTATGCACACATATCATGTATACCCTACTGATTATCTTACTGATGCAGCTTCCCTGGTTGAACCTACATTCATACATACGGAATTTCTCTTAAGTTGTCATGATAAATCTGTGCTCATCACCTAATCCAAAGTAAACCAAGGCCCTCTAAAAAATGTATGTTAGACTTGACGTTTACTTTTGTGTGTGTGATTGGATAGGGGAGATGAGTGGGTTAGTTTATTTACTATTTTTAAAGTCTAGCTTTTGATAAATTTCTGCAGAACTTCAGCTAACCAATTTGAGATCACTGGGGCACCTGAAACTATTCTCCTAACCCAGCAATCAAAGTCTGAAACTTAATTTTGCTAATTCAGGACACATTTACAGTGTACTGTAGATGGTCAAAACTCTAATTTCATCAGGTAAACATTAAACCACTGTATAGTCTAAAATGGTAAAGCCATGATTTGAATTTTAAAAATTAAGTTTTCCTAATTTGTCACATTCAGTGTTAGTTATTTAACATAATTATTAATGAGTTAAAATAATGCATCTGCAATATTAAAAATTAGATCACACGCATGAGTTATCAAAAGTGAATACCAAAATCATATGTCATTTTTTCACATGTCAGATTGCCAACATTTTAAAGCATTAGCCATTAGTTTGTGTTGGTGAGGGTAGTAGAGGTGTGAGAACTTTCATAGGCAGCTGATGAAAGGAAATCAGGGTAGCCATTTTGGATGACAATTTGACAAAACCATGTAAAATTTCAAGTGAGTGTATGCTGTGACCTAAAGCTTGTATATGGACAAGTATTCTAGACAATCACTCTCAAGGTTATGCAAAGAGCACAGAGAAGAATGTATATTGCAGCATTCTGTGCACTAGTATAAAAATAGAAACAATGTGTATGTCTATCTTACTGGAGGTGGTTTAATAGTATCATCTTTCTGCAGATTTTCATGCAGAGTTTACAAACCAAAAAATACTTCTCATGTAATGAAATCCTTACTGTTTGTAAGGACTTGAAAGTTCTCCCCAAAAGTCATGTCCCTCTGAAAACTAATTTAACAGTGTCATTCTTAATTTTTCTTATTTTAATTTTTCACTGTATTTGCACTAACATGTAAGAAGAGTAGTAGCGATCACACTAGAAGTAATGAGTGTTTTAAAATCAGAGTAAGAGTATTCTGTGTAGTCGTAAAAGCTCCGTCTTTCACCTAATATGTCTTGCACATTTTCTCCTGTAAGTACACACTCATAAACATATACGTTCTACTTCATCATACAGGTCAATGCCCCTTTTGATAAGAATTTAGGTTGTAATATCACAGAAACTCTCATTTTATCAAAACAATAAGCAAACATACATCTTGAGGTTTTAAAACAGGTTTTAATTGATCTGTGAAAAGTCGTCTCCCTAGGACCCAGGCAGAAGTGGGAGGGAGGTCTTCAGGGTGAAGACCTCCAGTGTCAGGGTTAACGTGACACTGTTTGCTTCTTTGTAGTTTTTTCCACTCTGGCCTTGACAGTCATTGCTTGGGAAAAGTTCACCCAGCATGTATAACTGAGGCAGTTATTTGTGAAAACTAAGTAAAAATGTATAGATTAGTCTGATTCCTAAGTCATAAAGGATAAATTGTGCTAATTCTAAGAGACAATTTTATCAAAGGAATGGTTAACTTCAATATATTTTCATGAACTAAAATGAGTAATACTTTGTAAGTTAGACTATAGAGGGAGAGAGAGACAGACGAGAGAGAGAGAGAGAGAGAGAGAGAGAGAGAGAGAGAGAGAGAGAGAGAGAGAGAGACTGAGATTATTTATGAGCAAAATACTTTCCAATATGTCTTCCTCTTATTCACCATAATTGCAGGAACATAAATTTCAATAAAAGTGATAAAACAAATAATTTCCCATTGAGTGAACACTGAAAAAAAAATCTACACACATTTCCCAGCAGTACCAAATTGGCTTACTTTAATTTAAGTCACATTATTTTGAAAGAATTTACTGTATTCAGCTTAGCAGCGCTCAATAAATAGGTAAGAGTTAACTTACCTTAATTAACACAAATTTGAAATAAATTACTGGATAGTACTAAAATGTATTGTTCACAGACAAAATGAACTTCAACAAAAGATAAATAGCAAGCATCCAGTTATAAAGACATTAGAGAAATAATAATTGTGCAACACAGTTAGGGCAAGAAGAGGAAGAACAATTTCTGTTTCGGTACCAAAGGCTATTAAGGCATGTATGTTTATGCAAATTTCATTTCCTCTGACGAAGGCTTTAATTCTACTAATTTAAAAAGCTAGACTAGAAAATTTAATGTTTTCCATGAAAAGAAGAAATATGACCATTTTTGTGGAAAGGTGAGTTTTAACTAATTTTGAAACAAACACTGAAAAGTGTTACTCAAAATTAAACAATTGTTTTTGGCTAGTTAAAGAATTCATAATTAATATTAGATTATTTAGTTTTTGAATGTCAGCTCGTTCTTAATTTATTATAAACTTTCTATTGCTAGAGAATGTGTGAACGAGAGTTATTACATCAATATTACTTTTCTATATCAATTTAACAACACATTAACCACAAATGTGCAGCTGTTAGTCCTCACCACCTTTGAAACACATTGCGGTGGAAAATTATTGAAGCATTTAATCAAATGCTAACAAGGTAGCTTTGGCTGTGAATGGAACTGTAATGTATTTACTTGAAAATACTTTCATGTATAAGTCTTTAACTGACCTTGTTTCTGTACATATTATGTAACAAAAATCATATTCAGTAGAGAAGTAAAAGCTGACCTTTGGCCTTCTGGACTTTCTTTAGAAAAAGGATAAACATTCACTGATGATCTACATACAAAATTAACTAGCATTTATTTTTAACATCTTTAACTTAAACAACTAAACAGAGTCCACATAACTGCCAGTGCAGTTGCACCAATTATGTAAATTGGTTGGGCTTAAAAACTCAGGGATCAATAGAAATCAGAATTTCAATCAAAAACAAAATTATGATTTTGTATGATTTGTCCTTCACTCACTTCCCATTAACGACCCTCATGTCAGGGAAAGGAATTACCTTCATCACTTATCTATTTTAAAATTATTTTTGTTTGTTTTTCTGATTATAAAACTACATATAAGTTTATGGTGGAAAATTTTAAAGATGTTGAAAAACGGCAAAGAGGAAAGTTAAAATAATCCTTAATTTCTCCATCCAGAAAAAAAACTCAGTTAAACATTTTAATCATACATTTCTAGATACACACACACACACACACACACACACACACACACACACACAAACAGCAGTGAGGAATTTTCTAGCTTATTCTGTGTAAAAGGGCAAGCTACTGACATATGATTAGCACTTAATAAATCTTTATTAAATTGATTAAACTGCTTGATTTAAGACATGGACCTTTATGCTCTTACCTCTGGCTACTTTATGATCAATTCTGCAAACTATATTTGGAAGCACAAATAATGTTGCAAGAGGCCTCAAGGATCATATATTATTATGCCTTCACTAGTAAATTTCTCTAGACCATGCAGTTAGTTCAGGGCAGAGCCCCAACTCTACTTCTGATCTTCTAACTCTGTGTGTGATGTTTTATAAAAAATTCCAAAGACACACACACACACACAACACACACACACACACACACACATGCACATACACACAGAGGGTGCCAAAACTATGTATACACATTTTATGAAAGGAAAACTGTATTAAAATTGTAATATTCAATACATACCGATAACAAAAGATGAATACAAGTCACATTTGACTTCTGGAATTACAAGAGGTGCTCAAAGTGGTTACTGTCAGCGTCCAGACACTTCCGATTACGGTGAACTACTGCTTGAGCAACGTTGACCAAAGTGTCCACTTGTATAAATTTTTTTGACACCCCCAGTATATATACATTCATTATTTCCACGAAGGATTTGTGACTATTAATATTGCTCCTAACAACCTGACCTAAAAATCAAATTTTCTGGACAAAAGAAAAAAGTTGCTTTCTGCTAAGCTCTGTCCCCAGGAGCTGGAATAGCAATATGGCACATTGACTGGATGTAATCAAGAACTTCATGGAGTATTTCGCAGCCATAAAGAAGAATGAAATCTTACCATTTGCAGCAATAGGGATGGACATAGAGAACATTATGCTAAATGAAATAAGTCAGACAGAGAAAGACAAATACCATATGATCTTACTGATGTAGAATCTAAAGAAAAGAATAAACAAACAAACTAATCAGAACAGTCTCAGAGAGAGAAAAAATGGAGGTTTGCTAGATGGGAGGAGGTATGGGGCTGAGGGGGAAGGTGAGTGGATTAGGAAGCACCGGTGGTAACCACAAGATGGCCACGGGGATACGAAAGTCAGTTTGGGGAATGTAATCGATAATCTTGTAAAGATTTTGCAGGGTATGTGGTGGACACTTGTTTTATTAGGGAGACCACTTCAGGGATGGTGTAGATGCCTGATCACTGCACTGTACCCCTAAAGCTGAAGATGAATAATAATGAATGTCAACTATAATTATACATATATATGTATATATGTATGTATGTATATAGTCACAAGAAGTGGAGTACAGCATTAGGAATAGAGACAGTGGAAATGTAAGGGCTGTATACAGTGTCAGAGGGGAAGTAGATTGGGGGGAGGGGGTTATCAGTTTGTGAGAGGTATAAATGATAAGTGTCTAACTATTACATTGTTTTGTACACCTGAAACTAATTAAATAAATAAATAAATAAATAAATAAATAAATAAATAAATAAATAAATAAAAATTTTAAAAACAACTTCAATAAAACCACCCCAAGAGCAGTAGTTGTACCCAGTATGTTTAATGGGGCATTCTTTATGGTCCATATTATTAATCATCAGCAGAGAAATCTTTGCTCTTGCCAAAGACGATCAGACAATATATCTAAAAGTGTTCAACAGCAAAATTTTAGCAATTTGCTGATCAACCAAATAAAAGAATATGGAATAAAAGCTAACATTTCTAAAACCAGAAAATTATCCAAAAGGGGAAAGGAAAGCAAAATACCCTCAAAACACTGTAAGTGCAGAACATCAAAATGCATGAGATGTAAAATAGTGAGATAATGAGAATTATGCCCACATCTGTGTGCAAAAAAGGATGTGATAAATTCGGAAGAGAAAGATTTGTGAGTAAATTATTTGTAAGTTGTGCCATGTAAAGAATGTCTCTGTGACAGGAATACTTAAATATTCACATTTTTTTTGCTTTTTCAAAAGTGCACTTCATCTTGATTGTGTTACAGATATTTTGTTTCAGTGTGCTCGGGTTATGGGATGTAGTATGATGAAGAATAAAAGCAGTTATTTGCCTAAATACCCACAAAAGTTTTCTAGTTCCTAATTCTACTTGCCAAGAATACCAGTTTACTGCAGTTTAAAGATTGTACTCATTATCAAAGTATTACCACAGAAAATTGCAATCACTAGCCTAATTGTGTCCTATAGTTGTTTTAGTTAATAATCCTAAGCAAATAAACAAACAAAAACTATCTATGCTTTGAAGACTGGGAGCAATAGCTATACAATCTACAATTCTCCGCACCCAGAATAGTATTACGCAAATCTATGAATGTCTCCTGACTGAATAAGTAAGTTAATATTTTTCTCAAAGAAAACCATGGTGTTTTTTTTATAAGACTATGCTGTTTGTAGACGTTCAAGGTGATAATTTGTTTCATTAGGACTTAAACGTCATGCTCCTAACCTAAGCAATGCAAATAATCAAAAAACGACAGGGTTTCTGAATGTTTTTGTTCTCCATCTTATTTTTTTCAACATTTTGATATTTCTAAACTTTCAAATTATATCCCTAATTTTTCCTTTCTTCTAACTCTTTTTTAAAGAGTAATTCATTCCATAGACTTTCCTTCCTTCCTTCCTTCCTTCCTTCCTTCCTCCCTCCCTCCTTCGTTCCTCCCTCCCTCCCTCCCTCCCTTTCTTCTTTCCTTCCTTCCTTCTCTCTCTCTTTCTCCCTTTCTCTCTCCCTCCCACCTTCTTTCTCTCTCTCATCTCTCAATCTGTTTAAATCAAGGAGTCAAGGATAGCTAGAAAAAACAGGTTTATACCATAAAATTTCTCAAATGCCATTTTAATACATTTATACAATTTTGGTTTCTCAGTATACTAATTCCTTTCCATTTAGGAATCCTATCATCGGTGAATACAATGCTATAAAAAATTTTAACTTTTAAATAAATGTTTTATTGGGGGATATTTATGAAATCTCCCTGATTATATTGTCAGGTTTATGTTATTTTTGCTATTTGAAATTTATCAGTGTCTAGCTCCAGTGTCTAGACATTTATTAATAAAATTATGAATTGAAAACAGCCTCATAATTGTTTAAAAATGTATTCATATATTAAAATATATACTTTATTGACATCATTAAGTATATTTCTAGAGGTTTTTTTTATTTTCAAAATATACTAACTATATATTATGGATATAACTATTAATTTCTGTTGCATATAAGTTTTTCTTTTTCATAAAAATCTATAATTTATCTCAATTCTGTTTTTATAAAGAAAAGTCATCAACTATAATTTTTAAAAATCTTTAGTTTTGGATATATTACAAAGTTATTTAATACAGTAATAGGAAAAACAAGCTTTTTTGTTTGAATCTAATGTAATGCATTAGAATGGATGCGTCTCTAATCTGTCAGTAATAAGTGATTTTAACATTTTTCCTAAATATTCTCTGACAGTCTGAAAATGAAATACTAATGGCATTTGAACATTTGACTAGAGCAAAGACACAAAGAAGTGTGGCAGTAAAAATGAAACAGAATTATGAATAGATTAGTGATTTGAGCCTATGAAATAAATTTATCCAGGGTTAAAACACAAAGTTACTAATCCAACAAAGACATTTTCAAGGTGACAGCAATTCTTTAACTTGGTTGTGGCATGCATAAATGGTGAGAACTACAGAAGGTCAAGGTCCTAGCAAGAAAGATAAAGTTTTAAGGAAGGAAATTTGCCCAGATGTGTGTACGCTATAATACATGTTGGAAAGAAAACTGTAAACCCTTTGTGCTTACTGACGGGTTTTGAATTAGTTGTCAACTCCGTGAGAAGATCCTGGTGTCATCATAGATAAATCAATGGAAACATTTCGTCAGTATCCTTCACATTTCAAATCTCACCCAAGCCCGAGGTGTTCTTCTTGCTATAGGAACCGGGTTTCCAGCTTCTGTAAACCTGATACTCTAACATCCGCCCCCATTGCATGTGCTGGACCACCCAATACTGTGCCTTGTTCTGCTCTCCTGCCTCCTCGACCACCTTTTTTATCAGACTGTCACACTCCAGGTCGCTGGGATTACGGTTTTCATCTGGATTGTGCCTAATTCGGGCTGAATTTTCTTGACACATAGAAGATTTTGCTTCCCATTCCATTTTTCTCTGATCTCACATTTATGTCTTCTGGTGCTTATTCTTGTTTTGCCCTTCAGTTCTGAAGGACTGTGAGTTTCAGAAAGCTATTAACAGATGACACTTTGAGGAAGGAGTGATCAGGATAGTCTTTGGTATCATAGCTCAAGGGTATCTTACTCTCTTGCTGCAGCAATAGGCTTTTCCCTCATAAAACACACCCACTTTGTGTAGTTTCCGGTCCTCTGACTCTCCTAGCACACCTGACTCAGGAGAAGTGGTGCAGTCTCATCATTTCAATAGACGTTGCCGCTAAGTGTTTTGTCATTGGAATTAACCCCTGGTCATTCGCAAAAGAGGAAAAGAATTCACAGACTCAGCCTGAAATGGGAGCAAGGAAGTAAGTTTATTCAAGATGCCCGCATAGAAGTTACCGGGGCAGATGAGTGCACCTAACTTTAGGTTAGCTTTTTCTTATATAGGAAAGGGTAAGTAAATTTCCTTACAGCAGGAGATGTGATGTATAGATTGAGGTTATTTGACTGACATATGTTGGCTATATAACTAGTTTCTTTCTGCGCATCCTCTTACCCAGAATGCATACAGAAAAACCCACAGAGGCGCCTAGCCTTAATGTTCATTCCATTCTAATTGCATTATAATTAGGCTAGAGTTCAACTAACAGGCAGGTTTTGGCAGTTTGCACATGTGTGAAGAACCAGTTAATACTAGTTGGGTCTTATCTCCTCTTTTTATGGGGGTATAGACATCTTAGAGTTATTTCCAGGGGATGAGCCTGGGCAGTTCCTGGGGAGGAGATGCAGGCCTGGGCAGTGCCCCTGCAGGTTCACTTTTATTACCCTTTTCTGCCTCATCACTAAGGAACGTGGTCACTGCTTTCTTAGGTGATGTCCTCATCTTTAGAAAGTATATTTGGTGCCACCCATTTTGAAAGATACTGTTTCAGTTTGTTCATGCCACTACCACAAAAACACCTTGGACTGGGGTGGCTTAAATAACAGAAGTTTATTTCTTACAGTTCTGGAGCCTGGGGAGTCCAGGATCAAGGTGCCAGCAGATGCAATGTCTGGGAACAGCACACTTCCTAGGTGGCCATCTTTTCGTTGTGTCCTGACATGACAGAAGGGACAAGAGAGCTCCTGGGGTCCTTTTATCAGGGCATTAATCCCATTCGTGAAAGCTCCACCCTCATGACCTCATGACCTCCCAAAGGTCCTAGCTCCTGATACCATCACATTGGGGGTTAGGTTTCAACATATGAATTGTGGGCAATGGGATAGACACAAAAATTCCATCCATAGCACCGACTCTGGGTCCCTCTGACTCCTGCTCTGTTTTCCTTCTATCTGGCCCATTTAGAGGGAATGTGCATTTTCAACTTCTTTGATAGCAATTGGCTTTCTTTTTTTACCTGTAATATGTGGATAATACTAGTAGCTCATAGGGTTGATATAAGGTTGAAATGAACTAATATCTGCAAATCATGTAGAATAATACTGGGAACATAACAAGCACTACTTAAGCATTTCTTGCATTAAAGCACTAGTATCTGCCACCTCCAGGCCCCTTCCTCTTCCAGTTCTCAGAAACAGCATTGCCTCTCTCTCTGAGTTTTCTGGTCTCAGAAGCTTTTGTCAGCACTTATATATTATTTGAAATTTAAAAGAACGTTCAGAACACGCAGCCATATTCCTACAGAAAAGTCACTTACAACTCGTGAATCATTTGTCGCATTTCCTTCACTGAGGACTGAACTCCTAAATTAGCCCAATGTGGAAATGGAACATCTTCCTTTCCTTGTTTGCTTCATTGTCCCCTGCATCATAAGTACACTTTGAGGAATTGACTAAGTCATCCTTATATAAATATTAAAGGAGTTAAATATGGAAAAGAATTTTGAAAAATCTTTAAATCTTAGAATAAATAAGTCTGTTCTCTTATGAAGATCTGTTTGTCATGGGCTGGGCGTTTTTATCAACACACCTATACAGACCCCCATGTCTGTGCCTTGGAGCAGAATTTGACTCACAGACTTCTCACCCCTCTGCGTGCATACAAGCTAACCCAGTGGTCTAAAGTAAAACAGTCCAATGCATGACATTTTGTTTGTTAAAATGACTGTTTTTCCCGTAAGAGAACGAAAAACAATAATTTCTCTGATACCCAGGTAACCGTAATGACATTTTCCTGAGTTGATTTTAGCAGCTCAGCAGGAACACAGCAGAAAACAGTGTGAAAATTAACAGAAGCACATTAGGCTCATTTGCACACACCCACACATTGAAAGTGCAAAAATTATAAATTTGCAAAATTACCAAAAAAAAAAAAAAAGGGTGAGACTGCATTAAAAAAAAATCATTTTGAAAAGAAAATAAATAACAGAACTTCTACAAAACTTAGTTTTCTTATGTTCCTAGCATAATTTTCAGGGTCTTTTGTTCTGTGAAGCAGGAAAGGATTATGGCCTCCATTTTTCTGATATCAAAAAACGTTTTAAAACCACAAAAAGGGAGAACATATTGTTGGTGCTTAAAAGAGTCTTCAAACTTTTGTCTGCCTCCGAAAGAATGATGATGCAGATTGAAGCCCACTGTCACCAATTTTAATTGCTGAAAAAGCCTAGGTCCAAAGGCATAGCCTTACCCGCCATGCTTAGGACTTTTGACAGCTTAAGTCCGCTTAAACAGGAAACTGGCACTAATCTCTACTGCTCACCAATCAGATAACTTTCTCCGTTCCCACATGCTGGAGAAAGGAAAGGGAAAGGCATGGGGAGTGTCCTCACCTACAGAAACCAGTAGACTGGAAAGGGAGCACTCCCCATGAAACACAAGTTTCTTTCTTTCTTCCTTTATTATTTGTTAACGAGCCTTAAGGATGGCTTTGTGGGAATAGCGAAGGCCACCCAAGTGATGACAACAGGGTGTTATTCAGAACTTGCTCTAGGAAGAGAGTCAGCCAACATCACTGGTGTTTGCCAGAGACTCAAACGCAGCCAGGGCAGTGGAAAAGTTTTATAGTGAAAAAAGCATAAGCTTCAGGTATGCTCTGACTAGAAGTTGTCGGGGCCGGTGCGGTGGCTCAGGCGGTTGGAGCTCCGTGCTCCTAACTCCGAAGGCTGCCGGTTCGATTCCCACGTGGGCCAGTGGGCTCTCAACCACAAGGTTGCCAGTTCAAGGGATGGTGGGCTGCGCCCCCTGCAACCAGCAACTGGCAACTGGACCTGGAGCTGAGCTGCATCCTCCGCAGCTAAGATTGAAAGGACAACAACTTGACTTGGAAAAAAGCCCTGGAAGTACACACTGTTCCCCGATAAAGTCCTGTTCCCCTTCCCCAGTAAAATCTGTAAAAAATAATAATAAATAAGGTGTCTTGAAACAGAAGCATACATACAGTCAAGTGATGTATAAAAAAAAAAAAAGAAAAGAAGTTGTGGGTATGGAGTGGTGGGGGTGGGCAGCCTGTGTGCTTGGTTTCAGAAGCATCGTTGGCTTTTTCTAGTTTGCCCTATGTGGGAAGAAACACAACACATGTGGAAGCTGGTCGTCAATGACCCTGCTAGGGGAACATTGCAGCAATGCTTGTGGTGTGTCCTCCTGCGTTTCCTACCTGGACCAGGATTCCATCATCGTATACGGTCTGGCTATTTTCTGCTTGTATATTCATTCTGATCAAAATGTAAGGCATATTGAGAATGTAATACTTGCTTCAGTATCCTTTTGAAAAAAAAAAAAATTAAAGCTGAGGCCATCTATATAAGCTGAAAATAAAATCTGCCAACATACAATGCAAAGTTGATAGCCCGTTAGGAAATTGTGCATACTGAACAATCTGTCAAAAAATAAAAAAACAAAAAGTCATGTACATGTTGATAAAGTGCCATCTACATTTTCTCTGAAAATAAAATCGTATAATGTTATCATAAGAATCATTTAGCACAAAATTACCTAAACCAACAGAGCTCCAAGATATTTTCAGAACAAATAAGAAACGATATTCAATTAATGAAATTTACGCTTGGATCTTTTCCTAGGTCTAGTGTTGCACTAGTTGTCTTATTCCAGTCTTCATGAAGGCAGTCAACTAGTGATCAAAGGTTACAAATGGCTTTTGATTTCCAGAATTCTGTCCTTCCATCTTGCTAAACAAACTTTTGAGTTTCCTGATATTTCCTAATTCTTCTTAGAAAAATTATATTTCCTTCTATCTCATCTAATCATAGAGGCCATACGGATGCTACTTTCAGTTTGTTCTTATATATACTATGATGAACTATCTTTCTGTTTCTTTGTTTCACTTGAATAACTATTTTTCAAATGTACCCAATTTTAATACCCCTTCAATTAACTAAAGGGGCGTTAACCCACAAAATCCACTAAAACTACTTTGGTAAAATTTTTCGTTGATTAACCATTTGTAAATGCAGTGTATATTTCTTTTTCATCTTATTTGATCTCTGTGTTGATTACATCTTTCTTTAGAGAACTCTTTCTTTCCTAGACTTTTGTATATGAAAATGTATGCTAGCTACACTCTATTCTAGGAAAATGGATTCTATATTCTTTCTGACATTGTAGGAAGAGGCTTACGTAGAGTGATTAGGGTTCTAGTAAAATATTGCATTTTGAGTCTGTTTACTGTTCACCCCAAAGAAGCCAGAATCTAGATAATGAGTCCGGTGGGTAGGAAGGAATCAATCTGACCACATAATGTGAGATGGAGGAAGATGATGGAGGAGGCTAAATAGATCCCACATACTTCTGAGTCTTCCTGTGCTTTGCCCTTTGTCTTTTTCTTATTTTCTCTGTTTCTGTTGCTTATAATCTCCCTTTCTCCCCTCTTTCTTTACTGCTCGATATTTCCCTGCTTTCCTCACCTTCCTTGCCCAAGTTTTCTTCTCCTTACATTTTCTCAGGAGCACTGGACTTTATCTTAGACAATAAAATTATATTATTCTTGTTCAAGATCAATTGTTTCTCAGTCTCATGACTGTCCCTGTGGGAAAACCCTGCAGTTATCGTTCTCTAATCTCCTACGCACTTTTGCTTCTGGCTAAGACAGGAGATTCAATAAGTAATGAAGAAACTGCAACAGAATATATATTTCTCAGAAACACTTGGTTAATACTTTTGGTATTTCTAATATTTTCTATGAAAAGCAAACATTGATTTTTGTTTGTTTGTTATTAAGCTGTTGGTATATGTTCGACACTTTCATTTGCAGTTGTCCTGAGCTAAGAAGAAAATTAATATGTAGCTTTTTGGGACATTCCCATACACATTTGGGAATGGTGTATGACAATATGCTATTCAAAAAAGTCATAATTTCTTTATAGATATAAAGAAACTTGTAATTGCTTTTGGTCTATGTCTCTGGTTTGGAAACTTATCTTGATATCTTTTTACTCCTAAGAATGTTTAGTTAATGTACTTGCATGCTAGTGACTGTTTTCTCTGGGCTCTTATGTGCTTTGCATCTGTGTCCTGAAAACATGAAAGAAATTATCATATTGCATTCCTGTCAGACAAAAGCCTTATATCGACGTGCTATTACTTTCCTACCTTAGTGGAGAGTTGGCGATATTCTCTATGGCTGGTGAATACATTTTTCTTTTAAGAGGAAAGCTATCCTGAAGAAACCCCAGTGCTTCTAATGAAACAGTTGCCATCAACAAACACATAGAGAAATAATGCTTGGAAAAGTAAGTCTATATATATAGGAGCACATTTATTTGATTTTCTCCAATTGTTCAATATACGCCATCTTTCTTTGTTACTCTATGTGTCATTGCCCCGAGGCTAACTCAATTTTTGTCTAAGAAATTATGATCGGCATATTGATCTTGGGACAAGATTTTCCCTAAAATTAGAAACTCTAGTTTTAATCAAATTTTGAAATGGCAGGTAGGGTACATATGCTTAATTGTAGCATTTAGTAGGCCCTGTGTAAGTTGTATACTATCCTTTTAACCTTTTCCTTCATCACCTCTTCTCAATAAACCCAAACTAAGAAAACCAAGCCAAATAAAGACTTTGTCTCTGTCTCAGAAACTCCATAGGAAGAACATATAGCAGTGTTTCCAACCACACTCTTACTCTTTTAGTTCTGTTCAGCTACTTTCCCCAGTTTTCAAGTGTTCTGTCATTTATACTTATTCTGGTTTTGACTTGCCCACCTGCAGCCTAACCCAGTGGTGGCCTTAGAGAACTAGCCCCAAAGCTCCCAGCAACCTGGCCTTCTCAGGCCCAGCCTCCAGACCGGCCCCTTCCCTGTGGCCCTCAGGAACCCATCTAAGCAAGTAACTCAAATACCTATAAAGTACAATTCCAGAGAAAGACCAACTTTAACATATGAAGGAAACATAATCCTATGTATTAAGGGTCCTTCTGCTCAAACATTTACCTTAAAATTTCTTTCATCACAGTTCTTCAAAAGCTAATTCCCTACAATAAGGGCAATAATTTATTATTCATACTTGCTATGATTCAGCTTAAAGATCTTTGTCTTAATAACTACTTTAGATACTGTATTTGAAGAAAATAGATGAACTAACAAGTGTGGAAGAACGGAAAAGAGATGTCCCCTCCAGCAAGCAAATCTCTGAAGAGTGTATGCAATTGCGTTCTCCATCCGGGCTTTAGACAGCTGAAGGGTGTCATCTGAAATGCCATAAGACGCCTTCCTAAACAAGGTATTCTAAAACAAGCAAGATTTGGTGCCAGTTAGTCCTGCACAGTCACCAACTGTGTGATCTTTGAAAATTCATTAACCTGCTTTGCATTCCGTTTTCTTATCTACAAAGTGACTAAAGGAGTTTCAACTTCCTATTGTCATAAAAATCAAATACCAGTATGTTGGTGATATAGCTCCTAAATTTGACTTGAACAAAAAATGCAAACAATTTTCTTTTATAATGCAACAATTTCCCTGCTGAGTTGACAGATGTATGTCTTTTCTGGAGAGAGCACATTTGTTTTACTTAAAAAGGTTAGTGATAATTTGAAGTTGGTGTGTATTATTTCCCCCTCCTGGCTCAGTTTCCTAAGATAATTCCAAGGCATTTTTTTTCCCCTCGAATAGGCTGTTTGTTTGAAAGAGATCTGCTTAGTTAGTGTTTTTTTGTCCCTGAGATCTATTATTAGAAGCAATATCTGAGATGCACAATTGGCACAGGAGACTCTTTTCATCTTTCTTGATGTTAATAGAGACGGACTCACATCACAGAATTCATTCTTGAAGCATAGTATTAAATGTGATAAAAAACAACCACCAACATCATTGATTTTTACAGAAAATATTGTCATAGATGTAATATATTATACTTGGAAGATTTCATATGGCATCACAAGAAATGTTTTGCAGCCTAAACAAGTACTGAGACCTCAATATGATTTCCTATAAAATGTATTCAGATTGAGCTGAAAGTTGTCCATGAATGTGCCTGCATTATGAAACAGAAATTCTTTCTGCATAACACAAAAACATTCAGCTTGACATTCTCCTAAGGTGTATGTTCAAAACATTTAAAACAGGCAGAACACTGTCACTTAATATAACAGCGCATGTTCCCATCAACATATTTTCCTAACTCATCTTCCTTGTGTTACTCTGTACTTTTTACCTTATTCATCTGCCATGCAATTTGCTATCTGTTAAACTCTAAATACCCTACATATTTTCAGATTTTTTTCCGTTTTTTCCTGAATACGAAATTGTTTTTTTATTCTAACATCCTTCTGAATTTCTCATTTTAAATTATGTGCATCTTCATGAAAAATGTAGTGCGCCCCAAACTGCCAGATCCTTTGATCACCTTGATTTGTAAAAGTCAAATCACTTCTCTACAAAACTCAGACCCTTATGATTCTCTTGTTCTTTGTCGTGGAAATAATATTCTCTATCTCTAAAAACTGAAGTAACTCTACACACTATAATCTTAATAGGAGCCAACAGGAATGTAATTACTTCTTTTGATTCTTTGTTTATCAAATTGCATTGAGGATTTTCAGGAATCTGCTCATCTTAAAAAAAAAAAAATAACAATACACATTAATGTGAAAGACTTCTTTCCTTAAGCTGATAGTTGTCTCACCTGGGTAACCATAGGTGTAGCTGCTTCGTTAAGTTTGACTTGTTTCCTGTCAATGTATGATTTTGTAAATATGCACATTAAATTGTCTTTTCCATTTTCTGACACAGTCAGCAAGTTACCTTCAGCCTAGCTAACTGGCAGCTTTCCTCTGGTCCTAAGGGATGGGCTTCTCCCAAAGCCACTTACCTGAAACAAAGGATACAGTTTAGTTTGAGCATTCCTGCAGTCTCCTCATTATGTTTCATTTTCATGCTTTTACAGCACACAGGAAGTGAAGGAGGGAAGTTAGATTTTAGCAATTTCACAAAAGATGAAATACGAGGAAAAAGAGATAAAGATTGACTCTCCTCTGGCCAAATTAGTAACTTCACATTAAAATATTTTTATTTGAACATACTTTACATAGCTGTGCTAGATATATCCTTTCTTTTTTCATTCTCTTCTGTTTTCCACAAAGTGCGTATCATACTCATCACACCTGCAATTAAATGAAGATTGATTTACAAAAGCAAGATGTAACACGTATTTCTTTAAGGGAGAGGTAGTAAACATAGGTATTTAGCCATAAATTTGATCCTAACACAGGCTGTGGTTATCAGAAAAAGCAAGAAGAAAAAAATATATATAAATGAAACTAGGAAAGAAATGTAACCCACACATCTTTGAATTATGTACAAGTGTTTCCAAAAGTAAGGTAGAAGCTGGAAAGAAATAATGATGGGAAGCAATCGTTGGAGTGACAGGGAAGAAAAGAAATTGCAGACACCTTCCAACCAAGACAGCGCTCAAAAACCATCAGCAAATTTGCACTGCCATTGGGGAAGGAAGTGAAAGGAGATGGAATGGAAATGCTGGCATGGGAGTGCAGTCCAGTGGCCACGGATGGCAGCTCTAAATAAGAAGCAGGAGATTCGAACACCTTCAAAAAGTAGGTTAACAGTGTTGTGCCCCTTAATGGCTGTATCCTGGAAAGAATGTCACAGAACCATGGCTGACAGAAGACGGCCTCCGGAAGCAGAAGAGATTCCTAGAGCAAACACAGTGAGGACTATATACTTAAATAAACAGAAGGAGAAAAAACAGTGTTCTGAGGAGCCTGGAAAGCTAGCGTGGCTCTCCTCCACCGTCCTATCCTGGAAAAGTATACTCACTCAGGTGGAGACAGACTTTATGAACACATGCTCTTTCTGATTTTCTTGGAGTTCTAATCCCCCTAATTCCTGTTCTACCTTACTCTACATCGTTTGCTCATGCAGTTTGAGATGATTATTCCTGGTTGAATCTCTAGTGTTTTTTTTTTTTTCCTATCGAGGAGCCTGTGCACCTCGTGTTGTAGAAAGTTCCAAAGGAACAAGTTGGCTCTTGTAGGTTTTTGCAAGACTAGTTCCAGACTACGTAACCCCTAGTAAGTAACCCCTAGGGTTTATGTAGTCTGGAACCAGTTTCTACTCTAATTTCTCAACTTGGGGCTTCCACACCCCTCAGTTGACTTAGCACTCACTTAGTTGACCTAACACTTACTTTATTCTTCTAATGGGATATTTTTGTTTGTTTGTTTGTTTGTTTGTTTGTTTGTTTTCCATTTAGAACCATTGGCAGAGAAAGTCTCCCTTAGCACGTTGCTGGGTCAGTGGGAAGAGCTGTTCTCATCTTCCACGGAATGAACAGTTCTTTCAAAGCCCAGACTCTATGAGGTGATCCCAGTTCTATCTCGTTGCCTCATAATGATTAAAGGTCACAGTTTCTGTCCCTATTCTGCATTAAAACCTCATTCTCCTAAAGACTTGGATGTGTGTCTTTGTCTTATAAAACCACCACCGCTTCAGCACTGACATTTAATACTCAAGACTTCAATATCCTCTTTATATTTAATATGTCTCCCCACACACACATTTTATTTCATCCCATTAATTTCAATCTCAACTATATTTAAGTAATGGTATTTTATATACATTTTTATAGAATTGTATCAGGAGAATGATTCAGATTCCCTCGGTCAATAAATTATCATTTTCAAATACTGTGTTTCCCCGAAAATAAGACCTAGCCAGACCATCAGCTTTTTTGAAGCATCTTTTGGAGCAAACTATTATAAGAGTAGGTATTGTATTATATTATATTATATTATATTATATTATATTATATTATATTATATTATATTATATTATATTATATTTATTATATATTGAAAGGTTATTGCTATAAGGTGAATATGTTTTTGTGCCAAGAACAGTACAAAAAACATCCAAATTTCATAGCAAGCTGTACTGGATGTTGCCTGTTTACCTTTACAGATCCAATTTCCACTCTCCCTACCTCAGTACAGAGATAGTGATTCACTCAGGTTGACTAGTGTATTTCTATTCCTTCTGGCTTCCGGTTAGACTCAATCAGGTGGGGGGGGGGCAGCAGGGAGGAGGGACACTTGCAAGAAGAAAAGGGCAAGAGTAGAGTGACTTTGGCATGTTTTCCCCATCCTGCTCCAGGCTGGATTGCATGAGCTTGTTGTACTTCTCATAACCAAGGCTATGGCTTCTTTCAGGACCTTTCAGTTTCGCCCACATACTGTCTCTGGCCCTGGAAGTACTCTGTCTCGTGTCTCTAAATCCTACACACACACACACACACACACACACACACACACACACACACACACACTTTGAAAATAATTCCTTTATTAAACTCACCCTATTGAAAGTTAGTGTGTCCTCTTTTTTCTGATAGGACTATGAGTTGTACCGTCACTTTTCCGAGAGTAGCCTCAGGAAATAATGTCATATATTTCTAAGATTGGGACTCAAGGTTGGGTTGAGGAGGGCACAAATAACTTTTAATTGGGGTCAGACTGACAGCTGAGCTTGTGGTGACAACACAGCTACTCAGATCACTGCCACTGTGACACGGGAATAAGCATAAGGAGTGACAAGATGCCTAGAGATCAGGTGACTCTGGTAGTAATCATTATGGTAACAATAGTGAGTGTAACGATGACGGAACCAGCTGGCAGCTTGAGAAGGCCTTAGAGACCATCCACAAGGAAAGGGCTAAGGGAGGACCATGGTTGTTCAGTTTAGAACACAGATAGGGTCGCTTGGGGAGTGACATCATCAAAATGGTAGAATTGGAATTTTTACTGTCTTCCCCCCAAAGACTACTGATTTTTGACAATCACGCGTAGGTGACAAGCATTTTGGAACCCATGAGTCCAGCAGAGAGGTTCCAACACATGGTCGGAGAAAACAACCACAACAACAACATCCAAAGTTAAATACATTGAAGAGTGTAGGAGGAGCAACTTGGATTTACTCATGTCACTCCTCTAGGGCAGGGCAGCTCAGCCACAAGAGAGCCCTTCTCAGGCCATGATTTCCTCCGTGAGGGAACATGAGAGCATGTGAGTGAGAGCCTGGCCTCCCCTGGTGTGCAGGATGCTGACAGAGACGCCCATTTGTCTTTGGCCCCATCCAGAGTCCTGAGTCCTGAGCTGCATAATTTGGCATGTGCTGGGTAACTGGGAGAGCAGCAGCCAGAGTTTGGAACATAACGAAGGGACACAAATCCTACTAATCATGTCTCAGACACCATCGAGAGCCCTGTACATGAGCCTATGAGGACACCTCACCTTTGGAGTCCCCTAAATTGGCCCACTGGAACCCCCAATGTATGAGGTGGCCATTGTGGTAAGGATGAAACGTCACAAGACAAGGCAAAACCAAGGATATTATGTAATACTTACATACAAAGAAAGAAATTTCACAACACTTTCATTGACAATATTTTAAAAGCATTAATAGGATATGCATACCATTTTTTGGTAACATGGGAATGTTCATGTGAAGAGCGAAATTCTTTTTGGAGGAGGTAACATTGTGTTTAATTGGAGTTCCGAGTTAGTGTTCTCTGTAATCAAACTATTGGACACATTCACCTGTGAATGCTGATCTGTAAGGAGATTGTACATATTTTATCTTCGAAAATAGGTTTTCTACATGCTTTCTCAGGCAGATATTTCCTGCCAAATACTACTATCCAATAAGCAAATGACTTTAATTGGGCATGTTCGTCGATTCAAAGGCATTTACAGAACTCTGAGATTGTAGTCGATATTGGTGTTTCAGCATGTCACTCCACTGTGTACCGATCAGTTCCAATTGAAGGGGAGGTGAAAAGTCCTCAACTGCACATTTCAGTGGATTGTGCAGTATGGAAATTGTGTTTGCATTTGCATCAAGGTAATAACGAAGATGCTTCTGGAACTGTAGTCTGAGCTTGGCACACATATTCTACGCACATCTCTGTGGGTATGGAGATCTCACTTCTCGTTTTAACTTTTGACAGCACTAGAAACGTATCCAACAGCGTAACGTTACTTGCGATTTAAACATTTGTTGTTGAAATGAATTTAATGCAGTATGTTTCACATATAAGCACTGTTTTGCCTTGCAATTTTAGGTTGAATTAATTAAGAAACATGCTCACGTATACAAAAAAAGCTAATTTTGAACTCCATTTAGTGTTAAATAAAAGTGATTGAGGGATGTTCAGATAAATTTCAGTCTTGACCCTGAGGTCAAAAATTCACAATAAAATTTTTCTGCTGCAAAGCTTTGGAATCGTTGGTAAAGGAGGTAGGGTAAGTCAAGCAACTCAACTGTTTCTGGCAACAATTCACAGAACCCACAATTGTTAAGCCTATGAGAGTGACTGAATTTCACTGTTGACACAACTGTTCAATACTTCATGATAGATTCAAGCATTTTCTGCAGAGTATCGGCTGATGAATAAATCCTACAGTGAATAACCACAAGCTTTAAACACCTTATATTTTCACAAGCTTTGCAAATTTGTGCAACTAAGCCTTTTTCTGCTCCACACGTTTTACCACCATCAATTGTGATCCATCTTAGCAGATTTTACTTCAGTTTGCACCGAATGTTTTTTCAACTTTGAAGATATTTTACCTTAAGTTTTCCCACGCAGACTATTTGTAGAGGCTAATTCTACAGTTATTTCAAACTCAGGGTTGACTCCTTTATCGACAATGACAACTGAGCAGTATCAGGCACATCTGTGGATGCACTCAAAGCCAAGAAAAACAATCAAAATTGTTTGCCTTGTTTTTTTAATCAACGGTTGTTACGACTCTCAGTGTTTCAACTTATTGAGCAACTGTTCTTAAGAAAAGATTAGCAACCTTAAACAAGTTTTTTTGTTGTTGTTTGTTTGAAAACTGGACACATTTCTTCAGCTGCTGCAATCAAACATGAATTAATTAACTCACGATAGGCAAACAGATTTCCTTGCTGGCTGACAAATGAGCCACATATTAAATTGCTTCCCGAGTCCCAGAAACGATCAGCTGAGTCCTCGGTAGCAAATACATCGCAGGTAGGCTTTTCCCTCTGACTTCATCTTTGTCATTTCTATGCAGAAATTCTGCTGTGATGAGAGATTCCGTAACAGTTTTACCCTCTGTTAGCACCTTGAGTGCTTGGGGATCTTTCAGTGTTCAGTGTGAGCTAAACCTGCATCTGATTTGTGATGGTCTTGTCTATGTTGGGTTAACACAGAAAAACCTATAGAAGTAGAAATTGCTGAGGCGAAGTCTTAGCTATTCTTTTTTCTTTCTCCCTTTTTTCTCCTCCTACTTTGTATGAAAAGCACTGATGGTGTTACCATAAGCAGAAAGAACAGGGCTGTGGGAAGACAGGGGGAGGAAAGGAAAGAAGAAGTAAGGAGAGACAAAAGTGAGAGGAGATGAGATCATCCTTAAGAAAAAGTGCAGCTACCGGACCAGCCAGAACTAGATTTTGGTGACTGAGAACAGATCCAAGAAGCCATCTTGCCCTTCAAAGTGAAGTTTAGTTAATTGTAATGGATTATAACACTATTAGCATTGCGGGCAGGGAAAGATCTCCTCTCTACCACCTATGTCACCATGACAGTTCCTACAAGAGCTAAATTAGGACAAGGGAATCCCACTTCCCAAGAAGAGCAAGGACTTGCGTAGGAACACATAGAATGCCACCCCTAAAACTTGAATATTTTTCACCCTCATTTTAGAAGTAATAAATTCCTAAGCCTCTGTTCTTTGGGGTAGTTGCTCTTTTCCTGCCTTGCCTGCTCCCACTCTCATGGGAGTGTACTCTCTTCTCTTAGTAAATTCCCTGCTTACTTGGCTTGGCTTGCTTGGCTTATTTGGCACGTCCTTGAGTTCTTTCCTGTGATGACACCAAGAACCTGATTTTGGCAACAGTGGTAGCTAACATTTCTGTTTCCAGTATGACCAGGTGAACATTGGCCCACCGGCTTTCTGTTAAGGAGCGTTGGCAGGAAACAGAAGGCAGGAGGTGAAACTGGGAATTCATTCCCCTGGTTTTCTTTCTGCCTGTCCCAAAGGCCACTGTCCTATTGAGGAGCTTTTCCACACAATTGGTGCCTCTGAGTTGTGATAACTCTCCTTGCCCTTGTCCCTTCAAGCCTAGGGACAGGGGCTCCCTGCTGTTGTTCACCCCAAACTATAATATCCTGCTTTATGGCTTTCCTAAACACTGCCCACACCTTAACAAATAAGTTCTTTAGTGAACTCTCCTCAGCTACCAAATGTTTAAGTTATTGTTTTCCATGTTAAAAAACAAAACAAAACAACAACAACAAAAAAACTGCAAATAGAGTGGCTAAAAGAAGATCTTTTTATTGTTCATGATTATGTAATTCAATAATTTGAGCAGGAATTCGTAATGAGGGCTCATCTCTATCCCAAAGTATTGGCGTGTTGTTTGGATTGTGGCTAAAGGATCAAAGATGGCCTAACTCATATGCCTGTCCCCTCAGCAGGGATGGCTTAAACGACTTTGAGGAATTTGGCTGGGATGGTTGAGTATATTCATGATTAAAAATTCCCAGCGAACAAGGAATTGAAGGGAACCTATAATGGGGTAACTACCAAAAAAATCTGCAATTAACATTATACTTAATAGTGAAAAGAGAATGTGTTTACTTTAAGAAGATCCCAGCCAGTGAGATATGGCAAGAAAAACAAATAATATCTATTCAAACTGAAAAACAAGAAATAAAACTGTTTCTATTCTCAGACATCATCATAATATATGTAGAATATACTAAAGACTCTACAAAAGCTACTATCAATAAATGAGGTTAGCAAAGTCACTGAATACAAGAACAATAGAAATAAAATTAATTCTATTTGTATATACTAGCAATGAACATTCAGAAATTGAAATAATTAAAAATAGTACCAATTAAAGCCAAGGAAAGGCAGAGAGTCCCAAACAACATGAACCCAAAGAGGCCCACACCAAAGACACATCATAGTTAAAATGGTAAAGGTTAAAGCCAAAAGAGAATTCTAAAAACAAGAGAAAGAAAGCTAGTTACTCAAAAGAGAACTCCGGTAAGACTATCAGCTGATTTCTCAACAGAAAATTTGCAGGCCAGAAGGGAGTGGCAGGAAATATTGCAAGTGATGAAAAACAGGTGCCTACCACCAAGACTACCTAGCACGGCTGTCATTTAAAATTGAAGGAGAGATAAAGAGCTTCCCAGATAAGGAAAAGCTAAAGGAATTCATTACTACCAAGCCAGTGCTAACAGGAAATCTTAAGCAAAAGTCTTCATTAAGCAAAAGGAAGGAGAAAACAAAGTAATGAAGATCACAATTACGAATAATAAAATAACAACAATTATGTACCTATCAATAATAACTTTAAATGTAAATATATTAAACACTCCAATCAAAATACATAGGGTAGCTGCGTGGATAAAAGAATAAAACCCATGCATATGCTGTCTAAAAGAGGACCACCTCAGTTCAAAAGACACATGGACTGAAAGTAAAGTGATGGAACAAGATATTTCACACAAATGGAAATGAGAAAAAATCTGAGGTAGCAATACTTATATTGGGCAAAATGTACTTTGAAATGAAGATTATAAAAACAGACAAAGGACATTACATAATAAAAAAGGGATCAATCCAACAAGAGGATATAACTTTAGAAAACATCTATACACCCAACATAGGAGCACCTAAATATGTAAAACAAATATTGACAGACATAAAGGCAAGAGATCAATAGGAATAGCAAATAGTAGCAAACTTTAACACCCTACTGATACAATTGGACAGATCCTCCAGACAGAAAATCAACACGGAAACAGCAACCTTAAGTGACTCACGAGACCAGATTGATACAATTGATAATTTTGGAGCATGTCATTCGAAAGCAGCAAAATATACATTCTTTTCAAGTGCATATGGATCATTTTCCAAGATAGACCACATGTTAGGCCACAAAACAAGTCTCAATAAATTTAAGAAGATTGACATCATATCAGGCATCTTCTCTGACCCCAGTGGTATAAAACTAGAAATTAATTACGAGGAAAAACTGAAAAACACACAAACATGTGGAGACTAAACATACTACTAAGTAATGAATGGTTCAACAATGAGATTAGGGAAGAAATAAAAGATATCTTGAAACAAAGGAAAATGAAAACAAAACAACCCAAAATCTGTGGAACACATAGCCAAAGCAATCCTAAAAGGGAAATTTATAACAATGCAGGCCTATCTAAAAGAACAAGAAAATTCTCAAACCAACAGTCTATCTTTACACCAAAGGGAACTGGAAAAAAGAACAGAAAATAAGCCCAAAATGAATACAAGGAAGGAAATAATAAAGATCAGAGCAGAAATAAATGAAATAGAGACAAAAAAAAATTGCAAAAGATTAGTGAAACCAAGAGCTTTTTTTTTCGGAAAAGTGACATGATACTATATATAGAGAACCCCAATGATTCAACCAAAAAGCTATTAGAATTGATAAATGAGTTTAGTAATGTAGCAGGATACAAAATTAATATTCAGAAATTGGTTGCATTTTTATACATCAATAATGAACTATCAGAAAAATAAATTAAGAAAACAATCCCACTTACAATTGCATATATATATATATGTGTGTATATATATATGTATATATGTGTGTGTATATATGTATATATATATATGTGTGTGTGTATATATATGTGTGTGTGTATAATATATATATATATATATATATATATATATATATATATGAATAAATTTACCAAGGAAGTAAAAGACTTCTACACAGAAAATTATAAGATATTGAAGGGAGAAAATAAAGAAGATACAAATAAGTGGAAACATATGCTGTGCTCATGGATAGGAAGAATTAATATAGTTTAAATGTGCACACTACCCAAAGCAATCTATAGATTCAGTGCAATCCCTATCAAAATACCAATGAGATTTCTCACAAAACTAGAACAAATAATCCCAACATTTATATGGAACCATAAAAGACACTGAATAGCCATGGCAAAACTGAAAAATAAGAATAAAGTGTAAAGTATCATGCTACCTGATATCAAATTATACTACAAGGCTATAGTAATCAAATCAGCATGGTACTGGCATAAAAACAGACACATAGATCAATGGAACAGAAGAGAGAGTCCAAAAAGAAACCCATTCATATGTGGTCATTTAATCTATGACAAGGGAAGCAAGAATTTACACTGGGGTAAAGACAGTCTATTTAATAAATGTTGCTCGGAAAACTGGACAGACACATACAAAAAAATAAAACTGGACCACCTTCTTAAACCATATACGAGAATAAACTCAAAATGGATTAAAGACTTAAATGTAAGAGTCAAAACCATAAAACTCCTAGGAAAAAAAATATAGGAAGTAAATTTGCAGACATTACCCTTAATAATATTTTTTACTGGTATATCCCCTTGGGCAAGGGAAACAAGAGAAAAAAAAATGGGACTACATTAAACTAAAAAGTTGTATCACAGCAAAGGAAACCATCAACATAACAAAAAGACATCCTACTGAATGGGAGAAGATATTTGCCAATAGTACATTTGATAAGAGGTTAATACCCAAAATTTTAAAATACTCAAAATTTATAAAAAAATGGGTAGAGGACATGAAGAGACATTTCTCCAAAGAGGACATACAGATGGTCAATAGACATGAAAGTATGCTCAACGTCATTAATCATCAGAGAAATGCAAATAAAAACCACCATGAGATACCACCTCACACCTGTTAGAATGGCCATCATCAGTAAATCAACAAACAACAAGTTGCTGAGGGTGTGGAGAAAAGGGGACCCTCATGCACTGATGGTGGGATTGCAAATTGGTGCAGCCACTATGACAAACAGTATGGAGGTTACTCAAAAAATTAAAAATAGAACTACCTTATGACCCAGCAATTCCACTTACAGGTACTTATCCAGAGAAACGCAAAACACTAATTCGAAAAAATATATGCACTTCTATGTTTACTGCAGTGCTGTTCACAATAGCCAAGACATGGAAACAACCAAAATGCCCATTAATAGATGACTGGGTAAAGAAACATTTATACAGTGGAGTATTATTCTACCATAAAAAAAAGAATGAAATCTTACCATTTGTAACAACGTGGATGGATTTAGAGGATACCATGCTAAGTGAAATAAGTCAGATTGAGAAAGACAGATACTATATGATCTGACTTATAGTTGGAATCTAAAACAATCACAATAAACTATCAAACAAAACAGAAATAGACTCACTGACACAGAGAAAAAACTGATGGTTGCTAGATGGGAGGGGATTGGGGGCTGGGGAAGAAGGTAAAGGGATTAGGAAGTACAAATTGGTAGTCACAAAATAGTCATGGGGATGTAAAATACATTATGGGGAATATAATCAATAATGTTGCAAAATATATGGAGGGTGCTAGATGGGCACTGGACTTATTGGGGGGATCACTTCATAGATTGTGTAGGTACCTCCTGACCATTGCACCATACACCTGAAGCTGAAGTAGGATAACACAGCGGTACCTCGATCTTCTAATATAATCCGTTCTGGTAGACCGTTCGAGTTCTGAAATGTTCAAAAACAGCTGACAGCTAGGCCTCAGGATCTTGCACTCAGAGGAAGCCGTGTGACATGTTCGACTTCCGAGGCGTGTTTGAAAACCAAAGCATTTACTTCCGGGTTTACAGCGTTCGTAAACCGAAATGTTCGTCAACAGAGACGTTCGAAAACCGAAGTATTATTGTATTGAATATCAACTATTATATATATATATATATAATATATATTTTATATAATATATATATATCATATAAAAGTACAGTACTGCACAGAATGTAAAGTCAATGGTACTATAACAGCTATATACGGCAGTAGATGGGGAGGATTATCATTTTGTGAAGGGTCCAAATGTCTAATCATTATGTTGTTTTGTACACCTGAAACTAATGTAATAAAAAATATATACTGATAGTACCAAGTCCTGGCAGAGATGCAGGGAAAAGTGGAACTTTTTCAGAATGTCTTTATGAAATACAGAATGATGCAGCACTAAAACATTCAGATATTTGAGTAAGACTCCTGCCTGCTTTTGAGAAGAATATGAGACTGGATGAGACTGTATTATGTCCAGTTGTAAATTTTCTTGAAATTTAATTTAAAAGCACGGTGCAATATAATTTTTGTATTTAAGGTTATTCATGGAAATTGCCTGTTTTGAATGTGTTTGTATTCGTATTTGGGTCAACTCGGCTGTTGACAATTTATTATGTAGCATTTTTCTTGTGTCATTTACCATTATGCAGGATCTCAGACAGATGAGCTACATTTAACAATATAACGAACTGATCATATGTTGTTAAATAGAGTAAGGAATGTATTTTTGTGCCCTTAGACCTAGGCTGAAAGAATATACTGGTAAACCCCATATAACACGGTTGTTAGGTTCCTAAAAATCCCGTGTTATGCGAATCCGTGTTATACGAAATAAAGAACAAGTACAAAACAGGGGGTTAGGTTCCAAAAAATAAAAAAAAGCACTATTATATTTTTATAATTAAGAAAAACATATTTATTAAAGCAATTTTCACCAAAAGTACAACATGTTAATATGTTTTAAATAATGTTTTCTTCGTCATCATTACTAAGCACCATTAACTGAGGGTGCTTTCTTTTTAACAGATATCTTCATCCTCTGAACTTAATACTCCACGAACAAAATGGATTTAAAATTCTAATAAATTTTAAAATTCTGCAATCAAATCTAATACAACACCTATGCTTAAATGAAAAATTTCAAATAAGTTATCTTTTGCTCTTAAAAGCTATTATTATGTTCCGTGTTATTAGGAACATAATTTCCCTAATATGATTTCCCTAATTTCAAATGAAATAAATATCTTTTCCTCTTAAAAGCTCTTATTATGCTCCATGTTGTTCAGGGATTTCTCTATTCTCAAACCGTGTTAGAGTGAAACTATTTACCAGGATGCCGTGTTGTAGGAGGGTTTCCCCCAATTCTCGAACCATGTTAGAGTGAAACCGTGTTATAGACATGCCACGTTATACGGGGGTTACCTGTACCTCATTTTGTTGGTTGTATTAGTGAAAAGAGCTTTTGTTTCGTTTGCCCATCTTTTCATTATATTTCTTAGCTATTATATGAAGTAAAATGGGTAGATTTTCACCAAATTTGAAAGGTACATTTGAAATAGTTTGTTTAACTCTTGGCAATATATTTGAAGTTTTTGTTGAGCATGACTAACAACTGAGTTAGCTGAAACTGGATACAAGGTCTGTGTAGCTGTCAATTGAGAGAAACATGAGAGTTTGGTTGCAATGCCCTGCACAGGAAAAAAAAATAAGAAAGGTTTTAAATATGAAGCCAAATCAATTGTGAAAACTACACATCATTCTAAGGCCTGTTTCAACTACCATTTCCTCATTAAAGGCTCTGCTGGTCTTCTGAACCAGAAGTTATATTTCTCTCCTTTGAAATCCTGCAGCACTTTCTACCACTTTTGCCATAAATCATAATCTTTCTTATTGAAGTGTCTCATTCCCTGATTAAACTGTGATTTATTTGAAGGTATTAACTATATATTTATCTGTGTATTTCTGACAATGTCTAGAATGACACCTAGAGCGAAGTAAATGCACAATAACTGTGTTCTGGGTTGTTCCAATGCTTCCACAACATTACCAGAGTCTAGTAATTCCCCTCAGACACATACAGCCCCACTCCCCGCCCACCCCAAGGGTAACCATTCTCATGATTCTAATGGCATAGATTAACTTTGCCTACTTTGAACTTCATAGAAATGGAGTAACACCAAGTTTGCTCTTTGGTGTCTGGATTTTTTCACTCAACATTCCTTTGATTAGATCCATTCATACTGTAGTTCATGCCTTCACACGACTGTGCAGCTGCACTATTCAAAGTCTGTTTCCTAGACCAGCAGACTCAGCACTACCTGGGATCTCGTCAGAGGGGCAGATTCCCAGGCCCCACCCCAGACCTGCTGACTCCGGATATCTTGGGGCCGGGCCCAGGAATCTGTGTTTTATCAGGCTGTCCAAGTGATTACTATGCCTGGAGAGTTTGAGAACTGAGTAGAGCATCCCTTAGAATGAATACACCATGATCTGATCATCTGTTTTACTACTGATGGCACCAGCCTCCATAATCAATTTTTGTCTCTTGCCCATAGGAACCAGATGATACAGATAAATAAAACTATTTGAGTTTTTTCCTCCAAATATCCCATACTCGTTCATACCTCTGAACTGTTGCACATGATATCTCATTTGGCTACTATATACTTAATATCCCATACAGAAAGTTGTTGCTGATCAGCGACATATTTCTCTTTCTTTCTAATTCAATGTGCCTAGTGTCTATTTCATATCTCTGCCATAAATATTAATCATTTTTAATTTTTTCCTTTATATTATGACGTTAGGACATCTTGAAAAATCTTTCTGGCTTTAAACACCAGAGAGACTGCCCTACCCTGGGCAAGCCAATACTTAGAAATAGCGAAGGCCTCTGCCAGGAACATGCCTTTTATATGCAACTAACCAACTCAGAGCCAGACCTCCTCTGTCTGACCTGTACACTTAGGAGGCAATAATACTCCCCTGCCTTAACCATTCCAGGGCCTGCTAGAGGAGAGCGAGAGGTCACCCCGATAGCCCAAAACCTGCTGGGATTATTCAGACTAACCAATCCTAAACTGTTTACTCTACCCCGCTGGCTTTCCTAGCAGAAGCCCCAGTAAAGGCCTGGTCTCACCGCTCACTCTGACATCTGCTTCCTGATCGAAACCAGGTGTCCCTTCTGTGGCCCTGCATGGGGAACCAGGCCGCTTGTTTCTGGGGGAAACTGTGAGTGACAATAAACTATACTTTTACTGGCATTTGGCCTCTCCTTGTCATCACTAAATCACTTTCATAAATTAAGATCTGGACAGAGAACACCATAACCTATTGTATATAACTTATCCCCCCCCATGAGACTGGAAGCTCCTTCAGGATCACCAACTTTTTGGTTTTGTTTTTTGCATCCTTAACACTGAAAACAGGGTCTGACACAAAATTCATTCTCAACAATAGATTGTGGAATTAAAAAAATGAATTAAGCAATGATGCAAAAATACCTATAAAAAGAAGCACAAATCCTAATGGACTAAAACTATCATCATTTCTCATCTACACTATAAAATGACAAAAACATCTTCAAATTATCTGAAAAATACTTGTGAATACTTATGTGCAGAGGGCAAAGCTAAGTATTTGGGGAAATATAAATTAATGAGTATTGATGGATGCTTTCAAAGAGTTCTATTATAGTTAGGGGCATTATGTAATCAAGATTGGCTGTCCTTTACAGACTACACTTGCCAAGACTTCCTGTTTTTAGGTCTCTGACTCTGCTCTTCCCTTTAAAGAGACAACAATAACAACAACAACAAAAAAAACAAAATAAAATAAGAAGGGAGGAAGAGGGGGATGAGGAGAAAGAAGGAAATGGGAGAAAAGATGAAGGCAAAGCAAGGGAAAGGGAATGAGGAGAGAAGAGAGAGAGAAGACAAAAAAGAGAAGAGGGAAGAAGGGAGAGGGAAGAGGGGAGAGGTGAAAAAGTACAGATTTCCTAGGAGTAGCTGGCTTTTGCTTTAGTAGAGCCAGATCCATGTGCCCTGTGTAAGTAACAGTGCATGTAGAAGAAGGAACCACCTGCCTCCTGAAACTTCTCTTTCAATCTGGTGCCAACATGTATTATCATTATGAATGTATTATTTTGTTTTAATTTTCTTACATACTCTTAAAGGACCAATATTCCTAGGAGTGGCAATAATTTCGCCTTTTAAAGCATTATCACGATGTCAAATAGTCTCTGGAATTTAGAACAAAGTGATGAATGGGATTAGTGGGCATTTAAAAGGAGTTGAGTAAGGAAGGGTCAGCCTACAAAAGAGGAAAATGCCTCTATAAATGATGAGTTGGTCTGTTCACTTTATTATTTCGTCTGATCTGTCAGTGCCCATCCTACATCCAACTCGAAGTCAGAGACTCCTTTACATGAATATATATAAATTTTTGTCCACTCTTGATTTGATGGTTCTCAACCAGACAGCTTCAGATTAGTGTGGAAGAAGGAAAGTATGCTCAATACAGGTGAAAAGTTTCTGAAATGTTCGAGGTGTTTTCAAGAAAGAATATGGGTATGAATTTTAAAACATTCCCATCTTGTAAAATAATTAAATGCCTATCAGATCATATACATATGTTTGATCATTGCTAAAGTGGTTGGAGGCAGTGTGATGGTAGAGATACAGTTGAGGCTATGTGGGAAAATCATACAAAATAGCGATGAACTTTAGATAAGCAAGTTTCTGAGCATTCCTCAAATCAAAAATGTTAGAACTTAGCATAATAATCTTAAGATCCATCCATGCTGTTGTAAATGGCACTATTTCATCTTTTCTTATGGCAGAGTAGTATTCTATTGTGTATATATGCCACATCGTCTTTATCCAATCATCTGTCAAAGGACACTTTGGTTGTTTCCATGTCTTGGCCACCGTAAATAAAGTTGCAATGAACATTGGAGTATATATATATATATATATATATATATATATATATATATATATATATATATATATATATATCTTTATGGATAAATGATTTCAGGTTTTTTGGGTAGATACACAGGATATATATGCTGGATTATATGGTAAGTCAGAGAGAAAAAGTCAAGAACCATATGACTTCACTGATATGTGGGATATAATACTGAAAACAACAAAGAAACAAGACAAACAAATAAACAAAACTCATAGACACAGGCAATAGTTCAATGGTTACCAGAGGGTAAGGGGTGAGGGGGGTGGTAGATGAGGTAGAGGGAGTCAGATATATGGTGATGGAAGGAGAACTGACTCTGGGTGGTGCACACACAATGTGATATATAAATGACATATTACAGAATTGTACATGTGAAACCTATGTAATTTTACTAACCATTGTCACCCCAGACATTTTGATTAAAAAAATGTTAGAACTGTTGTATGTATCTTTGGAAATGCATCATATTACATATACATCGAATGCTATTTAACTGCTATGTTCAGGTACTCTGCATGCTTTAGCAATCTGAGTCAAAAAAAGCCACACTCCACAGTAATAGTCCATATGCTAGTTAAGAAAGAGATATAGTGTTCTGTGGTATTTGGAGCATTACTTATTTATACCAGCAATACACATTTAATGTGAACTATTGAAAGATACCTTCAGTGGTACACACTTTAAAACAGAAGGAATAGCATAGAAAGCACACTGTAATCTTTCTCATTGATTATCAAGGACACTCCCAAAAGGGTCTTAACAAAGTTTCGCATAGTTTTAAGTCCCCAATCTAAAATGTCAGACCCCGTTCTCTGTGGATGACTGTATATCCTGTTTCACTGAGAAACTTAAGAACATTTGGTTGCCACTGCATTAACAGCCCCTACCCCCACCACATCCAGATTCACATTTCTCCCATTATGTCCAAGGTAAACAGTATCTGTGTGTGTGTTCAAAAGCAGCACTACTCTTTTGTCCCCATTTTCCCTGACCCGCTGTCATCTCAGTGAAGGTAACCCCTTCAGACTCTCCTATTGCATAACTGCCCAATATGCTCGCTAGGCTTTAGCTAAACTGGTCTTCTTTCCAAGCCTTGACCACACTAAGACAGGTTGCATTTCAGGGCTTCACTCATGTTTTTCTTCTCGGTCTAGAAGGAAAAAACAAAAGCCTCCCTATTTTTTATCGAATTGCTTCCTTCTTATAATTTTATATTCACAATTGCTCAGAAAGGACTTCCTCTATTAATGCACCCTACGTTCATATCATACTCCTATTTTCTGACACTAAGTTTATTTTTAATAGCTTTTATCAGACTTTGTAATTTTGGCCTATCTCTCTACCTGACCAGATTACAAGCTCCAGGAGGGCAGTACTCATGTCAACTTATTCAATATATCCAGAGACATAGACGGTCCTCAATAAATATTTGATGAATAAAGAAATGGAAATGAAAATTCACTTAGCAGCAGTAGACCTGTGTATTAGTTGGCAGTTTATGGTTTTCAGGTGGCAAAATGTCAAATCTAATTCATGTGAAAAAAAAAAATCAAAAAGTTATTGACTCTTGTACCTGAAAAATCCAAAGACATATCTGACTATGGGTATGGTGAGGTCGAGAGGGTAGTATAATATCAAATGGCTTGGGTGCAGCCCCAGCTTCTCTTTGACGAGCTTTATTCTGCAGTCGAGTTCTCTTCACGTGGTAAGCGTGAGCTCTCAGACACTGATTCTTCCACCTTGGCCATATCTCAACAAGGACCTTTTACAATGGTTATTTATTTATTTACTTGTTTGTTTATTTATTTATTTATTGACTCATTTAATCCCAGGCACTTACTAAATGACACTTAGTATGGGCAGACAGTCTTCAAGGTGCTTCCCAAATATAAACTCATGTCGTCCTTATGAATATTGTCCCCATTTTATAGATGAAGGTATTTAATTTCTAGGACTGATTCTGTCCACATTCATCTTCATTCATTATCTAATATTAATTAGTTGCAGTCAGTCATCCCATGTTTAACTATCTGTGATATTATTAAATAGCCAGTGTATTGATAGTGGATGAAGTTGTTTATGATGGAGTCATCAGCTTCCGTGTCTTAGGATGTAAGGGCGCGTGAACCACCGACACAACACTTGCTATTGGTTGAAGTGATTGGCTTGTTTTCTTTTATCAGCTAACAACTATTTTAATGAGAGTACTAGCAAAGAACTTTGTGATAAAAGAAAGAAGTAAATGAAAAAAATCACTGAGTACAAATTTGATGCAAAAAAAACCCACACAAAATAAAACATAAAAACCATACCCACCACAATGTGACAAACATGTGGATTACGCCAGATATGTGCCCTGTTTTGAGGCCTTTGCCTTACTTCATTGTGTGAATCTTACACAAAGGTGAGACCCATACATAATATGTCTATGAGTCAGAAACCATCAGGTGTTAAAAGAGTAGCATGTGCACAATCCGTGGGGCGTGGTGAGGGTTCAAAGAAAATAGATGCTGGTCTTAACTTCAAAATCTTGTAAATCAATGGTAAACTTGATCTTTTTTTGTTTGTTTAAATTGTGCTCTCTAAAGAAAATTTCAGCATTTTTTGGTGGCATGCTACAAACACTATCTGACTTAAGAATTTGAGTTATTTTATATGCTTTTGTATTTAAGTATATTTGAGATATTTCTGAATTTTGTTTTCTCTACTCTTCAGTGTCCAAGTCCCAACTTCAATTTCACCCTATCAAAATGAATTGTTTTACAAGGACCCTGTCTTTAGCTCATTGATTCTGTGATTCTGTGGTGCTTCTCAGACTCGCTGAGGTGTTCAAACATTAGAGTGTAGAATCTCATTCTCATCTCATGAAATTATCATCACAATTACACTTACATTGCTCCAGACAATTAGAAATTATCCCCCTCTCTCATCCCAGTGTTTCTGAAATTGTTCTTCAAGCATTTACTAGTATTGTCCTATATTTTTCCCCAGCAATAACGGACAATATTTTTTTCTTGTTTTTGCTCTCTGATACTCAATTTGGTTAAATATGTTACTCTCTTGATACGTCATTTTAACTTGGCTTCCAACACACAACTTTGGGCTGTATTTTCTTCGACCTAATTGTCTCTTTCTTCTTGATTTCCTTCTATAGAATCTCTGTTGTCGCATGACTCATAAGTGTTCATTTCCCCAGGTCTTCTGTCCCAGAGGCCTTACCAAATCTTCTGTCTCTGGTCAGTCTCATTTACTTCCAAAGTTACAACTGTATCTCTTATTTAAACCTTCTTTTGAGCCTTAGACTAGAATATCTGACTCATTTTTAGGCAAAGTCATTTCATCTTCCCCACTTCCAATAAATCCCCCATTGAATCTGGTCACTTCTACCTCTAAATAACTCCTTAATCTGCTGTGTCTCTCCTCCCATTCTGCCACAGCTCCACACCTCATCCTTCAGCTGGATTCCTCCAGCATCATGGGAAGAGTTCTCAGTAGTTTTTAGCCTAAGTACCCCCTTATTCCACACCCTCATTGCCATTCAAGTCCTAACATTTTTTCAAGTCTTAGCTCAAACGCCGTTGCTTTGGTGAAACCTTTCCAATCCCAAAGTGGAATTAGTCTTTGCCATCTCTGAGATCATAAAATAACTTACTTGTAACTTTAGTGTGAACTGTTTGCTTCCCAATGTTTATGATGTTCATTTTTATTGTATGTCTTTCCAACTAGATTGTATGCTTTAGAAGGCAGAAATGTCTTTTTTACTTTGTGTCCTTCAGAGTTCATAATGCAATGTATTTTCTATAAAAAGCAAGAAAGAAATGGTGAGGAAGAGAAGTGAATTAGTATTCAATTCATATTTTCAACAAAGGTATTTATTCTATATGTACTCATCCCCATGAATGCTAATTAAAAACAGAAATTAAGCTAAACTTGGTAGAAGGCAGATAGTGAATGTCCCACATTAATTTACATTTTGAATCACAGCAAGTTTCAAGTATTATTTTTTAAAGAATTTTAGTCCATTGTGTATATACAGAATACTTTGAATATTAGTTTTAATTCACATCATTAATTGGTTAAAATATAATACTTATATCATTCATATCACAGGTTCTATTAGTTTTTAAAACATTTACTTTGCACTTTTTGATTCTCCTTTGAATAATTATAGTGTATTCTTTATAAGGAGACACTTTGTGTGTGTGTGTGTGTGTGTGTGTGTGTGTGTGTGTGTGGCTTCTCCTATTTTTTTCACCTTCCTACTGCCCAGACACAGTAGGTTTCCAAGAATGTTTGTGAATGGCTGGAGAAATGGAGGAGCAGAGACTTAACAGCACAGGAGAGTTTAAAAATGAGAATATTTTATCATGTCACTATGAATACGAATTTTAAGTCACCATAAAATATTTTACAACCAAATATAAACCCTTAACTTCTGCTACCTTTGAACAGTCCAAGAAGGAATTTAAATTAACAATCTGCCTGTTACTCATATAGTTGTTCAAAACGAGGATTTATTCAGTGATGCATTTAAAAGGAGCCAAATTAAAAGTATCTTTGAAACCCTAGTTTTGTGACAAGAACAGCAAGAACTAAAAAGTACGTAGAGGTACTGAAGGACATTCAAAAGTTTAAAAAGAGAACTTTAAAATCTAGTTTGACTTCTTTTTCTTTAAAAGTTGATACCTAACTAGAATCTGTTAGTCCGATGAAGAAATAACTCTTGAAAAGCCCACTTTTGGAGATATCTAAGAAACGGTTTAGACATGAGATTCTGGTATATAAGATATATGCAGGGTACCAGCCTGAAATGTTGTTTTATATATTTTTAATATTCAATCATATTTATTCATCATCAATATAGAATTTCTGAGTTAGTAGGTCCATTTCCTGAAGTACTGTATGTCCACACCCTTGTTGATGCTCTTTTACAGAACTTAAAATACCTTCACACTTAGCCCATTCATTCATGATGAGCCCATCTACCACTTTGTATCCTGTTACTAATTTTATGTATTTCCTATTTTATGCTTTTGTTTTGTCTTTTACTACACAATTCAGAAAAGATAGAATCAAGCAAAAATACAAAATACTTGTAACAATGCAGGGGTTTGGGGCACCAACCCCTGTGCAGTCAAAAATCTGCATGTAACTTTTGAGTCCTCAAAAACATGATTATAGTTGTCCCTCTGTATCCATGGGGGATTGGTCCCCAGACCCAGTCTGAGGATATTCAAGTCCCTTACGTAAAATGGTGTCGAACAATGCATATCATTGGCCCTTCACTTCTGTGATTGAATCCACAGATGCAAAACCCGGGCATATGGGGGCCGACTGCATTTTATTGAAAACAACTCATATATAAGTGGAACTGCACACTTCAAACTCATGTTGTTCAAGGGCCAACTGTACATAGACACTAACTGGTATTTATGAACTTAATTCATATATATATATATATATATATATATATATATATATATATATATATATATATATGTCATCCTGTATATGTCTATATATATGTCATCCTGTATATGTCTAACTAATATATATATATTAGTTAGAGAATACGGAATTCATCTTTTTCTTTATTTCTTTAAAGAAATGATCAGGTTTTCTTGTTTTGTTTTGTGGAAAATAAACCTACAAACCAGATTTGGAAGGCAAAGGACTACCGTGTTTCCCCGAAAATAAGACCTAACCGGAAAATAAGCCCTAGCATGATTTTTCAGGATGACATCCCCTGAACTTAAGCCTTAATGCATCTTTTGGAGCAAAAATTAATATACGACCCAGTGTTATTTTGGGGGAAACATGGTACATAGTAGTATACTTCTCATAGAAAGATATAACTATTCTTTGGGATAAAGAGATAGCCATCCATATCAAAGTTGGACCACACCAGAATGCAAGTCGACCTAAGGTAGCACCAAATGAGATTCAAGAAATGAAATTACATTTACCTTTTGATGCATTGTGGAAATAAAATGATTGATCTTTTTCTTTAAGTACTAGGTTATATTTTCAGAATTACTAACTCATACCCCAGGGAAGAACAATTTTACCAACTATAGGACTGTCTTGTATTTTTCTAAGTCATTTTATTTTCCCAATTAAAAGTATTTTAAGATATAATCCTCTGAGATTTGTCTGCACAGCAAGCATTTATACCTGTTCTGTCTCTTAATCTTCAAACTCAATATTTTGGTTCCTGAGAAAATAAAGATTTCTTAGCTAAGACTGCGATAAGAAGCAGCAGCCAGGGTTGCATTTCCAAATTATTTGTATATGGTGAGAGATGGCTTTTTCTAAAACTAAATTTCAAACATCAGAGGAGGAGAAACAAGTGAGATCTTCTGCTAAATGGCCCTGTTGCTCCAGAATGGAGACCCTTTGGGTAAAATACAGCTTTAGCATCATCTATTGGAGAAGTGGATAACACATATTCACATGGTGTCCTGACAGCCAAATCGGGTGTGGTGTGCTCTTAATCATCTTGAAAATATGCAGCCTTTTCCCCGTGTAACTTGGAAAGGCAACAGCAAATAATTTTAGGGATAAATTTAACATTTTCTGGGGTGGGGGGGAGAAAAAAGCAAGAGTTTATGTTCTTAGGCCAGGAAGAAATTAAGATGGGACTAAAAGAAAGAGAAGTAGTTTATATTTTTTCTAGTAGCTGCCAGCCCACATTTTTTTAATTATGGAAAATTCACAAGCCAGGTAATTATATTATTTAGATAGTCTCTCTCGTCGCAGCAGAATAACAACTGAGTTGTGGCATAATAGCAACTGAATAGATATAATTTTAGCTCACCAGCTGGCTCTGTCACTAACATGCTGACAGATACCTGTTTTGAATGAATGGACAGATTGCTAAAATGTTGTTTTTTGGTTATCTGTTAATTGAACTTTGAAAATGAATATAAAAATTCAGTGATAAAGAGTACTTTTTAAAAACTGAAAAGGAACCTTCTCTACTGACAAAAAAGATGTACGGTTATTAACCCTTTGTTGCAACCTGTTAGATGGTACTGGTAATTTCTGAAGGGAAATGGAAGGTTCATTTCATATTCATCTTTGCCTCATAAGTGTTTAGCATATACCTTGTTAATTTCTATCGAATTAAATGGGTGCAAGTATAGACACAAATCTTTGAATTTTTCAAGATGTTTGGAAGATACACTCTTTTTGGAGATTCTGATGGTCCCCAGTTTTTAAATGACTGTCGGACTCTACACAGATTGAAAACCTCATGTCAGTAGAGATACTCAGTTTTTACTTCACTTGCAGCTGTTTGAAGATGCACACATATTTCTAATACCTACTAGTACATTTTGCTTCTATTCCTCCTAATTGCCCCCTGGGAATAGAATTGAGATTCACTAACGTCTGAAATTCTCCTCTTTAGCTTGAAACCTACAATTAGAGTACAAATTCCAGTCCAGATGGAAGTGAAGAAAGCTGTGTTTCAACTGAACCAAGCGTATATCTCCAGTATAAAATTTACAGGACTGGTTTACAATTGTTTATTGATAGATCTATGTTCTTTCTCACTAGACTTTAAGAGTTTTGAAGGTAGAGTTCATATTTTAGTTGGATTCTAGTCACCAGAATTTAGCAGAGTTCTGCTCAGAACAATTTGATGAACGAATGTCAAATGATTGCAGTCTATTCAGCCTCTCCCCATGCACAGACCTGCCAGTGATCAGAGCAAACTCCTTTAGAAAAACGTAGCTGCTGTCCTGATTTTTACATGTTCTGTTGCAACACAGGAGGAGCATTAAAATGCTGGAGAAGTTTTTGTAAATTTTGCCCATATTATTTCTAGTTTCTCTGATATATCAAAAGTTAAAATATAACATTTAGTGTCAGTAAATGACTCTTCAGCTCAAGGAATTTTTCAGGGATCTTGGGAACCCACATTCCCTATCACATTGCATGTTATTCAGGTGGATGTTTCCCTTCTAGGTGTACTTACTACAAAAATTTTATCCAAGTAGCTCTCTTAGTTAATATACTTTTTTTTTTTATTTCAAAAACAAGCTTTATTGAGATACAATGCACATACTATAACATTCATTCTGTAAAATATAAACTTCAATAGCTTTAGTATTACAGTTATGTTATCATCAGCATTATCTAATTTTAGAAAAATTTTATTGCCCCAAAATGTGACTTCATACCTAGTAGCCTCTCCTAGCACAGGAAACCTCCCTAGTCTATTTTATGGTCTCCACAAATTGACCGTTCTGGCCATTTCATGTAAATCAAGTCATAAAATATGTGGCTTTTTCTGACAGGTATCTTTCATTTAGCATAATATTTTCAAAGTGTACTCATGCCCTAGCATGTATCAGTACTTTATTCCTTTCTAATGTTGAATAATATTCCTTTGTATAGCTATTTGATTTCTCCATTCATCAGTGGGTGGATATTTGAGTTACTTTTATTTTTTTGCCTATTATGAATAATGTTGCTGTTAACATTCATGCACAAGTTTCTGTATGACGTATGTTTTCAATTCTCTTGGGTATATATTAATACTTACAAGTGGAATTGCTGGGTGAAATGGTAATTCTATGTTTAACATTTTGAGGGATTGCCAATATGTTTTCTAAAGTGGTTGTACCATTAATGAAGTTAACAGCTGTATGACGGTTTCATTCTCTCCACATCCTTGCCAACACTTGTCATTTGGGTTTTGTTGTTTGTTTGTTTTGTTTGTTTGATTTTGCCATCTTAATGGAATGAACTGGTATCTTATGGTGGATTTGACTTGTATTTCCCTAGTGACTGATGGAGTTGAGCATCTTTTCCTACCTTATTTGTTATTTGTATTTTTTTTTTTGGAAAAATATCTATACAAATCTTTCTATTTCAATTGGGTAATTTGTCTTTTAATTGTTGAGTTGAAAGATTTTATATATGTATATTCCAGATGCAAACCCCTTATCAGATATATGATTTGCAAATATTTTCTCCCATTATGTGAAGTGCTGTTCCACTTTTTTGATGACGTGACTTGAAGCAGAAACTATCGCCTAATTCAAGTTTACAAGAGATTACTCCTGTTTTCTAAGAGCTTTATAATTTTACCTTTTATACTTGAATCTGTGATACATTTTTATTTAATTTTTGAATACGATGTGAAGTACTGGTTCATATTCATTCATAAGCATGTAACTATCCTTTTGTTAAAGGAACATTTATTGAAAATACTATTGTTTCTCCCACTGAATTGTTTTGGCGTCATTGTAGAAAATCTGTTGATCACAAATTAATTAGTTAATTTCTGGACTCCTAATTATTGTCTGATTTTTGGTGTTAAACCAACCTTGATTTCCAGAGATAATTCATACTTTTTCATGGTATAAGATCCTTATTTTTTTTTATGTTGCTAGGTAATGTTTCTAGTATTTTTTTTAAGTATTCACCCCCCGAATATCCCCCAGTAAGGGATGTTGGTCTATAGTTTTCTTGTGATGTCTTTGGTTTGGCATCAGAGTAACTCTGGATTATTGTATGACTGGGAAAGTCTTTTTTTCTGCTTCTACTTTTGCAAACAATTAGTGAAGGGTTGGTTTTAACTATTCTTTAAATATTAGCATATTTTATCATGGAACAGAGAGTTTTGTTGTTGTTGTTGTTGTTGTTTTCTTGTTTTTTAATGGGAAGTTTTTTTGTTTTTGTTTTTTCGTTTCTCTCTCCCTTTTTTTTTGATTGCTAATTCATTCTCTTGCTATAGGTCTATCAGATTGCTTTTTTTCTTTTTGAATCATTTTCTGTGATTTGTATCTTACTAATAACTTTCCATTTAATCTGGGTCATCTAATTTATGGGTGTATAATTATTCATAACAGTCTCTTTTAATCTCTTTTAAAAATTTATTTCTGTGAGGTTAGTAGTGATACCCCTCTTTCATTCTTTCTTTCAATAATTTGAATTTTGTTAATTGTTGTTTCCTTGATTTTTCTCTATTGTTTTTCAATAAATAACCTTTTGGTTTCATTGATTTGTTTTTTTCGTTTTCTTTTCTTTTATCATTTATTTTCCTCTGATTCTTTTTAATTAAAGTTTATTGGGGTGACAACTGTTAGTAAAGTTACATAGATTTCAGGTGTCCACTTCTGTTATTACTACCTTCTTTTTGCTTACCTTAAGCTTAATTCTTAAGCTAATTTCTTAAGATGCAAGGGAAAGTTATTGACATAAGGTATTCTTTTTACTAATGCTTTTACACCTGTAAATTTTCCTCCAAGCACTGTTTTTAGCTGCAACTGATAAATTTTGTTGTATATTCATTTCAAAATACTTCCTAATTTCCCCTGTGATTTCTTTTAGTTAACTGGTTATCAGAGAGTGTGTTAATTTCCACATATTGGTAAATTTCTCAAATAGCGTTTTCTTGTTGTTTTATAATTCATTTCTGTTGTGGATAGAGAACATACTTTCTGTTATTTTAATCCTTTTAAATGTAAGTTTTATGACCTAACACATGAACTACAGTGGAGAATGCTCCACGAGCACTTAGGAGGAAAGTTGCATTCTGCTGTTGTTGGGTAGAGTGTTCTACATTTATTTATTTACTTATTTATTTGTTTATTTATTTATTTATTCTTTTTTGTGGCACATAATTCCTCTTATTTTGAAATAAAATGCAATAGAAATAAATTATGAAGTCCAAAGAACCATTCAAATTCCAAAACTTAGCTAAATATTATCTAGAGGCATGACCAACTACTTTATGGCTTATTTTGTGGCTGTTTTCTTCACAAAATTCATAGAATTTATTTTAACTTTGAACCGTTAAAAATATACATAACTTGAAATTGCATTAAATTTCTCCAGTAGTTAAAAGTAGCATCCTTTAAACCAAGATGTTTTATGATAGCACAGACAATTCAATTCCTAAACACACAATTTCAAATGATGATACCTAAACCCATAATGCCCAAATTGACAACAGCAGTAAATACACCAAAAGTAATTCAAGTTAATTTTCTATCTAGTAGACTGTTTAGGCTCTTCACTTATCCATGTCCATTCCGGTGTACGATTTTTTTTTTTTGCACTCCTATGTTTATTTCAGCACTATACACAGTAGCCAAGACATGGAAACAACTGAAATGCCCATTGGTAGATGACTGAATTTAGAAACTGTGGTACATTTATACAATGGAGTATTACACAGCCATAAAGAAGAAAGAAATCTTACCATTTGCAGCAACACTGATGGAACTAGAGAACATTATGTTAAGTGAAATAAGTCAGAGAGAGAAAGACAAATACCATATGATCTCACTTATATGTGGAATCTAAAGAAAAGAATAAGTTAATGAACTAATCAGAAACAGTTTTGGAGACACAGAGGGAAAACTGAGGGTTGCTAGATGGGAGGGGGGTGGGGATAAAGGGGAAGGTGAGGGGATTAGAAAGCACAGTCAGTAACCACAAGATGGCCACGGGGTCACGAAAGTTACTTTGGGGAATGTAATCAATAATGTTGTAAAGATTTTGTAGGGTATCCGATGGACACTTGTCTTGTTAGGGAGACCACCTCAGGGAAGATGTAGATGCCTGATCACTGCACTGTACACGTGAAGCTGAAGCTGAACAATAATGAATGTCAACTACAAGTTCATGTATATATATATATTTATATTTATAAGAAGCAGAGTACAGCATTAGGAATAGAGACAGTGGAAATGTATTGGCTGTGTGCGATGTCATAGGGATAGTGGATGGGGGGAGGGGGGTTGACACAATGTGAGGGATGTAAATGATAAACGTCTAACTATTACTTTGTTTTGTGCACTTAAAACTAATAAAAAAGGGGAAAAAAAGAAAAACATACTCCAAAATGTTCTATATTTATTAATTCTGTTAGTTTATAGAATTGTTCATGTTTTCTATTATTGTTGAAATTTCCATTTCTTTTATCAGTTCTGTCAGTTTTTACTTCATGTACTTTGTGGTTCTCTAGTTAGGATCATATATGTTTATAATTGTTGTGTTTTCTTTGTGGATTCATTCTTTTATTATTATAAAAGGTCCTTTTTAGTCTCTAGTAAAATTTTTTATCCAAAAGTCTACTTGATAATAGTTTTGCCATACCAGCTTTCTTTTGATTACTGTTTGGCTAGTACAGTTGACCCTAGAACAACATGACAGTTAGGGGCACCGACCTCTTGTGCAGTCAAAAATCTGCACATAACAGTCAGTTGATTATAGTTATGTGGATTCACATATGTGAATTCCTAACTGTCGAGTTGATCCTAGAACAACATCGGTTTGAGATAGGCAAGTCGATGAAACTGATCCATTAAACTGCACATGTCAATTGAATGGTGGTCAGTTGAAAACAATCTGCATATAAGTGGACCTGTGCAGTTCAAATCCATGTTATTCAATGGTCAGCTGTATATCCTTTTTTTTTTTTTAACTTACAATTTATTTGTGATTTTGAATCTAAAGTGTGTCTCTTACAGACAGCACATAATTGGGTCATTTTTTAAGTTCATTTTGTGAATATCTGCCTTTTCATTAAAGTAGTTAACCATTTACCTTTAATGTAATTACTGGCAAGGTAGTATTTAATGCTTGCTATTTTGCTGTTTGTTTCTTCCATAAATTATGTCTTTTATGTTCTCTCATTACTTGATCACTGCCTTTTCATTTTAATAGATATTAAGTAGAATAAAACAGTATACCATTTTAACTTTTTGTTGTTGAACTTTATGCTGTTTTTGTACTTTCTAAGTGATGTCCTCGGAATTTCAATGAATATAACTTATGACAATCTAGTTTAGTTTATTACCAACTTAATTTCAATACTAAACAAAAAAATTGTGCCAATATAGCATTATTTCTTCCTGCTCTTTTGTGCTCTGATTGCCATGCAAATTACATATTTGTACATTTTACACTATCAACACAGTTTTGTAATTATTGCTCACATTGGTGTCTTACAAATTAAATAGAAGAAAAGAAGCATTGTGAGCAAAAAACACATTTTATACTTACCTATGCGTTTATTTTTACTGGAGTTCTTTACTTTTGTGTGTGTTTTTGATTTACTGTCCAGTAAATTTCAGAAGAACCCCCATTAGAGGAATTCTGTAAATGAAAAATCCCCTCAATTTGTATCATGGAGTGTCTTAAATTATTGTTTGATTTTTTGAAGGATCATTTTGCATAGGATTCTTGATTGACAGTCATTTCAGCACTTTGAATATGTTGTCCCATTACTTTCTGACATCAATGATTTCTGATGAGATGTCAACTGTTAATCTTATTTAAAATCACTTGTACTCAATAAGTCATTTATCTCTCACTGTTTTCAAGAATTTTTCTTTGACTCTAGACAATTTTACTATGATATGCTTAGATATACATTTCTTTGAGTTAATTCTACTCAAGTTTGTTGGAATTTTTAGACATGATGAATGTTTTTTACCAAACTGGAAGTTTTTCACCATTATTTTCTCAAATATTTTTTCTTTCTTTCCTCTTCTTTTGATACTCCCCATGTAAGTCAGTTGTTATGCTTTATTTGGCCTCATAGGTCTCTGAGGGTTGATTCATTATTTTTTTAATACTTTTTTTTCTGTTATTTAGACTGGATAATCTCAATTAATCTATCTCTATGTTCACTGATTCTTTCTTCTCCAACTAAAAATGTGTATTCTCTATTTGATAATGCATCATTCTCACATCTGTCTTTAATTTTGTAGCCATTATTCCCTTAGTCAATGGAACATATTTGTAATAGCTGATTTTAAGTCTTTGTCTAATGAAGCCAAAGTCTGAGTTTCCTCAGGAATAGTTTCATTGACTGCTTTTTTTTCTTTTTTTCTGTCTGTTTCTTGTGTATGGGTCATAGTTTCTTGGTATATCTTATATCTTTGCCTGTTCTTGAAAACTGGAGAATGTAATAATACAATGTGACAACTCTGGAAAGAAGTTACCCTGTTTACCATGGTTTGTTGCTCATTTGTTTAGTGTTGTATAGACTAATTCTACAGTGTCTGTATTCTTCATCATGTGAAGCCACTGGAGTCTCTCCTCTGTTAATTTGGTGGTTATCTAGTGATTGCACAGGGGTCTCCTTGAATGATTTGACCCAGAATGCCACTAAACCTTTGAGAGGCTCTGTGTATGTGTTGGGGGCACACCTTCAGTGTGTTGTGTACAGCTCTGCCTTTGACTTCACTTCCTCTGTGCACAGGACCTCAAGGTCAGCCACGGGAGAGACTTTAAGGCCTTCCAGGTGTTTCCTGGGTGTTGCCACAGCCTTTCATGTACACATGATCTTATGGATTCCCAGGAATATATTTGAGCTTTGAAAAGCCCCTTTGAACACCTCACACCCAAACTTTTTTCTTAAGTATTTTTGTGGTCAAGCTAATGTTTGCTTGGACTAGCATCACCATCTCAGGCATCTGTGATGTTAAAATACTGTCACTGATTGTTTTTGGCAAATGCCCTGGGATAGAACTGTTCTCAAAGAGAGTTTTAAGTCAGGTCCAATAAAGACAAGCTCTGAGAATGGGGCTCTTCCAGGGAGCTGTCAGGTCAAATAGTAACAAAGCTCTGGTGCTTGGACTTTTTAGGGAACATCAAACTCAATTACATCCATCAGTGCCCCATAGGCTGTTGATTTTCACAGCTACTATGGTCGTGAGGCTGTTGTTTTTTAAGGCTATAGCAGAACTGATGAGCGGGTGATGGGAATTGGGTAAACTAAATGCCACAAAGTGTGTGGTCTTATGAGAGTCAGTCATTTTTATAGAATAAATGCTCCTCATATTGCTGTAAATGTTGAGTAAATTTCCACACTTCTGAAAAGTTTCATTTTGACCATGTTTTTCCAGTGTTATTGTTGCTTTTGTAGAGGATTGTGTTTATGGAGGTCCTTACTCTGCTATTCCAGAAGTGATTCCAATTTATATATTTTTAGTGGCCTATTAAATCAGTGTATATTTTCTGGGAAGGCTTTTTTCCCCTCTTTGGGGGGAAATTTTATTAAACAACACTTTCCCCATAGAATTATTTCACCTACAACTTTGCATAATCAACACCCAATATTCCTTGGAAGCAGAAATAGTTATAAATCATTTTCAACCTATTAGAAACGTGTTTTCTTATTTCTTGAGAATAAATGGTAATAATTGGCTAAGGAATTGAGTAATACAAAAAGGAAGGAGATAGGCCAGGAGCCCTAAAGAACAAATTCCTTACTATCCTTATTGTACTATATGATTTAGCCTAGGGCATTTATTTCTTTTAACAAACCAATAGTAATTTACCATAATTTGCTTTGCAAAGAATATTAGTACAGTGTTTCAATATTGACAATGAAGAGTTTTTCTTCAAGGTTTCTTAAATCCTTTTCACTTTAAATTATTTTGCACTGAAACAGGCACCTGCCTCTAAAAATGATGTAACCACACTTTCCCTTTAATATGGAGAGCTATAATGTGAAAATAGCAGCTATTTCAGAGAGTTTATGAAGAAGAACAGGAATAATCCAGACAGCTTTCTTTGTCAGCATACTCTATGGGGACTAGCACAAGCATGTAAGACATTATTCAGTATGAGAGATAATTGGCACATTGGAAAATAGATAGTGGTCCTATGTGGGTGTCCACAATGGTATTTGAGTGTTTGTGTGTTTTTTGTTTGTTTGTTTGTTTTTTATGTAGGTTTCTATTTCTAACTTCTGAAAACAGAAATTATCTACCCCTACACTTAGCCTGGACATTAAGAACTGAAAGCACCGCACTTGTTATGTGTAGACCTCTACACCCAAAAAAGATACACTGAAGTCTTAATCCCTAGTACCAGTAACCATGAGCTAGATACCTAACATCCTTTTTAAAGTTCCTTCCCTGTTTAAATTTACAACTAAAAACTTCATAAAATTGGTAAAAGTAGGGGCCACAGAGTATGAATTTCAGGGAGATTGGTAGAATTTGATAGTTGGTATTTGGCCAGACTAGGTTGAGTGGATACTAACATAATGCCTAAGTTGATGAAGTCATTGCCTATTGTCACCTGAATTGAAGTAGCACATGAAGCTAAGGATTTGCGGTGCATGATGAAAACTGAGCTGATGGAATTATTCTATATCTTGATTGTTTTAATAATCACAATCAAATCAAAATCATATACTTAAAAAGGTAAATTTTACTCTAAATAAATTATGCCTTAATAAGCATGATTAAAAACAAGAAATTAGAGGAGAAGGAGTAGCAGGAGGAGGAGAAGTAGAAATATCAAGAGCTCCAGCCTTTCAAAGAAAAGGGTTTGGACCTCTTAATTGGACAAATAATACAACCTCATAGGGAACCAGCTGAAGGCAGAGGATCTTAAAAGAGGGAATTTGTAAAAGACAGCAAATGTCCTCAGGGCGAATTGCAGAGAAAAGGACCTGCGCTATTTTACCCATGCTGCCATATATATGTTTATGTTTATCTTGGTTAACTGATATTCTCTTGTTTTCCTGTCTGTCTCACCCTGTTATAAAAAAGTATATATATATATATATATATATATATATATATATATATATATATATATATATATATTCATTCATTCAATGGGTATAAAGTTTCAGTTATGCAAGATGATTAAGTTCTAGAGATCAGCTATATAACATCGTTTCTGTAATTAATACTGCATTTTATACCCAAAACTTGATTAAGATGGTGGGTCCCATGTTAAGTATTCTTACTGCAATTAAAAATAAGTAAATAAATAGTATATTGTATATTGATGGTTGTTGTGAAGAAATGTAAGCTGCCTGGGATTTCCCTTTACTTGTAAGCCGACTGGTTTGTCAGGCAGGATTTCATGGATATTGACAGCAGATATGGAAGTCCTGGGCTAGAAACAAAGGACTTTGTCTCTCATGGTATAGCCAGCAGCCTGAGTTTCACGTTTCCAACATTTCCTCCCATCCCTAAATCTCTTGGGGGTTATGCAAAGAGACTCAGTGGGTGCTACACATGCAGTGAATTTGCATCAAACAAAGGACCCCCAAACTTTGAAAACGTAACAAAATACATACTTTATTAACACATGTAGCCTGTTGTTTTAATGCCCCCTCTCCTGCCTGAATGTAAATCCCACAAAGGCAGAAGTCTATCTGTGGGGTTCACAGCTGAATTCTTAGTGACCACATTATTAATAGGCACCTAGTATACAATTTATAAACATTTGCTAAATCTCAGCAGCTGAGGAGTATGTGTAGTGGACCTATGTCATTGCTTTTGTCACCTGGTGCAAATACCCTTTTCATCTGTGGGGAATCAACACCTGATAGAACACAACCTATTCATTACCATGGCAACATCAGTACTAATGTTTGCTACCCTGCTTCCCCCACAGCTCAGGTAGGGGCTTAGGTAGGCTGTGGTCATCATAGGTCCACAGCAGTGCTTGAAAGAGAAGCTGGGGATGCAGTAAAGCATGAGCGCACTGAATCTATTTTGACAAGGATGGTGGCAGCAGAAGCAGCTGGTTCTAGCTCCTGGAGACATCTCACAGCAGCTCATGCTGCTTGGTCCCTGCCATAGTTTGGGCCGTGCTCTTCCCCTCCAGGTGTGTTCATGGACCCAGTGTACTTGCGTACTTGCAGGTGTTGGTCCTGGCTCTTTAGAGTCCAAGTCTGGACTATACCAGCTCTCTCAGAGATTTTCTGAGAGAATTTCTAAAAGAATCAAGCATTCTTTTAATAGAATATTTAATGTCTAAATTAACTAAAGTTATTTTATGTTACTTACATTTACATATATCAGGGTACTGTGAAATTTTCAGCAGCATCCAATACAAAAACCCAGTTCAGATCCACAATTAAATTTTTAAAAGTTTTGGTCCATGTTCTCTCAACCCTTCCGTAATACATATTAAAATGCACATAAAAATGCACACAATGATATATAATAAATAAACAAATAAGTAATAAATGCACATAGTAAAATGTGTGTAACCTGACTAGAAAAACAGGATAATAATTTTAATTTCATGCATTTAGAGATCATTTAAAAACAGAATTAAAAAAATAGTACGGCATTATTTTTATTTAATGTGCAAAATGTGTTAATTTCAATAATTTCTTGAGTTTTATGGGAGATTAAATGCAAATAACTTGCACATTCACAAGGCAGAAGGTTCTTCGAATGACCTGAGAAATTTTTAGACTGCCTTTTTAATGCTTTTTCTCAGAGTACCTTTCTGAAATACATAATGCAATCAATGGAAAACTGTGGTAAAAGAAAGTCAACTATAATTTTCGTTCTTTATTTCATGTTATTAGAAGAGGCTTAGTCCAAAGTACATACATAATATTATCCTGCTAAGTCACCAAAGAAGAAACCTGGGGCTAGTCCCATCTGATCACATGTTAGACACATCCTGTCATGGAGAATTTCCTATACAAATAATGCAATCAATTTCAAAGGCCACATGCTTCTCTTTACCTTTTCACATTTTCTATCAAATTATTTGAGAACCTGCAAATATCCCTTTCTAACTCAATGTGCTGCAGTCAACTGACGAACAGTTTTTGGGAAAAGGAGGAGGCTTGGATTGAACAGATCCCATGCATTTCTGTGCTAATTTGGGTTGACAGCTCAATGATTGTTCTATACACAAAGTTAAAACAGCAGAAACAAAGACAGCGGAGCAACTGCCTCTGAGAAGTCCTCTGCTTCCCTCTAGGGGCTCTCCATGCATCCTTAGGCTTTATTCATGGGGAGAGACGCTAGTGTTGGTAGAAATATTTGCTAATCATAATTCCTATATGTGTTTTACGATGGACGGATATCAAGAATAAATTAATTTCAATACAGAGCAGTATGAACTGTGGACTGTAAATAATTTTGAGATTTTTGAGTTGCTAAAGACGGCCCTTTAAGAAATAGCTTTTTCCGCATGATGTTTTGGTAGCATACAAGGATAATTTGGTCCCTCTATAATTTGCAAGAGATTGTCTTTTCTTGTCCAATATTTGAAAGTAAGTCAATTCACTCATTACTGAGTAATAAGTGGTCTTCCTAAACTTAGTGTTCCATTTGACTGTTCTTCATTAAACAACTAGATATTTATTGCTTGTTAACAATCCTCAAATGATTTAGGAAACATTCCTAACAGAAGGAGGAGAACAAAGATGAAGGGTGGGAAGTGGGCTTACGACACTATTTATTATGGTTTCTTGGCAAGGTGAAACTAGAAAAGTGAGCTTTATCAGTAAGTAGAAATCAAATCAAATCATCAAGTATTACTGAAATCTGTCTAAAAGGTTCTTTTTGTAAAAGTGGTGGTGTGTAATCAAAATTTTGTACCTAAGCATTAAGAAAATAATCTCTCTCTTTCCCTCCTTCCCTCCTCCCATTTCCTAATAGTAGAAAAGAGTAAGAATAAAACTATAAACCTAGGGTAAGAAAACTGAAAAAATACTGTAAAAAGCTGTAAAAAACCTGTAAATAATATTGTGATTTGAATTTTGTGCTTATGGTTTAACACTTATAAAAGTGAAGAATGCATTGCACAGAAAATAAACTATGAAAATTGTGCTGGGTAGTGTTTTAAGATCTACTATTGCTTAGCAGAAAGAGAGGGAAAACAGAGTGGAGGGTGAAACCTCCCAACTGTCATTTATTGGCATGGCCCTCGTGTCCTACAACATGGCTTGAAAAGGAGCAGGATAAACGTTAGCCCTAGTCTATCTTCAGGGAAATCTTGTATCAGTCAGGATCAGGCAGCCAAATAGAAACCACCCTCAGGAGGAGAAGGAAAGAATCTGATGGAGAGAATTAAAGTCTTTCAAAACCATCAGAACTAAGCAGCACAGACCTCTGAAGCCAGAGCTAGCCTAGCGTTCAGGAAACAGAAAACACTGGAATCACGGGAAACGCTGGTGGCGACCTTGGCCGTGGGAGGCCAGCTGTTTGTACACGTGCAGTCAGTACTTCTTCCCCAGGTCCTTTGACATCACAGAGTCTTCCTGTAAAGTTTTATTTGTCATGCACTCACATCTGTCCTTAATCTTTGTGGCTTCTGGATTTGTGTCTTATTTAGGGAGTATTTCCCTAGTGCCATATAGCAGAGATTTTATTCTGTATTTTTTTCTAATATTTTTGTATTACGAGTATATTTTGTATATTTTTGTATTTGTTTTTTTTTTTTAAGTTTAGATATCATTTATTGGGGGTTTATTTTTACATATCATCCTTCCAGCAGTACAGAATCAACTTGTAAACTTGTATTTAAGATATCCTATAGATATTTTGATTGTAGTTAGCTTGAATATGTGGATTAATTGTGGAACTTCCATTATCATAATGTTGAAACTTTGCAAAAGTAATGTCTCTCAATTTTTTGTCAGCTTTTTGACCTGTTAACAAAATGCTATAGGTTTCATTATTTAACTATTCTTATTTTCTTCCTAGGTTGATTCCTAGGTATTTTATGTTTTTATGAAAGGAATCTTATTTCTTTTATTTTTACAAATTTGTGATCACTAGCATACAGAAAACCATTGATTTCTGTATTGTATTTTGGCATCTAGTCACATTCTTAAATTCATCTATGTTTTTTAGTTATTTTGTATCTTTATTCTCATGTTTTTCTAAGTCTAAATAGTGACACAATTTGTCTCTCCCTTTCCTACTATTGATATAATATTTTGCATCGTTGCGGTAGGTAAAAAATTTAATATAATGCTGAATAGCTGAAAAAATGGGAGGCACATTGCTGTACTTGTGACTGTCTTGGAAAACCATGTAATATTCATTTTAAGGATCATTTTTGCTGCAGTTTTCTAATATCATTAAGGGAATATCCATCTATTCAAAGCTTTCACCAGGAATAGTTGTAGATTATCAAATTATTTTGGAACCCACTGAAGAAGTCATTTAATTATGCGGTTCATCTTCTCTACTCCATAAAACTGGAAAATTATTTTATTGAACCCTTTGCACATTCTCTCGTGGCTCTCCGTAGGCGCTGTCAGTGTTGGTTATTTGTTTTAGATCATCTCCTTTAAGCTATTGAGTTTTCTGCCATGGTGTAGAGATTAACAATAATAATATTGTTGTTTTGGTCTATTTCTGTTGCAAAATCGAATTTCTTAAGTGATGTTTTGTTTTTGTTTGGGGGGGGGGGGTTGTTTTGTTTTGTTTTGTTTTTCCAGACAGTGAGCCATAGGGAATGAGGCAAGGTAGAGAAGGAGGCTAGGTTAGCTTGGTTAAGGGGTAGGGCATACAGCGGTTCCTCTAAACTCACAGCCTTTTCTGGGTGTAAGCAGAGAAAATTTGTCCTCTCTCTGCCATGTGGAAGGGGTGACATTCTCCATCACAGTGTCCCTGGCGGGATAAGCCTGCCCAGAGACCTGCACACAGAGTAAAGCCTGTCTTCCCATGGACTGAAGGGATCTAATGTAGTTGCCTGCCCGGTAGACCTGGAAAGCAGTATAAATATTTGACTCCAGCCGGCTCTGTTAAGCAGGTAGGACTTCTGCCTTTGGGGCCTGTATCCTCCCAATACTGCAAACAATTACAGGAGAAGAAATCCTCCACTCCACACTGTCCAAAAAGCTGACTATGTGTTGAGTGCTTTCTTATTTGCACAGAACATTCTCATCATTTTAGCTTCGTGAACTAAATGGGGATAATAATGGTAACTACTTTATAAGTTGTGAGGATTTCACAGGCAATGTATGTAAAGTACTTAGGACAGTTTCTGACCTCCCCAAATTGGCTACCCAACTGCAGACGGTTTTAACTGTGTCTGTCACTTTGGAGTTGAACCTTTCCTCGTATGGACCTTTCTATGACACCTGCTCCAAGGAGTTCGTGTGTTAGTAACCTGTATTCATAGAATAAATAACCACAGACTTAGCAGCTTAAAATAACACACAGTTTCTGTAGGCCAAAAGTCCGGGCACCGCTTAGCTGGGTCTGCTTAGGATGTCACAGGGTTGCAATCAAGGTGTCGGCTGGGCTGCATCCTCCTTGAGAGGCTTGGCTGGGGAAAATCCATCTCCAAACCTACTAAAGTTGTTGGCAGAATTTATTTCCTGTGGTTGTTGCACTGGAGGCTGCTGCTGACTTCTAGGTGCCATCCTCAGGCCCCCAGAGGGTCGGTGGAGCAGTCTTGACAACGTAAACATGGAAGTGACATCCTGCCACCACTGCAATATTCTGTTGATTAGAAGCAAATCACACCTGTGGACAGCTCCTGCCCAAGAGCGTCCAGCTCCATGCTTCCTGACAACCTGCCCTATGGAATGTGGACTTGTCTAGCCAACTTTCCCAATTATGTAAGCCAGTGCTTTTCAAACTCTTTCTCTCTAGCCATCTTTCATTCATCCTACTCTTAGTTTTTGTTTGTTTCTGATGAAACCCGGCCTGCTATACTCACATTGATCTTGAGGTGAAATGGATTTAGAATTCACACGTCTGTAAACACGTGTGCTGGTTCTTCCTCAGGCACCCTTCAGATTTTACTTCCACCCTTCTCCACCTGGTCTGACTTTGAGAGGCTAACCTCTGTGGACTGTGCCAATAAGGCTACTTTATCCTCTGTCCTCAGGGCAGATTCATTCGAAAGTCCATCCTGACAGCAGATTGGAGAATGGAGCAGAATGAAACTGGAGTAATCATTTCCTCAGCTACTTTGCTGCTGAGCCAGTCTGCTGTCCCTCCACGAAGGCCATGGCTCCTATAATGAGGCCATCTTCCACAGCCCTATCCCCTCCACTTGAGCTCTATGTTGAGGGTTCGTAATGGCTCCCTGAGATTACTAACAACAGGGTGCTGCTCCATCTTGGCCTGATTTCCGTAAACCCTGCTTGTACCTTTTCAAATAGATTTTCAGTATGGTCTCTTTAGTTACCTTATCTGAGCAATCCAGCTCTCTCCTGCCTACTCCCAAACTTACACATCAGAGATGCAGAGAAGTTCTGTACATTATTTCTGATTCCACAGCCTCTGCTAATACCACTACATGGGAAAAGTACTAAGCACAGATGAGATGGAAGGGACTGGAAAGCGTTAAGCCCGACTGCAAACCGAGAGAATACTCAGTACCTCCATCACCGTGTATATCTGCTGTGTTAGCGGTACAGAAAACAGTACCAAGTGAGAAAGTGAAGTTGACTTTATACTCTGCCTATCCTAAGAGAACAAAAACAAACAAACAAACAACAACAGCAAAACAAGTACCTATAACTAAAATACAAATATTCTTCTCTGTGTGTTTAAAGGACTATTGCTAAAATAATCACATTACGTAGTTCCTCAGATGTAAAATATACTAACTTTATAACTTGAACATTTTCATCCAAGAATTTCAAAGCAGTTTTTCAATGCAAATGACAAGAACATCAGACAAATCTGGGCTTCCAAACTCCCACGTGCTCCTTACATAACTAGAGACAAAGCCCTGTGTTTGAACGGGATTTTAAATCATTCTTGCTATAATATTTGTTATGTTAAATATCATGGTTGTCAGTTCAGTTCATAATCATTAGTCTTTCTTAATTCCTCAAATCATGAGGAATTTGAGAAAAAAATTATGAAGTTCCTCAATTCCTTATAAAACTTGCGTCTAGTTTGCCCTGCATTCTTACTAGCAACCAAAGTAAGGAAAATCAATTAATATATCATGAGGCATCTTACGTGCTATATTCCTGGACCAGTTGGCAATATTTTCAGAACTCATTTCATTACAAAGATTTCTCAATGGAACAATATAATAATAAATAATGATCTAAGTTATATACTAACAGCATTCAGGGTGATTGAAAGCATTGCTTGAGATCCTTTGAACGATCCACAATATACCGAATGAAAAGGTCAAGTAAGAAAATCACCATTTTTGTACAGAAACATTTCCATTAAACATTTACAAGTATCTGACTCCCTTTAACACTTCAGACATCTAAAGATTTTAGACACCGCTGATTTTAAAACAAGATGTTTTACACCAAACTACGTTGCATCATACAGGCTCATGTGCTGAAGTACAGAATATGGATTTCACCTTTCATAGTGTTACATTTTATATCGCTAATAAAAGTTTGGAACTCTTTTACAGGTTTGATTCTGAAAGATCTATTTCTTGATCTATTTCTGAATACCCGTTATGTACCAGAAGCTTTGTGAGGCTTGAAAAGATGTGGAATATTAATATACAAAGCTAGATAACGCAGACCTGGAAGCAAACAATTTCAATTCAAGTTGATGACTGCCCTGATGGAGAATGACAAAATTTATGGGTACCATGGACACTGTTAGACCTGTGTCAGCCTGAGAGAGGCAGGAAAGACTGAACAGCAAAGGAACAACAGAACGAAGACTTAAAGAATGACCAACAGCTGGCCAAGAAGATGAGTGGGCAAAGTATTCAAACAGGTTTTACCTGCTCTTATTACTTCAGCTGTCACCTGTATGCTGGCATCTCTGAAAAGTTTATCTTCAGCTCAGATTTATTTCATGCCTCAACACCCTTTTATCAAATTACTAATAGAATATCCCCATTTGGCTGTCCCAGTGAAACCTGAAATTGACGGTACCCGGGCTCATCTCTGTACAGTCCCTCTATACCCTGTTCCTTCTCTTGAATTTTCCATCAGTAAATGCTGTCACCTTCTGCCTAGTTGAACAAGCCAAAGTCTTGGGTATCAGCTTTGAATCCCATTTTCGTTCATACTTCACATTGAATGACTCACCAAGCTTAGCCAACCTACTTGTGTTACTTCCCTTAACACATGCAGATTTTTCTCCATATGTCTATGTTTTGTTTCAAGTCTACACATTTTCTCCCTTGAACTATTGTAACAATATCCTAATTGGACATCCTACTTAAATCAGATTCCTTCAGTTCTCCAAACTACCATTAAAGCTGCCTTTTTGAAACATATATTTGGTTACATCTCTCCTCTAATTGACGTCTTTAAATGGACTCTCTTTAGTGCTGAAATCATAGAATGAAAAGGCCTCCATGACCTGGATTCTCCCGCCTTTCCAATCTCATTTCTGTTTTTATACCTCGCTGCCACCACCTCTCCAGCAGGCACTATGTTTTAGCTATGCTTGTCTTCATGAAAGTTCTAATTCTGAGGACTTTGAAATCTCTTTCCATTCGTTCACGAAATTCTATTTATTTTCAAAATTCGGTCCAGGTGCCACTTTTTCCAGGAAAACTCTTCCCATCCATAGCCCCATAATTCATACTCTCCCTCCTACATAGATGTTCCCTCTTTCTCTTCACAAACAACTTGGGCTTGCCATACGGCATTTTAAGTCTGTTTTCTGATCTTCTCTTGTTAGACTTTGAACTCTAAGGCTCACCTTGACTATTTCACAAGTAAATATGTTGGTTACAGCAACTGGTAGATTGTCACTTTTTTGCATTTAACTATTTTTTCACAATAAAAATATAGTTTTGTTTTATCAAGGAATTTAAATATGGAATTTTTTTTTTGAAAATTGTAAGGCAGCCACACTTCTTCACCTAGCTGCCAGATATTCCTTAAAAGAGTACTGTGAGAAATGAAAGAGATAGAAACTGAGTATATGTCAGTATTCTTCAAATTGAATGTTTATAAAGCAAAAATATACATTTATTCTAAAAATAGGTATTGGTTACCTAATTTACGTAGGTTAGTGTACCAGGACTGAAGTTACGACAGTTAATAAAAATGACATACACTCCTTGAGTTTACGGGAATTTATGTTGCTGTGTGTAGGGCTAGGAGACAAGTTACCTAAGTTTGAATAGGGACTCTTCTACTTCCTAGCTGTCAGCCGGTACCGCAGTCTTACCATCTCTAAAGCAATAGAGTAGGGACGTGCATACTAATTTACAGTAATGGTATAGTGTATCATGGTTTATTAGAGCTTTCAAAACATTCACATTCTTTATCTCATTCAAAGAATCTTTCTCAGATTGATATTTTTACTCTATTAAGATCTGGTTACAAATTAAAATATGTTAATACACATACAGTTCTTCTAACACTGCCAAGTACATCGTATATTTTCCATATATACTGATCACTAGTAGTGTTCTTTGAAGCACAAATTGACTCTGCTTGTATCAAACTCTTCACTAATGAAAATCCAGATCCAGGTCTTTGTTTTTTTCTTTATACAACTCAAAGGGACTCATATTGAATTTCCAGTAAGGCGCAAACTCTGCTACTTGGGGAAAGAATTAGTGCAGTGATATGTATTACAGGTGCACAAAATGAGTAAGTGAGCAATGAAAACACTCACACATCAATAATATCCCTCTGTGAGAAAATACTGATCAAATGTTGATTTCTCTGAAAGAAAATCCAACTCCAGATGCTTTGGTTAACCATTACACACATGTCTAGAATAAGAAAATCTACAAAGAAAGAAAGTCAATTAGTTTGCCTAGGGCTGGCAGGGGAGGGGGGATGGTCAGGGAATAATGGGAAGTGACTGCTAATTGGTACATGAATTCTTTGAGGCTTGAGGGAGATGTTATAAGATCGGATTATGGTGATGACTGCACAACTCTGTAAATATACTGAAAACCGTTGAATTCTATACTTCAAATGGGTGAATTGCATAATATGTAAATTATAAAGAGATAGTGTTATTTTTTCAAAAAGAGAAGTAAACAAGAAAAATGTGTATATTTAACAAACATGCTTTTGAAGGAATGAATGAATGGATTTGAGAGAAACTCTAATTTGGACTTATTATATTGACTTTATTATATTGGAATTATTGTGATAGCACTGTAAACAAAACACTTATATCTGAGAAATAGCATGTTATTTTCCAGGGATAGGCATACCTCACTTTAAAGCGTTTTACATTTAGCCATCTGCCTATTGAAGGCCACTTAAAAATATAACTTTGTTTTAGGCTTATTTTTAAGTGTAAGTCAGCGCGTTGATAGGCTACTTATACTTGCCTCCCATCTAGTGGTAAAGGCAGTACCTGCTATATTTTAAGTACATGATGCCATATTAGAATAATAATCTCATGCAGTAAGCTGCATTATAGATTTCAAAACCCCTTTGCATAGTGTACCACACTGAGCTTTCACAAAAGTGCTATGAGATTCGTGTTATAATTATACCTATGGTGGAAAAGAACAACATATGTGTGTGTATGGATGTATGTATAAAAATCTATCCATTATTTCGTCTCCCCAACATCTACCCAGCTCACCTTTTTTTCAGATGAGTGTAATAATCACACAATGATGCTCTTCTAGTCACAAGAGTCATGCCATGGCTCCCAAATGTCCTGATCCACCTGCCTCTTATGACTGACACAGCGTAGTGGGCTGGGCCGGTGACGCAAACTGACCTAGTGAGCTGCTCTTCGGAGATTTTCAAACATAGGTAATTAACAAAAGGCCCTTTTCTGTTTGGTCATAAGCTACCAGCATGTCAGTCCAGAGCTGGACATTTATCCTTCTATGTGGAGAAGAGAATGAAGCCACCTGCAGAGATAGGAGCCACAGACCTCACTCAGACACTCGTGGAATCCACGGTTAGGATCCGGTAGCCCTCCTGAGACAAACACTGTCCTTGTTTTTCCTATGGTGTGGCACCTAGGCCAATACATTAAAATTTTCCTTAAAATTCCATAAACTGGGTTTCTGTGGCTTACAACCCAACAAGTCCTTCAAAAACAATAAACAAAACAAAAGCTTGTCTACATTGACACATGAATGAGTGAAGTTTGTTCATTTAATACAACATCACTCTGAACTATTTGCTATTAATATCCCATTACATAGATAAAGGTTTATAAATCATGATAAATAACAAATAAAACAAATTGACAAAGATTAAGTACAAACATATGAGTATCCACAATACTTGTGATGACTTAAATTTATAAATTAATAGAAAGATATTCTCAGATTAAGTAAATTAAACTCAGCTATATTTTATTTGTATGATAAAACTTTTCAGTAATAATCCTGGAATACTGAAGGTGAACAGAAGAAAATTACTTAGCAGAAGACCAGTATCACCACCAGCCTTTCATAGACCACCAAAAGGTCAAAATTATAAATGCAGCTCTAATTTTGACTTAGTAAGTTGACTTTATCATATTGGAACAATTGTGATAACATGGTAAACATACCAGAAAACATCCATGTCCTGAAGACCCTCTGAAAACTGTGCTCGTTCAATATTTGGTATTTTTATTCTTTACATTTGCGGGAGGGCTGTTCTGCTTTGATTTTGAAATCATGCACTTGCAACCTGGGCCAAGAGGATAAAATAAAAGAGATCCTGCTCTTGGTGCCTCTCCTTGTGAAGACCTGCTACCTCCAAGTCTCAGCTTCCTGACATGTGCAGTTCACAGGAGAAAGTATACTCGTAGGATGTTTGATGAAGCTGCTCTTGAAAAGGCCAGTCTTATTTTTTTAATTATTTTAGCTTGTCGGTAAGCGACCTAAATCATACATTCTCCAAGGTACGAAGGGGTTTAATCACGAAATCTTCTAAGTAACTGACGACTTTTACACCATGGGTTCCTCAGCTAGTTGGTTAGCCACAAACACACTTGCTCGAGGGGAAAAAATCATCCTGTAGTTTCTCTATTGTCTGAGAAATATAGAGCAATGAGGGAATTCTTGGGAAATAAGAAATTTCATGGTATTAGGGATTAATCAGATCTTTTTTTGTGAAACTCTGTTTAACAAGCACATATTTCTGCCATCCCATAGCTTGTCAAGCTTCTTTTCTCTTGCTAATGAGGGCCATTTCTCTGACTCCTGAGATGTCTCTGTTGGAATGAAGATGTTAACAAGGTGTATCGGGACCCTCCAGTGATACTATTCCCAGTCTCTTAATTATATTCAGAAGAGATTGTATCCTTCCCAAATAAAAAAGAAAATGGTTAAGCTGTGACTGCTGTGTGAACATGTGTCACGTGAAACAAGAAGTTGATTATTACAGAAAGAGAAGTATGTCTTTAATGTTAATATTGACTCGTAATGGGGAAAAAAAAAAATCTCTCCATGTAGTGAAAACTAATAGGACTGTCATTATTTTAGCTTTAAGATAGGATCATTTGCGACAACATGGATGGATCTTGAGATTATAATGCCAAGCGAGATAAGTCAGACAGAAAACTTCAAGAACCATATAATTTCACTGATAAGTGGGATATAAAACTGAAAACAACAAAGGAACAAGACAAATAAAGAAACAAAAACTCATAGACACAGACAATAATTTAGTGGTTACCAGAGGGTAAGTGGGGAGGGGGGTGGGAGAAGAGGGTTAAGGGGGATCAAATATATGGTGATGGAAGGAGAACTGACTCTGGGTGGTGAACACACAATGTGATCTATAGATGATGTAATACAGAATTGTACACCTGAAATCTATGTAAATTTACTAACAATTCTCACCCCAATAAACTTTAATTAAAAAAAATAAAATAAATTTTAAAAAGATAACTCATCCGTCATACTAATTTTCACTCATGGGCTCTATTACACATTTTGGAACTATACACAGGGTGCCAAAAAATGTATACACATTTTAAGAAAGGAAAACTGCTTAAATTGTAATACTTAACATATACCGGTAACAAAAGATGAATACAAGTCACGTTTGGCTTCTGCAATTACAAGAGGTGCTCAAAGTGGTTACCATCAGCGTCCAGATCCTTGTGATTGCAGCGAACTACTGCTTGAGCAACATTGACCAAAGTGTCCACTTGTATGTTTTTTTTGGCACTCCCAGTATATTACACACACACACACACACACACACACACACTCCCGGAGAGTTTTTCTGTTTGTATGGTTTGTCTTGGCTTGAACAATACGTTCAGATCTCCAAGACTCCTGATTTACAATCTGATAGTTAGGCAATTCTCCGAATGTCCCAGATTCTGGTCAGGAAAACGTTAGCGGAGTGTTTGATATCTTATCACAGGGCCACGGTGCTACTTTGAGCATTGATTACGTGCCCACAGTCCTGTTTCTTGAGGGGCGGCCTTTCAGCAAGATGAGTGACACTTCTGACTCCAGTTCTACCACTTTCGTCTTCCCCCACCCAGCCCATCGTGGCGTTTCAACATAAATTAAAACAGTACTCTCGTGAGCTTGGTCAGCTGTGATATTTTCCTACATTTGAGTGTCTCGGTTTCTTCTGGGTTCTGAATTATCCATGAAGGTGGAACGTAAACTGTTTTTTGTTTTTGTTATTTTGTGGTTTTTTTTGTTTTTGTTTTTGTTTTTTTTACTAAATCTTAACTTCCTTAGACAAAGCTATCTGGACTATTTTGTCACTGTTTTATGTAGATCTTTACTCTCTTTAGTTGAAAATCTTTGTCAGTCCATGCTACTTAGAACACTATTAAACAAAATAGTTAATAGGGTTTAAAAAAAGCTTTATTGAAAACAATTTATAAACCAAAAACTTCAGTCACTATAAGTGTACAATAAATGATTTTTAGTAAACTTATAGAGCTATGGCACTGTCACTACCATTAAACTTTAGAACTTTTTTATCAGCTAAAACAAGAAATCCCCATATGTCCTTTTACAGTCAATATGCACATCCAGTCCCAGTGCCAGAAAATTATTGTCTTTAAAAAAAAATTGCCTTTTCTGGATATTTCATACAAATGGAATCATACAATAGTCCTTTATCTGTCATCTTTCACTTAAGGATAATATTTTTGAACTCCATGCAGGTTGAAGCCTGAGTCAGTACTTTGTTCCTTGTCATTCCTGAATCATATTTCACTTTATGGATATATCACATTTGTTTACCTATAGACCAATACATATTTGGATGATTTCCACTTTGGGGCTATTATGTATAATGCTGCTATGAACATTCATAATATGGATATATGTGGACATATCTTTTCATTGCTCTTAGGTAGAGTCCTAAGGGTGGAATTTCTGAATTGTATGATAACTTTAAGTGTAACTTTTAAAGAAATTATGACTATTTTCCAAGCGATTGTATGGTTGTCAGTATACTTAGGGATTCAATTTCTCCACATCTTCGCCAACACTTGGTTATGTCTGTTTTCATATTATAGTAATTCTAATGGATATGTAATGATATCTCATTTTATTTTTAGTTTGCCTTCATCTACTGGTAAGACTGAGAACATTTTAATTCATATCCATCTTTGGTGAAATGTCTATTTAATGTGGGGGTTTTTTTGCCCATATTTTACCTGAGCTATTTATCTCATTATTATTGAGTAAGAAGAAATTTTTTCTGTATCCTAGATACAAGTCTTTTATCAGACATGTAATCTGCAGTTTCTCTCAGTCTATAGTTAGTACTTTAACGTTCTTATCATTGTCTTTTGAAGCACAAAAATTTTAAATTTTGATAAAGTTCAATTTTCCAGTATTTCTTGTGTGGCTCATGTTTTGGCAATGCATCTAAAACCCTTTGCTAAATCTGTGCATTCTCAGTTAGGCCTATCAGTCTCAAAGGGATAACCACAGGTTCTTCTGCAAGGGTACAAAAAAATCTTGGATTAAAAACAGAGCAAAAACAAAACAAAAACTATGGCTACTGTATTAAAATAAAAATTGTATGTGGGTGACAGAGTTAGATAAAAATGTTCAAAAATCTCTTTAAAGGGGTGATAATGAAAAGGAAGTTAAGAAATACTGGTCTAACCCAAAGATTTCTCCTGTGATTTTTTTCTAGAAGTTTTACAGTTTTTGTTCTTAAACTTAGGTCTCAGATCTATTTCAGTTAATTCTGTGCATGATGTGAAGTCAGGATTTATTATTTGTATAAGTTTATTTGTACATGGATATTCAATTATTATTCTTGCCCCCACATTTCCCCCATTGAATTGTCTTGGTACCTCTTTCAAAACCAATTGATTATAAATGTAAGGCCTCATTGTTGTCTTCTCTACCTGGTTCCATTGATCTATATGTCTGTGTTTTAGTCAATAGTACACTGTCTGGATTGCTGTAAGTTTTAAAATGGCAAAATATAAGTCATCACCTGCATTCTTCTTTTATAAAAGTAAATCATTTAGGGGAGAATTGACATGAGGCTTCCAATCCATTCTTTACTTTCTCTCAGCAATGTTTTGTTGTTTTCAATGCACAAGTCAATGTGTTCTATTAAGCTTATTCCTACTTGATTCTCTTTCGTGCTATTTTACATAGAATAACTTCTTAATTTTACTCTTGGATTGTTCACTGCTAATACGTAGAAAAGAAACGATTTCTTAAATCTTTTTTACGTTTTATTTTGGGATAGTTCTAGATTTCTAGAAAAGTAGCAAAGATAATAAAAAGAAAAGGTTCCTACGTACTCCATGCCTATTTCCTTATTATTGACACTTTACATTCCACACATTTCAATGGTATTTAATAAAATACTATTGACCCATTATTGTTAACTAAAGTAAACTATACTTTATTCAGATTTCCTTAGTTTTTGCCTATTGACATTTTATTCCACTATCCAAACCCAGGTACTGCATTACATTTAGTCCTCCTCTCTCCTTAGGTTTCTATTAGCTGTGACAGTTTCTCAGATATTTTGTTGTCGTGTTTTGATGACTTTAACATCAGAGGGACACTGGTCATATATTTTTGTAGATTATCCCACAGTTGAAATTTTTCAGATGGTTTGTTTATTTTGTGCTTTTTTTTTTTTTTCCCATGGTTCGTCAGAAGTGGGTTTGGGAAGGAGGAGCACGGGGGAAAGTACATTTTTCTAACATAACATCATGTGTACATACTGTCACCTGACTTACCACTGTTGATGTGAACTTCACTCATGTAACTGAGGCGACACCCTTGTCAGGTTTCTCCACTGTACTTACACCTCCCCCATACTGTACAGTTTGGAAGGAAGTCTCTATATGCAGCCTACATTTAAAGAGTGGGAATTGTCTTTCACCTCCTTGAGGGTGGGGTGTCTACACAAATTATTTATAATTATTCTCCATGCAAGATTTGTCTAATCCCCCATATATACTTATTTTTTCAATCATAATTTCTATAAGTATAGATTAATGGGTATATTTGGGTTTAACTCAATACTGCTTTACTTATTTTGCTGCTCAAATTTCCCCGGCTTTGGCCATTGGAAACTCCTTTAGCTGGCATTGTGTCCCTTTGACATAGCCATCTCATTGTCGGGTTTGTTTTGTTTTGTTTTGTTTTTGAGTACTTCCTCACCTTCTGGAGCTATGTGATGCTGCAGGACGATCTGATATATTTGTTGTTCAGAATTAGCCGTGGGATTTTTCCAAGGAGCCATGGGTCCTCTTATTGAAGAATGCTATTAGAACCTAAGATCTGAGTGGTAGGCATGCTTATTGCTACAAAGTGTCATTACTTTTAGGCCTTCTCGACTGACAGAGCAAGTTAATATATGTGTGTATATTTCTTCACATGTAGTGTAATGCCTTATGACAGAATATTCTCAATTCTTCCCTATAACATTGTTAGTATGTATGTGTAATGTACTATATGCAGATACATTTCATATGTATTTTATATATATATATATATTTTGTATATATCATTTTGTATATAGGTCAATACATCATATATATTACATATGTATAGGTGAATATTCATTTATTATATATGTACATGTATAATATATGAATATATATGAATATATATTTATCCATTCCTTGGTTTAAGCTTCATAATTTTATTGCTTGTAATCTCATATACTACTATAAGTAGTCATTGTCATATCTACCTATTATTGAGACATTCATGTGAAAATTTTTCACTAAGATGGTGAGTTTGCCAATTCTTCCTTGAATTTCTGTCTATTTCTTTTTTGGTATTTATTTGAAGGTTATGTTAATAGGTATGTATACACTGAGAATAGTTATTTGACCCTGGTAAATGAAACTTTTTGTTTTTTCCAATTTAGTGGCACTCTTTAACCTTAATATTTTTTTTTTACTTCAAAGTCTATTTGGAATAATGTATTATCTTCTTAGTATGTTTCTTTGGTTTGGTAGTTTCTTCAAAATAGCATTTAGTTGAATTTTTAACAGCATTACTGATAAATAATTTACATATCATAAAATGCCCTCGATTAAAGGGTACAGTTCAATTGTATTTAGTATATTTCTAGGTGGGCAACCATCACCATAACCTAATTGTTGAACACCTAGTACTTACTCACAGTCATTCCCCATCCCCTCACTTCCCTCTTCCATCCCTAGGCAAACACAAAGCCCTGTTCTTCCTCTACAGATTTCCCTATCCTACTATTTCTTATAAATGGAACCACACTTTACACTGTCTTCTGTAGCTAGCTTCTTTTACTTAGTATAAAGTTTTTCTTAGTTTCATCCTTGTTGTAATATGTATCAGTACTTTATTTCTTTTTATTGCCAAATAATATTTAATTGTAGTTGAATTTTTAAATTCAATCTAAATATCTGTTCGTGATCACCTAATTTATGCTATTGCCAATACCCGAATTATGTCTCAATGTGAGCTCGCCTGGAAAGAACTTAATGGTGTCCCCTTGGAGGTTGCAGAGTACATTCCCTCCCCATCTTTGAGAGTTGGAATGGTTGGCTGAGATGCTGCACGGAACTGAGCTCCATAAGGTAACCGAGGTGGATAAGATGCTAGTATGGCAGGCATCAGACAGTTAACCTTCAAGGGCAAAGTAGTGGTAGGAATCGTTATGAGCAGAAAGACATGGTTTGTAGGCAGTGGTCTTAATCTGCAAAGAACTTTCCTGAAAGCTAATATATAATGGTGGTCTTAGGCATGAAATAAATGAACAGTAGAGTAGAGGGTCATTTAATTTGTGTAAGTTTTAAAAATGAAGACCTGATGAGCAAAGGCTTCTATTAGTTGCTGCAATGGAAAATTGTCATCTTTAAATCAATATCTAGATCTAATTCCATTTGTACAGAACTGTAGCCCGTTGCTTAAAGAGCAAGCCAGTTTCCATGATGAAAGTGACGACCATGTCTCTGTGAACGATCCCTTTCACCTTTCAGAAATATGGTCTAGGCCATTGGCTGAATAACCGTGCAGTGGGAAAATGGGAATACTCAGTCCTCTGAGGAATATTAAGTATGCGATCTGAGCTGAACTGAAAGAAAGTCACCAAAAATATCTTCATGGGTTTCTGGTAAAAGTGGGCGTAGGTTTATGGATATGATAAACAGAATATGGCTAAAGCCTATCTCACAATAGGCCTGTTGGGCCCATAGACCTATCTGTGGTTGTTTCCTCCTGAGCCAAACATGTCATTGGGACAGACAAACTTAGTACCTGAGTGAACCTATGTTGTGGTACGGTGACCTATGGCGTGTGAGGCATTATTTTAATATGGCCAAATGGAAGCCCATGAAAAAGTCCTCCACCCACCCCAGTCACCATAGAAGCAATATTCCATCTCAGAAGTCTTAGTTATATGCACACGAGATCAGCACTATCAGAAAAGAATTAACAGAAGCTGGGGTGATGCTGCTCACAATATCGCCATTCGATATACCTGCATAGACCCTGAAACAAATGGAAACACGGCAAGTGATTGTGGGCTACTGGAAGGAGTCCAGGCAGTCATCCTCATTGCAGCTGATCACTAACGCTGAGTGCTTTGTGCACTGTTGACCTGGTGTGTGGTGCTCTATTCCGACCTGCAGGAAAGAACAAAACGTATGCTTTATGGAGCAATGTGAAGTGACTCACTTCCCTTTCAGCCATGTTAAGTCTTGAGCATCTTACGTTCCGAGGAATATTACACTGGTTCTCTCTGCCCGTGTCCTCATACTAATTGAACTTAGTGAGTAGAAAGTGGTGAATACCCTAGCAGACCTAATATAGCAAATATGACAGCAGAAAGTGGCAGATAAACATCATGGAAATTCAAAGGCCTGACAGTTAATGGCATTCTTAAGAATCCAGTGGTTTGGGTTTTGTCAGCGTATCACCTATAAGATAATGGACACGTAATAGCTACTCACCTCTCCGGCCATTAAGAAAAATACGCAGCACTTTGTGAGTCTCTAGTTTGGAGACAGAATATACCACACATCAAATATGGTTCTGGCCCATCCTTTTTTAGAAGCTCAGAGGCTTACAGGTTTGAGAGAAGTTTCTGCGTCAGTTCCAGTTTTATTTATTCCTTCTTCTTATTGTTGATGGGAAACGAGATTAAATAGTCAACATGCTACTTTGGATAAAAATAGTGCATTTAAGTGAACAAGTCCCATAGGAGTATGCAAAGCTTTGGAGGTAGTGGGTTCTACATCCTCTAGTGAGCCCTAGCAAGAACGCTGTATGCTAGGAGAAACCACACACAAAATGCTTTACTCGTTTAACTAATAAATTTAAAGGGCAGTAGTTTTAACCTACTAAGTTTCACGATATAACTCGTGGAACAGTAAGTGTACATTTTCCAACAAGCAAAGTTTTACTTAGATTTAAGCATTCAAGAAATATGTGTGTGTGTGTGTGTGTGTGTGTGTGTGTGTATATATATATATGTATATGTATATATATGTGTGTGTGTGTGTATATATATATATATATATATATATATATATATATATATATATTTACGAAAGAGGACTAGCATAATCTGTTTTATAGAATAAAATATATAAACTGCCTGTAGAGTAAATGACACATGTTGAACACATAAATACACCCATGGCCCAGCATAGGAAGGAGTGTTTATTCTCAGCAAAGAATTATTGTGACCAATTCATATAAAGGTAAAGGGAATATCCGAAACTCCTTTCTTTTGATAAGGCACACTTTAGATTTTAACAAAGAAAATTGGAAGCATTTGAAGCGACCAAGAGTTATTCCTAGGAGTTTCTTTCTGTCTCTCCCAACCTCAGCCATGCCTAACAATTGAAATGCATAGACTCGTAGGCAAAGTAAGAAAGGAGATTGAAGAAAAAAAGGAGTATTCAGTTTGACTCAAAAGATCTTTTCAGTGGTGAATGGTTGCTTGAAAAATAATTCATTGGTTTCCTTGGAATGTGATTTTTATAACTTTCTTTATTCCATAGAAATCAAGGAAAGATATAGTTATACAAAGGTCTTCTGCATGATTGCATTAGTACCTCTGCTTGATTCACATGTAAATTCTTTTAGTCTAACTCAAAGAGAAGCCAGAGACATTCTCAATCAAGAATGTGCTCTTCGTTACATATGGTAGATTGCCAAAAGCACCAGAAAGAATATTAGGGGGAAAAAAGTTGACCCAAGAGTTCTTATTTTTTTTAACCTTTGAACACTCTTTTGGCTATGTTATCAAAATTAAATGAAAGGAAATTTTGAGCAGATGGAAAGATTTTGTTTGGTTTTCTTTTCATTTGTTATTGAAACCCCTTATTTACTATCTTATATAGATTGATCCGTATATTCGCAGTGGATAAATTTTCCTTCATTCAGCAGATTTGGTTTCCCTGGCAAGTTTTGTTGAAACATTTACATTGCTAGAGCTTAAAATTCAGGTAACTGCCCAGATGCACGTTTCTGCTGTCTCTGGGCATGGGCAGAATCAGTCAACTGGCCATGTTTTCTCAAAATAATCATTCTTGATTCCACAATACCTATCAATACTCTCCTTAAAATTATAGAATAGCCACTTAACTCGCATGTATTTTAAATAAGATTTTTATAACGAATTTCAGTTATTAAAATATGTATATATACTTATTCTAAAGAACTAAACATGTAAAATTGCTAAATTCATTGGGTTTCCTCTCCCTTTAAGCTTTAGTTGTTTCTACCTCTCCTTAAGTTGAACTTTCTTTGGTACATTATGGGTCTATTAAACTTCTCTACTTTGTATATCAGGAATTCAAACTCAGAGGCACTTCCCTGGGCTACAGTAGAAACCAAAGTCACTGATTGCATTTCTCTTGCTGCTGCTTTAATAATAAGTAAACAATGTCCCATCCACCTTCATTTACCCCCCAGCACTATTTTTAGTGATGACTTTCCACTTTCCATAGACTCAACTCCTTTCTCCTTTCTAGGTTTATAATGTTCTGGGTCGTCTGTGAGATTAACAGTCCTGGCTTCCTAAGGCATCTCTTGGGAAGGAATGACTTATCTGATTAGTGAGTTTGGGACAAGAAACTGGCCATATCTAACATGTCCCCTTTTTCCGTTTCTCTTTGGAATCTTCCTGTTCTCAAAAAGCACAACTGTAGTCTCCCCGCTACTGCACTTTACAGCTGAGTGGAAAAAAATCCATGTATTCGTGTGTATGATATTCAGAAGCTCAAGACTGTAACACATATAAGGCACATTCCCCAATGATTTTATCAGTAATAAAGATGACATGTTAATTTCCATTTGCCAGACATCCTTGTTTCTCAAAAGGGGCTAAAAATTTGAACATGGAAAACACATTTATTATCTCTCTAACATACTAATAACTAATGTATTACTATATCTGTTCTCCATGTGTGTATATATGTATACGTATATACACACACATTATATTTATTTATTTATACATATGTAATAAAAATTGTGAGATCACATTGCTATTCCAATTATTGTCAAACTTCACAGATGCATTTTAATTTTCCTTCTTTCTATACTTGTAACTCCCTCTAAGACACCTAATGTCCATTATCCTTAATATAATACATTTATGTGTTTAATTAACCCCTTTTTATACTTTCTTGAGCTGTTAGCATGAAGTGTATCCTTCAGACATTCATAAAAGGCTGTTATTGAGAAAGCAGTCATTATAGGGTATGAATGAACACATTTATCCACTTACATCTTGTGATGTTATTTAAAATAAATATGATCATGCCTATTTTATAGGTGAAAAAATTGAAAAACCAGAAGGTTTAGATTCTCAGTGGGTAACTTTAAAAAGGCGGTGATGGCCATGCCAGTACAATATAAAATCCCTCCTTCCCTAATAAACTGATGCCTAAAATATCATGATAACTGAAATTATTAACTAATAGTAGAATATAATAATATTTATAAAATTCACTGGATCTTTACAAAGTGAGGAAATTAATGGGAACATAATCCAGATCCTTATAATTGTTATGGAATTATTAACCAGTTTAAATTGGTATAACCAATATCATGCTAATTTAAGAAAACAATGCACATTTCATAAATATCTATGAAGCACTTCTGTGCAAAGTATTACACCAAATACTGTATTATGTGCCCCTAAAAGAATGCCACTAAGAGATTTTGGTTAAAGTTCTTGTCATCTAAATTAAACCAAGGGACACTTACTTTACAGGTATGAAAAAAAGTTGTATTCCTTTCTTCTTCTCTACTCCTACAGAAGAAACAAAAACATAACATCCATAAGAAGTTATTGAAAATTATCAGCACAGTTTCTGTGTACTCTGTTTTACTTGTTTACTCATCTGTAAGAACTTACTTCTCCCAACCCTGATCTCTGACCTTGACATAGCAAACTATTGTCTGAATGTACATACTTTCCTAGCTCTTGGTCACACAGTTTCTTCAAATATCTGGCTTCAGTTTGACAAGTTTGGATACTGTGGGCTCACAATACCATTAGCAAATATTGTATTCTGGGGTTGTTAATAATTTCAGTGGCACTTCATTCATGAAAAATTGTCCACAGATGAAGGCATCCACCTGGCTCACGTTTCCAGGGATGTTCATCTGAAGTTACAAACTTGCTGACCAAGTTGTATTTAGTCCAATCTAACATGAAGCCTGGAGGCCAAAGGTAAAATTCAAGGCAAACTTTAACTTACAACTTTAGTGAGTGACCCAGGGAATACACCATTTAATAATCAGGATTTCCTTGATTGTTTCCACCCAGGCCGACCTCGGAGATATTGGGGGTTCACTGCCAGACCACTGCAATAAAGCGAGCACTGCCATTAAGCAAGTCATATTTTTTTTGCTGGTGGAGGGTCTTGCCTTTAATTTGTAAAAAAAACCCACAACATCTGTAAAGCACTACAAAGCAGAGCACAATAAAATGGGGTATACCTATACTGAAACAGAATGAAAAATGAAAACCTGCCCGTTAAACATTTTTTCCGAGCCTTAGGAATGGGATCCCTTCCTTTACCATTTATAAGTATGCAACCAGCAGTGCACACTTAGAGAATAAGAACTAAGGTTTCATTTGTGACTGTATGCATGTGTGTCTGCATTTGTGTCTCAGTTTCAATTAATTCCGATTTTCTGTGTTAACCATCATTTATGAGAGGTTCATTTTTTTAACTTATGCAAATAGAGTGTAGACGAAAAGAACCAGTTGCAGCTGTCTTGTGGTAGCAATGTCTGGGAGAGTATCTATTTTAATATATTCAACAACAGTTTCCTTTAATTCTGATTGCCTGCGATGTGGCAGACACAGAACCCTAGGTGCACTTTGGAATAACCTGGAGGGACTTTCATAATATGGGGCATGGGTCTGTTCTGTGGGTTCAGCCTTTGATAATCCAAAGGTCCTTCCATGATTCTAAGGTGCAGCCAAGATTGAGAAGCATTAAAACAGAGAAACAATATTTTCAGATGGAATCTTGGTTTGACCGTGACTCTCTTAAGCTGACTTCTCTTTATCCCTCAACATGTTAAGCTCCACAAAGTCGGGGGTTTGGTCAATTTTCTCAGTCTCTGAGAGTCCAGTACAGTGCCTGCCGGGTAAGTGCTTAACCAGTATTTGTTGAATGAATGAAGATAGTTTTTGAAAGATAAAATAACTTAACCTTCTGTCTTTAATAGTTACATGAGGATGGCTTTTAAATCTACACCTCTCAACATATCCTTTTATCAACAGTTGGACCTTTAAAATATTCACAGTGATTTAGTGTTTTCTTCTGAAAGATGGTGTAGAACTTTTGAGGGCAAGGGCCTTGGTTTAGAATAGTACCATCTATTTCAAGTTACAGATACAGGAACTGAGATTCAGAGGTTTATATATTTAATAAATAGCAGATACCAAAGCGAATCCAAACATTTTTGGACTCTTAAATCTATTGTCACTACACCATGCACCATGCTAATAATTTTATATTCTCTATATGACCAAATAATGTTGGAGACCAGATGGGCGTTCTGTAATCACTTGATGTACTGATGAAAAACAATCATTTTCACATTTCATCTTTTGGGGTTCTGGCTCTGGAGTTACCTAGGATCCATCAATCAGAGGTGTTTACCTTATTCTGTTCTCTTAGTTTTCCAAAGTCTTGCAACTGATGAGGAAGTTATGTGCACTGTTTATTAGTACGTTCACATTTAGACCTAAAGGGGTTAAATACATCAAAGACCTGACAGTCCACCCTTTCCATAAGACTGTGAGGTTTAAACAGTAAATACCTCAATATTAGAGAACATTGATGTCTTCGAATAATCTTTTGAGTTTTCCTTGCAGGTTGATATCTCAGCTGCCAAAAATGAGACAGTGTGAAGAACAGAAAGCAATGATGTGAGCTGCCCTGGATGTATCCCGTGATGGCTTGTCTGAGAGCAGAAAGATGAAAGTTAGTCTCCTGAGCCCTGCCAGTACAAGGCTAGCCCAAATCCTTCCTGATAAGCATCAGACAACTAGCTACAAGGAATTCCTCCAGCAATAGAATAAATATTGGCACACCAAGAAATAATCTACTGATGGGAATAGAGGCACTGAAAATCATCCTGTGGCTAGTCAATCCCAAGTTCAGCCATAAATCCTCATCTTGACACAATCAGGAAGGTGTCAAAGTAAGTATATTTCTAGTCAATATAAACACAATTATTCCCGGTTTCACCTCCTGTTGGCAGTCCCACGCCTTCCCATGTAATCCACCAGAGCTGTTCTTTCTACACGTTCAGTCTTGGTTAAATCAGAATTGATTTAACCAAGAGAGTCGCTGTCTATTTGCTGACTGGCCAGGGGAGCAGCTGTGTAGTCCCCTCCCCCCACCCTACACCTCAACATTGAGTGGAGAAACTTTTATGGGGGCCATGGTCCCCCAGCGGGTAGCAATGCAGGAGTTTCTCTATTGAACAAAGCGTTGTGGTGCTGCGGCAAGACACAGAATATAAGTAAGCCCCAGTCCTAGTCCCAGCATTTGCACTGTGTTGTGTGGGTGCTGATTTTGCTTTGCAAAAACTCACAGATTCTCATGTGAGCAGAACATGTTATCTCGGGGGGACCGCTTTCAAGATTTTATTACGTGGACATGGGTGCTGTTGTTAAGATAGAAGCTTTAGGAAAACTATTTCTGTGAGGATATTGGTGTCCTTTCTCTTGGAAACAGTATCATTTCAGCTGTTCCCATTCATGAAGACCTGGGTAAAGAGCATGGTGGCCGTCTCACAAAAGTTCTGTTGCTACTTGGCATTCTTGCGTACCATGACTTTTTAGCCATTTCCCTTTCCTCTGTTGGCCTTTCCAGATTTTTGGACATAATTTACTTTTGCACTTAATGTGTGTGGGGACAGAGTCAGGAGTGCAGTTTCTAGGCTCTCAGCCTCACATGGAAAAGTGCTGGCTCAGGTAGTAAGTGGCCATAAACTGTGATTGGATGGCCATCAGCTGTGGCTAGTTGGCCGTCAGCTGTAATCAGTGAGCCATTGGCCACTAATTAACTGCTGTGGCTACGCTAGCAGAAAATGGGGGCCTAGCAAGAAGATGGTGGCTGAGCCGGCAAGTGGCGGAATGAGGGTTGCAGATCGTGTGGCTCCTGTTTCCTGTTTCCAACAGCATGGGTTTCTCCAAGCCAGCCGCCAGTGAGACCATACTGGTATGACTCCCCTACCTATGGCTCCGTGGGTGTTCCTTTTTGGCCTCACCATATCCTGCGTTCTTATGTGGGGAGTAGGAGCTGAGACCCTGCAGGCCACCCTGCGTGACAATGTGATTCAAAACTTAAATTATATCACCAAAACAGCATGACGTCTTGCCCTGGGCAACAATGAAAGATAGTCAACCCCATTCTTTTTTCTTGGAAATCATAACTGTTTTTCAGGTAAATATATAATATCTTGACAAAATTAAAAGTAACATTTTTACCTCCACATTGTTTACTAAATATAATTGATTTATAAAGAAATTTGAGTATACTCTTTTTAATGTTATTTTATTGGCTGTAAGTAAGTACTCCTCTTACTTCCATGCCCCATGGACCTTGTGTTATTCAATATCTATGTTTCCTAGTCTACAGGTGAGCACACTAAAATGAAGTAATTAAACCACTCAGCAAATAAGAGGTAGAGCTAGGATAGATACCAGGCCGAGAATTTTCCCAATGTGTCACCAGCCCCTTGATAAAAACGCTCGTTAGAATTATGCTAATGCCAAACAACCCAACCGCTGTGTTGGTAGTGCTGGGCCCCCCCAAAATGAGGGGTTTTCCTATCACGTGTCATCATGAGTCACATTGCATCATACAGTAACGTCGGCCATGTGCAGTGATGTAGTGGCTCAATTCCTGTTGCTCCTGCTCAGAATGTTATTTTGTCACTAGCCATCTCGTAACAAAACAGGGCTCCACATGTTCAAAGTTATATGTAAACAGGCTAGCTGGAAACAAATGTCAGCAGTAGATTGAGATTCAGGAGCAGCTGTTCTGTAATCCCAGGCATCCATAAGGACCCATAGGATGCCTTTTAAAAAGCAATTTGTTAGAAATGAACTGTTAAGAGTAGAAAGCAAACCAGGATCACTCAGTGTTTAATATGGAGCGTTACATGGATCCGTCATGTTGTAGAGACCACTGACAGCAGACAGCACAAATTCTTCCGTCAAAAATTTTAAGAGTCACTAACCAACTTTAAACTCACTATATGAATTTTGAAAATTCCTCTCTCTTTCTCTCTCTCTCTCTCCCCCCCCCCTTTCTGCCCCCCATACCTCTCTGTTTCTTAGCTCTTCCTGAGGTTCTTCCTTCTACAGAGGACCTTACGATGCCACCCACCCAGTTCCCATAAAAGACAGAGATATCCATGGATCCAAGGTAAGTTTTTAACCTTTCTTCATTGTTTTCATACTAGTGGATGCATGTCAAGTAAGAAAGCTAACGAGAATACCAAAGCAGGTCTACTGGCAGAAATCGATGTTGTTCATGAAATTTTTATTAACTGCATAAACGTCGGCCATGCATCAGCACATTCATTGACAAAAAACTTTGTCAGTACAGGTAGTTCAAATTTTGCTGCATCAAAAAGAGGGAAAGCATTCATGATAGTCAAGGGGTAAATCCACTTTTCCACTCGCTGGCACCTCATGCTGGGATCATCTCCCATTCCTGAATTATCCATAGGGACAGTCATCTTGGCTTTATCCGTATTATCTCGAAACTGGCAGTTTATCTGTGATCTGCTCTTTCTTTAACTTCCTTTGCTTTGCTTTACTGTGAATATTCTCTCCTGTGGTTCAGCCCTCAGAGTAAAATCTTTTTTTCTGTAAGACACACATACATCTAGGCCTGCGTTTACATGGCATCAATGACATTAAGCACCATTTACCAACTGATAGAGAAGAAAGTAGAGAAAGTCAGCATTTAACATCAAATGAGCATTTTAGGAAGTTAACCCGAATAACCAGTAGAGGTCTCTGCTGCTCATGTAAATGTCCCTTAAGGAAAAAAAAAGAAAAAGAAAAAGAAAAACAAAACAAAAAGTCTTTAAAAGAAGTCTGTTGGGCAAATGGTAGTGTGGTCAACAGAAGTTTACTAGAAGAGGAGGACGTATTCTTTCAATGGTGGGAAGAGAAGAATAGAAGTGAAGGGAGACTTCATGCCAGATTTGGGGGTAAGAAGCAGGGTTTGAGAATGGAAGCACCCAGAAGGCAATGTGGGGATGCGGAAGCAACCCTAGTCGCATTTCAGGGATGAATTGAAGTCAGGCTCTCAGTGAGGGACACCCGCAGGGAACGCAGCAGGGTGACTGGGAGTCGGAATTAAAACAAACACTGTCACCTGAAGCAGAGAGTCAGCTGTGGGGATGCCGGAGCTGGGTTTATGATCTACACCTACCACGTGGCCGTTCAGCCACGGTAATTCTGTCCAAAGGCGTGGCAGTGTGAAACATGCAGGGCAATAGTCCTAGAGGGATGGGCCATCAGGATGTACCAAGACAGGAATTAGTCACATAGGAACAAATCAGGGGCCTAAGTATCACCCTTGTCATGTAAGTTTAGGATGTTGGTACAGAAAGAACAGCTGATGCTCAGTGGTTAAACCTGAGTGTAAAGATCTTCCTCGCAAGTCATAAGATTGTCTAGAAGCTGTCCACCTGAATGACATAGTTCTGAAAATTTCCTCTGCGTGAGAATAAGACCAAAATCAGAGCACATGGAATGTCGGAACCTACACAGGTGAGTACAGTAGTTCCATGGATACAGGATTAGGTTCCTAAGGACATCATTACAGGCCGCCTTTTAATATGGTTTTAATGGTTCCTCTGTGATCTTTAACTTTAATTGTGGAATGAAAGAATTCACAAAAGATTTATCAGGGATTGACATTTGTGAAAAGGAAGAAATTGAACTAAGATGAAGACTCAACAGTCTTGGCTAACCCAGTGAAGAGTTATGGAAAGAGTAGCATTCATCAGCGTTGTCACACAGAAGGCCATGACATCTGGAGTTTGTCCCTCTCCTCCCCAACCATTCAGTCACCATATGAGGGTTGCCCAATAATTATATGACTCTAGGAGACCTTTTAGATAGAAACTCACAGCCGTGCTTTAAAGGGCATCATTATTTTAAGAAGACAGAGGGTGAGACTGCAAAGGTATTCAACCACTGAATGTGACAAGTGCAAGAACAGTGAGAATCTTGGTGAAAGTCATTCTGATAGACTGATGGAGTCCAAGTCAAGATATACAGGTTATAGGAAACTGGAGATTTTGGGAAAGAAGACATTCATTAACATTAAGGTACAATTCTTTGGGCACCCATGCACTGGTTAGAGTGTGTGGGTCTTTTCTGATTCTCAATGGGCTAGCCAAAGAACCTTGGGCATCTGTTTGTAACATTTCCGAGTGTCCTCATGGGGCGTAAACAATAATCAGTGGATCCATTCCTTTAAAATTTTGTTTTGTTTTATTTTTATTGGTGGGGTGGGAAGTAGGAGTCATTGGAGAACAAACAGGCCAAGAGGAAAACTAATCAGTGTGGTTTCTAAGTAGATGAAGCCTCAGTTAACCACCTCCTAAGGCAAGATTCGTGAAACTGCCGGTCTCCCCTTTTAAATTCCTCCAGGCTCCACTCAGCTTGAGCCACCTTCCATGGGAGTCACCACCAGTGAATGACAGATTTTTTTTTCCCCCTCAGCTTTAGTAAAAGTGGTGAGAGGTCTTTGAGGTTAAGGACCCATATCCTTAGCATTATACTTTGGAACTTTGATTTCATTTCCTAAAAAAAGTGTTTCTATCCGTGGGATTTAGACTCCATATAATGAGCAAATATTGCAGGGTGGACGATCCATGAAGCAGTCGGAGTGACCAGAAGAATCCGAGACCTTAGCTCTAGGCTTAAATTATCCTTATGCAGCCTGACTGTTGTGAAGACACTTAATTTCTGTGGGCCTCAGTTTGCTCACCTGTAACACAGTTGGTTTGGAATAGTTCTATAAAATGCCATTTGGCTCTAAGACTCTATAATTTAGGTTTGTAAAAGTAAACCGCATTTCATAATCTCGTTGGAAGTTAGATAGAATTTTGTGAGCTTGAACATAACCTCCACATACAGTGTTATTTATATCACACACGATATTCCAAGTCCCAGATACCCAACTTAAAATCAACATTGTTAACCTAGTAATATGGTAACATTTGCTTATACGTGTGTTTTTGGGTTACTTTAGTTAAATCTATGATCGTTTCATCCACAAGATGTCACTGTCTGCCACAAATTGTTTTATAATCAACACTTCCCTTGGGCTTTAGGATAGTATGCCCTTTGTTAAATGGAGTCAAACACATCGAGAACGAAACATTTTGTGATAATTTCTGAAATCTTATGTATAATTAGCAGATTTCAAAGGTAAATACACATACTTCATGATAGTCTGTTCTTAAAAAAATGTTTTAAACGTTATCTACTGATTTTAAATGTAAAATGTTTTTGATATATAAAATGATGAAGGAAAAGAATCATACCAAACAAAGAATATGTAAGAGGCTGAAAATAATATTGGTCATAGCAAAAAGCATTATTTCAAGAAAATAGAATGGATGTTTACCGTGTGTTGTGATGAGTTCTAAAATAACAAGGCAGAAGGTTTGACTGAATGTAGAGCACACTTTGCTATAGAGTTCATCATCACCTGGGCATAAAGAAGACACCTGGGCTTCTACCTAGTATTTAGATAAGAATGAGGGTGCTGCAGTCTTGACTCTTCCCTGGGCCTTTATGTAACACCCGTCCCTTTGTTTACAAGACTCTTATCATTGGTGCCTAATTAGCAACAACAGAACTGAATTGCACCATCTCTTCTGCTTTAGGTACCTGAGTTAAAAGGGTGAAACTCATTGGAATTGTTCATGGTACCAGGCACCACGGAGAGAAACCCCTGAGCACGCAGTTTAGTAATTGATAGAGTGGACTACTTCACTCCGTGGCAGTTGTATCTGCAAAGCATCCCCATGGCACAGACTTTGAGAATACACCTAGGTAAAGGCATCTTGTTTTGAATTGCCTACATAAATTCCAATCACAAGTATAAATATAATCTGACTCCTAAATAAAGGCGCAACGCATTAACCCTACGATTGCTAACTACTGTGACCAGATTCTATGAAATATGTTTTAATCGTATGTGGAGAATTGGTGACTCAAGCATAACAATCAAATTAGAAATGTTTTTCTCATAAACATGTAGCATTTTGGGAGGCCACAAGATGTCAGGCTTCACTCTAAAACACTTAAATGAGTTCAGAGTCATATTTACCCCTCATGTCCATGGATTTGAAGTTATAATAGGTAAGTAGCTTTTATATTTTATTAGCTCTTGGAGGGCTATTAATTTCATCTGAGTCTTATTATAGTTTTCAATGAATGTATGGATAAATTGAAAAAAAAATGTACATTTTGTTTTCCTGTTCTATATGCCCACATACTTTCTTACTTGGTCTTAGATGACTTTTTTTTATTAATGTTAGTATTTCTACATTAAAGAGAATCAGTAAAATTAATAAACAGGCCCTCTTGGCTCTTCACATATGAAATGTGTTAATTGGCCTATTGCTAGTCTCAGCAATAGTGTCATCATAAAGAACTGAATTTCTCTACCGCTTTCAAGTTCTTTCTGTTGTGGGTACTCTAACAGCCTCACCAATTTGGTGTCCAGTACTCTGTCTTGACAGAATACTGGGGCAACAGAGATAATGCCAGTGGGGTATCCTGGAAACGCCAGTGAGCCAGATTAAGAGACCTGGCAAATTCTCTCTTGATTTCAACTCCAAATTTTACAAAATTAAAATAATATCAACTGGACTCACAGAAGTTCCATGAGCACAGCAGTATAGTATTTTCTTATTGCTAGTTCATAGCCAGCATCACAGAATTGGGTTAAAACTTTAAGAACAGCAATTTCAATCTTGCATCAGCTGTACTCCCAAATCTAGTCCGGGGAAGCTTTGTCCACCTACTGTAGCCTCTACCAACAGGATGTTTTGGTTACCGGAGAAGAACCAGAGATGAAACAGCATGAAAAGCTGAAAGTAATCTATTTCTGAGGCCCAACTCCTTGAACCAGATGTAAGTTGGGCATTAGCACAGTACCCTACAGCATGAGTCTGCAGGCAGCTCTGTTTCTCATTGGCCTGAGTCATCTCTCTACCTGTTCCAGCATGTACTGGCTTTACTGTTCCATTGTTCTACCCCAAGGGCAATCAGAATGCTTTTGGTCAATGTGCTACCAGGCTAAGAGTAGCCACAAACGTTTTGTACCTGACTACAACTTATGTCCAACTTTGGTGCCACGTGTAATTTGCACTGAGGCATTTGGCTCTGTGCTAACAGCCATCTTGGTTCTTGGCTTCAGTGTGTAAACAGGTCAAATGTATGGGAAATAGTAACATCCCTTGCTCATGTACCCTTAAAGAACTTGGACATCAACAGACAATCACTTCTGCATTTCCTTAAGTTCCTCAGAAATCGGAGGGCATAGTCTTAACATTGACTGTCAGATCTTGTTATCTAATCTTGCTTCCGAAATTAAATCAAAATGAATCTTGCTCTACTACATTGGTGAAGTGCACAGATTTAACTTTAATTATCAGTTTACCAAATCTTACCAATTGATATGGAGACAAATAGGAATGTAGTGAACTTTTCTACATAGCCAAACTTTCTTGGCTTGGAGCAGTCAGGGCTTGTCTACACGGAAACCTAACTTCTCTTTAACTGCTAGTCACCTCTGTCTTCCTGCCAGTCTGGGTGTGCCCAGTAGTGAGGAAATAGACTGCTGATGGATTTGCACAGTATGTGTAGAGTTTTTTGATGGCCCAAAGTGTGGCTGTAATTCAAGATATTGTGAAAAGAGATGTAGATGAGTATTGTAAATATCGCTATTCATCAATAGTCAATCCAAAAGACACATCATAAAAAAATTGTTTAAGAGAACATGAGCGGGCATGTTATTTTAATTATTTTAGTAAGCAATAATTATCCCGATGTCGAGTATAAATATAACTTTGCAATACAACAGTATCATAACTTCTTTAGTACATTTCAGCTGAACATGTGATTGGAGAGATATATTTTAATTGTTAAACATTGCTGGCATGGACAGTATTTTTCTCCTCCTTGTATCCCATTATATTCACATGTGTTTTATGGCCAGACTGGAATTCATTTATTGATTTGGATTCACAGTACCACTTTTCATTCATTACATTTCACTTCTTCATTTGTTGGGCTAATGATCTATAAACTATGAAAAAAATTAAAAGAAAACAATCTGTGATGCTGCAGTACCAAGTATCAGAGAAAGAATCTCTGTCCCCATTATATGTGTTCAAGGCAATGTTTACTCATCTGCTCGGAGGACTGGTTTCTAGGAGCCCATTGCTTTGTCCTCCTCATGTCTGTTCACCAGTGACAGATTCCACCTATGGTGTTTTTATTTGTCTGATACACTAAAGAAAAAAAAACTTTAAATTAATTTACTTAGTGGAGTCCGGTGATGAAATAGGCCAGTGTTTCATGTCATTCAGAACTCAAACCAAAAGCTTTATTATCAGAAATATTCAAGTCTTTATGAAAAGAAATAGTAGCTTTTTTATATCTGAAATGCTCACGTATTATTTACATATATAATTTTATATTTTACATATTATTTTACATAGGTATATGTTTTATTTATAAAATACATAAAATAATTCTCTGGCAATCATCTGGCATGTATTACCATTCAAATACAAATCTAGCATACTGTAAAATTACAACCATACACCTTGGGTTTGTGAAAAGTAGTCATGAACCTGCTAGCTTACCTCTACTCACTAACTCAGGGTAGTTTTTATCATATTACAGAAATCACTACTCAACTCTACACATAAATGTCCTTGTTTTTTCTTCTTTTTTTGGTTAGGGAATGGAATTTGCAGGAGTTAACCTTTTAACAGTCGGAGATGAAATGGGAATAAACTTTGGCCAATAAACAGTGACTGGCGACTTAAGGCATCGAGTTGGAATGAAATCCATGGTACTGTAAAATAGTAACCTATTAGAGGATCAAAGTCATGCTTTTTTATCCAGCGCTTCTTTGTGACAAACACATTATGTCAGCCCCACTAGCTCATTTGTCTGCTGCAGTTCCACTTTATCAGCCTGGAGTAAAAAGAATTGATGTGTCTGGACAGATAAAGTAAATGGAAACTCAGGACTCATTCCAATATGCTGCACTTTGATATATTTTGCAAACCTGAGAGCAGCTGGTGTAACACTAGTTACTGTTTGTATTTAAATATTGTACATTAGAAGACCTTTGAAAAGGTGTTTTATAATGTTCTTTTTTTTTTCTTTTTAGCACCTATTGGCTTTCAGATTGTTCTCTTTTTCTTTCATTTCTTTATCGTGGTCACAAATATTTTTCACAGCCTGCTCTTTTGGAAACTTTTGTCTCATTACCAAGTCAGATAAAACACAATTCTTTACACAGTGCTCACGGAAATGTAATTTTAAGTTGTAAGAGTGACTTGCCTTTGCTTTCTGTCCTCATCCTTTACAATATTAAATTGGGCTTTCGTGAATTAGTAAGATTTGTTTTCCCAAATTTCTTGTTTTAAAATCTCTGAACTTCTGGTTGAATTCTAAAGTGCTACCAAATTTTGCATAATAAATTTATCTTCTTTAACATTAGCTCAAGATTCATTATAAAATTATTTTCATATAAAATTCAATTTTGACATAAAAGAAATTACTTTCATCAAAATAAAAATCTTTAATGTTTTATTATGTAGACTAATGAGACAAAAATGCTACCCAAATTTACATGTAATAGAACTATATATCCTTGTCTCAAATTATCATACCACAACAAGTGTTAACATGTGGATGTTGACAATAAATTGCTGTTATTGTATAATTTTGGGCTGCATACAGGTTTAAGATTATAGCTCAAGGTACAATGGGGAAAAATAATATTTTTGATAACAATAAATTCCTAAAAGTGATTTATTCTTTTACTTTGTCCTTTAAAACTCTTTTACATAGTTAAAATGAATTATTGAGAAGATTACTTAAATAATTGAAACCCAAAATGTTCCTGTTTTATTATTTGGATGCTTTAATTCATGTATTTTTGTTTTGTTTTGATTTATCTCAATAAATGCTCTGCTCTTTCTGTTACACATAGTTAAAAATCTTGATTTAGATCTACAGTACAAGAGTATAATCAGGAAACTTCCCCATGAAGTTGAACTAGTACCAGATATTACTCCTGTTAAGGACATCAGTAGAGAAAGATGGGGGGAAGCTGTGGCAACAGGAAAGCATCAGGACTGAGTGGCTAAAATGACCCGCCCATCTCTCCTTTACCAATACATTTAGGAGGAACTAAATCAGCTACTGATGACTCTGCTGATTATGGGGTTTCTCAGGCTGCCTTTATGAAGAACAGGAAGACAAGATGAGCAGCTCTTCTCCCTGAAGAGGAACCTGATCCTGATGGAAACATCCTAATGGAAAATGTGGTGTTGGGATGAGAGACTGATGGAGAGGCAGCTTGGCCATGCCACAAGTCACTCAATATCATCTGCGTGCCTTCTAACATGAAATCGTCCGACGGATTTTTACGTATGGAAAAAATATGCACTGACATAAAATGGCTAACACGGTGTCTACATTTTTGTTGATTCCTCGATCACATATCAATGAACATTTCTATTTAGAATGCAGTTGATTTTTTGAAAGCATGAATGAGAAAGGAAGGGCATATTCATTGCTCTCCTTACAAATAGACATGGTTACCCATTTGACTTTTATTGTAAATGTGATTGCCAGAATATTTTAATACAAAGGAAAAACCAGTGTGAAAGAAGGCAGAAAAAGCGAATTGATACGTATAATGTATCCATGTAAAAATAAGTATCTTTAAAAAGTGCACTTTAACATCAGACATTTTAATTAACCAGAAAGCTAAATTTTTTGAATTTCATTAAATTGAGTTTTTTTAATGATAAAATGCACAGGATCAACATTTTTAAAAATTGTACTTCTAAAAACTCTTTATTAACAGAGATGGCCATTAGCATGTGCAGCATATATCATAAACATTTAAGGTAAACAGGCAATGACAAAAATGTCATATGTGACTAATACATACATATCTATATACTTTTACCCTCAAGCAAAATGATAAAGATTCTCATTCTAGCAACCAAAAAGGTCTTTCTTTGGAAGATTATTTGAAGAACATCTCAGTTCCTAGATTTCTGTGTACATGAAAAGTAACTGAAAACACAAAGCAAAATAAAATGTATTCAAATTCTGTAAAGGCCATAAGGATTTTATGTTTCTGAAGTTTCAGTAAAGTTGAGCTTTTGAAGGGGCAAAATATAGAATTTGGCCAGTTGTAGAGGCAAGGATGATTGTGAGCAAAAAGGAAAGGGAAGGGGGAAAACAAAAGAAGAGTGTTATTTAGGATATGTGCAGTGTAGACATTGTGTGGCTCTGCTTTCAGCAGCTCCAAATGTCATGCCATTTTTCAGTGTGTTCAAAATGCCACATATGCCGCAAGGCTCGTGCAGTGACATTTTCTAAGTTATATCAGCAGGGAAGAACAGTGTGTAGAGTGTCATGAGCCCTGCGGGGTGTGATCCTATGGAATGCCAGTGCACACATTCAGTGATGTCACTGAAACCCTATCTCAAGCCACGGATGGCAGCCAGCCTATCTTCTAAATGTTTCACTTGATACAGTAGGGGTTTGTGAGAAATCCTCCCCATTTACTGAACTGCCTTCTTGCACTTGGCCAGAGTCAGTTCCTTTGCAGTACAAATGAGTCACGTGAGTCTGCATTTGCTCACTCTCACGTGTATAACCACATGGCCCAGAGGGAGCATAACCTGCTTCAAGCCTCACTTAGTGTAAAAACCACCAAAGCAGGGTGACTGAATGTTAGAGTATGAATACTCTGAACTGAGTATCGTGAGCATGGAGACCTGGTCTGAACCCGTACCCTGAGCCACTGAGTGCCTTCAGGCATGCCATTTAATCTCTAGGAGTCTCGGTTTCTTTACCTGTAAAGTGAGAATGATGAGCTGATCTTGACAGTCATTTTTACTTCTAAAGCTCTGTGAGACCTGGGAACAAGGCACCTTCATTTCTCTCTCATGGAACATGATTTCTAGAAAAGAACAATTGGGAATCCCAAAATCTGTTACTGTTGATGAGAAATAATGAGGGTGATTCAGCTGCCTTTGAGGATATAAAGGTCTCAGGTAGCCCTTTGAGATAGAAATCCTCATAGAGAGTCTGAAATAGCTAATTTTTTAATGAAACTTCGCTGTGGCAGAAATTTTGCATACTTTGTCATGTTTAAGTTTCATGAGAGCCCCGTAAGGTAATGAAAATTGGTTCCATTTTACAGATGAGAGATGTGAAGCCAAAGAATTACACAACTGATCGCCCAAAGAATTGCACAACTAATTGGTGGCAGAACTTGAACGGTCTTCTGGATCCAAGCTCACATGATTTCCAGTATGTTATAGCAGCTGGGAAAAGATGAAAGACTTGTTCTGAGTGTCTGTGGTATGTGAATACTACATTACATCATCATTTACTCCTTATTCTGGGGAAAAAGCAATTATTCTCATCATTACCTGAAGGGTTATATCCGGTGTTGTCTAACTGCAGCCTGTAGGCCAAATCGGGCCCACCACCTGTTTTGTAAATAAAGTTTTATTGGAACAACACCACATTCATTCATTTACATATTGTCTCTGACTCTTTCAAGCTACAACAACTGATTTGAATAGTTATGACAGAAACAGGATGGCCCACAAAACCTAAACTATTTATTATCTAGACCTGTCCAGAAAAAGTTGTTTGATCATTGGATTAAATTAATTCTTTAGGAACAAAAGACAAGGTTATCACAGGAGTAAAAGGCACTAGGTTGGTAGCCTTGCCTGTAATCTAGAAATCTTCAAGAGAGAAAAACCAACTGATGAATAAAATATGAGATGAAATTATAAGTGTAGCTATTAAATTAATTGACTGATTTCTCACGTAGCTCAAAATTGACTCTGAAAGCCATTCAAGTAAAAGTTCTAAAGATATTTCGAGCAATGGCAACATTATTGGAATAACTGAGTAAGTTATTTTATTATAATTTTTTATTTGGTTATTATGATAGAATGAGGATGTTTATTTTGAAGGAAACTTACATTTATTTGCATAATTTCTGGTAGGTTATGTCTCAAAATGCATATAATTTTCAGGCTTCTTTTATTGAGTTATTCCTGGTGTGATTGTTAATGTGAGAAGATAAATATACATGTAAGATATTAAAATGTTCTTAATCCCTAAATATTGTTTCATTGTAGCCTGCTGCATTTTCCATTGCACGTGAGAAAGCAGAAACTATAACGTAAGCCAACTCTGAACCAAATTGTTAAGTGTATACCTTCCCAACCTTCTGTCAGTCCTCTATGGTTGCCATCATGCTCCAAATCTGCTTTCCCTTTCCTGAATTATTTTTTTGTTGCTTTCAGGACCCAGAGCTCCCCACTATGTAGCATTACCCATGTCTTTTTTCCATGCCTAAGCCCTGTTCCCTTCAAATTTGCTCCCCAAAAACTTAGGAGGATTGTCTCATCTTCACAACGGATGGTGAGTGTCTAGTGATATATGGTCTTCTGTGTGATTTCTACATTTTCAGCTTCTAAAGCATACTCGCTTAGTAACAGCCAGATTTTCATCATGCTTACTAGGTGCTAAGCACTGTTCTCAATGCTTCACACATATTAATTCATTTATCCCTCACAATCATCTCTGCATAGTTACTGTTATTATTCCCATTTTACTGATGAGATGACTGAGCACAGGAATGTCACCCAGTCAGCAGTCAGTGGCTTGGTGGCATCTGAACGCAGGCATTCTGGCTTCAGAGCCTGTGCTCTTTGTCACCACACAATACTGCTTCTCCTCCTGCACCTATTCTAGCTTATGTAACCTGTACAACTGCCCCGTGAGGAAGGTGGATGGGGCAAGTGGGTTTATTATTCCTTGACCGACATAGGGGTGAGGTGACTTTACCTGAGCCATAGCTAGAAAACGGCAGATCTAGAATGGGAACTGAAAACCTTCTTTTTTTAAAACTATATTCTTATTCCACAAAACCATTACTTCCTTCTAGGAAGTAAGGAATCAAACACATTCTTCTTGAGAGACAATGCTGTATAAATTGTTCATCTTTTGGGGAATAATTTTATTATATGGGGTAATGACTGGGGAAAAATGGCTGACTCATAAGAATCAATCTCTAATAGAGTTACATTGGGAACCATGTTAAATTGCTGGAGACAGTTTTTGGCTACAGAAATTGGGGATCTCTCAGAACAAGGCAGAAGGTATGTGACTATGTGGATTTTCTGTGCCAAGTAGAAAATAGCTATAGATAATTCTATTAGTATCACCTCAGGCACCTTCAGGATTTGTGGGATCATCTATTTAGCATCCTGAAAGGGTACTGACATCTGTTAACTCAACTCAATCCCCAGAATGTACGAGCAGTAATTAACTGAAGGACTACACAAAGTTACTGAGGAACCAAATTGCTTAAAAGATGCCGGCAGTGAATACAAGCTGACACTTACAAAAGCTGTCTGTGACTAATCAAAAGACTTTATCAGTGGCTTGCTATCATGATTTAGCAACATGGCCATTGTATTGAGACCTAAATGATGTAATAATTATGTCTAGCAATGAAATATAAGGGCAACTGGTGACACTGAGAAAAAAAAGGAAGAAATCTCATTTCTTTTCTGCCTCAAACTAATTTTTGAAATAGACGTAATTCATTTCAAGCCTGAAATGAATTAAGAACAAACAAGAATATGGTTAACGCAGTTTTCCTTTTCAGTCACAACCAACCAAGAGAAGAACAGGATATGAATGGGAGAACCTGTATGACTGTGTTTAGATTATTGACCTCAGTGTTTGAAACAGGTGGTTACCCAGAGTTTGGCAAATTCTAGCAAAATCTAAATGTACTGCATAATCGGTTGTTGATGTTGACAAAGGCTGCCTCGATCAAAGGTTGGAAGGGCAGCCATAAAACCTTTCAAGGCAACAGATGGGACAAAACAGACTGTTCTGTGATCCAATATAGTTTGGCCTCTTTTTTCTTGAGTAAAGAAAAACCAAATTTATGCCCAGTTCCGAGCAAGAAATATATATCTGGTTTTGGAAGGATAGTGGTAACTTGGTCATGTATGAAAAAAAAAAATCAATGGAGAAATCGCGCGTCCGAGCCATTTCAAGGAATATCAGTTACATGGTGGCTTCCATTACAATTGCACACTCAGGAAGAGAACTTTACCAAGCAATTGACCTCTATGGCCTATGGTATCCTAACTATTTAGATGAAAAATAATTCTTTCCAAGTAGCATCAGTTATCTATGCCTAAATGAAGTGTATTTGTTTTCAAAACTATTCTGTTTCCCAAAATAAGAATTATATCCTGACTTGACATCCACATTCACATAAAAAAAAAAATGTTTCAGAAACAAAACATATACTTTCTCTGGTCAATGTAGCATGATAGTTTTCACCTCTATTCTAATTTATTTTACTATGTTGTCTTTCACTTGAAAAACCAGTTCTCACCTATAAAATTGATTTAACCACTCAATAATGATTCTCAAAAACAGCTTGCAAAAGAGCAAACTGAAGCATATCTCAAGTCTGTGAGTATATGTTCAGCTATAAAGTCAGTGATACAAATACCAATGCAAAAAAGAAATCTATCTTTTATAAATAATTAAGCTTGGTTGAAATTCCTTAGAGTACCAAATTCCACTTTCATCAAGTCCATCTGAAGATATTTTTAAATGAGCTGTATATAGTATGATAAAGTCATTAGCTAACTAAAGAAATGAAATATTAGTCTAGAAAGTATTATATTATTAAAGTAGTACAAATACTAGAGAGATTTTCTGAATATTTAGGTCCTGAGAATCTGTTTTTCAAAAATATTAATTAGTCTTGCCTTAAGGGAAATTCTGTATTTATAGCAGAAGGAAGGGAGGGAGGGAGAAAGGGAAGAAGGGAGTGAAAGAAACGCCAATTGGCAGTGTTTGCTGTTAATGTACGAAAGATTATTTTTCCAAATTCTGCAAAATTGTCCTCTTTTGAGAGCTCTGATACAAAACATGTGTAACAAAACTGATCTAGAACTTACTAAATTATTATTGTTTTTAATTTTGCTTCATGCTAGATCTTTCTAGAATGAAAGATCTCTACTTGTACATGAAAAGCTCAGTAAGGTATTTTTATCAATCTATTTGGAAGACTGTCCTATGTAGACAATTGATGTCTCAGGGCCAGAGGCTGTTTAATGTATCTTTGTATCACCATCACTTCGCACTGGGCCTCTCACATAATCCTACTCAATAAGAGTTGGAGTAATTCTGTTCTACTTATCATCTTACAGTGACCTATATGCTCAAAAACAATTGGGCAGCAAACTCATGATTTGGTACTTGGGAGGGTGAAAAACCAATTTATTTATTTGGTTGAGTTAGTTACAAAGTTAGAAAAACAAACAAAAACCTGTACATCTTGTTTTCTGACATCATGCCCAACTATGGCTACAGGACATCTGTGGAACACTCTTTCAGAATATCTTGTGTTTTTGTGTGTGTGTTTTTTTTAACCACTACTTGAGAAAGATGCTGTATTACAGAGTTCTGTCATCCCATATTACTGTCATCAGAAAGGGTTTCAAGAATAAAGATTGTCTCTAGATTCAGTGGTCCCTTGTGTACGGCCATCCACATAACGGAACCATATAATTCGTTTACACAAATGATATAGATATAGTGATTTATGCCTGGTTTTTTTCCTTTCGAAAAGAACAACAATTTTTATGACTACTTACTAATCTCTGAATATAATGTTCTTGTATTTCCACCTCTACAACTTTGAATATGCTATGTTGTCCATCAGTCATAAACTTCCTCTCAACTCCGAACTTTGACTTGTTGATGTTCAATCTATTCTGCAATGTCTAGTTCATTTGTTACATCTTCAAAGAAGACTGTCCTGGATTTCTCACATAAATGGTATCTCCTTTTCTTTTTTGCACTAACGGCATTGATATTTTTGTCTTGTATATTATTGAGGCATTATTTGTACAATATTTATTTTTCTCTACTAGAGTCTAAGGCTTTATGACTTAAGGGACCTTGTATAATATCCTCAAGGTTTTACACCAGTAGGATCCAGCACAGAGTTTTGCACATAACAGATTTCCAGCCATTAACCATCGTTCATTCATCCAACAAAGTTTTATTGAATCCTTAATTCTGTTGGCAATGTTTAAAGTACTGAAAATACATTGCAAACAAGACAGATAAGGTTTCTGCCCTCTAAACACATTTATACATGAATGTCTAAATTAAAAATATAAATTTATTTATTAACTGTGTGACTACTTAGAACAGTTTTCTTTGGTTTTGGATTTGGACAACTAGATTCAAATCCTGGACCTCCTATCTATAAGATGGGTAATGCTGGAAATATTATTAAAATATACACAAACTTTAACAATGATACTTACCTAACAAATATTATTTGGAAAAATAACAAGCATGTAATTTGTTGGTATCCATTTGTCACTCATTAAGTGTGAATTTCTCTCCCATTTCAAGAGAGTGAGACTCTCTTAGTTGTTCAGGGCATAAAAAGCAATAACTGTTAGTGCTATAAACTACAAGGATATCAAATGTATTAGGATACTAATTTCTCTAAATCAAAATAAGGAAGATTTACCAAAAAATGTTTACTGAATTAATGGGAGAGAAGTTATGTTTTTAATTTTTAATGTTAATTTTTAGATATATTGTTCAACATTTATCATTTTTAATTTTTAAAATTAATTTGGGTTAACCCCAATAATTACAATTAAGTTTATTTATTTACTCTTTGATTGATCTCTTGGCAAAAAAGTAAAATACAATGTGCTCTAGATATTTAAAACTTAGTTAAATATATTTAACTATTAACACATAATTAACTACTGCAATATTTTAATGAAGCCAACATCCTACGCTTCTGTAATTTTGCTCCTATGTTACTTAGAAAGCATCTGTAGATAATACCTTCAAGTTTATTCTAGAATTAGAAAAAGGAATACAATACATATTTGAATTTTTTTTCCCCTCAGGAAACCCACTGGTTTGGGTAACAGCATCAATCCATTTCAATGAAGACCTTTGCTTCAGTGAGCATTCAGCGAACGCTTAGGGTCAAAGTAGGAGAAACTGTCAGTTGTCCACCAAAATATACTCTCCCTTTGTTTTAGAGGTGTTTTTTTCTCCTAGATTATATTTTCTACCCTCACATGCAGTTAAGTTTAGGTGTGTGATGGAGTGCTTGCCAGTGGAATATGAGTGCAAACCGTAACGTGCCATTTCTAGCCCAAGCCTTAGGATGGGCATGCCTCTTCCATCAGCTCGAATCACCACTGTGCAGTAAGTAAAATTGACCAGGTGGGTAGTAGCAATGCACCACCGAATTAAGGAGTAAAACAAGCCACACCACTTAAGCTCAATTTAATAATTATTCACAGCACCTAAATTAATGCCAGTTATCTTCCAGATGTTCGGAATACACCAAGGAACTAAAACAGTGGAAGATCCCTTCCTTTGTGTAGCTTTTATTCCAGTGGGGAAATATAGGCAGTAAACAGGCAGGACAGTAAATGAATAAATTTCATAGTATGTTATATAAAGAAAAATGCTGGGGGAAGACATAAAAGAAAGGTAAGGGGGATAGAGAGTGCTAGTGTGGGTGGGCAGTTTTATAAAGGTGCCATTTTTGCAAAATCTCTTTGAAACAATCTCAACAGATACAAATATTAAACAAACAATACACATTTGCTGAATATTAGCCCTACTTGTAGGCCATATGATATATCTTTTTACTTTAAATAGAAGAGAGGGTGGCAATTTGGGAGGATTAATTGACTGTGGTCACAGGGCAGTCCTAGGGTTCTAAAACCTCTACCTCGTATATGCTTGGTTTAGGTCAAATAATTTTTTTGACTGCTAAAAATACATAAACAAATAAACAAGCAAGCTCTTATTTTGTATCAACTCTCCCCTCACTGCAGCTTTGTAAACTTCCTGGGTAATGGTTCTTTGAGGTGCCGTGTGTCAGACTTCACCTCTTGAGAGAGGCACATACTAGTATTATTATTCACCATCAAAATGTGTGTGGATAGGTAGTCATTCTCTAGAAGCTATAATCCCATCTCTGCTCTGAACAACCTATATAGCTAACTGTCTTAGTCTGGACAACGCTAAGCCGCCATTATGAAAGACACACAGGGATAGTGATTTAAACAGTGTTACGTGTCTATTTTCACAAACATACCACTCCTGAGGTCATGGTTCCAGGCCCATCGAGCTGCTGAGCTCCAGGCCATCACTTAGGGACTCAGATTTTTGTCCTGTACTCCACACTCACATATGTAACTACTGCTAAACTGATTGTCTTTGGGTTAATATTAAAGTTCAGGGCCGGGAGTCACTTCTGAATGATTAGTGCCTATGATTTAGTTACTGATAAAGAGTTTGAATATCGTTCCTGCTCCTAAGTTCCTGCACAGGATGGCCAGGTCTGTTTTTACAACTCAATCTTATGTAAGCACTCCTCTCTCCAAGCACCTGGCCACCTCCTTTATCTCTGTCCCTCACTTACCCCTGCTTTCGTTGGGTTTGGGAGCTCACCATGCTTTTTCTTGCTTATGCCTTTCTCTCTGTCTAGAATTCCGTATTTGCCTCCCTCCCCTGTTGCATGTGGAGCTCCTGCTTCTTCTGTGACTTTAATGTGAAAAGCCAGTTCCTCAGGGAAACTGTGGGTCCATAGTACCTTCTCTGACACTACTAGCTGAGCTTCCTTTTACATGTACCGGGTTTCCCCGAAAATAAGACCTAGCCGGACAATCAGCTCTAATGCGTTTTTTGAAGCAAAAATTAATATAAGACCGTTCGATTTTACTATAAGACTGGGTATAATATAATATAATATAATATAATACAAATACCAGTCTTATATTAATTTTTTCTCCAAAAGACGCATTTAGAGCTGATTGTCCGGCTAGGTCTTATTTTCAGGGAAACACGGTATGTAGGGTTCACTGAGTATCTCCTTTGTTACACTTAGGATTACTGGCTCAATGTCAGTCCTTCCTAAGAGACTGTAAGCTTCCTAAGGGCAGGAGTTGTTCTGTCTCATTCACTGTTCTGCTATTTTACCTTTAAAAGGTAAACATAGGAGCTGCTCAACAAGTGTTTGTTGAATGAATGAATGAGCGACAATGTCCCACTGTCAGAGAGGAAGCATTCTCATAACATTTATAACTGATTTCTAAGATAATTGAGTTTATTTTGGCTTCTTCAAAACCAAAAAAAAAAAAAAAAAAAAAAGTTGAATCAGCATTTGATGAATAACTACAATTTGCCAAGCATTGAAGCACTGTGAGATGTTACGAAAGATACAGTGGTAGGATCCATTCCTTACAGAAGACCAATTTAGGCATTTTGGGGCCTTCATGGCACTTGCACTTGACTTAATCATTAATGAATGTATACTTGAAATGCATGAAAATCCATACCAGTGTGCACCTCGTAAAATTTAAAATAAAAATATCTGAATGGATTTTTGTTTTTTTTTGTCCTAATTTTTAAGATACACTATCTCACTCAAACTTTAGTAACTTGGATTTAATTTTCCACTTTTATTTGATTTTCAGGGGTCTGTCTTGTTAACAGAAGCTGACAGTGGCTTACTTTCAATTCTACTGTAGGTACGTATATTGGTAATGGAGAAAGAGGTGGCTTAATGTGATACAATAAACACAAGCCCAAAGTAAACGACCTACTAGGAAAATCTTTACCTCTTTCACATTACTTTTCCCATCTGCACGATTATTACATGAGACTACATGAGCTTTGAGGTCTCATGAGCAGCCTGGCTGTCAGTGATTCCTAGTGCCCAGTGCACAGATAATTTAAAGGTTATAATTCTTGAACCGGCTCCTAGATTGTTGATCCAAAAACCAGGTTATGTATTTGAGGATTTATTGTATAATATTTGAACTGAAAGTCGTGCAGGCTATAACATTTCCACTTAGGATCCAAATATTTCCGTATCCACCAGAAAGCTTGTCTGGATGAAATCAAGCTTTCATTTGTAATGAAAATCAGTAACTCCTTTAAATATAGATTTATGTAAATAATAAATTGCTGAATGATTACTTTTCTCCATTGTATAAAACCTTCCCCCATGCTTAAACCTTAGGCCCCGTCATTTTTAATAACTGTTCCTGTGATGCTGATCACAGACCTCGGCAGAAACGTGAAATAAAATCAGCCGCCCCAGTGTTTTTAACACCTTTTACTTAAACTGCACGTGAACCTGTAACACTGTAAAGATTAAAGAAAATTATCCATTCATTGTTTGTTTGTTTGTTTGTTTTAGGTAACGTTTTAAATGTTGGTTTGCTTTTCTTCTGTCCCACCTTCACTCTACGTTTTGCTTTGTTTTGTTACATCTTGCATCTGTTTTTCAGTTTATTGCTCTGGTGATAAATTTTAATTTATATTTATTTTTTATATCCAGGGTATTTATTCTATTTGTACCCACTGACTCACAGGCCAGGATGGTGATTGTTATACAGTAGTTTACTTTAAAAGAAATAGGACTGCTCAAGCAGCTAATACGGGAAGATGTATCACCAGCCTGAATAATTGTGACAACCATAGACCGTATCAGTGTCTGTTTGTTTGCACAATACCCTCCTGCATTAAGAAAGCCGTCCCAGCTGTCTTGGGCTCTGGAGTCACCCATTTCATCACTTGACACTGCGGCAGATGTTATGGACTGATAACAGACTTCACTTCATTCACTCCACATCTAAGATTACCCCTGGAAAAAAAATCTAATACATTATAACCCTCCCAGCCATTTGTTAAAAAAAAAAGAAGAAAAAAAAAGATCAGCAATTTATTCCCTTTTTTAGCATTAAATTGTGGGGCTTTTCCCCCCCTCTTTGAATGCACATACTATTTAAAAACGGCCATTTAACACATTCATTGCATGGTTTTCTGTAGGCAAGAAAATCAGTGAAGGACAAGAATGATTTAATTGAATTAGGACCAGATCAGATTTAGAGTCGATGCCTCATATTACCATTATGTACGAAAGATGCTGTTTGCCTTAGTGATGGAGACACGTGCTGCATTCACGGGTTTCTTAGAAGTACGTGCTTCGGTTTTTCTCTGAAAAACTGAAAAAGGAGAGCTCAGTCTGGGATTTAAAAGGAAGTATAAAATCTGCATTAAGTTGAACAGATTTCTTAGCTAAACAGCAGATTCTCCCTTTAGTTTAGGAAATTCAAGGTGTCCTATAAATGTAACACAAATAGGATTGACCACTGCTTACAGATCACTCAAACAGTCTGAAAAGTGGGCATTTCCTACAGAAAAATAAATAGATCTTATGGGATAAGTAGACACCAATGAGTAAGAATGTGCAATGGGGCCTGTTTCTTAGATGTGAGAACGCTTTGTGGTTCCACAGGGTGCATTGTTGTTCAGGTTGTAGATGAGCATGCAACGGAAGGGGATTTCACAGTTTGGAGTGACGGGAGGGGGTCGGTGGTTCGAGGGCACTGCATGAAATCCCAATCTTGAACTTGCATGCAGAGACCTCAAGTTTGCATTCTACAGTCAATCACTGCCACCATTTTTTACATCTATGTCTAACTTAAGTTTGCTCCTTGGGGCAGCTGTTAATCTGTGAATCCAGCATGTATCCATAACCCTCACCCAGAAGCAAGGCCTGCAAATCCCCAAGCAGCCAGAGGTGCTCGGACTACTGGGGCCAGGAGAGAAAGGCAAGGGGGTGGAGAACAGACATCATGGGACAAGACAGTGACTGTTAGAGGGATTATTCCTATTCACTGTCAGATACCTAGCATTTCAAAGTTTACACACATGTTCTTTCACATTTATTACATCATTTTTGTTTGCATCGTCCATCACACTAAAATGATACACACAGGGCAGATTACCAGTCCCTAGTTTACAAGGGGGACACTGAGCCTCAGAGAGATTAGAAGGCTTGTCTAAGGTCTCACAGCCAGTACGTGACAATTACTTCTTTCAGCCCAGGTCTGCCAAGTCACGTATTCCTGCTGCTAACATTTTATGAATTCTAAAGAGAGCAACGGACGTTACTTAGATAAAACATCATGCAATCTCATGGGGTAAAAGTACTTTGCTGAACATTCCTAAGAAGCGCGCCTCTACGTCCATGATGATTGCTAATCTTTTTCTTTTTCTTTTTTTTGAGGATTTTTACTAAAATACAGCTAACATACAATATTATATTAGTTTCAGGTTTGCATCATAGTTATTCAACAGTACCCACCTAGCTCTGTACAGTGTTATTACCACATTATTGACTTTATTTCCTATGCTAAACAAGTGATCACCATGATACATCCAGCAACCATCTGACACTGTACCACGCTATCACAATATTACTGATCTCACCCCGCCCCTTTTTAAATTGTTCAATTAGAGTTGACATTCAATATTATTTTATTATATTTTCAAGCATATGGCATAGTGGTTAGACATTTATATAATTTAGGGAGTGATTCCCCTAACTAGTACCACCATATTTGTTACTATATTATTGATTATATTCCCTACTTTACATCCCCATGACTATTTTGTAACTACAAATTTGTATTTCTTTATACCTTCGTCTTTTACACCCTGCCCCTAACTCCGTTCCCATCTATCACCCTGATAGATCTAGTACCCATCTGGCACCATACCTAGTTATTACAATATTATTGACTCTATTCCTTATGCTATACCTTACATCCCCAGGACTACTGTGTAACAACCAATCTGTACTTCCTAATCCCTGCCCCCTTCACCCATCCCTAACCACCTTCCCATTTTAAAGAAGTCCCTCTAAGATTCCTCGTAATACTGGTTTGGGATGATGAACTCCTTCAGTTTCTTCTTGCCTAGGAAACTCTTTATCTGTCCTTCAATTCTAAATGATAGCCTTGCTGGGTGGAATAATCTTGGTTGTAGGTCCTTACTTTTCATCACTTTGAATATTTCCCACGAATCCCTTCTGCCCTGCAAAGTTTCTGTTGAGAAATCAGCTGACAGTCTCCCTTGTAAGTGACTAACTGCTGTTCTCTTGCTGCTTTTAAGATTCTCTCTTTGTCTTTAACCTTTGGCATTTTAATTATGATGTGTCTTGGTGTGGGCCTCTCTAGCTTTATCTTGTTTGGGACTCTGCACTTTCTGGGCTTGTATATCTATTTCCTTCACAAGGTTAGAGAACTTTTCTGTCATTTCTTCAAATAGGTTTTTAATTCCTTGCTCTCTTTCTTCTCCTTCTGGTACCTCTATAATGCTAATGTTGGTACACTTGATGTTGTCCCAGAGGTCCTGTAAACTCTCAATTTTTTGGATTCTTTTTTTCTCTTTGCTGTTGTGATTGGGCATTTTCTGCCACCCTATTGTCATGCAGAGTGTCATGCGTGGTGTCAGCTCCAGCTCCCCACATAAGAATGCAGGATATGGTGAGGCCAAAAAGGAACACCCACAGAGCCATAGATAGGGGAGTCATATCACTATATTCTCACTGGCGGCTGGGTTGGAGCGACACAGGAAGCAGGAGCCACACTATCTGCAACCTGCCGTCCACTTCTCTCTGCCAACCAACCTCATTTGCTAACTGCAATCCACTCTTGCTAGCTCAGCCACCATCTTCTTGCTAGCCCCCATTTGCTGTTAGCGTAGCCACGGCAGTTATATTAGTGGCCAATGGCTCACTGGTTACAGCTGACGGCCAACTAGCCACAGCTGATGGCCATCCAATCACAGTTGATGGCCATTTACTACCTGAGCCAGCACCTTTCCACATGAGGCTGAGAGCCTGGAAACTGCACTCCCGGCTCTGTCCCCACACTCTACCCCTAGAGGGTCTCGCCTCATAATCTATGTGACAAGCATTTTCCACGAGGAGCCCTGTGTGAGAAGCCTAAAGGTGAATGCAATATCCTGGACATAGCCAGGCTCTCTGTGCACAGCCAGGGTTTCTTAGGGTACCACCAGTCCTTCTGGGCACAGCCAGTCTCCCCGGGCACAGCCAGGACCTCTCAGGGCACTGCCAGTCTCTGGGCACAGCCAGACTTCCTGGACACAGCCAGGGTTCTCAGGGCACTGCTACCCTTTCTAGGCACAGCCAGACCCCCTGGACACAGCCAGGGCTTCTCATGGCTTTGCCACTCTCTCTGGGCACAGCCAGACTTACTGAACACAACCAGGGTTTCTCGGTACCACCACCCTTCCTGGGAATAGCCTGACTTCTTGGGTACAGCCAGGGTTTCTCAAGGTACCGCCAGTCTTTCTGGGCACAGCCAGGATTCTCATATATTCTCGACAGTGGTCGGTTGAGACACAAAAGCACACATCCGCTAGTTCTACTACATGGCAGTATGTTCCCAACCAAACAGTCAAGCGGTCCAGTAAATTAAGGATAGAAAGCAAGTCCCTATAGTCCCTAGTCATTCTTCAGGGCTGTCCTTGGGGTGAGGGACGACCTTGACCTCACTCTCATCTCCCACAGAGGACTCAGCAAGCGTTTCCTCCTGGGACTACAAGTCCTGCATCAGGGCTGCCTCAGCAAGCACTTCCCAGCCCACAGGGCTTCAATGATCTTTGCTTTCTCTGGCCTATGCTGGTTGGGGAACCATCCGTGTCTTCCCACACCTCCACAGGGGTCCAACTCTCCGGCAGCTGCTCCTCCTGGTCTTCCTGAGACCGAGTGTTCATACGCACAGACTGCTCCACCACCCTTCGGAGACCTTTGGCCGGCACCGTACCCTGCTTGCTGTGCCATGTGTCATTCTGGGTGTCATGTGGGATATCATGCGGGGTATCAGCTCCTACTCCCCACATAAGAATTCAGGATATGGTGAGGCCAAAAAGGAACACCCACAGAGCCATAGATAGGGGAGTCATACCACTATATTCTCGCTGGCGGTTGGGTTGGAGACACAGGAAGCAGGAGCCACACGATCCACAACCCGCTGTCTACTCTACCAACCAATTTCATTTGCTAACTGCAATCCGCGCTTGCTAGCTCAGTCACCATCCGCCCCCTGCTAGTTTAGCCATGGCAGTTATATCAGTGGCTAATGGCTAACTGTTAACAGCTGATGGCCAACTAGTCAGAGCTGACGGCCATCTACTACCCAAGCCTTTCCATGTGAGGCTGAGAGCCTGGAAACTGTTCTCTGGGACTCTATCCCCACACCTATCTTCTACATTGCTGGTTCAATTCTCTGCCTCATCTAATCTACAGTTGACTCCATGCAATATATTCTTCATTTCCGTTTTTGTATTCTTTATTTCTGATTGGTTCTTGTTCATGTTTTCTATCTCCATTTTTATATTTCCCATCTCTTTGTTAAAATTCTCCCTGAGATCAGTGAGCATCCTTTTAAGCAGTGTTTGGAACTCTGCATCTGATAGGTTGCTTGCCTCCATTTTGTTTAGTTCCTTTTCTGGAGCTTTGTTCTGTTCTTTCATTTGGGATATGTTTCTTTGTCTCCCCTCTTTGGCTGCCTCCCTGTGTTTGTTTCTATGTATTCGGTAGGACTGCTATGTCTTCCAGTCTTAGTAGAGTGGTCTTATGTAGTAAGTGTGCTGTGGGGCTCCGTGGAACAGTCTTTCTGGTCACCTGAGCCACACGTTCCAGGTGTGTCACTTAGTGGGCTGTGTGTGCCCTCCTCTTGTAGTTGAGCCTTGGTTGATAATTGCACATCAGTGGGAGGGACTGACCTTTAGCCTCACTGGTTGTGAGGACTGGCCTTGACTACAGGGGAAGAGTTGTGGTGCAGGGGCTGACCCTATGGAGCAGGATCTGCCTCAGCAGGGCTCTCGGGCCTGCCCAATCCACCCCCTGGGTGAGTCGTACTTGGAGGTGGCTGGATGATGCTCCAGCTCGTTTTGAAGCTGGCCACTTGGGGGTGCCAGCCCCAGGACCACCTTAAAAGTGATCTGCTGTGGGTCAAGTTCAGCCACAGCCCATGCCCGGAGCCACCCAGCAGGAGCCACAAAGCAATCTGAAAAGCAGCGGTGCCATGCTTGGATGCTCCTTGAAAGGCCAAGCCTCAAATCAACACCAGCTGCCGCTAGTGCCAGGCTTAGAGCTGCTCAGCCAGAGGTACAGGACATGCTCAAGCTGGATGCTGCTTCTCTGGGTTCCGTGAACCTTTGAGAGACCCTAGGAAAGTCTGCAGCACGAGCCGAGGCAGAAAGTTTGTATGAAAAAGCCACTGGAAGCAGCTTGGGTGTGACTGAAAGTTGGGTGGGGCCAGGTCTTGAATCGCCAGGGCGTGATGAGCAACTGGCAGAGACTCAGATATGGTGGCCACCTGTGTCCACACATGGGGATGGGAGAGGACTCAGCAAAGGAATAATGGCCTCCACCAGTTCTTCCATCCATGAAAAAGCTGCCTCTCCAGACCCAGACAACTCAGTTCCCCACTATATGTCCCTGTCACCTTTCCAGTTGCTGCCCCAGTGCTGGAGCTCAGAGCAAGTAATTCCATGGGTGGATAAGTCTGTGGGCGGTCCGTTTAAGAGGAGAACCTGCGAGTGAAGCCGTGCTCAGTCTCAGTCACAATCTCCGCTGGTTTTCATAACCAGAAATTAAGAGGATTTCTCTCCCCAGCACTGGAACGTTGGGCTGGGGTGGGACTGAGACCTCTCGCTTCTCTGGGGGTCGGGGGACCTCCACAGCCAAAATACCCCTCCTGATCATTAATGGTCACACACGGGTGTGGGACCAGCCAGTTCAGAGTCTCTTCCCCCTCCTACCGGTCTGGAGGTAGGTCCCAGTTGTAGGGCTTCGGTTCCGCAAGATTTTAGGTAATTTTCAGTGCTGGTTGTTTTGTAGTTTAGTTGTAATTTTGTTGTGGTTGTGAGAGAGGGTAAGCATAGCATTTACCTACTGCATCATCTTGGTATTTGATTGCTAATCTTTAAAGACTGTGTTTGAGATTCATTCTTAGTTTGTCCCTAATAACTGTATGTATCTCCCTGCCATTGTCTTCCAACACACCACTACTACGAATTGGCATGGGTGAAGGACCAGAGGTCCGAAGATAACTCTGCAACAATCATACAGTCAGAAAATTTCCTTTTAATGCTAACCTTTCCTCAATAAAATATTATAAGAAAAAAATAAAAAGTAAAAAACACGTTCATGGTGTTTTCCATTTGCTGAGCCTGGGTAAAGAACAAAGGAGAGATCGTTTCGTAGCCAGTTTTCTTCTCCTTTTTCTCCCTGTTCTCACATAGCCCCAGTGACCCATGGGCCAGGATGGCGGCAGTTCAGGGGTCCAGGGCGGAAGATAGGGAGAAGGGACTACTGCCAGCCCAGTGAGGTGACAACAGTGAAGTTTATACATCATGTCAGTCTAAGCCGATGCAAGGGAATTCCATGTTGGCAGCCGAGTTTTGAATCCATGCTCCACATAAAACAATACACCATTAATTAGAGAAGGCTTGACCTGGGAGTCTAAACGTGTGCAGGAGAGATGGGCTTTTTATTTATCCTAGGAAAGTGAAGTCTTTGTCACTACTGCCAAACCTCATGTTGACGAGGGCGGGACAGGCATTATTCTGGCGGCGCTGGCCGTCCTGCTCCAGCTCTCCCAAATGCAGGTTGTTTGAAATCTAGAAATACATAAGTCTAGCACTGCTGGGCACTTGTGGGTTTCCAGTGCTAGACAAGAGTGGATTCTGACATGGAATCCAGCAGAAATACCAAGGGGCTGAGGACACAGAGCAACCCCAGGTTTGGTTCCGAGAGGTTCTGATCTCTGAGGAGGTGGATGAGGAAATAAGAAATAGAGGCACCTGGGCAACAAATGAGCAGCGCAGGTAGAGTATAGGATCCTTCCTAACCTCTACGCTGAAAGAACTAGAGAGAGCCACTCAGAATTCTGTATCCAATCAAGCCAGTAGTTACAGACTGCCTATGTGGGCCCCATAAATTTATACGTTGAAACCCTGCCCCCCACCCACGTGATTATCTTAGGAGGTGGGGCCTTCAGGAGGTAATTAGCTTAGCTGAGGTCATGAGGGTGGAGCCCTCATGAAAAGGATCCATGCGCTTATAAGAGTCAGGAGAGAGCTGGCTTCCTCTCTCTGTTCTCTGTCATGAAGGGTACAAAGGTAAATCCATGACTACAGCTGAGAAGAGGGCCCTCACAAGAACCCAACCACGCTGGCACCTTGATCCAAGACTTCCAGGCTCCAGAACTGTGAGAAATTAAGTTCTGTTGTTTATAGGCCACCTAATCTGAGGTTAGAGCAGCTCGAATGAACTAAGATGCCAGCTTGGCTTTGCGCAGTCTGGAGGTCCAGTGAGAGACAGGTATGCCGGATGAGAAAACAGACAGAGATTAAGTTCCCCAAAAGCCAGCAGTAACATCAGTAAGAGAAAACAGTGACTTCTAAGGACATAGAGTCCCAGGATTACCCATGCTTAAGGCAGCCAGATTTACTAGGACGCACAACTCATGGGGCAGTAATCGTTATGTATTCCGAGTCCTAGTAAGGTTGATTTAGAAATTAGGAAAGGTTGGTAATGAAAGTGTTAGGGGTCAAGCTGATCTAAGGCTTAGTGCCCTACAAACATAAAAGGAATCTTAAAGTTTCTGCATCGCAAGCCAGAAAATGCTTGCTTCCGTATTTCACTGCTTGTATATCACACATGCTTTCACACTTGAACATCTTTGAAATGAAAATACATCCTAGAACCAGTAGTACTTCACACTTACAATTAGAGGTGTGTTGTTTTTCTTATTAACACAATATAATTGTGGTTGTTGAAATAGAAGTTATCCAAAATTTGATCAAGTGATTTTAGGTGACTACTATGAATAAATAACAAAAGAAAAAAAAAGCTCACAAAAAACAAAACACAAACAAACAACAGCAACAGCAAATCTCAGGTGAGATACCTACATCTAGTCTAAGAGAACCCAGGATCTCTTATGACAGTGGGTCTAAAAGGAAGACTAGCAAACCTCAAGATAAAGATCAAGTAAAAAGAGAAACGATTTTGCTGAAAGAATAATACATTGTTTGAGTAAGCTGAATTCTCATAAATTGTCTCTCAATTTCTAACTTATATCTGTAAGATTATTAGCACTGAAGAGCATGTTTAATTTTAATTTTAATTACCTATAGCAAAGAAAGGTTGCAAATTGGAATATGAGGCCAGGCAATAGGCCCAGAGTGCTTGGGCTGATGGGAGAAATTTCTCAATCCGTTGAATTATGAAGAGGGGGGAGACTGTTCAAGAGGCAGCATTGATACATTCCGTTTGAAGATATTCTTGAAAAGGAAACTCAGCATAGAAACTTTTATTTATTTTTTAATCTGTTTTAGATGGCATTTTCTACTTTATAAAATTATGTGCATTCCTGAAAAGTTCTATGCTACATTGATAAAATGTTAAAGAATGTGAGATTTAATAAGCGCTGGGCAGACCTCTTGTAAAATGAGTAAATGTTTTTCGTTTATCTATCCTATAAATTTGAGTTGTCAGGTTGATATATGCCTACACTTAAAATGATACTAATAATGACCTATAAAAACACTAATTAGCTCTAGCTCTGATCACTCTTCTATATAACATATTCGAAGATAAAACTCTTGGCTTTAAGGAGTTTGCATTACAAGACAGAGATAAAATATAAAAAGAGCTTGCATTCTTAGTAGATCAGATCTGGAATGGCTTGGAGATGAAAGTGAAATGTTCTGTCAGTTGGCATGAGAGGAAGGCAGTAATATTTTCCTTTTGGGTCATGAAAATCTAGTGTTATTTAACCCTCCCAACTAAGTTCTAAGGTTTTCCATGATCTTAGGATCACTGATCTTTCCCTGGTCACTGATCTTTCACTTGCCTTGCCAGCAAGGGATCAGTGCTTGCCTCCCCGGGATTTTATGGCTACCTCAGAGTCCCTGGACCCCTTAGGGAAAGACCTCTTCTTATCAACACATTAGTTGTCTCAACCTGGGTGTGACTCTGTGATCACCCTGATTGCAGTAGAACCCCAGGGAATTACGCAGGTGACCTGAATTACTTTTTTTTTTTTCCCCCACTTGGGAGAAGGCAGACCTTTGCTCTAAGAGAAGCTTGGAACTAGGGATCCTCGTTTCCATATTATAGCGGAAAGGAAATGTTTTGCCAGTTAGCTCCTCATCAATCCACAGAGACCAAAATTTTTATGCTTCCTACTACTTGATGTCATTCCAATGCTTAAGAAATGTAAAGGACCTGACCTATACTGGTAATGAGGGAATTGAAAACAATAATGAGGTAAAGGAAAATGACAACGCAGTTAGGTAAGGGTCTGAGTAAGCTAAGGCAGCTGGTAGAGCCAACTGAAGTAGAATCCATCGAAGGTCAGATGATAACTTCAACAAAAACAGTAAGGAGACTGATCAAGTAGATACGTTCAGATCACACACACTAAAAGTAAAGAGAAATTTTCAGATTAAAAAATGCAATGATTATCAAGTTCAAGGTAAAGTAAAATAAATCTTCACAACACAAAGCAAACACACAGAGACAAAAGAGATGGAAAACAGGGGAAAGATAAGCATCTTGGAAGAGAGATCCAGGAAGTTACCATAGGAGTAAGAGATTCATAAGAAAAAGGATGTGAAGCATATGGAGTGAAACTTGAGCAAAAAAAAAAAAAAATGTGAAAACATGGAAACAACGCAAATACCTGCTATAGGAAAAGCAGTGACAAAACTGGGATAATTACTAAACAAAATCATATACAAAGTCAAATAAATGAACGAGAGCAACAGAACAATTTGACTAAATTTCAGCAATGTAAGTCACAGATTTCTATATATGGTATGACATCCTTTTTATAAATGTAGAAACACATAAAATTTTAAAAATATTTTAAGTAATGTGTACTGATGCAATAAAAGTCTATAAAAAGGAAAAGTGTAGAAAAAAATGAACCCAGATTTTTGGATCTTACTGCATTGGGTAGGCAGAAGTAGTGAGATGGGTTGATGAGAGAACAATATGGTTAACTACACATTATTGCCAAGATCTTAGCTTTCATTTTGCCTGGTAGTTTTGGAGGTTGTTATTGCTTTATTTATTTATTTATTTATTTATTTATTTATTTATTTATTTATTTATTTAAAATAGTTGATGTCAGTGTGCCATGAACCAAGTATAATAAAACTAATTTGGTGCAACTGAAGCTCCCCTCCCCAAATGTTTAAGTAAGGAGTGGAATAGGTTACGTTAACAAAAGTAAATGAAAAAAGACATATGGAGTGGCAGAATATAAAAAATTGGGAAATAGAATTCATGACAAAAATCATTAAACAGGACGAAGAAGACAATTACATGGCAGTCATCACCACTCAGCATGACAATGGAATCAAAAACACTAAACACCGTCCATATGAAAAGCAAAATACATATGGAAAGTTATATTAGAGGTTGAGAGAATTTTACTATAATATCAGAGAGGAAGATGTAGTGTTTTTCTTTATGAATGAACAGATTAAAAAATGTAAGGACACAAAATATTTAAACAATAGAAGCAACAAGCTCAATATAATAAATGTGTATATATAAAACATACCAAGAAAAGAAAGAATATATATTCTTTTCTTAGAGCCATGGAAAATTTGCAAGAATTACTCATGTATTTAGCCACAAAGAAAACTTAAATCCCATAAAGTAGAGAGTTTAAAACCCACATTATAGGAAAGTAATCCCAGATATAATACATAAACAACAAAAACAACTTCAAACTTCTTAATTGCTTGGATTTAAAACAAGTCTCGAAAAGAATCCCTGGAAATCACAAAAATCACAATTTATTTTTTTGAAGAAAAAGCAGTGTAAAGAACATTTTATACCAATCTTGGAAACAAACAAAAGCATGCAAATAAACTGAAATCTATCATTGGTCAATGTTATCAAGAGTTTGAGCATCAGGTAAAGGGGTGGTTTCATTAGAAACGCTGTCACTTGGTATTGCTTAAGGAGAAGGACAGGTTTTGCTTAAGTTGTCAGGACAGGTTTTATGAACAACAAAAAAAACAAACAAAAAAAGCTTTTTTAAAGCCAGACTCAGAAGTGTTTAGAACAGCTCAAAAGAAGAAACATGAGAATTGTTTGAGATGGAGAACCTAGAAGACTTGGAGCCGCCTTGAATACGGGTGAGATGACAGGTGGCAGGAAAATGTTGGATTCCAGGATTCTTGGTCCGACAGAAAAATAGTTAATGTGTGGCATTTGTCATACCTTTTCCATCTGAAAAGTGCAGCCTTCCCAAGTCCCCAGAGCGTGACCATTAAGTAGCAGAATGTTCACAAATTTTCTCTCTCCTTTTCCTTCTTTTTAATGAACAGTGGAGGGCAGGGAAACAATAACCAAAAACAAACAGAAGCTACACTACGGTAGGTGTCAGAAAAAGCAAATGATTTCTCTTTTTCCCCCAAATATGCCTGTGTTTCACTTGCCAAAAGCTGCAGATGAAGGACCCTTTGGAAAGCCCCTCCACTTTGACTCACGATCTGCAGCAGTTTCTTTTTGATACAACTACCAGGGAGGTATATTGTTGTGTTTGATAAAAGGTTGTTATTGGAACAAAAAAATGTGTTTTTTCCTTCCCATGTAATATGTAATAAAACTACTCTATGAAGTCTCAATGAACTCTCTCAATTGAGAAAAATACAGACAATTTTCATTGTAAGTGAATGTCTCCAATTCATTCCTTTTCTATGGAAGGAAGACATGCAACAGTAACTTACTGTAGGCCACATTTCATAAGATATAATCTATTCCATTATTCTTGTGTATGTTTCATATGAAAAATGTTATGAAGTTTTCTTCCCCCTCACAAAAATACATATTCCCTTATCTCATTAAGTCCCTATCTCACACAACACCCATTCCCCTGCTGCAGCCCAGGCCCTCTGCTCCCTCCCCAGGGTCTCCCCAGATTGCATTGCTATTTAAAAGGTGTAAAAGGAATGCATGCATTTCATTCACACACAGTCAGTCCATTGTTCAATTTAAAATCTCAGGCAAATGCTGATGAAATTCTGAGAATGAAATGAGCCTGGGTTTGGTTGACTGTGTCTGGTGAGATTTGGCATTATTTCCCAAATGCTATGACTTACAATTTTTGTTGTATGTAGAATGTAATATTGGTTTTGATTCATTGTACTATTTTAACCTAGAGATGACCTTATCCTTGTCAGAAATGCCCATTTTTCATTTCCATTTATAGGGTACACACGTTGACAAAAGTCAATCAGAGAGAGTATTGCAACCAAGAAAATTGCATTTTATCTACACATTTGACGTTTTTATGTGCTTCGATTTTTATTTCTGTTTGATTATAAAATTAATGCATGCATATTTGTGAAAATCTAAGCACTGCAAAGTATATAAATCCAAAATTGAAGGTTATCTACTTCCTCTCTATTCTACCAATCAATTAATTCACTCCTAGATAGTCACTGTCAAAAGGTTTGGCATGAATCCTTCACACACACACGCACGCACATGCACACGTGTACACAAATATTCATTTATAATTTATATACTTTTTATTTTTAAAATTATAAAATAATATTGTACTTGCTGTTCTCCAAAAGTAGTTTCTGCTTAGAACATAATGAATTTCCATGTTACTACCTATAGATTTATCTCATTCTTTTAAATAGCTATATAGTATTTTTTTGCTCTTAAAATCAAAGATGCAATGAATATTATTTTACAAAATATTTGACTACTGGATCCACAAACCTTTTTTATTTAATTTTGATAAAGCATATATTTTGACAGTTTTGTAAAACTTTAAAGATGTCTAAATGCCCTATAAAAATTGTACCAGTTTACATTCTCTGCTACCTACTCTAATGACATTATTCAATGAGTAAAATAAAATTTTATTCTTTATGACTCACTTAATGTAGATTTCTTAGTGTCATAGGCAAAAGGTGTATACTGGCTCATTTTAATAAATAAGACTTGAAACCCTGTTAAAATGTGTTTATTCATAGCTCTGCCCATTACTTATGTACGTATGTGGCCATGTACACATTATTTAATGTCAGCATATGAACCTTTGTCGTGAAGATAGAAGCACATGTCTTGGAATTGGAATAGACGTAAAAAGATAAACCTGCGGGGAAGGTATATTCAATTGAAAGCACAGGAGGAAAAAAAATGCATTTAGCTACAGATATATACACACCCATGCGCATATATTATTGAGATAATACATTATAAATAAGATGAAATGAGACCAAATCTCATTAGTATCTATTTACATATGTTAAGTGTGGTCTTTAGAAACTAAAAATGTTTTTCTCATGTTTTTCAATACTTAAAAGATTTCCCACCTTATGTCTCATACATAGGACCTTGAGACATGAAGAACTAAGTGATGACATATATTTATGTAAAGCTCAGTGTGGTTTCAGACATTAGTAAAATAGAAAGTATCCAGTTGTACTCATAAGAGGTCATGATCATTTTCATGTGCAGAGGGCAGCGATGATTTATATGAAACCCCCCTGATGTCTTAGTGCCTATATTTACCTAGGAAACTATGGTTCAGGAAATAAGATTCAAGGAAATGACATATTTGCTCTAGATGTAATATTAATACAGTGCCAACAATATTGCATCTTTGGAAGAAAATATAAAATGTTAAAATCGAAGCTATATTACAATTCAAGATAATTTTTATGTCACTCTTAACCATCTGATTTGACCTATAAAGACATAGTGGCCTGATTTTATCACATTTATTCTTTCATGCTAATATCAAAATATATTCTCTAAATGTTAGTCAACTTATATCATTCTCATACATATATTTTTTAAAAATTTAAAGCATGTATGTAAAAGCAAAATAAAGTGTCTTCTTTGAGGACTCAAAACAAAACATCATCAACTTTGCTCTACCATGTATAACAGAAAAGAAAATCAGCAGACTTGGAAAGCCGTGGAGCAGTCATCTAATCCCGGTAACTGAGTTAACTGACAAAGATTGCTCAGCCTCATCACTGAAAATCAAGATACTTTGTAAGCCAGTATGTGATAATCAGCTAGTCAGCAAGCTTGTTTTGCATTTCTATATTTGAGATCAAGACAAATCTTTTTTCTTAGCAGCTTTCTTGAGAATATTATCAACCTATACTGGGAAAACACTTTAATAAGTCTGTTTGTGTTAATGACAGTAGTAATAGTAAACGCTTTTGTAGCACTTACTGTGAGCCAGGCACAGCTAGAAGCATTGTATGTACATCAATCAATTTAATTGTCTTTCGTTTTCTTTACAGGTGAAGAAAATGAGATGCAGAGAGGTTAAGCCATCTTCCCAATGTCACACAGCAAGTAAGTAACAGTCTGGATTTAATCTCAGACCATCTGGCTACAAGTCCTTGTTGTTATTCAGAATACTATAACAGTTTCAGCTAACATATAATGGCTTTGTTTTCACCTCCCAACTCATTATTTGACTAATTAGGATAACCTTTAATATAAAGATGAATTTGGTAACTTGGTCAACTTCGAAATTAATGTTTCTGATGAATATCAAAGCTATATCCATACTAGAAAAATAAAATAGAAACACGAAAAATCAATAGTTTAATGTATGCAGAAAATATAAAGAGGCAAATGATTCATACAAAATATAACAACAATTTCTCAAATGCTCAGAAATCAGGTACTTTCTCGCTGTTATAGACATAAATATGGAACTGTAAGGCTTATCTATGTTAATTTCCTAATGTACTGCAGATACTCCTATTAGATTCAAGACATTCAAGAACATCTTGAGAATTAAGGTCACTCATATCAGAAGCACTTATCTGGGGAAGCTTCTTTAGAGTGTGTTTTATTATGATCCATCAAAGATTGATTATTGAACCATCAGATAGGTGCTACCAATTAGCCAAGTATTTCTCTCTAATCCATTTGCAAAATAACAAACAATAGAAAATCAATATGAACAGGCATTATGGGGAATGCATTTCTGTCTTATCATCTGTGTGGTCTCAGTTGTAGCACCAGTTACAAGACAAAGTCCTGAGTATTCAGTAACAGTTGCCAAACTGAATTGTAAAAAGAAGAGTTTAAGATGTTATTCTGAGCGTCAGAGTGCTTACAATTTATTTGAAGAGACAAATATAATGTATATGAAGCAATAGACAGAAGAATTACGTGTCAAAGTACTTGTTATAAGTAAGTATGAGTCCAGTGTATAGGACGATGAACCTGAGCCAGAAAGGAAGGACCTACATAAAAGTGAGAAAAATGCTTTTAGCCATATACTCAAGGTGATTTAAAAACCTGGAACAGCACACCTATGGGAAAGAAAAAGGAACTAGGGTGACATTTGGACAGTTAAGTCCATTACATTGCACTGAGTCTCACACCCAAATTGGTGAACAGCAAATCTCTGAGAATTCAGAAGGCCAGTGTTTCAGGATTTCTTTTTTCCCCAAACTGCTTGTCTGAAAGTAAAGGAGCAGATGTGTAGACTGAGTCCTTCCATCTTCATCCTCTTGCAGACATTGAACAGGGAGGAAAAGCAAGTGTAAAGTGACTGCGGCTCAGACCCCAGGACTGCGTCATCCTAGCCAATCCCTATCAACTGTGGCACTTTCCTTGTCAATTGATGTTCTAGTCTTTTCCCAACTCCATCAAAGCACCATATATTTCTTCAGGTTAGTCCATAACGCTTATTCTTTTCTCTTTTTGCTGCATCTAAAAAATAAATTGAATTCACATGTACACATATTTTAGGAAACAATTACATTCAAGGTCAAGATCAAGTGAAATCATTTACATCTCCCTCTCTCTCCCTCCCTCCCCTCGCCCCCCCCCCACTTTATAATTAAACCCTGTGGATTTCCTTTAGTTAGAGACTTTAGAGGGGTCATTTATATACACACACACACACACATACATGAATACTCATTCATATGCTTGGGAAAAGATATATATATATATATATATATATATATATATATATATATATATATATGAAAAAGTTCACTCAATGTGTGTGTATGTGTGTGTGTAGTATATAATTTTGGCATCAAAAATGGTAGAAATTGAAGCTTATACCAGTAATTCTAACTGAATGGCTGGAATGGCTAAGTGGCTTTTATCAGAGTGAAGTCATTCACTTAGGTATCATTTCATTTTCTCATGCATAGGTAAAGCCTAATGGTTAGGATGGTCAGAGATTTTTATTTTCTGACAGTGATAAGAACGCAACTAGGACCCCTCAACCTCTACTAGTGAAGAAATTGGATTCTACAATAATTGAGTACTTTTGGAAAGAGCATATTGCTTACAGATTTTGTTACAACTTTGTGTTTCAGTCAACAGCAACCTAGATGTCAATCTCACCTGCATACACAAGAAGTCTAGAACTGTGCTCAGGAACTTGTCTCCCCACTTTCCTCCCCTGTGTGCTCCCCCCTCATGCCCACCCCACCCCAGTCTTCATGTTTACAGAAGAAAGTCTGAGGCTGTCATTTGTGCAGGGCAGAAACAATTCATCCATCTTTGAGTTCCCACAGCTTGACATACAATAGACAAGTAACCGATACTTATTGAATCTTATGTGGCTAACTGAAGAGTTCATTAACCATATATAACAATACCTTCATGCAAAAGTATTTTACGAAGAGATTTAGAAGTCCAAAGGACAAAGGGACAGGAAGTCACAGGATAACATACCCTATTGTGGACCTGTGCACAGTCTCATCTGACTCTCTGGCCCTGTTTTGCTGATCCCATATATTCTACACATACCCTCCCTTCTCATGATAGCAAATATACTGCAGTCGGAAATTACTGTCCACGTTTTGCTACCAACAAAATGCCCCATGGATGAACTGTTCTCAATAAAAAGCATCCCTCTTGTCCAGCCGTTAAACAATTTCCTAGTAAATCCCAACTCAAAGTGATTTCTCTGCCCACATAGAATACTCGTATATCTCAGGAGTTTCTGGTATTTTTTGCATTCTCCATGTAGTATTAAAGATAGCTGTTCTCACAGGTCCAGAAGGTTCCTCCAAAAATAGAAGCATTGGCCTGATATCCCATGGTTTCCCATGACCCTAGATTGTAGCATAGATACGTGTTGGATACATGGGTGGATGGATAGAAATTTGAATATGCACACCATGGAAAGATGGAAAAAGATGGACAATGATTTCTACTTGTTGCTTCTTGCCCCCAGGTGTCAGTATGCCTGTAGCTCAGAGTTTAATGTGTGCTTGGGTTGCTTCATCACCTCATGTATTCTTACATGGGTGGTTTAATTCGTATTCTCATGGTTTCCATGGGTCACAGAAGTAAAAGCTAAGGCAGTGAGTGACCCCATGCTTCAATCTATTCCATTACTCTTCCTGTGTGATTTAATGCAATTATTATTCCATGCCATAGTTAAACTTCACAGAAACTCTGAATTCTTCTTGGAAACACCAGAGTCTAGTTTTCCATTTGAAAGATAAATCAAATCCAGCAAATTCAGGAACATGCAATTCCCCTTGGCTCTCATGTTTCATTATTCTACTAAATCTAATTGAGGCAAATAATTTTTATGTCTCTTTATGATCTGAAGAGTTTCATCTCTTTGTCAAAACATAACTTGTGACTCAACATTTTATATGTGGAATTTAAAGAAAATGATTCCCTAACTGTAGATAATATACAATATTTAAAAAAATTAACCATATAGGTGTTAATTTGGGGGAATATCATATAATTCTATTTAGGGTGAGTAAATACATATGCTCTTCAAATTCATACAGTTCTGTCATGGTCTTGTGACTTAGAATTAAATGTCACATGTCACCTTCTGTACTCTCTATCACGCTTTTCTCCCCTCTTCTGTGTGAGTAAAATTCTATTTTACTTTTTTTAAATCATTCAAAGGCTCTTCCATCTTTATGAGAGATTAGAGATTTTATTAGACCAGAGTCATGAGGAAAGATATTTCAAGTGTTATTCCTTAACTGCAATTAGTAATTTTTAAAGTCTGATGGTAGTTCAACCCATAAGGACATAGTAGCATTCTTTAATACTTTCTGCTTTTAACTATCTAACTTTCAGCTTTCTTAAATGGTAAATGTTTTTTTTACAAAGGAGTCTGCAGGGGCAGAAATGAACAAAGACATAAGCAAATCCAATTCTTATACTTTCGTATATACCTGACCTCAGACTGAACCCATAAGACCATTATTTAAAAACATCAGACAAAATGAATTGTTTAAGTATTTGACAGTGTAAGAAAAAATCCAATAACTTAAGTTATTTTCATATATTTTTGCATGTGATATATCCGGATTGCTTATTTACTTACTTAGTTTGTATTGCCATATGGGGGTCAATTCCCAACTTGTTTTCTGTTGCACAGAAATAAATCTGTATTTAATAGACATGGGCATAGTAATATTTGTATGGCATCAGATTTATAGATTTGAAATTGCCTAACAATTTTAGATAAATATGTCAAATATTTTCTCATTATTTTCTGGAAAATTAAATTGTTTGAGTAAATTATGTATCTTCATTGTAAGGCTTTTCTTGTTTTTTTAATTGTCATCTAGTTGACCATTATGAAAATAGCATAAAATTGTTATGAGTTTTTAACATGGTTTCTATGATAAGACATCTATTTTCTTTCTGATAGTACAAGATAAAGTACACTTATTAATAGAATTCATCTTTACTTCCACATTTGAAAATATGTAAACCTTAGTACATAACTGGAATTTCTTCTGTAACCCTTATTATGTGGTTAAAGAGACTTGCATTTTCTATCACTGAAAAATCATTTTTAAGTTGTTGACTTTTCTTGTTCACTATCTTATAATCTTAATTCCTTTCAAAAAATGTAATATATCTTAGTGATTTGGCACAAAGCATAGCTATAAAAATATCATACAACTATTATACATTGATGATATTTTTCTCTTAAAAAATTTGGTTAATTTTAGATTCATGAGCAAAATAAGTTAAGTTTCACAAAACTACAAAAATGAACCAACACTTACGGAATGATATGTAATGACAAGGTGGTAATTCTCAGCAGTGTCAGTGACCAAATGCAGTAACAGAAACAAGAAAGAAATTTTGTCTTTGGAAAAACTAACTATCGTAATTTTATTTTATTTTATTATTTTTACTATCTCTAAGAATTTTAAACTGCAAATCAGTTTAGTCCATTGTGGGGCAAAACTGTCAATAGTCTAATATCTGCTTAATTAAATTGTTCTAGAGGTTTTAATAACTGATGATGGTGAGTACTGTATGTATTAGAAGTAAAGCTGATCTGCTTTAAAAATCACTGAAGACTTATCTCTTCCATGAAGACTTTCTGAATATCCTTATTCATCCCCCAAAATATGAACAGTCATCTCCTGATATTAATTTATTGCCATTTTCATTACACAATTCATCTGTATTTCTGTTACTGACATAGAGCAGTAATTATATATTTATATCTGGGCTCTAATTTTTGTTATCTTACAACTTTGAACTCTTTAATTTTTTCATCCTATATTAGTTTTTGAATGCATTTTTATTCCATGACTATTTGTAATCTCTCTCCTATTTCCACACATCAACCACATAGAGAAAGCACCCCACTTTGATAGGCAGTGGGATGATTCAGGAATAGCTCCTATCAGCCTCAAAAACTTACTGCCTCGTCAGGAAAGTGCACTCTGGATGAGGTGGGCCATAATGCCGCACTGTGGGGCATGTTCAGGCTCAGAGAGAGAAACATATGTTATATTGGTATGTTCATGAGGGAACAAGGGTCTTTACACTGAGGTAAGCAGGAAAGAAGTGGCTTCTGATTCACATCTGAAAAGATAAGAAGAATTTGGCTATGTAGAAATATTAAAGAATTCTGTTCTAGGCAGGTAAAACAGAAGCAACCAACAGACTTGGACATTTAGGTACAGGGACAGCAAATAATTTGGTTTGAGAATTGGCTCTTAGTAAAAGGAGATGAACAGGGAGATAGCATATAACAAGGTAGAATGGGGTGAGATTTTAATGCTTCTCGGTACAAAGGTAAGAAATTTGTATTTTATTTGAAAGTCAGAAAAATAGGCAAGTGTTAGGTCTTTGGGCCTCTGCTGACTCTTTGAAGCTACTTGCTTTTAGGGGTCAAACTAGAATTGTATACTCTCCATTAGATGTTGCACATAGCACTCATATACTTGGGGTCCAATAATTCTACCTTCCTTTAGTGATGTAGCTAAAATGGTGGGGTCTTGAGGAGAATGCCAAACCTAGTGCTAGCTCGTGATATTAAACAATAATAGGTCAAGCCTCCAGCAGTCGGTATGACGGGCAACAATTTATCTAAATATATCCAGCCACTCAGCCCTACAAGTTAGTTTAGAAATCTTGGTAGAGCAGACTCTTGGGAAGATAAGTTTTTCTCTGACCTGCAAAAGCCGAATTTACTCTGAGAATGCCCTTTCACCTACTATGTTGATATCTCTACTTCTGAACCTAGGAAGTCGGTGACAAGGAGAAATATTTTCCCCCTTAAATGGTAGTATGGCATTATTTAAAAACAGAACAAGACAATTAAGTAGCCTGATTCTTTTTTTTTCTGGTTTTCATCTCTTCATGCATTCAGTGTTAATCGAGCACCCCACTGCATACACGACACAATTCAGGGTCACAGAAGTACCAAACAAGTATGTTCCTTCTTGGCCTGCAGGAGGACACTCAGTGAAACAGATGCAATAAGCTGTTAGAAGTGCTACAACAGAGATGTAAATACGGTACCTGCTGAAAGCCCTATCTCTCCCTGCATGAATGGAGTATCACTACTAAATATCCATCTAATACCTTTTAAATAAATAAATCATAATAAAGCCATTCATTTATATAAAGTCCCTACATTTCTGTGTCAGTGGCAATATGCTTTATAACTAGGCTGGTTCAAAGTCTTTTTTTGCTAAATTATAAGGTCAAGAAGGGATTCTAAAGAAAAACCTGTGCTTCCTATGCATAGCGCCCAACTCCTCCTTTCTGTCAATGAGATTTTACACACTGTGGGGTCTATTGCCTTGGAGAACTAAAATATGATGGATGTATGAATTATACAAGAAAAGTCTTGGTTTATTAACAGCCTTCATTGTGAATTCTGACAGCTAGTCTTTACACTATTGGACACAGTAGTATATGTGACTGTTGCAAATTTAACGTAATTTTTTAATTCATTATTTTAATGTCTGTGTCCTTATAAAGTCTAATTTCAAAAGAGCAGGGTCAAGGCAATGAAAATATAAGTGATTTGCCCTAGGTAAGAAGGTGGTTGTTAGGAAAGTAGAATTCAAAATCTTAATTCCACTGTTAAAAAATCAAATGAAACTGATAATTTCTAATATCTTCCCCCCAATGTATTTCCCTTCTACAGGTTATTTTTAAAGTTTTATGAAACTGCAAAGAGGATCTTAATTAGGGCTATAATCTTTTTGCTTATTCCGCTTGAGCGATCCTCAGAGTTGGCAAATTCCTAACATTATGATTTTTTTCTCATTGACTCTATTTGTGTGGGTCTCACACACCTTTCCACAGTTAGAAAGATAACAGAGCTATAGAAGCTGACACGCAGACTTGGAATGATTCTTATCTCACTTGAGGTAATATGATTCTGCTGTGTGACCAAGACTCCGGGAACCTTACCTCAAACCCACATATCAACAAGATACTGGATCTTGAATAACAAATTAGGGGAATGAGAGTGAAAAGCAGAGAAAGCATTCTCTTCAATAATAGAAAATCACTCCTATATAGAGGCCGGTCCTCTGTGAGTACAGTGGTCCCCTGGGGCAATCCTCTTAATTTTGAGAAAAGCTTTAGTTAACTATTTTTCTCAGAAGGCAAGGTCACTTCAGAGAGAGAATTTATGATCTTCTCATATTCTTCCAGACTCACTTTTGTGCTTTGTCATCCTATCCATGTCATGGCTGCCGATGCATTTGAGAAATGGATGTGCTACCATTCAGGGGTCTCCAAACCTTCCGCGGTGTTTCTCTTAGTATCAGGGTCTGTTCTTTCCTGTTGGCGCTCCTGTCTATTCTCCAACGCTGATTCTTTTAACATCCTTTTCTTTCCTATTCTGAGAAGTTAAACTTTAAGAGTGTGGAAAGAGAGAAAACCTCTTTCATACAGGAAAAGTTTTACAATATTTCCTTGAGATTTTCCTGGCTAACCAATTCAAAAGAGCCAGGAATCTGTGTGTGGAATGTACATCCAAGGTAAAGCAAGCCTAAAGCCAAGCAGTGGGGTCAAAAAAAGTTTTCTATAGATTTTAGCTAGAGATGATACAATTCACACGGTCGTATTTCTGTATGAGCAACTTAGTTCGTCATTTAAATAATGAAATTAATGAGCTCTTTGAAGGAAAAGTGACTATGGCGCAGATCAAAACATTAAGACTTGAATTTTTCCAGTTGACTGGCTTCCACCTTTCTAAGCTCATGCCATGTTTTCTATGATGATCTAGCATTTATTATCAAATAATGTTAATACATGTGTTCTAACCCAGAATCAATTTACTTCACATATTGGATTCCTGGGTATAACATCAATAATCTAATTAAAACAAAGCTAGTTTTAGGCATGAACTCGTATCATAAAAACAGAAACTGGGGTGTGGGGGACATTTTCTGTTTGTGGATCACATATCTATTCACGGTGTTACATGGACTGAAGTTCTAATGCGACATAATTTTTTCCATGTTATGTCGTATGTTACCTGAATTATTGAAATAATTCACAGTGTAGTATAAAGGACAGCTGCATTAAATAATATCTTTTTAATGTGGGATGCTAGGAAAATATACAGAAGCACCTAATATGCAATGTCAAGGAAGCTGAAATATCCAATAGGAATATTTATTGATTGTCACATGTTTAGCCTTTGATATAAGGTATACTGGAACCATTTCCAAGTGTTTTCCTTACAAAGTTAATTCATCTGTATACAGAGAGCCTTTCTATTGAGAGTCTCTTGATAGTGGGTGGAATTCTTCCCCTAAAAACATGTGGCAGTTTTTAGACCTCTTAAGGAACTACTGGAAAAGTATCATCCTATCAAGAATGTTTGGGAGGGATGGGACATATGTGGCTGCAAAAATCAAAATCAATATCTTTGAGCCTTTATCCTATGATCTCTCCTCTACTGACATGAGTGTTGCATAATATCTATTATTTTTTACTGGGCATGTGAAGATAGAAGACACAGTTTCAAAAAATACTATTGCCAATGGAAAGTACTGAAAAGCAACATAAACCCACTCAAGGTGGGAGCCATTAAGTGAATCTCCAACCCTATATATAGAGAGAAGGCATTGTGGGTAGAGTATACAGGGCATCAGCTCATCTACCGTGTCCGGTGCATTTGCAAAACATAATGCCAGCTGTGCCAAAGGGACATTTGATGGACATTCAGCTTTTCTAATGGAAGTAGGTAATAAATCCATCTTTAATTTTTGTAAATTATTTTCGATGGGGCAGACTGAAGAGATGAAAAATGATGCAAAATTGAAAAAAGTAAGCCATCATTTAAGAAGCTCTATCTGACTTTAGACTTGTCAGTTCCATTGAAGTGAAAAACGTGAAACATATGGCTCAGGTGATGAGGTCAAAGAGAAACAAATTTAAAGTCTTACGGCCAAAGTATTCACGGCAAAATGCTTGTTGAGTTCTATAACAATTCAAAATCCTATTAAAAATTTTGAAAATCCTGAGGGGGAATGGAGGCAGATAGCTCAGGTCATAAAACTCAGAAGAGCAGATAGCTCAGGTCATAAAACTCAGAAGCATTTGCGAGGATTTCCCAGATACCAGGTTACCACCTGTATGTACATTGAGGAAAGTATTTCTCTTGTTACCTCCTGACCACTGGAATTTTCCACCTGCCAGTGCTAGTGGGAGCCGTCTGGGAGTCAAATGGCCAGAGCATGGTAAAAGTAGCATGGGGCAGTGCCACTTGTGCCCAGACACACCTGCCTTCGCAGGCTGAGGCCAAGAGTTTGAATTTGGTTCTAATTGCAGTGGGAGCTCACTCTAGGTTTTAAAGTAGGGAGGGGTATGTGGAGATGAGCATGATTCAGTTGGCATTTTAAGAAAATTACTCTTGCCTCAAAAGAGAGAAGGAATTAGAGTGGGGCAGGAGGTTTGAAGCTAAATGACCTGTTAGGAATTGGTTCTGCTAGAACAGACCACAGATGCTTGTCCTTTAGAGTGGGTGACAAGAAGGAGGTGAGATATAAGACTGCAAACACAGAGATGACTTTGGATGCAGTGGATGAGGGAACACGAGGATACAAAGGTGATGCCGAGGTGCTGGCTTGAGTTCCTGGGCAGTGACATGGGATGGGGTGAGTGCACAGGCGTGAAACTAAACAACAGGGAATCTGTTGGGATGTGCTGATTGGAAATGCCATGGATAACAAAAGAAGAACAGCTGAGACTTATCATGTACTTTACTGTGTACCAGTCAGAATTTTAATCATTTTGGTTGTACATATTTGTACTTACAACAACTTTGCTACTATTCCTATCCCCGTTTTACAGGTGAGAAAACTGAAGCCCAAACACTTAAATACAGCACTCTAATGCCACATGACTAAGGAATGGTGAAACTGGAATTCCAACCAGGGCAGTCTGCTTTCAGAATCCTTGTGTTTTTCCTCATTTTTAAATATTTCATTGATATTGTCTCTCCATTGACTATGTGATTTAGATAAGTAGGCAATATGTGTGTGTGTGTGTATAATCATATATACATAGTCATATATATATATATGATTTGAAATTCAGAAGAGAAGGCTGTACTGTAGATATAAATTTAGGAGTCATAATTACAAGGACAGTTTCAGGGGAGCTATGACAGCAACATACATTTTGAAGTGAAAAGGAGACATAAAGGTGACAGCATTGATAATTCAACAAGTTTGTGTCTGAAGGGCAAAAAATTGAAATGAGATTCCCTGAGGGGACTTTGGAGTTAGGGATGTTTTGTGTTTTATTGTCTTGTTGGGTGTTTGTTTGTTTTAGAGATGGAATATGTTTTGTAGATAGATGAGGATAACTTAGTAGACTAGAAGAGGCTTGTGGTCCAGAAGAGAAAGAATAACTGAAGGAGCAAATACTCCCAAAGCATGCAGATGGAGATAGGATTGAAGGCTGATTGGTAAATTTTAGGTCTAATTGCTTCTTTTTCAGGATGAGTGAGGCAAGTTCATTAAATGAGAGAGTCGGGTGCAAACAAGGTGGGATGAGACGAGCCTGGTATACCAGAGTTCTGTTCTGTGGTCCCAAATAGTCTCTTTGTGGATGTGACTTAATTCTCTGAGATGTCATAGTAGTGATGCAATCGTACTTGGCACAGTAAGCACACACACACGCACACCACACACACACACATACACACACACACAAAATCTAAGGATGATGTTAACAATATACAGCAGAAAATTCAAGAAAATAATTTTTTGAAAGACCATCAAATTGTGCTAAAAAAAAAAAGATTGTTAGTAACTTTTAAACAATGTAACCTTGGAAAATCACATGTTTCTTGCAGTTCTGAGTACAATTTTGCTGGCTAAAAGTTAAAAAGAACTCTTCCTTGCCATACAGTCCTTTTGTTTACTCTCCTCTTCCTAAATATTTATATCCAGCGGAATTAGAATCCAGTAGAATGGGCTCACTGACTCCGCAGGGTGCCCTGGAGAAGAACTGGCTCCACTCACCAGTGTCTTTCGAGAATAACTGTTCCACATGCTCATTTTGTTCTCTACATTCTTGTATTCTCCAAATATATGCATTTAGCTATGTTGTAATATTATTTGCAGAGATAAACTGGCATCACCTATCACTATATTGAAAATTGTAACAAGTAAATATATACACTTGAGATCTCACCTTTTATAGTCAAATATAATTATTCTTCATAGGTCACTGGGCCTCTTGTCCATTCATATGTCAGTACACCTGTGTTCAGGGAAGCATAGCTCTCTGGTTTCTTTGAGAAGTGACAATATTTGATTTAGTAATTGCGTGGTGTGAGTGTGTGTGTTTGTGTCTGTGTGTATGTATGTGTGTGTTACATGGTAAAAGATATTTTTATGCTAATTGAGACTTCAACAGTGTAATCATGATAATCAAACTTAGAAAATACACATATGGAGGTCAGAAAATTCAGTTTGCAAACTCATCCTAGAAAAAGTGCTACATACCTCATTGCTGAATATCACTACAGTCACCTTCAAAATACTCCCCTTGGGAAGCTATGCAGCAATGCCAGCGTCTAGTCCACCCTTCAAAGCAATTTTGGAACTCTTTTTCTGGAAAGGCCATCAGAGCTGTCATCGTATTACCCTTGATGTCCTAAATGTCATTAAAATGTCTTCCTTTCAATATTTCCTTTATCTTCGGGTAAAGAAAGAAGTCATTGGGGGCCAGATCAGGTGAGTAGGGAGGGTGTTCCAATACAGTTATTTGTTTACTGGCTAAAAACTCCCTCACAGACAGTGCCGTGTGAGCTGGTGCATTGTCGTGATGCAAGAGCCATGAATTGTTGGCGAAAAGTTCAGGTTGTTTTTGTCTAACTTTTTCATGCAGCCTTTTCAGCACTTCCAAATAGTAAACTTGGTTAACTGTTTGTCCAGTTGGTACAACTTCATAATAAATAATCCCTCTGATGTCAGAAAAGATTAATTAGCAAAACTGTTGCATCAAGTTCGTGACCTTAATTGTCAGACCTCGTATATAAACTCTCCAGAGTAGCAAACGAGAGCCTTCACAATTTGACCCTGTGTACTATTTGGTCCCACTTCTTATACTTCTCCCCAAGTACCAGGTGTCTAATTGTACTGAAACAGTTTCTGAAGTGCATGATATGTACTCAAGCTTTCTTTCTTTTGTTCTTAATGCTCTTTCTGCATAAAATGGCTTTCCCATTCTTATCTATCCAGAAGGGTAACTCAATCTCGAAGTCTCCTTCAGGTTTACCATCTTCCTTAGACCTCAGATCCACGTTAGATATGATATCCCCTACGTTACCTTTGAATCTTTTACTCCATTACATCACTTAACATAGTGTATTTTGTTGTCTCGCAGACTTTGTCTCGCAAAGGACATTTCGTATGACCTTTGAGGTTAGGAACCTCAAACCAATATAAGTACATGTGATTGCTGTTATATAAATACTTGTCAAATGGAGAATAAAGGAATAAATGTCTTGATAATGCTGGTTCCTTCTGCATTACAGTTTCTTCCCGTCTCTTTACAAGTTCCCAGTGATTAAAATGGATTCATAAGTCTCTACCTAGAGATTGGGTCCATTCTACCTGTTGTGAGACCTTCATTGCATTTACCACCTGTCTCTCTGGATCTCTGCCTGTTGACTTCTCTTAGACTTTTCCCAATTCCAGAAAATCTAATTTAATAGACAACCTATTTAAATGGGGACCATGCCTTTCCTAAATTCACTTCTCAGGACAGAATTCCTTCCAATTTCTGTCTCTTCGCCCAGCCCCAAGTAGGTAGGTGGTCCATGTCTGTTTTTGTTTGTTTTTTGTTTGTTGTTGTTGTTTTTAATCTGAGCTACTTCCTGACCGCTGTCTCTCACTACCTATGTTACTTGTGGTCATCACTTTAACTGATATTTTCATTTTACTGTGTTGTAATTATTTTGAATGACAAATAGTCCAAAGAAATAGCACTGCTTGGCACAATATTCCCTAACTGCTTCCTTACTAATTCAGTGGGAAGACAAGAAACACTCCAATTTCTTTACTGCATCCCTGTCCCCAAATATGTGTGGAATACTTTTTTGACTCCAAATACTTGCTTAGTCGGTTCTTCTGCTTTCTGTGATATATCCTGGAATGACAGCCCAAAGTACAAGATGGAAAGTTTTTCCAAACTGTTCTCATGGAAAAATGCAAAAAATGGGAAAGGGCAATAATCCATTCAAATAGTATAGTGCTGTGCTATTTAGGCGACAGTATCAATGCTGTACAGAGAAGATGACTGGCTATGATGGTAGATAAACAAACTGGATCAAAAGTCAAAGTTGTATGTAGGAATAGAGTTTTTAAATATGTTCATATTATTTTCACTCTTGAAAATAACATGTGGAATTAATCATTTGAATTATCATTATGAAGAGGAGAATAATCACAAATAGAGAGTAAGATGTTTCTCAGATGACACTCCTTTAACCTCTTTAGGAAGTTAAGAAAAAGTATTTCATAGCTGCAGTGTAATAGAGTACATCTGGATTGGTAAATGCTACATACATATCAGGATTAAAAATCTGACATACAAAATAGGCTGATTCGACTGCTCAATTAATGGCTCTAGGTATCATATGTGGCCGACTATCTGAAGCATTAACACATGACATGAGATCCACTCATATGAAACAGAATCTCTGACCCTTATTTCTTTTTTTTTTTGACAGTCCTAAGATTATTTTATTTATTTATTTTTATTAGTTTCAGGTGTACAAGACAAGGTAATACTTAGACGATCATCATTTATATCCCTCACACTGTGAACCCCCCTCCCCCCATCCATTATCCCTCCAACCTCACACCCAGCCATCACATTATATATATAAAATTATAGTTGGCATTCATTAATGTTTAGCTTCTGGTTTCTGATGGAAAGAGAAGCTGTAGGAATTCATTGTGCTGTGGGAATCCAGTATTTTATTAAAGAATAAATAATTTAAAGAAATATTCTGGGAATGCCAAATTTCAGCCAGCTGTGTGTGTGCATGTATTTAAATATATGCCTGGTATTTGATCTGATGACTAGTGGAGACTGCCTTTTCATTTTCTTTCTTTCTTTTTTTTTTTTTTTTAAATTAACTTCTTTGTGATGAAGTTCCTGCTAAGTCTTTCGTGTCTTACATTTTAGGTAGGGATTTCCCTAGTCAAAGAGAAACTAATTCCAGCACTTTTCATTGTGTGGAAATAAATTTTATCTCTGTAGGAACAATTGAAAAATAATTCTAAATGAGTAGTCTTTATAAGAAATGAATTATATTTTTCTTTATGTATTGCCATTACCCTGTTAAATTCTGGCATTACTCTGTATAACTGTTAAAACTTAGACTCAATTTGATTGTTTTACCTTTTCATTCATGAAAAGAAATCATCCAATCTATACAAAATAGGATATATTAATCATCAGGTACATATAGATATGTTCCTGCAATATCAACCACTAAATTAAGACAGTATTTGAAAAGTTGAAGATACCTATTCATTCCTACAGATGCCAAGAAACAAATGCAAATTTATATCTTAATATTTGCTTTAAAAAATGTATATAAGCAGATTGGTATTAAATTTCTATCTAAAAAGCCTGATTTGAAAATATGTTCGCTTCTTTTCAAACTATCTGCATATGTTGTGAAATAGTGGATTCCACTGAATAAAGATCGCTTTTAAAAGACCAGTGTGAAGAATGAAGCATTGAAAAACAGGTTTTCAAATTAGGAAAAAAAAAAAAAAAATGTTGGCTTCATATATTAGAAAAAAAAATGTTTTTTCTGACTCTAAACTCTGTTCTAAATTTCTACCATAGATGTTGTTATGTATTATGAGTCAAGATAAATGTTTGTCTCTTTCATAAGGTATTTTTGGCAAAAGTCCAGCATCAGATTCCATATTAATACAGAGAAGGAAATTGGGAGGGGTTGTTTCATGTGGCCCTAATTAGAACCCTAAGTAAACATCGTAAAATTTTGAAATAATTCTGTTTAGACAAACTTCCAACATTCTACATATAGTAAGAAAAAGTAGATTTTGTTTAATATAATTTTTGAAATATGGACAGCAGTGTCAAATCTAAACCTTCCCAAGCATCAATTTTGTTTTAACATTATAAAAAAAAAAATGGATGTCAATAAATAAGAAAAACAAAACTTTAAAGTTTAGGTGGATATCTCTATTCATCTTTATTTGTTAGAGTTCCCAATGCTACCACAATAAAAATATTCGTTTGCCAAAGGGGACTATTGTGTTAAGTACACAAAGGCATTAGTCACTGGTGAGAAAGAAGCAAGAAAGCACGTAATTGACTTTGTGGGTGAAAAAGGAAAACACTTTTTTTTTTCTGTGTAAGTGTTCCAATGACAAATCTTAAACGATGATTACTTTTCTTTCTCAAAGGTCTGGTAATCTTTGCTCCCATGCTTTGTCTCCTTATACTCTATTTCACAATGACATATTTTAAAACCTAGAATTATAGTGGGATTTACTGTTTTACTTATTTTTGTACTGAACCCCTTCAATTGCCATGCATGTATTAGACCTTTGTTAAGCTTAATATCTATGTATATGTAGTCATGGGATGTGGAGTACCACATAGGGAAGATAGTCAATGGTATTGTAATAGCTATATAAGCTGTCAGAGGGGCAGTAGCTTGGGGGCTGGGTTATCACTTTATGAGGGGTTTAAATGTCTAATTAGCACGTTGCTTTGTGCCCCTGAAACTAATAATAAAAATAGATAAATTAAGAATGAGAAACTTTATTAATACTCTTCATTAATAATTAAATTGAATATGTAAATAAGTAAGCATTACTGTGCCTTGAACATTTAAAAATCAACCAGGTGTTGCAGAGCTCCAAAGTGTATAGCAGATTCCCTAATTTAGGGAATATATTCTCATTTGAAATATGCTATGAGATTTATCATCTCATATGATCCATGATTTGGCATTTGTGATGGCTATAAGCAGCTATGAGTTGTGCAGTCAGTGTGTGTGTGTGTGTGTGTGTGTGTGTGTGTGTGTGCAGTGCATCACAGAACTGAGTTCTAAATGAAGAATGAATGGTTTACGTAATGCAACCTACTGAAGTTAAGGCGCATTTGCGGCTGTATCCCAAATCCATGATACTTTGGTTTCCCATAATTTTAATAGAATCATAAACAAAGAATCATTGTGGTACTGTTATTTTACATCACTGTCCAATTCGACCGGATTATTTTGTTATCTTCAGAAGATGCTTAACTGACTTCCTGGCTAATCACCAGTAATACTTTCTCAGACACAAAATGTTTTAAGACACTCAATTGGGAAGAATTTGAAATACAGAAAAAAGGGAATAAGGGCAGAAATAAGTGCTTATGAGAGAAAATTTTAATTCAATTTTGGACACATGGAGTTTGAGACAACTGTGAGACACGCAATTGGAAATGTCAGGTCAGCAGCTAGATATACGGGAGTGGTGGGGTGTGGTCAGAACGTAGGCCTGGGGAAGTGCATTAGATTAGCCATGGAGAGTGCAGATTGAGAAGAGAGATGATTCTGGAACGGGACTCTGGAAAACTTCAATATTTTAAGAGAAGGTAAAAGAATTGTCCAACCAAGGCGCCACAAAAGAGTCCAAAAGGTAAAAGGAGAGCAAGAGAGATGGTGTCATAGAAGCAAGGCAAGACAGTATTTCAAGAACAAAAATCGTCAACTGTATTACATGATTTTATAACATGCTTTAGTCTTCATTCATAGCACTTATTGGATCTGGAATTAATGTTTTCCAAGTTTGATGATAAACTTCATGAAGAAGAGGGCCATGTGTATCTAGTCCAGTGCTATATTCTCAGTGCTGTGAATAGTGTCTGGCATGTAGAGAGCTTAATAAACATTTCTGAGTGAGTTAGCAAATTAATGAATTTGTAAATAAATGTATGAGTAACGGATGAATGAATGAAGGCAAGAATGGAGTAGCAATTACAATGTGTCATATAGAATATGAAACATGAATTCCTAAGTGACCTGGGCACGATGAATGTTATTGGCATGGGGGGGAGCATGAACTAACAGTCTGCAGAATTGTTGTATGTTATGTGTAAATAACTAATCAATATGTATTCATCACTAACTTGTTTGAGGTATTAATTTTAGAAAATTGAGAATATTTTCACCTCATCTAATGCTGGCCCATATGGTTGTTTTGTATGACAATATGGTTTAATCATACCTGAAATACTTTGGATACGTCAAATTCTGAGCCTTCATGCTTATATGTTGTGGTGAGCTGTGCTATAAGTTAATAAGAACCCAAGAGTCCTTGGGCCAATGTGGCCAACAAGATTTATATAGCACAGCCTGCAAAATATTGACACCTAGAAAACAACTTACTAATAAAACATTTTACAGATATGGAGAAAGAAGTATATAAAGATTTGATGACACCCAAAGGGCACACAATATTGTGGCAGAGTGGAAAATTTCACAGTCACTTCCTGTCCCCAAATCCAGTGTTCCCTTGACTCTGTTATACCATTCCTAATTACTGAAATGAAAAAAAAAATCATTTTTTCCACATCCCTTTATGAATACATACTTGATCTGTGATACTCTATTTAAAGTATCCCATTTTTATAGGGACTCAAAAAACTAATAGTCGAATAAAATAAAATGATGAGGACCATAGATACTTGTATACTTACTTGAAACAATGGTAATTATTATGTGCCCATAAATACACAGTGATTTGTTATTTATACAATAGGATCCACATATCTCTTTCTGTTATTTTTGGATTACCGATTTATAAATTCTTTAATAACATTGAAATCAATAAATAGAATGCAACCCTAAGTAAGTATAAAATGGAATTTTCTAATGGGATAATTGTAGTAAACAACTGTTTCAATAATTCACTTTGGAAAGTTTTGATATTGATATTTGGCAAAGATATTTACATAAGGTGGGTATCTGAATAGCAGAAACAGTATCTTTTTTCAAGATATTATTTAAGGTACTGAAATATATGTTTATTGAATTTAAGATGAACTGTTGGTTCAATTGAATCTATAATCCAATTGAAGGGCAAGCAGCTGCTACCTTCTTTTCATTATTTCTTCTTGCACATTTGAGAAATTAGTAACTTTTATTTTCCTCATATCACTCTTTTGAAGAATAGAAATAATTACTTTTTCCATGAATCTGTTAAAAATGATTGTGTGAATAAGTGATATGTACAGGGTTTATAGTGAAGAAAAAATAAATGCAAATTATTTAAAATTATTTGAAAATCAGAACATTTCTTTTATGCTAATATAGTATGCTATTATAATATGTTTAGTTTGTTTGTATTTAAAGACTATTATTAATAAGGTTAGATCTATCATCTTACTATTTGTCATCTACTTGTTCTATCTGTTCTTTGTTCCCTCTATCCTCGTCTTTCTTCTTTTGGATTAGCTAAGTAATTTTGATAACTTCATTTTATTGCCTTTATTGATTTACCAACAATAACTTTTATAAGTTTTTTATTAGGGGGGTATTTATAGTATACACAGTCAAACTTCAAGAGTACTATACAATTTAATATATAATATAAGAAGCTTGCAACAAGTACCAATCCTGGTACTTGTGAAGTTGTTGTCATACATTTGACTGTTTAATACATTTTTGTTTTAAACAGTCAATTATCTTTTAAAGGGACTAATGTTAATATAAGAGAACATGTATTAAACTTACCCACACTATTTATCATAATGTATATCCTCTGTGTAGATAAACATTTTCCTCTGGTATATTTTTCTTCATATACAAGGGCTTTCTTTAACATTTATTGATGGGCAGGTCAGCTAGGAATGGATTATTTCAGCTTTTGTTGAAATAATGACTAAGAAAATATTTAAGCTTTATATCTGAAAGACATTTTCAATGGGTATCGAATTCTCGCTTTACATTTTTTTCTTTCTTAAAATATTTTAAAGATATGCTTCCACCTCTTTTGCTTGCATTGTTTTCATCGAGAAATCTGTTACCATCTTTATCTGTGTCTCTCTGTATAGAATGTGTCTTCTATGATGACTATTTTTAAGATTTTTCTTTTTATCACTGGTTTTAAGCATGTGCCTCTGTGTAATTTTCTTCATGTTTCCTGTGTTTGAGGTTATTTGAGCTTCTTGGATCTGTGAGTTTATACTTTTCATTAAATTTACAAAATTTTGGTCATGATTTCTTCAAATATATTTTCTGTTCCTATTCTCTCTTCTCTCCTTCATAGACTTCAAGCACATGTGTATAAAGGTGGCAGAAGTTGTCTTACTGAGATTGTTTTTATTTTTTGAATCCTGTTTTCTCTGTTTTACGTCAAGTTCACAAATATTTCCTTCTGCAATGTCTAATATGCTGTTAAACCCATCTATAATAGTTTTCTCTAACAAATTACTACAAAATTTATCTCTTAATACAACACATATTTACAATTTTACATTTTTGTACTTTCAAAATCCAATATGGGTCTTAGGAAGGTGTTGTCCTTCCTGCATTCCTTTCTGAAGGCTCTACCGTGTTTACCCAAAAATAAGACGTAGCCAGACAATCAGCTCTAATGCATCTTTTGGAGCAAAATTTTATATAAGACACAATCTTATATTTTATTGTATTATATAAGACCTGGTCTTATAGTAAAATAAGACCGGGTGTTATGTTTTGTTATAATATATTACATTACATTACATTATATTATATTATATTATGAAGACATAGTTTATATTATAGTAAAATAAGACCAGGTCTTATATTAATTTTTGCTCCAAAAGACGCATTAGAGCTGATTGTCTGGCTAGGTCTTATTTTTGGGGAAACGTGGTAGGAGATAAGTGGTTTCCTTGCCTTTTCCACCTTCTAAAGACCACATGCATTCCTTGGCTTTTGGACCCTCTCTTCCTTGGAAGCCAGTAATATGGCAACGCTCTGATCTCCTTCTGTTGTCACATCTTTTATTCTAATTTTCTTCTTCTGCCTCTCTCTTGCATTTTTAAGAACCATTGTGACTACACTGGACTCATCCTAGATAATCCAGGATAATCTCCACATATCAAGGCCCTTGACTTAATCACATCTATAAAATCCTTTTTGCTATGAGGTAACATATTCGCAGATTCTGGGGATTAGAATGTGAACATTTTTAGGGAGTCATTATGTTGCATGCCACACCTTTCAATATATTTTGTAACTTGTAATTTTCATTTCCAGATTTGATAATCGTTTCAATATCTCTCATATCTCTACTTAAACATGCTCAGTCTTTCCCCTGCCTTCTTAAGTAGATGGAATATAATTACAATAACTGTTTTAACATTTGCTTATCATTGGGGTTATTTCTAGTTCTGTTTTTATTGATTGATTTTTTTTTCTTCTCATTTTGGGCCATATTTTCTGCTTCTTTTAATACCTAGTAATTTTGACTGGATGCCAGAAATTGTTAATTTTATCTTGTTTGATGCTAGACATTTTTGTGTTCATATGAAATTATTAAGCTGTGTTCTGGGAAATAAATAAGTTACTTGGAAATAATTTGAACTTTTGAGGCTTGTCTTGAATCTTAGGTCTATCAGAGACAACTTATTCTAGAGCTGAATTCTTTCCCCTCTAAAAGATTTGGCAAGAATTTTGTAGCTGCTAAGTCATTTCCCCTCTACTAAATTTTGACCCTACTGAGTACTTGAACCAATGTCCTTTGAATTTCACAGCGTTTTCACTCTGGATGATTCAGGGGAGAGGGGAGGGGATTCGCCCAGCCTGAGGCAGACTCCTTGCATGCTTGCATGATCATAGTCAGCTAAAGACTTATGGGAAAGCTTCTACGGATCTCTGCAATTCTCTTGATATATAACTTTCTCCCACCACTCTTTCTGCAAACTCTTGTTGCTTTGGCATCCCTGGATTAACTTCATGTCCTCAATTCAGAGGGACCATCAGGCTCACCTGGATTTCTCTTCCCTGCCCTGGGCCCTGGAAACTCTCACTAAACAGTCACCTGGGGTAATCCTAGGGCTCACCTTGTTTCCCCTCCCTTAGGAATCACTGCCTGGCGCCGCCTGGTATCCAATGTCTGAACAAAAACATTTTTTCTATATTTCATCTGTTTTTTGTTTTTTGTGTGTTTTTTTTTCATTTTCAGCTCTTTCAGGCTGATGGATAAATTCAATCTCTGTTCCTCCATTTTGGCTGGACGTAGACGTCCTTCTGTCTTTTCATTCCAATATAGAGAGCTTATTTTAAAGGCTTTTGACATACTACATTCTGGGAACCCTCTAAGAAAAAGTCATATATATATATATATATATATATATATATATATATATATATATATATATATATTATTTAGTGACATAGGAGGATTGTCTTCCTTATATAATATAATGTAAATTTAATGATTTACTTTTTAAGATGATAAATTCTAACTTAAAAGGAATACCTTTCAGGAAAATTATATCATGGAGAATAATGAGTCAAATTGAAGTATTTATATTAGAAATATTTGACACTGCTACTGTAAAGGGAAACAGTACAGTTGACCTGGTGGGCACTGGGAACAGGAAGGAGGGACTATGGGGAGAGCAGTGCCCAAGAGCTGCCACTGGCCTTGCCTCTCACAAAAAATGCAAATGTTAGGGTCTTTATGATGCCACCTTTGACTCATAAAGGAAGCATGAGGGAGAGAAAACATTGTGCGTATGCACACATACACACACACACACACAAAAACATTGCAAGATTTGGCAAGGATTTTGAAGCTGCTATGTCATATGCAAAGAGAGCATGGCTTCTTTCAGAACACTGAGTTCGATGGCCCAAGGAGACTGGAAGTTTACATTCATCCTGCCAAAGGAAATGAGAATTAGGGAAAGGTAGAACTTAGGATGACCAGCTGCTTTGCCCATTGGAGAATCCTAGAAATCCTCACATAGGAGATTTCTTTTCCTGACCATGGCTACAATTATTGATTTTCCTCTTCTGAATGCCTTCAGCACTTTAGTCTGTCCCACACAATTTGAAACACAATTAGTTTGTCTTTTTCTGTTTCCTGTTGAGAAATACTTCTCTTTGATCCAATTGAGTCCTCCAGGAAGCAAACCTTCTGTGTGATCCATTTATGAGGCTACAACACCCCGACTGCCACCCTGGTCCTTGCACTCTCTCTATAAAGCTGTGGTGTTGGTTGTGCTCCAACAGGCTTGTCCCCTTTTTCTAGAGGTTATTTCTGTGTACTGTAGTGACTCTTGCCTGATATCATTATTATCATAACAGTTAGGATGCTGGGGGCAGGGAGAAGGAAGTGACAAGGAGCCACAAAGAAGCAGTCTATGTCAGCCTTTCGCTGACACCAAGCCATAAATCACATTGCAGTAATGGGAAAACTCAGCTCATTTCTTGCCCTCCCTCTCCATTTGTTTCTGCCACATCCTCCTTAAACCAGATAAAGTGTTTTATAGCCATGGGCAGCAGATAGTCATTGTTAGGTGAACTTTGGGGCCACTTTCCAGTGGTATCTGCACTTGTAACAGGAGTTCAACCTGAATCCAACTTAGAAAGGGTCAGAAGACGACCATATGATTTCACAGTTACTTCTGAATCTGCATGCCCCCAAATAATCAAGGAGTGCCCTAAAATAGAAGGAAGACGCCTCATTTGATTGAGGGCAAGCCAGGTGATGCAGGTAAAAAAGAACTAAATCCTTGTCTCTCAAACTTGGAAAAGGGAGGAAAATCACATAAGGCACAGAAACTAAAATAAATGGGTGTTGTTCCTCAATGGTATCAAGTTGCAGTTATGCAAGATGCATAAGTTCTAGAGGTTTGCTGTACAACATTGTGCCTGTAGTTAACAATGCTATATTGTGCTCTTAAAATTTTGTTAAAAAGGTAGATCCCATTTTAAGAGTTCTTACTACACAACACACACACACACACACACACACACACACACACACACACCACAGAGAGGAATAGGAAACTTTTGAAGGTGATGGATATGTTTGTTATCTTGACTGTGGTGATAGTTTCATGGATGTATGTATATGTCCAAACTCATCAAACTGTATACATTAAATGTGGTCGTTGTTTGTATATCAGTTATACCTCAAGCTGTGATATATACACAATATGGTGAGCAAACAATATGGTGAATGTTTAAATAAAAAAAATTGTTACAGTACAATACACATTGCCATTCATCCCCCTCAAAATACTCCCCCTCGCTTTGAACACACTTCTCCCATCGTTCTTGCCACTTTCTGAAGCAGTTCTGGAAGTCGTCTTTCCTGAGTGTCTTTAGTTGCGCTGTCGTGGCTGCCTTAATGTCCTGAATTGATTCAGAACGTTTTCCTTTTATGGCCATTTTGACTTTGGGGAAGAACAAGAAGTCACACAGTGCAAGATCAGCTGAATAAGGTGGATGAGGACAGACCATAATTTTTTTTTTTTTAAGATTTTTTTCTATTGGGGTAGGGGAACAGGACTTTATTGGGGAACAGTGTGTACTTCCAGGACTTTTTTTTTTTCCAAGTCAAGTTGTTGTCCTTTCAGTCTTAGTTGTAGGGCGCAGCTCAGGTCCAGGTCCAATTGCCATTGTTAGTTGCAGGGGGCGCAGCTCACCATCCCTTGCGGGAGTCAAACCAGCAACCTTGTGGTTGAGAGCCCAGGCTCCAACCAACTGAGCCATCAGGAGGCAGCTCAGCTCAAGGTGCCGTGTTCAACCTTAGTTGCAGGGGGCACTGCCCACCATCCCTTTGCGGGAGTCGAGGAATTGAACTGGCAACCTTGTGGTTGAGAGCCCACTGGCCCATGTGGGAATCGAACCGGCAGCCTTTGGAGTTAGGAGCATGGAGCCCTAACCGCCTGAACCACCGGGCCGGCCCCATAATGTTTTTATTTGACAGAAATTTCCGTACCAGGAGTGATGTGTGACATGGAGTCTTTCCGTTGTGATTAAAACATTTGGTGAATGCTGCTGCCGAGTGTGATCCAATGGAAAGGCAGGGATTTTCCATACAGGAAGTGGCACATCAAACCTTAGTAATAGTGTGTGACAAGTTTCAACTTGTTCAATGCAATCAGTTGGGTGTGAGATATAGGTGAGAGAAAGTGTGTTTTAACGTGTGTCATAAATCATCCTCCATCGTGACAATGCTCCATGTCATACATCACTTCTAGTATACGGCAATTTCTGTCAAATAAAAACATTGTGGTGTGTCCTCATCCACCTTATTTACTGGATCTGGCACCGTTCAACTTCTGGCTCTCCCCCAAAGTGAAAATGACCATGAAAGGTAAACGTCTTGAATCCATTCAGGACATCGAGGCAGTCAAGACAGGGCAATTAAAGACATGCAAGACGACTTCCATAGCTGCTGCAGAAAGTAGCAACAACGATGGGATAAGTGTGTTCAAAGTGAGCGGGAGTATTTTGAGGGGGATTAATATCAATGTGTATTTTACTGTAATATTTTTTATGTAAACATTCACCATATTTTGTGATTGCGCCATATATATATATATATACATATATATATATATATATATATATATATATATATACACACATATATATAATGTATGATATTTTATAGCTTTAGTTTTAGAGAGCATGAATGCCTTTCCAAAAATAGTAATTACTATAGTAATAATGAAAAATTAATGATTCTAAAGCCATCAATCTCTCTGAATTTCAGAGAGTATTATTTTTCTTTTCTTTTTTTCTTCTATTTGTATAAATAAGAGGTGACTGAGAGCAAAGGAAAATCCTAAAACACAGAAAGATGAAAGGGTGATGGCAAACTTTCGTTACTGTTGTTTTGTTTTTGTCACTTTTAATTTCCATGTAATAATAGAGAATATGTTATCCATTTCTCTGTGAGTCTGTTAGAGACTCATGTGTGGCTGGGACTCAAGAGATTCAGTGGCTTTTTAAACTTACCCCTGTCCTGTTTAGAGCTGCACAGTAAGGAATTAAGGTCTGACTGCTATAGAGTAGCAGATGAAATTCATTCCTGACCTTACTAATTACTAATGATTTTTTAAAAAATATTTCATTCATTTTAAAACCAACTCTTGTACAAAGGAACTGGGCAATAATGGTCTTTCCTCATTCGTTATCAATAGTAATGATGGTGCAAGCATCACTGTGCTTCCTGACAGTAGTTCTTCTGACATGACACTATGTTTTGGATCGTACCAAAGCTCCTACTATCTGCTCATTGCTTTTGAATAACATAAAATCATGTGTTTTTTTTTAATAGAAAACACACTGATTGAAAACAAATGAACAGAGTATAATAACTAAATGTATTTGTTTTACTTTCAAATTCAAAGTAATTTTAATAAATATCCCTATTCATCTAGGAATAAAATTTTAGATTTCAGTGTTCTGAATAAAGACTGATATATTTTCTTTGCCATTAAAATTGTGACATATCAAACTCTAGTCTGATAGTTGCAGATCAAAATAGTATATACAATTCATTTGAATATTCCACTTAGAAAGGCTGCTTGAATCCATATTGGCAGTCTCAAGTTTTCATTTTACTGCTCGTATAAAATCTACTGTGAGCACTTTCTAAAAAAAACCCAAAAACCAAAAAACAAAACAAACAAACAAACAAACAAACACTTCCTGTTTGGAAATTTGGAAAAACACAGTCCTCTATTAATGGTCTATTTACATTACACCGTAAAGTTAAAGGATATACACTTTGCCATTTGTACTCACATTTTTTACTGTATCTACTTAGCTCTGAATCAGGATTAGGTGGTAAATTTTAAACCTGCAACAGTTCCCTACAATTAAAGTGGTATCTGGAAGGGCATCCAATTGCCCCTCTTACTCATATTCTAGCAAGACTTTTTCCTGATGCACTGATTGTTGAGGCTTTATCAGCACTAATAACAACGTTCTTTTTCCAGACTCTATTGGAGCAATCACAAAATCAGTGACTAGAAGATTTCTTCTCCCGAAGCACATTTATAGGTAATCAATAATCAGCAAAACAAAAAGTCATCCAACATTTTCCCCAAATGTATGCAATGCACGTACCCTGAGATGAGTTTTATTCTGCTCACCAGTGGTTTCACCCACCTATGGTGTAAAATATCTGCTTACATGTACCCATTGGAGGGACTTCCTCTCATACTGAAGGCACGATATCATTTCGTAAAATAATGTACCGACTACTTTATTTTGCTTTCTGAAAAGAAAAAAGCACAAAATGTCACTAATTTACAGGCAGCTTTTTCAAGATTTTTGGAAATAATCCATGCTACTTTCTGTTTTAACATTTAACTCTCAGCAGTTCTCTGTCGTTTTCATCTCTGCTTTGATGTGTACAACCAAGGGAAGTGATCTTTTGTTTTTCAAAAATTTTTGATTGTTTTAAGAAACTCAGTGTGAGTTAGCCGTAAACACAAAGCTGTACAGCAGATCTCTAGAACATATTCATTTTGTATAACTGAAGCCTTAAACCCTCTGAATAGCAACTCCCCATTTCTTCCAACAACCAGACCCTGGCAATCACCAATCTATTCTGTTTCTAGGACCTTGACTATTTCAGGTTCCTCATATAAGTGGAACCCTATAGTAATTGTCCTTCTCTGGCTTATTTCACTTGGCATAATGTGCTCCTGGTTCATCCGGGTTGTCACAAATGACAGTATTTCCTTCTTTTTATGCCTGAATAATATACCATTGTATATATGTCTCATGTTTTCTTTATCCATTTATCCACTGATAGACATTTGGGAATAATGCTGCAGTGAACATGGCGGTTCCAATATCTCTTCAAAATCCTGATTTTAATTATAGGTATTTTGGAAAAACACCCAGGAGTGGGATTTCTGGAAGTAAGCAATACTTTCTGTTGGAAATAATTCTGTCCTTTTTCTGAAAATCTCAACTGATTTGCTAGAGAAATCATCGTTATTTTCTAAATTTATTATAAGTTATTTGGTGAAATATCAGAAATTCAACACTATAAGTTGCTTTATGAGACCTTGATTTAATATTAGGTTGGTGCAAAAGTTATTGCAGTTTTTGCAATTATTTTTAACTTTTTAAACCACAATTATTTTTGCACCAACCTAATAACATAAATTTTTTATAATTCCTTCCCCTATTTCTTATTTGTACTTTTATAGATACTAATATAATTGATTATATATAGTAATATATAAATGTTAATGTAACATATACTTTTATATACGCTAATATATGTACTTGTATGTATACTAACATATATAGATATCTATATAGATATCTATATATATCTATATATATATGATAATATATGTGTAATGTGTTCGTAGACAAGTATCACACTCACATACTCGGTTACTCCAGCACAATACTATTTGCATTAATAATACAATACATCATAATGGTAGCAATAAAAAAAAGAAATATAAGCAATAACTCAAAACAAGCACTGAAAACATTAACTGAGGTTAACTATACCTTATTTATAGCCTATTATCTAGGGTAAACTAATAATATCAATTTTCTTAGCTCATGAGTAGCTTTTAAATGTATGTTTTTAGAGATTTCTTCATCAAGATAGCAGCTCACACACACTTCTGTGTCTTGACTCACTCTTGAGATACCATTATGATAGTAGAGAAATAAAATGGGTGTAGAAAATAACTGAAAAGAATCTTTTGTAACGTTCTCAGAGCAATATGAGAAGATACACACATACATAAAGAGAAAGAGCCAACGAAAGAGAGTGGGACACTGAAAAAGGAGCTTATAGAAATAAAAAAGTAGGTCACCACATAAAAGTTTCAGGCATAGATTTGGAAGATAAGTGCAAGAAGAAAAGAATATGTAAGAGTCTGAAAATACAAAATGAAAGGTAAGAGATCAGATTATCTATCTAAGGAGACCCAACACTACAGTACTAGGAATTCTAGGAAGAAAGCAGAGAAAATGGATCGAAAAAATTATCAATGAAGTGAGAAATATTACTCAGAGCAGAAAGAAACTAAAAAATTCTAATGATGAGAGCTCATTGAATACCAGTTTGAATGAATTGAATAGATTGGTATTATGTTACCGGGTAATCGGTAGGCGACTAAGGTCAGTGGTATGCAGCGATACGTCATAATATATTATGCAGTAAGATGAGAAAAAAATGTGAGAAAAGACTATGTGGTCTGCAGTCACATATAACAGAAAAGCAGGTTAATTATAACATATAATATGTCTCGAAAAGGTTAATTCACATAACTATCTGTGGTCATTTTACTTCCATTGAAAATGCCTTCCTTCAAGTAAAATAGTGGTTAACGATTTACATAAACATTAACTATTTGGAGATATAAGCACAATAAATCAATTTTTCTTATCATTTCTCATTCTGAAATACTAAAGTTTTCATGAACACATATTTTATTAAAAATAGTAAAATATCTTTAAATATACACTATAAATACACTATAGTATATGCATTGTATTTTACCAATGGAAAAACCGAGTTTAAGTAATTGCTATTAAAGTACATTCTGAAACTAAGTTTCTTGGAAAGTAGGCCAATTTAATCTTAATTTTAGAGGATAGGGTGGTGATGAAAAATAGAACTTGAATGGCATGTGGGTAAACAAAAATAGAATGCATGAAATCTAGTTGATTATCAAGAACAAGACAGGATAGGGTAGTACATAATGTTTTTACCTTTTAATTTAAGTCCTTTTGTACTATTTACTTTTTAAACATATTCACGTGTAGGTTAAATTACTTCCTTGAAAATTTGCTTCCATTGTATGCATTTGTTATTCTGGTTCTCGTAGGCCTGTACATAATAGGCATTGAATCAACATTTGTGGATGAGCAGATTATGAGGGAGTAATCTTAGAATCTTAATTATCTATCTCACTCTCACCACTGACTTTGAAAATAAATTTCTGCTATACTTTGAAAGCCTAGAATAGCAAACCTTTCATATTGCAACAATAACTTAATTATTTCCCTCTGGACATCAACAATCAAAATGCTGTATAGAGATAATGAAAATATTATTCATTCATTTCACCCAGCATGTTATGTTTAGTTTTGTTTCAACCACCATTTTCCTATATCTCTTGGGAATGTTTCTGAGAGAAAAGTACATTAAATTTCTGGAAGTTTGGTCACCATCCTTGGATTCTGCCAAATCCTGCCCCTACCTAGCTTCTTGGTTGTCATTGTGTCACTCACTAGTTTTGCACATGATTTGGGAATAAAGGTGATGGTGCTTCTGGTTACTTACCTGAAGGAATATAATGAAATTCCCCATCAGGCCTAGGAAGGGAAGAACTGAGCTGTCCTACCATTTACTGAGTAAATCTAAAACTTAGTCTCTTCCTTCTCATTGGAAGTGGGCATAGAGAAGAGTAATTTTATGTACTCTAAAGTTGTCATGGGCTTTAAATGAAATAAGCATATGTAAGTGAATTTGAAACTATCCAACACTACATCAATAACAATGTTTAGCCCAGACTTAAAGGAAACAATGACAATTATCATTGTGCTTAGAGAGAGGTAATAGTGAAAGCTGAAAAAAAAAAAGTGATAATAATAATTAAGCAATTTCAAACCCAAAACAGCCTTTCTGTCATGTAATGTGTAGCAATAATATAAAATGTTAGTGAGAGTAAAAATTCAAAAGTTTTCATAAACTTGGTTAAGTAATCAATATCATATTTTGGTGACTCATAATTATTCTTTAGAAAACAAGAGGTTATATTCAATCAGTTTTGGGAGAAAATATTAAGCATGAACTAAAAGTATAATATGTTGACCCAGGTTTATCGACCATTGCATTATAAAGAAAACTTAGAAAACTTAATTTATGAAAGAATATTGTGTCTTTAATTGTAGTAATGCACATTTGTGTGCACAGAGCCTTTATGAAAGGCATCTTTAAACATGGCATTAGGCTACGATATTTGTAGATAAACTGTGGCAACATCCTTAATCAGAATATTTTCTAAGGGCCTTGTCTTGAAGAATAATTTTGAAGGATAAAATGAGAAAAGAATCTGTGCTTGCAGAGAAAAATAAAATCACAGTTTTCTACCTGTGCTTCCACCAAAACAGGAAAATGCATTTCTGTATTTAACTTATATCTTAGATTATGTTCCTGAAGGATACTCTGGCTTTTGCTGCAGCATCCATCAAATCAAACTTTAACTATTTACAGTTTCTTCCCCCCCTTGAAATCACAATAACAACTCTTTTCCTGGGGGTAGAAGAGAGAGGTTATGCTATAAAAGCTATCTTAAAATGAGCATTTTATTTATGCTGTTTTTGTTGAACCTAGAAAAAGGTTGGAAGTGTCGAAAACTATTCAGGACCTTATGCCACCCGCCCTTATTTCATATGTTCCCTCATATGAGTTGGAACAAAGGAGTGGGCTGGATGGAATTAAAGAATATATATATATATATATATATGTACATATATATATAAAAAGAAAGAAAGTAGTGATCAAAAGCTACTGATAAGGGAAGCCAGTGTGCTCCTGGGTGATGTGTGTATTCAACTCCAGGCTGACTCCTCTTATGCTAATACAGCCAATTTCCTCTTTTATTTCATTTCTGGAGCCTGAATCTGCGATCTCTGATAAGGTTCCCAAGGATACCGCCTTCACTCACAAACGGGGAGGGGGTACCGGGAGCGGGTGATGGAGATGTGTAACTGGGAGAGAGCACTAGTGGATGAATAATTTAAAGCTCCGCCCGGAGATTTGAGGCAAAATGCAGAGATAAGACACACCACAGGGTCTTCTCTGTTTATTCAGAGCTTCATCTTCCAATGACAGCTGACCTCCAAGGTCAAGGGTACGATGGGAAATGGAAAAAACAGTGGGAAAAGGTACCGCACATCCCAGAAGAAAGTAATGATTTACTTTGTGTCAAATGAAAAATTGATCTTTTTATTTAACTACTTTATTGTTGCTGTTCATCAATGGAAAAGCTGCGAGTGAAGAGACTTTGCATAGATCACAATGTATTCCATGCTATGGAGACACTCCCACAAGCTCTTTCTCAGTAACTTCAGCTTGGCATGGTTTAATACTGTTTCATACGGAAATTTTAAAGGTCGGAATTAACTTTGAGTACCAAGAAGTGTGGATCATTTAAGACTTCGAGTGACAAACACAGTATCTGGAATCACAGGCAGCAGGAACTTTAGTTTCTCTTAGGCAAAGAATATGCTTCCTACATTTTTAACTTTGTACAAAAAAAAAAAAAAAAAAAGCTGTGCTTTTCCCTCATTACATTTTTCTGGAGCCTTATATAATCCCTTTCGGGGCATAACACAACACTGTATACACAGAACCTAATCAAATCTCTGTGTTTTTAATAGTGTGCTGCCTACAATCCCTGAATCTAATAACGTGTTGCAGTTCAGAAAATGTAAAGCCATTTGTCCTGGCTGGAACCACGTTGTTAGTTTTAGGACCTTACAAATTCTGACAGTAAGACATGCACCTAGGAAAACTCTGCTCCTCATTATCAAAACCGTCTGCTCCTTCACTCTTATTTGTTTCTACAGAATACAGCCATGACCTCTGCAGAGAGAGAGGCAATGTCAAATGCTTCTCAGGGCTGGTTTACATTTCCCTCATAGCCTGAAACTGCTGTTTCTGCTTTCCTCTGTTTGAATGTTACCCATGTTTTCATTCCTGAGCAATCATACCTTTTATCTTTTTTAGATAAACATGAAAACATACTAAGGTCACTGCTGGGTGAGAGGTAAGATGTGCGTGACTGCCACCCAGCCTTAGCAAGCCTTTTTTTTTTTTTTTCCCTCCCTTCCTTGACAAACACTCCTGGAGGGTTCCAATGGAGTGAGACAAGTTCTAAGTATGATTCACATGCTGGCCACATCCAGTGCCCGTACAGGTTGTCCCTGCAAGGGCTCCATTAGCGTGGCGCCAGCCTGCTTGCTTCCTAGCACGCACTTTGCCCAGCTTCCCTTTTCTTTTTTTCTTTTTTTTCTCCAACATTCTTGTTTTTATATTTAGAATCTATCAAATCGCATGCAAGGTGCGCCACATTTTATTGCTTCCTGTGTGCATTTTATGCATTTTTGCCAAGGCTTAAAAGAAAACCATTTCCATTATTCTTGTATTCTTGACCTGCCCTTTCCTTCTTTTTCTTTTCCTTTTCTTCCTTCCTTCCTTCCTTCCTTCCTTCCTTCCTTCCTTCCTTCCTTCCTTCCTTCCTTCCTTCCTCCCTCCCTCCCTCCCTCCTTCCCTCCCTTCCTTCTTTCCTTCCTTCCTTTTTTCTTTCTTTTTTTCTTTCTTTCTTTCCTTCTCCCCCCCCCCAGTGGTAAGAAAAGCAATGAGAGAGCACACAAACCGAAACGCAAGCTAAGCTGAAGCACAAAGTCTCTGAAACATAAAGTCTCTGATTAGAATGGGCCCCTAACGACTACGGTAAATGAAACTAAAACATGAACTTTTGGAGCAATGATGGAATCAGGTCTCTAAATTATCCGTCTGGCTATCTTCTGTTATTGCCTTAGGAATCAGATACACAGTTTAATTTTGGCATTGAGGACCATTTTCAAAACAAAGGAAGAACTTTGATTAACCACTAGTGAGAATGGCAAGTTAGTTCTTTGCTATTTGCCACTTTCATAGACATTACAGTCATATTAGTTTTTATATGTCAACAAATTTTACTTTACTGTAAACTTTGCAACAAACCAATGAGAAAAGTGCTCATTTTGCCAGATAATGTTTACTATATTCTGTTTCTAAAATGAAGAGCATAATATCTCAGTAGACTATCACCTATAACCCATGATATACGATATTCATTTTATTCTAAAAAGTGACTAAATTTTTAAGTTATTGGCTTTCTAAGGGTGTGTTTCTGCTTTCCCTCCCAAACGATCACTCTATATAGTTTCTTTTATTTTTATCTTTGAAATAATTAGTGCTTAAATACAGAAGCTCAATTTTTTAATTAAAAGTGACAACCAAATTGAAGGAAGAAATCAATTAAAAATAAAAACAAATGTACAACCATAAATAGACAAAACTACAAGAAAAAGATAGTCTTCAGCTAAAGACTTTTTCTCACGTCTGTTTTCAGAAAGTAAATGTCCTATTCAATAAAATAACAAGAAATTAATCCATTTTCATAAGTGTATATATTGATAATCATAAATTCAATTGGGAGCAAACATTAAAGAAATCCTAGTACAAACTTTTTAAGAGAAACTGATTTCAAAGTCATTACTGAAACCTCTATCTCCACCTAGCCCACCTAGCCCAGTGATCTGTCCACCCATCCTCAACTTATTTTTGTTAATATGATTCAGTGAAAAACTGTCAATTCTCATGCCATGGACCTGTTAAAGGGCCAGAATTCATTCATGTTCTTAGACCCTTAAAATTCCTGACCCTCTGATTCCTCTTTTCTAGAAACATCGGCTCTATCAAAGCTCAACTTTGTGAAATGTTTAGGCCAAATAACTCAGTGCACAGGCATAAATAGGTTAGAGAAATTACCCAAGCTTTAAGCCTTTACATTTTTCAACATTGTTAGTTTAAAAATAATACATTTCAACAACAGTAGTTCATGTTGCTGATGACTGAGGACAATCATGCATGAACAGACAGATGAGAGGAAAATAGGGGCAATGATTATAGACCTTAGGAACCAAGATCTGTGTTTACTTACTTTTAATTTAAAATAATTAAAGAAAATAAAATTATTTAAAAGGGCAACAGACGTTACTGATATAGAAAAGGCCTTGCAACTGCTTTAGCTTGGATGAACTCAATTCAAAAAAAAAAAATCATTAATTGGAATTTTAGACGCTTAAAGAGTATTTACTTTAATTCTTACATTTTAAATTTGAAGTCCCCGAGGCTGCAAGAAATTAAGTGATTGGCCCAGGACAGCATAGCTAGTTTGTAGTAGAAGTGGAAATTGAACTCATGTCTCCTCACTCTTTCTAGCACAAACGTAGGGAAGTAGGAGGTTTATAGGCAAAAGGTGTATTCATGAGCTTTTCTTTATATTTCAGAGTCTGAAAATAGGAATGGATACTTTTCATGCAAAGGTGTTTTTCTTCCGTGGTTTTTCAACATTCATCTACTCTGACAATCTATGTATGTATGCCTCAGATTATCATAATCTGTCTTTTCTAGCACCAAATCTATGATTCTTAAGTAGGAAAACATATAACTTTTCAGTTTTAATAGAGAAATTTCCCTATAACTTAGTATTACAATGTCTCTGAATTTATCCGTGGATATAATATTTTTTAATTTAAAAATTTTAATTAAATTTGGATCTATCTTAATTTTTAAAAATCGCTAGTCAAAATAAAGCGTGCAAATAAATAAACAAGCATCCAGCCTTTGTTTCCTTCGGTGTATAATCTGAATTTGTTTACACTTATATTCCACTGTATGTCCCTGAGTTCTGACTGTCCATTAAACATGTTTTAGATTGGGGTTCAAATTTACTGAGGGCCATCACTTGCTGTATAGAAGGTTCTTGGCACCCAAGAAGCATTATTTGTCGGTTTCTTATGACAGGGACATTTTCACTGAGTGTAATTGTGCAAAGCACTTTACTTCACCTATGGGAATATTGGCAGTAGGGTGTTTAGTCATTAAATTAAGAAGAACCACATTGCTCTCGGCTCTTTCCTGTGGAAATGAATCTGGCTGTCTGTGCCATACCCTGTTTTGCTTCCCTTGGGTGAATTAATCCATACATAAAACCAAATCCGTGGGGGAGGTTTCCCTCTTATCTCTACTATTTGGATTTTGTTTCAGATTTGGGAAATTGGTTTGATCTGAGTTTAACTTTCAAGGTCACTTTTTTTTTTCTACAACACTCGACATTGCTAAAACATCAATCACAGTATTCAGTTTGTTTAAAATTCTATAATTCATTATTGATATTAATACATTTTGATCATTTTTTATATGTTAGTATTATAGAATATTACTTGCATATAGGCTTACGAAATAGTATTCTACAAATACAATTTAGGATTGAATTTATGTCTTATTTTAATTTTTGGCAAACAAAAAGTGCTCTACAAATTTATTTTTTGTCACCATCTGTTTCTTACATTTAGTTTTACTTATATGGTGTGTGTTAGTTAAAATATTAATTTTAGAGGTCAATGAATCTGGAAAAGAATATATTACATTTAAAGTTTTGTTTTTGTTTCTGCATATAACAACAAGGTTGAATTCTTCCACTTATAGCCTATTTCTTCTTCTCTCAAAGAAAGAAAAATATTCACACTGTCATTTAAAATAAATATTTTTCTGTTAGATTTTACTTTCCATTTTTAACGAGTCTTTTTGTGATATACACTTATAAAGAAGAGAGAGACTAGCGAATGCTCTATAGATTTATTACCTAAAATCCTCAAAATAATTGTATTCCCCTAGACCCAAAATGCACATTGTATTTTTTTCAGAATTAAGTTTTTGTCACTTAAATTAAAACTAGTAACTAAAACTGTAGTTTGCCTTCCATGAGTAGACATTTTCAATCTTAATGTTGCTTTTTTAATTTATTTTTTTCCCTATGTTTGGAAGTATATGACTTTGGGGAAATGTTCTTAATCTACTTTTTAGAAAATAAAAAGCAAGTATGTTTTAGCCACTTTTCATTAAACAGTATGAAAATGTGTCTCTTCAATGTTGTTAGGGGTGAGTCTAAAATGGCAACACCTTAACGGGACCTTAGTAAGATTGAATTCTCTTCGTTGTGATATTTCTAAGCTTGTTAATCACCTGACTCTTCCTATTCTTCCAAAAGAAAGTACATCAGTGATCTTTGAGGCTTACAACTTGACTTCTATTTTTGGAGGTCCTGTCAATTCTTAATTGAAAAGTAATAATCCTCTGTGTCTTTGTTCTGTGAGTAGGTCTCACGTTCCCTACTCACCCACCTACCCAAACACTCACCTGTGTTTTAGACACACGTATGAACGCCTTGGATCTTACACAACAAAGATTCACACAAAAATTAAGTGATGTCCTGATCAATGATGGAGCTCGGAATGTCTCATAAAATTATTAGGTTGCTTGTTAGTCATGAAAAGTGCATAGAAAGATTTGTAAAACTGATTTTAAATTTATTACCGAGCATTTCCCAAGTATAAATTAAATAGTACTGGTTTTTAGAGGATTTTAAATATATTTTCAAAATCACGTTTTATATATATATATATATATATATATATATATTTATATATATATATATATATATATATATATATATATATATATAAAATAAGGTGATATCGTGTTTTGGGATTTAAAAAAAAAACAACAAGTTTATATGTTGCTAAACTTATTATCTAAGCCTTTGAGTGAAAATAACCGTAAAGGGGGCTGCTTTTGAAATAGTAAATACTACTTTGGACATATATTTAGAAAGTTGTCATTGTTTTATCTTGAAAAAATTATAGATGATTTCATGTCATCACTGTTCTAACCAAATTAAACCACTTTGTTAAGGTATCTCAAAAACTTTGTATTTGTCTGTCTACTTATATCTTAAAATATTTAACTTTACTGAGAACAGAAAATATGAAGATCCCAATTTAGATATTTATGAATAAAGAAACTAAGATAAAAATAATACAGTAGACAATTAAAAATCATTTGCACATCATAATACTAAATGAGAATTGGTGAAGACTGAAATATAATGTATTGACAAATAAAACAATTTTCACCATTTTTCCCTTTTAAAACAGCCATAAATAAGAAATAACATGAAATAACATGTATGACACTGCATTTCATGTAAGAATGTAGCAAAGAGAGAGATCTAGTTCATTCTGTGCTTGTGTAACTAAAGCAATTCACCAAAGCATACAGCTTTACTTAACATGTCTCATTTGGCAAAGCCATACATGTTAAGTTATATAATTAAGCAAATAATTAAAAGAGAAGAGAAGTCGATAAGCAAATTAAAAATCAAACATTTAAAACACAGAATGTGAGTGCCTAATTCAGGGTTTGTTTCAATGTCATTGATCATCAGATTCTGAACCCAATATAAAGGGCAGAAAATGCAAGATATTAAAAAGAACACTAATAATAAAAAAAGTCGTCCAATATTACTTTCATCCTTTTTCTCTGTACCAGTGATTTTTTTTTTTACACACCCCAATGCCTTATTGAGTCGGTGTCATATCCTGTGTAACTGCATGATACATTTTTTTATTTGGTTTCACAGGATGCAAGACTGACATTCTGATTTCACAGAGAAGATATGGTTTCATAACAAAGGGCTTAAAATTAGGGTGTTTTTCCCCCATCACTATTGCAATTACAGATGACACTCAGTTTTCAGAACAAAATTATCTGTACTTTAATTTGATTCTGTAACATGTTCAGAGGTTGAAATTTAAGTTCATTGATAAAGTAACTTCTTGTGGATGAAACTTCAAGATGAAGAGACAGATAAAACACGCAGGGCAGTATCAATTCAGAGCAGGTACAAATGACATAGACCTCAGGATGGAACAGTGAAAGGGACAAAGAGCGCTCCTCAAATCTCTTACTTGGGATCACAGTCCCTTTACTTAACACGATGGTGGCCACATTTTCTTGATTATCTAGTAATGCATTTTATTTGTTTAGAATAAATTTTAATGGTACTACCTTGTGATTGTGGTGGAGCACATTTTTCTCCACTACTAAGTATGAAAAGATAAGAGTAGAAGAAAGCGGAGAAAGTGGGGTAGGGTATGAATGGCTCAGTAATTATATCCTAATTAAATAGCAAACCTCTGACCTTCAAATCAGTCAACGAAGGACAAAGCAGACCATCTACTTATGCCTAAAGACACCCCCAGACCCAGAGCAGAAGCGCTTTTCCCATAGTCATCAAAGAGCTGGCAAATGTGGAGAAGGCTGGAGTGGGAACATGGTGGGGAAATCATCAAATGAGTCACTCCCTTTCTTACTTTTTCTGTCTAGATTCTGGCCTTTAGGACTCTAGGAAATTTGGACTCAACTTATCTTTATGGATATACTAAATCCCACTCTTAGAAGAAAAACAACACTCTTAAAGTCACAATGAATCTTCTTTTGATTACTGTTTTTTGTTGTGTTTTTGGCTTCCTGAAATCACTTTACATTTGTACCACATTGTAGGGCATTGAGGAGTCTCATTGTACCAATTATCTCATTATCATAATTTCACAAAATCTTTGTAAACCACAGAAAGATGATATAATAATTCCCACTAAAGCAATGGAAACAGGTAGGCAACGGAGGCTTAGAAAATTAGGTGATTACTCACAAGGTTTTCTCACTCTGGTCCAGCACTTTTTCAACAAGTTCATTCTGTTTCTTTAAAAACAGGCATTTCTCAGTCTGTCCTTGACCAGATGTTCTTTCTTCTCTTTCTCTGTTTCCTGCCTTGGAGATCTCACCTTTTCCAAGCTCAGTTCTGAATATCCGTCCTTCTCATTTGATGGTCAATAGTAAGATACTTTTGACAACACATTTAATTATTTGACCTGTCAAATGAGTATGCTATGCAAACAATAAGTATGTTCAATCAAGTATGTCATATAATTTATATCTTCCTCTGTGCTTTGTAAACAGTATGTGCTTAATTTAAGTCACTACTCTTGGCCATCATAAAATAAATGTGGTCCTTATGAGGTTTAACTAGATATGTCCACCAAATAGGATTTGCAACAGCAGAAGGTATCACATTTCTCAGATGGCCATGAATGAAGAGAAAAGGGGTGTCCTCAGATTCCAAGGAAGATGAAGCTGTATTTTACAGTATAAACCAAACTTAGGGTAAAGATCTATTTAAAACAAAATTAAAGCTGTAAGACTGTAGGAGATTTGTCTTAGGAATCATTTTTAAGAAACAAGACATCCACAGTCAATACATTTGGTGCTAGAATTAAAAAAAAAGAAAAAAGAAAACAGAAACAAATAGATGGGCTGTCAGGTTTTATAAAAACGCAACTTACCACATAGAAAGGAGATTATTATCCAACTGCCTGCATGACCAGCTTCCTTACTACCATTCGAACTGTACTTGTTTTGACCATTTCCTTTTACTCACGTGAGCCCCATTAATTTTCCAGTTTTCTGTTTTTCCTTCACTAATTCTTCACTGAAATTCAAGAGAAGGCCCATTTCCTTCAAGGGGTCTCTCTTTAGTCACATACAGCACATAGCAAACATTTTTTCACTTTGCATTCCTACAGTACTGAAGTGTATTATTTATATAATATTAGGTTGTAGTTGGTTAATTCTGCCTCTATGTATGTTGAATAAATGTATGTCTTCTGTCCCATATAACACTATGTTTCCCCAGAGATTCTAGTTATTTCTTTTTATTCCTAAGGACTTGAGTCAGTGTGATGACTAGAGTAGATACTTCACAAATGCTTAATGGATTAATGCATGTGCAAATGAATCAACCAATGGGAGCAACTAGATATAAGAATATTTGCATGGAGAAAAAAAAATGCAGGGAACCAAGTTGGAGCAATGCGTGTTGTTAATTATCTCAGCACTGACTGGGTTGCATTAAGATGAGGAGGCTGGTGTGTGTTAGGATCTGGTAAAGGAGTGCTTCCTAATTCAATCTACCCATCAGCAAACAAGGAAGGAGACTGCTTAATTGGTGATGAAGTATTGAAAGGGACATTACTGGATGTCTAAAGATAGGGAAATTCTGCTCTATGAACTCACAAACTCTTGGTTTGCTGAAAAGGATTAGTGTTGTGGAGAAAGGGATGGAGAAGGGACAACCTTCCACTTACATGTGAGGAGACAAGTATACAAACAAAGTAATTTCCAGTCAAATAGAGGAGCTGGCAGCTCTCTTTTCACACATTCATTGAAATTGAGAGAACTGAAAATTATTTCCACTCCAGCTAACCACTCAACACTACCAATGCTCGTTTCTATTGTCAAGGAAAAGCATAAAGTTAAAAAAATATATATATAAAACAGAAAGTTTTAGATGTAGGAGTCATTTGTGTTTGCCATGAGAAAGGAAATAAAATTAACAGTTAATATCAATCAGCTTCGATATCATCATCAAGTATTCATGTGTTAGTATCCCTGTGTTAGGTCCCATACAGAGTAAATTACGACCCATACAGAGTAAATGATGATAAATTATGTTGTGTGTACATGCCTTTGAGCTGGCTCTGACTCCTGTGACCCTGTGAATGAATGAATGACATGCAGTGTCCTGTCCTCACAGCCTTGCTCAGCTCCTGTGGACGCATGCCTGCAGCTGCTTTTATGGACTCGATCCATCTCATATTTGTCTTTCCTCTTTTCCTGCTGCCTTCTGTTTTTCCCTGTGCTCTTCTTGTCTTTTCCAGAGAACCCCGCTCTCATGAAGTACCCAAAGTAAGGCAGCTTCAGCTTTGTCAGTGTTGCCTCCAGCCATGTTTCAGGCTTAATGTACCATAGGACCCACTTATTGGACTCTTATTACTATGACCCTTATCGCTACTATATGTTTATAATTAAAACATGACATTCACAAACTTAGGCCATATCAGCAGCGTTAACCAGTGAACAAATACAAAAGGTGAAGTGCTTAAATGGATAAGTGCATTCTAAGGAATGATGATTGACACAGTAACAGCAGAATTTGTATTTTTAGTTGGGGAGGTCAAGTGGAAAACACTCCCTTGCTCCCCACGAGTCAAGGAAAGTTTTATTTGTGGTTTAACACCTACTCCTGCCAGCTGTGTAAGTAACTCCATGGGAAGCCAGGAAAAGAAATCCTTCACAGAAGCTCTGAGATCTCCGTGGTGTGTAGTGGTCCCTGTGAAGACAGGTACAGGAAGCAAAGCAGGAAATCTCTGCAGACTCTAGAACAACCCACAACATTTGTAATCAGTCATTCCATAAGCACGGAAGGAATCTCTTACATGTTTTGAACTCCTCGGGGCAGGTGCTCAAGATGAGGTACTTCCATCCATGTCACTTCAGGGCGTGTGACTGAATCCGTTTTTTCCTTCCTGTGTCTTCTTTTCCACCCGGCAGCCCCTCTCCTTCTTGTTGGAGGGCAGCTGATATCTCAGTATTTCAAGATCTGAGTACATTTTTAAAATCAGAACAAATTTATTTGTGAGTAAAGCTCAATATCTATTGTACTTAGATACTCAACATCACCATCTTTTGGGCCCAGCACGCTGGCAGTACTCTAACTTTATTAGTGCAAACAAGCTTCATTTCAATATAGATATATAACAGATTAGTCCAGTGTTAGTTTAATATATGAAAGATTATTTGTCTTCATTTAAAGGGAGAAAAAAATTATGAGAAAGTCCACTTTTGAGCTATTAGTCAAGAACATCAAAGTCAAAAAATATTACATTGGAACTTAGTGTATAAAACAGTTTTAATTTCTCTGAGCCACACCAATTGCCCTTCTAGCTCACATGCGACATGCTCTTATTTTGATCCAGATTTTGTAAGGAAATTAAAGTGCCATACTGGGAATAGGCCATATCAAGAGATACAGATGCAATGAATGTCTCCAGATAAAAAACAATTAAGGATATTAAATTGATTAAAGTAGATCAAAGGGAGTTAAAAGGGATAAAGGAAAACAATATCCCCAAGGACAAATAATTTTGGAGTGAGTCATGATAGCCCTGGAGGGAGGACAGTGGGTGGTTCCATGATAAAAGAACTCCACACTGCCAAATCTCAAATAAATTTCCTGCAAACCATTCCAAATAAGTTAGAAATCTGACCTTGATGCTGGTTATTTCTCATGATATCCCAGAGGAGGTGGATTCTCTCTCTCTTTCTCTCTCTCTCTCTCTCTCACACACACACACACACACACACACACACACACACACACACACACACCGTAAGTGCAAACACGGTTTCTAAGACAAAAGGAAATTACAATGCTTCTTAAGTTGTACAGCAAGTTAGTGGAGGATATAGGACTACAACTCATGACACTAATGAGATTAATCCATATCTAAACTGAGAAAAAAATGACTAAACTCTAGTTATTAATAGTAGATGCAGATTTTACAATTAGTTCCTTGGCCACATAAAATTATCTCTTATAGGGTATTCGGAGACTACTTGTCAACTATAAAACTAGTCAACTATTGATCCATTCTCCCAATTTCTCTCTGAAGTTCTCAACTACCATTAGCAGTCCGTTGGTTGCCATTGTTGCTGTTTTTATTATTTGTGAGGGGATTACTCCTGGGTAATGACCCAAGTATATGGACACATGGCCGTTGTCCCAGGAAGATGTGTACAAGGGGATGGTGTGAGAATCCAAAATGAACGCTGGGGTTTGATCCAGATAGACATGGCACTCCCGGAAAATGTCTTATTCCGGTCCTCGCCCTCCCTGACCAGAAGTCCTCACATGCACCTTTGTTGTGGCCCCTGAGGCTTTGTTCTGTGGAGCCCGTGCCCCTGCAGCTGGGACACACTGTTCCACGGAGGTCTGTGATGTACCTGACGAGTGCTAAGGTTGGTTGGATTTTGGCGTTTCAATGGGGCTCAGAGGGAATCCTAGACACTCGGGCTTTGTGGTCACATGCCCTGGGAGAAGGGAGAGGAATTGGCACCCTATTCACTTTTTGGTAGAACCCATTTGTGTGGCTGGTTACTGGGCAAATAGTGGTCTTTCAGATCTAAATGATATAATTTTAAGAGGAAAGCCTTGATGGCTTTAAAGTCTATGGTTTTAAGTGCTCATGTCTTCTGAGGAAACTCTTCTTTGTAGTGGAGGATGGTATAGATACCACCAATGTGCCCATCAGTGGTAGAAATGCCTAGCAATTACTTAAAGGGGAATATGTTCTAATCTCACTATGAATTTTTTTCAACCGTGCTCTAAAAAGCAGCCTTGGGTCTGGTAGAACCACCTATGTACAATTGTTTAGCAAGTATGTTGGTTCTTTCAACTACTGCTTATCTGCTAATTCTTCTATGTCAGTACTGTACATTTTACTCCTATAAAATTCAACTCTTTTGAGGTGAATATTTTCTCCAATGACTTATAAAGAAACTGAAGCTTTAGAGTACCTTAAACCTTTTGCTTCTGTAAAAACATTACTTCACTAAAATATCTCTGAAAAGTTGATACTTCCTTCAAATAGGAACTGGGGCTCTCCTGGTCAGTTTGTTCATGGAAAAGCTATGATTCAAACCCAGCTCTATGTTGTTTCAAGATTAGGTGAGTAAACCCTCATCCCTAGAATAGGTGGTGGTATAAAGGACCCTATCAGACATGCCAGACTAAGTTATTCTTGCTTCCTTGCACAGAATTAATGCCCCTAGAGTAATTTGAAGTAACAAGGCATACTCTCACCTCTCCATTCTCTACCTGCCCTCAGTCACACTACTATTAGACATCCATACTTTCTCCCTTGTCTGTTCCGCTCAAAGCACCTTCCCCAGCTGTCTTGACTGATGTTCATATTCTACCTCTCTCTCCCTCAGTCACTAGCACCCTCTGACCACTCCAGAAATAACTGGATATGAAAGTGAGATGTCTTTTTGATTAGTACTGAGGATGGAATCTCTGGGAGCCAACCTTTAGGGTTTGACAATACGTCCAGATGGGGGCCCCTCATGCGTGGCCTCAAGCACCTGGACGTTCACAATGCCTGAGGGCCAGTACTGCTCTGTAATCTCTCTTGGTGATCAACTTCAGTTTACATGTGACGCCTTTTTGCAAGACATCGATTTATCAAATCCATGGAGCTATTTGGCTCTAGCAGAAATTCAGTATTTTGTTTAACTAATTGCTTTCGTAAAATTTGGAGCTTTATAAAGGCAGCTTCAAAGAGGTGTCTTCATGTCTTGGTACTTCAAACCCCTAAGAGAGTGGCTGACTCAAGAACTTGCTGATACATTTTGGTGACTAAATACATCCAGTTGTGACATACTTACCTGCAGTTCCCTGGGCTGTTCTGGAATTCTTACAGCCTTGCATTTTAAGTCCTTTAATTGTCTACTCCAGAGTGCTTGCAGAGTAAATAAGGTGGTCTATTTGTGTGCTGCAGCATACATCTGGGTTTCAGGGTTTTCTGATTTCTTGGTTTCACCACAGATGGCCTCACGAACTGACAAGCAGAGGCCCACTCCCTGTTTTAAAGAAACATCAACTTTTCAGAGACATTTTAGCAAAGTAATATGTTTACAGAAGCAAAGGTTCAATTATTATTTTTTTGACAAATGTTTTTTTTTATAAAACTATAGTCCTAAAGAGCGAAGGATGTATCGATATATTATTAATATTAATTGAAGTCTTTAGGAAAAGGAGAAGCTGTTAGGGGATTAATAATGCCAGGGGGACAAGGGAAAGAAAGTGGAGGTCTGAACCAGAAGTCAGAAATGGCAAATATCAAATGGCATTTTTAGAATGCAACAATGTCAGGGAAACTTTGATCATGCTGGGATAATGTCAGCCATCAGTACACAGTGTTAACCATCTGACAGCCATTTGGAAATTTCATGTAATTCTATTATTACCGTTACTATTACTACCAGTATTACTTTACTATCGCTGGGAGTACTTCTAGTACCACTGCTACAGCGAGCTAGTGTGATGGCATGTATTGTGCTATTATATTAATCTTCTCATTTAATACCTTTATGATGTATGGATTATTATTTACATTTTACAAAGAAAGTTTCTGGAACTCTCCTAACGTCACAAAGCTAGTAAGCTATCAAGCTGAGATTTAAATCTAGGTTTGTCTTAGAAGAGAGTACTCTCCATTATACCAGAACAATTACAAAAGTCACATTTTTACCCTAGTTTTCAGTTCTTTTTCCTATCTACTTTACCAAGTACATACAGCACCACTCTGATTTCCTTCTCCCCCCAGTGGCTAATGGTAATTTTAATTTCACCTTCCATCTTATCAAAACTTAACTTCAGGGCGGCCGAATGGCTCAGTTGTTTAGAGCGAGCGCTCTGAACAATAGGGTTGCCAGTTAGATTCCCACATGGGCCAGTGAGCTGCACCCTCCACAACTAGATTGAAGGACAATGACTTGGAGCTGATGGGCCCTGGAGAAACACACTGTTCCCCAATATTCTCCAATAAAATTTATTTAAAAAAAAAAACTTCAGAAAACATGAAATCAGTTTTATTTTGTATATGTGTCAAAAACTCTCTCTTCCTTGTGAATATTCAAATAATGCACTAATAAATAGGAAGGACATAGGATTTAGAGTTGTAAAACTTGGGTTATAAAACTCGAAACCTCATGTTATTTCTAGTGAAAGTCTGCTTAGCCTCAGCTCCCTTATTTGTACAGTGGCACCAAATGCATTTGCTCTGCTCGCCTCATGGGAGGATGGTAAGAAAAAATGAAATCACATACATGAAAGTGCTATTTTATTGGACGACGCTATGCAATGTAATCTTGCATTGGGATATTTAAAACGTAATGACTAATTGTGTGTTGAAAGGCTTTAACATTATTTATTGAATTTCAGCCATTAATGAACAGGTGAGGAAAGTATCTGAAGTCAAAAGGAGTCTTTGCTGGTACAAGGAATCAGGGCAAGTAGCTACTGGGCTATTCTAGGTCCACAGAAGAAGGACTGTGAAGTAGACAGAACAAGAATGCTTGGAGCCAGAACTGAGGCAGGTGGTATGTCCCAGTGCTCACTTTCTGCTAGGTCACATGAGGGTGACCTTCTCTGATGTACATGGTTGGATGTCCTAAGGATCAGTAAGTCACTGATCTACTTCTTTAGCTGAAATCCAGTAGGAACACACCTTAGCAGAATGCTCTCTAACTGTGGATGGGATGGGCATTGGAGAAGGGGCACGCTCAACACCCATGCGTGAAAGGGGACTTTCCGAAATATTTATATTTCAGGAATCATCACTTAGGGGCTTTTGTACAGTGGATACATTTTGACTTGTGAACATAAAAAGTACGTAACTCACTGTCTTGGAATAAAGAGACATACCTTGGCGATATTGCAGTTTCAGTTTCAGACCACAAAATAAATAATTTTAAATATTTTACAACAGAGTAAATATCACAAAAAAGCAAGTCACACAAATGTTTTGGTTTTGCAGTACATATAAAAGCTATGTTCACACTACACTGTAGTTTATTAAGTGTACAATAGCATATATATATATATATATATATATATATATATATATATATATATACACACACACCTTAATTTAAAAACTCTTTATTGCTAAAAAATGCTAACCATCACCTGAGCCTGTTGGATAAATGAAGCCAAGTGACTTGCTGGATATGGGATTGTCACAAACCTCCAATTTGTAGAAAAATGCAGTATCTGCAAAGTGCAATAAAACACAGTGCAATAAAACGAGGTACACCATCCACAGAATCATGTCTGCAGGGTTTTGGCTACAACCATTGACTCCAGAGTCCTGGAGCTACTCTTCTGACTATGGGCACTGGTGCGTGATTTTGCATGCTGGAGACTCCAAGAGAGGGACGAGTGTAATAAGCATCATCAAAACAAGCATAATGATAGCAACAACACCAAAACAGGGTGGTTCTGAAACCGCATGGGACAGGTTGGGGTGAGCACAATATGGCATTGGCGATTTCACTGACTTGTCACACTACCTTTAGGGCTAGAGCAGCATCTCAATCTTAATCTGGGAACAGAATCATATGCCAGCAAATGAATTTTGGCAAAGAGAATTCCAGAGATGTTTAGTTCACGTTCTTGACTCAAAATCAAAATAAGGGAAGATTAGCCTTTGCAAAAATGGTCTCAGTAAAAGAGATGCTAAATACTGTAATTCTAATTTTTTAGTCTAATTTCTTTACCTGATCATTGTCCCAAACAATTGTCCACTGTCATCTCCTAGAGACCAGGGTCCATTTCAGACTTATGTTTGTGTACAGGATCACGTAGCACTCCTTCCTCCTCTCACCAAATAAATGAAATAATCCTTTAAAGCTTCTCAGAGCACGTTGTACCTCTTTACATCATTTTTTGGCATTGTATTTTACATTTTTTGTGTAGGTTATTTGTGGTCCGTCTCTTTAACATATTGCATGAGCCATAATACCAGGAAACTACACCTATTCTTTCTCATTACTGCATTCATAGTGCCTGATACAGCTCCTGACACTTAATAGAATTTCAATTAATATTTTTTGAATGATGAATGAATGAATAAGTAAATACATGGATGGCTCTAGACATTCAAGAGTTTGTTGAATTGAATGGGAAAAATTTAATATCACATATTTCAGCTTAATGTTTTTATATAATAATTTTTACATGCTATTTCATAGAAATACCCATTATATGAAAGAGTTAGCCCAAAGAAATGGCATAAGCAATAACAATATTTTTGTCCACACAAACATGAGAGATTTTGTACTGCCTTTTCAAGTTCACATATGCTGGAAACATTGCTGACCTACAACTTCCCACCCCCTAATAAGTAAATGATGATTTTGTTTGGAAAGGCAATGAGCTACATTTAAAAAATACCCAGATTATCAAGAAACTAAGGGTGTCCATGCAACATAGTCTTGTCCAGTGAGATGTGGGCAGAAGTGCATGGATTTTCATCCCTCCTTAAACAAAAGGCAAAGCCTTATTAAGAGAAAGCTAATAGGGAGAAAGAAAGAAAGGAAGGAAAGAAGGAAGGAAGGAAGGAAGGAAGGAAGGAAGGAAGGAAGGAAGGAAGGAAGGAAGGAAGGAAGGAAGGAAGGAGGGGAAGGAAGAAAAGGAAGGAAGGAAGGAAGGAAGGAAGGAAGGAAGGAAGGAAGGAAGGAAGGAAGGAGGTAAGGAAGAAAAGGAACGAAGGAAGGAAGGAAGGAACAAGGAAGGAAGGAAGGAAGGAAGGAAGGAAGGAAGGAAGGAAGGAAGGAAGGAAGGAAGGAAGGAAGGAAAGAATCTCATCAGACATTTGTTCTTATTCTTTAGTCCTGCTGGAAACGTGGACCTTTGTCTTGGAGATACAGCAGCCATTTATAACCATGAAGAGGTAGCATAAAGTTAGAGCATTACATATTTGAAAAGTCAGAGGAGAATGATGGAAAAAGCCTGGTTGCCTCATGCTGTCAGTGCACCACTGTACCAGCTTTTGGCCACTGCTCCTGCACCTCAGTTATGTCAGAAGTAAATTTCTTTCTCTTTAAATACATTTCTCTTTAAGCTACTCTTCTTAGGTCTTGTGTAGCCAAACGAATAAATAAAATAACTGACAGAATAGACTTCTTAGAATTAGAGGTAAAACATTACATTTTAAGCAATCCCATTAACACACCAAATTAACAAAATAATACTTTTCATTTAAAATAATCCAGATTATAAATTTGAGTATAAACCCACTTCACAGTGTTCTTTAGATTTTAATCAATGTAAATGGCACGTTCATGTCTTTAAATATTTACATCTTGAAAATATTTTCTTAATCTTTAACATAACATCTTAAAAGTGTTTTGTCTTTAAAATATTTTCTTTCCAATCTCTCTTTAGACTTCCTATCCAAGTCAAATTTTTCAGGTTAATTGGTAGATTTTCCTCTTCTTAGATTCGTTCACTGCAGGATTCAAAAATACACAAATTATGTACAATGTACATTAAATTGGTAGAAATTGACAGCTTTATTGGAGAGTAGACATGTATATCTTCACTATGTTGCACAGATGCAAAAGTTACAACTGCAAAAGAAATATCTGCATAGTCATAGCATAAATCTCTTATTGTGACTATGACTTTCCATCAATAACTTTCATTTATATGGAGAAACTTTTAAACTCGCAAGATAACCAAATCTGGATCCAAACTAAAAGAGAAAACATAAACATGACTCTTATCAGAGAAAAGGATGAGGACAGCTACAAACAGTGCACAATCAGATTAGCAGCATTTTCTGGGAAATAAATGAAAATGCCTGTAAAACAGTGGGGACTTAGGGCAATCGTTGTACTGCCCACTCTCACTTCCCGTTCATATTGGATTCCTCTCTCTTTTTTCCCTCGCCCTGTCACATCTCAACATCTGTGTTGACTTTTCCACAGATGGAAGAAGCAAGTTGTTTACTGGCACATGAGGTGTTCCTGGTCACAGTCTCTATTCTCCAGGCTTTCAAATGTGTAGTCTCCGCACACTGTATACTTGTATAGTAGCAGGAAATACCAGCGGTGGGAAAGTTAGACTTAACATCATGACTCTGGGGGCTTCATGAAATCGGAGTGCACTTGGACAGACATCCTCAGTGAAGAATAGAGGGCCTAAGTAGCACTGCAAACTTGGCACCGGAATTCTCCCACTTTATCCACATGCAATTCTTCTTTCTAATCATTGAAAGTGTTTGCCTCTACTCCCGTCCAATTTCTCTAGTCTCTGTCATCATAGGACCTCACCTTTCCAGTAATGCTAAATATAATTGCTTACACCACCCATGTAGTGTCGTCAATACTCCATGTAGTTCCTGTTCATGACGTCCGATCCTCATGAACTCGAATGGCAGATGTATTCGTCTTCTACTAACCCATAACCAATGACAACAAATGCAGCAGCTTATAACAACACGGATCTGTTATCCTACAGTTTTTATGACTCAAGAATCCAGGCATGCTTTCGCTGAGCCCACTGCTCAGAACCTCGCAAGACTACAGTTAAGGTGTGAGTCAGACTGCATTCTCATTTCAGGCTCATTCGGGCGGTTGGCAGTTTCTTGTAGTTTCAAGGCTGAGGCCCTCAGCCCCTACAGACCCCCTTCCCATAGCAGTTTCACAGCACAGCTGTTTCCTTCTTCGAGGCCGAGGCCTACGGAGAATGCTTCTCTACTCAGGAAGGACCCAGACCCACTTTTCAAGGCTTTCACCTGATTAAATCTGGCCCCACTTTGCATTATCTGCCTTGGGATGAATGCCAAATCAACTAATTCGGGACCTTTATTCCATCTGCAAAATGCTTTGACCTTTGCCATACGATGTAAGCTAATTACAAGCAACACTCACCATATTCACAGCCCTTCCCCAACCCATATACACTCGAGAGGGAGGGATTATACAGTTTACCAGGTGGTGGGAATTTGGGGCCCATTTTTGAATTCTATCACAGTCTACCTTCTGGACCCCAAAATGTGCATCCCCTCTACATGCAAAATACGTCCACCATCTCCCAAGTCATGCATTATAACGACAGCTCAGGGCTTCTGGGTATAATCTCTGAAGCACATCTCCTCAGGTAGCGTTCTTCTCCCTGTGTGCACCTGCCGGTATGATGCTAAGGGCATGTGACATCTGTCTCCTACTTATTAGTATTATTATTCTTATTATTTTCAGTGTACAAATTAGGGATATGAAATGCAAGGAAAGATGAGTACCTCAATCCACAGAACTCTAAAGTCATCCAACTTCAAAGTTTACAAGTTAATTCTTGCCAGTTTCAAGATACCATTCCATACAAACACTTTTCTCATGTCGTTTCTCATTTGTGAACACTGTTCCTCTTTACAAACACTCAAGAAGAGAACATAAAGCCAGAGGCTTTAAAACAGGATGGAAATGACTTACCATTGGTCATTTATTGTAATTATTTGAATGAATGTAAGTAGAAGTATTTTTAAATATTTAGAAATAGTTTGAGATATTTTAAATGGTCTGTTACTTTCAGAATTTTATAGAATGTATTTTTTAAATATATGCCCTTCTTCATGTAGTCCCGGCAACTTTAATCAAAACGTTACCCCTAGATGTGTAAGCGTCTCATGAACTCGGCTGGAGGTTCGTCAAGGATATTTCAGTCATATCTCGGATCGTGCAATCAACTTGCATGGGACTGAGATTCAGAGCATTCTGATTCCTTGGTGCTACATAGATAGTTCAGTGATCATTAGGTTTGTTATTTCTGGGCCCCTTAGCATTGAGGGTTGATGCTAATAGGCCACAGAAAATCCCAGGGCCAAAATCACTTCACTGCATCCATTTGAAAATTAGACATTAAAAGTTTTATTAAACTCATTAAGAACCCCAAAGGGAATAGTTATATATATTACAGAGGTCACTCTTTTTGATTATTGTCTTCTGAGATATTATTTACATTAGCTAATGTAGCATTCAGTATGTCTAAACAAAAAGCTTATTTTAAAACATAGGGCATGTAAATTTTCATCCATCCATTTCTCACATCTCACGCTGTTCTATTTTGTATACAAAGTATGAATTTCTTTTTTGCACATGAAGTGAAGGATTTTCAGTCATAATTTAAAAATTACAGGCTGGTTTCTCACTGATTGAACCTCTGTGTTCTACCATAGAATTTTAGGAATAAGATGGATGACTAAATGAAATGCATTCTAATGAACAAAAGTAACACTGATCATTTCTTTACAGATTTGGAAATACAATTGAAAAAGTTCTGGTTAGTTTTAACTATTTGATCACCTTCTTACTTTTAAGGATATTCCTGAAGGGTAAAAATGTGTGTGTGTGTGTGTGTGTGTGTGTGTGTGTGTGTGTGTGTGTGTGTATTGATATCATTGCATATATATGTACCCATATATAACACAATGCTACTGAGTACCTTGAATCTGACATAATTAACCACAGATCTTTTTGTTTGTCAACTCACAGTTCTACTTTGCCACAATTTGATTTTCATCAAATTTGCCACAATGTGCCACTCACAATTTTGCCACAATTTTGCCACAATTTAATCATGACTACTAACCTCCCTCCATAGCTATTTCAATGAACTTGAAGTTCTAAATTTCTCATTCATTTTTCCTTTTTAGAAAAAGGTGGGGAGAGGCAACCTATTGAGTAGGAAGCAATACAGACATGCTGCTCTATGACACTGCTGTCCCCAAATTATAATAAGAGGACTATGAAAACACCTTTTCTTTAGAGTCAGGGCAGTCGCCTGTTTCCTGGCTGACAAACTTGGAAGTTGACTGTATGCAGGTAGACAGAGCAAAAACTAAGAACTGACAGTTTGCAAGGGTGACGCTCCTGGCCCAGGTGATAAAGCCCTCGAAGGCAGGAATTATGTCTCTTTAACCCAGTATAGAAAATATGTGGTGGAGTTAGTAAACAAATAATTTAGATGATGGATGAGACTGCACTGTTAGGGATTTGTCTCATTAGAAGATGGGACCGTGACAGGGCGAGATGTGAGACTTAACGGTCCTTGTTCCTTTCCGGGAAAATATGGGCTCCAAAGATGATGCCCAAAAGTCTTTTGTGAGTGAAAATTAATTTTATGTTGAGCATTTTTCTTTATTATGATGATTATAATTATCATTCTGATGTGGTTATTATTGGTATTTTCCAGAGACTTTTATATGGGACCACTGCTGCCTTATCACGTCCACACCTCATCTGTAATAGAATTGGACAGTATGTGAGTTTAATCCAAAGATGAAAACTTTTTAGTTATTGAAACAGTGTGAATCATTCCATAGTCTTGTCGCTTAGACAGTTTTACCTGAAAATACCTGCAGATTGGTTTCCACTGCCTAGTTTGTTCCCTAATTAGCAGGATTCTCCTGCAGGCAAACACCTGCATTAATCTTACCTGCTGGTCCAGGCATGTGAGACGAGAAAAGCCAACAACAATATATATTCTGCAAAAAGACCCCAAACAGACTCCTTTTCTTTGTTTCTGCAGCCACATATGTAGATTTGTTATATATTGAAGTGAAAAGTGGGATCAAATACTCTCGTATATTTCTTCCTGGAAAGTCAAAGGTAACCCAAATGCATTGCCAGAAAAATCATTAAAAATATTAATAAAAAATCAGCTACAGATTTGAAGAAATGAATGGATGTTTCCCGTTTGACAGCTTATCAGTAAGTTGTCATTTAAAATGTTTTTCACCCTGGGAGTGTAACTCGGTGATGATAGCCATGTATAATTCATAAAGGAAAATAGATTTAAATAAGCCTGCTCAGTAGTTCCGTGTGTGAAAATTCAACACACTAGTTTCTTTTCACTGTGCCTGCAGTCACTTTTTCTCCTCCAAGCTCCTCCATTCCACATTGTATTTACTTTTTGTATTTTGGATCATAATATAATTTGTTTCCAAATGTATATTTACAGAAGGCAACTTTGAGTGACACAAGAACAGCACAGTGAATGAAAAGTAGGATGGTATTTTCATGTAAATCGCGTTTTATAAATATTTAAATGACTTTCTTTTGCAGAATAAAAGTGTATGAATACACTTTACATTTAAGCTACAAATTATGCTGAAGGAGTTTTACCTTGTATAGTTATTGTTCACAACAATCTCTATTAAATTTTTTTCTGTTCTTACATAATTCTTCAAGACTTTTTACTGACTGAGGTCTTAAGAACGCCAGAGATAATCCATCTGAACTTGATAAGAGTGTCACCACAGTCAACATCTAAACAGTCTTTTATTCATCCTCAAAATTTTTAAATATGATACAGAGTGAATATTAAAGCCACATTTTATTTGTAAGGATAGTTATAAAATATATGACTTATAAAAATGCAATACAATCACATAATTTTAGATCCTGCTATTTGCTTTTTGCAATAATTTAACAAGGGAAAGTATACATTAGAAAAAAATTAGTTATGCCTTAAAAGGAAGAGCACCAACATATCAAAGTTGAGCATTTTGAATTCCAGGAGAATAAAATAGTGGTAAAATAAAACTATAATTTATTATGTGCTTATTACATGTCAGGAACTGTGGTAGCGTTAGGATATTATTTCTATTGATGTTCAAATGTTTATGGCATAAATCATATCCAAATTTTTCATGACAAAACTACAACCCACAGAGGTTGATTGATTTTTCAGTAGTCATTTAACTAAAAGTGGCAATTAATCCAAACCCAGGTCTGTCTGACTAGAAAATATGTGCTTTTAATTAAAAATCATTTTAATACGCTTTCAACTTATGTTTTGGACTACTAAGTGTCCTATGGAAAAGTACCTTTATATTGATAGCATTTATTAATTGATATAGATATATTTTAGATTATCTTTTCCTGTTACCTAAATTTATATTTTGGTTGGTAATATAGAATGTACTTAAAAGTAGAGTTGGAAAAGTTTAATCATTCTAAATTTTTCTCCACCTATTGTTGTTAATAAGTAAGTTCTTAATATTAAAGATGTATCTCTACAAATAATTTAAGAAGCAGAATTGTTATTAAGTTTCATGGTCCATCATCCTAAATAAATCCTGCACCAGTTACCTAAACTTAGATGATTCTGCATCAAATTTTGGAAAATGAACAACAAAAGAGAATTTCACTTTAGCACGTGTAATTATCACTTCACTGTGCCTAAGTCTCAGATGATAGTTAACACTAAATAAGAAAATGAATATGTTATGCTAATAGATCGTTATGCAATAGAATCTATCATACAACCTCAGAAATAGTTTATTTTCAGTGACTTCTTTTTAAAAAAGAAGATAAATTTTTAAAACTTTGTCCTTTCCCATACATCCTCAAGGATTTTTTTTATTGATTGAGACATTAAGGTTTGGACAAGAGTGTTTTATTAATAACAAAAATCACAGTTCTGTGTCTTTCTACAAAAATAGGCATCAGAATCATTGAGGAGGTATTCAAAAATGACAATATACTTTGATGAAACATAAATAATTATGATTATGAGATTTAAAGCACTGAAAAATAATTTTTCAGAAAACAAACTTATGATTATGAATATAACAAGTTCTGAATTGTCCAGGGAACTGTTTTTCACTTTTGTTAAATATCTTTGTGGTTTCTGTACTTGTGTGGCAGTTTTCCAGGTGAAAGTTTTTGAATTAATAGGTCTGTGCTGCTTTATATTTAACAAACTTGCTAACTTTCTAGTCAACAGTGAGTGGTGTGTTGATAAGACAGGAGAAACTAAATATTATGGTAAAACCCCAAAATAATAGCTGCTCAAATAAAACAGGTTTTTCTTTTTCTTTCACATATAAGCTGAATTGACATGACAACTCTTCTCTGCAAAAGTCCTTATGAGCTCAGGCTACTTCTCTCTTGTTGTTCCACCATTTTTAGGAAATTACCTTTTTATTTGTATGGTCCATGGTGGTTCATTACCAGGTCTACTTTCCAGCCAGAAAGAAAAAGGAAAAGGGAAGGGGAGGAAACACCATTTACTTCCTCAAAGGTTATGCATTAAAAGTTGTATTTTCTGTTTCCTCCCATATCTTATTGGCCAGAACTAAGTCACATGACTCCACCTAGCTGCAAAGGAATTTGGTAAATGTAGCCTTGTGCCCTAAGTTCTGTTATATAAGACATGGTAAGAGTATAATTTAGCTTTCTCTACCATATACAGTACTCATAATAAAAAAACAATGACCACTTTTACAGTGAACATGCACTGCAATTTACAATTGGTAATATGGTTGTACCACAATTGTAGGTTCAGAAAAAAAAATCCAATGATGACACTGTTTTTTTAAACTGCTTTTTTTTTTTTAATATAGACTTTATTTTTTAGAGCAGTTTTAGGTTCACAGGAAAATTAAGTAGAAGGTAAAGAGATTCCCCACCTACCCCTGCCCTCACATATACGTTTTCCATTATCATGTCATGTCATGATACATTTGTCCAAACCCGTAGAATGTACCACCCCAACAGTGAACCCTAATGTAAACTGTGGATTTGGGGTAATATTGATGTGTTCATGTAGGTTCATCAATTGTAACAAATGTACCACTCTGGTGTAGGATATTGATAATGATTACATTTTTAAAATTAAGTAAGATTACTTAATTTACCAATCTATTGTCTTTCAGCTTCAAAGCAACCCTTCATTGCCCTGCTTGTGGTTTCTAATCTCTGCCCCACCAACTGGCATGATGTTAAGCTTGGTTGCCAAGGGCACTGGCAGGGACCTAGAAGAAGAAGGGGCTCTTCATCGGGTTCCAGAGTGTGTTCTCACTCAGCAGGCTCCTGCCACGTGTGGCAGCCAGCAGTGCATTGGCATCCCTTAAGAGCAGTCTCCCCTGACACCCAGAGGGAGGGGTCCCCTTGTATCTTTCCGACGAACAGATTCTAAATGAGCTTCATATGGCCACCTGTCCATGAACAGCTTCCCCTGACACCTGAGAGCGCAAATTCTCCATGATTCCTGTGGCATGAACCTTAGGAAACTTCACCCACTGGGCCATAGCCAGACCCTCTCCACTGAGGTCGGATCTCAGTCCTGGGGGCTGGATCCTATTCCAGATTTTTTTTTTTCTTCTTTGGGTGCTCTATTTCAGCTGTAGGGGTAGAATCTGCAATTCATATATTCTTTAGAGTTATTTTTTACTTCTTAGTATGCAAACTTCAGTTACTCCAATTCTCTGTTATAGTTAATACATTTCCTGGAGAGATTTGGTTTCCTGATTGGATCTTGTCTCGTACGATTAGGTAAGCCAGGCACATTAAAACAGTCAAAAGAGTTTCCCCATTTCCTTTGTGAAATATAAGAGGCAATGGAGGGAAATGGAGGCATTTGTGGCTTCCTCCTTAAATCATAGATCACCTTTTTGAGGTCTATAATTAGTGTTAACACCTGGGTATCCTGAGGATTTGGTGAGAATAAAACTCAAACAAGACAGCACTTAATTGTTTATGAATTAAAACTTTGCATGTCTGAAAGTATTGAGAATTCATGGGAATAGAATTAGTGTGGGTGTTTTAAAAACCTAATCGTTATGCTTTTATATTTTTCATTCTTTATCAACATCAGATTAAAAAAGCAAGCTTTTAGAGTTCTTCCAAAACTTGTGTTTCTTCTCCTGCACTCTACTCCTACACTTTTAGGAAAGAATATTCACATTACATTTAAGAAAATGTTCAGTTTGCTAGGAAATTACACTGTTTTCTCCGTGACTTAATAGTGGCGTATTGTTTTTGATAGGCGTTATTAGCTGCTCTGCACCCCTACACCTGATGGAATCTTTAAAAGCTGTAGCTCTGGAAATTGAGTTAGATTAATAAGACAGAATTTTGCTAACTGAGCTCTCAACTGGAATGTAATACCAAGAAATATTATGGTATTAATTTCTTTTTCCAAACCAGTGTTTGACCTAAGAGAATGAGAACAGATATGTCAAGTTCTGGAAGTCAGTTGTATGCGTATAATTTAGGAAAAACATTTTCTTCAGTCACCATCATTCGTCTTTTATTATGTGTATACATTCAGTACAATATATAAAAATCGTGATTTATAGATTTTAAATGGTTATTTTATCATTATTTCAAATATATATATATATACATGTATATATACATATATATATTTCTTTAACTAGAAAATAATGTATGTTGACTTTTATCAGAAATTTTTGCTATGCATGTTTTGTAACTGTCAAAACATTTTTTACTTCAATTCAATTTTACATATTTCTAAAACTATCATCTAAATGCAACTTTAGAAATGTGTATGTGTGTGCAATAGCTGCTAAAGTAAAGAATGACAAAATATTTACTCTCTGTCCTGTTTTCATAGGTCTTTTGGCATAATGAGTCATATTTATTTATAGTCTTATTTTTCTACATTTTGGACAAACTGTCTTTAAGTTTCTTTAGCTTTTTTAATTTTTTTCTATTTAGACCAATTTTCTATCAGAGGATATCATGTAAATTCAGGCAAATGTTAATTGACTTTAATCGGAAGTCATGTATAGGTAGCAGAGGGTTAAGTTAAATTAATTTTTAAATGGAAATGATTGTACATGAACTTAATAGGTGGGGATTTTAGCATATTTATAACTTATTTTTCCAGTATATAATTTTTTTTTAAAAAATTTTCAAACATCATTCATATCACCTAGGTGTTAATTTTTAGTAAGGCAGCATTGTTTTCTTCTGAATGTGTTTTTATCCCATAGAAGATACTAAATTAATTATCTCTTCAAGTTATTTCTGTTGCATTTATTTCACTGTAGTAATTGAAGTCAATAAAAAACATGGGCATGCAAAGATTAAGCTCTGGGTATGGGATTCTAGGAAGCTGCTGCAAGTGAAAATGCAAAGTGAAGATCAGGAAAACATGTCTACAACTAATTGTAAGTCCCAATGTCTTTGGAGTATTATTGTTAAGATGAGTTACTTTTGTGCACCATTCCACATTACCTTGCAATTAGTGACTTCTCCTCATACATTTTCACAGTAAATGGAAATATTCCAAATTCCAGCACATCGCTTTTAAAATAAAGGCCTCTAAACTCAAACTTTCAAGGTACCAAGCTTTATGACAGTTTTCAACTGGAAAAGTAGGAAAATGGCTTATGTCAGCATCTAAAATTTAAGTGAATTGTACTCCAAAATTCTGGCCAAGACTTAGTACTGAATACATGGAAATAATTCCAGGCAAAGAGCAATTTAGATGCACTGGCCTGCCCTCTGTCCTAACAACTCTTTCTGTTATTTTTTACTTCCTGTTGTCACTTGGAGTCTCTTCCATATGCCAACAACAAGCCGTCACAAACTCCGAAACTGTTCCTATGACACTTGATGTGGAATAGTAACCCCAATGTTTTACGTTATAAACTCAAGTATTCCAAGGACAGCAACAGAGATTTGAGTAGAAACAGCAATGATATACATGCATTTTTAATAAGATTAGTAATAAAACAGTTAGTTAAACTAACTAAATAGACTTTCACAAATGCAGCTCAGTATGCAAGCTGAAAGCCGAGAAAAGCAGAAAATAACATACAGTCCAAACAAGAAAAAGGTGTGCATTGGATGGCGCTTCTAAGAATATGTAATTGTGTGCAGATTTTTTTTTGTTGTTGTAATTTGGATGGATTCCAACTGTTCTAGAAGAAAGCATTTGCTTACATATTAAGCAAATATATGACAGAAAAACAGAGAGATAACAAATACCTACTTGTTTTTCCTTTTAAAGGAAAATGTTCAAACTTTTCACTGATGAATATACATGAAGGTATTCCGTCCAGTTATATGTTTGATTCTATTTTATAAAAGTTCTTTTAAAATAAAGGAGTCATTGTGAGTCCAGGTGTTAATAGATACATGCCTTTATTTTTTTTTTTCTGTTTAAAGTTTTGAAGCTTGTTGGCAGATCATGGTTTGTTGAAATGGCTGACACCACTGAGTCCAAAGTAAATGAAAAGTTATTTATGTACCAGAGGACCCCTACAGCCTTGTTAGCAGGAACACCGAGAAAACAAATCTCAGATTAACTCTACTTTTTTTCAGCTTCGTGGATTACCTTTAATACATTGTAAATGTGTATTCACATAGAATAATATAAACATGCGTTCTGCACAATAAAGTCATTCTTAGAAGATTTCATTTCTCTTTAGTTAGAACTCTCTTTTCTTTTAAGATCTCATTTCTCTTTATAGCCTACTATAAACAAATAGCAATACAACATTGAAAATCAATGCCTATAAAATGTCTACAGAGTGTGTAACACAAAAAAACAAGAATTACTCCTACATAATAGTTAGGTAAAGGGGGAGGGGAAACCTTGAACTTATACCATTTTTCTAGGTTAACCCCATTGAACTCTATTAGAAAAACAGATTCATTGATACATGGTATCTAGACACATGGTATCTAGCTAACTCTTTGAAGGCACTGAGAGCCTGAAAAACATGAGAAACATGAAAAACATGAGATTTTTAAGGAAAAATAAAATGCTATTTTTATGAAAATTGCTGAAAAGTAAGGCAATTTAAGTTGTTAATAAATTTAAATTAATAATAGAACTACCTTATGGCCCAGCAATTCCACTTCTAGGTATTTATCCAAAGAACTCCAAAACACTAATTCAAAAAGATTATGCACTCCTATGTTCAATGCAGCATTATTTACAATAGTCAAGATAAGGAAGCAGTCCAAGTGCCCATCAATAGATGATTGGATAAAGAAGAAATGGTACTTACATACAATGGACTATTATTCAGCCATAAAAAAAAAATGAAATCTTACCATTTGCCACACCATAGATGGGCCTCGAGGGTATTATGCTAAGTAAAATAAGTTAAACAGAGAGACAAATATCATATGATATCACTTACATATCTAAAGAGCAAAATCAACGAACAAACAAAACAGAAACAGACTCATAGATACAGAGAACAAAAGGATGGTTGCCAGAGGGGAGTGGAATTAGGAGATGGGTAACAAAGGTGAAGAGATTAAGAAATACAAATTGGTAGTTATAAAATAGTTATGGGGATGTAAAATACAGCATACAGAATATAGTCAATGATATTACAACTATCTATGTTGCCAGGTGAGTACTAGACTACTTGGGGGAATCACGGCATAAATTATATAAATGTCTAACCACTATGCTGTACACTTTAAACTTATATAAAATAATATTGAATGAAAAAATATATAAATAAGTTGTTAATAAATTCAAAACTAAGGAGCCAGGGTTGGACTTCCATTGAAAGTTATCCAGAAGATGAAAGAAGTGTTTTTTATATATGTGGAATAAATACTGAGGTCAACAAAGTGATAGAAAAATTTTAAATGTGCCATGTTACACTGAACTAAAGAGGGGGAAAAGAAAATCTCTGCCCTACCTGATTCTTCTTTCTCCATTTATATGTTATTAAACACACGCGTGTGAACTATACCCTCCCCTTTTATCTGGAGAGCTTTCATCAGTTCAATCACAACCTGTACCTCTTTGTGCTAGTAATGCTACGGAAAAAAGAAGGGGCCAAACTATTGAGTTTTTTTTCAAATCAGTAGCAGTCACCAGATGATATAAGTGATGTCCATTTGGAGTCTGTCATAAATACTTTAAATATTCATTGAAAAACATTAGTAAACATATACTTACCTAAAAATGTATTTACCTGTATCCATCCTACACAACCTCCCACAAACCTAGAAATAAAATAGTGAAACTCAAACTTAAAATGAAAGATACTTTAAAAACTACTTTTGTTTGCTTATCACACATCTTGAATTGTTAAAGTAGACGGTAAAATAAACAAAAAGAGTCATTGTACAAATTGTCAATCTCGATTTAGTTCCCAGGCAAGACAAATGGGGCTTGGCTGAGCATGCAATAACTTATGCTGCCACTGGATGGCAATGACAGCTTTTGTCTCTGAAAAGCTGGCCTTGCCCTTGCAGTTTAGTGCCACAACCCTTAGCATTGAGTTTCTCAGGACATCAAAGTGTAAAAGCACACGGGGTGACTCTCCAACAGCTCACAGTCTTTTTGAATCTCTTGCCTCTGGCCCACCCCATCCTTAAGCAGCCAATAAAGCTTCTTTACTTGAAATCACTTTTAGGAACTTGATGTTCCATAGAATGCCAAATTTACAAAAGGTAAAAATAGGAAGAAAAAAAAGAGGTGAGAGGGAAATAGAAACGGAATCAGGCTCCTGTCTGCCACTGAATGGTGCTAAGCTTACAGAGCACCAGGATTTTGAGACTATTTTTGTTTGTTTAATTGTGTCTGCCATATAGGAAAAATATCCCTGTTTTTCCTCTGCATTTTACGGTCTCAATTACTTCTACTCTGACCTGCACATACACAAGAACTCCAACATGCATACATGTTTCAAATAATTGTTTGTAACTTTGACAATTACCTGATGACAGGTTAATTTTCTAGAGTGAAATGGTTTTAAACTGACAAAAAAAAAATCTTTCAAAAAGTTTTAGATATAGTTAGGCTGATGAAATTGTTAGAAAAAAAAGGTTTGTAGAGGTAAAATATGTAAATACCTAAATTTTCATCAATTCAAAGATTAATCATAATTATCAAGGAGTTCAATATTTCTATAGTTTGTAACAATGAATTAATTTGGTTTTCAAGAAGGAGGAATTTAAATGCATTCACCTGAGTAAGGGCCTTTGATTCTAAATACCCTTGCTGGGGTATTTGGAAGGGAAAACCTCAAGTTATTTTGAAAAGTGGGGTAAAGTGTTTACATTGGTGAAGTTAAAAATAAAAACATTTGAGTTCTTTTATAAATATATGGAATGACTCGATGCAGATAAATTTAATTGTCCTTATTCCAGAGAACATACCTATTCATTCCTCTGTATTCCTGTTTTAAATTATAAAACCCTTTGCCTATACCATGTTTTGTTTGCACGGTTTAAACAAAGGTCGGATTCTGTCACTAGCCTACAAACGTTTTCATACAGAAAAAAAAGACACTTCTCAAAATCACTCACATCTGTGAGTTACTATTTTTCACCATACCTATACATTGTGAATATACGTACTTCAGTACAAAAATAGTTATGAGATCATTAAGTTCAACTGATGATTTCCCAAAGTAAATCATAGATAATCTTAGATGTGAAGGGGAAGCACAGGCCCAATTTTTTCTTAAATGAAAGGTGAACTAAATTTTTTTATTGGATAAAAAAGATAAATTTTAGCCATTTAATGAAATTCTTAGACACCCATCTCTAAATTACACTTAAATGCAATATCTTTGTTATAAGAACTTAATAAAGGTATTGAAGTCATTGTTCATTTACAGTTTGATAATGCTATGAATAGTTTCAAACAACTAAACTTTAAGTAATGACTGTTTCCAATGTTCTACTTTATACTGTAGAGGAGAAAGAAAGAAAGCTAAAATTCATCGAAAGCTATCTGGTACCTGCTGTTAAGATACTTTATGTGCGTTATCTGGTTTTAGAGAAGTTCCTAAAATGTTGAAATCAAAATTAAAATCATTTTGCAGTATCTTCAAATCACTCTTGAAGTTATGGCAGACGTTTGAATTAGAAATCAAATTTAGGGACTGAATATTTTGGTTACTGAAAAGAAAAAATGAATGCAGATTATGATTGCCAGCTCTTCTTATCCTGGGCCTGGTTTGTGTTGCCGTGCTACTAGTTGTTAGCAAGGTAAGGTAATCATAATATGTTTTAGAAAAATTCTTTAAGAATAGAGAACAAAATAGGAGGTAGTGTTTTTCTTTCTTTCTTTCTTTCTTTTTTTCTTCAAATTTTACAGGGTCTGTTTTGTACAGGTGTTTATGTGTTTAAATATTTAATACATAAAAGTAAGAATTGAAATTCTGATTCCTATAAGTCATAAAGCCAAGCAAATTCTTAAAGTAGTTAATATTAGAAAAATTGTTTGACAAGTGGCTATTCATGTAGTGATTTTCTATCTTCCAGCCTGTTTTTCCAATCTTCATGGTTCCCTAGGCATGGCCAGAGGGAAAATCTCAGTCCAATTAAAAGTACAGATTCCCTCATTTGCCTCTGTGCTTACTTTGCCTTTTTAGTACTCATTTCACTTGGTTAATATTTGTTCTCAGCTGTTTCCTCATTCTCTGGGTTGAACCAGTCTTCCCTCACATCCATTCTCTCTATAGGGCTCGCACACACACAAATAAAAATGTTTTAACTAAGGTCACCAAGAGGTTCACAGAAATCCTGGCATGATTTTAAGACTAGTCAACAATTCAGACATGAGCACCGATATAGAGAAGAGCTGCCAAATGGAAAGCCCAGGTTCTGACTCCATTTTCCTCTATCACTTGTAAGTTAATACTCACAGATAAAATACTAAAATGCCAGGAAGCACATCAAGCACCCCAGACAATGGAATGCCAGGAGATTGGCAACAGAAGGAGCGTTGCAAATACGAGTGTTATGGGACTGGGAGAAAAATCACGATGAATGCCTAATTTTTTTTCCAAGCTAGGTTCTTACGCATAAATCAATTAAATGAGACTAAAACACCAGCACAATGATAACAAAAACGAGAATTCCAGACACTTATTAACTGGCTGACAAATTTACTCTTTCCAAGTAGAAATAACCCCATTTAATGACCTAGATGGACAATTTCAGATTCTGTATTTTAAACATGCAAACAAGATTTGTTCAACAAAATGAGGATAGTAATAAGGAATAAAAGAAACAATGAAATGTTTATGGCATGAGAATGAAATCTGGTTTAAAAGGTTAATGTAGTAAAAGTTCAGAGTAGATTGAATTTGTTTTCCCTGAACGGCATTTCCCTCTAATTATTAATCATATTATTTACCTTAAGACATAATAGTTAAGCCTTATATATGATCACAACCTAAGTTTGTACCTATAAGTGTTAAATATATTGCTATGGCTAAGTACTGTAGTATTAGTATTTGGCCTACTATATATAGAATGACAAACTCAAAATTGCATCAGTGTTTCCTTTATAATGACATTCCTGAAGGCAGACACCAACGCTTTTGGATCACCTTCATTTTCAGTGAATATATTCCTGCTTTTCCTACCAACCTTCTTGCCTAACATATGAATTTTACTGTTAAAACAGATTAATCCAAACTAACATTTTTCTTTATTAAGCACAGATCCTAATAATGTCATCATATCTTAGGTGACCAAGGATACTTGATTTTAGCCTCATGTCCAAAAAAAAGAAAAAGAGAGAGAGAGAGAAAGGAAGGAAGGAAGGAAGGAAGGAAGGAAGGAAGGAAGGAAGGAAGGAAGGAAGGAAGGAAGGAAGGAAGAAAGAAAGAAAGAAAGAAAGAAAGAAAGAAAGAAAGAAAGAAAGAAAGAAAGAAAGAAAGAAAGAAAGAAAAAGAAAGAAAGAAAGAAAAAGAAAGAAAGAGAAAGAGAGAGAGAAAAGCAGAGTTAGTATGAGGGATCCACTTATGTAGTTTTGGCCATGGCTTCTCTTCCCTTGAGGTAGCACTATATTTTTGAGCATTGCAATACATTTATGAAAACCTGCCTCATATTATACAGCAGATCCTCAAATAACGTTGTTTTGTTCAATGTTGTTTCGTTATAACATTGATGAGATGCCCTACAAACTTAACTCTTGTTTATATCAATTATTCTATGGTAAAAGTGGTTTCCTTAACATCCCTAGAAAGCAGCATGCAATGTGTTATGCGCTCAGGTTTTGTAATTAGACCTGAGTTCAAATCCTACTTCAAGTCCTACAAGTTATGTTACCATGTAACTTATTTCTGTTTCATTTTATTCATCAGTAAAAAGATGGATAACACTTACCTAAGAGATTTGTTGCAAATGTCAGATTATTAAAATAAATCTCTGAATATGATACTGAGATACATGTAGTTTATAATAAATGGAAGTTATGTGTATTATTTAGTGTGTTAAATTGTCTTTTTTTTCTATAATACTGTTGATGCACTGTTATGACTGCTTGTTTAGGCAGAGATGATACAGGGCCATTGGGTAAAATATTCGTGGCATAACATTGTCTTATCAGTGAACACTATACTGCATATCTAATTATTGATTTTGGTAAGAGAACCTTATATGTTGCTTCCGAGGATCATTTCCATATTTAATTTTGCACGTTGTAAATTTTGCAGTGTTTATGCTTGAAAGCTCTGTGACTGTTCTAGGACAGACGTATTTATATGTTCATCTTCTCCAAAAATATATTTATTTATAAAGTTTAATACTTGTTTTACCTTAAACACATGTTAATTTAAAATGTACAATAAGGATTCAATTTAATAATTATTTTCCAAAAAGCCATTTATCCCAACATTATTCGGTGAGTGTTATATCTGCTCATATAAGTTCATAATATGTTCATAATCATATAGTAAAGTATATGTACTAGAAATAAGAATTGTATTATGACATATTACTCACGGTATTACTTATGTTATTACATGTTATTAGTATATATACAGGGCTAATTTATTTCTTTTAATGTGAGCATCTGTATTTTTCTTGTTAAGCAAACACTTTTCAAACTAATATCAATCCATACACAGTAATTTCAAATGAATATATCTCATTCTTTATTTTTTTTTATATTATTCATCTTTATCCTGTTGATGTGCGTCTTGGAGAAAAAAATGTCAAGGACTGTATCCATGCGCAGTTTTTCTTCTGAATCCCGCAGATTTAACCATGAAAGTCATTCTGTTTGCTCAGGACAGTTGTTCTTGGTGGCAGTAGTCTTGGTCCACAATATTTTTCTCTCAAATCTTTGCTCTTGTTTCATCGTATTCTGGCATCCTGAGTTAAATAGGATCTGAAACTGGTGTGAGGTTTTTTTTTTTTTTTTACGTTTGCCCAAATCGCTGTGAGTTGTTTTTTTGTTTGTTTGTTTTTGTTTTTGTTTTTGTTTTTTTTTAAAGTTGAAATTCAAACACTTAGCCCGGTTTATTCTAACTTCATTTTTATAAGTGTTGTGGGATTTAGTGAACCTTTTTGAGTTGTATACTCAGGTAATGTCTCTTGTTTATTTTTGCTAAACTCATGGAAAGTGTTCTCTTTTAATGAATGATTGTATGGCTTCATTTGTTTTATTTCATTCTCAATGGATGCCAGTTACTTATGTGTAATTTCTGTTTCCTCTCTGTAGCATCTATTATTGTTTTTACTTTATTTTTAGGAAGCTCTCATCTTTATTAGTGATTTTGTTTTCTACAATGTCAGTTATGTTCTTTACGACATCTGAAGCCAACTTTAATGTTTTCATTGTGATGTCTTCTTCTCTCTCAAATTCTCTTTATCTTTGCCAGCAATATTTACAATTCAACATTCTCTCTATTCTCTTATTTTTTGCATTTTTTATCTGTTTGCATATTTATGACAAATGCTTTTTTTGTTAGCTGAAAAACTGCATCCACTGGCTCAAGGTCAACATTACTTTTTTTTTTCTTTTAAATCCTTGAGCGAGGTAAAATCTAACACTGTTGATATTTGCAAAAGGCATTGTTCCCGTTGATGGCTATCACTTTCTATTTTCGTGTTTCCAGAATCTCAGTCATTTTATCTGCTCTCTCTGATGATGTGTATCTTTCCTAGCCAAATTCCAGGACCCAGCAAACATTTAAGTAGCTTGATTCCACAAAAGTTAGGCAAAATATTACCCTGTGTTGCTTGTCCTTCAAGAGAATATTAGGAGATAAATTAGTTCCTAGATAATTTAAAACATTCTGTAAATTCTCAGGATAGATTATTTTTAGGATTTTGCGGTGTCCTAACTCCTGTTTCCTCTTTCATGTCTAAGGATGCAATGCTCCTTAAACCCACCAATTTTCAGTCTTATCCAACGGAAAGTTCTGGACTTCCATAGAGTGGAGATAGATAATGACAAGGTTAGGAGAGGGTAGATCGGACCAACTCTGAAATGAGAAGTAAGAGTTAATAGTAACTTTAAACTGTATCGTTGGTGCCTTGGGTTACACTATTTATTGGATCCCATTTGGATGGATGAAATCTTCCTCTCTGTATTATGGCATTCTGATTTCAGATATTCAGACATAGCTTTGCCTCTAAGCATTTATTAACTGGCCTATATAATCTTTCAGTCCTTAGATTTAAAAATATTTTATCTGTAGTCTTGGTTTTGTCTGCTTCTATGATTTATTTTTCTGTATTACTAAGGATGTATCAAAGATATGGCACAGGTAGGCAGCTATCACCGGAAGTTACACCATTACTTTCTAATGTGAACTTCAATGTCTTTAATAATAGCTGGCAATGCTCTTTACTGCCTATTGATACATTTGCCTGAATAATTAAGATTTATCATGATATTAAAAACTCAAATAATGCAAAATTTAATGCAATCCTCTTTGAGAAAATTTCACATGAATGGAATAGCTGATGATACACCTTTAAAAAAAACTGAAAATAATTTTTCGTGAACTTTGGAGAAGTGTAACTTGCAAGAAAAGTAGACTTTTGTTTTAAAATTCATATTTTTATGATTATGGAGCAAATTTTGTGCAACTTTACAGAAAAATATGAAATTCCAATTTAGAATTCCATCATGAAACTACACCGTTCTAATTTCTCCAGGCCACGCTTTGTTAATATTCCACAAAGTCCCAGGTTGCAGCTAGAAGACTGCATTCAAATCTATGAACATGAAGCAATCATGCTCAGCAGAGTATAACAATAATTATAATAGAGATTAAGTAAAAATAATTAGAAAAAGTTCATCTAGTTTTGATGTATTAATTATTCTGACCCTGTTCTATTCAGAGTCTAATTATCTGGTTCAGTGAAAATGCCAAGATTTCTACGACTCATAAAAATTACATTCAAGTAATTATGTCAGCAAACTAAACAGTATTCATTTACCATGCCTTTTTATGCACACATTTGAATATGCTTTTTTAACTGTTTTTGCTCTTTGTTCCTATTCATGGGAAATAATACCTGTAGAGAAATTTGAAAGTCAGTTGCACTCTGAGTGTAATGTGCAATTCTTGCTGATATTCTTCTTTTGTGAGACTGCTGTAAGTCTCATATAACCTTTGTTTAAAAAACATGAATTAAAGTTCACTCTTCAGTTGTTTCAAAGAAATCTTTAAAACCTGTAGCTGTAGTTTTTCTTTTCTTTTTTTTTTTTTTTTTTTTTTTTTAAGTTTAAAGCAGTAATACAAAGTATCTCTTAGAAAGTTTCTTACCTTGGGTAACTCAGAGGCTGTCTAAAGTCTGTATTTATTTCTGCAACCCATATTTTCTTTAGAGACACATTATGGCGTCCTACAAAAGAATCTAGATTTAGAAAAAAAATATATGTGTATATGATATCTTAAACTCATCAGCAAAGTGATAACATAGCTCAACATCCGAAATCACTCAGCTCTTTTAGGCCATGAGACATTTTACATTATTATGGCACAGTTAGAAATTTCTTAATGCTGACAGCTAAGTAGTTTCATGTGACAAAGACACAGGGTTATATTAGTGAGGAATTTAATATCTATCACATCCCTTATAATCTCTTTTATTATTTTTAGTAAAATATTTGATGGACATTTTAAGCATAAATTTGTTCCCTGAATTATTCAGATTACTGCTTTACTTTTGTTTTCTTCTTCATGTGGATAGACAGGCACAGACTTAGTTGAAAATATAAACTTCAATTATATTCACATTAAGAAAAGTATATTAACAGTTAAGGCTTGAACTCTTTCCTTGATGTGCTAGTAATAAGATATATCTATATACACAAATACACACACACACACACACACACACACACACACACACACACACACACATATATAACTTATTTGTCAAAAGGGAAATATGTCTTCCTTGGTTCCCAGTTGATTTTTCAAGTACTATAAACTAATTCCAAACTTTATCCAAGATAAGCAGAGGTAGAAGAATCATGAAATGAGACAATGCTGAGAAAGAGTTGGAATTTTTTACATAAAACGTACCCAACAATCAAGGCAAACAGGGAAGTCTTTCTCACGGCCCTGCTTTCATCTAACGCAGATTCATCCAGATAAAACTGACCTGAAGCTAGGGATGGAGATGGTGGTCGAGACAAGTGGTCACAATGATATGATTCCTTTGTGTTTTATATAGGTATCCATAGAAATCACCCTGCTGGGGCCTCGTCAGGGCAATTTCTTCTTGGTCTCCACTTGTGAACATACATTGGAGATATTGGTCAAACATAATGAGGTGTCTTGAGAAACAATAAAACTTTCCAGAGAAAATGTCCTTCTTTGAATTTGTCAGCTGCACTCAGTTCCCAACATGTCCTGAAATATCAGACATTGGAAATCAAGCACTAACATGTTATACGTAGCAGTCTGCATCCAGGTTTTATGTAGAATGAGAACTTAACCTTCTTCACATATAACCGTATATGCACACAGTATGTCACTTCCCCCCACTCTAAAATAGCAGAAGTGTAAGGAGTAACTAATACTTGTGTGTTTTGATGTAGACTGCTTCACTTTAACTATTAGTTCCTTTGAGCACAATGGTCTTATTGCTACAATACAGAAATAAGTTCATAGAAATGTATGCTTACAGTTCACTATCTAAATGCATGGCCCTAAGATTTTAAGTAGGATTTGACAGTGGCTTCAATAAGGAGAGGGCTCATCTCACCTGGCTTGTGTAACCAACCTTCCACACTGCGTGCCCTCCTCACCATATCTCGTACCACTGGGATGAACAAGATGCCACCAGATTACCTTTGCCCTGCCCCCTCCACCCTCCACCTCAATTCACTTCTCAGTGGATATGCCCCGTGTGGGATATCCCAGGGCAATTTCTGGGGGCACTGGGAGGAGACCTCTGGGAGCACTCCCAATCCCTTCAATTTGTCAATGGTGTTCCCATCCTATCAGGCTCCCTGCCTCCCTAGAATTTGACCTAGAGGGTTAGGACCATTCTCAGGGACCTGCTTAAACCTGATTCCAGATGCATCACTTTGGTCTCCTTTTCTTCACTCTTGGTGAAACTCCATCATTTTGGAGCCAGAAAAATTGTTGTAATGGTCAAGTGTAGTAATTATGGCTATAGGGTCACAGTACTTGCTTCTAATTCTTTTTTTAAAATAGCTCTATGATATTGAGCCCACACTGAACTCCTATGGTCTGTGATGTGAGGAAACAATGGCCCTACCTCATGTTTGAGATTAAATAAGTGAATTATGTGAAGACTTAGAGAAATGCTTGGCAAATAGTTCGCACTATGTAAGTCTTAGCTGTAAAGTAACAATGCTATTTCACAGTTTCAAAGTTGTTATTGTTATTATTATTCTCTGCATAGTGATTTATGTAATAAACCATGTCCCAAATCTGCCAGGTTTGGCTCTGGGTACTCAAGCAAATAATTTAGAAGTCCACAATACATATTTTTTTTTCTGTCAAATGTGTGGTGTTTACAGATGAACAGCATTTTGGATCTCAGATCTTTATCCTTGTTACATATTTTAAAAACTTATTGAGAAGTTCAATTGACCTTTCTGTTTAGGCTATGTCCACTTTCATCGAAGGCAGCAGATGGCATTGGCTCTGGGCTGAAAGGCCTCTAGTCAATACAAAGATATATGAAAATTAAAAGATCCCAGTTTAAAAATACATATTCACATGTATAAATTTATGCCATATAAAAGTTTGATGAGAGAGAAAAAGAAGTTTTGATGGCTAGCAATTAAACAGGAAATTTTTCTTCTTGAAATCTGTCAATATGAATTGTATGAGATTAGGGACTTTCTCTTGCAGGATCTCAATCAATCCAGCTCCTTATCATGCAGATAGCGAAACTGATTCTTCTCTGCCAAGAGAGTGCACTAGTAAGTGAACAGTAAGTAGTAACACCAAGATTTAAATTAGTTTTCTCTACGCAAATGCCCACCACTGGATGAATGGATAAAAAAGATGTGGTGTATATACACAATGGAATATTATTTAGCCATGAGAAAGGAGGAAATCCTGCAATTTGTGACAACATAAATGGACCTTGAACGTATTATACTAAGTGAGATAAATCAGAAAGAAAAAAATAAGTATGTTATGATATCAGTTACATGTGGAATCTAAAAATGTCAAACCTATAAAAAAACAAACAAAAGTGAAACAATGGTTACCAGGGGATTGAGGGCACAGGATAAGATTCATGGTATTTAAGGGTACAAACTTGTAACAAGTACTACATAGCCATAGAGATCAAATGCACAGTATATTGAATATAGACAATAACATTGTACTAAAGTATGTGATGTGGAAAATATTGTTGCAACAGTAACTATATCACAATATGTAAATATATCAAAGTAACATGCTGTGTACCTTAAATTTATACAGTGTTACATGTAAATATTTATTTTTTTAAAAAAATTGTGTTTTCTAAGAACAAAGTGTAGGTTACTAGATGGAAGGGGGGTTGGGGGCTGGATGAGAGAGGTGAAGACATTACAAACTACATACTGGTAGTTACAAAATAATCACAGGGATGTAAAGTACAGTGTGGAAAATATAGTCAATCATATTGCAAAACCTATGTACAGTGTTATATGGGTACTAGACTTGTCAGGGGGTCACTTCATAAGTTACATAAATGTATAACCAATACTCTGTGTACCTAAAACTAATATAAAATAATATTGGATATCAGCTATAATTTAAAAAATATTCATGGGGACATAAAGTACAGCATAGGGAATACAGTCAATAATATTGTAATAGCTACGTACAGTGTCAGATGGGTACTAGACTTATAGGGGTTATCACTTTGTGAGGTATATAAATGTCTAATCACTATGTTGTTTTGTACACCTGAAGTTGATTTTAAAAACTCTAATGCTCGGTGACATTTCCTGCTCCAGAACGGCTTCCTCTTTACCTTCTATTCAATGCCTATGTCACTTCCGATCTATGCATTCCTCATCTGGTCATCAATGCCCGGGTCATATGGATTTTGGAATTCTGAAATTTAATCAAGCTATATATCATACCATAATTGCCATATTTTCTCTTTGTCTGTCATGCTTCTACGTATAAATATTTTATGAGTTGTTTTTTTTTAGTGGTTGGGATCATATCTCATAAGACCGTTTTCTTCTATCCCCTATAATAGTAAGAGTTGAAAAAGTTTTCAGTGACACATAATTTACTGTGGTTGTTAAATTAGGCCATAGGGAGGTGGTTTTAGTGTCAGAATGAATTTACTGTCCCGACTTTTAGAATGTGGAAGCTGTACAGAGCTCAGGAACTATTGACCAGTTTTCTTTGACTGTATTATTAACTGCTGCTGAGAGGATGCTCGTGGCATGATCTACGAGTACGCGTGCACAATCCCGAGGGAATGTGTACTCCAAGGCAAATTCATAGTGGTGATGGTGAAAAAATAAAAAGCAGTATGTAAAAACTCTGAACATTGTTATTTTTTTATTTTTAATTAATTTTATTGGGGTGACAATGGTTAGTAAAATTACATAGCTTTCAGGTGTACAATTATGTATTACATCATCTATAAATCCCATTGTGTGCTCACCACCCAGAGTCAGTTTTCCTTCCATCACCATATATTTGACCCCCTTTACCCTCATCTACTATCCCCGCTCTCTGGTAACCACTAAACTATTGTCTGAACATTGTTATTTTTGGAAAACGCCGTTTTTTTATTATTATTAAATTAAAAGTCAATAATTTCAGGGATAAGAAGCCATGTTAAAGTTTTACACAGAGACGTAACTTTAATGTTTACCTAAGCCTTAGGTATTTAGTTCTAGTAAGCTCTATAAGGGACGGCAGAAGCAAACAAGATAAATGTGTCACTAACAACAACACATTTAGGTTATCCAAAAATAATTGGCAGAGGTAAATAAATTTATTTAAGCTTTCAGGTCACTACTCTAACATAAAGGTGACCATCTGACTCTAGAAAAAGAAAATTCACTTTGCTCAGCTTTCTGACAAGTAGAGTTTAGAAGGCTTAAACTACTTTATGTAAGAAGAGTGCTTTAAAAAAGTTGGGGAATTTCCAAGCTTAAGACCTACATGGTAACACATACCAGAAACGGGAGTGCAGGTGACAATGAAGGTGTAATTTGCATCTATGAAGAGAACATAACATTATATTACCAGAATATTCTATATCAGAATCTATAGAAGCACGGACTGTCTCATCTTTGAACACTTTAAGTAAGTATATTTTATATGTGCATAAATACATCCACTAAGATTCATACTTTTGTTGTGGTTACGAAGTATCTTTTGTAAGGATGTATCTTTTGATATTGTAATGATGAAATATCATCTGTCACGGAAAAATGGAAAAGTAAAGCAAAAACTTCTAAAAAGATTAAAAGTACTTTGTTCATGTTCTCATAGTAAATACTGTCTTCTTTATCTGGACACATTAAAATTCTAAAGGAAAATGGATATTTGTCATAAAAAATATAGGATCTTAAATTTTGAAATGTTGGAAGCAGTGAAGTGACAAAGATTAAGATATCTAAAGTTTAAAAAAAATGCTGGATTTATTATTCAAAGCAACTAGATAGCAAAGAGGTTAAACTTGGAGGGAATTAGGCCTTTGCAGCTCTAAATTTTATCATGGCATCTTAGGAAATCTTAGACTTTCAACATTTTTAGATCTTAGATCCCTTACCTAAAAATATTAATGTATGTACTAGATAACCTTTAAGCTCTCTTTACATTATGTATTATAAAAGTATATTACATTAACTTGGAATATATTTTAGACACATCTTGAAATCCGTATTTTAAAAATTCTCTCTTAGTGGAAAAGAAAGATGTCTCTTTCTTAAGATGCAGGTGAAATTTTAAGCTAAGTTAGGCAACATGATTCGTCCTCATTTCTTCCAAGGAAACACATTCTGATTCCACAAAATGCTGTATCATCTTAAAATAGTTTTGTGGATATTTCCTTTATGAACAGAATTTTTTTCCAGTAAAAATATGTAGGGGATGGGTAATCCACCACTATCAATTTCTCTCTGAAAATCATCTTTAATTATGTCTTGCTTTCAGCTTATCCCTAATGAGAGGGACGTTAACCGGTCAAGCTGGATACTGATCCCAAAGTAGAATTCAATGTTTTAATGCATTTAGAGGTTGTAGATCTTTTTCAGCTGGGTATAAATAGACTGATCCCCAAGTTGTAACGGCTTATAACTTAGCGAGGCCTCTAACCAGGTGCCTTAACTGCTTAGTACATTAGCTCAGTTGAACTCTTCCTACTTAATTCAAACATTCTTAGTTTTGATCTATAGGAAAAGTTCACGTATCTGGAATATCAACAAATAACTAACAAACATATTACATGAAATAGTTTGTCAAACATCCTTTTGTTCTTTGTATTTTAGATGAACTGCTAAAATAATTTCATTGTATATATACTTGAAAGCAAATGAAATATATATCTCCTTTGTTCTAATTTTTTTAAATATTAAATATGTTAAATACACAGAAAGGTGTTAAGCAGTGAGTATTAGCACACACCTAAGCACATATCATCCAGATTTAACTAATGGAAACATTTGCCATATGGCTGTTTCATAACTTGCCTTTTTTGGGGGGGGAGGAATATTGGGGAACAGTGTGTTTCTCCAGGGCCCATCAATTCCCAGTCATTGTCCTTCAATCTAGTTGTGGAGGGCGCAGCTCAGCTCCAAGTCCAGTTGATGTTTTCAATCTTTAGTTGCAGGGGGCACAGCCCACCATCCAATGCGGGAATTAAACCATCAACTTTGTTGTTGAGAGCTCAGGCTCTAAACAACTGAGCCATCCAGCCACCCCCCTCACTTGCTTTTTATTCTACATAAAATTCTGGAGATGTACACACATTGATTAATGTATATATGACTCATTAATTTTAACTGCTTTATTCCATCATAAAAATATACCACAGTTTTTTATTCCTTCCTTTATTGATACAATTTGCTTTTCTCTAGTTTTTCTTGGTTACAAATAATGCTGGTGTGAACATTCTAGCACATTTCCTGTTGTGTACATGTGTAAATCATTTTTCAGGTTAAAGACCTGATAATAGAATTCCTAAATTATTTATTTACACATTCATTTTTATTAGATATTATCAAATTTGTTTCCAAAATTGTTAGCCAATTTCCATTCCCAAGATTCCAAATGGTGATGAACCCCATTCCTAGTGCTGCTGTTTATTTCAAGACATTTTCTGTATCAGAAATACACTTGGTATAATTAAATTTCAAATCTATCTCTATCTCTGTATTTGGCTATCTATCTATATCTATCTACCTATGAATAAATGATGCTTTATTCTTTTGTAAGTTTGTATTTTCAAAAAGTTAAGTTTAAACATATATTCATATATTGGCCATTTGGTCCCCATCTTATCTGAATTTGCCATATTCAGCTCATTGAGCAGAAAATATTGAGTAAAAATGTAAAATAATAAGGGCACCAGCCATGCAGATATCTAAGGGGAAATTTTCATAAGCAGGGAGAAAAACATACAGATGTCTTCATGGGAGAGTATCTGGTAAGAAGAATCTGTGTAACCAGAGAGCCATTAATAGATGAATTCAGAGAGGTAAGGGGTGACAGAGAGTATACATTGGAAAAGGCGTCGTGAACAGTTACAGTAATTTTGGCTTTTACGCCGAATGAAATTGGGAGTCATTGGATGATTTTGGTTAAGACAGTGGCATGAATGACTTAATTCTAACAGGTCTCTCTGGCTGTAGCATTGAGATCAGACATGATGACAAAGAGCAGGAGCAAGGAAACTAGTGATGAGGTTACTACAAAAAAAAAAAAAAAAAACTAGGCAAGAAGTAATAGTGACTCGGATCATGGTGACAGCAGCAGAGGTAGTAAGAAGTGGTAAGAATTTGGATATATTTTAAGATAAACCCCAAAATATGTATCAATAGGTTAGATATCGGCTGTAAATGAAAAGAATGAGTCAAGGATGACTCAAATTATTTGCATTAAGCAATAACAAGACTGGATTTGCTTTATAGAAAGATGCCTTCAGGAATTCTGGGCATTTCAAAGAATGTTAATATGTGTCAACCAGAATTAGTATGGCTATAGTTGACTAAGTGTTTGTAGTAGAATCAGAAACTTCTAAACTTTAAGTAGAGACATGAAATAAGATGTCCTATGAAAAAGTCAATAGTTTCAAGTAGATTTGTCTATAGGCACAGGAAATCAACTACCCCCTCCAAAAACTAAAGGAAAAACTGGTTGGAGGGGAAGAGATTATATATAAAATGTATTTGAAGTCATTGGACAGTTACTAAGGAGATGGACTTGAGGGGCCAAGATTCCAAATGGCGATGAACCCTATTCCTAGTGCTACTGTTTACTTCAAGGCATTTTCTGCTTCCCAAACAAAAGCTGCTAGCTTGAGAAATTGTGCCAAGGTGACAAAGGGGCCGAGTGATTGAGAAGAGTTTCTAGCAACCTCATTAATGGGGGAATAAAAGTCTGGGTTCTACAACTGTCAAGAAGAATGGGCTGTCATAAACACTGCAGGGATACAGTTGTGAAGTGCTACACCAAAGGAATGAGGGGTGGCATGGAACTAGAAGAGCTCTTACAAGGACTGAAGCCTTTCCTTGAAACATCTTACTCTCTAATGGACTAAATTACTTGGGATTGCTAGTGTCTATCTGCAGAAACGAAATAAAAGTAAATCCTCTCTGGGAGAAAGCAATGTGGTCCAAGGTCTCATATTCTCTTCTATAAATTTTAATTCAAAATGTCCACTTTAAAATAAGCAGGCATAAGGGAAAACAACACCTGAATGGAAATAGAGACAAAAGAGACAAAAGAAACAAACACATAGGAATCCCAATATTAGAGTTATCAGATCCAGACAATGAAACGACAGGGATTAACAGGTTTAAGATCTTAAGTGATAAGGTGGAGAATTCAATTAACTATTAAAAATAAGCAAATAGAAATTCTAGAACTGAAAAATCAGTAACTGTAATTAACCAAATAAATATATTTAACAACGTAAAAGACTGAGTTGTTTAAAAAAATTGTAGATAGATAGAAAGATAGATAGATAGATAGATGATAGATAGATAGATAGATACATGCATACATACATACATACATACATACATACATACATACATACATGCATACATAGATATATAGATAATGGATGTAGATATACATACATATCCAGGTTAGGTTGAAAATGGTAAAGCAAAGTAATACCAAAAAAAAATAGATATAAGTAAAAATCACAATGGGACCATAAGAGGAGAGAAGAAAGAAAATGGTATGGGAAAACATTTGCAGAAGTAATTGCAATGAATTTTCCAAACCAACAAAAGATTTTGAAACATAATCTTGAAAGTCAGCATATATCAAGCAGATAAAAAAAAAAAAAAAGCACATTTAGGCACATCTAGCATAAATTTTAAAAATTAACAGCAGCCAAAGACCAATTTCTGTTTTTACTTCAAATGAGGAACAATAAGATTATGGGCTAATTTTCAACAAAATTAATGAAAGACAGGAAACAATGGAACAGTATCCTCAAAATGCAGGGAAAATGTAACTACCAATCTAGAATTCTATATCCACCAAAAGTTTCTTCTGAAAAATAAAGGTGAAATAAAGACATTTTAAGACAAACAAAACCTGAGAGAATCCGTCACCAGCAGACTTGCACTGAAGGAAACAGTAAAGGCAATTCTCAGGTAAAAAATAAAAATAACCAAGTAAGAAAATCCAGAGATGCAGAAAGGAATGAAGAATAAGTGATAAGAATAATTATGTGAGTAAAACTAACAAATAGTAATGATATAAAACAGTAATGATAGTATATTGTGGGATTTAAAATATGGATAGAAAACTAAAATATATGAAAACCAACGTAGAAACAAACATGTGTACATAATTTAATTAAATGTAATTGACTATTACATTAAATGGCAAAGATTTTCAGACTAGACCAAAAAAAAAAAAAATCTGCCACTTATGAGTCAGACCTAAATTATGAGGATGCATAATGGTTAAAAATAAAGTATAAGAAGATATACAATGCAAGAGACCCAAAGGAATCTGGTATAACTATGCTAACATCAGAATACGTACTGGTGGTCTATAAGCTTGAAACCATTTCTAGAGATAGAGAGGCATGTTTTAGTCATAATTATTGTTACATTAACAATCCATCAGGAACATTTGACAATTTGTAACTTATATACACTAATATATATTACATAGCCTCAGAATATGCAAAACAAACTAAAATTTAAAACAGAAATGAACAAAGCCACAATCTACTTCTTAATTGAGTTTTTAATCTTGGATACATGTTTATTTTTTCAAATGCTTTTTAATTTTATTCAAACGATCATAAATTTGTATTCTTCATCCTGTGTTTATGATAAATTAGATTGATTTATGAATATTTGAAGGAACTTGCATTCCTTAAATAAACCCAATTTAGCCATATGTTCATGCTGTATTATTGGATTATTTTTTTTAATTAATTTTATTGAGGTGACAATTGTTAGTAAATTTACATAGATTTCAGGTGTACAATTCTGTATTACATCGTCTATAAATCCCATTGCGTGTTCACCACCCAGAGTCAGTTCTCCTTCCATCACCATATATTTGATCCCCTTTACCCTCATCACCCACCCCCCACCCCCTTACCCTCTGGTAACCACTAAATTATTGTCTGTGTCTATGAGTTTTTGTTTCTCATTTGTTTGTCTTGTTCTTTTTGGTTTATATACCACATATCAGTGAAATCATAGGGTTCTCTGCTTTTTCTGTCTGACTTATTTCACTTAGCATTATTCTCTCGAGATCCATCCATGTTGTCACAAATGCTCCTATATCGTCTTTCCTTAACGCCGAATAGTATTCCATTGTGTATATGTACCACAACTTCTTTATCCATTCATCTATCGAAGGACATTGTGGTTGTTTCCATGTCTTGGCCACCGTAAACAAAGCTGCAATGAACATTGGAGTACACGTGTCTCTATAGAGAAATGCTTTTATATTTTTGGGGTAGATACCCAGGAGAGCGATCGCTGGGTCATATGGTAATTCTATTCGTAATTTCTTGAGGAACCTCCACACTGCCTTCCATAGCGGCTGCACCAGTCTGCATTCCCACCAACAGTGTATGAGAGTTCCTTTTTCTCCACAGCCTCTCCAACACTTGTTGCTATTTGTTTTGTTGATGAAAGCCATTCTGACTGGGGTGAGGTGATATCTCATTGTGGTTTTCATTTGCATTTCTCTGATGATTAGCGATGTTGAGCATTTTTTCATATGTCTATTTGCCATTTGTATATCCTCTTTGGAGAAATGTCTCTTCAGGTCCTCTGTCCATTTTTCAATTGGGTTGTTTGTTTTTTTGTTGTTGAGTTTCATGAGTTCCTTGTATATTTTGGATATTAGCCCCTTATCAGAGGAACTGTTTGCGAAAATCTTCTCCCATTCAGTTGGTTGCCTCATTATTTTGTCAATAGTTTCTTTTGCTGTGCAGAAGCTTTTCAGTTTCATATAATCCCATTTGTTTATTTTAGTTTTTACTTCCATTGCCTTTGGAGTCAAATTCATAAAATGCTCTTTGAACCCAAGGTCCATAAGTTTAGTACCTATGTTTTCTTCAATGCAGTTTATTGTGCCAGGTCTTATGCTTAAGTCTTTGATCCATTTTGAATTAATTTTGGTACATGGTGACAGATAGCAGTCCAGTTTCATTCTTTTGCACGTGGCTATCCAATTCTGCCAGCACCATTTATTGAAGAGGCTGTCTTTTCTCCATTGTATGTTTTTAGCTTCTTTGTCAAAAATTATCTGTCCATATTTATGTGGTTTTATTTCTGGGTTCTCAATTCTATTCCATTGGTCTATGTGTCTGTTTTTCCGCCAATACCAAGCTGTTTTGATTATTGTAGCCCTGTAGTACAAGGACAAATCAGGGAGTGTGATACCTCCAGTATTGTTCTTTTTTTTTAATATTGCTTTGGCTATTCGGGGTCTTTTGTGGTTCCAAACAAATCTGATGATTTTTTGTTCTATTTCTTTAAAAAATGCCATTGGGATTTTAATGGGGATTGCATTAAATCTGTATATGGCTTTGGGTAATATGGCCATTTTAACTATGTTGATTCTTCCAATCCATGAGCACGGAATGTCTTTCCATTTCTTTGTGTCTTCTTCAATTTCTTTCAAAAATGTCTTATAGTTTTCAGCATATAAATCCTTCACATCCTTGGTTAAGTTTATTCCTAGGTATTTTATTCTTTTTGCTGCGATTGCAAAAGGAATTGTTTTTTCTATCTCTTTTTCTGAGATTTCATTGTTGGTATATAAGAAAGCAATGGACTTTTGTACGTTGATTTTGTAGCCAGCAACTTTACTGTATTCATTGATTGTTTCTAATAGCTTTTTGGTGGAGTCTTTAGGGTTTTCTATATATAGCATCATGTCATCTGCAAAGAGTGACAATTTAACTTCTTCATTCCCAATTTGGATGCCTTTTATTTCTTTCTCTTGCCTGATAGCTCTGGCGAGGACTTCCAACACTATGTTGAAAAGCAGAGGTGATAGGGGACAACCTTGTCGTGTTCCTGAACGTAGAGCAAAGGGCTTCAGCTTATCACCATTAATTATGAGATTAGCTGAGGGCTTGTCGTATATGGCCTTTATTATGTTGAGGTATTTTCCTTCTATACCAATTTTAGTAAGTGTTTTAATCATAAATGGATGTTGTATCTTATCAAATGCTTTTTCTGCATCAATTGATAGAATCATATGATTTTTGTCCTTTATTTTGTTTATGTGATGTATCACATTGATGGATTTGCGAATGTTGAACCATCCTTGTGCCCCGGGGATGAACCCCACTTGGTCGTGATGAATAATCTTTTTAATGCATTGTTGTATTCGATTTGCTAGAATTTTGTTTAGGATTTTAGCATCTGTATTCATCAGAGATATAGGTCTGTAGTTTTCTTTTTTTGTGTTGTCCTTACCAGGTTTTGGTATCAGGGTAATGTTGGCCTCATAAAATGAGTTAGGGAGTACTGACTCTTCTTCAATTTTTTGGAAGAGTTTGAGCAGGATTGGTATTAGATCCTCTTTGAAGGTTTGGTAGAATTCACTGGTGAAGCCATCTGGTCCAGGACTTTTGATTTTGGGAAGGTTTTTGATGACTGATTCAATTTCGTTACTGGTGATCGGCCTGTTAAGATTTTCCAGTTCTTCATGATTCAGCCTTGGAAGGCTATATGTTTCTAAGAACTTGTCCATTTCTTCTAAGTTATTAAATTTGGTGGCATATAGTCCTTCATAGTATTCTTGGATAATCCTTTGTATTTCTGTGGTGTCCGTGATAACTTCTCCTTTTTCATTTCTGATTTTGTTAATTAGTGTCTTCTCTCTTTTTATCTTAGTGAGTCTAGCCAAGGGTTTGTCGATTTTGTTAATCTTTTCAAAGAACCAGCTTTTTGTCACATAATTTTTTCTATTGTCTTTTTGTTCTCTATTTCATTTAGTTCTGCTCTGATTTTTGTTATTTCCTTTCTTCTGCTGACCTTGGATTTCGCTTGTTCTTCTTTTTCTAGTTTTTTAAGGTGTAACATGAGGTTATTTATTTGGGATTTTTCTTGTTTCTTGAGATAGGCCTGTAATGATATAAATTTCCCTCTTAAAACTGCTTTCGCGGCATCCCAAAAATTTTGGTAGGATGTATTTTCATTGTCATTTGTTTCTATGTATCTTTTGAGCTCTCCTCTAATTTCTTCTTTGACCCAGTCGTTCTTTAAAAGTATGTTGTTTAATCTCCATGTATTTGTGTTTTTTCCTGCTTTCTTTTTGCAGTTGATATCCAATTTCAAAGCTTTGTGATCAGAGAATATGCTTGGTATGATTTCAATCTTCTTAAATTTGCTGAGGCTGATTTTGTGTCCCAATATATGGTCTATCCTTGAGAATGTTCCATGTACACTAGAAAAGAATGTATAGTCTGATGTTTTAGGATGAAGTGCTCTATATATGTCAATTATGTCCAATTCATCTAATGTGTCATTTAGGGCTGCGATTTCGTTATTTATCTTCTGTTTGGATGATCTATCCATAGCTGTCAATGATGTATTTAAGTCCCCTAGTATAATTGTGTTTTGGTCAATTTCTCCCTTTAGTTCTGTTAGTAGTTGCTTGGTATATTTCGGTGCTCCCTGATTGGGGGCATAAATATTGATGACTGTTATGTCTTCTTGTTGTATAGTCCCCTTTACCATTATGAAATGTCCATCTTTGTCTCTTGTTATCTTTTTCACCCTGAAGTCTGTTTCATCGGAAATCATTATGGCTACACCTGATTTTCTCTGGGTAGCATTTGCTTGGAGTGTCAATTTCCACCCTTTCACTTTGAGTCTATGCTTGTCCTTGTAGCTGAGATGTGTCTCTTGTAGGCAGCATATGGTTGGGTTTAGTTTTTTGATCCAATCTGCTACTCTGTGTCTCTTTATTGGTGAGTTCAGTCCATTTACATTTAGAGTGATTATTGATATGTGAGGATTTCCTGTCATTCTGTCTTTAGTTTTCTGGTAAGGCTGTGTCTCCAGTGTTTCTTTGCCTTTTTGTTGTTGTCTGTTATTTCTGTGTGGTGGTATTCTATGATGTTTCCCTCTGTTTCTTCTTTTATTACAGTATATATTTCAGATTTGGATGTTTTTTGAGTGGTTACCCTTGAGTTTATGTAAAAGAAACTTTGATATTTAGAGTATTCCAGTTTCTTCAGTACGCTTACTTTCTCTATTCCCATATTCCAGTTCAGGCCTTTACACTCCCCCTTTTTATGTTTCGGTTGCCACAAGTTGTCCCTGTTGATGGTGGTCTAATAGCCTCCTTTAGTATTTCTTGTAGTGCAGGTTGTGTATTAGAAAATTCCCTCAGCTTCTGGATGTCTGGAAAGGTCTTTATTCCTCCTTCATATCTAAAAGAGATCTTTGCTGGATATATTATTCTTGGCTCATGATTTCTCTCTTTCAATAGTTTGAATATTTGGTTCCATTCCCTCCTAGCTTGTAGAGTTTCTGCTGAAAAATCTGATGATAATCTAATGGGCTTTCCTTTGTAAGTTACCGTCTTCTTTTCCCTGGCTGCCTTGAGGATTCTTTCTTTGTCATTGATTTTAGACAGCTTCAATACAATGTGCCTTGGTGAAGGCCTGTTGGGATTGAGGTAATTAGGTGTTCTATTTGCTTCTTGGATTCGAGGATCCAGTTCTTTCCACAAGTTTGGGAAGTTCTCATCGACGATTTGTTTGAATATATTCTCTGTTCCCTTCCCTCTTTCTTCTCCTTCTGGTATGCCCATTATTCTTATATTGCTCTTTCTGATGGAGTCAGAAAGTTCTTGTAGAGTTCTTTCATTTCTTTTAAGTCTCAAGTCTCTTTCTTCTTCCCTCTGTGTAAATTCCAGGTTCCTATCTTTGATGTCACTGATTCTTTCCTCCATCTGGTCAACTCTACTACCTAAGCTGGATATTTTATTGTTAATTTCTTCTATTGAGTTCTTAATCTCCAGAAATTCTATTTGGTTCTTTTTCAAGATTTCAATCTCTTTTGTAAAATGCTCATGGTCTTCTTTGATTGTGTTTCTGAGTTCATTAAACTGCCTTTCTGTGTTTTCTTGCATCTCGTTCAGTTTTTTCAGAATTGCGATCTTGAATTCTCTGTCATTTAAATCACAAATGTCCATATCTCTAAGTTCCTTTTCTGGAGACTTTTCACTTTCTTTCTGAGCTATCTTGTTGCCTTGGTTATTCATGGAAATCACTGATTTACTATTTCTCTTCCTAGACATCTACAGGAGTGGCTTCTGCAACAGGTTGATAGGTATGCGAAGAGCTTTTGAAGTTCCAAAGCGCTTTCTGCACCAGATTCAGAGCCCGTATGTTTCAGCAGTTCTGTTTACTCCTGCAGGGATCCGCCCAGATAGGTGGGGCCAGGGGCGGGGTGAGTTGTGAGAGGTGGCCCAGAGCAATGGCGCCGACCACCACCACAACCAGTCCTGCTTCCACAGCTCCCTCCCCTTTGCCAGAACTAGTTGAGCTGCGAATCTGTGTCTGCGGTCCGCAGTTCTCAGAGCAGCAAATATTCTGTCCTTTGATCCGACACTGCTACTTTATCGCTTTAGCACCGGGCAGGTGGGGGCGGGGCAAGCTCTGGGAGGGTAGGGAGGGGGCCGCTAGTCTCCATGCCTAGGGCTTCCGTTCTCCGCGGCAGTGAGGGCTTAAACCACCGATTTCAGCCCTCTTCCCTCAGTCTTTGCTGCCAGGAGCATTGAGTTCAGCCGTGCTATAAGCTGCCTCCTCAGCCTGTGGGCCGTAAGCGGAGCCCTAGCAGTCCGAGTCCTTCCCTCTCCTGCAGTTGCGGAAGATCTGGGAGCAGCGGGCTCCGAGCACTGAGCTAGGTCTGTGTCCTGCGCCCGCGCGGCTCCGTCTCCACACTTCTCCTCTCCCTCCTCCCCCGCTCGCGCGATTCACCCACCTGGAGGTGAATTCAGTAGTCGGCCTCTTCGTCTTGCCTGTCTGCTGTGCAAGGAGTCCTTTGTGGAGTTATTGTTGTCCGATTCATTGTAAATTCCAGGGGAGCGTTACAGAGGCTCACCTCACGCCGCCATTTTTTTTGATCTTGGATTATTTTTTTTACACAGTGCTTAATTTAACTTACTATTTTTTTATTAAGGATTTTAAAAACTGTATTCATAAGAGTGTAATTTTACTTATAATATTTTAATCAAGTTTATTAATATGATTATGCTAATCTAGTAAAATGAATTGGAAATGATTATCTAGTTCTCTTTTTCCTATAAAAATTTGTGTAAGGTTTAACAGAATGTGCCAGTGAAACCTTCTGGGACTGGTGATTTATTTTCTTCACTTTCTGTGGCCACCTTTTTATTTTCATTTAAATTCAGTTTCTTTAATGAATATATGTTTACTTTAAACTTTTTACTTCATGTGTATTCATTTTGTTAAACAGTGTTTCTCATCTAATTTTTAAAATTCATCAGCATAGAATTGTGAGCATTAACTTTTTTGCCTTTTAATGTCTGTAGCATCTGTAGTAATAGTCTGTGTTTCATTCTTGCTATTGGAAATGTATATTTTTTCTCTTATCTCCCTCATAAGTCTTGTTAGGGGTTTATAAATTTTACTATTTTTTTAAAAAAACAACTTTTGTTTTATTATTTTATTGTATTATTTTAGTACTTCATTGTTTTCTGCTCTTTTCTATAAAATTTATTTCCTTTTGCTTATTTAAATTAGCTCTCTTTCTCTAGCTTCTTAACTTAGAAACTTAGTCATGTAGACCACCTTCCTTCTTTTCTACCGTAAACATTTAAACATGTAAGTTTTATTCTCCATACCTCTTAATTCTATACATTTTGATATGGTGTATCTTCATCATCATTCAATTCAAGACATTTTCTAATTTCACTTTTAATTCTTCTTTAAACCATACATTATTTAGAAATATGTTATTAATCTCCCAATCTCCCAAATATTTGAAGATTATATATGTATATACATATATACATATGCATATATATATATATATATATATATCTTTATTATTGTTGACTTATTAAATTCCATTGCAGTCAGATCATATTATCTGTAAGCAGTCAGATCATATTATCTGTAAGCATTTAATCTTTGAAAATTTGTTGTGACTTGTGCCATGGCCCATCCTATGGTCTAGATTGATGAAAACTTCATCTGTATCAGAAAAGAATGTGTATTCTACTATTGTTTGGTTTAGTGTATGATAAATTTCAGTTAGGTCAAAGTGATTGATAAATATGACCCAGGTATTCTGTATCTGTACTGCTTTATTATCTCATTCTACTAATTACTGAAATACAAGAAAGTCTCCGTGTCACACATTGCTTCTGGTACAGCAATTTCTGTCAAGTAAAAACATTATGGTGTGTTCTCATCTACCTTATTCACTGGACACTGCACCAAGCGACTTCTGGCTCTTCCCCAAAGTCAAAAAAGACCATGAAAGGCAAACATTTTGAATCCATTCAAGGCATCTAGGCGGCCACTGCAGCTCAACTAGTTAAAGACACTCACAAAAAACTTCCAGAACTGCTTCAGAAAGTGGCAAGAACTATGGGATAAGTGCGTTCAAAGCAAGGGGAGTACTTTGATGGAGATTAATGGCAATGTGTCTTTTAATGTAATATGTTTTTTTTTAATTTAAACATTCCCTGTAATTTTTTATCACACCTCGTATATTTAAATAAGTTATAAACTTACCATACAGTGTATGATTTCTGCTTAAATGGTCAAATGTACTAAGAAAATTAAAAGAAGAAAAAATATATAGTTATTTTTATTGACGGACATATTTATGCATTTGGTGTTCTTCATTCCTTTCTATAGCTGGGAATTTCCACCTTGTACCCTATCCCTTCAGCCTGAAGAACTCCTTTTAGTGTTTCTTGTACTACATGTGGTAATATATTTTTTTCATTTTTCATTCATAGCCAGAAATTGTCATTTTGCTTTTATTTTTCTTGACTAGTTTAACTGGGTATAGAATTTCTGGTTAACATATTTTTGACACTTTAAGATGTTGATTGATTCAATTCTGCCCTGCATTTTCTCTACCATTGCTCCCCTGTAAGTAATGTTTTGTTGTTGTTGTTGTTGGGTGGTGCTTTTGAGACATTTTCTTTGTCTTGGTTTCCAGCAATTGTACTAGAATATATCCAGGTGTAGTTGTGTTTGCATTTATCTTGTTTTTCGTTTACTATGCCCCTTGGAACTTTGTTTATGCTGAGGATTTTTTGATAATTATATCTTCAAATTATTTTTTTCTGTATTCCTTCTTCTCTCCTTTTGTAATTACACATACGCATATATTAGTTACTATCCAATAAGCAACTGAAGCTCTATTTTTTGAATATTTTCTCTTTATTGGTATTTTTTCCAGTTTTACTGAGATATAATTTACCTATAACATTGTACAAGTTTAAGATGTAAAACATAAATATTTGATATATGTATCATATTGAAAAATGATTAAACAGTAAATTTAATTACATTCATCACCTTATATAGTTAGAATTTTTTTCTTGTGCTGAGATCTTTTAAGATCTAGTCTCTTAGCAACCGCTGGAGAAGTCCTCTCTGAGTCACACACCACATCTACGAAGACCCATCTTTCTTCTTGTGAGTTACATAAAGGAAAGGGCTGATGTCTCACTGTAAAACTACTTACATGTCTACTACATTAGAAAGAATGGAAACCTATCTGAGATCTTCTTTGTGGGTAGAATTTAAACTTATATCTCAATAGAATTTACAAACACAAGGATATACAAATATACAATACAGTATTGTTCACTACAGTCACCAAGTTGTACATCACATTGCCAGAATTTATTTATCTTATAACTGGAAGTATGTATCTTTTGATCACAATCACCCATTTCTTCCAAACCCGTCCCTGCCTCTGATAACCACACATACGTTCTCTGTATCTATGATTTCAGGTTTTTTAGATTCCACATATACGTAAGATCATATAGTATTTTTTTTCTTTCTCTAGTCTCTCTTTTCCTTAGAATAGATAATTTCCATCAGTAGAAATTACATAATCTAAAAATTTGCTGAATTTCACTACTATCTCCAATCTGTTGTCTATCTAGTTAACTTTTTATTTCAGATACTGTAATTTTCAGTTTGGAAATTTCTTTATTTTCAGTTTTCAGTTCTCTGCTGAGATTCCCCTTATCTTCCATCATTTTGATTTTTTAAAAAATATCCTGAACATATTTTTAGAAGATACATAGAACTTTTTTTCTAATTCCAAAATTTGTTTCACCTTGGAATATGTTTCTATCGACTACATATTTTTCCTGACTATGGTCACTTTTGCCTACTTACTTGCATATCTAGAAAATTTTATCATATGCTGAATATTGTGACATACATTATAAAGACTCTGGATTCTGTTTTATTCCTTTTAAGAGTGCTGATTTTTATTCTAGCAGGCAGTTTACATGTTTGACCCCAAACTCTAAACTCTATTTCTCCTGTTTTGGGCAGCAGCTAAAATCTTTGTTCAGATCTTTTAGACTTGCAGCTTTTGATTTCTGTCAGCCTTGCACTCTCCACCATGTGTGCACAGTTCAGTTTAAAAGTTATATAAAGATTTTGGGGTTACTTTCTCTGTGTCTCACTCTTTTCCACGCCCTCCCTATCCCCACCGCCCACAACCCCCCCACACATACACACTAACTTTCAAACACTTTGTAAAGCCTGAATTCTGTTCTTAGATTCCATAAATCAGTTAGAATATAGCTTTCTGACTGAGTTTGGTTAAATTAAGATCCTGGAATATTCTGAGGTAGAAACAGTATAAACTGAAATTTTTCTCAATGCATTTCTTTTCCTTCGAGTATCAGTCATCTCTTTTCTTTTGGCTAGATTCTAGTGACTCCAAATAACTGACCTTAATACTTTTTCTGGAATGTATAATTGTTGTCTGTGGGATATTTATAAAGGAGTTAGTCAGATACAAGTTACTCTGCCATTACTGGAAGTTCAATCGCTCTTTCTTACAATAGTTTAAACTACCTGGAGGGATCCTCCCTCAGAGTTATACACCAAGCCTTCAAAGATCTATTTTTCTTCTTGGTGAGTTACACAAAAGAAGGGGCTGAAGTCACGCTGTCAAGCGACTTACATGTCTACTACATGAGCAAGAATGGAAACCCATCTGAGATATGCTTTGTGGGTAGAGTATAAACTTACGCCTAAACAGAATTTACAAACACAAGGGATTCTAGTGGAGAATAGCCTGGAGGTTGCTCTGTTACACTTGAGGTTTTGTTGATTCAGTCAGTGACCTTATGCTGGGAGTAATTTTCTTACTCCATAAAAAGAGAGGCATGGATACACATTTTCACCCAAAGGATACTAGGTAAAGATTTTGTTAGGTCTAAAATGTTTAAATTTCTTTAAGAGAAATACTATGTAAACAGAAAATACGTCTTATATGAGAAATACTTTTTTTTCAGTTTCTAAACCACTCCCCCAATGCCCTTTTTACTGATGCATGAGTGGTATTTAATGATAATACTATTTGCATTTTAAATTACTTTGTGTGCACTGGATATTTACTCTGATCACAGGAAGTATATTGCCTTGGGGAGGGGGGGCAGTTATGCTGCAGTCATAATTAACTTTTGCTTAAAAGTACTATATGACCTTAGAAAATAAAGCAAGCTTGTTAACAGTGTCATATTAATTTTTCATCGTAGAGCAGAAAATTAACACATAATTTTCTTTTGGTTTCTTTTGATATTTTCTACATTTGCCTTAAACCAAAAAAGATTATTTTTCTTCAGTTATATCTTATTCATTATTAAATTAAAGACAGCATATTTCTATGATTATAAGCCCAGCGAATTGGATAGGCTTGTTGGAATTAATCTACTTCCTATCACTCTGTTACAACATAGGAGTTAGAGTTTATAATTAGAGTAATAGATCCCAGTTCACTCTACTGCTTCATTTTTCCTGAGTAATTTTTAATAATACTCCAGTACACTACTAAAATTTTCTCTGTGTCAATAATACATTTTTTTGGTTACAAATTATAACCCAAATTGTCCCACTTATAATATCTTGCTAATAATCCATTTGTGATAGTAATATTAATGAAGTGAAAATATCTGTTGTGTTGGGGTGTGTGTGTGTGTGTGTGTGTGTGTGTGTGTGTATAATTAGATTCCGGAAAAAGGTACTATTGTATTTTCATTATGAAAATTGTTCTCTTTCTTAGTGGTCATAACAAAAAATGAGCTAGGATTACAAAGCAGATGTTCTTAAATAAATATGGAGTAATATACATATTAAAAATAAAGTATTCTTAAAGTAATACAGAAATAATAAACATAGTAATATTGGGGTAAATTTCAAAAAATGTATAATTCAAAATTAATGAAGAAACAAGCATATGTCAGGCATTTTCTTCAGCATATCAGTGAAGTAAACCAGTGTAGTTCAATCTCATGACTGATCTTCCATTTACTCAGTTAATGTACAAACTAATATAAATTCAAGCCATAACTTAGAGTAGGAGAAAATCATATACAATAGTACTTAGATTTTTAAATTAATTTAGATATGCTTTATATTAACTCTGAACAAAAACATATGCTATTCGATCAGTAGTGTTGCTACACCTTTACTATTTAACTAGTAAGTAATCAGATTTCATTTAAGATACACATTTTAAACCAGTTCTGTTGGGTGGCATGCCATACAGCTGTCACGCTGTCTTTTCCTTTAGAAAGTGACACACAGTGTTTATTTTTCTGTAGTTAACATTTTGCTGAAAGAACAAAATTTGAAAACTTCAGAATCTTTGAAAAAGCATTGTTTCTGTTCACAAATAGACACATTCTATTTTAGATGAGGTCATGAAGTATACTTCTTGTGAGTCCTTGAGTAGAAATATGTGCTTTCTTGGCAGATTCAGATATTCCAGCCTGACGATCATATTTTGGGAACAGATAACATTAAAGATAATGTCACACATATGGCCTTTTTGTGATTTATTCATTATCAATGGGTAGAAAAAATGTCTACGTACTTAGGTCACAATTACTTCATTTCAATTAATTTAAAAGATATACTGAGCACTGTTGTTTTGAAAATCACTGTGCTAGACATGATAGAAAACCAAAGGTTAGCGTCTGTCCTCTGGGAGTTTATAGTCTTTTCTACATTAATAGAATAAACCAGAAGTTAATAAAAGCCAGGAAAAAAGGTACAAATGGTTTTCTGAGTTACAAAGTGGGCTTTCTGAAAAGGAAGTGAATATATCTGTAATGACACTGGAAAGTAATTTAGAACTGTATTTGGGAAGGTGTTGCTAAAATTTGGAAGAAATTTTTAAACAAATTCAATGGTTCTAAGGATTCATTAAACAATGCTTGACCTAAGAATTGACACCATATGTTCCTCATTAAATTTTGATATTCAATCTCAATGGTTTTAATGTTACTAATTTCTGTCCCTAAAGAGTTTTAGCAGTATGGTATTCAATGACTTTGATTCTAGACTTATAACATCCATAGCAAAAGGGTGCTATATTATGAGCTCAAGTGTTAATAATAAGAAGCATTCATTTAAGCTGAATGGAAAAATGTTAAATACATTTTTTGGTCCAGTGGCTACACTAATAATAACATAATCAGTGAGTATAACAGCAAGGATTTTTTTTTAAATTATACAAGGTCTGTAATCTTTTATCTGAGATATAAGCCGAGCTTTTCAGTTTCTTATATCCTAAGACTATCCCATTGATTGAACTCACAGTTGAGTGTCATTTCTACTTCTATCATCAATGTTGATAGTACATAGAAATAAATCCTGCAAGTATCTATAATTTATTCTGTTATCCATGCACTAGAGACTATTAGGCAGATCTTAACCATCGCTTAGAAGTTTGCAACGAAATGCAATGTGATTATCATTAATTATAGTGTTGGCACCTGAATGATTTTTCTGCATCATTAAGCTATACTTTGAACGATATTTTTTTCATAACCATACTGATTCTTCAGTATATAGGCTAACTTTCATGTAAAAAGGGTTTCATTGTCAAATTAGGTTGGGACATTTAATGTTAAACACAATTTTTAACTTTGAACAATCACAATTTTAGTTATTGCACATTGTAAATTTTCAATAAGGGACAAATATGTAATATTTTCCTAAATTATTTAATCACATGGTTTGTTTCTGCATATGTAAAAATACATACAACAATGCTATTTGTCAAATAGTCATTAGAAATATTTTCAACCTAATGTTACCTATAGGTAGAGAGGACTCTGTGACGCATTTCTAAGAATTCACTGTTGTTGAATCTTGATTTTTAGCCGATGATCCTGGTGTGGCCCTACGCCGGTCTGTGGCAGTTCTGTCTAAGCTGAACTGGTCTTTCAGGAAGCATGTGGCTATAACTTCAGGAGATACAGGGCTTTTGAGGAAATTAAGGGTCAGTGAAAGGGAGCCATCTGACTCCATGATCTTCTTTTCTGGCTTCCCATCTCTCCTCCTCTTTAAAAAATTCAGTACAGGAAAGATGTTGCCCATCCTTTATGCTAATGGTCAAAAATATATAGGCATATGTCACTAGTTACCCATACTGGCTGTGCAATTGGAGACTCTGAAAGGTTTAAAAAATACCAACACCCAGGCCATACTCAGGCCAAATAACCAGTCTTTCTGGGAATGGGTCTCCAGGATTGATCTATAATTTTTTTTTCCTCCACTCTATTTGAATAGAACAAGTGACAAAAATGTACAGCCGGGATTGAGAAGTACTGGCGTAAACATACCTGGAAACTGACTGAGGAAGTCAGTATGCTAAACTCGTTGCTGTTGTTTTGATCAGCAATTTTCCAATGAGATACATGTATGAAGAAAGATCTTTCCACAGCTCCTGGCCTCCACTGTGTGCTTTTCTTGCCAGAACTCTAATTCCAATTATGTACCTTGACATTCTTGGACTATATGACCTTATGTGTAATATAAGTCAAAGGGAAACAGACATTAGTATAGAGAATTTTGTACTTCGGAAATGCTGGCTTTCATACATGAGGAAGTATGTTCAATGGCTAAAAGTGGGGTCCTTAGATCAGCTGGAAACTTCGTATTGTTTTGCAATTAAAAAAAATTAATATTTCTCCTTTTCTTGCTGGTTTGTTTCCTCTTTAAATGAAGCTGAAAACAGTACTTACTTTACATGTCAGCGATCAGGATTCATGAGGCATTTATATGAGTACCTTTTAGTTATTTTAATCATCTTCTTCTTCTCATTAGCAATTAATATATACATGCAGAGATTAAAATATTTATCTTCTTACTAACAAAAGGGAAAGTTCCAGTATGTTAAACAAAGCCCATTCCTCTCTGTGTTTATTCAATAATACAGTTCCTCTCCTGGACAGACAGGCAGAGAATTCTAAGTTGTAGTCTCCTTTCTGATATGCAACCTTTCTGATGTTTTTATTACAATCCAAAAGAAAAAAAAGCTAAGAGCATAATATTGAACTATAACCATGCCTGGAACATAGAATGGCCATTCCACCTCTGCTCTCACTCTCTTTTCTCTATCCATCTGCATCTCTGCCTCTATAGATCCAGGATTCAACATCTGCATGAACATCCTGCTGCCTCCAAGAAGGTTTGCTCCTGCCCACACTACTCTGTTCACACTCTAGCTGTCATAACACTTACAGTGTATTTATGCTATCTCTCAAATCAGTTAGTTCATAAAATGTAATGAATATGCAAGAGAGTAGACAAGACTATTTCGTAATCCAACGGACAGAAAAGGACACCAAAACATAGTTTCAGGATATTCAAGTCTCATTTCAATCAAAACCCATAACAATACCCTAAGTCAGATGCATAAATTATGTGAATGATTTTCTCTCCATTCAAGGGCAGAAATATAACCTCCTTGTGGCCGATGACCTAATAATTTAAGGCAAGGCATGTAAAGAAGAATTTAAATGAATTAGCCAAAATTGAATAAGAAATGACTTAGGGACTCCATTATGGTTGTCAACAAGTCATTATACCGGCTGGATGAAAGGAAGGAGCTCCGAAAATTGAGAAATTTTGAGCACCTTGCCCTTATGATATGTCCCTAAAACCACCATTGGGTGTATTTGCAGATTCTGAGGTGATCACAGCAGCTTTGACCCACCTGAGACTAAGGCTGTAGCCCCCAGGGATACCAAAATGGGTAAGGCGTCTTTGGCTGCAATTTTTTTTTGTCATCTATACAAATTTCTACTCTCCCCACATGACTCTGTAATCCATTATTCATCATGAGAACCTGGCATATGCTGACTATGTGAACTCTATAAACTACATTTAATTATGTTCTACTAGAAAGCTGGGATACCACATATCGTAATAACAATGCCTTCATTCACCTGTTTTCTTTTGGGAGTCCAGCCCCAAACAAAAGTGTCATGTTAGCTTTCTTACCATAATGCCATGATACCACCTTTAACTGAAATGCTCATTATAAGAGTCACAAAAGCATTAGATTGCAAAGCTGGGTTATTGTCTCCAGAAGCTGCCATTGTAATACCTGCACAGGGGAAATATACAGGAACGATAGGATTCTTGGGAAATCTGCCAGGAAAGAACGTGTTCATGGGTAATAAGCATCGGAGAAAGGGTAGGGAGAAAGTATGATTATTAGGCTGGTAAATTTACAGGTAAAAGCTAGATGTTAAATTAATTATATATATCAAGGCAAAAGTGGTTATGATTTTCCATTCTTCATGTATTAAATTCATCACACATTTCTTTTTTTTGAACAAGTGAGATTGCTTTTTTTAACAACGGAGATTGCTTTTGTCCTTTAAATATTGAGGTACATGATATTCAGTATTTCTATGAAAACTAAAGACACCTTCATTTATTTGCAGTCAACAATTATTCTAATAAGGTCAAACATGATATGTTAATTCATCAATTAAAAACAGTTAAGTAGTGATGCAATCATCAAATAATGAATATTTTAATTGTTCTTTCCTGCTATTTTTAGGGGAGAGCCATTAGGTGATCTTAGGATCATAGGATCGCCCAAATTAAAAGGCAAATACTGCATCTTTTTTAGGGAGTAATATTAGGAAGCATGATTTTAATTGCTTCTTTTTCCATGATCTTTCCATTCTGTTAGATTCTTACAGAGAAAAGCATGTGTAAAAATATTACTCAGTAGTCTATTCTATCACATATGATTCATAGATACCACTTCAATTTTTCCCAAATAGTACCTTTTCCTTAACTAAATCTGGAGAATTATAATGATAATTTTGTATTCAAGATGCAAAAAAAATGTGATTGCAAAAGTCATCTGCCAATGTTTGGAAAGGCACAACTTCAAACTATTTGCTAATAACTATTTTACTATCACAAATTTGTATATAAATATTTGCAAATAAAAAACTCTTTGGGCAATTTGGATAGGCTAAGAGGGAAAAAGTTACCATTTCTCATTTCCATACATTTTTACTTTTAATTTATATCTTGATCTTTTCCCATATAGGATTTGGGAGGAAAATTGAATGCAAGATTTTTGTCCATCTGTCAGCTGAAAGAAGCTGAGGCTTCCTTTCACATAATGAACTGGCACATTTAGTCACTTATATACAAGTGGATTCCCAGCCTCCCCTTTATTTCTAACTATTGCTATTTATATGCTATATTACATTCTCTAATTTCCTTTTATCTTTTCTTTATTTTGCAGTGTCTCAGTATGTGTCTCTTTAAGACAAGTTAATTTAGCCAATTACTCCAGTTTGGTTGAAGATAAAATCTTTAATTTATCCAGGCCTCCCTTTATTCTTTCTAGGATACTCTTTCCATTAATTTCATGAAACATTCTAATTCTCCAGTTTAGGGAAAAGCTAATGTATCCATATAGGTGTGTACACGTGTTTGTGCGTGTGTGCGTGCATACACACATACTCAGATACAAACCAATATATAACTACACTTTCAAAACTAATTTTTCTCTTCTTTTCTTGAATTTTTCGAAGTATTTGATATAGTAATAGATTTCAAATGGAGAAATCTACGCTTCTTATGTATTATGCTATACTTAAACTGTTTTCATTCATTTACAGTTTAGCAAAACTAAGTTTCAGCTCCATTCTTGAGAGAATGTTTTGACAGTGTATGATCCAGCATGCCTGGAGGGATGTCTGGAGGAAAGTCAGAAATTGCAAGACTCAAAAGCTTGAAGCAGTTGAAAATAAAAGTGCCATTTTCTCATTCATCCATTAATTAAGACATTGCACTGTTTGTAGTAGTTACCATTTGAGGCATAGGGTTGATGAAAAATGCCATCCCGATCATCAAGTTTGGGGGAGAGATGAGAGATACATAAAATGATGCAATATGTGCTAAAAGAGTGCATCTAAGAAGGCAGCAGCCCTACCTGAGACGACTTTCACAAAGGAGGGATGTTTTAAGATAACTTTTGAAGATGATAGGAACTTGAAAGTGACCGTTTTGTTGATTTTTACACTTCTGATCTATTATCTAAATAAATCATTAATACAGACATTTCCTGTATAATTTGACAAGTTTAAATGTCTTTATTCGTATACATATAAATGAACGACTCCTACTTCTAATTCAGATGACCTGGAGGGCCATTACATCTGTTTCAGGTACTGGATAAATTGCTTCTGAGTGTTTGTTGTCTGCTACTTGCATGGGCAAATAGTTTTTGTGTTCATTCTGTGTAAACAAAGCAATGAAAATGATACACCCAAAATACAACTATGTTGATTCAGATCATAAGAAGGTCATGGCTGCAAAAAGTGCATTAAAAATGACTAAATATTCCAATGTTTGATTATTAGTATGTTTTTTGATTTGGGGTTACCATATCTGCACACCTTCTCCAACTCCCTTGTTTATGTCTTCCCTGATTCAATTGCTTTCTGTTCCCCTTCCTTCTCAGAGCCCCGTGCTTAAAAGTCCCAATAAATTGTTAGCACTTTATTCTTTGCCTCAGGGTTTATTTTCTAGAGTGCTAAGGTCAACAAAATTGGTGCCTCAGGATGGGGCTTTGGAGGAGTTACTTAGCTCTCTGAAAACAAAAACTGCTGGCTTGAAGTCATATCAAAATTACCTAAGCATCTACCTGTGGAAGGCCCGGCATCGGAAGGGAACTTAATAATTTGAGGAGCCAATATTTATTAGGATTGTGTAGAAATTGTGAAGAAATTATTTATGTCAACAGTACAGACCTTCCATATTAAATTAAAAGAATCTGGGATGGGGCAATGAGTGGATGAACTTGACACTAGAACCCCCAGATTTTAGCCCTTCTTTGTTGTCATTGGATATACTTCAGGCCCCCCCCCCTTCTGTGGAGACTATGTTGTGATCTCATATAATGCAGGTTTCTTGCAATAAGATATGCTCCTCAAGACATTCTCCTATCACTCCACATTACCTATAGTTCATGACCAAAGTGAGGTCTCAACACATCTTCAAAAGGGGAAATCAAAGCCATGCTTTGGGAAGAAATAACCTATACTGGAAAAGTAATGGCAGTGCCTGGCTATGCAGTGGCAAGAAACCAGAAATGTGTATGTGTCTGGGTCTTGAGACTGTTAGAGTGGGAAAGCAGGTGAAACATAAGACTGGAATCGGCTTGGAACTTCATGAATTAGGATTTAGCATTTTAGAAAGAACAACAGGAGTTGTTCCAGAAAAATTTGTTGTTTTGCTCCCAGAAGTCTGGACTCAATGATCGCCAGGAGTAAACAAAATGGGAGTGTAAGAACTTCCACGGCAAAGTGTTAAAGAGGCGACCAGAAAGTCCTAGTATATGAAGTCTGACAACTAAGTTTGTGAACTTGTTGCAACGATGTTGCTAACCTTTTTTGACATCGGAGGAGGTTATTCATTATGAATTTGTACCAACTGGACAAACAGTTAACCAAGTTTACTATTTGGAAGTGCTGGAAAGGCTGCGTGAAAAAGTTAGACGACCTGAACTTTTCTCCAACAATTCATGGCTCTTGCATCACGACAATGCACCAGCTCACACAGCACTGTCTGTGAGGGAGTTTTTATCCAGTAAACAAATAACTGTATTGGAACACCCTCCCTACTCACCTGATCTGGCCCCCAGTGGCTTCTTTCTTTACCCAAAGATAAAGGAAATATTGAAAGGAGACATTTTGATGACATTCATGACACCAAGGGTGATATAACAGCTCTGGCCATTCCAGAAAAAGTTCCAAAACTGCTTTATAGGGTGGACTAGGCGCTGGCGTCGATGCATAGCTTCCCAAGGAGAGTACTTTGAAGGTGACCGTAGTGATATTCAGCAATGAGGTCTCTAGCACTTTCTAGGATGAGTTCATGAACTTAATTGTTTGACCTCGTATGACAATGTTATAATGACGTTTTGTTATACTTTTCTGTATAGTTCTGTTATAGTTTTGTGTATAGTTCAAGAACTCAGCACGTGACCAAGTTCCCCAGAAGCAGATAAAGGATATTCCGTTCACTGGGAAATAAAATGTGTGCTATTGGAGGTGGGGATAGGTACCAGAGTGTTTGATAGTTTGGGTGACCGTCTTTTGTAGGGAACTCAGCCATTGGCCTGGCCTCTCTATTTTTCTCTAGAAAAGATGGAGTTCTGGAAAGGCACAGTGAAAGCAGTAGCAATTGACCACAGCACAAGGATGAATACAGTCAAACAGTAGGGCCAGAGGGGACAACAGCGACTCACAAAGATCTGTGGTGGCAGCTAGCACAGCGTAGTACCCCCGCGGGAGTGAGACAGAGGAACAGCTGAAAATGGCTCTACATGCTTTATGTAATTAAAACAAACAAACAAACAAAAAAACAAGAGCAGGTGAGCAGAAGGCCAATGACAGCTTTTGAAATGGAAAATCATGGCTACTTACCCAGGTTCCCCATATAAGCTGTGCCAGATACCCAGATGCACTGATGGAATGGGAGACTGGGTAGCCTTGAATAGGGACCCTGCAATTCCTCAGGAAGTATATACAGTAAATATTCCTCCAATTGTCCCACCCAAGAATCATATAGCTATTTGCCAAGATAACTGTGTACTGGTGAAAAGGAAATATGCAGATTTTAAAAAGAATGTTAGGTATGGGGTTCTAGACGGCATTGATACCAGGAGACTCTAAATGCCACCATGGTTCACCAGTTAAAATGGGGAAAAGATCAAGTGATAAATGCAGCTCTGGCTAGAGGTTATCTTACAGGCCTTTGGGCTCACTTTGCAGTTATGTCCCCAATGAGCTGAAAAGTAGGAAAGGGTACTCTGTGAGATATATACACTGTAGACCCATTTTCCCTTTACTGCCTCTTTTCTCTTGCAGTCAACAACTTATCCAGGCTGATTTCCCTTTCCTTGACTATACTTGGATGAACTGTCCCAACAGAGAGCATGATATTTCGTTGCCTGAGAACCTGACAAAGGGCTGAGTGACACATTTTAAAAGTGTGAGCGAGTTAGCTCTCCACAATGTGAGTGTTGACAATGGGAAATAGAAGACTGGAAGAAATGGAGTAAATAAATGTCCTCTCCTTTCATCTTTCGCTTGTTGCTCTGTGGTGTGATTTCTCTTTGTAAACCTTTTAGAAAAGTCCTACTTTCTATACAAACATATATTCTGAACAACCAGTTGTACCTGGTTGAAAGGACTTGTGTTAAAGGAGCTGCCATCACAGAAGTGAATCCTACAATGCCCTTTATCTTATGCCGCTTACACCTTGTTCCCCACCCTCACCTGCCTGAGCTAAGACTTCCCAAATAAGGTCAACACTTTGATCCATGGCTTAGGCTCTAACAAAGAGGACAATATTAGGACACTGTGTGAGCATTTAAAGAACAACTAACTAAACCACTTTTTGGGCAACCAGGTAGGTTTTCTGGAGGACTGATTCATATGTTCGTTGGGTCTGTTATTCAGCATGATAAATACAGATTCAGCATTATTGTGTGTGTGTGTGTGTGTGTGTGTGTGTGTGTGTTGTTTCTTCAATTTGACACAGATTATATTAAAATTAGCCAGTGTAGACAAAACATCATTAAAATCCATATTAAAATGTCATTCATTTAGTCTGTCATTCAGTTCTTCTGGAGCTCTTTTATATTGGCAAGTTGAATGAGAATTCATACACCTACCTCCTCTCAGCAATAACTATTCTGTCATTTCTTTTCTTTTGAATTTTAGTCAGTTCTGACTAAGCACTGTATCAATTTCTTTCTCTTCCAGCAATGTCATTTCCTCTCGTGTCTCAGTTACTGTCTGTGTTATCAGGTAACCTCAGATAATAAAAAATTTAGCTCACTCATACTTCATACACAAAGTGATTTGTATGCTAGGTTTAAAAGGGCAGGTGAACTGACAGAGGCAGCAAGCTGTGGGATGTAGGTTGGTGGCGGCTGTGGTCATGGCAGCCATGTGAGCGATGACCAGGAGAGAGCTAATGAGGGAGAAGAGCATCCTTTTGAAAACCATCTGACCTGATAGTTCAGGGTCGCCCTGTTGGTCCTCTGTGTCCTCAGTTCTCCTTTCAGACTGACAGGGCATCAGGAATAATATCCCAAGATTGTAATACAGTTCAGAGGGAGGGATATAATGTGGCATAGAGAGTTAGGTCATGAAATTATAGAAAAAATAAGTGAGGGAAATACTTATTCCAAAATCCGTCTGTGGCATAGACCATACTGTTCACTACATCTTATTGTCTTGTCTTCGTGGGCACGGCTAGACATTCCCATGCTTCACTAGCATTGTGACTGAGTTCTGTTCATGTGGGAGCAAGTGGTGTGTGCCTCTTCCAGGCCTGAGCTCTAAAATCTACTGTGTAGCCTTTCACTCAGCATAAAACAGAAGACCTCGAGGCCCCAGGAGATGCCTTGCCCACAACAAACCGCATTAGACTGTCTCATAGCCAGGAAGTAAACTGCTGTTAGATGAATCGACTAAGATTTGGGGATTGTTGATTGTAGCAGTTGGCCTATCCTGTGTAATATGGCATCCTAAATCTATTCTTTCTCTCAAAAACAGAGGGTGCCAAAAAAAGTATACACATTTTAAAAAAGGAAAATACTGTATTAAAATTGTGATGGTAAATAATGATAGCAAAAGATGAATACAAGTCATGCGTATACATTTTTTTTTTGCACCCCCGGTATTTGTTTTGAAATTCAAAATTATTTTTCTTTTCTGCAGGTAGGAATTAGAGCAAAAGAGCTACCAAATTAATAAAACCTAGAGAATGGTATGACAGGATTGCTTTCTTCATGCCAGTAATCCATTGTTGTTAGGACTCTCTTAAGCTCAAAGAGGAGAAATGTGTTTATTTATTTTAATAGAAAATGAAAGTCCTGAATCCACTCCATAAAAGTTAATTTATGAAATAGATGTATTAAACTTGGCCTGTTAAAAATGTGATGTATAAGAAACATTTTTCCAAAGGAAATGTCTTCACTGGGGACACTTACATATGGAGAACTATTTACTTACTCTATTTTCTTATCACCGATTATTTTATTAATTGTTATATACTAATAAGCATAAACATAAAAGAGCAAGGATTTCAAATGGGCACTCATTAAGTTCCTCTGGACTGATTACGCAATGTCATTTTATAAGGTGTATGTTGTACATGACCAAACGTTTCTTTTTGCAATTTTATGTTAATTATTAAACTTAGAATAACCATTATGAATAATTATTAACATATTCTATTCATTGCTACTATCATTCATATTTGTATAACAGGGACTACATTCCAGAAAGAAAAAAACTCATTACCTTCAAATATAATTTGTACACTTTTTGCTTCAACTATTTAAAATATCAGAGACATAACTAACATAGTCAAGGGCAATTTGAAAACTGCCCTAATAAAAATAATGAGAAAAACAAAATTCCCATTATTTTTTCTGACTCTATCTTTGTTATTTTTCAGACAACATTTTCTCAATATAGACATTATAAAAATGAACACAGTGATTAACTATGTTTTTGTAAATGATGTTGAACAATAATTTATGATATTAGGTAACAAGGAAGTTTTGTTGGATTGTCAATGTTTGCTTTGTTCCATTAGAGAGACTATTACTAAGTATTTTTTTTTCCCCGAAACAATAAGGCAAAATTGTTCGGTGAAGAGAAAGACAAAGGAGTATTAGAAAACACAAATATATCTTATAGTTCATGGGAGCCGTGCGTATGAGCAGAATGAGATTATGCTTTAGGAAGCACACCGGTTAAAGTGGGGAGGAAGATATGTGTAGTTTGGAAAATATGTTGATAAAGAAAACTTTTGGAAACAGTCTATTGGGAAACAAAATAGCTCTCAGCATTGTTTAATTAAATGATAAAAAGCAGTGAAAAGAAGTTGTAGGTAGGAACTTTTGGGCTTAATATAAAGAAAAAATGTCTTAAATGAGCATAAGTACCACTTGGTACAACAGGTTGCATTTCACTGCGGTGAAGGAGATCATAATTTGCTGGAGGTGTCGTGTGCATGTGGACATGGGCAGATCGCGTGCAAAATTGGGCTAGATGACTACTTGAGTCCCTCTATGGTTTTAAAGATCAGAAAATCTGCACTTTGCTTTTGATTGTATAGAATAAATATTGTTTTCATTGGGTTTAGCTCTGAATTGGCCAGAGATGGAAATCTTAAGTACTTACAGATTTGGTGTTACCAGATTTTAGAGTGCTTGGCATTAGGATGCATGGTGTGGAATGCTTGTTAAAAAATAATAACAAATAAGTTATCTCGTATATTATAACCCCCCAAAATGCTAAATAAATACCATTTTGGGTTCTAATTCCACTGCCCAAAAGGTTGCCTGAGGCATGATGGAGCAGATAAAGCATCTTACATACCAGTTAGAACTCAATAAATAGTAGTAGGTTATACGGTTAGCTCTGCTCCAGTAGAAAATGACAATTTAGGTATGCATGGACTTTTCTTTATCCTCAGCAACACTGGAGAGTACCCTGAAATATTGGTTCTCTGTACTCTTCTGCATTTTGTGCTACAGAAGAGAACCATAGGCCTGGAGATGTGCTAACAACTGGACCCCCCTTCAATGAAGGGGTGATTGTCCAGGTTCTGGGAGTGTAGTCACTGGACAGCCCTCAGCAGGCAGCCTCTTCTGGGATTGCCTGCCACTATTCACTTACTGATGGAGGTGGGGTTACAAAGGCTCAGTTAGTTTGGTCCAATTCAGGACAATTCTGTGGGGACAAAGCCCCAAAAAACAGTTTCCAGGCTCTCGGCCTCACAATAGAAAGGTGCTGGCTCGGGTAGTAAATGGCCATCAACTGTGATCAGATGGCCAGCAGCTGTGGCTAGTTGGCCATCAGCTGTAACCCGTAAGCCATTGGCCACTAATATAACTGCTGTGGCTACGCTAGCAGAGAGAAATGGGGGCTAGCAAGAGCGGATTGCAGAGAGGCGGATGCCGGCGGTGAGAATATAGTGATAGGACTCCCCTGCTTATGGCTCCGTGGGTGTTCCTTTTTGGCCTCACCATGTCCTGCATTCTTTTGTGGGGAGCGGGAGCAGAGACCCCGCAGGCCGCCTCACAGGACAAATGGCGCAGTGAGCAGGGTCCTCTGCACGACAGTACCTCTAGGGGGTCAGCTAAAATCAGGGTTTTTCAAGTTTGGCTCTATTGACATCTGAGGTGAATAATCCTTTTGAAGCGACTGTCCCCTCCATTAGATGATGTTTAGCATCATTTTTGTCTTCTGCTCACTAGATGCCAATCGCAATCCCTTATTCTCACTCCATCATGTCAATAAAAAATGTCTCCAGCATTATCAAATGTCTCCTGGATGTGGGGGTCGGGGGGGTTAGGGTACAAAAATCACCCCCAGCTGAGAACCACGGGGTTAAGGTTGTCAGCTCTGCCAATTCTCCCAATTATCAGTCCTTCCCCCCACAATCTGCCCCAAAGTTTGGATTCTAGTGAAACTCCACAACAGACATCTGAAACGCTGGACAGAAAGAAAGGAAATGCTGTGTAGAACCAATATTGACTGGGGTCCCTAGGTTTTTAGGAAGTTGCCATAATTCAGCAAATCTATTTTTGGCTCCTTGTTGAAAGAGGCAAGAGATTCAAACCTGAAGAAAGTGTTAGCTAACACTTCAGCGACTACCTTAGCGAATCTCTGGATATGTAACCATAGAAGCAGAGGTAAAGTGGACTGAAGTGCTCCGCCCAATGTAAAAACTATTTTGAAACGGTTTTTAAAAAGTATTTCTAGGTTGCTTTCAGGCAGCGGTCAGGAGACACATGGAGATAATGAAAACTGGGAGAAGCTGGGGCTTGTGGAAAATTTTATCTAAGTAAGAATGGGGTGGGGGGGAGTTGATTAGCTTATTGGTGTTATGACAAAAATCAAAAATTCACCTTTCTCACCTCCAACCTTCCGTAAAATCTGCTACTTCCACAGTTGGCTTTTTTTTCTTTTCTTTTTTTTTTTTTTTTCTGTCCTAAGATTTTAAGTGTAGGCTTGGAAAAACTAAAAGGAACAAATTTGAAACAATTTTTTTTTTCCTTATTAGTAACACCTAATAAACTGTTGTTCTATTGATGGTGCAAAATGGCTTTCAAATACTTCTCGCCTCAGCTCATGCCTTTCCTGTAGTTACCAGTTGCTGGCCCTGAGGTCTGTTTTCATGTTGTTAGTTACAGGCTTTGTCTTTAATCTCCAGCCAGACCTTCCTTCTTTAATCACTGTGGTTTTATGCGTGAGGTAGATTGTAGTTGGGGTTCTGCTTTTTCTTTTTTTTTTTTGAATTCTTATTTTTTAATTGGGGGAGGTGTGGGTCAGAGGTGGGATTACTCTCCTCTGAACTTCTTCCAAACTGTCTGGGGCTGAGAGGCCTCAAACTGAATCCAGGTGTGATATTCTCAGCATTTCAGAGACCTTGTCAGTCTGTAATGAGATGAGATATGTCTTCATTTGTCACTTGCTACAACTTCTTTGAATAAACATCACTGGATTACAGTCTGTTTATGCACTCTCCCCTTTACTCTTAAATCAGTGATGAGCCAAAGAGTGGATATTGACAAGAAAGTGTGTATTTTTGTCTGAAATAGCTGTTTCATAAAGGTTCTTTTTTAGTGGTCGTTAAGTAGCCCAGTTATCTGCTGTTGTGCAATGAACAACCCCAAGTCGTAGTGCCTTCAAACAGCCATTTGGCCAATGATGTGTAGGTCCAGAATTTCAGAAGAGCTAGGTTGGGTACTTCGTCACCAATCCCTGTGATGTGAGCTGGGCAAGCAGGGCTGGGCAATCCATTTTGAAGATGTCTTTATTCACACCTGGGACACCAACTGGCTCCTGGGCCCATCTTGCTCTTTCGTGTGGTTTCTTGTTCTCTAGTTCTCTCCAAATGGCTTATGTTTCTCATCTCATAGGTTCACCTCTGGAAAGGGTTTGGATCCCTTTCACCAACAGCAATTCTGAAGAACTCCAGGAAAATACCATTTTAAGTGTCCATACCCCAGGCCAACATACTGTGGCCAGCGATACAAAATCCCTAAGAATGCGGCACATCACACATCAAACTTATTATTGGAGAAGAGAAGTAAATTTGTAGGATGGAGAAGGCAATTATGCCTCTAATGTGACTTTATAAACTGAAAAAATAGGGTTTTAAAATAAATGTAATTCAACTCAATTTGTTTTGCTTTCCCACAAGTGAAATAACAGAAAAGGGATACAAAAGTATACCTACAGATGAAGAGTATATATGAATGATATTCCTCATCTGCAGGAAACGCTTTTAGAAAAATATTTTTGCTTCATTTGATCACCTTATTATCGGTAAGTTTTTCTATAGACCACATTCTGTTCACTTACCACCTGGTTTCTTACTTTCCTGTGCATGACGTTCCAAATCTAACTCTTTAAGTGGAGGGTGGAGTTCCACAACACTCAGCAATGGAAGGCAGGGTATTAAGCCCTATGAATTTGAGCATCTACCACTAAGCTGGTTGCGTAAAGCAAATAGTCACAAAATATCCTTCTGTCACCAAACAGAAACTGGAAAACTACCCTTCCATCTGGGGACACTGCAAACAAGTAACTTGTGATCTGCCTCAGGCCCTGAACAGAAACCTTGAAAAGTAGGAAACTCAGCTGGTGTTACAGCAGGTTACAGGATCTGAATTCACATCATACGTTAAGTAAGTGTATCTCGGACTAATAAACTAAAACTGGTCAGAGACTGATAACTTGCCTAAGTGCCACCTTTGAGGCAAATAAAAATATACGTGGTACATAAAATATAAATATTACATATTTACATATATAAAACATATAGTATGTACAGTGTAGGTGGAAATTGAAAGATTATTTTACGACAGTGACTCCTAATTTTCCAGGTCTAAAATAAGAAATGAATTCATCAAGTGAAGGCTACTCCAAGCCACAAACTGGGTTAATACAAACCAGCAGACACCTGGCAAGAAAAGAGTGAAAGCAGGACTTTAAAGACAAACAGAAAAATTATAAAGCTTTAAGAAAGCAAGACAGATTACCTGTTTAAAAGAAAAAATACAGTGATTACGCTGACAACACACTTAGCATTAGCAAAATGCTAAGTAATAGTTTCAAAGTGCTCAGAAAAAGTAATGGCATTATGGTGGTCCAAGAATTTTATATCAGCAGTCATTCAAATTTAAGGGGAAGATAGAGTAGTTTTGATTTCCTAAACCAACATTTCATTTCAAACAATTTTAAATCTTCAGAAAGGTTGAAAAAGTAGTGTAATGAACATTGTCTACGATTACCTAGAATCACAGTCATTAACATTTTCTACATTTGTTTTTCTCTTTTGCTCTTTACCTATCTCCATATGTGCTCTTTCCCCTGAATCGTTTGAGAGTCTCTGGCATATCCATGCAACTTCACTCCTAAGTACTAAAGCATATTTTGCCTAATAACAAGAATATTTTCCTTGGAAATCATAATACTATGATCAAACACAAGAAAATTAATATTGCATACATACTACAGTTTATTACGTGCATTGTGCAGTCCACACTGAAGCTTCTTTCTTTGCGTAAGAATGTCTTTTATGGTTCTATATATATCCAAGATCATCCAAAGTCCGATAACGAATTGCACGCTGCCTTTGGTTGTCATGTCTCATCTTAGTTTCCTTTAATCTAGAACTGTTCATCTGTTTGTTTTTCTTGTCTTCGACATTTAGTGGAGTCCAAAGTCTATATCATTATGCCATTTTAAATTCTTAAATTTGCAGGTATATTCTAATTAATACAAAGTTACTCTATGTAAAGATATATTTGATCTGACATGTTTAAGTAACAGTGTAGTGAATTCCTGGCCTCATCTACTTTCATAATTAGAAAGTCCAAATTAATAGTCACAATATAGCCATGAGGATATGGAATACAGTTTGGGGAATATAATCAATAATGTAGAAAAGATTTTGTAGGGTATTTGATGGACACCTGTCTTATTAGGGAGACCACGTCATGGATGGTGTAGATGCCTGACCACTGCAGTGTACACCTGAAGACATCATATATCTATGTATCTATGACATCAAAGGGGTAGTAGATTGGGGGAGGGGTTAATCAGTTTGTGAGGGATGTAAATGTCTATTACAATGTTTTGTACACCTGAAATTAATTTTAAAAAAATACTCAATTTGAAAAATCAGGTAGTGTTTCTGAACTAGTTGATTCTTACTTTCTCTTTTTCTCTTCACTTACCTTTTAATAGTGAAAATAATATTTTCTTTGCTATTATATTAATAAGTGTTCATTTTAAATTTTTAAAAATATAGTGAATTTATACTAAGAATGAAATGAAGCAGGCATTCTCACACTTGACAAAGATTCTTGGCCTGAACACACCTTAGGCCGGCCCCTGGCCCTTCTCCTAGATCCATCGGTGCACTTCCTTATAAATTTTGTTTTCGCAAGAATCCTGCTAAGTCACTTTCACCAGAACCCCCACCCTCCATGTTTAACCTCCTGATCAGGTCCCTCACCCTCCACCGTCCCGCAGGTGATGTCTGATCACCTGGCCTGTCTTCAGCAAAGGTCCTGCTAGGTCGTTTTAGCCAGAATCCCCCTTAGTCATTTCCCATCCACTGACCTCCACCTGCTCCTTGGCTATAAATTCCCACGTCCCATGCTGTATTTAGAATTGAACCAGTTCTATACTGAGGCCTCTTTTCCCCTATTGTAATAATCCTGAATAAAATGTGTTTTTGCCACTTTAACTACTGGCCAGTTCTGGTTTTTCTTTGATACAGTCCATCTTTCATATTTTTGTGTGTATCCATTCACAGGAATACCCCTCTATTTATTTTCTTCATGGCACTCACTGTTATATATATATATATATATAGAGAGAGAGAGAGAGAGTTTTTTATGAATTTTCTTTCTTATGTGTTTATTTGTCTACGACCCCAGAAAGTGAAGACCTGGGCCTTTTGGGTCATGTTCATTTTCTAGCCTTGGTGTCTATCCTGCCCTAGGCGCAGAAGGGAGATTCGTTATCTCATTCTGCTATTTTTCCTTATTAGTGCCACTGGAATCTATTCCTTTTGTTTGTGGCTCCACTGTCATCCTCCTTTCAGATTTTGTCATTTCTTGCTGAGACATTGCAATAACTTGACAGGTTTCCGTTCACTGGCAGCCTGTCCCCCATCCCCACATTATCCCTCTACCTTTAAGAGGATGCTCTTAAATGAATCGTTTAATACGTTGTATCAGTTCTAAGTTCTCCCTTTTTAAATGTATTTGTTTTATTCCAGTCCTCTCTTTTTTCTTGGATATTTAGATAAAAGTTTGTCCATGTTGTGGATCTGCAAACAACCAAATCCTAATTTAATTGATTTTTGTTTTCCTATTCTCTGTTATGTTTATTCATGCTCTAATGTTTATGATTTCTTTCCTTCTAATAACTCTGGGTTTAGTTTTTTCTTCTTTTTCTACTTCAGTGTGGTGTTAGTATAGTTATCTGAAATTAGTGGGAATCATTACATTTTAGTGCTAGAAGTTATTTTGGCTACTACCTAGTCCCTTCTTTTAATGTTATATGTGAAGAAATTGAGTTCCGGAAATGTGCAATGCCTTCCCCACAGCCATGCGGTAGGTGAATGAAAGGTCTTAATCAGCTAGTAGTTTATTGAGATTTACTCCACGCCAGTCTCTCTCTTTACATGTGTTACCTCCAGTAACACCCACAGCAATCTTATGAGTGAATCAGTTCTGTTCTCATTTAACAGATGACACATCTAAGGCATGACGTGTTTGAGAAACGTCCTCATGGCAGAGGAGCTGAGTCAAATTAGGCAGGCTGCAGGATGTCTCCCAAATCTCCTCCCCTGATCTTTCCATCAGCCCTGTAATACTCAGCACCTGTGGATGCTTTTGTACTTCTGAATCAGTTATCAGTTGCTACTCAGTTGTACTGAGTGGTGTTGTCTGGTTTCCTTGAAAAGCAAATGAACTCATGGCTCCTTGAGACCATTGCATCTCTGAGGTTTCCCAGTAGCTTTCAAAGTGTTTTCAGTGTTTGATCTTCCACTTTATTTCTGGTAACAACTCTTCCCCACCCTCCCTAATTTCACAATTTTCTTTGCCCTAAACCATACAAGAATGAGATCTTAGTCTTCCAGTTACACATTTGTTGTCTGCGTATCTTCCCAGTTGCTGGGGTTTCTCTCCCATTCTTTCCATTGAATTGATAGAAATCTAGTTCTAATAAAGGAATTACAAAGTCGGATGGTTTCCTGTGCGACAGAACTTCTCCAGCTTTCAAAAGGAGACTCCACAGGAAGCTGCCTCAAACTAGGACTTCCTAGTACAATGCTAGATGTCAGTTGACAAGCACCCCACTTTGCAGTGCAGGAGCTTACACGTAGGTGCCACTCCTCTTAACCTCTCCTCACTGGAGCAAAGCCCTGAGGGCAACCTTCTCTTTGGTGTGAAAAGAGGCACTCCAGTAGCTGCTTTGCGAATTCCGAATTCCGATGAGTATCAGTAAGGAACAGCAGGATCAAGGAGAGATAGAGGTCAAGTTATCAGGGTAGGGGTGTGGAAACTATACACCAGCACTGGTGTTCCCTTATCAAATAATCATACAGAATGAAATTGTGGAGGGGAAAATGCCCTTTTTTTAAACAAGCACAAAATGTATTATTTTGGAGACTGGTCGAATGTAAGCAAGCCAGCTATTCATGCTGTACCCAGAAGCTCAGACAGAACTAAATTATGCTCCAGATTAATGTATCGGTAGGTTCAAAGGTTAGACAAACAGCTGTTTCTCAAGGAGGTGCACTACAAAGCTTAACTGTTCGTTGGAAGGTCTGTAATGGTCTCAGTGGATTCCCAGAGGAGTCACTGTTATTTGTTTCTGATTGGGAGATACCCCAAACTGACTCCATGCTACCGATGACCTCTATTGCTAGGGCATGAGGGTGACACTCTGGAGCCAGTGCGATTTTACCAGTCTCTGGGAAAAAAAAAGAAAAAGAAAAAGAAAAAACCACCCACACATACAACATGTTTTTCGTGACTCAAAGGTTATCCACAACCCTGCAGTTTGGAACGGGTAAAAGAATGCTGGAGAGTCAAGAGGTTTATGCTCTCATTTCTGCAAAAATGGAGAATAATTTAAAATAGTAAGTTGATTCAAGAATGTGGTTTATAGCACTTGGGTTTGATTGGATACAAACCTATGTGAAAAAAGAAATGGAATAAGTTACACATCTTCATTCAATACTTGCTATCATTCCCTTGATGATTATTGAATAACGTCATATGAAACAGCTAACCATAAAATGAAAAACAAAATAAATTCTAAGAGAAAGAGAAGATGGGGATAATTTAGAGTTGTAGATTGAGCTGTCATATATATTTGAATGTGACCATACTTAAAGAAAAATATTAAAATTCAGGTATCAGGAAGATAAAGATTTAATTTCTTGACGAGGTCCTGAGAGATTTTTAGGGTTCCCCATGATGGTTACAAATGTCTTCCAAAAACATGATCCCACTTTTTTTTTCTTTTCCCTCAGGTATTCATTATTTACTCACTGTAAGACACTAATTGTTATTAATTTTTTTATCTTTATGCTTCTTTACCACAAGCAGCTCCAAGGTCTTTTTTGGATTTTTGTCTCATACATAAGTTCTCTGTTGTTTTGAGATTAATAAAAGTCCTCATAAACTTTATTCCATGTCACGCGGGGGACCCTGCTCGCTGCGCCATTTGTCGTGCAGGGTCTCAGCTCCCACTCCCCGCCCAAGAACGCAGGACAAGGTAAGGCCAAAAAGGAACACCCACGGAGCCATAGATAGGGGAGTCATATCACTCTATTCTCACCGGCAGCATCCGCCTCTCTGCAATCCGCTCTTGCTAGCCCCCATTTTCTTTTGCTAGCGTAGCCACAGCCGTTATATTAGTGGCCAATGGCCTACGGGTTACAGCTGACGGACAACTAGCCACAGCTGCTGGCCATCTGATTACAGTTGATGGCCATTTACTACCCGAGCCAGCACCTTTCTATATGAGGCCAAGAGCCTGGAAACTGTTTTTTGGAGGCTTTGTCCCCACATTCCATTCCCACAAAATCATTCAACATTTGCTAAAATCAAAATGAAATTATTGATTACTTATTAGAAACAGAGCACCTTGAGATTTAGGGAGAAAAACAGAGAAGTTTCTTAACAACATGTGACCTCTACCTAGAAAAATTCCGGCATAAAACTCCTGGTGGTGTGGGTGGGGAATTAATTGAGCCTCAAGTATTTATTTATCTATGTATGAAACAGGTATTCATTAAAGTACTTATTTATTCACCAAATGTTTTCATGTTCTGTCTTGGAATTAATGTTAGAATAGATCCTTAACACTTATGAAACAGTTATATAATTTCAGTGTCAGAACAATTATGATGACAACAGAAGCAGTTTCTGAGCAATGAGACTGACAATGGGGAGAATTTGGGGTGTTTAGGGAAACCACTTGGCTAAGAATAGCTCAAAATTGAGCTTATATAGATGAGAGCACAGTGAGGCTTCTGACAGAAATAAGGATGCGGAGAAGGAAACCAGTTTGAGGAAGTGAGAGAACTGAATTAAACACATTACGTCCTAGATAGTAGCATTTTCATCGAGCAAATGAAGATAAGAAAACTGAACATGGGAAAATGGAAAGAACTAGAGAGGGTTTTGAGAGTCACAAGTTGGTAATATCACTAGAGAATCAGCAAGAGGAGAACAAAAGGGTTGTTGGACAGTAAATAGGGCCCACTTAGATTTTAAAAGCTTATATTTGCAATGAAATGGGTTTATTTTGTCAGCGCATCTTGAAGTCCATGTGTGAAGAAAACCCATGACTGAGATGATCTGTTTGGGAATCATCACAGTGGAAGATCAGTGGGTTATATTGGCCAGAATGTCAGCCAGGAAAGAAGACAACGAGAATCAGAAGAGAACCTGATACCCCTGATGTGTTCCTTGATATCATGAGACTAAAGAGGCCCATGAAGAGGTTCAGTAGGGCTGGCAGAGTAAAAAACAACCAGAAAGGGTGCAGTGGGGTAGGATGGAAGGCACAGCGGTGATTCCTCAGTCATTCAGCCATCGTTTTTACTGTGTGTAAAAGAAGGCTACTCTACAGATAACATAAGATAGTCTGTGTAAGCCCATTTCATATGTGGGGTGTGTGTGTGTGTGTGTGTGTGTGTGTGTAATAGTTATAGGTTATAAATAATATATATGGTTCTCTCTCATTATTCTGTCCTCTAGCCTCATGCATTCAAAATACTGTGTGCTTAGTAAATACATGTTAAAATAAGTTGGATTGATAAATTGAGTCTAGAATAGGGGAGTTGCCCGTTTTGAGATATTATGATGAAGTTACACATTTCATTGAATTGTGTGACCTGTATTCTGTCTATGGGTGACTGATGCCCACAGAAGACCGAGCTCAAGCTTTCAGAAAAGTCATCAGGAATACTGCTCAAGGATGTAATAGAGATTAAAATATGAATCAGGTGCTACATTAGGGGACAGAAAGCTGAGAGGGGTATTGAGCTCTTCAGGTTTGATTCTCAAACACAAGGAAGTATGCTCTATTCATCTGTATAGTGCCTAGAAAAAAAATACCTATCATGTTGGAGTCTTGGTTAATTAAATTAGAAGAAGGATGAGGTATAATTTTGTGGTGCATTTTAAACGAGAAGTATGTTGTGGTTATAGAAGAAGCACTCAGGAACCAAGATCTCTCCTTAATCTGTTTACTCTTTAACAGATAATTGTGCTTTCCTCCTGAATATGTGCTAGACATCCTTCTAGGCACCAAGGACACAAAAATGAATGAGAGTGTCAAAATCCTTGCTATCACAGAGCTTAATTTAATCAGAGAAGACATGCAATATATACAGTTGATCCTGAAAAATGCAGGTTTGGACTGTGCAAATCCATTTATACACAGATGTTTTTTAATAAGTACGTACAGTACTATAATTGTATTTTCTCGTCTTTATGATTTTCTTAATAACATTTTCTTTTATAGCTTACAGTATATAATCCATGTAATATGCAAAATATGTATTGATTGACTGTTTAAGTTGTCGGTAAGCCTTCCAGTCAACAGTAGGTTATTAGTTAAGTTTTGGGGGAATCAAAAATTATATGCAGATTTTTGACTGTGTGGGGGATGGCACACCTAACCCGGGTTGTTCAAGGTCAACTGTACAACATTGAATAAATCAGGAAAAGTGAAGTCTCTGTAATAAAGGTTTTCAAGCACACTGAATCATTTGAGAGAAGTCAAGTTTAAGGAAAGACAGGAGGTGGTATGAGAATACAGCAGATGGTTAAGAAAAACGGGACTTAACACCAGTTATGAAATACTTGTCTCCACAGACATAATCAATTAGTCTAGTATTACATCAACCAGCTGATCAACTGAAATGGATTAGATCAATAATTCTCGACCTTCTAAGATCCTGCAACACCTGCAGATTCCAGGACCCATCCCAGATACACCGATTCGCTAGTTTGGGATGGGATCCATTGGAGTTACAGTTCATGAAAACACTCGAGGTGATTCTGACAGTTCCCAGATCTCACTTTGAGAAACTGCGAATTTGATGGAAAGCTGTTAAATTGCTCATTAGGAGGATATTGCATATAATGGGTAAGGTACTAGGGAAGAAGGGAATTGGGTGGATGCATTTTAGTGCCAGAAATGGACTGAAATTAGAATTTGTTGGCCTAAATAGATGCATATTTTTCTGCCTAATCTGCTTTCCTCCTGAATTCTAACTAATTTCAAAGTAGACTTAAAAGTTCTGTGTAAGACAAACTTTTAAGTCTTCATATTTGTAGAATGCAGGGGGAAAAATGCATCCAGATGAATTGGTGGATGGTACTGCTTATTGAATGGTATTTTAGGAGGAGGAATATAAAGGAGAAGGAACTGAGGCATCAAGATGCAAAAGATGTTTTACTTTATTGTATTTAACACAGAAGTTTGCTACTACGTAGAATATTTAAGGGTATACTTTAAGTGTTCTAAAACTTAGAAATTCTCTAAGCAGGGAAAAAAACTAAATAAATAGATTATTTCACTTGTAGTAAATACATATCTATTTACTACATTCTAAAAATAATTGGTTATTTTTAAGAAAAAAGAGAAGCTTCTTCAAACTTTAATATCAACTTTTTTTTTCAAAAATGAGACAATATTCAGCATAAGTTACTGGCATGGTTAGTTTTCAACATTTAGAATTTGTGACACCTCCCAATCTGTTTCTGCATTGGATCATGTTAGAGAAATATGCTCTTATTCTAATTTCAAGCAGTTAGAAAAGGTATTATCATGTTACAGGTGCTGTCTCCTTTAAATAGGTTGTGATCTGGCTACACTCTGTCAGACTACATGGCTGCTGTAGATATTGATGACTAATGGAAGGAGACACAGGATGAAACAATTCAGTGCCCTCAATAGGGAGTCAGAGAACCCTCTACTCATTTTCACTGAACACCTTGCTAAGTTTCAGAAATCTCGATAGTCTTCCAAACTGTGCCCTATTTCCTTTATGACTCTAAATAAATAATAAGACATTATGTTCTTATCTTCCTAGGGAGTTGACCAAATTCTTGAGACAGAAAGTCATGACTCAGTATTTGACAGCACATGAATGAAAAGAGCATTGAAAACGTTTTTAAAAGATGGTGTGGCATCATCCTGTTGCTTATTTTGGATTATCATTGGCTTTTCAATTACATAGGACTATGGCTTGTTTCCAGTGGGGTAAACCAAAGGATTTGGAGGTTTTCAACTGAGTAACAGTAAAGATGTTGAACATCGTTTATAGAACCACTCAGAGGGAAGTAGATATGTGTGGTGTTGACAGTTAACCTGTCTCGTAATAATTCCTATATTTTAATATTCAAATAGACAGCCAGCTAGTAGAAAACGGCTTTCAGTATAACACAAAAGTCAGAGAGCAAACAATGATCACAGTCATTTAACTCTGACACAGCTTGAAGCATTTATTGCTATAGATTTCATGGGGAAATATAAAATACGATTAAACTATTTTACATTGTAAGTTTAAAGGAAATATTTTCAAAACTATATTTAACACATAGGCTGTAGTTGATTGCTTGATTTATTTAGAAACTAAAATTACTTATGTAGTCATGCTGTTTATGAAGTAAATCTGATTTTTCTTACGTGTTAAGCTACTTAGTAGTTAAGAGCCCATCTGATGGTATTAATGAATATATTTCCAGTTGAAGAAACATCCAACTTCCTCAGAATAAGAATACAGGTCTTGACTTGAGACTATCATCGTAGCTTGCTCTTCCTCAACCAGGAGCCTTAATGTCAGCCTAAATCAAAATGGTGGATCCACTGGGGGTAGAATGAAGATGATTTCTTTAGTGACAGGAGAAAGAAATGCATTGTGGGCAAAGCTTTTCAGCTTATAGTAAGTTGCTTTCTTTGGACCAGTTCACTGTTCCTTTCTCAGCTTTTTCTGCTCACAGGTGCCATAAAACAGGTCCTAGTCCTCAATTTACAAGGAACAAAATAACAGAGCCCACGATGTCCTGAGGTAAATGCTGACTGTGGAGAAGAACACCAGTAGCTTGTCGTGCAGACTAGTGCCACACAGCTCTCAAGCACTCTCTGCAAAGGTCTGAAGATAAGGAAAGCTCCAAACTCCACCTCCCTGCCATATCCTGAGACTTAATGCTGTTGTTCTTTGGTCTTTGTGTCAAGCCAACCCAGAGGAACTGGCTGGGTCAGTCGGTGCGATCAAATCAGCAAATGGGCACAGCGGCCCAGCTTCCCTCATCCTCACCGGCTGCAATGATGGCATTGCACGTTTGATTGCAAAACATTCGAGACTTCCACTGTTAAGTGTGTGAAAATAATAATGATAATACTCAGGTAATGCAGACAGCTAGGGCAACCTCTGTGGGATTTGCACAAGTTCACAAATGGGAGTCCAGATCACAACCAGAATTAGAGCAAATCCTGCAAAACGTGATTCCTGACTTCGAGCTACACAGGAGCCCCTGAACTGTCAGAGGACAATTAGTGTATTTGGTAATTGAATAATGTTTTTAACTCTGGACACGGCATAGGACAGATGGGTTAATTTATCATAATGTGGTTCTTATTTTATTTTTTAAATAACTAGATAACTCAGCAGAGTGATTAACATCCTAAAGCAACAAATGATCGTGTTACAGCCAGGTCCTGACTTACTGTGAAGTCTCCAAGGTAAAAGGCTTTGAGCCGATAGTGAAACTCCATCCGCTTGGACTTAGGTATGGCTCCTCATAAGGGAGCTTGTCTGGTGCCCTGCTGTTTGGAAATGACCCCAAGGCAGAAGTGGAAGATGAAGTTTCAGCAGGGGAGACTGAGGAGCTCAGAGGATTTGCTCTGGGACGAAGGGGCTCTTGCCTGTGAGTGATAATTTCCAAAGACGGCTTCACTGGTAATATTAAATAATTGTGACTGTGTCAGTCTTTTGCCCTCAGATGGGGATGGTGGTCTCTGCATTTAAATAGCATGTTGACTCTGGATAGCAACCCTGGAAAATTTTAGAAACAGGAAAACATCATATGGAGTCTTGAAAGACATAACTCAGACATGCAAAATACATTTTCTCAGACATTCCTTTCCTCCTCTCTCTCTCTCTCTCTTTCTCTCTCTCTCTCTTACACACACACACACACACACACACGCACAAACACACACACACACACACACACACACACACGTACTTTGTTTCTTTATTCCTGGGAAGAAATCATGCATTACATGAAATAAAATCACCTCTCCAGTATTTTCTCCCCGAAATATGTTTTCATTAATTATCATATGAGAGAAATACAATATGATATACGAGAGAAATATTATGGAATGTTGACTTTTCTAGCCACTGAAGTTTACAATTTCTCTGAATAAATTAAGTTATATGAAAATCTCAAAGCCAGTGATATCTCTACATTGAAAGTTATCATTTGGACACTTGCTAGGTGATTTTAAGTTTTAATATTGTGAACATTAAGTCTTGATGCACCCATTGCATATATAATGAAAATACTGGCTTGCAATTGTGAAAAGCTTGAAATAAATCCGGAATTAGGCCCACATTAGAGATGCTGGCCCTGGTTGCCTGAAGAGTCGATGGGAAGGGTGGAAGGAGGAAGTGTTCTTTTGTACAGTAAAACTTGCCATATGGGATCTTGTCTAAGCGAACCCTCTGCTGTTACATAGGTTGAGAACTTGGCCTTGGAGCTGAATGAGTGCCAATGAAATCTGATCAGCTAAAGGCCAATCTGCAGGAAGCTGTCATCACCTCACAGAGGTTCCAAAACTTAAAAGGAAACCACTTTCGCTTTCAGAGTTTTCACTGACTATCGGCTATTTCTCCCTCTGAAGCTTTACAGCAAGTCTCATCTTTTGATGAATTTGGATTGTTTGTGGTCTTTTGTTTGTTTTGTTTTGTCTTGCCCCATCCTTAATTTCTCTGTAAAACTCTGCTTGTATATTCTGGGCGCCCGAAGGCTAGAAAATTTCATCAGTGAAGATAAAATCTACTGCAGGTACTTTCATTCTGGCTGTCTTTCCCTTTTTCGCTAATCCTCTTCACTCCTGCTGCTTTTTTATGATATCCAAGCCACACCCTGATTTTTGCCAGGGAGTCACAGAAGCACTCGGCTTTGAAGTGAATGCCGGTGATGCATTTGTGAATCATTTTGTAAATGTACCAGCATTTAGCACATAGAGATAACACCTTCCTTGTGGACTCACAATGTTTCCCGGAGGATCTATGTCCACCTGGTAGGACATAGCAATCACACCATCCAACATCACTTCTTTGAGGTGGACTTACTCTGAATGGACAAGAACCTGGTTTGTCTGTTCTGAGAAAATGTGCTGAAAAGAAAAAGTTGAAATTCTATGACTATCAAGGGCAATGTGGTCATTTCGATGTCAAATTTTAAAAACATTTTCATTGATACATTATTTTCTCTTCTTTTATCAATGTAAACTTTAACTGTGGAGTACATCTATACCAAACTCTTAAAAAGATACCACTTTAGGCATTGGAACATCCAAATACACTAAAAGGAAACATTGTCAGGGTGTTTTAAAAGATCTGATACTGTTTGGGCTGTTTTTAAATAGTATGCACAGGAGACTACTGGAGAATAGAAAATGAGTGCTTGACTTGGAGTTCTTCCATGATTGGTGTGAGATTTAAATAATACAATCATTGTTGTATGCCTACCCAGAACCTTAAATATTAGATTCTTAATAAATGCTAACTGAAGGGAAAGAAGAGGAGAGAAGAATGATCAACTAGTATGTATTATGATAAGTTCTTGAAATGGGAAGCACTTACAGGAGAGTAGTTAAAAAAAATTTGGGGATTGAGACTGCCTGGGTTTTAGCCCTGCACTAATATGTAATAGTTTTGTGACCACAGGCAAGTGATTTAATGCCTCAAGCCATGATTTCTTCTTCTTTGAAATAGGGATGATAATAGTACCTACTTCCTAGAAATGCTGTGTGGATTAAATTAGATAAGTCTAATACATTTAAATAGTACCTGTCTCTTTGTAGTGCTTATAACAACCCTTATAGGTAAGCACATTTATCCCACTTTTCCAAAGATAAGTACATTTCTCAAGTTTGGAAACAGAAATTACAGGCTGACTCCAAGACCCTTGGTCCCAAAACTATGCCTTACTACTCTATAGTAAGCTATGGAGAACCTCTGAATGGTCGATAAAGTACTATCTTTATGATACTAATATTTATGACTTTATTTACAATGTATATATTTTTTGAGTTGAGTTCTCAAAATTATTAGTATAGTTATTAAGAATATGTACTTTACAGACAGAACTATGACACCAATATCAGACAAAGACATTACAAAAAATTAAACTACAGACCAAGACCACTGATGAATATTGATGCAAAAATTCTCAACAAAATATCAGCAAAGCAAATTCACATTAAAATTATTATACACTGTGACAAAGTGGAATTTATTTCTGGATTGCAAGGATGGTTCAACCTATGAAAATCTATCAATATAACATACCACATGATCACCTCAATAGATACAGAAAAAGCATTGACATAATTCAACACACTTTATGATAAAAACACCAACAAAACTAGAAATATAAGGAAAGTACCTCAAATAATATAAGAAATGAGAAGATTCCACAGCTAACATCATACTCAATGGTGAAAGACTGAAAGCTTTAACTCTAAGATAAGGAACAAGGCAAGAATGCCCATTCTTGCCATTTATGTTCAACATACTACTGAAATTCCTACACAGAAAAATTAAGTATGAAAAAAAAGGAGGGGGCAACCAAATTGGAAAGGAAGAAATAAATGATCTCTATTTACATTTGATATCATTCTTAAATGTAGAAAACCCTAAAAATTCCACACACACAAAACTGTTAGAACAATAAATAAATTCAGGAATGTTGCAGTATACAAAATCAACACGCCAAATCAGTTGCATTTTTACATACTGACAATTAATAATCCGAAAAGGAAATTAAAAAAAAAAAAGCACCAGAAGGAATAAAATACCTAGTAATAAACTTAACCAAGGAGATGAATACTGTACACTGAGAATTGTAAAACATTGCTGCAAGACATTACAGGGGACACAAATAAATGGAAAGAAACCCTGTGTTTATAGATTGAAGGCTTAATATTGTTAAAATGTCCCTACTACGCAAGCAGTCTATAGATTCAGGACAATTCCTATTAAAGTTCCAATGTACACCTGACACCTCTTTAAATTTACTAAACATTGTCACCCCAATAAACTTTAATTAAAAAAAATTCCAATTTTTTTTTTTTTTTTTTTTTTGCAAAAAGGAAAAAAAATCTAAAAATTTATGTGGAATCTCAAAGAACCTGAATATTGAAAACAATCTTGAGAAAGAACAAAGCTGGAGGCCTTGTACTTCCTGATTTCAAAACATATTAAAAAGCTACGGTAACTAAGACAGTGTGGTACTGGCATAAAGACAGGCATAATGACTAATGGAACAGACTAGAGTTCATGAGTTCATGAATATAAACGATCAACTGATCTTCAACAAGAGTACCAAGAATACACAATGAAGAAATGACAGTCTTTTTAACAAATGGTGCTGAGAAGCTGGATTGCCACATGCAAAAGAATGAAGTTGGACTTTTATCATATACCATATACAAAAATTAACTCAAAATGGATTAAAAACTTAAATGTCAGACTTAAAACTATAAAACTTCAGGAAGAAAACATTAGAGAAAAGCTTAAGGATATTGTATTTGGTAATATTTTGGGGTCTGATGCTAGAAACACAGGCAACAAAAATGAAAATAGACTCGAAATCTGCTCATCGTAGGAAATAATTAATAAAGTGAAAAGGTGACCTCCCGATGGAATAGGAGAAAATATTTTTACGTCATGTATCTGATTAGGGATTAACATTCAGAATATATAAATAACTCCTAAATCTCAGTAACATAAAAAAAAAGATTAAAAATTGGGTAAAATACTTAAATAGACATTTCTCCAAAGAAGATAGACAAATGGCCAAAAAGCATATGAAAAGACATTCAATATCAAGAATCATTAGAGAAATGCAAATCAAACCCACAATGAGGTATCACCCTATATCCATAAGGATGTCCACTATCAGAAAACAAAACAACCCCAACAAATGAAATAACAAGTGTTGGTGAGGATGTGGACCTCTTATACACTGTTAGGATTGTAAAGTGGTACAACTGTTATGGACAACAGTATGGAGTTCCTCCAAAAAGTAAAAGTAACATAACCATATGATCCAGCAATCTCTCTTCTGGGTAGACATCCAAAATAATTCAACTAGGATTTTGAACAGAGATTTGCACATCTATTGTCGTTGTAGTATTAGTAACAAAGCCTGAAGAGGGTGCAACACAAAAGTCCATCTCCAGGTGAATAGATAAACAAAATGTGGCCTATGCATACAATAGAATATATCCAGCCTTAACGGAAGGAAGGAAGGAAGGAAGGAAGGAAGGAAGGAAGGAAGGAAGGAAGGAAGGAAGGAAGGAAGGAAGGAAGGAAGGAAGAGAGAAAAAGAGAGAGGAAAAGAGCGAGAAAGAGAGAGAAAAATAAATCCTGACACAGGCTACAATATGGATACCCTTGAGGACATTATGCTAAGTAAAAAAATCCAGTCGCAAAAAGACAAATACTGTGTGACCCCACTTATATGTGTTATCTAACATAGTCAGAATCATGAAAACAGAAAATAGAATGGTAGTTGTCATGGGATAGGAGGAGGGAGAAACTAGGAGTTGTTCAGTGGTCATAGAGTTTCAGTTTTGCAAGATGAAAAAACAAGTTCAAGAGTTCTGTTGCACAACAGTATGAACATAATTAACACTACTTAATTGAACACTTAAATATGATAAATTTTGAACATAGGTGCATATGTCTTTTTAAATTAATGTTTTGTGTTTCTTCGGATAAATACCAACAAGTGGAATTGCTGGATCATAAGGTAGTTCAATTTTTAATTTTTTGAGGAACCTCCATACTGTTTTCCATAGTATTTCCATAGTAGCTGCACCAATCTGCAATCCCACCAACGGTGCACCACGACAGCCTTGCCAGCACTTGTTTGTTGATTAACTGATGACAGCCATTCTGACTGGAGTGGGGTGGTATCTCATTGTGGTTTTTAATTTCATTTCTCTGATGATTAGTGATATTGAACATCTTTTCGTTTGTCTATTGGCTATCTGTTCTTTTAGGGGAAATGTCTATTCAGCACTTCTATCCATTTTTAATTGGATTATTTTTGGTGTTGAGTTGCATGAATTCTTTATTAATTTTGGACATTAAGCCTTTATCAGATGTATCATTGATGAATACCTTTTCCATTTCAGTAGGATGTCTTTTCGTTTTCTTGTTCGTTTTCTTTTCTGTGCAAAAACTTTTTGGTTTGATGTAGTCTCATTTGTTTATTTTTTCTTTTGTTTCCCTTATCTGAGGCAATAGATCAGGAAAATAAATATCACTGAGAGCAATGTCTGAGAGCTTATTGCCTATGTTTTCTTTTAGGAGTTTTATGGTTTCAGGTCTTACATTTAAGTCTTTAATCCATTTTGAGTTTATTCTTGTATGTGGTATAGGAAAATGGTCCAGTTTCATTTTTTTTTGCATGTATCTGTCCAGTTTTCTCAACACCATTCATTGAATAGACTGTTTTTGCACACCCCCAATATATTCTTGCCTCCTTTGTTGTACATTAAATGACCATATAGGTGTGGGCTTATTTTTGGGTTCCCTGTTCTGTTCCATAGATCTATGTGTCTATTTTTATGTAAGTACTATGGTGTTTTTTTTTGTTTTGTTTTGTTTTGCAGCACCATTTACAATAGCCAAGATAGGGAATCAACCCACATGCCCATCAATAGACGATTGGCTAAAGAAGATGTGATACCTATACATATGTAATGGAATATTACTTGGCCATAAAAAAGAATGAAATATTACCATTTGCAAAACATGGATGGACCTAGAGGGTATCATGCTAAGTGAAATAAATCAGTTTCAGAAAGACAAATACTAAATGATCTCACTTATATGTGGTATCTAAAGAACAAAATAAAGAAACAAACCGAACAGAAACAGACTCATAGATGCAGAGAACAAAGTGATGGTTGCCAGAGGGGGGGGGGATTGAGGAGTTGGATGAAAAACATGAAGGTATTAAGAAATACAAATTGGTAGTTACAAAATAGTCATGGGGATGTAAAGTACAGCGTAGATAAACAATAATGCGTACAGTGCAAGGTGGGTACTAGACTAAAAGGTGATCATTACATAAATTATGTAAATGTCTAACCACTATGCTGCACACCTGACACTAATATAAAATAATAGTGAGTGTCAACTGTAACTGGAAAAAAAAAATTAATTGAAAACATGGTAAGTTTTATGTTATGTGTTTTTGAATCAATGGAAGGTAAAAAATAATATAAATGTAAATATGAAATATTTAACAAAATGTGGGGAAAAGGCTTAGCTTGGGAAGTATTCATTGAAAGAAAATCTACAAAATAAAATATTTTCATAATTAACGTTGAAAAAATATTTTCGAGTTCCATCCCACTGGACATTTATCAAATGTTTCTATTGTACAGCAAAATGGCTATAATGGGTGTTTAATAAGTGCTTGTCAAAATAGGTAAATCTTTAATGTATATATTTTACAGTGATGTTTTCCAATCATTATGAATTTTTGTAACACTGTCTCCCTAGAAACATCTACTTTGTTAGCATTTCCCTCAAATCCTAAAGAGATTGTTAGCCCTTTAGATGATTTTCAGAATTAAACGGACTAAATCTGTTTGGGAGAAAACTATTATGAATCTATAAATTAATGCAAGTGGGGAATAAATCTACATGCAGTGTCACCTGGGAAAATGAAATCACATAGTGCTTTGCAAAAACAAAACAAAATAAACAAAAAACAAAAACAAAAAAATAAGACTATTTGTGGAAGAGAAGAATAAGTAGAAACAAATTTAAAAAAAATCAAAGATGAAGAGAGGAAAAAAGTGTGAAAGAAAGAACGTTATTAAAAGAGAAAGATAAATGACTAAATACACTTAAATTTAAGATAAATTATCTAGGATTTGAAGATGAGACAATAATGAGGAAACTTACACTAATTTAATAGTAAATTTCATTTAGCTGACATAGAAACAGAAAATTCCTTCATTTAGAAAGTATGAGGTGCTTCTTCAGGTTGACATCAAATTGATTTGGTGTGAATCAGAACAGTGTTTGCTGGTGGTCTTCACAAATGGAGAGATGAAGAAACTTGAACTAGTTCTAAAGAAGTAAACATAATATAAACAATTTCAATTAGCAAAATACAGTTTTTAAATGAAAATATAGACATGAAGGCTAAGGGATAACATACTTATAATATTTATATATATGGTTGAGACAGTTCAAAAACATCTATAAAGAACTCCCTCCATACTCTCAGCTGTATGAGACCTTTTGAGGGACACACATAAAGGTTATATTTGGTTTTTTATCTCCTAAGATGCTCACAACTTCCCTCGGAAGAGAACTTCCATACAGGACAAACCTTGAGAGCCATTCACAACAGCTATTAGCTGGGGCCTTATTGAATGCTATTACGAACTAAAAGGTATGGACAGCCAAACAGTAAAGGGGAGGCTAACTGTGGGTGCGATGATCAAAAGAGACAGGAATCGAATGTTACTAACATTTGCATAAGGAGGCAGAGTAAGAGGGGACTCTAGGAAGTGGAGACACTATACAATTGTTTGGCAGGCTAGTCACAGTTTTTGGAATAAAGGAAATGTTGGCAGGGCCAAAAAAGAAAAAAGAAAAGGAAGTGGAAATCATAAATCTGGGTTAATATCACAGACAAAGCATAGAACAGTTCTCAGAGACAAAATACATAAGGATGGAGCTACAGGAGTTGGGGATAACTGAAGTTTTTTATCTAGAAAATGTGGGAGAGAGAGAGAGAGAGAGAGAGAGAGAGAGAGAGAGAGAGAGAGAGAGAGAGAGATTGCTTGTAACGGCAGGGAACAAATCCATATAGTACTTTTTCCCCAAGGCTGTATTTGAATTTGACCTTTGACCAACCTCTACCACCTTTGTCATAGTGCCTCTCTCTCTTTCTCTCTCTCCTTTCTTTTGTTCTGCCATAGGAGACGGGCAAATGGACTTTAAGAAGAACTTGAGATCTCAAATGTCCTTGCAGACCTGCACACCATTTCTCTGGGAAGTTGAGTCATGTAACTGTTCTCTGAACTCTGAGCTGTTAAGGGTTGCTCCCCATTTGCAAGTAGAAAAGTCCAACAAGAAGCAGGAAAAAAATTTCTCTGGGCTGTGAACACAACCTCACAGGCAGATCTGTAGAAAACTAAAGGTCAATTGCTGAAAAAGAGAAAAAAATTAAAAAGAAAAATTCTTAGATGAAGAGGTGACTAGGAGAACAAGTAACAATTTAGGTGGTATTTACAGAAATATTTGACCAAAAATGTTAAATGTGTATTCCTCATATGTGCCACACTTATTACCTTGTTTTGATCACCTACATACCTGTCAAATTTACTCTTTCTTTGAATGTGTCGAAAAGACATTCTCTCCAGCTCTTACTTCTGCTCTCACTCTCACTTTCTCTCTTTGCCCTGAGCAAAATAATGCATTTACTTGTCAAAGCTGATTTCCTTAAGGCACGAAATGCACCATGGTTTGCTTAAGTAGCCAACAAGAACTTTCAGATAGGATTTTCAACCTTGCCTCATCACAGGACCCATTTGACAGTAGAAAAACATGATAACACTGTAATTTGATTATAAAAAGCCAGTTAGATATAGATATAAATATATAACCACCCTATATAGATATATGTATGCCAAGACAAAGGCCTATTAGGCACAGATCAATGGACTTTTATTTTCTCCTATTTTCCCTTATTGTTAGTAGGGGTAACATATTCAAGTTGACCAGGGGTGCCTGATCCTGGCAAAGGATGGGCAGAGACGGTCCCCAGGAACCACATTTCCAAAGTCTAAGTTCATCTAATGACTGAAATAAACTAAATTCTAATTTGAGGCTTCTTGCTTATGTATAAGAAACACTCAATAAAGAAAAAAAAAATTGTGCCGTCTTACATAATGAAAGCCTGACGAGACTGAGGCAAATTGCTACTCACATATAAAAAATGCAATGTAAATAATCTCCACAATCTTTATAGGATTAGAAAAGATTGCCAGCATGTTCACTTGTTTATGTATCCCCCTAACATTTTCGGATGTTAATCTACTATTAATCCAGGCACCATTCGAGGCATCAGCTGAAGAATACTACCTCAGTGGGTTTGCATTGTAGTGAAGAGACGTGAAAGCTTTAAAAATATGAAAAAGGGCATCTAACAGTTATATGGTAAAGGCTTTGGACAAAAGTAAATAAGAGAAGAAGACTAGGAATGCTGGGAAGGGGATGATTGTTATTTTAAAGCAAGTGTCATAAAAGGCTTCCCTTAGGAGACAACGTAAGAACAAAGGGCTGAAGTAGGTGAACTCAGGTGTATAAACCATACTGGAACAATATATTGTCACCCTTTCACCGAGTCATCAAAGCCCTGAGTCTCATTATCAGTCCCAACCCCAGGCTAGTTCTTATACAGAATTTATTAGCATATTAGGTGATACATTAGCAGCCTACGGTCTCACTATGAATTACAATAAAGATCAATTTATCTAAACTTTTTGTGCCTCAGTTTCCTCAAATGTAAAATGGGGATTAAAAAATAATACCTAATTTATCGGATTATGTTCTAAGCACTTTGCATATAATTGTGTTGTTTCATGTAAGGTGTTTAGGACAGTGCCTGGTATGTAAGTATTACTCTTTTGTTACTATCATTTTTGTTTATTTTTTATAAACAAAGGAATAAAATATGAGCAGGCTAAAACATATTGTAGCCTACACTTTATGTTGGAGGCATGATTATTACAAACTTTTTTTGAGAGTAATTAATTTATTATAAAGTTACAAATGTTTCACACTTTTTCATTATATATAACTTAATGTCTGACTCTGGGTTTGTGAAATGGATAAAGTAAATGAAATAAGAATTTTGGAAAGTGGAGTCGAGTGTTAAACATCAGTGGCATGCTATGAACCAATTACTGCTTGGGGCAAAGATTTTATCCCTTATTCCCTATTTAATCATCTTGGGCGGTCTCATTATTTTTTTTAACTTGGCATAAACTTGATAACTGTTTTTAATCATCATAGAACAACATTACATTCTGTAAATGACATATGAATTTGGGGAAGAAAGGAAGCATTGAAGTAGTGTACCCTGACAATAAATTGAAGGAAACCAGGTTCAATTATCTAGTTACCTAGTGTATTTAGAAAAGTGGAATGTGATGAAAATTCTACTGTTACTCTTAATACTCTGTGAAAAACCAAATGAGATATCTTTAACAGAATTATTGCCTTGTCTGATGGGCCACCTGTCCACAAGAATAGGATCCCAAAGTGAAAAGGGTACTACTGCAGTTATGAAAGATGTCTCCATCACTCTATCAGCAAAACTATCTTGAGCATTACAGTTTTCTCTTAGTAGCCAATGCCAAGTTTAATATCTCTCTCTCTCCTCTCTTTCTCTCTCCCCCACCTTATATTTTTTAAAGGTCCAATAAAGTTGAGGTGTCCAAAAACATAGTAAATTGATGGTTACTCTCAACTATTTGAAGAAGAGAAATAGTTGTTCTCTAAACAAACAAACAAACAAACAGAAAAGGTTTGAGTATATTTTCAACAACCAGAGCCCAAAGAGTAATAACGTATGTTTTTGCTTCTTTTCAATGTTCTTTCTGTTACACTCCAAGTCCATTTGTACCAACAGTAGCAACTTTCTTTTTTTCTCCCACATATAATCAAACATTTAGCTTTGCAGGGTTATTAATCACACTTTGCACTTAGATGGCCTGAGTTTGAAAAGGCATTGCTTAGAATCTATAAACAGTCATTAATCCTTAAAAATGGGGGGCAGGGCTTCAGAAGGTTGTGTGCTTTGGAATCATTTTATCCAAATTATTGAAGTTATAGAATTATCATGGGCTTGCCATTTTTCATAGGATCCATACTCATTAATGTTTTTCTAGATGTGAAAACTAGTAACAGGCTTCAAACAGTTGTTGAAGATTCTGGCTACTTTGCCTAATGCTGGCCATCCTTTAGTCTTCCACTGCTTTTCACTTTTTACTTGGAAGTCATTTTTTTCCATGAAGTTTCTCTGAGGCTGGAGAAGATCCTACCCTCAGTGTCCTATTGCCCTCTGTGAATTGCACTCATCAGCACCCACATATATGATATCATTTGCTTATGTAATTATGTTTTTCCAAAATGAGACTGTAAGATCTAACAATATATATATATTTTTTACTTATCATTGCTTTTCTAGCATGATACTCATAGTAAACAATATATATTTGTTATTGAATAATAAGTGGAATTGTGAGTACAATACAGCCACTATCATGAACTGAGTGACCTTAAGCAAATTCATTAAACTTTCTAGTACTCAGTATCCTCCTTTGCTAAAAATAATAATGCTAAAATTTTGAGAGTAATTTTCATACACTAAGTGTTGTTATGAGCAGAGTATTAGCTTATTAAGTCCTTTAAAAATACTGTGACCTATATACTCTTATATCTCTAATGTATAATTGAAAGTTTTAAACCCCAGAGTGATTAAATAACCTGTATGTTAGTAAAGTAATAAGTGGCAGAATTGAGAATTTGAATCCAGGCAGTCAGGCTCAAAAACCCATGCTCTTAATCATTATACTAAATGCCTCCCTACACCCTTAAGTGATATCTTAGTGTTTGTTTTTTTCAAAATTAATATTGAATAATAGTAAAAAAAAAAAAAAGAGAGAGAAACGTTTTAAAGACTTTTCCATTGGTTGGATCTGGGTGTGAAATCTAGCTCAGCCTTTTCTTTTATAGCTATTAGCTCTTAAGCTGGCTGCTATTTAACATTCTTATTTATAAAGGAGTCATAATAATGCACATCTTTTTAATATAATTATTAAATAAGTGTCTATAATGTGCCAGCATTTAACAAATGAAATAATTTTAGTTTTAGAATAAGAAAAATAATAGATATGCTCACGCAATTTAATTTCAATAAAATAATGAGTACTGCCAAAATATGTTTTCTGATGTAGTCTGTAATTGGGAGGATAAGGGATTCTCATTTTTAGCCAGAATTGTTCAAATTAAAGTTTTACAAAGAGAGTATATCTTAAAAGTTCTCATCACAAGGAAAAAAATTGTAAGTCTATGAGGTGATGGATGTTAACTAAACTTATTGTGGTAACTACTTTGCAATATATACACATATCAAATCATTGTGTTGTACACCTTAAACTAATACATTGCTATATGTCAATTATATCTCAATAAAACTGTAGCAAAAAGGATCTACAGTGGGTGAGTTATTTGGAAAATTCTAAGTTTTCCAGTTGGTTTGGGGGTCACACTTCATCCCAAGTCGACAGAAAAGTCTGGGTGAAAATACAGAACTGCTAGCCGCAATAATAAGAAAACAAATCTTGTTTTATTCACTTAAGCAGGTCACTTTCTAGAGGAGGCAATGGAGCTCATGTGACCCCGGTCAGAGTGCTAGTAAGAGGCAGAGCCAGGATTGGAAGATGGATCTGTCTGACACACAGGCTCCCTGCTCTTGATTGTTACATTACTTGCACTTTGAAAAGCCTCGTTTTAGATAATGTATACATTTCTGTACCAGGCTCACATGGCTTGACCCAGCTCCTGTTCATGGCACTCAACTCCAAGGAAGCTCATTAATTCACGCAACACATTATTTATGGCATGTGCAAATGGAGGGATACACTATGTGGACATCACAATCTCTGGAATTAATTTTGAGCATATCGAGGAAGTTCACTTTGTTTCACAATAGAGATGTACCACTAAAATGTTAATTTTATGGCATTACAGTTTACCCATTTTTTTTTCAAAATTAGCAGACCAGAATAAACTGGGTTTTCAGATGAACCAGACAAAGCAGGCCAAAACGCAGAATCTTCAGAGAGAGAGAGAAAGAGAGAGAGAAGAAAAAAACTCGTTACGTGGGCATTCAGCCAGTCCTGAGGAATGAACACAGCATTTTCAGAATCTTCGGAATACTAAGAATAGGTCATAAGTAAAAGAAAAGAGGAAATAAGGACCGGAGGTTGGGAAGCCTGGAGCCAGTTCAGACTGTCTGAATCACTTATGTTGTGGTGGTGATTTGAGCTGACAAAATGTTATTGGAGAGATCATTCTCCTCAACACTGTTTGCTTTGGGAAGTCAGGCAGAGATTTATTATGGCTGAAAGCCTTTACAGCTGTCGGATGTAAGTGCTGGGTTAAGAGAGTTGAAAATATCAGCTGAAATTAATAACATGAGTTGTAATTTCGAATATTTGCAACAGTTGCAATGGGGAAAAACGAGCCAGAGACTATAGTTTTATTCTATATGTATGATCACACTTGGTTGCAAAAGAAGTCGTGATGTATCATACAAGGAGAGGGGTCATCCAGTATCCACTGAAAATATCCAGATATCTGCAATACTGATAGGCAGGACTGACCGACAGTGAATGGGATGGCATTTTGATGTGAGTCAAGATGTTAGATTCAACATCTAGAATGACACAAGAAAGGAAACACTGGACGTGATATGTTTCTAAAGAGTGTTCATCTTGTAGAGTAACAATCACTAAATTCATGAGCATCTATAAAGATACCAAGAAAAATATATTTGGAAGATGAGGATACAGTGATTACACAGATAGATGATAGATAGATAATACGTTAAACTACTAATCATTATTTACATATCTATATCTTTACATATGTAATTGCTACAGTTATATTTATCCATCTATCTGTGTTGGGAAATGTAAGCTCAATCAAACACTAAGAATTCAGGTTTTGCTCTCATTTCTAGGTCCATAGACAAGTGGCAGAAGTACACACATCTTAACGAGTTAAACAGACTTTTGTGAGGCAGCACTGCTCAAAGCTAGAGTTTATTATAAAACTCTAAGGATGATAATATATTATACAGTGGTTTCTGAACTTACATTGGAATTCTTGTGAAGAATCTTATGGGTTAGTTTCTTCTGAACACATTAGGAACAGGTACAATGTACCAACGCTACTCAAAATCCCTTATGTACATTTTTATTTATTATTCCCAGCATCTGAAGAGTTTGCTTCTGTTGATTCCTGCATTACAGGTAAGGAAAAGAGAGATCTGAGGACTTTGAATAGCTTTCAAAGATCACTCAGCTTCTAACTAGTGGAGGCAGATATCAACAGTGGTGTGAAGAGCTCTCAGGTACCATGCTATACCACCATTCATTTGTATAATTTGTGACTCAAAAAAGTCTTTTCCAAAAATTGGGTGTCTGAAGAACGAAGGGACGCTTAAAACAGAGACATTCTAAATAAATGTTTATTTAATATTTGGCACAAAGTAAGGGTGGAACATACCTATTTCTAGATAAAGGAAAGCAAAATAGGCTCTATAAGATTGATTTCCTGATCAAATTATCACTGCAAAACTAACAGCCATGTAACAGGGAACATTCCCTACTAACAGGGCTTCATGTTTAAGCTGCATAGCAACACTCTTAGGAAAGACATAGCCCTTAAAGCTGATAGGTTAAATGCTTGGAGGGATCTCTCCACACTTCATATATCAAAAGATGATGCTATTTTTTGTATGAATTCATGGCTCATGGATATCGGCCAACCTTCAATGACAGTCACATTTAGAACACATTAAAAAACATAACCAAATATTGTTTGCATTATGCCAGTTTGGGGCGGGGAGACCGAGGACAAAGTACAAGTGATATTTAAAGTACTAGTGAAATGCTGAGCAGAAATTTTCTTCAGTTCTAGTGCAGTCTGTGCTCCTCTGTTAAGATACCAGGAAGAATTGTACACTTGAAACCTATGTAATTTTACTAACCATTGTCACCCCAATAAACTTTAATAAAAATAAAAGATGCTAGGAAAATATTCTTCTGTTTAACTAGACTCAGTCCCCACCCACCTCCTCTAAAATATTTATCTAGCTGTATTTCTCTTCACTTTATAGACATTGACCTAAAACTAAAATAATAATAATCCAATGAATATAATATTCCTTTACTAATACGATAGGAAAACTGATTCCATGTAATATTTGAGAACGAAAATTCTAGGACTGTTTGGAATTTCGAGTTTATGGTTACCAACATGCAAAATGTGAAGTGAAAAATTAGCAATGATCTACCTAGCTAACTAGGTCAATTTTGACAGTATTATGGAATAACACAGGCACTTCCAGAGAGAGAGAGAGAGAGAGAGAGAGAGAGAGAGAGAGAGAGAGAGAGAGAGAGAGAAACCCAGAATGTTCCAGTTTATTTTGTCTTGTGTTTGTTGCTTAAATAAAATAAAACATGAGGGCACTTATCAAAATGCTGGACACATGACAGCTCATTCAGTTAACCACTGCTATTTTTTTCCAATGCAGGAAGAATTCTTGTAGAAAATCATGTAAATGATATTCTTGCCACAAATAACGGTACTAAAGTGTCATGCTGTGGAACTTTGCATGAGTTTCTCACTGGCTTCCTTATTTCTCAAAAACTGACATGATATCTGTCCTAAATTAAATAGACAATGTTAGGCTCTGAAAATTAAGTATTTATAATAGGCATTATGAGCATAAAGTCAATATTCCAAGCAGATGCCCTATTTTAATCTATCAGTGGAACACACAAAAAAACTGAATGCATTTTCTCTATAGCAGAGTACTACATAGTCAATGAGGAAAAAAAAAATTGTCCTAAGGTTTGATTTTCGTTTTAGTTCAAATTTTATCAATATCAAGTCCAAGAGACTTTCAAAAAAAAAAGTTGCAAGTCTGTTTGTCATTTGGTCTATTTGGTTTTTCATATGAGAAATCTTCACTTCCTTTTTAAACTATTCTTACCATATCTTTAAGGAAATGACAAAGAAAAGTGTGTATGCAAATTGGACCTAAAAGTATAGAAACAATTTGGATTTATCTTGAGGGTAAAACTAGCTTGCAAAACATGAATAATATAGGCATGAGACATGGAGGGTAATTGATAGTGATAAATATGAACTTTCATGAAGTTTAGGGATTTATTCCCAATGGGAATACCTTTTAGTTTACAATGGATAGCTCTTGAAGTTTTGATTTGCATTTCCTGGTGATTAGTGATGTTGAGCACCTTTTCATGTAGATGTTGGCCATCTGTATGTCTTCTTTGGAAAAATGTCTATTCAGACCCAAACCCGTTTTTTAATCGAATTATTTGTGTGTGTGTGTGTGTGTGTGTGTGTGTGTGTGTGTGTGTGCTATTGAGTTGTATGAGTTCTTTATATACTCGTATTTTGGATATTAACCTCTTACCAGATATATGATTCGCAAATATTTTCTCCCATTCATTGGGCTGCCTTTTCATATTATTGATGGATTTCTTTGTTATGCAGAAGCTTTTTAGTTTGACATAGTCTCACTTCTTGATTTTTAGTTTTGTTGCCTTTGTTTTTGGTGTCAAATCCAAAATGTCACTTCCAAGACAGATGTCAGGAAGCTTATTACCACCTATGTTTACTTCTAGGAATTTTATGGTTTCAGGTCCTTAATTCAAGTCTTTAATCCATTATGAGTTAGTTTTTGTATATGGTGTAAGATAGTGGTCGAGTTCCATTCTTTCCCATGTGGTTGCCCAGGTTCCCCAACACCATTTACTGAATAGACTGTTCTTTCCCCATTGTATATTCTTTGTTTTCTTGTTGTAAGTTAATTGACCGTGTAGCCATGGTTTTATTTCTAGGCTGTCAATTCTCTGTCATGACCTATGTCTCTGTCTTTTGCCAATATCACATTGTTTTGACTATGATAGCCTTGCAATGTAATTTGAAATCTGTAGGCACCTAGATGTTTGCCAGAGCTGAAGCCTGCTTCAAGCTGAAGCTCCAGGACAAGCAAATAGCCCTGTTTTACAGAAAGCCTAGGGGTGTGTCTCAGTTGTCTGTCTGTGCAGGACCCTGGGGGTGGTAGCCCGCCCAGAACTCTCTCTCTCTAGTAGTTACAATCCTGTAGGACCCAAGACAAAAACCCTCTGGCCACTAGAGCCAGGTGATCAAGTGAGGTCCCCTGGGTGGCAGCAGCAAAAACAGGTGCACCAAGCGCATGCAAAGCTCCTTTTGGGAACATACTAGCACTTGGATCAACAGAGAAATTATACCTCTGGGGCAACGAGGATAACACCTGAGCGAGGATAGCACCTGCATGAGGTTAGCGCCTGCGCGCTGAGTTCTCTGGAAAGGGTGTCAGTCAACCCCAGATGTTTTCAATCAGAAGCTCTGCCCCTCAGACTGCAGCCATGAGCAGACGCTAACGGGCTTCTTTCCCAGGACTGAGCTCCTGGGTCTGTGTATCTGGCCGTGCCCTCCGAGGGTGCCCATTTAAGAAATCTCTCTCCGCTGGTTACCTTGCAGTGGGACCTACAAGTGAAAGCTCCACATGCCAGCAGAGCCAGACCACGGAGAGGTGGCCTGCTAGCAGCCACAAAAATCGGTGCGCCAGGCGTGTTTCAAAGCTCCCGTCTCAGAGATGCTGGCAATCTGTAACTGGGCAGAGCGAGAGCATAGAGAAGGCACCTGCCAGGAAAGACAAAAGAGAAAGAAGAAAGAAAAAAAAAAAAAAAAAAAGGTGTCCTTAGAGGAAGCAAGGTGGAGAGAGAGCGGGAAGACGGTGCTGGCCAGGCTCCATCCCGGAGAGCATCCAGCAGGCCCAGGTGTGTCAGCCAGGTGCTGCCCCTCAGGCCAAGGCTCCCCGGACCGGTGTCCTGGCTTCGTCCACACGAAGTCCAGGTGCCCTGCACAGCCCGCCACTGCACGCCGGGTGAGTCCTTGCGTACGAGCGCCACTGCTCCTGTCACTCCAGCCTGTGGGTCTCCCCGTTGGTTTGCAAAGCTAGATGTTTTGAGGGCTTATCCCTCAGGTGCAGCTCTTGAAAGTTGGGGGTGCAGATGTGGGGTTCAAATCCTTGGCTCCTGGAGGAGCAGCTCGGTGGCGTTTGAGTGCCCTCCGGACTGTGTGCCGCGCTGGTTGGGGGTTTGTGGTGAGGTAGTGTCCCACTTCTCCTACCTGTTTCCGTGTGGGCCTTCTCTGGTTCGCTTGATTCGAAGCAGTCTAAGTGTCACCAGCCAGGTTTGAGATGTTTTTTGTTTTTGTTTTGCTTTTGTTTTTGTTTTTCCCAGAAGTTGTTCCATGTGTATCCGTAGTTTTGATGTGAGGATTTGGTGTGTGGCTCTGTGGTAAGGAGATGAGCTCAGGATCCGCTTACGTCATCGTCTTGAACCGGGACTCCTATGCCCTTTTATTTCTGCATGGTGTTTCTTGGGTTTTGGTTTGGGTTATTTTTGGTTATGAAGATTTTGTGTATGTGTGTGTGTGTATTATCTAGTATTATCTAGCTTTTCTCCTATGTCTTCTAAATTATAAAATACGTTTAGGAAGACACTCTCTACTTTGAGATTGCACCACATTTTCTGCGAGTGCTTCTATGATGTTGTTCGTTTACATTGTACTTTCTTTTCTCAAACCTCAGTAATCTGTTCACGTTTCCCTTCAATTGTTTCCACCCTTAAGGGTAACACTATCTTGACTTTTAATAGCGTAGGTACTTTTGCCTGTTATTTTTGGACTGTGTATAAATTATGTAATCGCTGAGTGTTTTTACATCTGTGACTTATTTTGACAAACTATGTTTGGGATGTTTATCTTACTGTTTGTTGTATGTTGTTGTCAATCACTCATTCTTATTCAGACTATTCTATTGGGTAGCTTGTTTTATGGATATGGGGGATATTGTTGCTATGAAATGCTGGTCTGTTTTATGGCACACATATGTTTGGGGATATACATATATATATATATATATATATATATATATATATATATATGTATGTATATTTAAGGAGTGTAACCTAAGAGTGTGGTTGCTGCATATGAATATGAGTATACTCTATTTTACTAGGCTTTGATAAAGACTTTTCCAACATTGTGTGTTTCTGGTTCATTAATATGCTCTATAATATTTAGTGTTTTAATCTTTTTCTAAATTTTAGCCACTCTGGTGAGTACCATTATATTTTATTGTGTTTTTCATTTGCATTCCTCTGATTTTTTAATCAAGTTGAACACCTATCATGTGCTTATTTTCCATTTGCTTGTATTTTCTTCCATTGCCTTTTTACATTTTTGCCCAGTGTACTGCTAAATTTTCTGTTTTCCATAGTGATTTGAAGGTGCTCTTCATATATTGTGGATGTTGTCTTTTGTTGGTTGTAATATATGCATTACAAATGTCTTCTTAAGTTTGGGTTTTCTTTTATATTATTTTTATTATGTTTTAATAAACAAATGTTTTTAATCTTAAATAGTCCAAAATATCATTTTTCTTTGTTAGTATTTTTTCCCCTTTTAAGGAATATTTGCCTAAGCCAAGATCATTAAGATATTATCCTGCATATTGTTGTTAAAGCATTATTTTTTCTTTGACGTTGAAATCTGCAATCCATTGATTTTGTTTATAGGATGAGATGAGTATTAATTGAGTTCTGTGTATGTAGTGAGGTAGGGATTTATCTTCCTTTTTTGTCTGTGTGGATACCCAGTTGTGGTGGGAGAATTCTGAGTTGTCCTCTGAGATGCTTGCCTTTGGTATCTAGTATAATCACCTCCCTGAGCGTGTAAGAAGTGTGATGGATTTTACTCTTGATTAGGTTATGTTACGGAACAAATGTAATTTTGCAGATGTCATTAAGGTCCCAATTCTGTTGACTTTGAATTAATTAAAAGGGAGATTATCCTAACTATACCTGACCTAATCAGATGAGCCCTTCAGAAAGACTTGGCCTTTTTTGAAGGGAGAGGCTCAAAGCATGAGAGAAATTCTCCTGTTGGCTTTGAAAGAGTAAACTGCCATTTTGAAAGAGGCCCATATGTGGGGGAACAGCAGCTGGTATGTCAGCTGAGGTTCTGAGTCCAACCACAAGAAATGAATTCCAACAACTGTGTGCCGAAAAGAGGACACAGAGCCTCCAGCCCTGACCAGCATCTCCAGTACCACCTGTGAGGCCCTGCGCAGAGGACCAGCTCCCCTGTACCTGTGCCCACAGAAATCGTGAGTAACACATTTGGATTGTTTTAATCTGCTAAATAAGTGATGATTTCTTATGGTACCACAGAAAACTAATGCAACAGTGGATACAACACCAATTTTTGAAAAATGCACGACTTCCCCAACTGCATTATAGCACCTCCTGAGTCATCAACCACATATAGATGGGTCTGTTTCAGCTTTCACCATTGAGTTCCATTGACTAATAAGTTAATGCTCGTGCTGATACCACATTATCTTTTTATGGTAAGTCTCCATAGCTGGTAGTTTGAAGTCTTTTAGTTTTGTTATTCTGCTTTAAAATTTCCTTGACAGTTTTTGGTCCTTTGCGTTTATGTGTGAATTCTAGAATAAGGCTAGATGTGTTTTGTTTCTTTTTGAAAAAAATTTTGATTGAGACTGCATTGAATCTACATAAATACCTAAAATTCTATATTTTACCCACAATTTTGTGTTTTACCGTGTTTCTCTGAAAATAAAACCTAGCCGGACAATTAGCTCTAATGCATCTTTTGGAGCAAAAATAATATAAGACCTGGTCTTATTTTAATATCTTAATTTTTAGTCCAAAAGACACATTAGAGCTGATTGCCAGGCTAGGTCTCATTTTCGGGGAAACACGGCATGCAGTAAAAAACGATTTTACTCTTTGAGCAAGAATGCAATAATATGTTTGTATTCCCTCCATATTTCTCTTACTTTTACTACCTAATTTTCAGTATATAAAAATATTTTCTTACTCTTACCTGTATGCTTATACTTACTTATATCTGCTAATTTATCATCTTGAATTCATACCATTTATCTTGCTGTAAAAGAATATGAAATTAGTATGTTTGCACTATCTTCCACTTTATGTCTTTGCCCAAAACTTTGTATTATTTCTGCATTATTGAGGCTTATGACACAAACATTTTGTTCTTTACTCATAAATAACATCTCTTTTTATTTTGTTCTACAGTAAAATAAATTCCAATTTTATGCCATTTCTTTGACAGTAGTTTTTCCAGTCACTTTTGGTTAGTTGAATAGTGTCCTCTAGTAGCTTTTGTTTGTTTGTTTGTTTGTTTGTTTAGCAAGGTCTTACAAGTTATTGAATCTTAATTTTTCATTTTATTGTATTTTAATTTGAGTTACAGTTTGGCTACTTACAAAATTCTTGGTGCACAGTTTATTTTCCGTGCATACTTCGTATGTAGGAGCTCCTCTATCTCCTAAAATTTTACTTTTCTCTGGAGAAATTTGAGATCAGACGAATTTTTATTGTTTTTGATCACCACTCTTTGAATAGCTTTTCTCTATTGCCTTTGCTGAGCTTTTCAGCTATACTCAGATATTACAGATAGGGATGCATTTGTCTTTAACTTTTATTAAGTCAAGAATTTGCATTTCTGATTTTCCTTGTTATTTTGGGGTAATACTCAAGTCAAGAAAGCAAAAATACAACTACTCTATCATTTCTATGCCAAGTAATATCTATGCTTCAGTGCTTCCCTGGTTTGTTCTCATGGGTTATAAAAATAGGTTATACACATATACATACAGAGGGTGCCAAAAAAAAAAAAAATATATATATATATATATATATATATATATATATATATATACACACACACACTTTAAGAAAGGAAAAAACTGTATTAAAATTGTAATACTCAATATATACAGATAACAAAAGATGAATACAAGTCACATTTGACTTCTACAATCTTCTACACAAGACTTCTACAATCAAAGTGGTTCCCATCAACATAATTGTAATACCGTATTTTCCTCTCTTAAAATGTGTATCCATATTTTTTGGCTCATTTTGTATGTGTATGTATATACACATATGGTATATCTTACATTTCCTTTAGTAGATTTATTACCTTACACTTGAATGCTGTCTAACATCCTATAGTTGGTTAAGTCAGAGAATGTTCTTTGTCACCATTTCCTAACCCCCTTATTTAGATGTCAGTGTTCTTTGGTTAATAATAATTAAAGCAACAGCAGCTCCAACAACAATGGCAACAGCTGTGGCAGCTAACAAGTATTGATTGCAGAACAATGTATTACTCACTTCCTATGCATTTTCATATTTAATTCTTATGACAATGCTGTTCTTAGGTAAATACTAAGGTCTAGTAAAGTAAAGTAACTTTGGAGAAGTTACTCAGCTGACAAGGGATGGAGGAGTGATGGGACCCTATGTATTCTGACATCAGAGTTTTCACTATCTTTGCGTAGGTACTGCCCAGCTGGCATGTACTTTTTTAATGTCAGCTATGCAGAAGTATTTTAGTTTGCTGTAGTCCCACGTGTTTATTTTTACTTTTGTTGCCTTTGCTTTAGGTGTCAAATCCAAAATATATTTGCTGCGGCCGATGTCAATTGCATTAGTCCAAGAAGTCAATAACTTGAGCCTGAATTAAAGCTCAAGTTGGGAATGGAGACCAAAGGACAAAATCTAAACATGCTTCCTTCACACAGTAGAGTTGGGGTGTGTAGTTCAAGAGAGGCCTTTGCTGACCTAGATGCTTAGCTTGATGAAATAAAGAAGACAATGTAGGATGAATATGTAGGAATGTATGAAGTGGACATATGCTGCATTTGCCTGAATAGCATGTGTTCTTCCTGCTCATGGAATAGTGCTCTGGTTTGTTTTGGTGTACTACACCTCTTTATCTTAGAGGCCATAATATATTGGTGAGGTTGGCTGTCCCTCTTCCCATCCCCACTTCTCCAGGCCCATAGGAAAGACTGACAGTGGGAGTAAGCTGGCCAATCAGCATGCTCTCCCCATCCAACTCCCCATTATGTGCAAGGATGGTCAAAGACAGTCCAATGAGATGCATTCCTAGCGTGTTAGTGAAATTATTGGGAAAGGGAAGCCATTTCCGCTGGGACATTATTTTGCTGTTAAATATTAGAGTCGCTTTAAACAAATATTGTTTTTTAGCCAACCTCAAGAATAGCAAAAGCCTATTTTAAATGGAAGGGTTGAGTAAGGTACAGCAATGACCAGGATATGTGTTGGAAGTAAGACATACATGTGGTGGAATGTGAAGTCTTACAATCCCATTGTCAATGCTGTTCCTATATTCTCAGATGTTAGACTTAGTGTCAGGAAGTATCTGCAGTGCCCTGAGCAAGGCTCAGTCATGCCTGTTGTATTCACTAGCGGCTAAATGGCACAACGAGAATAGTGAGCCAATCATATCTTTCCCCACTTTCCACAGAAAGCTGTTTTGCTCCAATCGTGTTCCTAGACCCAAAATATACCATTTTCATTGCCATCCCATTTATTTTCTCAAATGCTCATGAGTAAGGCATACACATATGCCTGTGTACACACACACACACACACACACACACACACACACCCATTTATCAATTCAACAGAGTTTAAATAAGGTTTGTAAAGCTTAGTTCCTATTGTAGGTAAAACACTAAGTAGTACCAGAGATGTAGAGATGAATAAGACACATTGGAGGATTTAATTATACACTGATGAGCTCGGATACCTTCAAGATTATATGATCATGAACTACTTAGGTAGCACCTTCTAACAGTCTGATTATTTGATATATTTGTTCCCATATCATAGGTAAAAGTCAAAATTCTCCCTGGTATTCTCGTACAAGTTAAATATATATTAGGAACTCAGTAAATACTTGGTTGATTCATGATATGTTGCTGTAGGCAAACTTAGTTTTCCCAGAGACCCTAAGATATCTCATGACTAATATGTCTCAATTTCATAGAATTCCTAGAATAGTTATCTAGAGTCTCCATTTTCTTCTAACGATTAATCTGGTTTGGATGGGAGTTTTGATAAAGACAGATCCATCACAACCTATAAAAATAACTCAAATTATATCAAATTGTGGTGCCACAATTACTGTGGGAAGTACTAGCTCTGTAAGAAAGCATGATCTTAAAACAACTTTTAAACAATTTGTTGCTTGCTCTCTTGCCTTATGAGGAAGAACTTGAGATTTATCATCCTTAATTGGTCCTCAGGGAAACATTTACTATTTTCAACAGGATTTACACAGGAAACCTCCCTACACACATCTCACTAAGACAAAATGTATCCTTTGAGATTGTAGATTTGGAGTGAACATAACTGATGTGTGCTATGAAAATAGCCTATTATTTATGGATGGATGGATTTATTGCAAGATATCCCAACTTCCTACATGTGACCCATCATTCCAAGATAAGGTCTTTTTCCAATAATTAGCTCTGCTGGTAATAATCTATATGTGCATGCCATTTTGTAGATTGTGAAGTGTTTTCATATACTATATGTCACTTCATGTAACACTTGAATATACTGTATGAAATATAGATCATCTGAAAATAAGTTTGTTTTTGGAAGGTGTTTGGAGGGGGAGGGATGGAAGCACTATTTTCATTGACCCACCCTGTAACCAATGCTTTCCCATGTTGAAAATGTAGGTTTCAGACCCAGACTGATTTCTAGCCCAGCTCTGCCACTTACAAGCTGAGTTACTTGGTTCAAGTTCCTGAATCTCTCTTGCTTCATTTTCCTCAACTGTAAAAGGGAGATATTTGTACCTACTATTACCGTATTTTTGTTGAGATCATTGGAGTTAATACATGTGAAACGTATAGAAAGTGCTTGTCACAGAGTAAGCAATATATAAATGTTAATTTCTGATTTCTCACAGTAATCCTGTATCATGGTAATTATCTCCATTTGGGGGTAAGGAAAATAAATTTTATGACAAGTTACTGGGAAAGGTAGCCTTCAAATCGAAATCTAAACATTCTAATATCATCTCTCAGTCGTGGTGGTAGCTGTTTTAATGCGATCAAAGGTTTTCTTTTATTGTTATTGCTGATTTTTATACCATGTTAAAAAAAGGAATGACTTTGCCAAGGATAAGTCTTGACTTGTTTTTTATACAATGTTTTCTATAGTCTTTTCTGTACTTTCATGTTTTATTCTTTCCTTGATCAAATTTTATTTGTGACATATTTTACTCCTGTTTCATTTTTTCTTCTGTTTCCCCATTGCAGAACAAAATACCAGGTTATAGAAAAAATGTTGAATGAATGCACTCATAGATTTTTAGATTCTATATTAATCATTTTACCCATTTTTGTGAAAACAATTCTTTCAATTTATCATGGTAAAAGCCACACATAAACCACTTATTTAGTTCAGTTGCTTCAATCATGCTGTGAGTACCAAATTCAGTATCCCTGGTCAGGAAAAAAATGATGCTGATTGCAAAATGTTGTCAATATGTAAACATGGCTAAAATTGTTTCATTTCAAATCAGGCTGCATTTTATCCTAAGATACAGTGATGCTTAACTGTTCCTTACATTCTTTGTGAAGCTATTTTTCATTCTCAATGAATATCTGTAATGTATTTTCCAATCTTTGAATGTACATTGAAATGCATGTTCACGCAGTTCAGGTATAATCTATATTGTAATGTCTTAATATATTTACATAAACTCTTAAGTACATTTTATCATTTTTAAGAGAAAGCATATCCATATGAAATATTTTCCAGCTATAGATTTCAATCTATATTTAAATTATTTTCTTGGTTGTTCAAGTGTTTTCTTATAAGAAAAAGGCTAGTTCAAGTATTTTCTTATAAGAAAAAGGCTAATATGGGATTTGAATTGTGTGTGAGTCCAGATACAAGTAAATAAATGTCTAATGAGCCATTCTTAAGGCATCTATGTCAAGGTGCTTCTTCCAAAGGTTGGTGTGTAATTTTATAACATAGATTGAGGTTCTTGTACATTGTATTGTATTTGAAAATTGAGAGAATTAGTAACACTCTTAATGTGGTTTTACTCCGTGTTACAAAACAAAGCTCTTTATTTGCCTTTAAAGGTGAAAAAGGAAAGAAGGGGAACAGAAAGGTATGAACATGCTATTGTACAGGAAACAGGGAAAGAAGGATTACTTTACATTCCTCTTGTTTGAAATTATCTATTTTCATTCTATAGCATCTTTGTTTGTCATTCCCTGCTTATGTGGTTACACATAGGCTGGCTTTGTTTCCGTATCCAAAACTCTTATCATGTTACCTTTAAAATTTGGCGTACGGCAACAGAAGGGTCAACAGTGCCACCTTCCTCATGGTTTGTATGACTTCGTTAGTGAAATAGAACTGTGGGAACCAATTTTCTAGGCGACTCTGAAGTCCTCTGACTCTGAAGTCCTTCTGAGCAATAAGGAGAACTTCATATCTATTAGGGGAAACAGTTTTAATGTAGTTTGTCATTGAAACAACTTTATAACAGAAAATGTTTGGTAGCTTTTCTTCATAGGTTATGGTGAATATATTTGGAACATTGGGAAGTACTCATTTTGTAACATGGGTTTCATTTCCTATGCAAAATATGCAGTGCTTTAAATTTAACTTGAAAAGTCAGATCAGGTTTTTAAATAGTTTCTAACCCTCACAAGCTGGCAATATTGAAAAAAATTACAAGGCAATTTCTGTTGTCCTTGGTTAAAAGTAGAGAGTTTGATGAATAAAATTTATAGGAAAAAGAGCATTTATAGGAAAAAGAAAATTATTTTCAAACCTTAACATAGGGAATCTTTCAACTCTAAAATTCTATAGTTTTAGCTCCTGCAATTTGGGGGATGTGCTGTCACAGTAGAAAAATTACCCAAATAAAATTATTCTACCTTGGTGGCTCTATTTCAAAAATCTTAGTTTATGTTTTTTTGGGGGTGTGTTTTTTCTTTTCACTTTAAAATCTGTACATAAAAACACATAATTATCTTCAAATCCAGAAGAGTTTGAGCACCAAAGTCTGGTCCTTGGCACAAAGATGCTATTGGAATCCAGAAATCACTGTCATCTTTGTGTAATGCTTGAGTCCAGAAATTAAACGTGTAGCCCACAATATTTCAGTGTTAATAGAAGGTCATATCATTCATGCAACAGACACCCCCTCTCTTTCTGTGGAAAGAGTTGCAGGAATAATAACTCTGTTCTGTGCCAGATGGTGGGAGCCCAGAAATGAGAAATTGGAGCTGAGGAGGACAGATCAGGTCAGTTGGGCCACCTCCCCTGCCAGTGCCGCATTGCTAAGGTGGCTTGAGGGCCCCTCTACCTTGTGTGCAGTAAGCATGGGTACCCAGCCCTGTGGGCTCTTTGTTGCTTTTTAAAATCCCACCAATACAGACATCACCGATTCTGTTTTTGCTTATCATCATTTTGCAAAGCTGCATCTTGTATCTCCGTGATGTTATCTTAAATATTATGTCCCCCCCACACCATATTTCACCCATTCTGCTTGTTTGCCTCTGGTCTTGTCATGGTCCTCCATGCTATTTGTTTAAATAAGGGAGTTTTATCAAAGCATGACAAGGAATTTAGAGGCTATTGTGTACAAAACACAAGTCGATATAGCATTGACTGTAATTTTTTATAGTGGCTAATTGAGTCATTCCAGGCATGCTGTCATATATACTCAGGGTGGTCATATCGTATGTACTGATTTTTGCAAGATTTTATTCCAAGGGGTATTCATCCCCAAGGGCTGCTATAAACAAACAAACAAACAAACAAACAACACAAACTGGCTGCCTTAAAAGAACAGAATTTCTTCATTCTCAGTCAGTAGTTCTGGAAGCTGAAGGTTACAAATCAAGGTGTAGGCAGCGTTTGTTTCTTCTCAAGTGTTGGAGGAGTGTGTGTTCCGTGCTTGTTTCCTAGCGTTTGGTAGTCTAGGAAACCTCGGGTGCTCCTAGGCTTGTGGGCACTCCAATCCCTGCCTCTGTCTCCACATTACATTCTGCCCTGTGTATGTGTGTCTGTGTCTGAAATTCCCTCTCTTCATAAGAACAGCAGCCATTGGATTTAGGGCTCACCCTGCTCCAGTATGACCTCATCTTAACTTGATGACATCTGCAAAGACCCTATTTCCAAATAAGGTCACATTCACAAAGTCCCAGTGGACGTGAACTTGGGGGTTAGGGGGGCTACATAACCCAGTACACATGACTTAGCAAACTTTCTTTAAATGACCAAATTAATAAATGTTTTAGGCTTTACAGGTCATACAGTCAGAACTACTTTACTCTGCCATTGTTGCCCGTCGTTTGTGTGACTTTAGAAATGTCATTAGCTTCTGGCATAGATGAGAATGATTCCTCCACCTCCTCGGTTTTTCTGATTATTAAATGAGATGATGAAGTAAAATTGACCTGTGCTTATGAAAGAGAGAGAGAGAGAGACAGAGAGAGAGACAGAGAACTCTGGTGTCTTCCTTTTCTTGTAAGAACACAACACCAGTCCTGTTGGGTTAGGGCTTCAACTTTATACGCTCATTTAACCTTGATTACCTTCTTATAGGCCTTGTCTTTAAATATAGTCATATTGGGGATTAGAGCTCAAACATATGTATGACGGGGGTGGGTGCACAATTCAATTCATGGCACAAGGCAGAGAGAGAAGAGCTCGGTTAACCTTAGCTTCCTTGCTTGTATTTGCAACCCTCTGGTTTACATCTTCTCAGTAAAGACAAACTTTTGGCAAAAGTGGAAATCAGGAGCACTTTGCGTTCAAAGAATCTTTCTTTCTAGTTTGCTACCTTTGATGTAACCAAGATTCCAAGGGCTGTCTCAGAGCTCTAGATCCTACTTTCTATCAGAATCATTTAATTGCCTAATGAACAATAACTCAGTTTTACACTTACTCCTCCTGGGTAGATATGAAAACCAAAAGCAGAATATAAGAAGAGGAGCACATGGATGGTTCTAAGATGGTAGCCTTGTACAGAACGTGGCCTGTGGGTGAGAAGGTACCCTCTAATTCCACCATAGAGTTGACTTTACCCCTAATGAAATCAGCCCCCCGATTCACCTGCAACATTTATGTTTTCCATAACACTTCATCTTAGAAATCTCTGATCAGATTGCCCAGTCACATGAGTTTTTGTGGATTCGCATAGCCAGAATTATTCGTGTATGTGAGCAAAGAGGAATACACAACCTTACCTCTGTTTATAGAGACAGGCACTGAACTTTGTGGTACCATTTCATTCTTTTGCATGTGGAAGTCCAGATTTTGTAGAGACTCTTAACTATAACAACATCCCTGCACAAATGTGCTGAGGGAAGCTTATGTGACATATGCATACACGTCTTTTTTATATAAGAGGTATAATTGTGTGTGCATCTTTATGTTAGATTTGGGAATTTCAACTATTCAATTTTGCCATTTGGTAGAAACGCTTGAACATTAATGAGTAATTAATAGCTGCAGCTGAATAAATCCCTTTGACACTAAGTATCACTTTTAATGGGAGAAATAAACATTTATTCAAAATAGACTTTCATGAGTCATGTACGTGTTCTGTTATTTTTATCCCCCTTGAATTATTCCAGCATCGGGCTTATTCTGTGCGACTGGTTGTTTTTCAATTACCTTTTTAAAGTAATGGTGTCATGTAATTGGTTCTAGCTCAAAATTGTTGACTTGTGAGAATGTGTAGCTATTTTAGGCTATTCAATCTTATTTTCATCAATATATTGTGCCAGCCTTAGTCATCTAGATATGAAATTAAGATTTAATGTGCATAGAGCACATTTCCACATCAGACAAAAAAAAAAAACCACAGTGGAGTAGAGTTCATTATAACTGTTTTCCTCAATGAAAATACTAAAGAGAAACATAAATGTACTGATTGTCCTAAGCAAGAGAAAAATGTACATGAAAATCCTTTTCTTTCTCGTCTTCTTTCAGATGTCTTTCCTCTGTACCTTTGTGTTCCTAAAAATCTGAAGCCCAAGTGGGAACCAAAGATGTGTTCCTCATGTCATGTCAGCAAGCATATCATCTACTGCTGTCTGTTAGGAATCAGACTCATCTTCTGTAGGCGATGACCAATGACCGGGTCTATATAAAGACAGGCAAGTTGTGCTTCATCGGATTGCTCAATAGAAACTCCTGGAATTTCTCATTTAATGTGTTTTAAGAGATCGCTTGAAAAATAATATCTAGCTGATATAACTTACTTAAAAGAAAAAAAAAGAAAAAGAAAAAGTAAGGGCTGTACTCAGGTAAAGCAATGCATTCAATTCTAAGGGAAAGTAAGGTTCTATCTGGTTTATAGAGTTGTGTTAATGTTGTGTTCACACCATTTTATTTAATTGGCTCTGATAGATTTTTATTAAATTTTTAATCTAATGACAGAATTAGCAGCTTGAATGTGAAAATATTAATGTAAATACTACGTTAATTAGATCACTAGCTATTTAAATTTAGTTTACTTCTTCCTAGGCATGAATTGAAATTATGTGATGTGACCTAAGATATGATCATTTATGGTGTGAACTAAGAAATGAAGGGCATTGTAGAGATATTTTTGAGATGGAAGAAACTTTGGGTTAGTTATTCAGCCCCTAAATTAACAAATGGGTAAACTGAGGCCTGGGAAAGTTAAGTGAGTTGCCCAGAGACACAGATATACTTAATTTGAAGACCTGGACCTACCTTCAAAGCTCTGAAATGCCAGTTTAACTCCCTAGCAAACACAATTTATTCTACTTATAATTCTTTCTGTACATGTGGGAAGAAGCCTTGCTAAAATGTTCTCCCAAGCGACCTTAGGACTACCTTATAGGTGAGTCCCAGTATGGACCTTGACTAAACAGTGAGATAGAGAGAAGGCCCATGATGCTTATCTCCCAGGCTGTTCATCTCTTGGATTTTTATGACTATTAAGACAGACAGATTCATGTAGTTTTAACAGCAACAAGATGATTAACTCAAGTAACTTCTACTAAACAATTCCCTGTATGGTTCAAAATATATAATCCCTTCTTGACCTAATTACCATTTGAATAGGAATATTTTGATTATTTAAAACCATTTCGACTCTAAAATTCATATTTTATGTTTGGGTATAACTTTATATTTACAGATTATCATGAATTGTTATAATTGATTGTCACAAAAATGCCATGAAGTAGGTGAAATCAGCATTTTTCTCCTACTATAAATCTAGGAACTCCAAATTCAAAATAGTTTAAACGTTTTCCCCAAAGATCAGAAAGTTTGCAAATGGCCATTCTGAAACTCGAATCCAGACATTCTGATAAATTATTGATAACTGTCTTTTGTGAATGTCTAATAAGTTGAAGATGAGGTAAAATTGATAAAAGTTGAAGATTAGGTAAAACTGATACTTTGACTTTACTATACTCCAATATCCAATCCACAATCCTGAACAAGAACTTTGAGCCTGGGCAAAGTAGTTGAAAAAAGTAAAGAGCAGAGAGATTAACAAAGAAATTGTAGAGGTATGTTCCCTTTAATAATTAAATCTAACAGCTACGGATTTGAACTTTTTTCTCTTTATTATTAAAATATATAATACCCAATACCCTCAACACATTAATAACAATCTTTCAATTTCCAAATTAACACTAAAAAGTAGTTTACAAAATGAAAAGCAAAATTAATTGACTATCATCATAATTCTTCACCAAAAGTCTAGGTTTTTCATTTTATCCATTATATGTGTTTTTCCTTGTTTATAAAGCACTCTTCATGTATCTTATCACATCCTATATCATAATAATATAGGGTGTGAGTGTAGGTATTAATATTCTTATTTTAATAAAAATAATTGAAGCTGAAGAGATTAAATGACTTGTTCATTTTCAAACGATATAAATGGCAAAGTTCGGACTACCAACTTCTGACACTGTTTTAATAATGATTTCATTTTAAATTATAAAGTAATTACAAAGGATTTTGTTTTTATTCATTCCTGTTTTAAAAACCCAGAATTACAATAATACAAAGTAGACAGTGAATGTCGCTTTCCTCGTGACAGTTGGCCTTTCAGTTTTACCCTAGAAATGACCACTATTTGTTCTTTGGTGTATTTGTTTTGAATTATAGGTGTAGACCGTATCGCTCTTCCCTTCAATTCTTCTTCCCTGAAATAACCACTTTTATCTTTTCCATCTTCTGCTTTTAGTTATTTTTCTAGTAACTTTCTTCGTGAATCTAGATTGTAATGTACCTCTCTTTCTTGCATAGTAAATCTTCAAAAAGTGTTTAAAATGATTTCCCTTTTTGAAAGATGAAGAATATGACTTACTTTACTGGTTATATCTTTTTCCACATTCTAATTTCTGTCAATCATATTTTAAAAGAAAAACAATTTTTGGCTAGTATTACAACTGTATATAATATACTGAATATACTTAATTTTCTTTTATAAAAAGTAAGGAATTATTATCCTTTTCTTCCCTATCATTTTTCCTTTCATCCATCTCCCAACTTTTGTTTGCTGCACCATGACTTTCATATCCTCCGGTTTTGTCGCATATACATTCCATGTTGTCACCCTAATTAATCCTTTTGTGCTTTGTCTGTGGAGAATGACTCCAAAAATTGAAAACTAATGACAGGGTCTTGGACAAATTATATATTAGAGCATCAAGATGTGTATTTGGGTCCACAGAAGTGATATAATCTTATGTTATTAAAACATTGTTGCTCAAGCACAAGTTTACAAAGTTACATGGGTCCTGAAGACATTTCTCCTGTAGATTTACCCCTATATCTGGGACTGCGTGCAGTGCTAAGTCTGGTGCCAGTGTGATCATTCCTTTCTAAGCAGAAATTTGTTCCCTTTGAAAGCTTTCTGGGATCTCTTTTCCTTTATAGTTGATGCTCAGAGTTTCACCAACGTCATTCTGAATGTGGGTTATCTACTATTCTTAGCCCATTGATCTCTACAGTATACTGAATTCTTTCTGGCTAAAGAACCATGTATATATGCATATGTACAAGATTGTAAGGTGGGTGTAGAAAACAGATAGGGCTTGTTTGATGCATATAATAGGAGCTGTGTTATGATAAAACCTGAGGACGGATCTCCAAAATTTGGAATCACAACACTGCTTTCTACTTATTTCATTAATGCTTTAATGTGAAATCACACTGGTCAAAGCTGTAGCAGTATGTAATGAAAATATAATACTAATATTTTAAAATAGCTTTGTTCTTGATGGCAAATAACTCTATGTAGTCCATTGTCATTCTGCTGCTTTCTGTAATATAATTCTTATTATTCTTTTCTAGAGGATACCATGCTTCTGCAATACGTGATATTGTATTAGTTTGGGTTAACTACCATTTTATGTTTTATGTTCTGTAAACATTAAAAACAAAATAACCGACCATTCACCTATTTAATTTTACTCTCATAGAAAAAGAGCTTAGGAAACATTTTTTTTCCTGTACTAGTCTTTGATAATTTATGCACACACTGTACTTTTAAAACTGTTTTTGTTACTATTATTTATTAGTTAATCCTGCATTGTAAAAAATATTTATAAACAGAACACACGATTTAAATCTGAAATCTTTACTTTCATTGGAAAGTCAGGCTGGTAAATGGATAATAGCTCATTATTTCAAGTTGGTAAGGAAATCTTCGTACTACATCAGGTTCAAGGAATGGTCAACCAGTTCTTTGTGGATCTTCTTGTCTGTGATAACCTCGCAGACTGGGATACCTGCTCTAAGGAGCTGTTGATGAACAGTACACCACACAGCTGGGAGTGTGGTCCGGTGTGATTTACATGCTGGAATCACAAGACAAACAGACTGCACATCTTGTTACTCTCGGTTGCATATAGTAGCCAATAAAATGTACTGTGTGGTCCACATTAAGCAAATTATGTTCCTATCATAGATTTTTATTTTCGAAGCCAAAAACTAGTTTAGGCTATGAATGACTTTGAACAACATGAAACATTTGCTGGATATCTCTTCAGTATTCAAGTTATTACTTAGGATTGGTAGTGTGTTTAAAATATAGCCTACGTGCTTAAAGACAGCTATAAAACTATCCCCAATTCTGACATTTTCTTATATGTACATATGAAAAGAGAAAATATTTAGAGTATTTGTTAAAATAAATATATACCTTTATATATAATATAAATAATGTTTTGTTTACATAGTATATGTAGTATTTTACAGTATTTATCTGAGAATAAAAAACTTACGTAGGTAATAGATATTATCTATATCTCTGTCTATATATAGAGAGAAATAATATACTATATAAAGAGAATGTATAATATAATTACTGAAAAAATGTGCCAGTGTTAAATTAATACCTTAATTAGTAAAACGAAGAATGATTTTTATTATTTTAATGGAAGCTTTTGTGTGCATTTTAAGTTTTAATCACGCATCATCTTTTTTTTAATTAAAGTATTAAAGTTTATTAGGGTGACAATTGTTAGTAAAGTTACATACCATATTTCCCCGAAAAATAAGACCTAGCCAGATAATCAGCTCTAATGTGTCTTTTGGAGCAAAAATTAATATAAGACCTGGTATTATATTATTATATTGTATTTATTATATTATATTATATTATATTATATTATATTATATTATATTATATTATATTATATTATATTTCCTGTCTTATAGTAAAATAAGACCCAGTCTTATATTGTATTATATAAGATCCGGTCTTATAGTAAAATAAGACCGGGTCTTATGTTAATTTTTGCTCCCAAAGATACATTAGAGCTGATTGTCCAGCTAGGTCTTATTTTCAGGGAAATATGGTAGGTTTCAGGTGTACAATTCTGTAATATATAATGTATGCACCACATTGTGTGTTCATCACCAAGAGTTAGTTCTCCTTCCATTACCATATATTTGATCCCTTTTACCCTCATCTACCACACCCTTCCCCCGTTTACCCCCTGGTAACCACTAAACTGTTGTCTGTGTCTATGATTTTTTGTTTCTTCATTTGTTTGTCTTGTTCTTTTGTTGTTTTCAGTTTTATATCCCACTTATCAGTGAAATTATATGAATCTCTACTTTTTCAGTCTGACTTATTTCGCTTAGCATAATAATCTCAAGATCCATCCATGTTGTCACAATTGGCACTATTTCATCTTTTCTGTGGCAGAATAGTATTCCACTGTGTATATATACCACAACTTCTTTATCCAATCATCTATCGAAGGACACTGGTCGTTTCCATGTCTTGGCCACCGTAAATAAAGCTAAAATGAACATTGAAGCACATATATCTTTACAGATACAGATTTTCAGATTTTTTGGGGGTAGATACCCAGAAGAGGGATTGCTGGGTCATATGGTAATTTTATTCTTAATTTTTTTAGGAATTTCCACATTGCATTCCATAGCGGGTGCACCAGTCTGCATTCCCACCAACAGTGTGTGAAGGTTCCTTTTTCTCCACAGTCTCTCCAACACTTGTTACTATTTGTCTTGTTGATGATAGACATTCTAACTGGTGTGAGGTGATAACTCATTGTGGTTTTTATTTGCATTTCTCTGATGATTAGTGATGTTGAGCGTCTTTTCGTATGTCTATTGGCCATTTGTATGACCTCTTTGGAGAAATGTCTCTTCAGGTCCTCTGCCCATTTTTAAAAATTGGATTATCTGTTTTTTTGTTGTTGAGTTGTATGAGTTCCTTATATATTTTGGATATAAACCCCTTGTCAGAGGCGTTGTTTGCAAAAATATTCTCCCATGTGGTTGGTTGCCTCTTTATTTTGTTGATGGTTTCTTTTGTTGTGCAGAAGCTTTTTAGTTTGATATAGTCCCATTCATTTATTTTAGCTTTTATTTCCTTTGTCTTTGGAGTCAAATTCATAAAATTCTCTTTGAATCCAATGTCCATAAGTTTAGTACCTATGTTTTCTTCTATGCAGTTTATTGTTTCAAGTCTTATGTTTAGGTCTTTGATCCATTTTGAATTAATTTTGGTACACGGTGACATATAGCAGACTAGTTTCATTCTTTTGCACATGGCTTTCCAATTCTCCTAGCTCCGTTTATTCAAGAAGCTGTCTTTTCTCCATTGTATGTTTTTGGCTTCTTTGTCAAAAATTATCTGTCCATATTTATGTGGATTTATTTCTGTGTTCTCAGTTCTATTCCATTGGTCTATGTGTCTGTTTTTCTGCCAATACCATGCTGTTTTGATTATTGTTGCCCTGTAGTACAAGCTAAAGTCAGGGAGTGTGATACCTCCAGCATTGTCCGTTTTTCTTAGGATTTCTTTAGCTATTTGGAGTCTTTTGTGGTTCTGTACAAATCTGATGATTTTTTGTTCTATTTCTTTAAAAATGCCATTGGGATTTTGATGGGGATTGCATTAAATCTGTATATTGCTTTGGGTAATATAGCCATTTACCATTTACCAATATGTGGATTCTTCCAATCAATAGATTGAGAAAAAGCATTTGACATGCTACAACATCCATTTATAATGAAAACACTTAATAAAATAGGTATAGAAGGAAAATACCTTAACATAATAAAGGCCATATATATCAAACACTCAACCAATATAATTAACATTGAAAAACTAAAACCCTTCACTCTATGTTTAGGAACATGACAAGGCTGTCCCCTATCACCTCTGCTTTACAACAGAATATTGGAAGTCCTAGCCAGAGCAATCAGGCAAGGAAAGAAAGAAAAGGCATCCAAATTAAGAATGAAGAAGTTAAATTGTCACTTTTTACAGATGACATTGATGCTATATATAGAAAATTCTATAGACTCCACCAAAAAGCTCTTAGAAACAATAAATGAATATAGTAAAGTTTCTGGCTACAAAATCAGTGTACAGAAGTCCATTGCATTCCTATATATTAATGATAAAATCTCAGAAAAAGAAACAAACAAACAAACAAAACAAAATCAATTCCTTTTGCAATTGCAACAAAAAGAATAAAACACCTAGGAATAAACTTAACCAAGGATGTGAAAGACCTATACACTGAAAACTATAAGACATTTTAAAAAGAAATTGAAGAAGACACAAAGAAATGGAAAGACATTCCATGTTCATGGATTGGAAGAATCAGCATTACTTTTTAAAGCAGACTACAAATACACACTCAGTATAACTGCTTTGTTTAAAGAACAACTTTGAAATATTAAATACCCCCTTCACAGACCAGTCTGATGGTTTGCATAAACAGATTAAAAGCTTGTGGAATTAATTTTCATAGAAATATATTTTGCCTCACAAATTTTTAAAGAACAGGAGCTTTCAGAAGTTTTTTAAAGTTTAATTTTATCTGCCAAACAACATTTGGCTACCCACTTATAATGTGTTTTGAATACTGTAGGTGATTTGGATGAAAAACTGTATTTAAAATAATAGGCAGTATGAAATACTTTAATATTTTAATTCTCTGAAATCCTTACACACTGTCTTGTAAACATTTCAACATGATCACTGGTAACATTCAGTTAGCACACAGTAGTTAAAAATATAGAATTATACACTAATGGAAATTGAAAAATACCATTGTTCTTTAATCACTGAATGATTTTAAATGCTATTAGTATAATTAGCTATTAAGTCATTCATAGTTTTAAGTATCCCTGACATGTCTGTTGTGTGCAGCATTTACTGAGCCTATGATATTTTAAATTTGGCAACCTATGATTAAAGATGCCCAGTTATCCCAGAGTCATTGAACCATTCAGAGTTAAAGCCACACATAAGTAATCTGTCTCTATGACTGGCAGATATTCTTGTGTCTACTGCTTTGCTTGCCTTCTCCAATTTGAAACGGAATTAAATTTCCTAAAAATTCATATGCAGGGTGATACCCTTTCAGAGATAGGTTTTGTCTTTGTTTTCAATTTCTTATAAGAAAAATACATGTTTTTGACACATTATTTCTGATGATAAAAATAAGAGAATGTTTGAAAATGTTTTCTTTCAAATGAATTTTTAAACATATGCTTCTAACAAAACAATTTTTAAATAAAATTGAACAATGGTATAAGTTCACTCTAGATGTTTAAATTTGAGATGGCAGTTTTAGAAGCTGATTGTCTTACCAAATGTCGTTCTTCTTAATGTTGTTCTTCTTTTTCCCATCCCAGCCTTTTACTAGTTTAGCTAAAATCCCTCCAATATTATAATTCTTTCTATTTATGACTGTTTTTCTATTGTTTGAAGTTTTCCATCTTCTATTTTATTGAAATTACCTTTTTCTTTACTCATCATCTCAATAGTTTCTAGGAATTGTTTTTGAAATATGTGTTTTAAGAAACAAAGCATACAACATTAAATATAAAACATTATGCTAAAATCATGGTATTATAATTCATTCATGAAAAATATGAGTATGTCCTCCCTATTCCAGTCACATTCCTTTTTGAGGTTTTTTGCCTTGTTCTTTATGGTACAATTTGTGACAGGTAATTGAAAGACCTAAAATAAGATACTGGTCTTTATGACTAGGAATTGACATTCTTATTATACCCAAAATTTACATATTTCATCTGTTTGAATAACAGGATTTGTGTTAGTGATGATATAGCTAGCCAGCTAGCTAGCTAGATAGCTAGACAGCAAGAGAGAGAACTGTTTATATCTATCTATCTATCTATCTATCTATCTATCTATCTATCTATCTATCTATCTATGTGTTATCTGATATTATGTTATTATCTATAGATTGAAAACTTTACCTTTGAAAAATATAGGCATTGGAAAAAATATATAGCCATTGAGTACCCATCAAGTGTTATGCTCTATGTTAACTATTTTTATGCCTCTAGCTGTTCCCCCTCATGCAATTCAGCTACCATTAGTTTTATAGTTGAGCTAATTTAGGCTTAGTTTTTTTTTAGTACTCGTATTAAACTTGTACAGCTAGTTGCTCTTACTAGTACATACAGCTGCCTGTTAGAAAACATGAAAAGTCATTTACCTAAGTGCAATGTAACTAATTACTAAAAAGTATTAAATATTAGTAAGAACATTAGAAAGGCACTAAAATCTTCATAACTTTATACCTTGGCAGGCTTCTTACCTTTTTTAGAAATTTGTATCATAAACAGTTGCCATGTAAACACATACAATCCATGTAAATATACAAGGTGTGATCACAAAATATGGTGAATGTTTAAATTTTAAAAATTTATTCAAATATATGGTGATGGAAAGAGAACTAACTCTGGATGGTGAACACACGATGTGATTTATAGATGATGTATTACAGAATTGTACACCTGAAATCTATGTAACTTTACTAGTAATCATCACCCCAATAAACTTTAATTTAAAAAAAATTATCACAGTAAAAGACACATTGCCATTAACCCCCGTCAAAATACTTCCTCTTGTTTCAAACACACTTACCCCATCATTTTTGCCACTTTCTGAAGCAGTTCTGGAAGTCCTCTTTTGTGAGTGTCTTTAGTTGCACTGTTGTGGCTGCCTTCATGTCTTGAATCATTTTGACTTTGGGGAAGAGCCACAAGTCACACGGTGCCAGATTCAGTGTATAAGGTAGATGAGGACACACTGTAATGTATTTATGTGACAGAAATTGCCGTATACCAGAAGCGATGTGTGACATGGAGCGTTGTCATGATGGAGGATGATTTACGGTACACTTTGAAACACACCTTCTCTCAACTGTAGCTCACACCTGACTGACTGCACCGAACAAGTGGAAACGTGTCACACACTGTTACTAAGGTTTGATGCGCCGCTTCCCATATTAAAGATCCCTGCCTTTCCATTGGATGGCACTTGGCAGCAGCATTCACTGTATTTTTTTATCACACCTATTATGAATATCAGACCATATTACAGAAAGTTAATGTCCCATTTGAAGAAACAATGGACATATATCATAAATATTGTCTTAAGATGATGTGTCAGGAAGATTAGAAACCCTGTATGAATTGTGAATATTCTGGAACAGTAGGCATTGGTTAACTGTAGCCATTGATTAACATTAGGAAGCCCCTTAATTTCTGGTCAATTTGTATATATCACTACAGAAGCTAGAGTAGTGGTTCAAGCTTTAAATCTCAAAGAGATAAAAATGAAGTGTATAACAGCTGTTTGACTTATTTGAAGGGAAGGTGGATAAAAGAAAGTAATGACAATATAAGGGGCTGTATCTCTAATCATTTGACCTTACATTTAGAAATATAATCTTCAGCTACTGTGATTGACCCTAATATCATTAGAAACACGATTATTGACCCATACTGAGCATCTACCATGCGCTAGTCATTTGTCATGCTTGAGGAAAACAGTAAATAATGTCAAATTCCTAATTAGACATATGTACATATGTATGTCCACATGTATATTTATGTGTATAATATGTGTGTGTCTATATATATACTTGTGTATGGACAGTGAGGTTTTTTCAAAGTAAATACATTCATGTATCATATTGGATATATTTTGGCTTATATGCCACTCTTCTACTATGTATTAATTATCTATTAGGACTTCAAAAAATTAGTATTTATCATCTGCCAGTTGTGAGGGTCGAGAATCTGGGAATCATTTAGCTGTGTGGTTGTGGCTCAGGTCTCTCATGGGGATGTAGCCAGCTGTGGGCCGAAGCTTCAGTCTTGTAAGGCTTACCTGGAGCTGACAGTTCCACTTCCACGCGTACCCACTTGGTTCTTGGAAGGCCTGAGTTCCTTGCCAAATAGCTCTCTCTTTAGAGCTCTTGAAATGGTAGTTGGCTTACCTCAGTGAGAGTGACCCAAGAGAGAGACGAAAGCAGAGAACCTCCAAGATGGAAGCCACAATGTCTTTTGTAACCTTATCTCAGAAATGACATACTATCATATCTGCCATATACAAGTGGTCACACAGACCACCTCTGAAAATATGTGGGAGGTGGCTACACAAGGGTGTGAATACCAGGCGGGGTTAGTTCGGAGCCGTCTGGGAGGCTGACTACCACTTGCTCTGAACCTGGAAAGCCCCCCAGACCAGTGGTCATGTGGTACTCATCACTATGTTAGGCACTTACCTACTTCCTTCCTTCCTTAAACATGGACATATTTTACTATCCTAGAATCTTGGTGCTGATAGGGTCTCAATCAATCTTAACTAATTCTCAAATTTAAAAAAAATGCAGCAATTGAAATAGGAAAGATGAAGTAGCACAACGTCATGTAGCCCTTCGGAGGCATAATCAGTTTCTTGACTACAATCCTAACATGTCTTTTACAGAAGCATCCTGAAATTTATTATTTTGTTAATCCTACTAATCCTACTAGTAGGATCCTACTAATCCTACTAGTAGGATCCTACTAGTATGTTAATCCTACTAATTTATACATGAATTCAGGACAAATTCATGGAATAATGGTTGACTGATTTCCTGAAGGACTTTTTACTGTTATAATTGTGTCTGGTCATCTTTGTTTTAATCTTGGCTTATTTTAATAGACATATAAGTGCATTGACCAGCCTCTGCTTTTTCCATCCCACTCTCACAACACCACTAGGGTTTGCCTTCTAAATCTGAAATTTGATCCAGTAAATTATATCTTCAGTTTTCACCAATGGAATCACCATGTCAGACACTACTCAGCACTAAATCATGCTAAGGTGTATGTAAATGTTTAGGTCAAAGATAGTCCTTGGTATTTATATAGAAGAAGAGAGGGGCAGGGGGAAGGGAGAGAAATAGGAGAGGGTAAGAGAGAGTACAGGTGCTTTTAAAGGACTCTACATAAAATACTCCTATAGAGCTGAGAGATGAAATTCAACAGATGGTTCAGAAAGGTCCACCGTTTGGACAATAACACTACAGAGCAGGATGCATTCCGTTGGAGAAAGTATGAAAAGTAGTTACAAGTAATGGAAAAATTATTTCTCTGTTAAACTTACCTTAATAGTAACTTACAGTTAAGTGTCTGCGTTTTACAGCATGTTCAGGAAAGCACCAAGAATGTAAAGTCCATTGTTTTTAAAATTATAGTGAAGTTAAAACATTTTATACTATGAGAATGTATATATGTGTGTGTGTGTATATATATATATATACACACACACACACTCACACATGCATATGTATACGTTTTTGTGTGTGTGTGTCTTTATGCACAAGCTTATATCCAGGGTTAGGGTTTCTGTGAGAAAGAACTTGTGGGAAAAATCCACTAACAAATTGTGTGTTCGGAGGTTGTTTTCTACCAGGTCTGAGTGGAGAGGGTTAACTCGTGGAACAGTACAGAAACCTATATAACCAGGATGCCATTACAGTAAATGAGGTAATAGCATTTTGCTGAGACTGGGTAAAGGCTGGCTTAGAAAGGATGAACTCAAGCTGGAGCCAAATCTCAGTTAATTAACTCCAGCTACTCTGAACTTCTATTGTGAGAAAGCAGCGGCTGAAGCCGGGACTCAAACTATACTGTATCCTGTTGGGAGAAGTGTGAAATAATACAGAACTCACTGTGATACAGATTGGTCCAGCAGCAATATTAGATAACTCTGGGTCAAATTTGATTTAAAATCAGTTATAATTGCTCAAAAGCTTCTCTAATTAGAAAATTCAGAATTAAGTTCATAAACATTAATAAGTTGCAGGATTTGCTTAAAATGGGTAAGAAATGCTTGAAATTAATCAGGCAGAGTGATCATTATTATATACTTTTTACAAAGCATTATATTAATAATTACTTTTTGGCCTTCAACATTTCTAAAGTAGACATAAATGGACTATCTCTTAGATCTATGATGGAGGAGGAATTAAATTCTAAGATTCATAGAGTGTTAACACTTTATACACTTTAGATGAAATGAAAAAATATGAGCTTGAAAACCTGTGTGTTGTATTATAAACATACTTTCCACTTTGGGAGTGGGTCTGTCAAGCTGTAAAAAGTTGTTGTCAGGCACTAAAATATGGAAGTCATACAGAGGTGAATAATTAAAACTTCATCCAGAGGGTGTGATTGCACATTGAATCAACAAAATTATGGGTTCTTTTTATGTTGAGTCATAATGCATGACTTGGTCCTCTACTGCCCTATTGGTGTTCAACAAAGTATTGAATTCACCGATATGATGTAACTTTCATTGCTGCAAGCCGTATATAAAAAGTTCTAGAAAAAAACCATATGAATATATTAGATGAAAATAACTACCAAGGTGTTTATCCCAACTCTGGCCCCCTGTTGATTTCTGGAAGCCCTTTATTTCTCCAAATCTCAACTGACCTTGCCCCAACTTCCATATTACCATAGAAGTAATAGCATATGTTCTACAAACTTTTTAAATCCTTGACTATACCTGAGCTTTTTCTTAGCCTCTGATAGGTGAGAGTCAGGCCCTGTCATGTGAACACTCCCACCTTTTCTTTTTTAAATTACCCTGATGAAAAGAAGGCTGACAAGCTTTGCCCCCAAACAAATCCTTAGTAACTAGAAGAGATTGATTATTCTGATTAAATTTTAATGCCCAGTAATCAATTTTAGCTCATATTCAGCCTTGTATGGCCTCATAAATAACTGTAAATGGTTGGGGAAGAGTGATACAAATAACTAGTTTCACTAATACTTCTATAAGTTGGGTTATACATTTGATAATCATATAACAAAATACGTATATTACAACTGGATACAAATATCTTCTCCCCACTAGTGTACAGTGTTCATATCAGGATCCCCAATCTTAGTGCGCAGTAGTGGTGGTGCAAGCAGCCACCAGAAACATGACAGAGCCAGCGTGAGGAGGCAGCTCTTATAGTTTTGTGGAGGTTGGGCATCAGGTGACAATTGTGATTATAGTTGGACACAGCAGTAGCAGATTTCAAGATGCCACAAGGGGTTCCTTGAGTAGTTGAGTTCTCAGTATGCAAAGTCATTAAAGAAGGTTGAAATAGAAAGGGGTTGATCAATCGACATACGCACATGCACGCATGCACACGTACTCACACATGCAAGAACACACTCACACATGCATGCACGCACACACACTTGCACACACATGCACACGACCCTGACTCATCCAGTAAACAGCCTTCCCTCTTTCCCCCTTTCCTTTCTTCTAGCAGAGTGCCTTACACAGTTTGTATTCAGTCAATACTGGTTGACTTGAAGTTGTACTCAAGACATTTATGTCCAGTCCAAGAACTTTCTCACTTTCCGTTTTGTAGAGCTTTATTTGTATATTCATCAGGATAGAAAGATTTAACATGATTTGTTATCCTGTGAAATGTATCCTCAAATGTTAAAAGAATGGTCCCATGTGGTTTTTAATGAAAGTGAGGTAACACATAAACAAAAAAGTTTTTGTGTTATCAAAATGAGACAGCATTGTGTCATTGTCCTAAAGCTTGCCACTTTGTCAGAGGCACCCAAGGCTGCTGAGTAGCTAAGCTCCTTCTTCTCGTGCCAGATGCTCTCTGCGAATCAGGCTGCCATTAGACACCAAAGGCTGAATTCAGCTTAACAGAAAAGATGAAGTGGTGACCGAGGTTAGAGTTATCTCCTAAATTGGTGTTAACTGAAACTCTCTCATATTCCCAGTGTGCCTGCTGTCTCCCTTAATAGACTAAACATATGTGTCTTTTCAATCACTTAGGGAAAGATGTTATGAAATAACTATAGTCATAAATGGGCCATAGATGGTTTTCACATAATATCATAATCCATTCATAATTTCTAATTGACTTTCAAATGCATCACAGTTAGCTAAGAGATTTATTTTTAATGATATATTATCCAGTAAAGGTCATAAAGAGAAATCAAGGATATTTTCTGTTCAATGATACAAAAATAACATTATGGTCATCTGTTTGGTTTTCCAAGGAAATATGCCTTTATTTCTTTAAAGTTGTTGCTCGTGTTACATTCTTAGGAGCCAAATGAAAGAAGAATGCAATTTTTCAATGGAGTTACATGCCATTTTCACTAGTTATAGGTGTTTTTTTTTTCTCTACAACGCTATTATTTTTATTAGACTAGCAATCAGTTATTATGAACAGAGTTCCCTTTGGGTGCGGTAAGGGTCTCGCTGTGGGTGTCTGCAAAATGCCACTGCCATCATTAGGTTAGGTCTTGTTAAATGAAACTGATCAATGTAATTTAAAAAAACAACACACAATTTTTGTTCTTTAGCTGACTAGATTGGTTGATTTAATTTAGTGATCTGTTTAGGCTATATACTTCATCTCCTTGCTCTCTATAAAGAAATTTTAGTTATGACATTTGAGTTAGTGTTTTATCTGGTAATGATCTATGCTTTAACAATTATAAAATGCATTCTATATTTTTTTAAAATAACCGTCTAGAGTTGAATGTCCAAACACATAAATGCAATACTGAAGTTTCTAAACTAAGGCGATGTTCTTTACTGTCTTTGAGTTATGTACCCCTTAAGCATCTAATGAAAAGCCATGGGTGCCCCCGACAAGGTTGTGAGGACGCCATCTTTGAAGTCCCTTTCAGTGCTAGGCAGGATGAAATTATAATGGTGTTTTTATGTGTCTTTCCTGTGTATATTTTCTCCTAGTTGAGAATGCAAAGTCCGTTGCTTCTGCTATCCATGTGCCTGCTGGTGAAAGTTCAAGTCACCCTCAGAACAGGGTCTATAGAACACGTTTCAGCCATTACCATTCCCACGTGTCCCTGATGCATCCTTCCAGTTAAGAGAAAATGGCACAAACGTGACAGCAACTCATAAAATATAGCCACATCTGATTTTAACTCTTATGTCAGCAGACAGAGGAGGAGGGTGGGGGAAGAAGAAAGAGGGGGAGGGGAGGGGAGAAGGGGGAGGAGGAAACTTAGAGCAACTTAAATGAGTAGAGAAGACAGGTTTCTTGCTTTACCAAGACTCCTAGAGTCCACCTCCCCCTACCTGCACATACACAAAAGCCTATCTTAGAATTCACAAAAATGTGGAATTAATTTACTCTGTCTCCATGAGTGTCTATTTTTTGAGATAGAAAGTATCAGTGCTTCTCTTTCTGGCACTTGGCATAATCCTGCTTGGGCTACATAATATGGATAAATTACAGAATCTTGTTTGCCCAAGAAGAATGTTTTGGAAGAAACTCTTGAGAAAATGCCCTTCTTATCAAAAGAAGGGTGGTTTTAATCCATTCTTATCATTAACTACAAATTCCACTTAAATATTATATGTTTAATGTTATAAACAATCAGAAGGCCACAATTTCAACACTTGATATCCTCTCAGTATCTTGAGTCCCTTTCCCCAAGGCGGTTTTAGTAGGACAAAAGTAATACACACAGTTTCAACATCGCTGATCATTTTACCTAGTCTCCACTTTCAAACATATTAGCTGTACTTGTTTCAACAAAGCCTTACTGAAAGGAATTCTGTCCTCAAATGATTATATTTCACAGTCATATGCCTCTTTCACTTATCTCTACCTTTTTCCTTTAGCCAAAAATGTTTTTCAAGATTCACGAACACACTTAATCTACCGATTCTCTTTTCGCAAACACACTAATCATTATTTTCCCACAAACTTTTAATATACCTTTATGTTTTAAAAAAAACACAACTTTGCACTTTAATGTCATGTTTTCTTCTATCAACTTCCAAATTAATCTAAATAATTTTTGAAACTACTCAGATTCCAGGTTATGTCTTGGTTATCTATATATTTGCTGTGTGTGTGTGTGTGTGTGTGTGTGAGAGAGAGAGAGAGAGAGAGAGAGAGAGAGAGAGAGAGAGAGAGAGAGAGAGAGAGAGAGAGAGAATATTCCTTAGTGCTTGGTTTTATTTTAAATACGAGAAAACATTACATTTACTTAAGTCACCTGGGTTCCCCCTTCAAAGGGAGTTAGGTGAACTTACCCCCAAATCCAGATCATAGGTCTTACTTCCCTGCAGCTCCATGACTCCTGAGTTCAAAACTGCATTTCCCTGCCAGTTTCCATGAAAAACTCAAATGCATTATGGAAATTACTATTACTGCAACCTAAATAATTTGAGGAGGTAACAAATGACCATTTGCCATCTTCGGGCTTGCAATGTTTGCTCCTTACAGATTTCTCTTTCTCTCTTCCCTGCCTCCCTCCTCCTTCTCCTATTTCACCCTTTCTGACCTTTATCCTTTTGCAGAAGTCAGGGCCCTCTGCAAAAGATACCCTTCTTCACATATCCAGGCTGCTTTGCAAATAAGGGACACTCCCATAAATTTCTCTATTCCTTTATTTGCTTCTTTGGAGATTAAGAATCATATATCATGATGATGTTTATATATTGAAGAGCTTTCTAATCATATCAGAATGACTGAAAGTGACATTTATGAAAGCATATAATTGTAACACATATTTGTTACTTGCAAAGCAATAGGGTTACATGCATGTCATTGTCTCCATTTGGCCCTCAAAGAACTTATAAACCAGCTTAAAGCTTAACCTTACCAGTATCAGATTTAATGATAAATAGATTTTAAGTTCTTATAAAGTATGAAAAGTTAAGCATATTTGATTTAGGGTTCATTTTTTAAAAATCAGCATTTTGAACTAGTTACAATTACTTGCATATATACCTACTGAATTTATCCGATGCTACCTATTCCTTTAATGCAGGGCTGTCCAAACTTTTTTCAACATTTTTCACCAAGGGCCATATGCAGTAAAATACACAAACAGCCTGGCCACTCACTCGAGATGAAGTACGTATTGCCTCACCTGGTTTATTTAAGTAAACTAAATATATTTTTGGAGTTTGCTGCGGGCCAATTAAAAATGGATTGCAGGATACAGTTGGCCCGCGGGCCACAGTTTGGATACCCCTGATTTAATGTATCGATCTCTTCAAGTAGAATCTCTTCAAGTAAATAAATAATTGGGTGATACACATATATACATATATATTGAATTAAACAGTGTCTTAAAGTGGAGTAATTTTTCATCCCACCAACTAGACATTACACTTGATGGCATTATTTCCAAAAAATAGACTCTCAAAGTTTTTATCAAAATGTTCATCCAAGGATAATGAATTACAGAAATCTAGACTTACTATAGGTATTTATGATTGGAACACAAATAAATAACTTCCTCACTTAAAAATTACCATTCTATTAGGACATTTAATTTACTTTATTTAATATCTGATTCACTGTACGAGTAGGTTCTAGAGTCAGACATACTAGTATGTTTTGAGTACAATTACTTTCCTCTAGATCTATGTTAAATATATGTTTCAATCAGTAAAATATTTTCAAGGGAAATTTAGCAGAAGCTAAAGATACATAATGACTAAAGAAAAGAATAATAAATAGTTTCATTGAGATGGAAATACATTTTTACACAAAACTCTGTGAAGTAAATGTTTCATAGTTACATTCTGGTTCACTTACATGCCAAACTAAGAAAATGGAAGAATAGCTGAAATATTGTGTTCTCGAGAAAAGTGAGAATCATATCAAGTCACTTAAACCTGCATACTTTTTAACTTAAAAAAATAATTTTAAACTCATGGCAAGGTTGAAAAAATGATACAGAGAGTTTCCTTGCATGCAATTCTCTTGCCTGTCCTATACTAAGCCACATTCGTTTGAATTCTCTAATTCTCTATGATGTGGAGGCAATCTGAAGAGTCATTCCAAAAAAGCTATTTTTGAGAGAAAAATGTGGAAGCGATGTTTCAAGTCAAACTGTAGCTAAGACACTATGCTATTGAGAATAGCACTATATAAGGAAAATGTGCTTAGTAAATCAGGGCAAGAAGGGATAGATAGCAAATTATATAAACTGGAGATCATAAAGCTAGTGCATCTTCATTTTTGTCCGTGGTTCTAAGGTTCTGCAGAGTTTCACTAATAGAGTTATTTCTATTTAAAATTCACTATTTTAAAATTAGTCACATATATAATATAATATATAATATATAATACATAATATATAATATGTATTATATAATGTATAATACATAATATATATTATATAATATATAATGTGTATAGTCAATAGTTAAAGCAGCTGCAATAAATGTTTAAATTTAAGTGCTTTGAGATCACAGTATGGCACATATAATAGGTTAAATATTGATTTCTGCCTAGGCAATTATTATTAAATCTCTTTGTTTTGCCTTGTTTAATTGGAAGCCCAATATCTAACAAAGATAGGAGATATTTGCATGATTAAAAAAATTATAACCAAAAATTCTGAGTAAGGTGGTCCAAGTGTCAAAATTAAACATAAAGTGAAGCTCTTTGGAAGTTTCATGAATTACAGTGAAATGTTAATTTTTATTTCTTTGTAAAATATACCAGTCAGGAGACTTACTGTGATTCACAGGTAAACTTAGCCTTCCTTGGGTGTAACTAAATATGTATAAACATTTTGATATCACAAGAAATAAAAATTACTTACATTTTCTTCTTATTAAAATGACAATAATTTTAAAAGTATCTTGTTGCTGAAAATGTTGAGAAGTGATTAGACAGAATAGAATTAGGATAGCTAAGTAATGCCCAATATTTAAAACCAAATGAACAGTGAGAACAGAGGCTTGGATCTGCAGTAGAGAATTGCATGTCCAAGGTGTAATCAGCATGGATGGAAATCCAGATTTTTATAAGACCATGGTGATAAATGGTATGCGATAGAATGGAATTGAGATAATTCCTGGCACCATAAAAATTATAATTTATTTTATAAGCAATATAAAGCTTATTCGAAAGCAGGTGAACTACTTGATAAAACTGTGTCTTTCAAAGATTTTTTTTCTAAAAATGAATTATTAGTGGCATTTTTGGAATTGAAGTGGACAAACCTAGGAGACTTTTGCCAAATGGTAGGTGTAGAGATCAAGTGGACTGAATTGCGTTGAAAATGGAAAGAAGGGACAGATAAGAAAGATAATCTCTAGATACAATCACTAGCACCTGCTGGTTAATGGGATATGTATAACCAAAGGTAGAGTGTAATGAAAAACACACCTGATTCAATTTGATGTGTTCAAGCTAAATAACAGAGCTTAACGATAGGGCATGCAAAATCATGACTCTGCCATTTGCATGACGAAACATTAGTAGAGTCCCTGGGAATTTTTCTTGACTGATATTTTTTTCATATCATTGATGACCAAATTATGAATTGACACTAAATTTCACACCAATATGAAAAAGTGGTATTTCTCTAGCACAGAGAAATCCACCAGAATAGAATTATATGCCTGTTTTGAGTGTAGTTAACTACTTCTGAATCATTTAAAAATTCAGCATGTAGGTATGTATATGTTGGGTATGTACCTAAGTGAATGCTATTTGTACATCTTTTCAAGTAGCTATCTTCAAACTTTATTCATTATTTTTAATCTTTTATATTTAAAGCACGTGTAACTCTAAGGTGAATTTTGTTTTGGTACTCTGATTCTGCCATGGGATTCCCTTAACTGAACTATTCAATAGCAGTGAGATAGTTGGGATAAAAAGTTTTGTTTCTCTTTAATTTGTCACATAGGCATGTTAAAGATAATTTTCTGTGTAATTGTTAAACATATAAAAATCAACATTTCTCTCATTCCTCTGCTTTCAAAGCATGTAACAAACTAATTTACAAACTTTCGCTTTCATGTATTTCCCCAGATTTAGGAAAAAGTTAATATTCTTGGGCTTTCTCTCTGTCATTGTTTATTAAACGTATGATCCTGCACGGAGGAATTAGGTGGGGAAAGCTACTTTACACCACTGGTAGATAAAAGGAGCCAAGCCAAGTACGAATTGGTATTAATTCATTATCAAGTTTTTGTTGTTGTTGTGGTCTGGTCTTTTTCTGAACTTGGCCTTGCTCTTACTTTACTGAAATAGTATACCAACAACAGGGAGATGGCTGATATGCGAGAGGCTAAAAAGTTCAGTCTGTTGGGAGAGGGATTCATTTCAGCCCATCAGTGTTGTTATTCTGCTAAGTGGTGACATAATCCCAAATTCACATTCCCAAGAGATTGGCTCTCAGGATCTCTCCCATTTGCTGACTTTACTGCAAAAGAATGCCAGCTTCTGCCGTAATTGAGGAAAAAGGTTTTCAGGCCAGATTATCATTTCTGAAATGGATCACATAACATATCTAAAAGTGTTAGTATAAACCCGACCTTCTGCCCGGAGATTGTCTTCTTTTCAAATAAATAGATTTTTTAAAATCCTGTCTTATTAAGGGTACCATATATAGGGTTTATTTGCTTTTCTTTTTAAATTTCAATAATTCTCATTTTCTGAAATGCAACATTTTAGACAAAACACCATCCTGGATCAGTATTTAATATAGGGATAAGGGGAGGAGAGAATACAACTAGAAACAACATATATGGTTTTCACTAAATTTTCTACATTAACTAAAAAGAAAAGACTAAAGCTCCGTATATACTCTATTGCGTTAGGAGGACTGCATGACATATTAAATGAATAAATCAAACTGAAGTAGAATATACAGTGTTGACCTGTCTGTGGGACAAATGATATATATACATGTACAGGCAAATATTCACATATATGTGACTCCATTTGCATGTACTGTGTAATGCATATATATGTCATAAAATTGCTGATGGTTACTTCTGAAGGAACCAGACCTAATTGTAATGTTATTTCATAACCTTTCATATATTTAACTATTTCAGCCTGACACAAATGTATAATTTTAAAAATATAATGTAAAATTACTGTTCCCTACATTGTCTTTTGCAAAATAAGATTTTCTTAGTGAACATATGAAAGCATGTTTTTAATGCATTCTATATTCTATGTTAACTTTATACAGTTTTGATGAATATTTAAAATATTTTACTAAATGCTGTTATGTATTCAGTGAGTGCCCCCAAACCACTGGGAATGTTAGCCACAAACTGAAGCCACCAAGGTCCAACAGTACTTTTCAGATAGTTGAGGTGGGTGAAAACCCAAAACACATTTGATCAAGTTCTGTGTTTCAAGATAAACTTTACCCATATGTTTTTGATTCATTTACATGTAATTTATTGAACTGATATTTTAAAAGACTTATTTGATGCATAGGGAGATTTTTGTTTCATAATTATGTGTGATACATATAATGCGTAATAATTTAGAGCAGAACTTGTGTTTTGCCATGTGACAGATTCCAAGCACATGTTCCTTCCTGATTCACTGTGTGTGAAGGGAGGTCAAGTTACAGTTCAGGTTTATATTACTGCTTGTTCGTACATTTTTAAGGTAGTTTTTCTATGCCTCAGTTTCCACAGTTGTCAAATTAGCATGATGGTCTTTATTAAAATTCACCATGGTCATTTAGCAGAACCTATAAAATTTATTAACATGTTTGCAAATAATTAGTTCCTAGATTTGTGATTTTTTAAAAATGTGACAGCATAATTCAAATTTGCATTTGAAAATATATTGAAACACCAAGTGCCCATATTATCTCTTTCAAGCTGAAGGATAGGCTTACCAAAAATTGTGTGAACTGTGAACTCTCTCAGAAGATTTATGGATACTCAATTGTATTCATAGTTGTTGTAATGGCTGAAAAATAAAATGAAATTTCACATGTTGTTCATATCTCTCACAAGCCCTTCAAGTCTCAGACAATACTGTTGCTTTAGGAAATAAAATTGTATTATCATTTTTGTGCCTTTAAAAATCGAGATGTGAATATATTGGTCGGGGGTAGGGGGGTGCGGAGTCAAGATGGCAGACTAGATAAACTGTGCTTGCCTCCTCCTGTGACCATATTAAAATTACAACTAAATTATAGCACAATCAACCTGGAGAACCATCTGCAGTCTAGCTGAACAGAAGTCCTATAACTAAGGATATAAAGAAGAGGCCATGGAGACTGGTAGGAGTGGCAGAGACACAAAATAGCCCTACCCCATACCTGAGTGTGGCGGTTGAAAATTGGGAGGGATATCTTAGCTGTGGAGGCACTCCTTGGAAGAGTGAGGGACCCCAGCCCCATACCAGGTTCCCCACCTAGAGTACCAGTGTGGGGAAGAGGAGCCCCCACAACATCTGGCTGTGAAAAACAATGGGGATTCCAACCATCCAAGTGAGACAGAAAACTGCAGGGAAACCCAGACATTCTCTTAAAGGACCTATGCACAGAGTCACTTATTCATAAGCACTCACCCTGGGCTCCAGCAGAGGAGCAGTGACTCAGGGGACACCAGAAACATAGTTGTGTAGCTTCAGAGTGAGGGCTGGAGAGACAGTTGCCATTTTCCCTGTGTAGAACCCTCCTCCCGTGTAGCCAGTAGGTGGGCGCCATCTTTCATGTGTTGCACCTCCCCCCACATGGCCAAATCTGAATCTGCATGGGCCTGGTGAACTTCCCTCACTTCACCCTGGTGACTCCTTGGGACCCCACCCCACCCAACTTGCCCAATACTGGAGGCACTTTCCTTGACTGGCCACCAGCCCCAGCCAGTATATCATAGGAGGCAGCAAATGGCTGGTCTCAATCTGATTGCCACTGGAGGCACTTTCACAGCCAGCAGCCAGTCCCATCCCACACTGCAGTCTTTCTTGGATAATTCTCAGGAGTTGGTGGGCCCCAGGTGGGCAATGGCTGGCCTCAATGTACTCTGCCTTTTATTGAGTAACTCTGGTCTCAGCACTGGCACCACACCAGAATCAACATTAACCTGGTGACCACAACTCTTCCTTCTAATAATGACTCCCTGAGACGCCGCCTTACCCAACTAACATACTACACAAGGCTCTATCAGCAGCTGAGCTTTACAGCCAACAGGCAGCAGCAGACCTCGGAGTCACCTGGACTTTCTGCAGAGCTACTCCGGGCCTCCATTTGCAGTGTGGCCTCTTCCATAAACAACCAATTAAAAAATAGGCAGAGGACTTGAATAGACATTTCTCCAAAGTGGACATACAGATGGCCTCAATGTCACTAATTATTAGAGAAATGCAAATAAAAACCACAATGAGATGTGACCTCACGCTTGTCAGAATGGTCATCATAAATAAATCAACAAACAACATGTCTTGATGGGAATGCAGAGAAAAGGGAATCCTGGTGCATTGTTGGTGGGATTTCAAATTGGTACAGCCACTATAGAAAACAGTTGCAGGTTCCTCAAAAAATTTAAAAAGTACTACCTTATGGCCCAATAATTCCACTTCTGGGTATTTATCTGAAAAAAATATAAAACTAATTTGAAAAGATATATATACTGCTGTGTTCACTGCAGCACTGTTTACAATAGCCAAGATATGGCAGCAACCTAAGTGTTCATGAATGAACGATTGGATAAAGATGTGGTGTATACATACAATGGAATATTACTCGGCCTTAAAAAAGAATGAAATCTTATCATTTGTGACAACATGGAAGGACTTAGAGGGTATTGTGCTAAGTGAAATAAATCAGATTGAGAAAGACAAATACCATATGATCTCACTTTTAGGTGGAATCTGAAGAATAAAATAAACAAATAAAACAAAAAGTGACTCATAGATACAGAGAACAAACTGATGGTTGCCAGAAGGGAGGGGGGTTAGGGGCAGGATGCAAAAGATGAAGGAATTAAGGATTATAAATTGGTAGTTACAAAACAGTCATAAGGATGTAAAGTACAGCATAAAGTATGTAGTCAATCATGTTGCAACAACTCTGTAGTACCAGATGAGTACTAGACTAATCAGGGGGATCACTGCATAAATTGTATAAATGTCTGATCACTCTGTACACCTGAAACTAATATAAAATAATATTGAATGTCAACTGTAACTGAAAAAAAAATGATTTTTTTAAGAAATTGAGATGCAGTTCAAAGGATTCTTACTTTTGTTCATTACATATAATTAAACCACATATTCTCTAGTTGTAAATACAGATTTGACTTTGTGGTTCCTGTGGTGTCATTTTTGTGTGCAACTCTCTTAATCAACCTGGAATTTATTTTACTGTGTAAAACAATGTGGAGATACAATTGTCTCTCTTCAGTTTGTACTGGCAAAGTACCTCATTTGCATTTGCAAGGTTGTTTCTTTTTATTTAGTATCGTAGTAAAAGCAATAATTGTTTCCCTAACTGCATGTTCTGCTCTCTGAATTTGAGATACTATTCTTAAATTTCTCACTTTCAAATTTTTTGTTTGATGTTAAGCACTATCCCTGATATGAATCCACTGGAAAGTTTTTGAAATCATCAAATGGAGGCAAACAGAAAAAGACACCTGAAAGGCAAAAAGCTTCAAACTGGACTATAACTAAATCATAATATATTAAATAAGCTTGATAAATGAGTTACAGGTCAAAATATTATCAAATTAATTTGTTTTTAAAGGGCATTAGTGGCTAATGGCAGAAAAAACATATCTTCAAACAAATTCAATTTTAATATGGTATTGGAAATGATATAAATACTAAGCTTTAATGATATCAGTGATATAAACTGGAAACTAAATCACTAACTGATGACTATTTCAAGGCCACATATCAAATTTATGGAGAGGCTATCTGCTCACCCATTTACCTGTCAGATATTCAAGTGTGCAGTTGAGTTAGCAATCTGTGTATTGTTCCTCAAAAAGCACACATCAGACAGGACTCTGCAGTTTGTTTGAGAACAACAGAAATATAACTCTTGCTTTGACAAAAAGGGCATTTGTTGGAAGGGCATTTGTTGGAAGGGTACTGGTGTAGCACTCCGAGTTGAAGAAAGAGTTGCCTCTTATCTGTTTTTGTTATCTTGTTAACATCATTCTCTCAGATCAGTGTTGGTTCCAAGAACTCTAAACTCATAGCCTTACATGTTTATGAGTAGAAGGGAAAAAGAGGTATCTCTTTGCCAGCCCTAGATTGAAATACTTTGGGAGAAGAATTCTGATGGACCAAAATGGGGTCAGATCCTCATCCCCAATCAATGCCACCAGGGAGCCAGTTATTCCTACCCACCTAGTAATAATTATAGCTCATGCTTACGAGTTAACAGGAATAGTGAAAATTACTTTATATGGATTATTTCAATTGTTACGATAGTTCCATTGGTCAGATGCACTTATTATTCCTAATTTATAAATAAAAAGCTGGCACAGAGAAATTTCCCTAAGGCCACACAGGTGAGACTTGATGGGTGAGGGCGAACTAAACCTAAAGCCAGACCTTAACCATGTTGGGGGACTTAATGTTAACAGAGGTGACACTTTCAAATCAGTGCCACACTTACAGCAAAAGTCAGGTATGGTTCCATTGACTCTTGAAAACCTATTGACTCTTTGAAAACACTTCACCCACAAAACTACCCCAGTCCCATCTACACCCTTCATTTTCCACAGCACCCTTTGCACAGTAGAAATTCTGATGGCAAAACTAACAGTATTGCTCTTTTGTTACTTTTTCTTGCTGTTCTTTCTTGTATAGCCTGTTCCTTCAAACTCCTCAGTTGGATACACATATGCAGTGACTGCTACATGCTATGTATGCCCCCTCCATACTTGAATGAATGTGTGATAGTATGTTTTAATGAGAGTGGGAGGATGGCAAACATATGGGGACTGTGACACTGATTTGAGATTGTACGAGGGGAGTTCCTCCTGACAAAAAAGGATGATGCATGGAAAGATGGCAGCCTGGAAGACAACTTTCTCTATGTTACCATTTATATATATATATATATATATATATATATATATATATATATATATATATATATATATATATAAGGCGAAGGAAGATCCAACATTTATTTGGTGCTTTCTATGTACCAGGTGCTCATAAAATATTCACTAACTCTGTTCATCTTTATAACCCCCAAATGAGAGAGGTCTTACTATCTCTACTTTATGGATTAAGTACACGGAAGCTCAAAGGTTAAATAACTTGCCCCAGGCCACATCACTAGAAAGGTATAGAGAAGAGAAATTTGTGTGGTTTTTTTTTTTCTGCTATAAAGAACTGACCCAGAAAATTTACCTTTTATATTTTAATAAGAAAAAAAAACACACCTGAATTTCATGGATAATGATCTTCAACAGAACATAAAAGTAGGTTCTATGGTAGAAAATTGTTTGCTAATTTAAATAGTGATAAAAAAATAACCATAATTTTTTAATGGGACTATAAAATCTCTGGGAATAAGGGTTTGCCAAGTGGAGATATATATACTGACGATTAAACTTCAACCTACTATATGAATAGGAAACAAAACATAAATTTCTTGTACAGAGAGGCTTTGTGTCTTCACTACTTTTGCTTGAAGCAAGGGGTCCTAGCCTAGGCTTTTCACAGCTGCACTTCAGCTCTCTCTAAGGCTAAATTGTCCAAAGATTTTGAGAGAGAGAGAGAGAGAGAGAGAGAGAGAGAGAGAGAGAGAGAGAGAGAGAGAGAGAGAGAGAGAGGTGAAATCCAGAATAATTTAGGGTTGTCTAAATCACCTGATGCTTTGCAAGGGAGGGATTTCACTCTAAATAGGAAGGCTTATGGTCTGTTTCCTGGCAATTTGGAAAGATTTGCACTACACTGATAGCCCATTATGCAGTAACTGTGTTTTGTTAGATACTCATTTTAATGCAAGTTTGCTTTATCCTGCCAGTTTGTTGACTGTTCCTTGCTGAGTAGGTCTGTAATCTAAACTTTAAAGGAGGATTAAGCTTCATGGTATTTACCTAACTAAGCATTGTCATTGTGTTATCCTCTTATATGTTTGTTACCTGGGGGGGAGGGGGGATGCTCTTTTTTATGGGCCTTCCTGTTACCCTTGTGTGTGTGTGTTTGTTTTTAATTCTGTTTTATGATCTGAAACTGTCATTTAAATAGAACCAAAAGTTAACTTAGACTACAATTCTTTTAATACTTTTTTTTGCTGCTGTATGTACACACAAATAACAGAAAATAATACAACATAATCCATCTTCTCTTTTGTAATCTCTGAAATACCGTGAATAGTTAGTAGACCAACAAAAAATAATGACAACTTGGCTAGCCATATTCGGACCAAACCTTTTCAGAAATGGTAGTGGTTTTCAATACCCTTTGAAAATTAGCTACACTTTTAATGGAAAACATGCTTGTCTTCTCTTCATGGCTCGTATTCCCCCAAGGTAAATGGAATATATAAGTGCATTTTAGAAACTTTTTAACATTAATTGTTCACAAGTCAGAAGATACAGACGGGACAAAAAATGTTTGGCAGAGAGAAAAAGAGTGAAATCTAATTTTATTTTGATGAAAAGACTCAAGGAAGAGATAACCCCACTGTCTCTGGACAACATGTGTGAGGGTGTGGTCCTAAGAATGTTGCAGCCATCTTACCACCGGGAGGCTATGAGCAAGAGGACAAAAGGTAACTTGCCGTGGTTAGTAGAGGGAAAAGAAGACGAAAACAACACCAACAACAACAAACAACAAAACCTAGCTCTTTGAGCTGTAAGTATGGAATTGAAATATAGGCTTCCTGTGATGTGAAGTGATATACTGTAGTTTAAGTCATGAAAGCCAGAGATTTCTGTTACAAGCAGCTAAGCACATTTGACCTGATATCCTTTATCCTTTGCATAATATGCTACAGACAGGTGTATTAAGATAGGTCCAACACTCGAGTGCTTTTTAAAATCTAAGGGGGCATGTGGACAGAGATGAAGATGGGAAAAAGAAAAAATGTACAGATATAGAACAATGACTATATAATTTATAAACCCTAGATATTATCAATGAACTAAAAAATGCACTGAGAATAACTTCAGTTTTGAAGGGGAAGGAAAACTTAGATGCAAGACAATATTTAGGAAGATTGGCACCTCATAAATTCTCTTAGGATGAGAACTCTTCCAGCTCATGGTAGTTCACACACCTTTTGACACAATGAGGTAGTAGAAGCTCTCTCTTGAAAAGTGGTGGCCCCTGCTGGGTTGAGAGGACAGGTGACTGGAGCAAGATGTGAGTACAAGAGAATAAGACCAGTGCACTTGAACTTGAGAAATGTGAGGACCAGCTGATGGACTGAGATTGAGCCAGGGAAGTTGGGAGGGATCAAGCTGTGGAGAACCTTACAGGACATGAAATAAATTTATTATAATAAGGCAAAGTCTAGGGGAGGGGAATAAATGAAAGAAAGCATTTATTTTTTATTTAAAAATGTGAATCTGAAATTAACATATGGAATATATTACTTAGTTCACTGATTAAACAATTCATAAACAAAACAAAACTAAACATGGCACATTTTTGGATTCAATGATTCCAATTCTAGGATTATGGCTTAAAGAAATAATATGCGATGTGGTAGAAAATTATGTACAAGGGTGTTTATCACATTATTCATATTAATAAGAACAGGAAACAACCAAAGATCCAACAAAACTGGAAAAGTTAAATCATGGACCATTTTTAAAATTGAATATGGGGGCAGTTACAATTATTTATTTGTAGGATATTAGGTGTCATGAGAAAACACTTGTAATGAAAGGTGTAGATGGGGAGAAAAGTATCAGGCAAAAACAAGAAGGTATAATCCCTATTAGGAAAAGAGGAGGAAAGGGGGAGGACATTTACATGCATAGATGCAATGCCCCGCAACACACACACATATGCAATTTAAAAATGGTTACAATTAAAGGCAACATATTCAACAATATTATTCCCAGCTAGTGAGCAGTAAGAAATGCTCTTGTGCGTAGGTAAGTAAACATAGATTGTTTTTATGTGATAAAACAATGATTTATAAATAAAAATACAAAAAGTAGCTCAAAATTAAATTTCAAGAAAACAGATGTTATAAATAGTAATGTACTATGAGCAAGAAGAAAACATTGCATTCTCAGTAAATAAGCAATATTACGGCAACAACCATAATAAAGATCATATTAGAATATGCCTTCAAGGAAATAGAAAGTAATTTGTATATTTCTGTGTAAATAATTAAATCACAGTTATACTAAAGATTTTATATTTGCTTTGGGTTCTTTGTTCACTACTACGGTAGGTCAACAGTTCGCTAGTTTTGATGGGGAAGGTCATGGTTACAGTAAAACAAGGTGGGATAACCTTCCAGATCGGAGTAAAAGGGAGAAAGGGAGAGAGAGGGAGAGGGAGAAGCCTAATTTTGTTTGTATTTTTTGAAGGGAGGGAATAATGTCTGTAGCAGTAGGGAGTGACTGACTCCTGGTAAAAACTGAGAAATTGATAAAGGAAAAGAAGTAAAGCAGAGCCTAAGGCCATGCATCCTGCTCTTTTATTTCACAGGAACTATAATACACACTCTTATTAACTCCCTGGCTGAACGAATAAGAATGATAGCATGAAGAACAACCATCTAGCCCGAAAACCTCATTTTAGATTTTAGATCTGAGAAAATGTGCTAAATATTTTCCAAGTCACAAAATGATTTCGTGACAGCAAGAGTCTTAAGGTCCTAGGGCTCTTGATGCCCAATACAGCTTCCGTTCCACTAAAGCATCATAACTCCAGGCTTAAGGAAAGCTTTCAGATCACCACACAGTAACTGGTACATAAAAGTGCCCCAATGTTTTGTTTAATGTAAGTAAATAAATAATGGAAAACCCACCAAATTGGTTCTAAAAACTTACTAGCTTTGAGTCCGATTTCTTCTGTAGGTTTTCAGTGTGGTCTTGTGTTTGTCACTTAATCTGCTGTGCCTCAGTTTCTTATCTGCAAAACAAAGAGATTGTATTAAATAGTTTCCAATGTATTTGATTATATTTAACAGATACCCTGCAGTATTACATAACTGGTGAAAACACTGTTCTGACAAACGTGTAATCTTTATTTATATCTTGCTCTTTCAAATGCTCCATTTTCTTGGAAGCCCCAAATAAATAACTTGAGATAATGAAACCAAATAATAGCTGAACAACTATTGCATATCCGTGAGCATTTACAATAAGTGAAAAAATAATTATATATGAATTTAGGAAGATTTCAAGAGCTGAAATGTAGAGGACTCATTGGGAAATGTACACAGAGGAAATAGGGAAGTAGAGCAATTTGACTAAGGGGGAACACTGGAAACAAGCACATACATATTAGAAATTCTCTAGAGAATATAATTATTCTCTATATAACTATATTCTGCATATAATTATTCTTGAAAGACTTATGAAATTTGTTTGATAGCTAAGGTGTAAATTTAAAAACGAATGAAGGCCATCGGTAGACAACTAGATTAAGAAATTGTGGTGCATTTTTATACAATGGAGTATTACTCAGCCATAAAGAAAAATGAAATCTTACCATTTGCAACAACATGGATGGACCTAGAGAATATCATGCTCAGTGAAATAAGTCAGACGGAGAAAGAAAAATACCATATCGTCTCACTTATATGTAGATTCTAAAGAATAGAACAAATGAGCAAACTAATCAGAAACAGTCTCAGACATAGAGGAAAAACTGAGGATTTCTAGATGGGAGGGGGTGTGGGGATGAGAGAGAAGGTGAGGGGATTAGAAAGCACAAATTGGTAATCACAAGATTGCCACGGGGATACAAAAGATAGTTTGGGGAATATAATCAATAATGTAAAGATTTTGTAGGGCATCCAATGGACACTTGTCCCATTAGAGAGACCACCTCAGGAATGATGTAGATGCCTGATCACTGTGCTGTACACCTGAGGCTGAAGCTTAATAATAAAGAATGTTATAGTTATAGTTATAGTTATATATAACTATATAGTTATAGTTATAATAATAAAGAAAATTATAGTTATATATATATATATAGTTATATATATATATATATATATATATATATATATATGGTCACAGGATGTGGAGTGCAGCATAGGGAATAGTCAATGGAACTGTAACAGCTATATACAATGTCAGAGGGGTAGTAGATTGGGGTAGGGAAGTTATCACTTCGTGATGGGTGTAAATGTCAAATTATGACATTGTTTTGTACACCTGAAACTAATTAAAAGAATCAGGAAAAGAAGAAGACATTCTCATTATGAACCTAGAAGAAATAAAAATAAAATAAATAAAAATGAAGAGAGATACTGGGATAGTTACATAATGAAAGGGGCTTCTCCATTATAATCTGTAATCTGTAGAGAGACACTGCCCTCTACTAAAGAGTGAATTTATTCTCAGAGTAAAGAACTGTGAATCTATAATTGGATTTCAGCCCACCCCTCCCCAAGTCGGGTAAATGGTAGTTGAAAAGTTTCATGAAAATTCTTAATCTTTGTTTGACAGTAGAAACAGGGGTAAGGAGAAGAATAGAATGTATTTTATAAGGTTATTGTAAGGATTTAATGGATTAAGGCAGATAAATCTCTTAGAATAATGTCCAGCACACAGTACTAAATAAGTATTAGCTATCATTGTTATTGTTGCTTTGTCATTGCTGTTGTTTGCATTATTATTTGGTCTGAAGTATATTTAGATTGATCTCTCTAACTTTCTGGCAAATTATAATTTTCTAAACAGATGTCCTCTGTAACTTTTCAATTACATGGTTTCCATTTACTTTTGCAAAGAACAATCCATTTTGTCCACTAGAAAAAATCAATTTATTTAAGGTGAAATATGCAAGAAGCCTCTTGTTTGCTGTAGCAAACGCATATATTTCTCTGTGATCAAGATGAATTAAAATTCACACTACTAGTTTTCTGAGTTTCAGCCATTCATGCCTGACTTTCAATCTCAGAGATAACTTGCTCTTTAGTGTGTATTTTGTAAGTAGGGTATTGAAGTCATCTCAAATCTAAGCTTGATACCTGAATATCTTCCTACACAACTAAATTTTAACTTCTAAGAATCAAATTCCTATTTGCAAGTACCTAAGAAATATGAATCACTTTTCAGTTCACTGGATGACACAGATCTTGAGGTCTTTGAGATACAGTATTCAAGCAATAACAAGTCACTTTCACATTCTAGAAAGCAACCACCCTACTAAAACAAGCAGAGGGAGTTACCCCACATTTCCTTTCTGCTTTCAGTATGAATGAAATCAGCCCCAAATAATGTCTTCTATGTCCTAAAGAAAATTCTAACTAATTTCCACATGAAATTAAAATTTCAGGAAATAATTTGTAGCTTTTTGTTGTTGTTAGACTTTTATTAACTAAAACTGTAGGAAAATAGGTCTTCTCTAGCTGGTAAAACAAAGAACATATTTCAACATTTATAAATTCAGTTCTTCAATCTAAAGAGTTTTAAATTGTTTATTTTGGGTAAACTTTAATAAGTGGCATTTCAAAACTCTTAAATATTTATTAGAGGAAAGGAGAAGCAAACAATTGTAGCATGTAAAGATGTTGGGCTCTGATATAAATGCTTAGCTGTATTATTTATTTGATAGTTTTTTTCTGGTTAAAATTTTAACTATTGGCTATAATATATACAAATTATCATAAAAATAAATGGTGTTTCAAAATCACTTTAGAGCACACTAGAAATTTGGTAAGTTTTGACTTTTAAAGATACTCAATGAAAGGGGGACATTTTGCCTGATTTCTCTATTTTATTTACCTTTCTCTTTCAATGCAGCTCTCTAACCCAACACTCTACATTGTACTTCCATCAATTCTAGTTTTGCATTACAGAGTTTGAATGGGTTCTGTTTCATTTATTCAATCACCATGACAGTGTGACTGAGGAGGAAAGACTAAATTACATGAAAACTGCCCTGAGCTATTTGTTGCAAGTTACTGGTTAGGTAGTTGCATGAAGATACTGCCTGTGATGCTATGGAATGGACAGCAAAAATGCCTCGTCTAGAAGGTGTTGTAGTGTTAGGGACAGAAGGGGCCTATGGCATCATATCTCAGTTCTTCTCGTTAGTAGGGGAGATGGTACACGAGGATGGTTAAATGATTTTTCTGTAATGAGACTAGGTAGCAGAGTTGGGACTAATCCCAAGTCTTCTAATTTCTGACTATACATCCAGTGTTCTTCTAATATACTGTGTTTCCCCGAAAATAAGACCTAGCCCGACAATCAGCTCTAATGTGTCTTTTGGGGCAAAAATTTATATGAAACCCAGTATTTTATATTATATTATATCATATCATATCATATCATATCATATCATATCATATCATATCATACCTGGTCTTATAGTAAAATAAGACTAGGTCTTATATTAATTTTTGCTCCAAAAGACACATGAGAGCTGATTGTCCAGCTAGGTCTTATTTTCGGGAAAACCTGGTACTTATTGATGGGAATGTTTCTAGTGCCTTCAGAATGTGTATCCAATCCTGGTTTTGAAGCTTGTAATTAACAGTGGCCAAAGGCACACATGATAAAATCTGGGACCAATGTATCCTATATTCTGGCAATCCAAGGGCTACAGGCTTTACCTCTGTGAAATGACCAAGGTGAACGTAATTACTCAATCTTAAAAGAGTTTCTTCAAGTCAGTCTTACCTATTCCATTTGAATGGTAGGGGTGCTGTTACTAATTAGCACAAAGCATCCTTTGTGGCCCAGCTCCAGCAACCCTCTTTAGACTGAACAGTACAAAAAAGTAAATCTATCTGAACTTTCAGATTCAGCTGAGAATTTCCCTTTACTTATCCGTATTTATGATATTACATTTATGTATTTAAAGACCAACCAATGCCTTTAAATATTTTCATGGAATTTTAGAGCTGGAAAAGAATCTAGTAATTATCAAACCCTGCAAATGAGAAAAATGTAGCCTAAGAAGAAAAATGTGACATATTCAAGGTCACGCTTTGACTGGTAATATAGCTGAAATATAAGTCCGTCTTATGTCAAGTTCTGTAAAAGTTCCCCTACTTCTAAAGTCAACTGAATGTTTACATGAGTAATCTAAAAGTGCAGTGTGTTAATTTTTTAGGTAAGGAAAAAGAACCCAGACTATTCAGAATTTACTGAAAGTGACTACTTACTTGACATTTGAAATATATTTTTTATATTTAAAGTACTATCCCTAGATGGTTTGTTTAGTATTCAGATAAGCAGAATACTAAAATGGAAACAAGAAGATTTCCTCCCCCCCTTTTTTAATGTGCCATAAGAAAAATGATAAAATTTAAAACCTGTAGCATAAAATGGTTTCTCTGAGTCAATTGAACGTGACGTCTTTGTTTAATAGGTGGCCATTTTTAAAATTCTAGGGCTATAGACTTTTAGAACAATAAAATAGTGTCAGCTGTTTGGCTTAAGAAAATAAAGAAAGGCTTAAAAAAATTAAGAAAGTCATCAGATAATTTATTCTGAAATCAAGAGGTAGCTGTAAGTACAGCCTTGTCCTATTTAAATCTTTTAGTATTTATCTTTGGGAATATCACTCTGGTAGATGTGGGAAGAATTCATTGGATGATGGTAGAATTTTGTTAGAGGCAAGGATTCTGCTGTGCCAGGCAATAATAAATCTGTAAATAAAATTTACAAAGATTTCTCACTTATGAAGCTTACATTCAAGCAAGGGGAGACAGGGTATAACAATAAATATAACAAACAAGTACAGTATATGTTAGAAGGAAATAATTGCAATGAACAGAATACAGTGCAAAGAGATTTTAAGTTCTGGGAATAGAGGGCAGGTTCCAGGTTTAAATGAGGGGCTCAAATTTAGTCTCATTGAAAATAACAATTTGAAAGACCACTTGAAAGATATGAAAGAGTTTGAAATTCAGATAGCTTGGGAGAATAGAATACCTACTATGGTGGTCATAAGACTATCACATGCTTAACTTGTTAGAGAAATAGGAAGGAGGTTTGCATGGCTGACCAGGAATGAAACAGGGACAGAGTAATAGGAGATGAGGTCAGTCAGAGAGTTAAAGGGATCCTGTAAGAGCAGCTAGACCATCAACAAGCCTTTGCCTTGTATTCTGAGGGAACGGGCATGCTGTGCAGTACTTTGAGCAGAAAAGGGACATAATCTTACTTACACTTTGAAAGGATCATTCTGGGAGCTCTGTTGAAATTAAAGTGCAAGAGGTAGGGGGGTTGCAAGCAGGGAGGTGGGTTAGGAGAATATTGCAATAATCCAGGCAAGACATGTTGGTAGACAGACCAGATAGTCACAGTGAGTGAAAGTGGTAAGAAGTGGTACGATGATGGATGTATTCTGAACATAAAGCCAATGTGACCTCCTGAGAGATTGGATGAGAAGATGGGAGCAAGAGAGGTGCTGGCCATGTTTCCAAGGCGTTTGCTGTGAACAACTGGAAAGATGGAGTTTTCATCAATTGATACAGGAAGGCTGTGGATGAAACCTGTTTGGAAAGGAAGAATGCAAGTTTAATTCGGGAAATGTTGGGTTTAACATGCATCTAGGGATCCACATGGAAACACTGAGTCCTGAATTTGGAGGAGAGACCTGGTTTGGAGACAAAGATTTGAGAATATAGATGCTATTGAAAGTCACAGAACTGGACAAGATTGTCACAGAAGTGAGTGAAGACTGAGGAGAGAAGAGATCCAAAGACTGAAGTCTGGAGCACTCTGAGAAAAAAAACAAGGAACCAGCTAAGAAATCAGTAAGGTAGAAGAAAAACTAGGAAAATGAGATGTCTTAGAATCCAAGTGAAGAAAATGTGTGAGGAATACAAGTATGTGAGTGTACAATTGTTTCAAATGATATTAAGAGGTTGAGTATTATGGGAACTGAGCATTTTTTAGCAAAGAAATCATCCTTGGGGTTATTGCACATACACAGTTGGTCTAGCGCACTCCCACTTGATATCTGTCGCCATCCAAAGTGTCCTCGTTTGGAAGTACGTATGTGGAAGAAGAGGAGATAGAGACAGTCAGGTGGTAGAGGCCTGCATTATGTCACTGAAGATTATTATGAGGGACAGATTGGAAATTTGGTTGGTTTGGTGTCATATTTGAGAAAAATTATGTGTCCTGGACATGGCCCACATTTTGTATTGGTTCAACAGGGTGATGCCATACATGAAGATGAAAAAACATATGAGAAGGGAGAGATGGAAGGATGATTCTGAAATGATGGCTTCAGTGTTGAGGAAACAGTACATGTACACGTGAATTTATGTAACTTGAGTCTGAACAGGAATGCATTAGAGATTAGAACTAAAAGTCGAAACAAAGAAACAACAATTGAAGCACAGGGATACAATACTGAGTACCAAGAGAAATGGCCAAGAACTGCATCTTACAGTACAAGGAATATTTAAGGGATGAAGTAAGGAGGCTAAGAATGATTAGTTGATGGGAAGAAAACCAGGGCAGTAGTGTCCCTTAAGGTGAAGGAGATTTTCAAGAAGGACATTTCTGAAACCTCTGTGAGCTCAAGAATCAAATTTTCCCTCACCAGTAAGGATATGTGGTTTTTTTAAACTTAGATCCAATTGAGCAAATCTCTGAGACTTTTCCAATCTGAACTTGTCTTTGTTTTGTTTTGTTTTGTTTCTGTTTGGTTTCCTTAATCTTAGGGTCTTTACTTTCTGGCTTGTCACCTAATATCTGATATAGACTTCTCTAACAAGCCATTTTAAGTTGAATTTTCAATGGGATTATCTTCATTGTTTGGCCTAGGCTTCCTAATTGTGTTGTCCATAACTTTCCCCGCTCCAGGATCTCAGTCTTTCAGGGAAATGCCTTGGGCTCCCAGCTGACATTTCCAGAATTTCAGAGCCCCTTGGGCTTGGAGAATGTGAAATCAAGTAAATTAAGGGCCAAGATGTCATTACTAGATTTGTTAATGAATCATTGGTGTGCTTTGCAAGAGAAGTTTCAGAAAACTGCTTTGATGGGAATCCACATGGAGTGTCCTGAAACAATCCCCAAAGGGAGGTCAGGAAGCAGACATAGCATCAGTAGACAACTCTTACAACAAATGTGGTTGATGAAGATCATAGAGATACCAGTAGATTGTTAGAAGTGTTATAAAAAATGGTGGGAAAAGGGTTTCTTTTTTTCGGTCTTGTTTTGGGAGAAGATTTGCTAGTACTTGGAAGCTGAGGGAAAGGAGCTTATAGAAAAGAGTAGGTAATAATTTGGGAAAGAAAATGTATTGTTTGTGAAATGAGGATCTGAGGTACTAGTTCAAGTTGGAAAATTGACAATATCTGAATAAATATGAGTCCAATCATCTACCGCTTAATTCAAAAATATTGCATGAAGCAAACCAAATATAATACTTGGAATTAATTGCCATTTATAGAAAAAGACTGAGAATTTACCTCTCAATTTATGCTTTTATGGAAAAAAAAGTGTTCTTTCTGAGTTCTGACCACAGCTGGCTTTCTTCCAGTTCCTGAAATTCTCTGTGCTTAGAAAACTTTTCCCACAATTCTTTGTCTGATTAGTTCCTGGTCAACCTTCAGAGATGGTTGGATCACTCAATCTTACACATATCCTTAAAGCTCAGTCTTTTTCTTTCATGGCACTTATCATTTGAAAGCTCCAAGCAAGAAGAGACTAAGTACATTTTATTCTCTACCTGTCAATGCCTAGATAGCACTCTTTCCAACACACAACACTTGGTAGGTAACTTCTACAATGAGTGGAAGTAACATCCAAAGAATAAACCCCCAAATCCTGATAATATGTTCTCTGGTATTTTTTATTTTACTGACTCTGGTCATAGTTGTTCTTAATTTAGTCCTTCAATGTTGTGTTTAAATATGTACATTGTTCTTTGTTCTTTCTAGTTAGCCTGTTTTAGAAAAGGTGTTGGGGAAAATTCCAAAAGAAAAATTATAACATTAATCATTAGTGAAGTTAGAAGGAGTTATCTTTATAACAATAATACTTAGTTTGCCTTTGTGTGAGAGACTCGTAAGGTTGAGTGTTTATTTAGGTGAGATTCTTTTGTTAGTTTCTCTTTTTTGAGCATCGTTTTGGAGTTTGGGGAACCGAACACTGGAATATTATTTTGTCTTGGAGAGAAGACCCAAATTCATGTTTTCTCACTAATACTACCCTGGCTATGCATATACCATATAAGAATGCTGTGAAAAGACCCACCTGACACCCACCTTGAGATCGCAGTCTTACAGCTGATGTTTCTTTTCACAGCTTTGTGAACTTGAGAAAAGAAATAATAATCCTGGAATGACTCACTGGCCATTGACATTCTAGTCAAAGTTGAACAGTGCTGATAAAATATGCTGCTTCGGTGTGAAGGGCCAGAACAACATTTAATAAAGAGTAAAACCACAGAATACGTGCACATAGACATGAAAAACATTAACCTTTTGCTACCCAGGAAATCTTTCTGGTAAATGTGAGCTGGTGTATGGGTAGGGAAATGCGTTGTGAAGTGTTACATAAATTGATAATATGAAAATATTTGCACAGTATGTGCTTAGTCTTTGGCAAAAGAAGTTCTCTCTGTAGGAGAGAATTGCACTACAGAGGGAGTTAACTAAATTATGCTACCATATTTTTAGGGATTATTTTGGGAAATACTTTTATTCTGGAAGAAAATGCATCCCGCCCACTCCTAGCCCTCATAATTATTTATTTCAAGCCTCTGCGTTTTCTCAAAGAACAATAGTCCACTGATTCCTATTCAGTGGGTCTTAAAGTTTAGGTTGTTTATTTAATGTTAATGCTGCTAATGAATCATTTAAAACAGATATTTGGAAAAAAGGAAAAGAAGGAAAGTCTAGGGAGAAATGAGCTAGGCATAAGTATATGGGTAATATACTTCATATCAGCAAGACATTATCAGCAAGAATGTGAAAAGAGGGAGGATAGGGAGAGAAAAAGAGAAATCAAATGATTCCTACTATTTTGTTGTATTATCGTAAAATACCCGTAATATTTTATATTTCAAAACCATATCTGTCCACATTCTTGTTTCCCTCACATCTTCATTTTTTTTTCAAACGTGTATAAATCTCTGAGCAAGTGAGAAATTTTGAAGCATTGCTGTGAAAATCAATTGCTCTTGAGTTAGAGTGGGACTCCAGCTAACAGGGAAAATGGAAAAGTTTTAAACTATCAATACGAGTACCAGAGCTTTTTTTGTTTTTGATCTCAATGTGATAAATTATTTCTTTTCTTTTTAAAAATCCAATTTATTTAAACAAAAAAAAAACAGTTTACTCATTTCTCCCACCCACCACCAACCACCGATCTGTTCTCTGTATCTATGAGCTTAGTTTTATGTATATGTGCCACATGTAAGTAAAATCATATGGTATTTGTCTTTCTCTGATTTATCTCACTTAGCATAATACCCCTGAGGTCCATTCATGTCATAAATGGCAAAATGTCATTCCTTTTTATGGCCGAATAATATTTCATTGAATATGTGTGTGTGTGTGTGTGTGTGTGTGTGTGTGTGTGTGTGTGTGTGTATATATATATGTATATACCACATTTTCTTTATTCATTGATCTATTGATGAACACTTAGGTTGTTTCCATATCTTGGCTATTGTAAATAATGCTGCAGTGAACATGGAATGCATACATCTCTTCAAATTAGTGTTTTTATTTTCTTAGAATAAATACCCAGAAGTAGAATTGCAGCATCATATGGTAATTCTATTTTTAATTTTTTGAGGAACCTTCACACTGTTTTCCATAGTGGCCACACCAGTTTATATTCTCACCAACAGTGCATAAAGGTTCCCTTTTCTCCACACCCTTCCCAACACTTGTTATTTTCAATCTTTTTGATCATAGCCAGACAGGTGTGAGGTGCTACCTCATTGTGGTTTTGATATGCATTTCCCTGATGATTAGTGATTTTTGAGCATCTTTTCATGGACCTGATGGCATTTGTATGTCTTCTTTGGAAAACTGTCTATTCAGATTTTTTTGTTTTGTTTTTTGCTATTGAGTTATATGTGTCCTTTATTCATATTGAATATTAGCCCCTTACCAGATGTGCTATTTGCAGATATTTTCTTCCTGTCATTAGGCAGCCTTTTCATTTTGTTGATAGTTTCCTTTGCTGTGCAGAAGCTTTTTAGTTTGGTGTAGTTTCACTTGTTTGTTGCTGCTTTTGTTGCTTTTGCTGTCAGATTCAAAACTTAACTCCATTCTGACACTGTCTACTTGGAGATAATGTCAGGTCCCACAGGTTAAAGGCCCAGTACCAGAAGACTGCCCCCCGCCCTAACTTCAGATGCCAATTGCAGGTAGTAGAGCACCAGGTTCCCCACAACTACTGATCGACTGGCTGTAAACCAGAGGTTCCCATGTACTGTCCCCCTCCATGCCCCCCTGCATGCATTTGGATTCAATAAATTTGCTAGAATGGCTCACAGAACTCAAGGAACATTTTATTTACTAGATCACTGGTTCAATATAAAGGGATGTAACTCAGAAACAGCATGATGGAAGAGATGCATTGGGCAAGGAGTGGGGAAAGGGTGCAGACCTTGCATGCCCTCTCCTTGTGTGCCACTCTCCCCATATCTGCACGTGTTCATCACCCCAGAAGCTTTCTGAATCCCTCCCATCCATCTGGGTTTTTGTGGAGACTTCATTATAGGTTGTTTGAATCATTGGCCACTAGCAATTGATTCATCCTTCAGCCCCATTCCTTTTCCCTCTCCCCAGGGGTCCCAGGGAAGGACTGAAAGTTCTAACCTTCTAATCACATGGTTGGTTCTACTTGCAATCAGCACCCCTACCTTCAGGTGAGGTTCAAAAGTCACTTCATTAACATAACGAAAAAACGTTATATTTCTCCTCATTTAAGAAATTCTAAGGGTTTTAGGAGCTCTGTGCCAGAAATGGGAGGAAGACCAAATATATATTTCTTATTGCAAATCATAATATGACATATATACAATGGCATTATTAGAATATTTATAAATATGGGTGTGCATAAACAGATAAAATCATAGACTAGGAATGGTGATGCTAATAATAATTATTTCTCATTTTCTACAAATGAGTCTCCAATTAATTGATCACAAATAATAGAACCTTAATATTTTCTATTCAAACTACTGCAGTTGTTGTTGTTTTTTTAATTGATCTCTCCACTTATCCTCTATAATCCATTTTAGCACCTAGTTTTTTGAAACTTTAACCATAACTTGAGATTCTGCTGATTCAAACCCTTGATATTTCATTGCATGCAGATTTATATATAAATTTGTTGCATGGTCCAAAGATCCCATATTATCTAAATACCTATCGACTGCTATACCTCCACAGATTTATGCCTTTCAGTATTCTCCTGTCCTGTCCTCCCTCCTCCAGAATATTCCTAAAGCCTTTGCACTCAGCTGTTTCCTCTTTATGGAGCACTTTCTTCTGTCTGAATCACTTGTTATCTAGTCAAAGAGGGTTGTACCCTTCTAAAATTGCCTCATTCTAATCACTCTGTTACGTTTTTCTTCATAGTACTTCCCACTATCATATATTCTCTGCTTATTTATGTTATATTATCTGCTTCTTGTAAGCTTCTCGAGAACAGAAACCTCATCATTTTTTTCCCTGTATCCCAGTGACTCCAGTGACTACAATAGTGCCCATCACATCATATAAGTACTTACTGAACAAATGAGTGAATCTGGGTTTACATTATGGTTAACAGGCTACCTGTTGGATAATTCCACATCCAGATTAGTTGGCAGTATAATCTAAGTTGAAACTGGAAATCAAGGCCAAAAAAATAGGAGGAATAGTTTGGTTTGGATCAAGAGCCAATGGAACATTCCGAATAATTCTAATGGCGTGGTTGTTTTTGTTTTGTTTTTGTTTTAACTTACCAGATACTGAATGTAAGTGGCAGCAGGCCACCGGTCAGTGAAATTGCTTCCAACTTTCCTGCCTTCTTCGGTTTGACATTTCTACAAGTCAGAGGAAAGGAAATAAAAGGATAGGGAGCAATAGTTGAAAAAGAAGGGAAAGAGAACATGGAAGGGCAGAGAGCCAAAAAAGTGGTGAGAAAGGAAATAAGGCATATGTGGAGTGCCCACCCGTTTGCAAGTTTACCATTTGCCCGGAGGTTAGATTACTTATCAGATGAAATACAGCTGAAACTGAATTTTCTCTGTGACTAACCTTCATGGGGGGACGTCTCTGTGTACTTAGTTACTGTTATTATTCAACTTGATTTTTTTCAAGTCATCGTATTTTCTGACTCAAAATTTTCTCAGGCTTTCAACGCACAAAAGAGTTTCTTGAACTAAATAGACAAGATCTGTGGGAAAGCCCACGGCTAATTTAAGTACAGTATATGGAATTTTATCATTCTTGTTTTTTCCTCAAACTCATCATATGAGGGCCTAATGAAGAAAATCTTTTATGTTGACCTCAGAAATATTCATATTTTCTTTTAAACCAAGGGAAATATCTGCATACAAGAGCTTCCGTTAAGATATAATTGCCAACTTAGCACCGGCAATTGCTGAATTTACCAGTTGTAGCAAATTATATTTTTAAAGCAGTGATTTCTTCTGTTTTATGCACAGAGTAAATGTGTAGGTCATGCTCACATAATGTTCAATGAAAATTCTATTCAATTAAAATAATGATAAGAAAATAATGATCTGAATTTTGAACTTTCTTTAAGAACTGTAACATGTAAATAGATTAGTGTTTAACTAAAATTAAATCAACTGTTTAATATTAACTCAAACTAAATGATCTTGAGAAATTGTATGACTTTACAAAATGCCTTCTGAGAAGCAAGGCATGTGATGAATTGATAAGATTGCTAGCATGATGGGTTAATGCACTAGATGGCACTAATTGTATGCCTTTTATGTATTATAAAATCAGATTTAGTGTGAAAAAAGAAAGTACCTCACACTTGAAATGTTTTTATCAGGTATACTTTATGAAATTTCTTTGATATGTTATTTGTAATTTCTTATTACAGCTTCTCAGATCATCAGGAAAAAAGAATTAATTATAACCACTTTGATATTAAGTGAAATTCAAATTGAAAAATATAATTCCTGGATTTTTTTTTTAACCTAAAGAAACTAATTTACTCCAGGCAAGATGCAAAAGTAGTCTAGTACAAAAGGATTAAGTGATTCAATTCAAGGGAAAACTTCTATACCAATTACATGGTTTTCCATGAACTTTACTTATCAAAAAGATTAAAGTCTCAGAAAATAAATAAATTCTTCAGATTTTCTAAACAAAGTCTAAACCTTAAAGCATAATAGAAATTCTGTGCTCTGCAAAATTCTTTCCTTGTGGTTTTTAAATACACAAATGGGCAAAGGGAATAAAATCTTGTTATTAAGGAACAAAGCAAGACTATAAATAAGACAATTTTCAAAATAAGCAGTTTTCAATTAAGTTACCTGGCATTTACAGGCAGACTTAACTATTATTGTAGTAAAAAAAATAAGGGAGGCAAAAATTATTAATACAATTAATGTGTACCTACTTTAAAATATATGAAATATTGATGTTGGGGTCACCAAGTTAATTATGAATCCATTGGGTTTGTTTAAACTTTGATATAATGTAATTTTTTAAGTCAAACAGAAACAGTACCTTTTAAGGTTACAATTTTCCTTGATTAATTTGATCATTACCATAGTATGAAACCATAGATAATATCAAATGCTATATATACTAGTTTTTTCCTGTACATACAGGCCTATGATAAAGCTTATATATTTAGCACAGTAAGAGATTAACAACAACAATAATAAAATAGAACACTTGTAGCAGTATATTGTAATAAAAGTTATGTTAATATGGTCTTGCTCTGTTAACCAAACTGAAAAGCAAGATGGCTACTAAGTGACTAATAGGCAGGTGGCCATACAGTGTAGATATATTGGACAAAGGGATGATTCACACCCTAGGCAGGATAGAGAGGGACAACGTGAGATTTCATCACGCTACTCAGTGGTGCACAACCTAAAACTTATGAATTGTTTGTTTCTGGAATTTTCCATCATATTTTCCAACTGTGGTTGACCATGGGTACTTGAAACCAGGGAAAGAAAAACCACGGATAAGAGGGAATTACTGTATACACACATGCACATGACGAAAATTGAGTGGGATTTTCCAAACATTTTTTTTTATAATTTATTAGTTAAAGGTGTACAAGACAAGGTAATACTTAGACGTTCATCATTTATATCCCTCACACTGTGAACCCCCCTCCCCCCATCCACTATCCCTCCGACCTCGCACTGAGCCATCACATTATATATACAAAATTATAGTTGGCATTCATTAATGTTTAGCTTCTGGTGTACAATGCCATGGTCAGGCATCCACAGTATCCCTGAGGTGGTCTCCCAAATAGGACACATGTCCATCGGATACCCTACAAAATCTTTACAACATTAATGATTATGTTCCCCAAATTAATTTTCAAAAACCCTGAGGCCATTTGTGGTTACCGACTATTTCCTAATCCCTTCACCTTTCCCTTTACCACCCCTTCCCACCCCCCTCCACCCATCTAACAACTCTCAGTTGTGCTCCCCCAGTGGTGCGGCGGTAGGATTTTTGCCTGCCAAGCGCGCGACCCAAGGTTCAATTCCCAGTCGGGGAAATGGTCGCCTTAGTGCTCTACCAAACATTTTCTTTCTTATCAAACATTGGTAAAATCTGTAGATCCATAAGAAGTTTAAAAACTCGTTCTGTACGAAAACTTTCCTTTTTTAAAATTTTCAAGTGAGGTGGAAGTGGTGGCCTTGGCAATGGTGGAGGAAAGGAAGGGTCAGTACGGTGGGAATGATGGCGGAAGGGGAGGGTGAGGAAGGTGGTGAAGATGAGTAATATAGAAGGCCATAATTCAGATGACAATTTAACAGTATCTTTTTGGATCAGAAACCTCTGCTGATATGCTACTCTGACTCCGATTAATATTGGTTCCAAATTAATTCACATTCATTCATGTTAGATTGATTATTTTTTAATTCAAAATAAATAAATGCAAAAGAATGATCATCCTCTTTTGATCTTCCTCACTTCTTCCCTTGCTTTCTTATTCTTTATAATTGCTCAATGATCAGTCTTTTAAAAAGTACCAATTTTCATTTTAATGGTTTTCATTTTGCTAATGATGGGTCTCTGCAAATACAGGGATTTCATTCCATCATTGAAAATGCATGCTACAAAATGTATTATTTTATGAGTTACAGAAATGATAGAATAAATTTTAAAAGGTACTCTGGGTTTGAATGCTACCTAGAAAATCCCTCTAATACTCAGAAAACATACCATGTAATTATTTCCTTCCTCACACTACCATGTATCAGGTTCTTCTTTCCGTGGTGCTACATTAAGTTGAGGTTAACTTCCCAAAATATACAGTAGAGCTTCATAAAGTATCAATTTTCTCTTATTTTAAAGATTGTTTATTTTATATTTATTCTTTTTCAGAAATAAAAATTAAACATTTTTAAGGGATATAATCTCGTGAATTTGAAAGCATTTAATTGTAAGACAAAAGAAATATACTAAACTGGTCTTATAGATTGCCTCAATAGCTCAAACATTTTTGCATTTTGAAACATGTACAGTTACATTATTCAAAGTAATTCATAAAGTTAGAATATATAAGCAAACAAATAGGTTGATCATTCATGTTACTAAGAGAGCCTTTATTATTTAATAAAGGCCTTTGATTTTTTTTAATGATTTCTTTTTTGTGCATAGCATTATTGGCTAAATAGCACAGACATAATTTTAGTTTTCAAAAAATTGTATATTAGGTTAATAGGCCATTTATCATTAGGAAGACATCAATACACATGAACAAATGCAAATTATATGATTTAGGATGAAAGTCAAGGACTAAACAGTATCTATCTTTTTACATAATAACACGTATTGGTTATGGAAAATCATTTTTCTGGATCAAGATGGAAGAACTACATCTCCTTAACTGCCAGTTTTAGAGACAAAATTGGGCATTTTACCATCCCTTTATGCTGAAATTTAAGAATGAAACCTCCATCAATGGCAGACATCTCACTTCCTAATTGACGTTGGCTAGGTTTCTAACTTGGCCATCCATGAGTAAGCAAGAAATTGGAAAACTGGGATGAAAGATGGGGAGAAGGCTTCGTAGGTCAGAGAGTGAGGAGCAGATAACCCATCCTACATTCACGGCAATTATTTCTCAGTCTAACTTTCACTTGCTTACCTTAAGGATAATAGGGAAAAAAAGCCAAAAAGACTACGTTTTTTTGTTGTTGTTATAAAATTTTACCTAGCTCCTATAGCATCATACCAAAAACAGTTACTCTTCATTCACTCCCTAGTAAGTAAGAGGCCCTGGCTCTGTCCTTTATACCCCATCTCCATCTTTTTACAATATCCACATAGGGTAGAAGTTACTTATAATTTACAGATGAGAGATTTAAAGCATTACTAAAGGTGTTACATGGCAGAAGTGAATATTTACATACCAAGTGTCTGAAGTAAGATTAATTTCAATTTGTATAAAAACACTGAGAGTTAGTATTGATTTATAAGATCTATGGCAAGAGGGGAAGCTTCTGGTGTGGGATGTTGGGGTTCAGGATGCTGAATGTAAAACTGGAATAATAGCAGTAGTCATAGCAACAAGGATTACCTATTTCCTTGGAGCGCTACTTTCATTTTTTAGCAACACACACATATGCACACATGCAAAGTCTATTGTTTTTTTAAATTTGTCTAAATCTACCTTCCAATTTAAACTATTACTATTGACATGCTTAATCAGCTCTTTTCATAGATCATCCAAATTTAACTTTTAAGCAAGTTCACATTCCAACTTAATACACCTTTCATATTAGTAAGGTTAAATTACCAAGAGCTTACTTGTTTGCAGTATGAGTTGAAAGTATGAATCAGGATTAATAAGAAGCTGACTGTACGGGGTGGATAGTCAGCAAAAGAGAATCAAAACTTGAAAGGTCTCTGGATCTTCATAGGATTTGTGGACCTGCCCTATAAAACTGGAAGAATGATTATTCAATCTCTGAATGACAGCAAACTGGCTATTTCATTCCTCAGCCCATTAAGATATCCTCTCCTTAGTTATTTTTTCAACTAATCAGTTTTTTAATTCAGTGAGAAAACATAGTAACATTTTCTGTATAATTGTTTCTGTATTGATAAGTTTGGGCTCCTATTATAATTGCCAAATATGATTAATTGAAGTGATATAAGGTATTGAAATAATTTTTAAAAAAGATCACAGAGAAGAAATAATAATAAGACAAAGAAAATAATGGCAACAAAAAAGTAATAGGAATAGTAAAAGAAAACATAAAAATCTTCATGTGTGATATATCAACCTAAGAAAATAAATATATGTCTACACATAGACATATACATAAAAATGGCCAATGTTAATATTGCTTTTAAAATGGTTACAGAGATCAGGAAAATGTACTTCCTTGTATATGTTTATGTATTTTTGGAGTTTCCTTTTGTAATGAGCATGTGTCATGTATCTAATCAGAAAAAAATCCATAATTTTTATTGTGAAAATAAAAAGTTGTAATTAATGTTTTTGTATAACTTAATATTTTTATCATCTTAATTTTAAACTATCTTAAATACTTATTGTTCCAAGTTGGAATTATTATCACAGTGTCACCCTTCAACATACTGTATATTTGCTGCTGTGGTTTGCATTTAAAAATCAATCATCTGTTAGGTTGGTGCAAAAGTATTTGCGGTTTAAAAGGTTGAAAATAATTGCAAAAACCACCATTACTTTTGCACCAACCTAATAAAAGCATTGCTGTAAATCTTAAAAGTTCTCATCACAAGAAAAAAAAAGTTCTGTAACAACGTACGGTGCTAACTAGACTTACTGTGGTGATCATTCCACAATATATACAAATATTGAATCATTATGTTGTACACCTGAAACTAATATATGTTATGTGTCAGTTATATCTCAATAATAAAAAGAAATTTAATAATGTAATTCATCCCTGTTTAAAAAAAATTTTTTTAAAGCATCGGCGAATGCTATAGTATCATTGAAAAGTGTTGATAGGTCAGAGAGTGAGGAGCAGGTAACACTGGAAGTGTCATATTAGATTTCACAAGTAGGTCATTTATGTAGTTGGAAGAAAAGGCTTTTGCTCTCTGAAAACTTCCTTTTTTTGGAAATGGAAAGGAAGAAAGAATGTTATATCTCCCAGCCAAACTACCACTTTTCGGACTTTTACAATACTTTAGAATCTAATCGAGATACTTTAGTATTACACTGTTTATAACCTGTCTTTTCCATGTGTGTTTGTCTTTCCTCCTCATACAAAATGTATTTTTTTAAGTAGTTACCATATCCACATCACCTGCCTACCATCAGGTGAAGCAACTTGTTAATTTAATTAAATTACTAATATTCTGGGGTTTTTTAATAGTATTTTATTTCCATGTATTTGCCATATGAAAAGAAATTGTGCAGAAGCCTGCTTTGTCCTCTCTTCTCCTTCTTTCCTTCACCTGTCTATTAAAAGACCCTTGGGAAGTGAGGAGATTTAATCAGAAATGCATTATATAATAGGTAGGAAAACATACATACATTATCATTTCTCTCATAGAATACCCCAAAATAAAAAACAAATGACCCCCTTCCTTCCATTATTGCTTCCCTGGAGGCCATTCTCACCTCAACAGCCAGAACGATGGGCCAAATTTGCCCTGAACTCTGTTTTTGTAAATAAAGTTTTATTGGAACACAGCTATATTGATTTCTTTACACTGGTTTATAGCTGCTTTCATGTACCAGTGAGTAGTTCCAACAGAGACCACATGGAACACAAAGCCTAAATATTTACTATCTGGCTGTTGACAGAAAATGTTTTTCAATTCCTGTCTTAAACCATAAGTCATATCAAGTTTGTCTTGTGCTCAAAAGCCTGCAATGGCTTCTCATGCTCCTCAAGTAAAAGCTCAAGCTTTTGCAATGCCCATTATGTCCTAAATGGCCTGTCCTGCCCTAATGCTCTGGCTCATCTTCTCATTGCTTCCTCTCCTTCACTCCAGCCATGCGACCTTCTGGCACACATCAACCAAACTCTTGCTGTAGGGACTTTTTCTGAGCTATTCCTTCTACATGGAAAGTTTCCTCCCTAGATTTCTACAGCGGACATCGTCACCTGTGCCACGCACTTGCTCTGTGTCACTCTCTAAATAAGGCTAACCAGGACACGCAATTCAAAATCTCCCCCCTTTGCTTATTTCACCTCCCAGAGTACCTGGCCATGCTGTATGTTTTCCTCCACAGCCTCTATCACTTTCTAACATGCCTAATGAATTAACTTGTCTTTACTTATAAATTCATTTGCTCATTATTTATCTCTTCTCCCTAAAATAGAAGGTCCTCAAGGGCCGAACTATTTGGGCTCTTTGTGCATCAGTGTATTCTGAATGGCTAGTGGTCGGCACCCAATACGGTCATGAAAAATAAAGAAGCATTTGCACAACAGTGTCAAAAGTTGGACCGTTTTCTGCCATGAACTAATTCTGCCACCTTGGAAAAACAAACTTTGAAGGGCACTAGTTTCTTTATCTTAAGTAAAAATTGAGAGATTTGCTAAGTTTCTTTTAAGCACTTCAATTCTTTGATTTTCTGATCATCAGTAAAATATAAATGCACTAAATGCATTTGTGAACTTCTGGATCTGTTTTTTATTGAGACTATAACCCCGATAGTGAAACAAAAATACCAAATAAAACAAATATCTTAAGAGTAAAAGCTATTTCTTGAAGTATAATAACTTATGTAATTGTTTCAGTAGCATCTGATTGGAAACTGATAATTTCTATTAATGAGGAAAAACAAATATTTATTTGGTGGTAGGAAAGATGGCCAAATATATTTGTTCAAATATTTCTACAGGCTACTTGCCACTTTCCTTATTTTATTCACTACTAATTTACCTTATATGAAATGTTTATTTTTTTTAATTTTTAAATATTCTCTAGAAAATAGTTTTCTACAAATACAAAGTCATTAATATATTATATTACAACTTATATGTTCATTTTAGATCTTTTATTAAAAACACAATATAGGTTCTTTGATATGCTCTAAACCCATTATTCAGTGTTCAAATTAGCAAATATCTATTACACAGAGATACCGTCATTATATCTGTTATGATATAGATGTTTTATTTATTTCATAAATATTTACTAAGTGCTTACAATGTGGAAAGTACAGTGTTTTGTTCTGAGAACTAAATAGTAAGCTTATCTGTCTTCTAAAATATATAAAACATTTCTTGGTATACCAGGAAGTCTAGCACTCAGGAAACGCCTTTAGTTCTCCTCTTACTTATAGATCTTTATAATATTCTCAAGTAACTAAGAACATCATTAAACTGGACAGGACCCCAGAAATAGCCTAGGTGTATTTCCAGTTATTAAGATCAGGAAACTCTGGCCCAGATATTCAGTATGGATTTTCCAAGGTCATATATTTAATTAGTGCTGGACAAAGAATGAGAATATAAAACTCCTGTGGTCAGTTAAGTGAAAAACTCTCCCATCTCCTTAAGTGACCAGGTATTGAATATAAAGCATGCAGATGAACAAATGTATGTGTGTGTGCTCTCCCAAACTCTGTGTGCAAAGAATCATAAATTACACACACAACAAACTTTTTTTTATTAGTTATTCTTCATAATTTTGTCTTCATTCTTCATTACAGATTTGGTAAGTGTCTATGCGACATAATTCTGCAATTTACTTCTGATTTAGCATGTTGAGTTGACTCATAGTCAAAATGTAAATAGGACTATGGTCTTCAAAACAGCATATTTTCTATGTAGGTCACAGATTATATAGTGAAAAGGCCATTTAAAAAAGTGATGTTACTAAAAGCATGGCAATGATGACAAACCTCATTGTTTTTGTGATAAGGAGACACTTGACATTGTGTTCTGTTACCAGTATAGACAGACCCAACTAGGAGATGCTCCAGGCCCTGTATTGGAGATATATTGATAACTATATCATAGTAGAAGCTTTAAAAATTCACTCGTGTCACTACTAGAAAAATTCATTGCAATCAAAGTAATTTCTATAAACTATTGGAAGCAGTTTATTTTCCAGAAGTTGCTGCGAAAAGTAACGTTTGAATCACCCATCTTCCAGTTCTCCCCACAGAATCTTTCACTCCTTAACCTTATTTCGCCACCTGCCTTTTATTTCACAGTTCTATATACTCCCCATGGTTCTTTCTTCTCCCCTTAAAAAAAAAAAATCATACATACTAAAGAACACACATCAAGCATAAGGCCTAGATACCTAACAATGAATCTCTTTAAAAATCGATAGTTTCCTTCAACTTTATGTGAACAGTTGTAGTGTGTGATTACCTACATATTGCTGTCATCCGAACAGAATTCCAAAATACTTAGTTTTGAAAAAAAATGCCATTTGGCAAAACCCATTTGCTCATGAAAAGTAATTGTGGTCAGACATATTTAGCTTATATTACTGGCATTCATCTTAAAGTTCTGTAAATATTTATAGTGAATTTAAATGCATGTAAATACTGTATACCGTTTCAGCAGTTTAATGGGATTCATTTATAGGACATGAAAAAAATGGACTAAGCTGCCACAGTTCAAAGAACTGAAGATATTTTCCATTTATTTCCAAATGTGTATGTTTCAGAATAGTAAAGTCCACATGGAAAGAGAATGTGTGTTTGCCTCTATGCAGAATGTGCTTTAATGCACAGTTTTTAGATGTAGGTATTTAAATGGGATTCAAAATTGGGAACTTGGAATCGGGGTTGAAACAACTTTCCTGTCCTTGGCATTTTAATGAAAAAAAGAAGATAAATAGTACTGACTTTTTGGACCATAATATTGTCCTATTTTTCACTTAATTTTGCCTGTAGTGTGAAAATAGTCTTAGAGACTAGTCATAAACATACACATGAATCAACATACATGTATAAAAATATACATATTCATTCTTGAATAAATTGTGATAAACCTTTGATCAGTAATTTGAGAAATATTTTAGTTTGCAAATTAAATTAATCAAAATAGCGAATATTTTGATGAGAACATCTTAACATGAGCTTTGCAGTCCTGGTTTTCTGACTGTGTCCTATTTCTATATGAACATCAGAAAGTACACAATTTTAGAAGAGAAGATATTATTTAAATGACTGGAAAAATATGTAACAGGGCTATCAGAATTGAATAGGTTACCTCATATAGCAACAAGATAAATAAAAATGTTTTATTTAGTGTAGGGCTTTTTTATCCAATACAGTATATTTATATATAACATATTGCTAATTCTCACCAAAAAAAACACACATACAATTAGCATTATTATACCCAGGTCATAAATGAGAAAAAGGAGACCTACACAGATTCGGTAATTGTTTGAAGATCTCACATCTAAAAAATAGTAATTTAGCTACTAATTATGATTTTTAAGTCCTGCACACAGTCCTTTTCTACCCAACTACTTGATATTCAAAAATATTTCAAGGGAAAGATTTGGAGGACAATCAAAGTGTAAACAAGATGGACTTTTCTATGATGAAGTAGAGGACATCAACAAAAAATTTTGTTGGGAAAAGTCCTATAAGCCAGGTCTTGTGCTAGTTACGTATCTAAATGAGATACAGAGAATCTGATGTCAAATGTACTCAGAATCCATGGGAAAACTAATACATCTATAATTAGCAATAATATGTGACAACTGCTAAATTAGCATCATAAATAAATGACAGAAATACCAAGAAAGTAAAAGTAAATTGGATGATGAGAGTGGAAGTAAGTTGGGCTGCTGAGGCTCTGAGAATTTCCTGGACAACACATGGATTTTAGATTACTAAAGAGCAATTATTAAGCATAACATTAATATGGCCATTAAATTGGTCTATTTAAACTAGGCAGTTATAAATAAATTAACCAGTATTTTAGAAATTATAGAAATTGAAGTTTTACATCTAGCATCCAGAAATACAGAATCTTTACTACAATATTTTTTGCAGATAGAGTTGAAACTTTTCTTTGTTTAAGTGAATCTAAAATTTTCCTGTAAAGCTTCTAAAATTGTTTTCACATTTAGAATTTCTGTTCCTTGCAAGATGTGGTGTGTGTGTGTGTGTGTGTGTGTGTGTGTGTGTGTGTGTGTTTGAGAGAGAGAGAGAGAGAGAGAGAGAAATGAAAAGAACCATAGTTTTTTCTGATCTACTCTAATTCTTGTTCTAATACCTACCATTTTCCACTAATAAATAAATCCCTTTAATTTTTATGGTGGTTTGTCCATGTATTTATAGGTTATGATCTCGAAAGTCAATTGAAAGTCTCCGTGTTAAAGTATTTGGACCCATGTATCCATGTGTATAGAAGGCAAGGCTAAGTTTCAGCAATGTGCAGGAGGGGGTCCCAGTGGGCACAGTGGGTGGCGGTTAATTCTTTCTAACATGTGCAGGATGGGTTCTGCTCTTGTCCACGGCTCCAGACATCCAAAACATTGCATTTTCTCTGTCAATCCTATTGTGCCAAGTCAATACTGCAAGCCACTATTTATTTTAAAAAGTTGATAATGACGGGAGCCATGGGAAGTGCTTTCCAGTGATAAATACCCTTGAAAAATAGCATTTCCCTCTTTGCCATTTTTGTCTTTTTAGTATTACATAATAGCAGGCATATTCTAAGGAAAGAAAATGGCTAGGTGTTTGTAATATATGTCACTCACTGTTTCCATTCCCATCATGGTATGGCATGTTTAATTTCTAAACTCTAAGTGCTTAATGACTACTGGTTATTTTCTCTTCTCTACAAACATTACCTGTTCAGTTGCAGTTCATGGAATTCTGCCCATACAATAAACAGTAATATAGGAACCCCCCTCAGGGGATTCTCCCTTTCTTGGTTGAACAGATAATTTCTAAGTTACCCTTTCACTTAAAGATACTAGGATTTTATTTGAATGCCAGGGCTGCCCAATTTGGGTTTACAAAGCTTTTTAATTTCAGTTAGCATTCTGTAATAATTCCTTTTAGCAAAGTATGTCCTTACTTCAATACTCATGTCCACTCCTACCATCCAAATGCTCTCAGAGTTACTAATAGAAGTACTATTTGACAGAATATGACATTAATGGAGAGAAGACTGCTCTCAGGAAAGAGAGCTTCTAAACAAGACTGGAGGAAAAGAATGTAAGAATAGTAGGACCAAACAGGAAATTATATCTAAATTTTAATGCTATCCTTGAATGTACTAGTCTTATAATTCAGTAAGCTACGCACAGATCTCATTTTGTAACATAAATATGTGCTCAAATGTTGTGCGTAAGTAGCCATTTCAATATTAATAACTTTGAATGGGAAAAAAATGATCTCTGATTTTAGAAATTCTAAGGTTGCTTCTTCGATATAGGAGAGAATTCCTTTATGTTGATAATTTCTATCAACATTTTAATTTAAAATGGTAAGTTTTTCTCTGCATTAAATATCCTGTACATGAAAAATATCTGTTCTATATCAAGTTGTTAAACAATGAACTACATGTATTGTCAAGTATAAAATTAAACAATATTAAAACTGGAGTCATTCTTCTGTATCTTCTGGCTGTGACTAGTTTAGAAGATGATATTTAGGCCATGTTCTATTTTACTGTAATAAAACAGAAACGTATTCCAAATTCTATTGTTCAGAAAGCACCATTCCCAAAAAAAACAAGCTAATCACTCATACTTTGCGATGCATTTATTTATCTAAGGTGGCCCACAAAATCTCCCCAAATACATTTCATGACTATAGGTATGACAATTAAAATTGATAAGCACATCAGGATAAGAAAGACACTGTTAAATTTGAACTGAGATATCCAGAGAAATATTTGGTATCTAGAATAATTATAGTCATGCAAATGTCTTTGATAGATGTAGTCCTTCTTTGTTTAAACCAAAGGCTCTGCCCCAAGTTACAGGCTCATCCTTACTGTACTCTTCACTTTCTGGGGATTTCCTTATCACTAGTGACAGCCACTGACAAAAGATGAAGTCTAAACAGAGATAATATTTAAAAACAGATTTAATAAAACTAAGAGTGTACTCTTGTTAAAGGAGCTATTTGATAAACAGAGCACAAGGAACGTTCACAGGAAGTAGCTGAAAGGGTTTTGTTTTTTTTGTGTGTGTGTTTTTTTTAGCTCATTATCTGATATTGAGTCTAGAAGGATTAATGCAGACTTTTTGGTATGTCATGTACATTTTGATTGCAGTGATTATTAGGACTGTGATTAAATGACCCCACACAAAGCAATAGGAAGAAAAAAACACACAGCTTTCTCTCTGACTTATATTTCATCTATTGTTGTGGTTTCTATGCTTTAAATGTGTCACAACTATCTTATAAATATGTTTCAGTTTTCTGAACCATTTCCACCAAAATTGGATTAATATATTGCAGGTATTTTTATTATTTTACCTTGACATAGTCAACTATGTAATCCTCTTGGCATAAAATGTTTTTATATGAAAAAATGATTTAGTAGCAAAATGCATAAATTGAATATTTTTCAGAGGAAATGAATTGTTTGGCATTGTATTCCATAAGGTTATTTTGAGATAAGATTTGGGAAGTATACTCATTGAAATGAAAAACATGATTGAAAATAATTTTGTAGAAAATGTTAATTCACTCTAGTCTATTTTATATATAAACTCAGATAAAAATATAAGAATAATGAACTCTGTTACAAATACAAATATCAGTAATGCTCATCATTGGTTTTATTATGTAGTTTGATTTCCACCAGATAGATTTCCAGAGACATATATGTGTACACATTAATCGACCTGTTAATATAATTAGCCATATTCTGCGAACTTTTTTCTTTAGGATTTAGAAAAATAAGATTTAATACATTTTCTATAGAAATTCTGTTTTAATTAAGTTCTAATACTATTATTATTCAGAGACAAATATTTCACTTAATAAATTTATTCATTGGAAGTATTTGGAATAATTGGATTGAGGAAGGAGGACAATAATTAGTTGAATATAAGAAAAGACAGAACGCTTCACAATTTAAAAAAAAAAATTCTAACAATTTTATTTATTTATTGCTTCAGACTTGTTGGTTTGGTATTATATAGAAACTACAGTGTATGACTCACAAAATGATAATGCTGCTCGAAGGACATTGGATAATATGTGGGAAAGAGTTGAAGCATCAGTGTTAGGAATCCACTTAAGTCCAGAACAGATTAGTACCTTAAATATGATATCAAATGCATGTTCCAATTGATATATTAGACAATCGAAATTAAAAACTCTTGCTCTTTGAAGGACAATATTAGGAGAATGAAGAAACAAGCTACAGACTAGGAGAATGGTTTTACAAAGCTTATATCTGATAAAGGACTTGTATTCATAATATATAAAATACATAAAGAAAGCCAAAATTCAATAATATGAAAAAACAAACTCAACTAAATGGGCTAAAATTTGAACAGACACTTAAACAAAGAAAGTATAGAGGTTACAAATAAACACAGGGGAAATGTAAAATTATAAGTCACTTGGGAAGTGTAAAATAAAACAGCAAGATTTAGCTACAGAGGTGGAATGCCTAAAATTTAAAATATTAATCATACCAAATGTAGGCAAGAATGAGGAGTAACAACGTTTCTACACTGCAAATGGAATGTAAAATGCTACAAACACTTTGGAAAAACAGTTGTCCATTTCTTTAAAATATTAACATATATGACCTATGATACAGTCATTTCACTCTCGAGTGTTTACCCTAGAGACCATGTCCATACATATTGTTTCAAATAAATGTTCATGGTGGTTTTAAGGGTAAGAGCCAAAAAGTGGGAACAACCAAATTGTTCACCAAAACGTAAAAGGATTAAAAATCATTGCATGTAGTCATTCACATAATGAGAGTGTATCCAACGATAAGAACTATTGAAACACATCACAGCATGGATGAATCATAAGGTAATCGTGCTGAATGAAAGAAGCCATACAACAGAGCGTATACATACGGGATGATTCCATTTATATAAGTCTCTAGAAGTTGTAGACAATGTGCAGTGATCAGAAGACCAGTGTTTGCCTGGGAACGAGAGAGGCAGATAGATATTCTAAAGGGCATGAGGGGACTTTGGGGCTGATAGATGTGTTCACTATGTTGATATGGTCATGATTTTATGGTGAGATATACCTTTTTTTCCTGAAAATAGGACCTACCCTGAAAATAAGACCCAGTTAAGATTGTCAGCCAGATGGATGCATTTAGTACGTTATAATGATGTTCCAGAAGAAGATGACAGGACTGTATTTAAATAAATGTAGATTGCCGTACATGAAAAAATAAGACATCCCCTGCAAATAAGCCCTAATGCATCTTTTGGAGCAAAAATTAATACAAGACCCAGTCTTATTTTGGGGAAATACAGTATAAGACCTGGTTTTATTTTGGGGGAAACACGGTGTATGGTTGATCCTTAGGTGCGCTGAACCCTGGACAGTCAAAAATCTACATATAATTTTTGACTCCCCCAAAACTTAACTACAGTCATTCCTTGGTATCTGGGTGGGGAGGATCTGGAACAGATACTAAAATCCACAGATGTTCAAGTCCCTTATATAAAATGGCATAGATCAATGAATACAATCTGTCCTCTGCATCCAAACCACAGGTAGAAAATACTATTTTCTATCCTTGGTTGAATCTGCAGATGTGAAACCCAGGATGCAGAGGGCAGATTTATATTTATTGAAACAATCTGCATATCAGTGAAATCAATGAAATCTCAACTTTTTCTGTCTGACTTATATCACTTAGTATAATAATCTCAAGATCCATCCATGTTTTCACAAATGGCACTATTTCATCTATGGCAGAGTAGTATTCCGTTGTGTATATGTACCACATCTTCTTTATCCAGTCATCTATCGAAGGACACTTTTGTTGTTTTTATGTCTTGGCCACCATAAATAAAGCTGTACTGATATGTGGGACATAAAACTGCAAACGACAAAGGAACAAGACAAGCAAATAAAGAAACAAAACCTCATAGACACAGACAACAGTTTAGTTGTTACCAGAGGGTAAGGGAGGAGGTGGGTGGTAGATGAGGGTATAAGGGATCAAATATATGGTGATGGAAGGAGAACTGACTCTGGGTGGTGAACACACATGTGATATACAGATGATGTATTACAGAATTGTACACCTGAAATCTATGTAACTTTGCTAACCATTGTCACCCCAATAGACTTTAATTTTTAAAAAATCTGCATATAAGTGAACCTGGACAGTTGAAACCCATGTTGGTCAGAGGTCACTGGTATATATTGTTAAATTTACTAAACTTTTCAGTTTAAATATGTACAACTTATTGTATGTCCATTTTCCTCAATAATAAATACCATGTATACACCATATCTATAGTGAATACAAAATACAAAGGGTTATTGTGTAATTTCTAAAAGAGAGCAATCATAAAAGAGAACGAGGAATTGGGCTAATTTGAGCATGTGGGTTCTTAAGGTAAAGCATTTGTTAGTAGAGATCATAGCTTTGTGTCCCCAATTGCTTATCTAGTTTTGGTTTGTAGTAAACAATAGAGAAAACTCTAAACCTCAGCAGCTCACTTTTCAAAGAAAACATAACACCTGCAAGTTATAGGTCCTAGAGGCATAAGAACTGCATATAAATTCAGGCTGCACCACTTGATAAACACGTAACTGCTCAGTTTACTTACTTTTTTAACCTTAGTTTTCTCATTAGTAAACTGTCTTAACAGCATGAGTTTGCAATCTGTAAAGGTAGCTTGAAGCCCTCAGCATGCACACAGGCACCTCTACAAAATTCTCAGAGGGACTTCTCTTCCCTCTCATCAGCTCTGTTGGGAAGATTAATCAGGGGTGCTGGAGAGAAGGAGGTCATGGCAGCCAGAGTTGGCAAAAAGACTTATGCAGACAGGGTGGTGGGAGAAAGCCTCTTGAGGCAAAAGCATTTCAAAAGAGAGACTCATGAATACAGTGAGGGATTAAACTATGGGGAAATTTGGGGGTGTGGTGGGGGTGGGAGTGGGGATGGGGGACTTTTAAAATGGAAATAGCAAGTGCATAGGTGACTATAAACTGGGCTTCTTGACCAATGAAGTCAAGCGTGTTGTGAGTGGCTGGATGTGAAAGAGGCCCGCAGTTGTTAGATCACGTTGGCCCTTGTAGGACTCTGTAAGGCATGTAAAAAGTTTCACTTATTACTTGTTGAATTCCAAGTATGTAGGCAAGCTATTAAAAGTTGTAAGCAGGACAGGGATTTAATTTTCATGTTTACAAGTATACCTTGGCTGCTCTGTAGGTGATAAATTATGAGAATGCAAGAATCTCAACAGGGAGACCAGTACTTTGGAGGGTCTCTCTCTACCAAGAAATGGCTGTCTCTTGCTACAAAGTTTGAAATGTCTTCTCCAGGAAAAACGGTACAGAACTTGTTCTGAAAATTTGTCAGTTCACCTTTCCATAAAAATGTTATCTTTATTCTGGTAAGTTCTGTTAAGCACTTGAGGCCATTTCTTTATAAATTGCACACATGCGTTATTTAAGAAATGACATTTTATAATATAAAATAAGATTTACATATTAATTAGTATAATAATGTAATATAAAAAGAATACCTATGTTTTAAACAAATAAATAATTAAAGGGAGAGGGAACTAAAGTATGAGATAAACAAACCAGGGCAATAACCATCCAGGCTGAAAGATGAAAGGAGATACATTGATATATAAATGTAGAAAGGACAGAGATTTCTTTTCCAAATCCTAGATGTGATCATTAAAACATCAAAGATAACTATATTTATAGGGCAAATAAGATACACCATTTGGCTAGTAAACTTACAGCGTTCATTACAGACTGCAAATATAAGTAAAATCAATTGAGAATTAGCTATGTGACATATGATGAAAGCAGCTTCCTATTAAATTCTCCAGCAATACACATGCACCGGCAGGGGTGAAAGTCTGAGCATTCTCAGTTATGGTACGGGGGGATGTGCAGTGTGGCAGCAGTAAGGGAGAAAAGCAGAGGTGAGAGGGCAGAGGCCAGGGTACAGAGATTAACCGTTTTAAGAGAGTTGGACTTTATCTTCAGAGTAAAGGGAAACTTTTACAAGTTTGGTCTGCCTTTTTCTCTTCTTCTTTCTTAATGGGAGAGTGGTTTATTTATTTATTTATTTATTTTTTTGATAGGAGAAAATGTGAATTTGGACCTGTTCATTTAATTCAAAAATCCTATTCACTCTGACCCTGGAAAATAAGACCCTGGAAGACATGTAGAATAAATGAAAATAAGAACTGCTTTTTTAAAGTTAAATAAACCTAGATTCATTAATATGGGTCAAAGGTACATACACAGATTTAGAAAAAGTTAGAGAAATAAAATAATGGGGAAAAATGTGTTCATCAAAGTTAGCAAGCACGATTTTGTCGATGTTGTAGGCTTGGTATCTTACTGGAGAAGTAATTATGACCTTTCTCTGGACTAATAAAATGTGGATCTGATCTAAGATTTCAGTTCTGCCTTTCCTTAAATGGTCAGTCCTTACCCCCGGTCCCATGGAGGGCATCCACAAGTCCCTCCTTTTCCTTCAATAATCTTTGTGCTTTTGAGACATCACTTTGAATCCATATTACCTTTAACTAATATACACTCATATTCACATTCATGCTCAATTAAAAACAATCCTCAACATTCACTAGATTTTTCACAAATTTCTGGAAAAAGAATCGGTGATATTATTTGTTTGTTGCTGCTACTATACACATGAACTTATGTATAAATGAAAAGATAGATTAGGGTTCCATAAAATTCATTACACAGTTATATCCTAGCATTTGCTCCTATCTGTCTGGATGCCTTCTATGGCTCTCTTTAAAATTTGCCAAAGAAAACACATATATTTCCCTTCAGTTAAAGCATCAAAGCTCCCACACAGAAACCCATTCCCATGGAACCCAAATAAAAACATAAAGAAGACTGTTGGTAGACTAAATACATTCCGTGTCTTTTCCAGGTTTCTATTTAAACACACAGTTCGATTTTCACTTGGTTGACTCTCTTCTCTATTAAGCCCTGGGCACATGGACCAGGACGTACTTTTATGGCTTTGCAATAGCAATGATGACAGCTAAGGTTAAACAGGCTCCCATTAGATCCAGCAGCGCCAGCAGAAGCTCATTACACAGATTATTTTATTGGAATACCAGGAAATGGACACTAACAGAATCTTGCTTAGTACCAGCACTTGAGACATAACAGGCACTTAATAATTGCTTGTTGCATTATGACTGAATGATCCCTAAATTGGTTATATAGTCCATGGTCTGACCCAAAGGAGGCTGGGAACGATAGCTGACAAAAATGCAAAGCTAAATCCTGTTTTAGTGTTTAGTTTGTCGTCGCTTTCAAACCTGGATTTGTGTGGATCCTGACTACTTACAATTTGGAGTGACTAAAGTTATTAAGCAAAAATTGTGCAGTATTAATTTATATATCAAGGTGTTATTATGTTTTTAACATTTAACTAAGCTATCAAATGGCATTTGCTTTCTTATATTCTTCACTTTTTAAAAATTTATTTAAAGATGGACTGTGCCTAAGAGGCCTTTTAAATATTATGACGAACATAACTCCTAAGGTGAAGAAACTGGCAAAAATGTTAAGTACGTACATGGTCATCTAAGGTACGTAAAGTCATACCATGAGTATCCGTAAAATGAATGTTTGAGAAGAAACTTTATTTTTTAATATATTTTTTCCCTCAGTTCTAGAGCATTAAATGTGGTTTAATTTATAGGTTTTTTTTTTTTTTTTTTTTTTTTTTTACTGACTTAAGGAATGAGGGATTGTCTAATTATCCCTATGAAATAAAAATCATGTGACAATTGTCATCGTACAGTTCAATAGTCATATGTGGGGCACTGACACAGGATGGGACAGATAAAGTTATGTAGGATGTAACACAGAGATTAATGAATTCCAGGAACTGGGGCATCTTTCCAAGGTTGAATTGTGTTGGTCTCAGTTTGCTACAAGGCAGAGCAAGGTTCTTCTCATAAATGCAGTTTGGGACCTAAAAGAGAACACTCATTACAGACACAGAACCACATAGTTCCAGAAGAAGAGAGATATTCCAAGGGAAACAGAAAGTTTTACTCGGCATTGGTGTCTCTTTATGTTGTGTGCAATTCATGGCAAATATATAGAAATTGTTGAGTTCCTAATGCTCAAAGGAGCAAATGATACATGAATGCAGACAAAGCCAGACATGAAGAAATCTGCAATTGTGATTACAAAGACTAGTTCACTGCAAGCCCCAGAGAAACATCCACATTTGCAGAAATCCCCAAGTGTTGTGGATGCAGGCTGTGCCTGAACTCATCCAAGGAAGCCTCACATTCACCATCTTTTTCTTTTGTATTCATATTGATGTATGTATTATTGTTTTTGTCATATCGACATATTTATTACTCTCTACTGATATATTTATTACTAATTTTCTGCCTTCACTATCCTTTTTCTTAACCCACTCTTTTCACCTACTTTTTTTTAAATTTATTGGGTTGACAATTGTTAGTAAAGTTGCATAGATTTCAGGTGTATGTACAATTCTGTAATACATCATCTATAAATCCCATTGTGTGTTCACCACCCAGAGTCAGTTCTCCTTCCATCACCATATATTTGATCCCCCTTACCCTCATCTCCCACCCCAATCCCCTTACCCTCTGGTAACCACTAAACTATTGTCTGTGTCTCTGAGTTTTTGTTTCTCAGTTGTTTGCCTTGTCCTTTTGATGTTTGTGGTTTATATACCACATATCGGTGAAATCATAGGGTTCTCTGCTTTTTCTGTCTGACTTATTTCGCTTAGCATTATACTCTCAAGATCCATCCATGTTGTCACAATGTTCCTATATCATCTTTTCTTACTGCCAAATAGTATTCCATTGTGTATATATACCACAACTTCTTTATCCATTCACCTATCGAAGAACATTTTGGTTGTTTCCATGTCTTGGCCACCGTAAACAAAGCTGCAATGAACATTGGAGCACACGTGTCTTCATGTATAAATGTTTTCAGATTTTTTGGGTAGATACCCAGGAGAGGGATTGCTGGGTCACATGGTAATTCTATTCGTAATTTTTTGAGGAACCTCCACACTGCCTTCCATAGCGGCTGTACCAGTCTGCATTCCCACCAACAGTGTATGAGGGTTCCTTTTTCTCCACAGCCTCTCCAACACTTGTTGCTATTTGTCTTGTTGATGATAGCCATTCTGACTGGGGTGAGGTGATATCTCATTGTGGTTTTTATTTGCATTTCTCTGATGATTAGTGATATTGAGCATTTTTTCATGTTTCTTTGCCATTTGTATGTCCTCTTTGGAGAAATGTCTCTTCAGGTCCTCTGCCCATTTTTCAATTGGGTTGTTTGTTTTTTTGTTGTTGAGTTTCATGAGTTCCTTGTATATTTTGGATATTAGCCCCTTATCGGAGGAACTGTTTGCAAAAATCTTCTCAGATTCAGTTGGTTGCCTCTTTATTTTGTCGATGGTTTCTTTTGCTGTGCAGAGGCTTTTAAGTTTCATATAGTCCCATTCGTTTATTTTAGCTTTTACTTCCATTGCCTTTGGAGTCAAATTCATAAAATGCTCTTTGAACTCAAGGTCCATAAATTTCGTACCTATGTTTTCTTCTATGCAGTTTATTGTGTCAGGTCTTATGCTTAAGTCTTTGATCCATTTTGAATTAAATTTGGTACATGGTGACAGATACCAGTCCAGTTTCATTCTTTTGCACGTGGCTATCCAATTCTCCCAGCCCCATTTATTGAAGAGGCTGTCTTTCCTCCATTGTATGTTTTTAGCTTCTTTGTCAAAAATTATCTGTCCATATTTATGCGGGTTTTTTTCTGCCAATACCATGCTGTTTCGATTATTGTAGCCCTGTAGTACAAGCTAAAGTCAGGGAGTGTGATACTTCCAGTATTGTTCTTTTTTCTTAAGATTGCTTTGGCTATTCGGGGTCTTTTGTGATTCCAAAAAATCTGATGATTTTTTGTTCTATTTCTTTAAAAACTGCCATTGGGATTTTGATGGGGATTGCATTAAATCTGTATAATACTTTGGGTAATATGGCCATTTTAACTATGTTGATTCTTCCAATCCACGAGCACAGTGTCTTTCCATTTCTTTTTGTATTCTTCACTTTCTTTCAAATATGTCTTATAGTCTTCAGCATATAGGTCCTTCACATCCTTGGTTAAGTTTATTCCTAGGTATTTTATTCTTTTTGCTGCAATTGCAAAGTGAATTGTTTTCTGTATTTCTTTTTCTGAGATTTCATTGTTAGTATATAGGAATGAAATGGACTTTTGTACGTTGATTTTCTAGCCAGCACCTTTACTGTATTCCTTGATTGTTTCTAATACCTTTTGGTGGAGTCTTTAGGGTTTTCTATATATAGCATCATGTCATCTACAAAGAGTGATAATTTAACTACTTCATTCCCAATTTGGATGCCATTTATTTCTTTTTCTTTCCAGATTGCTTTGGCAAGGACTTCCAATACTATGTTGAAAGGCAGAGATGATAGGAGACAGCCCTGTCGTGTTCCTGAATTTAGAGCAAATGGCTTCAGTTTTTCACCATTTATTATGAGATTAGCTGAGGGTTTGTCATATATTGCCTTTATTATGTTAAGGTATTTTCCTTCTATACCTATTTTATTAAGTGTTTTAATCATAAATGGATGTTGTATCTTGTCAAATGCCTTTTCTGCATCAATTTATATAATCATATGTTTTTTGTCCTTTATTTTGTTTATGTGATGTATCACAGTGATGGATTTGCGGATGTTGGACCATCGTTGTTCCCCAGGGATGAATACTACTTGGTCGTGATGAATAATCTTTCTGATGCATTGTTGTATTCGATTTGCTAGAATTTTGTTTAGGATTTTTGCATCTGTTTTCATCAGAGATATTGGTCTGTAGTGTTCTTTTTTTGTATTATTACCAGGTTTTGGTGTCACAGTAATGTTGGCCTTATAAAATGAGTTAGGGAATACTGTCTCTTCTTCAATTTTTTGGAAGAGTTTGAGCAGGATTGGTAATAGATTCTCTTTGAAGGTTTGGTAGAATTCACTAGTGAAGCCATCTGGTCCGGGACTTTTCCTTTTGAAAAGGTTTTGGATGACTGATTTAATTTTGTTACTGGTGATTGGTCTGTTTAGCTTTTCCAGTTCTTCATGGTTCAGCCTTGGAAGGCTATATGTTTCTAAGAACTTGTCCATTTCTTCTAGGTTATTGAGTTTGGTGGCATATAGGCCTTCATAGTATTTTTGGATGATCCTTTGTATTTCTTTGGTGTCCGTGATAACTTCCCCTTTTTCATTTCTGATTTTGTTAATTAGTGTCTTCTCTCTTTTTATCTTAGTGAGTATTGCCAAGGGTTTGTCAGTTTTGTTAATCTTTTCAAAGAACCAGCTCTTTGTCACATTAATTTTTTCTATTGTCTTTTTGTTCTCTATTTCATTTACTTCTGCTCTGATTGTTGTTATTTCCTTTCTTCTGCTGACCTTGGGTTTCACTTGTTCTTTTTCTAGTTCTTTAAGGTGTAACATGAGGTTATTTATTTAGGATTTTTCTTGTTTCTTGAGATAGGCCTGTAATGATATAAATTTCCCTCTTAAAACTGCTTTCGCTGCATTCCAAAAATTTTAGCAGGATGTATTTTCATTGTCATTTGTTTCTATGTATCTTTTGATCTCTCTTCTAATTTCTTCTTTGACCCAGTCATTCTTTAAAAGTATGTTGTTTTATCACCATATATTTGTGTTTTTTCATGCTTTCTTTTTGCAGTTGATATCCAATTTCAAAGCTTTGTGATCAGAGAATATGCTTGGTATGATTTCAATCTTCTTAAATTTACTGAGGTTGATTGTGTGTCCCAATATATGGTCTATCCTTGAGAATGTCCTATGTACACTCGAAAAGAATGTATAGTCTGATGTTTTAGGATGAAGTGCTCTATATATGTCAATGATGTCCACTTCGTCTAATGTGTCATTTAGGGCTACTATTTCGTTATTTATTTTCTGTTTGGATGATCTATCCAGAGCGGTCAATGATGTATTTAAGTCCCCTAGTATAATTGTGTTTTGGTCAGTTTCTCCTTATAGTTCTGTTAGCAGTTGCTTGATATATTTTGGTGTTCTCTGATTGGAGACATAAATATTGATGACTGTTATGTCTTCTTGTTGGATTGTCCCCTTTACCATTATGAAATGTCCATCTTTGTCTCCTGTTATCTTTTTCACCCTGAAGTCTGTTTCATGTGATATCATTATGGCTACACCTGATTTTCTCTGGGTACCATATGATTGGAGTGTTGATTTCTACCCTTTCACTTTGAGTCGATGCTTGTCCTTGTAGCTGAGATGTGTCTCTTGGAGACAGCATAAGGTTGGGTTTAGTTTTTTGATCCAACCCTCTACTCTGCCTCTTTATTGGTGAGTTCAGTCCATTTACATTTAGGGTGATTATTGATATGTGAGGATTTCCTGTCATTCTATCTTTAGTTTTCTGGTAAGTTTGTGTCTCCATTGTTTCTTTGCCTTTTTGTTGTTGTCTATTATTTTTGTGTGGTGGTATTTTATGATGTTTCCATCTGTTTCTTCTTTTATTACAGTATATATTTCAGTTCTGGGTTTTTTATTGAGAGGTTACCCTTAAGTTTATGTAAAAGTAAGTTTGATATTTAGAGTATTCCGTTTTCTTCAACACGCTTACTTTCTCCATTCCCCTATTCCGGTTCAGGCCTTTACTGAAGGGGGAGCCCTTTCTATGTTTTTGTTGCCACAAATTATCCCTGTTGATGGTGGTCGAATAGCCTCCTTTAGTATTTCTTATAGTGTAGGTCGTGTATTAGAAAATTCCCTCAGCTTCTGTATGTCTGGAAAGGTCTTTATTCCTCCTTCATATCTAAAGGAGATCTTTGCTGTATATATTATTCTTGGCTCAGAATTTCTCTCTTTCAGTGGTTTGAATATTTGGTTCCACTCCCTGCTGGCTTGTGGAGATTCTATTCAAAAATCTGATGATAATCTAATGGGTTTTCCTTTGTAGGTTACTGTCTTCGTTTCCCTGGCTATCTTGAGGATTCTTTGTCGTTGATTTTAGACAGCTTCAATACAGTGTGCCTTGGAGAAGGCCTGTTGGGATTGAGGAAATTAGGTGTTCTATTTGCTTCTTGGATTCTAGAATCCAGTTCTGTCCACAAGTTTGGGAAGTTCTCATCAACAATTTGTTTGAATATATTCTCTGTTCCCTTCTCTCTTTCTCCTCCTTCTGATATGCCCATTATTCTTATATTGCTCTTTCTGATGGAGTCAGAAAGTTCTTGTAGAGTTCTTTCATTTCTTTTAAGTCTCAATCTTCTTCCATCTGTGTAATTTCCAGGTTTCTATCTTCTGTCACTGATTATTTCCTCCATCTGGTCAACTCTGCTACCTTAGCTGGTTATTTCATTCTCAGTTTCTTCTATTGAGTTCTTAATCTCCAGAAATTCTATTTGGTTCTTTTTTGAAATTTCAGTCTCTTTCATAAAATTCTCATGTTGTTCTTTGATTGCATTTCTGAGTTCATTAATCTGCCTTTCTGTGTTTTCTTGCATCTCATTGAGTTTTTTCAGAACTGCAATCTTGAATTCTCTGTCATTTAAGTCACATATTTCCATATCTTTAAATTCCTTTTTAGGAGACTTTTCACTTTCTTTCTGAGCTGTCTTGTTGCCTTGGTTATTCATGGCAATTACTGATTTATTATTTCTCTTCCTAGACATCTACAGGAGTGGCTTCTGCAACAGGTTGATAGGAAGAGATCTTTCTTTTGTTTTCTAGTACTTGTTGGTAGAATGTTTTATTTTCTCTCTGACTACAGCCTTTTTTTTTTTCTCTCTCACACAGTAGTGCTATGTTTCTCTGCACTATTCCAGATTCTCACACAATGGGGGGATTCCCTGGGAGAGGGGCTTCTCTGTTAACAGTTTGCCTGAGTCATAGTGTGCCACGTCCCTGTGGGGGTACGGAGAGCTTTTCAAGTTCCAAAGCTCTTCCTGCACCAGATTGAGAGCCCTTATGTTTCAGCAGTTCTGTTTACTCCTGCATGGTTCTGCCCAGCTAGGTGGGGCTGGGGGGGGTGAGTTGTGAGAGGTGGCCCAGTGCAATGGCGGTGACCATCACCACAGCCTGTCCTGCTTCCACAGCTCCCTCCCCTTTGCAGCAACTAGTTGGGCTGCGAATCTGTGTTTGTGGTCCACAGTTCTCAGAACAGCAAATATCCTGTCCTTTTTATCTGACACTGCTACTGTTCTTCTTTTAGCACCGGGCAGGTGGGGGCAAGGCGAGCTCTGGGAGGGTAGGGAGGGGGCAGATAGGCTCAGTGCCCAAGGCTTCCATTCTCTGCTCAGCAGTGAGGGCTTAAACCACTGTTTTCAGCCTTCTCCCCTCAGTCTTTGCTCCAAGGTCTCTGCCGTGAGCGTTGGGTTCAGCCGTGTTATATGCTGCCCCCTCAGCCCTGTAGGCCGTAAGCGGAGTCCTAACAGTCTGAGTTCTTCCCTCTCTCGCAGCTGTGGTAGTCCCGGGATGCAGCGAGCTCGGAGCACTGAGCTGGGTCTGTGTCCTGTGCCGACGCGGCTCCGTCTCAGCACTTCTCCCTTCCCTCCACCCCCGCTCGCGAGATTCGCCCACCTTCAGGTTAATTCAGTAGTGGGCCTCTTCGTCTTGCCTGTCAGCTGTGCTGGGAGTCCTTTGTGGAGTTATTGTTGTTCGATTAGTTGTAAATTCCAGGGGAGCTTTACAGAGGCTCACCTCATGCCGCCATTTTGATGACGTCTACATTCTCCATCTTTTGATACCCCCAAAGGATTCCAGTTTATCGTAAACAACAACTGTGTATCAGCAGAAGGTGGTATAAAATTCAATTTCATATTTAGATATTTATAAAACATATTTTATATGTGATTGACTGAAAAGATATAATGTATTTTAAATCTGACTTTCTACCTGAAATACCCCATCCAAGACTTTCATTCTATAATTTGCAATTTCATACATTTTGCAATTTCAAAATTGCAATTTTAACTTTAAGGACTTTTTGATTCTATGCTCACATCTCTCTGACTTCCCACCCATTTGTACCAAAATCCCAACAGTGAAGTGACCATGGTGAAAGTATACCTTTGGCTGAATTCTGCTTCATTGGTAGTTCTCCATGATTTTCATTCACTCAGAATAACTATGTAATGTTATTACCTTCTTACCAGACACTGGCCTAAACACTGGAGCTAGGAACTTAGGTTCTAGAGTGTATAGACAACACAATGTAGAAATATATTCATGTAGTTAAATACATAAGACGTAACGAAACCGGGCATAGAGAAAAAATAAAGCAGGGAAGGGGGTTAAGAAGCCCCTGAAATTTATTGAATTTTAAATAGGATAGCCAGGTCAGAGATTGCTGAAAGGGTATATTTGAGTGATCACTTGAAGTAGTCAAAAGAGAGCTATCTGGATAGATGAAGAGTAGCTAAGGAGTGTGGCTCGTGTGTCTGCAGAATAGCAAGGCTCCACTCTATCTGTCCCCACTTCCTCTCTGGCTTCATTTTCGACTTCTTTTCTCTGCAATCTTTGCACTCCAGGGGATGGGGACAGATAGAGTAGGGTTTGGTAGTCCCTGGTAAAGACTTCAGCTTTCCTGTGCATGAAATGGGGAGCATTGTAGAGTTTTGACTGAGCAGTAATACGGTTTCACTTAAATTTTATAAGAGGGTCATTTTAAATAACTTATTAGAAGAAACTTTGAAGATATGGAGTTAGAAGCAGGATGGCTTGAACCAGGGAACTAGCTGTGGAGGTGGTGACAACATACCAGATCGTTTGGCTTCATATGCAAAGTGTAATCTGGGGTCTCTGTGTGGACCTCATTCAGCATCACTGTTGATTTCTGAAGGGTTTCCCTCCACATAACCAAACAGCTCCACATAACCAAACAGCTCCCAAGCATTTCGTTCCATAGAATACACCATCAGGAGGATGGAATTTCTATTTCCAGTTAAAAAATGTCATGGAAAATGTAATTGGCCCAACATACTGTGTTGCCCCGAAAATAAGACCTAGATGGATCATCAGGTTTGATGTGTCTTTTGGAGCAAAAATTATTATAAAACCCAGTCTTATATTACATTATATTACATTACATGCATTGCATTACATTACATTACATTACATTACATTATATTATATTATATTATATTATGTAAGACCTCATCTTATATTATAGTAAAATAAGACTGGATCTTATATTAATTTTTGCTCCAAAAGGTGTATTAGAGCTGATAATCTGGTTAGGTCTTATTTTCGGGGAAACATGGTATGTCATATGGCTCTCTTCCAATAAGGCATCCTAAATATAATAGGATATAACCCCCTGAACTCCTGAGCTCTCACATGTCAGCAGACCTTATAGAGATATCACTGGTAACGCTCATTTATTTTGGTAAGCACTTTTCAAAAATCACTTGGACCACTTTTCACTCTGTCACCGCACAAGAGCCCATAAATTTTTCAGCTCACAGGCCTGGGAGGGACCAATTAAATAGATATTTCCAAATGTAATTTTATAAAGAAATTGGCCAAGGAGTATCAGAGCTCTCTATTTCATTCTGCTCCTCTTCTGCTTATGAAAGAAAAGCTATTTCATATGTTAGAGGAAGAATATCAAAGACTAGACCAAACTGTGACTGGAAATAAGTTGTATAGTTTATTCATATGTTAATCTGCACAGAAGTGGTTGAGATGTAAAAATCTAAACTCAGTTGCTATTCTATAACATATCTATGTCTTATTCACTAAGGTATTACCAGCACCAAGCCCTGAACCTGGCACATCATAGCAAAGCAATAAATCCTTATTGAATGGATAAATGAATCTTACCACACTGGAAAGTGATGAATTTTCAATTTGCTTTTTTTTATGCCATTCTTGGGTGAAGGACATGACTTATAGCATGCCAGGGAAGAGGGGCACGGGAGATGAATATATTACTTACTTGTTTAAAAAGTTGTTTTAGCATTGAGAGGATGATTTCAAATTACTATCCATTTCTTAAATGAATATAAAATTGTTTGCTTCCAAAGACAATATGTGTCTTAGATCCCTATGAACAGGGATGGAAAAAAACAACAACAATTTTCTAGTCTATATTCTATCAGATATAATTTTATATCAATTAATAATTGCTGAGCACCCACTAGTTTTAAACATAGATGCTTCCTTTAACAAGTTTGCAAACCAGTTTTGGAGGCAAGGTACAAATAAATGTAAAGTTAAATCATAATATAAACATGTTATAATACTGCATAAGATAGAATGAAAAAGTCATAAATGGAACATGGTATTCCATAAATACTTGTCTACTATGGGGAAAATGGCTCATGGATATTCACATCACTGGAACCACATGGTACTGTATGGGCTGAATTGTGCCCCCCATCCCCACCAGCTCATATATAGTGAAGTCTTAATTCCCAGGCCTCCGAATGTGACTGTGTTTAGAGATATGGTCTTTAGAGATGTAATTAAGTTTAAATGAGGTTGTTAGTTTGGGCCCTAAGCCAATGACTTCTGTTCTTATAAGAAGAGGACATTTGGACAAAGACACACAAGCGGAAGAATGCCATGTGAACATGAAGATGGTCATCTACATGCCAAGGAAAGAGGCTTTGGAAACCAACCCTGTGACACCTTGATCTCAGACTTGTGAAATCAAGTCTTAACCTCCAGACCTGTGGAAAACACATTTCTGTTATTTAAGCCACACAGTTGTGGTACTTTGTTATGGCAGTTTTAGCACACTAATACAGTACAAATACAAAATATGTTTTATGCCAGGGAAGAATTCCCAGCAGAGAAGTAGTAGGGCATAAATAGTCCCGTGAACTTGAATTTTCCCGAAAAGGAGAGCCATAGATCACAATTAGATGCATGATAGAAAGAGCGCTGAGAAAGAGACCCCACATTCATAACGCTTGGGGGAAAAATATGGAAGGTCACATGTAGGTAACCCAGTGACAGTGAGACCATTTTGGGTCCCAGTGTCCAGTGGCCAATTTCAGCTAGTTGTGTTCAACTAAACCAGGCCGTCCAAGCCATCTCTTTGCTGTTTTTCTCTCCTCACTTATGTATGTCAAGACCCACAGTTTTGTCATGTCAACATCAATAACATAGGTTCTTCAGTAATATAAATACTAAACAACTAATTATCTAGTATTTATATTACTAAATTATAAAGATTATCAGTTGCTTACTTGTGCTTGTCAAGAGTAGCTATTATTTTTTAAGGTAATGTCAAAGATATTCACTTGTATATCATAATTTATAAACTGGAATGTCAATAAACTTGTAGCCTCCACATATAGAGGAGTCACCAATTTAATTGGTTAAACACACCTTGCATTTATAAGTCACCTACAAGTTTTGTATTATTACCCAAGTAAAGGCAAAAAGAAATGTGAGTGATACAGTTAATTTATTTCCACCATGTTGACTCCAGTGACTAGCTCAGGAAACCACCTTGTTTGAGGGGGATTAGGAGCTGGAGGTTACTTGTGAATTCATTTGCTTCTGATTCTTCTCTGAACAGAGACTGGAAAACGTAAATGCACACTCGCACATTGCTGAGTAAGTAGGTCAGCATCTAGCCCTGGCTCAGCATTTGGCAATCCATTGGCCAGATGCTCTCACACGGCCTGGCCCCTTCTGCCGCCAACTGGCTGGGGTTTCACAATTCCTTGCTTCATTAGTGTAGGCTCTGCAGCCCTGAGTAACAGTGACAGAACTGCCTCAACCTGTAGGGTTTTTCCACTTGAAGCTCCTGAACCTGGCAGAGTAGGTAGAATTCTCCACCTTTCTCATGTGGCAATGTGACCTACTAAGACTCATTGGCTGATGGTTTGGGTACATATGCCTAAGGACCTTAGACAAACATATTACATAACATCAAAATAATGTTCATCTGATTTCCAGTTAGTAATGGGAATGGAGCAAGATGTTGAGGTTACATAAGCAACTGAACACCTACGGAGAGTTAATTTTAAAAGGGCCAGTGCTCATTGTCAGTTACCTCTCATTTCCAATATGGCTCACAAAGACAATAGGGTTATACCTAAAAAGCTGTAAAATTTTGGAAAGAAAATGACCAATGCAAAAACTTCAGTTGGTTGATTTTTAACCTTGTATTTATGCGATGCACAGCATTGGTCATGATGAAAATATTATCTTCTTTACATATTGCTGGATTCATATTGCTGGTATTTTGTTAGGTATCTTTCCATCTATGTTCATGAGTGATATTGGTCTGTGATTGTTTTCTAGTAATAGCGTTGTCGGGTTCGGAATGAGAGTTATTCTGGCATCATGAAAAAAGTTGGGAAGTAATGCTTCTCTTTGGTTTTCTGACAGCTTATGTAGAATTGGTAATATTTCTTAGCTCAATATACGATAGAATTCTCCAGTCAGGCCATTTGGGCCTATGGATTTCTGTATAAGAAGATTGTTATCTATGAATTAAATCTCTTGGCTAAATATAGCACTATTCAGATTTTGTAATTCTTCTTTTCTTTGTTTTGCTATGATGTGCTTTTCAAGGAATTTGTTCTGTTATCTAAGCTGTTACAATCATTCACACCAGGTCTTTATAATATCTGTGTGATCTGTAATGACGTTCCCTGGGTCATTCATAATACTGCATTATCTCTCCTTTTCTTGATTAGTTTTGCTAAGGATGTACCAGTTTTATTAATCTTTTTAAAAGAAAATGATTTTTTATTTAAATATTTTTCTTGGTTGCTTGTCTGTTTGTATCATTACTAGTTGTATCGTTATTCTTTTCTTTCTTCTATGTATTTTGCGTTTCACTTGCTCTGCCTTATTTAGTTTCTTTCCGTGAAAGTTTTCATCACGGATTTATACTTTCCTTCTTTTCCAATATCCTAAAATTTTGCTCAAATGACCAATTTAGCTATATCCTACCACTTTTGATATGTTTTGTTTCCTAGATCACTCAGTTCAAAATTTTCTAATTTCTATTGGGATGTCTTCATTGATAAATTGCTTAGAAGTGTGTTGCCTTATTTCTTTCTTCTGTTTTACCAATCTGCTATTAATCTATCCAATAAACATTTACCTTCATGTATTGTCTTTTAAAATTATATTTTATTTTCGTTTTACAGTTTCCAAATCTCTCCTGACATTCTCCTTCACCTCACCCACTATAACAATATATCTTACTTTAGACTTGTAAACAGATTCATCACAGTTATTTAACAGTTCTTGTCTATTAACTGTTACATATATGCTCTTTATGGTCTCTTTTGATTTTTCTCTAGATTGTGTCATGTGTTTTGTTTTTACTCATGTCTTGTAATTATTGATTGCATACTGGACTTTGTGGGTGAAATGCTATAAATACTCTGTAAATTCTTTATCTTCTTTGAAGAGTGTTGAGTTTTGCTCTAGCAGACAGTTGAATTACTGGCAGGTTATGTTGAAATCGTAAAGTCCTGATTTTAGGTTTTGTTAACGTTGGTCTATTTCTATTTTACTCTTATTCCTAGGGCAATCCCTTCATCTTGGAACATAGTTTTTTTTTTCCCCCAATGTGTGGCCCTTCTGGGACTTTAATGAAAAGTCAGAGGTGTTTACCAAGTCTTTCCAACTTGACAAGCTTTAAACTCTAATCTTTGTCCCCTCACACTATCATGAGAGGCATATGAAATTTTTACTCAGTTCCTTCATTCCTTGTAGTTGCTATTTTCTTCATTTCCAGGTGTTCTGGTAGTCCTAAGTTCAAGTCTCTGAATCCTGAGGCCAAAATGACTTCAGTTTTATGTTCTATTTTTAATCTCTCTACGTTTCACAGACTTGAACATGCTCTCAAGGGAAAAATCATTAATTTTTTAATTAATTTTTTTGGATTATAGATACTCAGAAAGCTTTTCAAGGATGAATGATCCGAATTTTTTTTCAGTTTATTGGGATGACAATGGTTAGCAAAGTTACATAGGTTTTAAGTGTACAATTCTGTAATACATCATCTATATATCACATTGTGTGTTCACCACCCAGAGTCAGTTCTCTTTCTATCACCAGATATTTAATCCCTTTTACCCTCATTTACCACCCCTTCCCCCTTACCCTGTGGTAACCACTAAACTATTGCTCAAGACATGGAAACAACCAAAGTTTCCTTCAATAGATGATTGGGTAAAGAAGATGTGGGATATATACACAATGGCATACTACTCTGCCATAAGAAAAGATGAAATAGTGCCAATTGCAACAACACGGATGGATCTTGAGATCATTATGCTAAGCGAAATAAGTCAGACCGAAAAAGTAGAGAACCATATGACTTCACTGTTATGTGGGATATAAAACTGAAAACAACAAAGGAACAAGACAAACAGAAAAACTCAGACATCAACAATGTGTCCCCACAAAATTCTTATGTTGAAATCCTAAACTTCAAAGTTGATGGTCTTATGAGGTAAGGTCTTGGGGGGTTGGTTAGGTCACGCAAATGAAGGTCTCATGAATGAGAATTATGCCCTGATAAAATAATTCTAGAGAGAGCTTTAGCCTTTTTCCAGCATGATGAACCCAGAGAGAAGGCACTGGTTATGAACTGGAAAAAGGATTCTCCCTGGGAAGCGACCATGCTGGCACCATGATTTTAGATTTCCAACTTCCAGAACTGTGAGAAATAAATTTCAGTTGTTAATAAGCCACTTGATTTGTGATATTTTTCTAATGGCAACCAAATGGACTAACATAAAGGAATGTGATAAAAGTATGCAGGCTATTCCCCTTTTATGTCTCACTATAGCAAAAGCATGTTTTAATCATGACCTAAAGGCAATAACTCATTTCACAGTGGTAATATTTTTAGCAAATGTTAGGGAGAAGTGCACAATGGGAAGCAGAGATGATTTCAAAATTCTTCAAATTCCTAAATTATTCTCTGGAACAAAATTCTAGTTGCTGTGTTGTTCTAATAGAAACTGACCTAGGAATTATAGAGCCTACATGTAATATCGCTTTAAGTATTAGAAATAAAATAGTTTAAGAGTAGTTCAAAATGAATCAGAGTATTCCTAGTTTATCTCCCCATAGACTATTTTACAGCCGCTTAGGAACATTTTCAAAAATGAGTTCTATGGGGCACTATTTTCTTAAAATAATAGAATTATTATTTTGTATTTTGTATATACCATGTATTGAGAATTTTGCATATACCATATATTGAGAATTTATTTATTTATTTTTACTTACTCTTTTTTTAAATTTAAGTATAGTTGACATACAATATTGTGTTAGTTTCAGGTGTACAACATAGTGATTTGATATTTATATATCTGACGATGTGAGCACCACACTAATTCTAATAACGACATGTCACTGTGCAAAGTCATCACAATATGATTGACTCTATTCCTCTTCACCTTTTTCATCCATTTCCCCACCCCACCCCTCTGGGCAATGATCAGTTTGTTCTTTGTTTCCATGAATCTGTTTTTGTTTTTTTGTTTATTCATTTATTATATTTCAGGCATTCTAAATATTTATAATAGTAACTCATCTCACCCCCAAAACACACTTATGAAGTATATAACTTTACATATTTTATCTGTAACTTTATATTATGGAATTTTGCAAATGATGGATGTAAATCACAGGCAGTCACAATAGATAATTGTCCACAAACAGACCAGCGTATGACAGAACAAAGCATTGAACTCATTGCAGTCTGGCTCAATAGTCTGAATTCCGAACTACTATAAATACTGCCCGTTTCTCCAGTAAGAAGTGAACCTTGACTATAAAATTTGGAAAATGTTTGCTTTAATAAACATACTATATTTTAACTGCAAGTCTACTCAGAAACATTAGTATGTTACTATGTTCTCTCAAACATATTAATATGTTTATGGGTCCAAAGAGTGTACTGATAAAAATACAAAAGAAGTCCCTAATTTTTAACAGTTGCTGAGTAGTACACCAAGACTAATTTCAAGTTGCCAATGAATGGTTTAACAATTGGCTTACAGGACTTTTGAATATTTACCAGTCATAATAGTTTAACCCACCTATTCTTTTTTTTTTTCTGGAAGTTTTTTTTTTTTTTATTCACCCCTATCTTGTCCCATGACTTGTTCTCATCTTTCTTTCTTTCTTTTTTTTTTAATTTATTAGTTTCAGGTGTACAAGACAAGGTAATACTTAGACGTCCATCATTTATATCCCTCACACTGAACCCCCCTCCCCCCCATCCACTATCCCTCCGACCTCACACCGAGCCGTCATATTATATATATATATATAAAATTATAGTTGGCATTCATTAATGTTTAGCTTCTGGTGTACAGTGCCATGGTCAGGTATCCACAGTATCCCTGAGGTGGTCTCCCAAATAGGACACATGTCCATCGGATACCCAACAAAATCTTTACAGCATTATTGAATATGTTCCCCAAATTAATTTTCAAAAAAACCCTGAGGCCATCTGTGGTTACCAGCTGCTTCCTAATCCCTTCACCTTTCCCCTTATCCCCACCCCTCCCCCCGCCCATCTAACAACTCTCGGTTTTTTCCTTTTTGTCCCCAAAACTGTTTCTGATTAGTTCATTCATTTATTCTTTTCTTTAGATTCCTCATATAAGTGAGATCATATGGCACTTGTCTTTCTCTTTCTGACTTATTTCACTTAACATAATGTTCTCTAGATCCATCCATGTTGTTGCAAATGATGAGATTTCTTTCTTCTTTATGGCTGCATAATACTCCATTGTATAAATAAATGTACCACAACTTCTTAATCCAATCATCTACCGATGGGCATTTCGGTTGTTTCCATATCTTGGCTATTGTGTAAAGTGCTGCAATAAACATAGGAGTGCATACAGGTTTTTGAATTGGAGTTTTGGATTTCTCCGGGTAGATGCCTAGGAGTGGAATTACTGGATCATAGGGTGGTTCCATTTTCAGATTCCTGAGATACCTCCATACTGTTTTCCATAGTGGCTGCATCAATCTGCAATCAATCCCACCAACAGTGCACAATGGTTCCCTTTTGTCCACATCCACTCCAGCACTTGTTGTTTGTTGATTTATTGATGATAGCCATTTTGACTGGGGTGAGGTGGTATCTCATTGTGGTTTTTATTTGCATTTCTCTGAGGGTTAGTGAGGTTGAGCATTTCTTCATATGTCTGTTTGCCATCTGTATGTCCTTTTTAGAAAAATGTCTCCTCAAGTCCTCTGCCCATTTTTTAATGGGTTGTTTGTTTTTTTGGAGTTGAGTTGAGTATGTTTTTTATAGATTTGTGATATTAATCCCTTATCAGATATATCATTGGCAAATATCTTTTCCCATTCAGTAGGATCCCTTTTTGTTTTATTGATGGTTTCCTTTGCTGTGAAAAACTTTTTAGTTTGATGTAATCCCACATGTTTATTTTTTCTCTTACTTCCCTTGCGCGAGGGGATATATCAGTGAATATCTTACTCCGGTTAATGTCCGTGAAGTTTCTTCCTATATTTTCTTCTAGATATTTTATGGTTTCAGATCTTACATTTAAGTCTTTAAGCCATTTTGAATTTATGTTTGTATATGGTGTAAGGAGGTGGTCCAGCTTCATTTTCTTGCATGTGTCTGTCCAGGTTTCCCAAAACCACTTATTGAACAGACTGTCTTTACCCCATCGTACATTCTTGCTTCCATTGTCATAGATTAGATGGGCATATAGGCATGGATTTACTTCTGGACTCTGTTCTGTTCTGTTGATCTATGTGTCTATTTTTATGCCAGTACCATGCTGTTTTGATTACTGTAGCCTTGTAGTATAGTTTGAAGTCAGGTATTGTGATACCTCCCACTTTGTTCTTATTTCTCAAGATTGCTGAGGCTATCCAGGGTCTTTTATGGTCCCATATAAATTTTAGGATTATATGTTCTATTTCTGTGAAAAACGTCTTTGGTAGTTTGATAGGAATTGCTTTGAATATGTATATTGCCTTAGGCAGTATGGACATTTTAACTATATTAATTCTTCCTATCCATGAACATGGAATATGTTTCCATCTATTTATGTCTTCTTTCATTTCTTTCTTCAGTGTCGTATAATTTTCAGAGTACAGATCTTTTACATCTTTGGTTAGATTTATTCCCAGATATTTTATAGTCTTTGGAGCAATTGTAAATGGAATTGTTTTTTTAATTTCTCCTTCTGATATTTTATCTTTGGTATATACAAATGCAACTGATTTCTGAATATTAATTTATATCCTGCTACTTTACTAAATTCATCTATCAGTTCTAATAGTTTCTTGGTGGAGTCTTTAGGGTTCTCTATATATAATATCATATCATCTGCATATAATGATAATTTTACTTCCTCCTTACCAATCTGGATGCCTTTTATTTCTTTTTCTTGTCTGATTGCTGTGGCTAGAACTTCCAGTACTATGTTGAATAGAAGTGGAGAAAGCGTAACCCACCTATTCTTGACTCTACTTTTTCTATCTATTAGCTCTATTTTTCTGCTACATCCCAGCAAAAAAATTCTCACATTGACTATATACAATTTTCTCTTCCTATCCTATTCACTCTTATTTTTTCCTCTGCCATTCTCTTCTCATTTTGCTCCAATCTGTTTTCCATCTTCATCACTTCACTAAAATTATCAAGATCATCAACAGCATTTATCTTGCAAAATTCAATGTTTTCTGACATCACTGTATTTGATACCTTTAAAAAATAGTTTAGAAAAATCTTTTCTGAAGCAAATTCTAACTTTCTAAATAGAATGCGTATCAACAATGAAAAACCTAGACGTTTGGGTCTTAAAATTCTATTTTAAAAACAAGAAAAACAACAACAAAAAATTAGAACCAATGAAACAAGAGAGCATAGTTTAATCACAAAAATTATTTTAAAATCCTGTCAGTTTGTGGCAAAAGGATTTAATGAAAATATTTTATTTAATAATAAAAAATGCTATAATTGCCCCATGTATTAAACAGAGATGAAGTGGATAAACTCTGGGTTCCTTGACAATAATCTCTGTGAGGTAATAAATATTTGCCTACTTTTGTAAATTATGCAATAAAATCTCCAAGCAGATATTCATTTATTGTTATTTTACCCAGTGTAACTAATAGAATCATTCCTCAGCGAGATTTGAGGGACAAAAGAAATGATGAATATTTTTCATTATTTTTGATTATTTTATTTAAAGAAATAGACAAAATTCTACTTCCCATATTAAGGTACTAAAATTCATTTCTGTTGTTCCTCTCAATGTCAGTTTAGAAGACAGCATCAAAATCACACAAACTAAAGGGGACCCAAAGAATGTGCACTCTGATGTTTGTTATGTCTCTTCAAACTGTTTTTGCCTTTTACTTGCTTTATAATTATTTATTTATTTTTGTTAGTTTTATTTTTTTGCTGAACGGAATATATTATATATTGGGTAAAGGAACTGTGGTAAATAGGCCTTTAAAAATGGTGTCAGCGGTAGAAGTGTTCTATAATCCTATGATTCGGGTCAGTTCATGCTCTGAGAGTGTGAACTGGTGATTCTCAGTTGTTTTTTTGTTTTTCGTTTTCTCCCTCATGTGGGTCAGAATGACTGAGAAACCTAGAGTTGTATATTTTCCTTCACCCAGGTAGGTCAGGCTCTGATAAAACCCCAGCAGGGTCAGTTCTCGTAAAATAATTTCTCCTGAGGGCAGACCTTATTAATAGCACAGACTTCTCAGTCATATTCGGTGTGTAATAATAGCAATATATAGTATCAAAAATAATCTCTGGGTAGGTTTCAGGATGTTAGGAGTTTTGCTTGATTCAGTAATATATGTTTTAAAATTCTGAATAAAATAGGATAGTTGTTAAGCATTATAAAACTGGGTGGTCGATTCCTAAATTTTTTAAAATAATGTTTTTAAATAATATTTTCTTTGAAATATTGCATTATACAAGTATAGAAAAATAATTTCATAGCAAATAAAAACATAATTTTTAATTTTAATATAAATTAACTGCCAGTATCAAATAATTAATGATATAATTATATGAATAATAAAAATTTAATTCTTATATTCGTAATTATAGTTTTCATAATTATATATTAAATTATAGAGTTTTAGAGATGGAAGAAAACTCATAGGTTATTTAACCCAATTTCTTTATTTTTAGATGTTAGAACTAAACCCAAGAAAATTAAATGGACATGCCCTAAATCCAGTGGTGTAGCCAGAAAGGCACATACTATTTAAATTGTTACATTTCACTGTTTTGAGAAACCATGGATGAACTTTTGCCTTTGTTAACTGATGATATCTTTGTTCAATGACTGTCTTTAGGGGACTTTTGGTTTTGATACCACCCCTAGTACCAGTGAAAAATCATTGAATTCTGGAGACTATTTTTTTGTTGCTCACTCTCATCAATCTGTACAACTTAATCTGTAAAATAAAAATAATGCATGGAATTAGAGTCTGCCTTTCACAGAGATTGTGAAGGATAATATAGTTAGTTGGATGAATGTAGAATATTTTCAGGACAGCTTGGTTTTGTAGAAAGAAAACTGGAGAGAAAAGAAAGAAAAGAAAAGAAAGGAGAAAAGAAAACTATCATTCAATTCTGAAATCTTTCATAAACTGCATGTGGTGATTGGTCATGTCTGTTTGCTTACTATAAAGCAAATAATTTTCTCCTCTTAATTTGTTGAAGTCAGTCAAAAATACACTTTGGGTATAGCAAACTGTGGGAGTTTTTGAATCCCTTTTCCAAAGCAAAAAAACACAAAAATGGTTTGTAGTAGAGAGAGAATTAGAAACTGTTCTGAACTTTAGTTCATTTTAACTCTGAATATCACCTTATGCCGTCATTGACATATTTATTTCTCATTTTGTAACTTAATGATTTTACAGTAATATAGTAAGCATTGTTGAAATAAGGACGTGGTGAATAAGTGATGAATTGGAAAATAAAAGATTCAGGCTTATTCAATATTACTATGACTGTTGATTACATAGTTCCTTGTAAATGAGTCATGCATAGACATTTACTAAGATATCTTGCTATCTTTTCTCACTTTGAAAAACTGATTTAAAATAAAAAAAGAGGTTATCACTTATTGAGAACTTACCCTTCAACTTCTTTCTGCCACATTTCATTGAGAACATCTCATGATCTTCCACAGCAAGAAAGTAAACATTTCAAAATGAGGGTGTGAGGATATAGATTGCCATGGACTGACAATAGGATTTTGTCTGAGATGTTCACACATTGAGAGGAAAAAAAAATATGTCCATGGATAATTTGGATAAATCCTGAAATATAACTCTTTCTAAGAATTAGAGGAAGCTAATTCTTACATGTAGAAACACTGACTACATCTGCTTCCCATGAACTTAAAAAAAAATTGTTAGGAAGATAACACAACAAACTACATTTCGTGAAGGAAAAAACACAAGAGAATCCCATACAAAGGTTATTCATTTCCACACACTTGACACACTTTGTCTGGTTTAATTCTCAGAACAATCTGGTAGGGTAGGTAATATTATTCCCATTTCACAGATGAGGGACTTAAGGCTCAGAGAGTTTCAGTATACAGTGTTCACGCCCTTATTCACAGAGGGTACATTCCAAGACCCCAGTGGATACCTGAAACTGCAGATAGTACAGAACCTTATCTCTACCATGTTTTTTTCTATACGAGCATAACTATGGTAAAAGTTAATTTATAAATTAGACACAGTAAGAGATTAACAACAATAACTAATAATAAAATAGAACAGTTATAACAATATAGTATAATAAAAGTTATGTGAATGTGGTCTCTCTCTGCGTAGCTGATAACCTAGATGGCTACTAAGTGACTAACAGGAAGGTGGATATACTGGACAAAGGAATGATTCCCCACACAGGCAGGACAGGATGGGATGATATGGGAATGCATGAGATTTCATCACACTACACAGAACAATACACAATTTAAAACTTATGAATAGTTTACTTCTGGAATTTTCCATTTAATATTTTGGTCTGTGGTTGACCATGGGTAACTGAAACCACAGAAAGTGAAACTGTGGATAAGTGGGGACTACTGTGCTTTTAAAGTTTAGTATCTTAAGGTTAGAATCAATAAGTGGGAGTACCAAAATTGATTCTCAGATCTAACTGAATCTGTCCAAGTACCACTTTCCCCCATGTCACATTTCCTTCTTCCAAAGTAAAAGGGCTTTGCTATGACTGTCCATAAATGCATACTCCATAATTGTAATCAGAAATCAAAAAAGTGTTAACGCATGTGGAAGTAAAGATTTATTTTAAAAGTTAAAAATTCTTTTTATAAGTATTTTGTTTGCTTTTGTCATATTTCTAAAACTTCTCTTCAATTTAGATTGTGTGCTTCACAGGGATGATGAGCCAGAAAGGAACACTGATGAATAAAAATTTTATGATGTTTCTGTCAAGTGCCCTGGGAAAAAAATACCACCACTCTTACCTTACCTTCTGACATTGTTGTCTGCTTACTGGGCATTTTCTGGACAGATTTCATAGTAACCATTAGTTCAGTGATTGACCTAAAAAAAAAGTTTTATATCTGAGTAGTCCAGGCAAATGAGTTTTATAATAAAGTCATTTTGTAATAAAGTAACTGATTCTGTAATTATTGTGTAATAAATTAACTATTTGGAGATTTTTAAAAATTGAAACATTAGTTTGTTGGCAAATTAGTATGTTTAACTACACTATTGAAAAATTTGATACAATCACATTTGATGCATTTTAAAGTGTCTGAATCTCAATAAACTCAAAACCCCAACAGATTTTTTTTCTGATCCTAAAATGTATTGTTTACATAATTGTCTGTATTTCCACTCTATATCTGGCTGGTCCTTCATGCCTTCACTATAGCATGAAGCTCAGTAAATCTGTATGAATATCTACTTAATTTACTTGTATGGTAGAGAACTAATGCTACATTGAAATACACCAAGACAGGAACGAGAAGATCTCTTTCTGACTTTACTAAAGTGGGGAAATACACTGACAACTAATTCAGCTCGTCTAAAGCGAGGACTTTGTCTCATTCCGTAGCACCTAGAATAGTCCTTGGCATAAAGGAAGAGCCCAATAGCTGGATCATATCAGGCAGTTCTTAAAGCCTGTAAATTATGCTTTGTGGAGATCTATCTTCTCATCGTTTAAAAGGTTCTATTATACCTAATCCTGTAGAAGCAATATTTTTCTTTGGAACATTCTATGGTTGATGGACTTCAACAATGTTCTACCCCTACTCCAATAAAAACAAATTAAAAGTAAATAACATTATTAAATTATTCTTCAGTTTCCATTACCAGGGAGTATTCTAAGCAAGCTCTGATACCATAAAAGGAGATATATAAGTTAATGTCTATCTAAGCCATGTAGCTCTTTTAAGACAAAAAATTTAAAATCTGAATATACACTCATGTACATTCGTATACATACTTATGTATGTATGTGTATGTACACACACAGATAAGTACACACACACACACACACACACACACACAGAAGGTACCAAAAAAATGTGTACACATTTTAAGAAAGGAAAATACTGTATTGAAATTGTAATACTCAATATATACCGATAACAAAAGATGAATACAAGTCATGTGTATACATTTTTTGGCACCTCTGGTATATGTGTGTAGTTAATTATATAGACTCAATAATGTTATAAATATTTTTAATTTTTTCTTTTACATTTCCTTTTTCTTTTCATGTACTATTTTTGTGGGAAAAAAACACAAAAATTAACAATAAAAAAAATCAAAGCAAAACTACAGAATTCTACATTTCAGGCAACAACAATTACTCACTTATCTCCTTGGCTCATTTAGGTTTTCTGTATCTTCATTATTTGCAGGAGATGCTATGTGTGTGTAAGAAATGTATGCACTTCATGACCTGGGTATTTAACATCCAGTTACAAATTTCTAAAGTATTTGCATTTTTATCTTCCCTGCCTGTCTTTCTTTCTCAAAAATACCTCTTACTCTCTTTACATGTGAAACTGGCAGAAATTGTTCTATGAGACGTGTCACATCTCTTACAGACGTGTTCATGCACCTATCTGTAAGTACACAGAAAAAACACATTCGCTGCACCTGTGTTAAATTCGTACTTAAACCACATAAAATTGTGATTTTTGTAAGTTAAAATGGTCACATATTGACAAGTTTATGTGGTTTGACTGATAGATCACCAATTTCTTTCTACTGTCATTCTATAACTTTAAAACATTCCCTCTATTTTATGGTTAATGAAACTATATTCAATATGTGCAGAACTGTTCAGAATTCTAAGGGTGATTAGTGCTCTATTTTCTGGTTTGGTTAGCTCAATCAGTTAAAGCTCTATATTACTGAGCCAGTTAATTTCTCCAAAACATATCTGCAAGTGTAGGTTATTAATTATAATGAGTGAATAAAGAAGGATTGAGTTTTCTTTGTCCATCCAAGGTTTGTTTTTCTTATAACAGCCTCTTCATCTGTCACCTTCCTGAGTATCTCAAAATATACCTGTCTCCATTTTATGCAAATGTTAGTCATACTGCCCAGTCTTTATTGAATTTTAGAGAAGTCAAGGTTCAGAAAAAAAAATGAATGGGGTAAGTTTGCACATTTTTAGATTTTTTTCCCCCAAAACCAAGTGAAAAAATTTGGACGCAAGTATTTTTATAAGGATAAATGAAAATTTTAGAACATTTTTACTGTATCATTTGTTATCTGTCTTTTATCTCCCGAAGTATTTTATACAAATTATTCACCCTGATTGTTTATGCCAATCTCCCTAAATAGAATGACAGTCAACCCCCATCATTCATACATACAGTATCCTGTAAATCTTCTTGTCTGTATTTGTCACTTTTATGATTTCTTATAAACTTTTAAAATTACACACTGAGAAAATATGTATTTATTAATGCAGTTATTTATTAATTATGAATTGTTTATTGCTGTAGATACAGAAATTGTCAAAGTGCCAGGCACATAAAAGGTGCTTATACTTTCTGACTAAATGTCTGAATGGTTGAAACAGTGCTGTATAAATAAAAGTGCAAAAGCCACATGATTCTATAGGCTGGAGATAGACGCAATATGGCTTTGTGGTTTAGACAATTAACTTAGTGTTAAGCAACTCATGTATAAACCTCACCTCTGCCATTTATCAGTCTGGTCATATTGGACATGATACTAAACATCTATTAGTGCTGGATTTCTTTTTTGTAAAAATGTGCATAATAATAGTCCATATCATATAATCATTAGAATGAAATTAGATCACAAACAATGCCAAATTTCTTGAGCAGGTTAAAGTCAGAGAAAAAGATACACAAATGGTTAATAATCATATGAGAAAAGGTTAAACCTAACTCATGATTAAAGAAATACAAATTAAAGTGACACAATGCCATTTTCACTTATCAGATTGACAAAGATTAAAAGGATTGATAATATCTAGTGCTGGTAAGGAAGTGGTGAAATGTTTATGCTCATATGTCTTTGGTGGCGATATAAATTAGTTCAACTTTTAAGAGAAATTGGCCTTATCTTTTAATATTTAAAGTTTCTCTCCAGTGACTCAGCAATCACACTTTAGGCACTTACCCTATAAATCTATTCACAAAAGTGAGAGGTGATACATGTGCCAGTTTATTTACTGTAGCATTTCATAAAACAGAGAAAAAAACTAGAAACAACTAAAATTTTCACCATTTTTCTGATTTTTAAGGAAAAGGCAAAAATGTTCATCCTAAGTGGAACCCATTTTCTCTTATAAGTTTTGAAGGGAGGAAACTTGGTAATGAGACGAGCATTTTTTCTTAAAATCCTGTATATACATACTCTTTATCAAATGGGCTATAGCTTTTTATTATTGCAGGTAATTTTTCATTATTTTTTTAAATTAAATTTATTGGGGTGACAATTGTTAGTAAATTTACATAGATTTCAGGTGTATAATTCTGTATTACATCATCTATAAATCCCATTGTATGTTCACCACTCAAAGTCAGTTCTCCTTCCATCACCATATATTTGATCCCCCTTACCTTCATCACCCACTCCCCACCCCTTTACCCTCTGGTAACCACTAAACTATTGTCTGTGTCTATGAGTTTTTCTTTATTGAACTTTTTCAGAACATAAAATCCTTTCTGATTACCGGGGTAGTGCAACATAGGATAACTGTAATAGGTTTCCCCTTCAATTTAAAGTAGAGGATTTTGTGTCAGATATAGACCTCTACTTTGAATATAAATTTCATAGTTAAAGAATGTACTCTAATAATCCTAGAAGGACATGGGTAAATCAATACGACCTTCTCTTTTACCCAGATAAAAGTTTAAGGAAAATACAGATGAATCATACATTTCTGTATAATCTGTGCTTTTGTCAAAAGGTTGCCATGACTCATTTATGACTTTCCATAGTTTTAAAACCAGTGTTTTTAACCATAGAAAATGTACTTCATGGTCCTACTTTGATGACACTGAGTCAATAATAGGCTTTCGTTCATGCATGAATGTTTGTAGAAACAAAACCAATTAAATTATCCCTTGCTATAGCTCCATAAAGCAGAATTCTAGACAGAGAGAGAAAGAGATTATAAAATCAAGTGAGTGCCCTTCCAGACACTATGTTAGATGCTGTACACTGCTGGGTGCCACAGACATCACCTCATTTAATCCTCACTGCTCCCTGTAAGATCAACTACACTTCAAGAGTCAGGTAGCTACTCAGAGGGCAAACGACTGGAATTAGAACCCAAATCCATATCATTCAAAATATCACGAAAATGACCAAATTACCATGCAGTTTTGACTTAATTTAGTTCAATATCCATTCATTTTTGTTTGTCCCACAGTTTTCAGAACCAGATCTTTAAGACAATGTTATCTGAAATAAATGCTTTGTTTCTCAGTTACAAGCAGTAAATTCTGACAATGAGAAACAATATTCATGGATGGTTGTAAAGTACTCTTTTAACCAATATCGTTCTCCAAATAAGATTGAACAGGACAGAAATAAGGTCAGTCTTCTGGATTTTCAACACCTGTAATTATAAGTAATGCCTGAATAAGTGGGTGTTGTCTGCTCAGTGGTAGTCTTTTAAAATCATTCTTCTGTTAGAAGGATTGCTTTCAATGAATTAACTTTTACTTGACCATGAAGAGGGGCCAACTTGTTTCAACAATTCAAAATATGTGAGGAACTTAAGAAAAATTTTGTATTTGTCTGACCTTTCCTTTGAGGACACTTTTGGGCTAGCTACTTTGTTTTAGTTCCCGTTTCATTTCATTGTGTAGAAAGAATAGTAATATTTAAAACAAAGGGACACTGCAGAAATTTAGAGATAGTACACCTGTTTCTACTACCATAAGTCTTTATATCTTTTTAGAAGCAGCAAGACGCTCATAAACCATGGAAATAACTGAGGATTAAATCATACATCACATCGCTTGTATCATAGCCCTTATTTAAAAGTCACATTATTATTTTTTTAAAATCACTTAACATGGAAGTTCTGACCCAAGAAAAAATATATCCCTAACATAAATAATGCCATATTGCAACTACATAGGGAAAAAAGTTAAACCATTGTGTGTACCAGGAGTCATTTGCACCATCATCTTCATTTATTGATTTTCTTGATGTCCCTTGTTTTGGTGTCTGTCATAACTGCCTCCATTTGAGAAAGAGAGGAAATTGGGTGTGGTTAATTTATGCAGTTTCTATCTTTATTAAACTCCTTAAGTAGGGACCTGCTGTCTTTATTACTCTAGAGACCATAGACTCTAGAGTTCCTCTTTGGAAAGAAAAAAGTAAGCAATTTTAGCATAAAAAAATTGAAATTAATTTCTGCTCTGTGATTTGAAAGATTGAGTTCTCCAGGATATGCTTTAGTTATATATTGAGAGGTTTGACTAAACCAAGTTTATTTTCTGGAACTCATGCATTGAGAACTTCGTTTTGAGGCTTGAATAATTTGTTTTTGATGCCACTTATGGACCAAAATTATCCCCCTGAGTTTTTCTCAAATACTGATTCACCCATAATGATGGGAAAACAAATAAATCATTAGCTCATCCAGACAGTTCTCTTTACTAATCACATCAGGTCACATCTTTACTAGTAATTGTTCGTAGGTGCAAATTTTCACAAATAAAAACGCAGTTTTGACTTCTTTCTGAGAGATGTTTTGTTGAATTACTAATTTGGTCAAGTTTAGTAGTTAGGTTTAATGAGGATCTTGTCAGTCGCAGGGTGCTGCCCTCAAACAGCCATTATCAAGTTGAAGTTCCTAAGTTTGGGGAAATGCACAGTGCTCAGATCAAATATGATTAAGGAAGCCAATTCAAATCATGATGAAGTTAAATGAAATACAAAGTTCCTGAAATTCAAATTTGTATTTTTTCCTTAAACAGAGCAAATGGTGCCAACTTAATTAAAGGAGAAAATGAAAAACATACGTCTCTTATAGTTACCAGTTCCTTCACTCATGTCCCGGCTCTTCCCCCCACCTCTTAAGTTCAGGTGTTTCCCAAGAATCTGTCCGTGGCCCGCCTCTTTGCATATGCCCCTTTGGAAGCCACTGTCATTTGTGTTCCTATCCAACTGCTTCTCTGAACACAGCAGTCCCAGTTCAGAATCTCTGTTCTCCTTTGGATCCAATCCACATTCCTAGATGTTGACGGAATATGGATCAAACCGAACTCATGATCTGTGCTCCATACTCTGCTGCTAATTTGACTGTTTAAAACCAGTTATAGTAATAATTACACATGAACCAGCAACTGTTGTAAGCACTGTACATGCATTGTTGCATTGAATTCTTACCACAAATAGCAAAGGATATGTTAGAGTTCTTGATGTACAGAAAAGGAAACAGAAACTTAAGGAAGTTCAAGATTAAGCTGCCCAAAGCTGACACAGCGAATGAGAGACAGAGCTGGGGCTTCAAGCCAGGAGATGCTGCCTCCAAAGCTGGTGTATTCGACCAAACTAAGCTGTTTGAAATCTCTTTCCTCACCCAGATTTGAAACCTCAGACATATCTTTGATGTTATTATCTCCTTTACTGTGCGCACTTCCTTATTTTGCTAGTCTAAAGATAAATAAAAGACATAAATATTGAGCCCCTTGAGAATAGTACTCTGGTATATCATACATATATTGTATGTAATATAATGTTAAATATATGTAATATATGTATTAAATATATATAATATATAGTATATATGTAATATATACTATATATGTTACTACATATATTAAGTACATGTAATATGTATTCTTTATTTATATAAATCTCTACAGCACCTTGTATAGTCCTGAGAATTAGATTGAAAATCAAATGTATCTCTTGAGTATATGAAAGTCATTTGAATTCTATCTCAACATTTATTTCCTACATCTGCCCCTTTTGTGCACTCATTGCAACTTCCACAATTCAGACTTTTCAACACCTTGATCTTAGTTTTTCCATGAGTCTTCACTGTTCCAGTTTCAACCACCCTCATCTGCAGTTGGTCATAGCACATTGCTCCACGAGCAAACATCAGAATGTGAAGTTCTAACCCCCGGCTCAAAACCCCACTGCCTGTGGAGTAAAACTCTTTAACCTAGCATTCACGTCCTCTAAGAATAGTATCATTTCATTTCCCTAGTGTCTCAGGCAAGCTAGAACACAGAATTGTGTCTTCTACACTCAGGATCAGTTCCTGTCTGATGCTTTCCCCCATACCCATGAATCAGAGCATTGTTTTTTCAGCATGATAAAATTGAACAATCTGGGCTCAGCTCTTCTGTATCAATTGCTGGTTTATCCAATAGGAATAAATGAATGTGCATAATGCATTGTGCACCTCCCCTGAATATTTATCACATTATCCTTAGTGATTTTAGTATACCTTAGTATTTTAAATACACACACACATACAAGTGCACACACATCAGTTTATCCAATTTTTCTTAATAGACTAAACCCTCTAGAATCATGGTCAATTTCTGTCTCATCTTTGTATATTCCACAGAGTTTTGATCATGTTACTCAACATGGATTGACTGAATAAATTAATTAACGTCTTTCTGGATGCACATTCTTGGAATTAGAATAACAAACCTGATGGATACCTGGAGTGATGGGTGTGTGGAATTGAATGGATAAACTTCCAATGGATAAATTCAAGAATAGAGCATTTCGGGGGCGGCCAAATGGCTCAGTTTGTTAGAGTGCCAGCTCTTCACAACTCTTCACAAGGGTTGTCCGTTCAATTCCCACATGGGCCGGTGAGCTGTGCCCTGCACAACTAGATTGAAGACAATGAGCTACCACTGAGCTGCCAGAGGGGTGGCCGGAGGGCTCAGCTGGCTGGAGCCTGAGCTGGTAACAACAAAGTTGCTGGTTCAATTCCTGCATGGGATGCTGGGCTGCGCCCCCTGCAAGTAAGATTGAAAATGGCAACTAGACTTGGAGCTGAGCTGCGCCCTCCACCACTAGATTGAAGGACAATGACTTGGAGCTGATAGGCCCTGGAGAAGCACACTGTTCCCCAATATTCCCCAATTTAAAAAAAAAAAATTAAAAAACAAAAAGTAGAGCATTTCTCCCCAGAGGAAAAAAAAAGTATAAAAAGAAGTGCACCAGCATTTATTATTTATTCTACAGTTAATGAGTCCTACTCTACACGGTAGGAACTATGCTGAGTATTTTTTTTATCCCATTTATACTCATTTGTAAATATATCTTACCTAGCAGAACATTTTTGCAGGTTTCAGGCACAAAGGAGTAATAAATGGTGAGGTAGGTAAGCTGCCACTTAACAGCTTTATCAAAGGAATATATTTACCTCCCAGTGTTAAAAATGCAAACAAACCTTTAACTTCCAAGATCAATTACACCTGTAGAAGGAAGCTTGCTGGGAACAGCATTCTGTCTTGTCAAAGACTCCTTATCATCAAGGAAGAATAAACACTCTAATTATAATTTTTTTTGTTTTTTGTTTGTTTTCTAATTAGATTGCTCATTACTCTCTAGAATTCAAATCAACATCAGATTTATAGTTAGAAGCTATTGAAATATTGATTTGGTTATAGAAATGTCAAGCTTGGCAGGTAAGCTGTTTTACTGCCAGAGAATGCTTTGGCTTTAGTAAATTTGTTTAAAAAGGCCAATAGAATGGAATGAACAAGCTATTTGCATCTGTATCAGACATGGAGAGAAGTTTTTAAAATTTAATGAGTCTCCTTAACATCCCCCTGATGACAGATTCCTGGAATTAAGGTTACAAACCTGAACTACAGTGTACAATCCCTGGTTATTCAAAGGTCTGATGTTCATTCGTTCTGTTTCTACAGGCCCAGGCTACACTTGAAGTGAGACACAGGGAACACTAAGTCTTACGTTGTGTTGTTATTAGGAGAGAGAGTTTGTCGCTGTAGTTAGATACAGATTCTACGAGGGTCTGCAAATTTCTGGCCAGATAAACAGAACATATCGTGTCATCTTTCCACATATCTTCGTTTAGTTGTCTTTAATTTGAGCATAACACATCTTCCCTGCTGATCTCATTGTTGTAATGAGAAGAATGACTATGTTTTTTGAAAGCTATGTCCATCCTTTGTACTTTTAAAATAGACATTTTTCTCTTGAGACATTATTATGTAAATCTCATACATATATGTTTATCTACAGGGAAAACAAATCATTTACTATATTTCCAATGAGCTAATCAGGAAAAAATTGGGGGTGATTAAAAAAAAAACTGGAGGAAAAAGAGGAAAAGATATTGATATAAACAGAAAGAATGCTGAATAGCACATGGTGGTTATCTTAGAAGAGTATTTTGGTCTGTTGGAAATTATTTTCTGCTCTAGCACTTTAAGCAAATATTATATACATACCTCTTTCTACTATAAATATATGCATTGTGTAGTTCTGATTGGCAGTCAATTCTTCCTCATCCTGAGTGGATGTGAATGAGCTACTGGAAACCAAAAAGGGGGTTCTATCCACCCACTCACCCGAACCCCTGAATATTTGTATAAGGGAACACAGATTGACTGTCCTCACCCATATATGCACTAAGGGAAGAAGATGGAAGATCCTGGAATAATAACTGCCTCCCCTACCCCTCCCTAGAGCTGTTCCTTTCCTGCTTCTCCATCACGGCATCAGGAGGGGACATGCCCTAAGCCAAGCTGAGGTGGTGAGACTAACTTCTCTGCCATTGACAGAATTGAGAAGTTTAGCAATTCCAGAGTAACATGTTACAAATTTTGTCCCAATGTCAACGAAGAGAAGTGATACAGCCCTTGTTGTTTTCCTCCTACCCCATGACTCGAGTTCGCAAAGAAATGTTTTAAATCAAGATAGTTTCTCCACATCATGTTTTTAATGCCAGGAGCTAGCTACCTTACCAAGCTTTTCTGAATAAGCCCAACATTCTCTCTCCCTCACACACCTCAATCTGATGATTCAAAAAAGAAACCTTTTAATCTCACCCTACTGATCAACTAAGATATTTTAATGTTTCTGCTGTGAGTGAAAATAATGTGCTTTCTTAAAGAGAATAACTTTAATCTTCAGTGGCCACAACTCTAGAATTAGCACTGGAAAATAAGCCCTGGGCTTCTGCCCACAGTTTTCGAATTAAGAATGATGTTTTGGTACTTTAATGAAACAGCCTTCATTGCTCATCAAGAGGACTCAGGATATCAGCTCTCCAGTTCCCTGGCAGTGCAGTGTAAGTACCGTATGCAGTCTTTTTATTCTCTTGCAAATGCTTTCCCCCCAGGAGTAAAACTTGGGAAATTCTAATCTTCAATCTGCTTTCCACTCCCAAATAGTATTTTTAGGAAACTGACATGGTCATTGACTTTTCTTTCCCCTTGTTTTGGGGAGTTCTTCCAAAAATTTCAAATATGTCCATTAAGACAAACCCTCAATCAATAAACTACACAATGTAGAAATGTATGTTCTCTGAGCCTACGCCTGCCTGTCGTAGGAGGATCTTGATATAAATATTTCATGGTGCTATTGCAGGAATGTTATTTGTATAAGGAAAATGAGCTTAGGGTCCCAAGACCTGAAGTAGGTTGTCTGAGAATCAGGGATACCAGTGAGGCACTTTCTGTTTTCTACTCATAATGTTTACAAAGATTAGAGGAGCAATAATTCTAAATGTAGGGGCTTAACTTGCTCAGTTCCTTCCTCAAAGAAGTGGTGGGGAAAATGGATATAGTTGAAATCTGCTACTGCTAAAGAAGAAAGTCAAGTGGTTTTATAAATGATCGTGGTTGGTTTTGTTCAGATTCTCAGAAACAGAAAAAAAATGCTGTGAGACTCCTGTATGCTGTGAGGTCACGTAGGTGACATTCCTGAGGCATTATCGAACATGACGTAAATGCAGAAAGGTGACGAGGCCCCTAAATGGACTGTTCTGGTTGTCCCTCCAGTAGGGTTTCCATGTGTGCGCTCCTCAGTCCCCTTTTCCAGGAGGCTGCTGCCATGACAGTCATTGTTGCATTCTTCCTGCACATGTTCCTGGGCCAGGTCTCCACACGGCTGCCAGCCGCCCTCCTGTTTCCATGCAGGCTACTGGAGCTGTCTTACTTCCTTGGCATTCTGGCCATTCTCTGTCCGAAAAGGTTCAAATCTGCAATTTAACAAATTCACATGACCACTGTCCATAACGTTAAGTAGCTGATTCCCTAAACGCAGTAATGCCATGAAATCATGCCTCGTTATTTTCATTAAAAAAAAGAAGAAATCTTTTGAAGTCGATGTATTTGATGAGACTAATATACTTATTAAGAGACATAAGAAGGAAGTGTGGTTTAGAATCAGACTACCTTGTATTTTCTCATTTAGAAATACTTGACTGTGATGGACATATTAGGGAACTGGACTCTGGGAACAAACTAGGTAACCTTGGACATAGGACCCTTTTTGGCCCCCCTTTCCCTGACTACAAAATAGGGGTATGGAGCAAGTGATCTCTATGAGTCTGTCCAGCACCGCGATCCCCATCACTCTTCACCAGAAATTGTATGCTCTATGCCATTCAGACTCATGAATAAAAGTCACTGAATGACACTGGATTCTGCCTACCATCCCACAATGTCAGTGTTCTCCATTTTTGTCCCCAGCCTCTGACACTGCACTGTTTAGAAAGTATTTGATGGAAAGAGAAATTGAATATATAATTACCCAGTAATAAGCATCTCAAATTGATTCCATCTCCATTGTTATAAAATGGATTTTTTCCTATTATGTTTTTTTTTTAAAAAAGCCCCACGATTATCATCTCTTTATTTCCATCTGAATTTGTGCACCAGAGGTGAATTTCCACTCACCTCAGGTAGAAATTTAGAGAAGAGAAAAAAAGGGAGGAAATAAAAATAGGTTTATATAATACAGTTTTGAAATGTAGTTGTGGTTTGTATTTTCTGCAGCTGCTCTTCTTCAATCATAAAAAAAGTAAAAAAAAAAAATACATGTAAAGGCCATTTTAAGTCTCTTCAAATCACTTTCCTGAATGATGAAAAATTTCCTTGAATATGTTAAGTCCCTAAAATAAATGCCTTCACTTAGCATCGGTTAGTTAATTACATTGACTTCAGACCATTTTTACACTAACTTGTTACAGGAATAGTGAAGATACAAACTGGTGGCTGTCTCCTAGAATCAATTACATCCATTTGCAACTATCACATATTTTCATTCAACTCTAATAGTGCATTTTCTGCCATACCTCCATTTGCCTCCCTTCTGTTGTTGAGCAAAGTAGTTTCAACTCTCCCAGTTTCCTAGGTTCACTCAGCTCTTACTATGAAACTATTAAAAGGTGGCAAGTTTAACTCAATTCCTCTATGAGTATTACAATATCTAACCCATTTTTATCTGAACAGACTCCCTAGAAATAACCATTTTGTCCAGCATGTGGTCAAGCCTTCAAAATATTCTACACAGTTCTAAGGGCAACAAATTCAGTATCTAGAACCATCAGTTTAAACTATAATAGTTATGTAAGTCACTGTAGTTACAAAACCACTTAAGGTTTGAAAAACTGCTTATTATTCTAAGAAAATATCAGCTCCATTTGATTTCCATCACAGTACCCAGGAAAGGAAAACGGGGGCTTCAAAAGAAGTGAAACTATGTTTAAATGATTAGCGGACTTGAGGCAGTGTTTGGCGATCAGGGGTGATTGTTACTTAAGTAAATTGATTAATACTTCTGACAAATTCATAAATGAACATTTTAAGATTTTAAGTGACAACATTTCTATAAGAACAATTGTCTACTCTTCTGAGGACTATATGTATATTTCATTTAGACAGTGAATTATATACAGAAATAATCTTTAGTGTTTGTAAGATAGCCAGTTGTATATAAAGTTTGATTCAATCCTTCTCGGATCTTTGCACTCCCCACAACCATGATTTTTCTTAATTAAAACCACAGTAGAGTGATTCATTTAGGAAAAATAAAGCAGAGACCAAGGGTCAACAGAAATGACATAGTGGAAAGTATCAACAGTTGTCCCTAGTATTTTCAAAGTTTGGAGGCGACCATTTCCTGATTTACTTCTGCCCACAGATCTCCCATAGAAATTCAGAAGAACTAATGATCCCTATATCTATAGCAAAAAAAGGCTATGTCCCCAGAGAGTGATTAAGTTGAATCGTCTGTCTTCTCCATCTTCCTCTTCAAAATGCTTAACTTCTTGGCCAAAGTTAAATCACCTCATTTTTGTGATGGGAACAGATCTCAAAAATAGATTCATCTTCAGCTGATAACAGAAAAGAAGAGAGACACTGTTGTGGTGGAGGGAAAATGGTTGAAATAAATAATTGTTAAGACAATTTTTCAGGGCTGTAAGTAGCATTAGTTTCACTTGCATAAAAGTGTTGAGCCCAAACCTGTAACCTGAAGTAGGAAGAATGTTCTGCCTTAAGCAAATCAGCAGTTCAGGAGTGAAAGATTTTTATATAACTGAAGGTGAGAAAAAAAGAATTTTAACTTTTCACAAGTATTTGCTAAGCTTAAATTGTCTCTGGCTAAAACACGAATATTTAGGTAGAAAAATCCCATATTTAAACTATGCAGACTGAACTGGATGTGGGGGTGATTCATGTTCTGAATGGTCACACAGCCCACCAAGTTCTGAATCGACGTCATTTACATGGGGAAATTAGCAAACTTTACTTTCTGCCTGCTATTGTTGCATCTATTAAATAAGACCCAAGGATGGCACCAGAATATTATCTTCGAGTTTGAAGGCGTATTTCCTTACCTTCCAACATAATTTAAAACTGCATTGTCTTATTTTTTAAAAAAAATATTTAAATACTTTGGTGAATGGTCAAACATATCATGTGGGAAATCTATTTTGCAAATCATAGTTAAACTTGTAATTAGAAAAAAAATATGTGGGAAACATGCACATATGGACAAGGCTGTATTTTCACTGAGAGGCTAATGGTGGTTCTAGAGGTTTGTACCACCAGCTAGTAAATTAAAACATGTGTGATAAAAGACAGTATGTTTAAGGTCTCAAGATGATTTTCATTATCGTTCCATGTTCTTGGTTGCAAGTTTTTGAAAATCTTGTGTATGTTGAGTCTACTCAAAGTTAAGCTCTATAACATTGGGAGGTAAATAAATACAGTTATTTTGAGTTCCACAAAGAGGAGGAATAAGGCATATTTTTGTGCTTGTTTCCTCATTTATTTTACTCCTAGATCTAATATAAATTACTTAAATTTAAAAGTAAATACTTGTTTACCTAAAAGAAGGAATAAAAAGATCAAATCTGAGGAATAAAATAAGTTTAAAATAACAATGTTAGAAACAAATGGAGCATATGAATATGAGTGGGAAAAAAAAACTTTATGTCCCAGATTTGTAATGCATGCAAAACAAAAGTTATTGAATAATATAACATACGTAATAATATATAACATAATTTTACTTAAATAATATAAATTGTTTTATATTTGGAGAAATCAGTTTCACACATTGCCCTTTTAAGTTTTGAAAACAGGAAGATAGGATAGGGTTTATTAGTGATTTTGAATCAAATGCGTATTACAGAGTCATGTTTTTGATAGGGTGTGTCAAGTTTGTAAAATCTGTTACATCTCTTCTTGGTGGTTCATGTTTATTATTCATGTGGAATGAAATGACATTTCTGTATTTGCTTGGTCCTAATAAATCACCTGGCCAGTGACTAGCTTTGGGGACTAAAAACCACCACTCTCGGGCAAAAAATGTGAAAAGATTAATAAAGACAACTCAAAAGACCAATCAACATGCATTGGAATAATAACAGTGGAAGTCTGAAAGAAGCATAAAAACAAAGGAAATTGGAAAAGTAAATATATTGTAAAGGTATGGAATTGAAAAAGACACCAATAACCAACTTCTCGTAAGTTTGGTATAAATCTCTAGTAAATTCTTAAAGTGTTCATATTTTAATAAACTAGTCCATTTTTCTGTGCAGGCAGCACTGTAAAAAAAAGAATTCCACAAAGACAATGTTCTAGAAAACATATAATGTATTTAAACAGATATTCTTGTCACAAAAGTTGTAATCATTCCTGTGTGTGATTACTAATTTATTTAGTACTACTGAAATTCCAATTACGATGATTATTAAGGCCAACCAAGAAAGGGAAACTGGGCAAGAACAAAAAATGCTAAGACTGACTCTCATATTAGTTTATTGGCCAAGGCTAAGTAGGTGACTGCTAAATACATTTAGAATACTGACTGTGAGAAGCTTTACATGTAGTGAACCCTCTGAATTTTATCTACATATTAATGATACCCAATTACTGCATTTTTGGAAACCTGACAATGTCACTGAAATTTTAGGCTATTGTCTTGTGAGACCATCAAACAATTTCAATGTAAGTTAAACTCAGAACTCATAATAAGACTGTTTTGTTCATTTTTTTCCATCATTTGCAGAATCTGAATTATGTACGTTTTATTTTTTTTAAAAAAAATGAAGAAACATGTTACCAAGACAGTAAAATACTCAACATGTGAGATATAATTCTTCATTAAATATTTTGACATATTCTTTCTGGGTCACCAATTCCCCAAATATCTGAATGTAGCATAACGTTTTTATTACCAAAACTCTACTGATGACTCATAATCACGTACATAATTCAGATCATGTAGGGCCTTGGGCCCTTATTATGAAACCCTCCAGTTCCAAAGTCATTTCTTTAATAATCAATTCAGCATCCGTTTGCTATAAAACCTTGTAGTATCAGACTTCTAGGCTTTGAAGAGATCATAGAGACCACCTGAAATTGCTATATTCAGAAGTGAACGAATCAGCTCCTAAAAGGATCTAGTGATTTTTTTAAGGTCACGTATCTGAAGATGACTAAAATATAAAAATATGTGGTAAATGTTTAGAAGAAAAATGTAGACATACTAATTTCCTTTAGTCATACATTTTCTACTCCCTCCCTTACTCTCTTCCTCCCTGACCTCCTTCCTTTCTTACAGAATTATCAGAATATTTTTTGTGTTGCTTTCAAATTCTTGAAGAACAAAACATATTTATATTGTTTGGCAGCAGTTTAAAAAAGCTAATAAATGATTGTGTGGACTGGCTGATACTTTTATATATAATTTTTACTTTACATTGTTTGATTCCAAAACAGTTGTGCTCTTAAAATGATTGTCTTCTCTTTTAATCATATGGTGAGAGGGTCGATTGCAAATGGGGCTCAATTGCTAGACTCTGCTTCTCTCCAAAAAAAAAAAAAAAAAAGTGCTAAAATACATCACAATGAAATTATAGTTTTTAAAAGGAAATTAAATAATAGCGACTACTATTGATCCATGAAGGCAAATCTCTTCCTAAATACTGATATAGCTATGAAAACCTCAAGTGAATTAATCAAATGGCATTTTAAGAAATGTGGTCACAAATACTTTTAACCAAATAATTAATGACAGAATAAAGGTGAGAATGGAATGGAAATGAATAATATAAGCACGGTTTTGGCTGAAAGTCTGCTATCTGATGTGTCAAAATAGTTTTTTAGAAAAATCCCTCTTTAGTACCAGTTCCTCTCTTTTTCTCTCTTTTCATTCTAAATCATACCCAGGGGAAATGTTGTTTGTTTGAGATTTTTGGCTACTTACAAACTATATGAATAGTAACATGATATATTATTTTACGACAACAACAACAAAACATAAAACTAAAAACAGTGCTCTGGATATTTTTTGCATAATAATTCAGTTATTTGAATTTAAGCTTATTTTAACATACTCAGTTTACCTAAAGATATTTTAGAGCTATTTTCAAATTACAGTTTTATAACTCATAAGCACACTACAAACTAACGAGAAAACTTCACTTAGGGTCCAGGATTTCTCATTCATTCAACACTTCAAAGCATTTTGATCCTACCTCTCCTGTGGTTATTGAATAGTACACTTTGAATTATAGTTATATGTGGACTTGCCATATCCCTCTTCCCACAATATATCATGCTACTGATTAAAAATTGCCTCATTATCTTTTAAGCTCTTAAGTGACTTGCATCTAATATGGTCTTCAGAAGTAATTTTTGTTTTAATTGAAGAAGTATATTAATATATTCAAATAATATTAAATTTAGCAATAATACGAACATTTCATAGAATATCAGAGCTTAAATGCATGTTCCTGTGCTTGATCTTGCCTATAACAATTCAGATAATAGGGTGTTAAAACTTCTTGCAGATTTTATTTTAGGAAAATATAATGGTAGAATGTTGCTGTTATTTTTTTAAGCTAAAAATTATCCAACTGATGATTGGTGGTGTATTTATTTACAGGTCTAATAAAAGGTCCTTCCTGTATCACTGGAATTTAAGTCTAGCCTTGTAGGCTTTCTAAATTTCAATATAGTGATCAGAAGTGTTTTGATCATTATAATTATCATAGGCATTTATTAATTTTCTGCATGTTGCCTGCCACGCCCCTGTGCAAGAACGTAGAGACAGATTAATTCAAAGGGGATACACTAACCAGAGCAGCAAGGAGACTAGATGTGCTTCAATATCAAAACAGGACTGATTTCAAAGAGGAAAAAAAAAAACTATCGAATAGCCAACCTCTGTATATTATTTAAAAGAAAATAAATAAAGCTGAGATCAATGCTGAGGTACTTGGTTGTACCCGCTGTGTAGCAGGAAGTGGAAACACGGTTCAGATTGTTACAGAGCAATACTGTATGTGCCTTTCACCTGTCACTTTGAGGGCTGAGTGATGAAATGCCACAATTTTTTTAAACTTCCCTTTGAGGGCTATAGAATAAACTGAAAAAAAAAAAAAAAAAAAAAAAAAAAAACCTGGCATGTCGGTATGTAGGTAGAGAGAGGTTCATTATTGTATAAAGAAAGGGTAAGATGAATAAAATTCCTGATCCTGACAAAAACCATACTTAAGAGTAACGTTTAAGCCTGGAAGGAAAAGAATATACTTACATAAACAACACACCACACACACACCTCTAAAATTTTAAATGAAGGAACTGAGATATGTTTATATTTTAATTCTGATCATTAAAGATCCACATTCTTAATGTTTCCCTCAAAAATTCAGATATAATATCAGAGAATAGCAGCCCTTTGTTCTGGAATAGTTCATAAGTTCCTAGAGAACTGAGATAATAGTAACTAACTCTGATTATTTTCAGTTCTTGAAGCATGATGTTTTGTTCAGAGGACCTGAGCCTACTTTCTAAGTACCTTAGTCTGTTTCTCAATCCTGGAAATGGGGTAGGAGAGGAAGATGCCGTGGGATGGTCGGCAGTGGGCACTGAGGAATCACATACTCAGATACCTTGTTCTTTGTTACCTTTGTTGCTGCTGAAGCAGCTAACAGGTCGCCTTCACTGCGCTGGATGTTAGAGGGAAATGGCAATGATTACCATCATTTTCATCCATCAGGAAGACTGAGTTATTTGGTTGGGATGTCCAGGTATCCCCTTCCTTCAGCACTGTGCTTTCAACACAGGTTGTTTTCAATGCTAAACAAGGGAGAATTTTCACTAGAGAAATAGTCTTAGGTAAACTGTGCAGGAAAGCCTGTGTTTCTCTTCTTTTGTGACTCTGCACTGAGAGGGAATACTCTAGCATGTTGATAAGAAATTTTGGGGTGTTACTTTAAAGAGCACAACATGCCCTCTTTGCATATTAACATATACAAGTTTCACTAAAGGCTTTGGAACTAATACTCTCTCTCTCTTTAGGTAGTAAATAGCTATCGTGTCTAATTATCTGAACCTGGGGAATCGCAGAGGATCTCAGATTTTGATAAGTTTGATGTTGGTCTACAGATTGGCGATGATGTCCCATGTACTAGCCCCAAAAAGGGATATTGCTGGTTAGACAAGATATGTACCTTTCACCACATAAAGAGTTTATTTGATGGGAAATGTGCTCATGCAATAGCACATTTTTTCTCTTTGTCTTTTAATTAGGTTGCCAAAAATACCTGAAATGTTTTTCCAAGTAGTTTTGTGTAGAGCAAGCTCACATGCAGCAAAATGCCTCACCACAGCACCTTCATGGTGAATTGCATTTGGAACTTGCAGGTGGCCTCAGCCTGTGTGGGGCTTCAGTGACTCATAATCTATTGCTGGGAGAATACAGATTCAGTAACCATAGATGCAAAGGAATATTAGAGGCGTCCCAAACCTGACACTGAGCAAAACAAGAAAAGGGGTGGGGGAAGGGTTGCTCTAGACAGGAAGGGGGTTAGGTGAAGTTAAAAGACCAGGATGGAGACGACTGTGTCTGCGTTTGTTTCATTGTGGTCCCAGGTAGAGCAAATATTAATGACAGTTTCTAATAAGAGCTTACACTAAGAAAGCATTTAATGCGTGCCAGGTACTGTCCTACGTATTATACTTGAATACGTATTAACTTTAGTGATCTGCACAGTAGGAAATGAGGACTAACATTACCCCTATTTCACAGATAAAGAACCTGACATAGAGTTCAAGTAACTTCAATTTAAGTAACTGAAACCCAGAGTGGCCCCTTGGGTTCCCAGACTCACATAGCCAGCGAGAGTCAGAAGCAAGATTGAAACCCAGAAAGTCCTGCTCCCAACTCTGCTCTTACCCACTACCCTGTCGGCCTTTCGGGTAGGCACAGCAGACAGCTACCTGTGAGCCCATGAGCATTCTTATTTTATGTGAGCATATTTTAGTCTCGTCAATGAAACACAGGAAAGGTCCATTTTCCCCAAAATTCCCACATCTTTGAACTGCCCTTTTTTTGCCAATCAGTAGCCACAGTCATTCACATTGCTAGTTATTTTGCAAAGTGAAAGGCTGTTTTTAAACACTGTTTCATGATCAAAATAATGTGTTCGCTGAGGAAAATTTGGAGAGTGTAAAGGTATAATTGAGTGGGAGTAGGAAATAATACTGTATTTCTTTCCCTTCAAACAACTAATTATACGTATTTTGGAATATTTCCCTGTAAAGCTTTTATCGTTAATTAATTTATGATCATAGTAAATATGTAACATTTACTGGTTTTTTTTGTGTGTAACATTCAACATAATTCTGACTCTAGAACTTCCTCCACTGTCTGGCTACACACTGAATCTATCACATCAATTCATTCATTGATTCATGCGGGAACAGTCTGGTACTTTGTTAGTTACTGTTCTCTGAGATCTCAGAGATACAATGGGAAAGAAGACGTAGTTTGTCTTCATGGAGTTGAACTGCCAATAAGCTTGATTAACAACAAATATTTCACTAAATATAATCTAATTATTCAATAACGGGTGTCTCAGTTCTGATTAATGTTAGCAGGGTTTAACTTTTAATACATTTATTTTTCTGAATAAAGAGAATATAATAAAATTATTCAGTTTACTATTTTAGTCGTAGGTAATAATATTGAAGAGCAGTTTTATTTTGTTTTGTTTTTAACTTTTTTCACTAGTGGGGGATGCTCTCCAATTTTAAATAAACTGTAACATTGACAACACATTTAAAGATTATCCCAAAGTAGAAACTGACTGCCTGCAGCTTTTAGAGTACAAGTTTCGATGTTCAACACTAGTCAAGATTAAATGGACACTCATTTTAAAACACATTTATGCATCATTTAATACAGTCACACTTTTCACTTTCAATGTTCCATATTACTAAACTATTTTGGTCCTAGGATGTACCATTTTATGATGCATGATCTAAGTCCTGCCTAAACTCTGAGCCCTAAATACATTCAATATTTTTTATTAGGATGGATGGGCTTAAACTGCATTAATAATATAATTAAAACTTAAGTTCTCAGAAAGAATTTTTCAAAGGCTGAAATAGCAAAAAAGAATTTCAGAGTATAGTTACCATTTATGGAAGAGTCACTTTTTGTTTCTAATTCTTTCAGAAGCTTAGTAAATGTAATATATATATATATATATATATATATATATATATATATATATATATGTATATATAAAATTATTCAGTTATGCATATGTCCAGCCAACAAAGACAGATATTTATTGCTTTGGATATCCACAATAATTTAATTGTATACAACAGAAGAAAGGTACACATGGCTTATTTTTCAAATATGCTCAATTAAAATTAGTGAAATAAGAAAAATTTAGGTAAGAAATTGTCATTCCAATAATGAAAACTGTTTCATTACAGACTTCATAAAAGGTGAGTAATTGAACTACACCGATCTCTAATCAAGAATCTGTTAGTTCCATACAAAGAGCAAGCCCCTATAAAACAAATCTGTTGAATGTAATGTTGATTTTAATTTTGTTTTTCATTTTACTTGGTCATGTTTGTGTTTATCTTGACAACCACATGTACAGATTGACTAACATTCCATGTGTGTGTGTGTGTGTGTGTGTGTATGTGTGTTTCTCTTATTACATGATGGAGATATCTGGTTCACCATGTTTTCCACGGATTTTGGTGTAGTCTAGCTCCCACGAAGTGGTTGAATGCTTGTTACACAGACGTGCACACACACACATACATATCCCCATCTACTCATTGATGTAGGTATACACTCACAGTCTGTGCCAACATATTTTATTATGTACATTGACATTTGTATAAACATGTCCTTACATACATGAACTGAAAAACAAATGTTATCCATCTACATGGACAGAGGTGTGGTTATAGTGAACTGTGATATGACTTACTGGTTTCTGACTGTGTTTCCTTTGCTCAAAGCAAGCATTCCATATATGTTGTGGGACAATTTGCCATTGTTTTTCATCAACTCACACTTGTGCCCCTATGCTACTTACTGTCCTTCCAGCTGTCCCACTGCCTCTGTCCAGGTAGGAGCAGGATATGTCCAGGTCCCTAACGGCAGCACCTGAAAGCATGTTGGAAATAGAACCCCCAGCCCACCACGCACCCTCTGAACCAGAGTCTGTTCAAACCAGACCCCTGGCTGACCATTCAGCACATCACCTTTTAAGAAGCTTAGTCTGCAGTGTCACCACCAGTCCTGTGCCAGTACCACTCCCAGTGGGGCTGCGTTAGAGTGACCAGACCTTCTGTATGTATAAGCAGACTCTTCAGTTTTATTAACTTTAGTATGAAAACCAAATCACTAGTGAGACTCATAATACATATCACAGATAAAACTGAGCATCACAACTCAAGAGATTTAAACACCGGTGGGACTCTGGGGGATTTGGGGTTGAACTGGAGACTAATTCTCTATCCACTGCACATTGCATGTATCATGCTCTCAACCTTAGAGCTATGTTATAAACTAATGAAATGGAGTTTTGTAAACAACATATGATTGAGTGTTCATTACTTCTGAGTCATGCCGTAAAAGCTAATGTCCATTGCCATTGAGGCTGGGTCTGCTTTTTTGCCTGTTAAGGTACAGTTGGATAGCATTGCATTCTACTGACAGCATTTGGTAAAAGTTTCCATTTGCTAGTGGTTATGTGGAATTTCTTGTAGCAAGTGCTTTAGAAAAATCATGAAGTATGTGGAACCATCTAGAAAGACATCTATGTTTCCTCTCTGTGCCCTTTGCCCCCTACCTGTCCATCTATGAATTCTCCTCTCTGCCCACCTTTTCAGTACGTGAGTATCTTGAAGAACTCTCTCAAACTGATATTAGAAGCTGAGAAATTCAATACAAGTGAGCTAGCTCTTTAGAGTTTCTAAGTGCTTTCATCTCCTTGAGCTCCTAAAACCTCTTAGTATCATTATCCCTATTTTACAGAGAAGGAAGCTGAAATTTGGACAGGAGAAGGAGCTGAACGAAGTGACATGAGGGAGAAAGGTTTACTCTTTCCCATTGAACTTGCTGTCTCTCAGAAAAAGCTCCCTCCGATCAAGGGCTGTTTGCTTCTTTACGTGAAATGAAATTGCCTGTTGCTTCCTCTGAGTCATTTTATATTTTCACCCTTAGTTTGCATTGTAGATTTCAAGGTTTTGTGAAGAACATCTCGTGTTAGAGACCACATGGAAGTGAGAATTCAGAGAAAGAGGCTCTTCTCCAGGTTTTTGCCATCATGCCACCTGGGTGGGCTAGCCAGAGCCCTGATGAGGTCAGAGCTCTGAAGCAGTATGTAACCTTTTAACTTTTGTCATTCAGCGTAATTTCACTATCCCATTCCAAGTGACTACAACTCTTGTACAATGTAGCTACAATTTAGTTGCTGCTTAAATGTACACATTAATTTTTAAGTAAAACAAACCTACTGGAATGCTTTCATTGACTTCAAAATTATTCATGATATTTTGTAATATATGCAGCCTCTTATTTTTCAAACTTCATCCTCTTCCATATTTTCACAAATTATTTGGCAATAAAATTAGAGATTGCATTTGAGCATAGGTGTGTAGAAAATGAGGAAGAAAAAAGATTAATGACTGTATAAAACTTGTATTTATTATATAAAACCTAGAGGTACTGAAGTTTTTGTCTCATGTGTTCAAGATTAAGTGAAATATAGACAAATATGTGTCAGAAAACAAGACAGGTGGTTGTTTAGTTAGAAAAGCTTCAAATGGTAAATAGTTTGTAAAGGAAAACATGTTTTCCTGCTGAGTGGGAACTGAGCATTTTGCACTGTAATTTGTGTAGCAGTTGATTTGAGATCAGTTTTTCACTTTCTACTTTGCTTGAGACCTTTCTTCTCCCCACTTTCCACTGGCCAAGGTTTCTCTTTGTATTGTAGTTATCCTTTCTTTGAGTTCCTTTGAAATGCTTAGGTGGTTAAAAATTTCACACGTTGCAGTATATTCAAAATAAAACTTAAAGTGATTTCTTTTTCATCTTTAGAGAAGAAGGATAGAAAGGAGGGGAGGGAGGCAGACCTCTTTATCAAATGCGTACATACTACAATTGTCTCTATTCTTTATCTGCTCTTTAGATACTTGTTCCAAGAAGAAAAGTGTTTCTTAGATGTCTTCTTAAGAGGTATATTGTCCAATTTCTCCCAAAATATCCATTTGAATATTTATTTGGAATATGAAATAGTTATTCATTTGTACAAAAAAAAAGTAGTAATTAGAATTTAAAGCAATATTTTGGGATTGGGACGATGTATTTGTAATTCATCAGGTAGACAGAACAAAAGAATCCCCTAACATCCCCCCCCCCCCCCACACACACACACACATTTCTTTTCAGGTTTTCCCAGCTGAGTCTAATGGAAGAAATTCCATTAAAGATATTACATAATTGTCAGAGGCCTTACAGTAGGAAATTTCACCTAGTTTTTTTCCATGCAACTGTAGTGTTTTGTATTCTTTTTAGAGTATTTAAATATATATGTGAGATGTTTTTTCATTCATATATTCACTTATTCACTAATTCTTAAACAATTTTAAGTCCTCTATTTTATGCTCAGAATTATACCAAGTCTTAAAAATACAAAATTGAACTATATAAGTCAGTCCTCATTCACTTTCTCTTCAGTACATTTTGAAACAAATTATTAAAAATAAAGGAAGTAATGACTTAAATATATATTAAGTATTGTAGGAGCACAGAGTATATCATGTGGCAAACAAAACATGCATAGAGTTCTCAGCTGAGACATTGTGCAATCTACTTAGCTGTGAATAAAATATGGGTGCTGAGGAAAGTGTGTGTTCATTTGAAAAAGCTGAAGCTTGCATTGAGATCACATAAGGCAAAGTACTCATGCATGCTATATTTCAGGGAGTTTTTTTTTTTTATTTCTAGGTGATAATGAACCATATTTACAACAACCCATATTATTTACTTGAAGACCGCTGATCAGAGGGCATTACTACCGTGTTTCCCCAAAAATAAACCTAGCCAGACCATCAACTCTAATGCATCTTTTGGAGCAAAAATTAATATAAGACCCGGTATTATATTATATTATATTATATTATATTATATTATATTATATTATATTATATTATATCATGCCCAGTCTTATGTTATTTAAGACCCAATCTTATATTAATTTTTACTCCAAAAGACGCATTAGAGCTTATGGTCCGGCTAGGTCTTATTTTGGGGGAATTATTGGTATTATTATTGGTAATATGGTATTATTACCTGAATAGTAGGTAATAGTGTTAGCCCAATTTTGATAACCCCAATCAATGAGAAGTTCTTTGTTTTGAACCCAAACCTTGCCCTTTCCTAGGCTGGTCCCCTCTGGTTCTTTTTCAGGTAGTTCTCATGACCTCTTGGAGCATGCCATCTCCTTGAACTTTCTCATTTTTTTTTTTCAACATGAGGAATTGTTTGGAGTCCATCCATGACTGAGGTTAATCTTCCCCAGACAAAGTCATAAAGTATGTGGTGAACACAGCATTCCAGCGTTATTTTAATGGCATAAAGTGTCCACACACTATAATTAATTATTCAATCCAAGATAAAAATAACTTTTAAATCGCAGCACTATTATATTAGACTTGTAGTGAGTTCAAAAATCAATGAAAATACCTAAATTGTGTTTTGTTTGCTACATCTGCTGTTAACATGTACCTTTTTAATGGTGAGCCTAATGTTTATTCAACTAATTAGATGCAGTCCATTGTTCCAGCTTATTTAGTTCATTTTGTGCCCAGATTCTGAGAAATGTATTCTTCCCATATACATTTTTATTTTTACATTCTATCAGTCAGCAAACCCACTTTTATTTGAATTTTCAAGGAATATGTTGTTTCTTCCCAGATATTGTATCTTAGACCTATTCATGGAAGGGTTAACATATTTGTAAAGGAAAATGGGTAATGTGCTCTATAGAAGTCTCAGGCCTCACAAACTTGGAAAGATTTGGTATTACAATGTTTCAATATTTCCGGGTATTTGGGGTTCAGCAAAAAACCTCAGTCATACTTTGCCCAAAGCAAGTCTTAAATTTTTAATTATTGTAATAAACCCAGGCATATTTAATCCATATATTTCATGATTCATTTACACTTCAATCACTACATTGTTGTTTTTGAAGAACCATTTGATGTTCATAAGCCCTTTGAGCCTTTAAAATATGCTTATAAAACCCAATCCCTCCCTATATACATACACAGACACATTATTTAAAAATAGATTATTATATTTTGCTCAGGGTAAAAAAAATGCATATACTTGGGGTGTGGTTTTAACCTTTATATTACACTTGGCTACATATTATACTCAGCTAGAAATTATTCCTATCTGAATCCTTTGTTTAAAAAATGCACTAAGTCTTAAATGTTTTAAGTAACTATTATAGAGTTTTGTATGGCTAACCCGACCAACAAAAAGTGATTCTCTAAAGGTGCAGAAGAGATTTTATGAGCCCTGCATCTTTTTTCATCTACCAACTTTCATAGAGAAACATTCCAAAAGCCCATCCTCAGTCTTTATCTGTTTTCTAATATTTAGAGTAAAATATCTGACCGTCTGCTGCACTTCACTTGTACACTTCCCTTTGATCCTCAAATTCATGTCCAAATGATTCTGTGACTTCCATCATCACTGCTACCCACACTCCCCCACCATCACCATCACCTTCTCTTGCCCAGATTTTTAATCCTGTAAATGCTTAATTAACCGTTGACCCAGTTGCCTACTTGAAAATCTGGCAGATGTATGAGAAAGGGGAGGAGATTCCTGCTTCTCATTCCGGATGCCACCTCCATTATGAAATCTTTGGATTTCTAGCTCCTAAGTACTCCGATATCTGCCCAATTTCCTTCACCTCTACTGCCACAAATTGAGCTCAAACTCTCATGTCTGCATTACTTTAATAGAATTCGACACACTATATCTTATTGCAGAGCACCGGTAACTATCCTCCCATCGCTGAGAGTGTCATCAAACATATAAAGTAGAAGGTATCTTAGGTAACTTGCAGATGAACAACCTTATTCTATGGAAGAACAAAGTTATACTAGAGCTGTTACAAATTTCCTCTCCTTCCATCCTCCTCTATCCACTCATGAGAAAATATTGTTACTTCATCAACTTTGCCAAAAGGTAGAGGGTTATGAGACTTTTAACCAAATTGTGGTTTAGGATCTCTCTCCAGTATGATCTAGAAATTTGAAATATGAATAATTTCCAACAGATCAAATTGCACAGCCAGCTGAACGGATGGAAGGCACAACCTGGTAGTGACCATTGACAATGAGCTGAAGCACATTCTCTCTGGGAAACTTTTTGTTGGCTTACTAGCCCCCATCCTTAGAAAATGTAGCGAATACCACAAATGATAGCATTTGGGACTCTAAGGCTTTGTGAATCAGTTGTTTTTCTCTTTCACCCCTGATGAGAAAGATGGGCAAGCCTAACATCATGAAACAGTAACAAGGCTAAGAAGAAGAGAGAACACTGAGAAGGGCATACAAGAAGGTTTGACAAACGAATAGTTTCTGTTTAGGAAGAAAAGAAGCTAAGTTACAGAGAATAAGAGAAAAGAGACATTTACTTAGGTATCCTCAATTGAGTCTTGCTAAGCACTTAGTTATACTGCATCTAGTCAATTGATGTAAAGTCTTTGAAACTAAATTGCATAATCTGCATAATCAGAATTTTAAAATTTGCTCTAGCCATTTCACCGGCAATGATTAAACTCATAAGTGATCATGCACATCATTTTTAAAAATTGTTTAAGTGTAATGTAATAATAATTCACAATTCCACCTGGGTTCAGTTCTGGGAATTGGCAATTATAGCTGATTATAAAATTAACAGATATAGGTATTTGGATGCCCAGGTTAGTGGGCCAAACTCTACATTTGATGATGAGAAAAATGAGAGCAATTCCAGAATGTGTCTATTATACAAAATTTGTTACTATAACATTTTATTACACAAAATGTGTTACTAATACTCATGAAATTATTAACTGGAGTTTTAGAGAATATTGACTTAAAGAATTGAACACGTAGCCTATTTTGGTTTGAACACACATTAATGAAATTTCCCAGGAAGCAGGAGGTTATTTCTCACTAACCCCTGGCTTTTATAAAAATGGAAAGCCAAAAATGATTCTAAAAGTGATGAATTCACGCATGCCTTTTCACTTATTGTTTACCAGTTTCCTACTGTAAGCATCAGTGAAACAAGGGAACTGATTTAGGGGTTGAAGTGGAGTAAAAAGTAAACTCAAAATTTATCTACTTTATAGGAATTCCTTTTTGGAGTAGAAACAGATGAAAATATGTGCTTATCTATTAAAAGCAATGGCAATTTGAAATAATTCTCTATGTTACTGGCTTTTATCATTATAAGGTTGTTTCCTTCTCATCCCTATTATGAAGTCTTAAAGTAATTTATGTAGTACACTTTTTGATACCATTGGGAAAAGTATCATTTTTTTACCTCCACAATATCAATGGGAAGAAAAGCGTCCTAGCAATTTCATAATATATTACTGGAATTATGTGGCAGGAGAAAATTCTTTTTCTTTCTTCAGTGGCATAAACCATTTAATCACGTAATGCTAGATGGAGCAATTAACTGTACACTGAGCCTCACGCTGCTGGAGCCGCATCAAAGCCCTCAGAGCTGTCTTTGACTCGTGGCTGAAAATTGGGAATCATACCTCTGACATTCAAGAACTGGAGGTTCAGAAACAAGCTCTGGCCACTGGCATTACTGCCCCCTTTTTGCGTCCTGCTGCCCCGGAGATCCCCAGGACCAATCACTGGGAAATCTGTGGGGGAACCCCTGATGGCGTCTTCACCCAAGGAGTTCTCTAGGAGCCCCTTGACTACATAGGAATATCCCCAGGAACCACCCCCTTCACCACCAAGAGGTTAATGAGCAAGGGTCCATTATTCTAGAGTTTAGTTTAAGCCTAGAGTCTTCACCTAGTTGAATCTTCTCTTCAAGTTCTAACGTCCCGAAGCCAAGGACCCCCAAAGGCATTGACATTTGCTGTTTTAAATCTGTTGCCCCAGAGATATCATCGTATCTTAGAGGCAGTGCTACTCTTCTCCCACCCCTGGATTCACCCAGAATTTTGGAGAACAACACGTATTAGAGATTCCTAGCCAGTCCCTCTGGGAAACAAAAAGCAAAAGCACTGGGGTGGGCTGACAGCTAAGGGACCCCTGCTCTCTTAGTAATATAGCCATTATTTACTTATGAGGTGTGTAAATTAACATATACATTACAAATACGTAAATTTGTCTGTAAGATTAGTTGATTTAAGAATACATGGAAATACATAAACTGTAACGCCCCTTTATGCAATTTTCAATTTCATTATAGACCTTTAAAAAAATACATGCTTCAGATGCCACTCATCTCACTTCTAATTAAAGTCATGATGATATTTATCATTCAAGTCATGATATTTTGAAAATGAAATGAGACACTACTAATAATAGCATCGAAAGATGGGTGGAAACCAGGATTTTGCCCTCACACTGGGATCTATGGTCCCAGATGGAGAAAAGAGAAGTGACTTACTTGGGGAATGAGGAACTAGAAGAAGAATTAAACAGTTTGTTTGGAGTCCAGTGTTTTTACCTTAAGAGTAGAATCACACTGTTCCCTACACACATTTAACACAATATGTCATGGGAGATAGTGTTTTTCTTATATCTAGGGGAAAAAATGACCACTTTTGTTGCAATTACACTTGTTTTAACCTGCTTATGCTTTTCACTTGCATATCTCATATATTTCATATCTCATATATCCTTTACTGCTTCATTCTAAGTACCTTGAATAGATTTTTTTTTTTTTAATATGGCAAGAAACTGTTAGAAGTTAGATACCCAATCTCCTCCTCAAAATTCTGGATCAGAATCTTTGCAAGTGAGGCCCAGGAATTTACTTTTTAAACAGTCACCTTTAGCCATTCTTGTGCTATGAAATGAAAGAACCAACACCCTTGACAAAACCACGTTGCATGGAAAAGTGTGTAAGCTTTGTTGTCAGGCAGAACTTGGTGTGAACCTCAGCTCTGTCCCATCCTGGCTGTCTAATCTTGGGCAAATTAACCAATCTGAGCCTCAGGTCATGCATCTGTGAAACTGCCATGAAAATTTTTGTGATGGATTGCCATAGGAATGACATATCGTCTGTAAATGAAGCTTAGACATGGGGCAGGTATCAGTAATTATTACTCACCTACCCCCCAACTCTTTGTTTGCTTGAGAGCATGGGGAGCAGCCCATTTGTTTTCCACTTCTGTTTCTTCCCCTCAACTATTTCACTCCCTGAACCCAGCACCTACACTTAACCTCAGTACTACCGAAGTACTTTGTACATCAGGTGCTCAATAAGGACTATTTTTTTTTTTTTGGAAGAAGGGAATGGTTTTGGTTAAGTGGAAGGTTCTTCTTGTGTTCTCATTTAACTGTAACTTCTTTGTACAGTCAATATTTGTTATTTGTGGTAGTTGTGTTCTTTAAAGTCTTCAGGAACATAATTACAGAACACTGAACCACTGCTCCTCGGGGAAATACAGAATTAGGTTCCTGTGAATCTCTGAGTCACAATATTTTCACCAACCGATCAATACCTAACCTAGTTTTGTGTGTATTTCTGTTGAAAGACAGCTCATTTAGTATATATTGTTGATTTATGAACATTGAACTCACAGCCAACAGTCCCCTAACTCATGCCTGAAGGAAGCTTATCTCACATGTCTTGTCTCTGTAAGGCACATCACGGCCTTCATGCACTTAGGAACACTACACAGTACCTCAGCGCTATGCTGGGGGTCCATGTGAAACAGGGAAATCACCAAGGAAAAACTACAAAACCGAGATCAACGTAGCACTCAATAGACCTCAAAAAGGACACAGGTTTACTATATGAGAGTTAAAACAAGAAATGACCACAGGAAATATAGATTAAAGAAAGAATTTTCAAGTTGTTTTTTTACCAGCAATGTATGAGTGATAAGGTCCTCTGTATCCTCCCTCACATTTTGTGCCATCTGATAGGTTCGTCATGACATCTCACTGTGATTTTAATTTGCATTTCCCTAATGGCTAATAGTTTGGCAGTTACTTAATTAAACAGTTAAACATACAACTACTATATCTTCCAGCAATTGTACACTTGAGCATGTATTCCAGGGAAATGGAAACTTTGGTACACACACACACACACACACACACACACACACACACACACACAAACAAAAACAAAAAAAAACCCTGTACATGATATTCACGGCAACTTTTTTGTAACAGCTGAAAACTGGAAATAACCCAGTGTGCTATAGTGGGTGAATAGTTAAACAAACCATGGTAATAACCCACCTTGGATTACTACTGAACAATTAAAAGAAACAAACAATTGATACACACAATCTGAATGAATCTCTAGAGAATTACGTTGTGGGAATAAAAACCCAATTTGGAAAGGTTGCATACTATATGATTCCATTTCTATAGCATTCTTGAAATGGGAAAATGATAGTAATGGAAAACAGATTAGTGGTTGCCATGGGTTAAAAGGAGGTGGTAGGAACAGGAGAGAAGTGGGTGTGCCACAAAAGGGCGTCAGGAGGGATCCTTGAGGTGATGGAAACATTCTGTACCTTGACTGTGTCAATGTCAGTATCCTGGTTGTGACGTGATTGCCATGGTTTCAGGAGATGTTACCATTGGGTAGAAACTGGATAAGGGGTACATGGGAGCACTCTCTATTATTTTTTATAATTACAGAAATCTATGACTGCCTCAGTAAGACGTTTAATGAAAAAAAGGGGGAGGAGAAATACTTTCTCAGACAAATAAACACAAAACATGGCTTTTCTCCACCCAAACATCAGTTGATTCTTTGAACTGATTCTTGTTCACCAAGTCACTTACCAAGCACTTAACCTTAAAGAGACTTAAGGAGAGATTACTTAGGTGTTAATTCATATGATACAAGATTTTTTAAAGATAACCTACTAAAAATATACACAACACATACACCTTACTGAAAGCAATAAAACTTTGATAGTGACTATACTGGAGATCTATTATGTTTGCTCACCGTGCTAAATCAAATACTTAATCATCTAATTTCATTTCCAAAAAGTTTTTACACGAGGTAAAATATATACAATAAAGTGGTAACATTAATGTAATTGGCTCTCTTCGAATGAAGAAACTGAGGCTCAATTTGTATGCGAAGATATGGATGACATAGCTAACTAGTACAAAACTGATTTGGACTGAATTGACTATTGAATACATGTGGGGACCACAAAGACAAGAGCAGCTGTACCAAACCATGATGTGTGATTATTGGTCGTCCAGCTCCTGTGCAGATCAGAATGTATAGGTCATCTCAAAGTCTTAATATGACATACCACTCTGTCTTATACCCTCTTTCTATGTATCTGATTTTTCAGTATATAAGGAAGGGGCTGCCAAGAATCATATAGGCTATATAAAATAAGATTTTCTTTCTGCAAATGAAGAGAATGAGTTTCCTTGGGTCAGGTCCTGTATTCATTTCAAAGTACCACAAACTAAGTGGCTTAAACAATAGAAATGTATTGTCTCCTGATTCTGGAGACTGCACGTCTGAAATCAAGGTACTCTTTCTGAGGGCTATGAAGGAGAAACAGTCACATTCCTCTTCCTCTAGCTGCTGGTCACTGGCTGGCAATTTGTGGCAACCCTTACCTTGCGGAAAAAGCTTTACCCCAATTGCTGCCTTCGTCTTCACCCGCTATCCTCCTTGGGAGCATTGTCTGTGTCCAAATTTCCCCTTCTTATGAGCACACCAGGCACGTTGGGTTAGTGGTCTGCCCTGCTCCATGAAGTATAACTTTATCTTAACTAATTACATTTGCAACAATCCTATTTCCACATAAGGTCCCATTCTGAGGTTCTGGAGGTTAAGACTTTAACACATGAAATTTAGAAGGATACAGATTCCTTCTTTCATTCTTACCCTATGGATGTGATAGAGAAAGTTGTTAACAGGTTAAAATGAGCTATGTCCAAGGCACAATGGTTTAAAATTGTCCTAAACCATAAAAAGGTAAGCAGTCATTTAAAAATATGTTTGGCCTTATTTTATCTAAATCAAGAGAATGATAGGTAAAACTCTGTGCTACATTTGTAAGATGCTTATAATCAATCCTATAACTTTTGTTTTTCATTAATAATAGAAGAAAATCAGACATTTTCTAAAAGTTATGTTATTTCCTTTCTAAATGTTTTGAAAGTACCAAGGTAAATTTTTTCAACTCTTTTAAATGTGGGTAGATTTGCTTGACCAGAATTAATAGATTGCTCAATCTGAAATAAGTTTTAAACAAACACTGTAATTCAAACTGAAAGTTATCACAATAGGAATAGTATTAGAATTATCCACAAACTATTTATTTTAGGGAGGCCAAATATATTAAGAAATAAAAACAAATATCAAAATGTTTGTTAATGGTTACTGCTTTTCATTATGAGTACATTGTTTAAATATGTACATATTAAGATTTTGGGGAAAGTGTAGGCCTATACTCCAGCCGACTTGTCTCTATATTATATAGAACAGTAGTAAGTTGAAAAGAAAAATCCAAGTCAGTTGTTTAAAACTGTATAGACCAATGAGTTGATTGATTGCAGGGTTTTTTCCCCACTTTTGAAGCAGATATGCTGACATCCTGTATACATATCCTGAGATGATTATTCAAAGTGCAAATTAATGTCACACACCACAGATTCAAACCTCTTCTGACTTTGGTTCTTTTGCCCTCTCACTCATGTGCACATCAAAGCCATTCTGTAATGGGAGCAATGGAACTTTGGTACCTAGGGATGATGAATGAACATTTCTGCAGAATGTTGCTGTGTAGCCATGAAAAAACTAAAAACGGGTGGGTGGCTGTAAATGTAAGTAGGGGGAAAAACAAATTCTAAGAAATCAGAGGGCCCTGTACCCATTTGGAAAGATGAGAGCTATTTTTAGGCGTAAAGAGGATGTGGTGATTAACATGAAGCCTAAAGCCATGTGAATCCAAATGCAGCGCTTTTCAATATCAAAATGCACTGGTATACATTACCCATCTACCAAAATATGCGTAGGTAAAAGACAGCAGTTTCCATTTTTCATCCAAAAGTGGCTTTCAAATATAAATGGAGGATATTGTATAGTATGAGGGAGATAGAGAAACGTGATTTCACAATTTTATTGATACAAATACTAAACAAACAAAAAAAATAATATATAATAATAATAATAAAATAATAACATAATAAAAGAAAAAAAAACTGTTTCCTAGGAGAATTTCACATTTCCACAGTTGGGAATCGCAAACTCCTAAATGTCAGTCACACCGATAGAGTGGACGTAGAAGTCTGTTTTGAATCTTAATAGTTTCTAACTATTTAAGCAACTCACACCTATCCACTTTTCGCAGATGAGATTTTGGAGCTGTTGACTTAAGTAAAGTATTTTCCTGAAAATACCACATTTCAAGTCAAGAAATTCTGCACCAGGACTATGGCACTATGCCCACAGTGTGGCAGGTGCTTTCCTAAACTCTCTTCTCAGACCTTTGAACTCTCTTCTCCTCTCCCATCCATCAATTTAAGGTCCTAGCCTTACACGTTCATTTGAAGCAAGGTTCAGTTAAATAATTAAAAAATGAAGACATATTTTCATACACTTCTAGATAAAAGGGAAATAATACAAGAAATGAAAGAAGCCAAACTGATAATTTAGCCTAATGAGACAGACCTAGATTTGAAATTGCAAATATTACTAAACCTCTCTTAGCCTTTGTTTCCTGGTCATCTGTAAAATATGGGTAACGGTGCTCATCTCTCTGGTTGTTATGAGAATTCATTGATATTTTATGTCGAGTTTGATGAGTACTACCCACAAGTTTGAATTTGTACAAAATACAAATTTTGGTATTATTCTGATTGTAAATATGTGATTTACATATTGAGTTTGTGACGCCACTCTGACTCCGATTAAAATCACAAAGTAGCTCTTCACAAATTACAGGTTAAAAGTTAACCAAAAAGCAAAGCTGCAATAATAGTTTACCCATCTAACGTTCTTGTCTTCAACTGAGAGAAGATCCCTAATGGCAGAAAATGGGTAAGCAAATCTGAGCAGTTGCTGACCACAGCTTTCACTGAGGGGGATCTTTTTCTTTAGTCACTTCACTTTTGAAGCCAGATGGTCAACACAATAATCTTATTAAATGTGAATGCAGCTCTCTCATCACTTCGTCGGACTGTCTGGCTAATTCATTACCAAGGGATTGGAGGTGAAAAATTCCTTATTTTTTTGTATTCTTATTTTTTGTGTAATATCTTACCAAAAAGATACCCCCCCAATAAATCTTCTCTCAAAGCAATTGGAAAACTTAGTAAGAAAAGGCAAAGAAAAAAATTGCATGGTTATTGTATAGAGGCTACGTTCACTCTCAAAGTTTCTACCCCGAGAAGACTGCATCTCTTTCAGTAAAAGATGTCTAATCTGGGCCTTACTTTCTCCATTTGATCTACAGTGTGAAGAATCTTTATTACTTATAAAACTTATCCTCTGTCTTATCCCTGATGATTTTGTTAAGACTTAACTTAGATAAGCATTTACTGCTAACCCCTAATGTTTGCAGAAACCGTTACTCAAATTATTCAGCTGATTGGACATAAGCCTCTCTCTTTCTCTCTTTCTGTCTCTCTTTCTGTCTCTCTCTCTCTCTGTCTCTGTCTCTCTCTGTCTCTGTCTCTCTCTGTCTCTGTCTCTCTCTCTCTGTCTCTGTCTCTCTCTGTCTCTCTGTCTCTCTCTCTCTCTCTTTCTCTCTCTCTCTCTCATTTTCTCCTTTGATCTTCACAGTGAAGTGATGTGTAAATCCATCAATCCTAAAGAATCCCTTCCACACTCCTCATAGGAATATGGACCTGGCAACCAGGACTTTGGGCAACTAGATTATCATTCACTTCAAGCATTTGCTTGTTTCAAGTTCTTTCTGCTGAGACACAGAAAATTACTACGTGAAGCCCTGTACTACCGCAGCAAAAAGAGAGTGTAAGAAGACTACAGGTCTAATATATTAGATGTGTTTCCCTTGGGGAAAAGACGTTGAATGGAAAGGGAAATATTTTTGATACATGATTTTTATTCCCCAGATTATAACTTTCCTGTGAAAGCCAAAGGTGATATAGTAAAACCATGTGAATTAATATATATACACACACACACACACACACACACACATACATATACATATACATATACATATACATATACATATACATATACATATACATATACATATACATATACATACATACATACATATATATATATATATATATATATATATATATATATATATATATGAAGTAAGGAAAATCTTTTCAGAATCAAAATTGAGAACCAAGACTCCCCCCAAAAAAATCTGTTACAGAAAAATGACACTGATGATAATTTCACAGAGGAAAAAAAAGCAAAAACAAAACCTGTCACTCACCAGCAAGTAGCAAATGATATGACACAGACAATAGATGGACTGCTAGCCTGTGAGCGTGAAGTTTTTGACCATCTGTTTTGGGGCCAGCATAATAGTTTCTTTACTTTTCTCAGGTTAACAGTCTGCAGAGGCTTCCTCTTCTAATGTAGCTACCAATCTGAGTGTTTTTCTTTACTCTTTCAATACACTCATTTAAATAAACAAATCCCTAAACCTTAGGACAATAGAAACATGAGGACACTATTCCTAAACAATTTTATTGTTACTGTTATTGATCTTTAACTATTGCCATTAGTCTTGTATCATTTTTGTGCTGACTGAAGGAAGAGTAATTTCTTAGAGAACATTTTTACACAACTGTTGGAGGATGAGATAATTTATGTAACCACCGTTTTACTGACTGTAAATTCCTGATTAAACTGGCTCTGGTTTGACTAAGCCTGCACCACAGTCCAGTGCACTATTCCTCGATATTACATTAGATATTAAATGAGATTCCCAACTTGAATTGGATAGAAATGAAAGACTGGACTCATGTACCACCCAAAGATTTTGATGTTGGCATTTGAACATTTTTTGTAACTAAATCACTCTGTCATTTTAGAGTAAAATGATACCTTCTCTTCTAAATTAGAAATCAGGTTTTCACATGTTTTTCATGTTCTTTTTTCAGAATACCTTTGTAAAGATAATACCAATTTGTCATACTGCCACACTTAGATGCTTTTATTTTTCTGGCTCACCTCTTCCTATACTTTGACCTGTTGACTAAGAGACGCCATTATCTATCTATTCTGTGCCTTTGTTTACCCTCAGAAAAGATAGTCCTAGTTTACAAACCACTTTGACAGTCTTTCCTGGAACATTCTGTAAAAAGTGCAAAGTGTTGTCATTTGCATTTTCTACTGTTGGTGTGAGGTGATATGTCCAGGTATTGAGTTTACACTGGTAATATGAACTAAGTTCTTTTCTAAACTCGAGGGAGACACTCAATCATGAAGTGGCACAGAGTGACTCCAATGGAATAAAACAGAGTTATCAGGATACTCTGTCTGGGGCATTATAATGACTCCGTTGGTGACAGCTTGTCTACTGCCTGGTGGTATTAATAAAGAGCACTTTTTCTGGGGAAATTGTTGTGCTGGCTTTGCTTTCATGTGAGCTGCCAAGGCCTATACCCTGTCAAACTGAGTCACTTCACATTTCACTACGGACAAAGGTCCCTTGGAAAATGGTACCTGGGAGTTTCACTGTACCAGTCCTCTGTTTTTATTCCCAAGAGGAACCTTTAATCATTTAAAATAGATATTTGCCTCCACCACCCACAGGACACCACAAATAGCTCATTTGCATATTTAAGCTTAATGGTGGCTATATCTCTTATTCTCACTGCACTGCTCATAAAGCACATCAATTTAATAGTGATAGTACTAAAATATATCTTCGGGTTATAGTTCATAGTACTGGTAGGACGTTCACATACTTCATGCTCAGTAGACGAACCTGAGAAATGATGGGATTTAATATATAATGTAAGGGATTGGGAATTTGGGAGGAATTCTCAGGAACCAGGCACTCAAATGGGCTTCTATTTACATGGAGTCAAAGTAAATTTCATTGGATTCAGAAGCAGTGACCCAATTCAATCTTATCTGAGGTTCAAAACAGCTTATTTCATTTGTTTTTCACAAGTGTACATTTTGTTATCCTATAAGGTTATTGAGAGGAAGTCAAGGTTATAATGAGAACTACAAAAAGAAAACACCACAATAAAGTCTGTTTTTTTTTTTGTTTTTTTTTTTACTGTGGTTATTTGGCCTAAACAAAAGGCACTTAGATTCTGAATTTTCATAAAAGCCATACTTAATAAGGCTCACAATAGTAGTTGTAAGAAAAACTAATCTCTGAAGACTTTCTACACATTTTTTTTTATATCAGAGAGATTGGTTGATTTAGATAATCTACCTTGCAAGTATACATTTAAATTCTTACTAAAATAATCAGAAAAAGTATCCCAGAATAATGAAATCCTATCTACCTGCCATTTTTCAAATAGAAAAAGAGAGAGGGACAGACAGCTCATTAATTTAGCTCGTTTATTTAGCTAAGTGACCAAAATGCTTACTATGACTCGTGGATGTGGTTAATTTGAAAACCACCAGATTAGTCAGTAATGTCTGTCCAGTAAAACCTAAGAGCCCGGTTCAACCTAAGAGCCCAGTTCCTCAGCAGCTGACATGTGAAGGGAGCAGTACCTGAAAGCCGCCAGAAGGCGACCTTTTCCTCGGTGTAGAGCAGATGTGGAGGAAAAAACAACACAGCCAACAGGACCTAATAAAAGTTTTGAAGAATAGTCACCAACCAACAGGGTTTCTTCCTCTGACTGACTTTCTCTGGGTGGAAAGATGCTTTTAGTATATTCACAAAATTACAGAATAAAAATATTTGAAAAGAAAAACAGGGAAAGACCGTATGTAAATCTGCCCCAATGTGCAAAGAGAAACATTAGCTGTATTCCTCTTTCCTCATATCCAATTTCTCTTTCATTGTTCGCCTAAAAAGAACAACCCGTTCCCAAGCTGCTGGTGGAGAATTGTGCCGGCTTCAGCTCTAGCAGGATAACAAAACTGGGAAGAACAGTGAGAATGGGGACTACTGTTGAAATCACTTCTTTGGCATACCGCAAAGACCCCTTTGATTTGGACAAAAGTCAGCTATGATTTCCTGATACTCTTTGTACAATTCCTTATATTCCTTGTATAGGAATATAAGGAATTCCATATATATATATATATATATATATATATATATATATATATATATACACACATTTATACTATATATTTATATATTTATATTATATATTTATATATACATATATACATGCATATATACATAATTATATATATTTATGAGAAAATTTTTCCAGAATATGTTTTTCCATGATGCTCAAAATTAGACCAGACTTTCACCTGCTAGAATGAGAAGTTGTATGGAGAGGGTGGTAAAGTAGATTGTATTTCAGTAAAATGAATGAAGACACACATGGATGTGTGACATATTCTGCACTTATTATCATATTGTAATATTAATTGAAGATCTAATAAAGGAGAGTAAGGGTCAGCAAAGAAAGAAGTCAAGTTGTACAATACTTAACAGACCAAAAAAATAGCAAAGATATAGAAAAGGTGTAAATCACCAATCACCAAGTCAATCATTCAGCCTCATATTAATTTGGAAATTAAAAAAAAAAAAAATCGGGCCCAGTGGCTCAGGTTGTTAGAGCGCCATGCTCCTAACTCCAAAGGCTGCTGGTTCGATTCTCACATGGGCCAGTGGGCTCTCAACCACAAGGTTGCCTGTTCCATTCCTTGAGTCCCGCAAGGGATGGTGGGCAGCGCCCCCTGCAACTAAGATTGAACACGACACCTTGAGCTGAGCTGCCTCCCAGATGGCTCAGTTGTTGGTTGGAGCATGGGCTCTCAACCACAAGGTTGCCAATTCAATTCCTCGCGTCCTGCAAGGGATGGTGGGCTGTGCCCCCTGCAACTAGCAATGGCAGCTGGACCTGGAGCTGAGCTGCGCCCTCCACAACTAAGATTGAAAGGACAACAACTTGACTTGGGGAAAAAAAAAATTTCTGGAAGTACACACTATTTCCCAATAAAGTCCTGTTCCCCTTCCCCAATAAAATCTTAATAAGAAAAAAAAATCTAGTTTTAGCAGAGCCATCCAATTCCAAGGATTAACTTAAAAGTAAACCATCCCTAGGTATATCAAGTGTGTTCTAAGTAAATGTGTTTATTGGCTTCTTACTTTCGCAAGCAAAAATCCTTTTGAGCACTTAACCTGATGTGCCCCTTACTTTGGTTTACACTAAGAGAGTAGACTAGTTGGAGTAGAATTCTAAGTTATTTCGTGGCAAATCAAAGCAAATTCACCTGAAGAAGAGTCTGTGCCAAATAGTCACTAGTTAAAGCAAATCAAACCAAAACTAAAGCTCTAGTAGATGCTTCTTCCAATTCATTTGCAATCTTATAACCACTTTTATTTCCAAGCTACATATTGCTATGAACCAGTAGCCATATTTTTTTTGTTATTTTTTTAAAATCAAAGTTTATTGGGGTGGTCTGAAAATTGTGATTATAATGAAAGATAAACCAAAATGATAAAAACAAATTGGTTAAAAATTTATGTATGTAACTATGTAACTTTACTAATAGACATAATTTTTAACCAATTTGTTTTTATCATTTGGTTTATCTTTCATTATAATCATAATTTTCAGGTCTGAAATATATCTCCTTAAATTTGGGTTTTCATTGATTGTGTGTGTGTGTGTTGTGTGTGTATGTGTGTACATATACATATACACACACGTATATCTATAGTTGAACTAAGTGATAATATAAAAGGGGTGCCAAAAAAATGTATACAAATGTGGACACTTTGGTCAACTTTGCTCAAGCAGTAGTTCGACGTAATCAGAAGTGTCTGGCCACTGATGGCAACCACTTTGAGCACCTCTTGTAATTGCAGAAGTCAAATGTGACTTGTATTCCTCTTCTGTTATCGGTATATGTTGAGTATTACATTTTAATACAATTTTCCTTCTTCAAATGTGTATACATTTTTTGGCATCTTCTCTATATATATTTTTTATGTAACATATGCATATAAATATTTTTGTCATCCTCCGTGTATATATTCTTATGTAACATATACATATATTTTTTTATGTAACATATACATATAAATTATATATGTATATATATACACATATATATTTGAACTATCACTTAGTTCAGCATAACATAAAATCATATCAATTAGGAGTAATAATGTTACAACATTTGATCCCAACTTAATAATATAGTTCTTATATTTTGAAAATAAGGTGTGAAGACTTTTCCATTAGTTTTCAATTCCATTACAAATCTAAGCAAATAACAGGCACTGCTGTAAAGCTGTGTGTGTTGAATAGTGCACAACATGGAGAGCAACAAATTCTGTCACACAGGTGGAGAAACAGAGGCTGAATGAAGTAATTGCTCAGCAGCAGATGTCACACCATTCTTTTCTTGCCTCAAGTAAATCTGTCTTCAAAATGCATGCATACTCACATAAAAAGGACCGTGTGTTAGAAATACATTCCCTCCTATTTTGTGACATTTGCTAATTAGATAATGTAAAAGTCTGGTATTATACAAATATTTTAGCACGTACCTCCTAGAGATAATTCCTAAATGATTACTGGGCACTTATTGAGGGCCAGGCAGAATACAAGGAACTGGGATAAAATCCTACCATTTGATAGTGTGTACAAAATTATGAAAAGTTCAAATACTATATTATGTAAATCACTTAATGTCAGTGTTGGAAACTGCCTAACTCATATTCACGGTATATTGAGACCGGGAAAACTGAAGTGAATAATGTGCATGTATGGAATTCCTAAGGGGACAATATGATCATGGTAAGAGTGGACAGAACTAAGGTACAGGCAGGGTGTACCTGTCAGTGACAGTGTAAACAGGTACAGGAAGCAAAACAAGATGTTGAGAGGAAGAAAGGAAGTAGAGAGCAGTATGATGTCTGCTTCTCCCATTAGCAGCCAAGCAAGGCTCTTGCTGGAGTTTCCTCAGCTATTTTGCTGTTGTTGCCAATTTCAATCCCAATACCAACAGCTATGGTGATTTTTAACTGTGAAATTTCCGCTCCAATGGAAATAGTAGAACCTGCCTTCTTAGACTATCAGTCATGGCTGTAATTGTCATCTGTAATTCAGATGAGAAAGTGACAGACCAGATCCACAGATGTGAACACTCTGGCCACCCTGGCCTGAGACAAGGCATAGTGTTCCTGTGCAGTGTACCAGGTAGGTCAATGAGGAGGCTCGATTCTGTCTTGGAAGTTAGTCTGTTAATTCTTCAAATGACTTCGCCTCTTGGTTGATGTTCAGAGACAAGTTTCCCTCTGTGCATTTACGAACATGAGTTGCCTGTATAGGTGTTTCTGAAGTCTCTGAGACCGGTCAGACACTGATGTTAGTAATGGTACCTAAGGTTCTAAGAAACATTCAGATGTTACAAATGAATCCCCAACCATCCAGTGCACATTGAAAGGCATAACACCAAATTTTGAACAGAAGACTTCGCTGATGTTTTTCTTGTTTGTCCAGTAATTTTTCTCTCTGGATACCAGGAATAGATAAGTAAATGAATTGAATTGAGCAAAGGTATTAAGTGAAAGGAAAGAAAACGATGCATTAAATAAGGCAGAATTACGATATGCAATGCTGGATCATAAGTATGAAGAGAAGATCTTTAGCTGAGTGGGGCTAAAGCATTTCATTAATTTTACAATGAATTACACTTTTGTTATGCACATGTTTATATTAGAGATCCTCCAGGAAAAGAAAACTGCAAATACTGTGTATTCTAAGAGTTGGAAACATTTCCTGGAGCCTTTTATTTGTCCTTTGCTTTTACTTGGAAGTATATATATACTTAATGGAGATATATATCTGGTGATGTCAGATGTGAATGTACAATAAATAAACTACAACACAATACTAGAAATATGTACAGAATTTCAGAACAAAGAGATAGTCCTCCAGTTTTATGTAATACTATTCTCAATGTTAAAACAATGTTTCTAACCCAGGACTTCTCTCTTCCAAACAGAGAAAGGGGTCCTAGAGAGGGTTTAGAAGAGAGAAACACGTAACAAGGAAGTTCTGAAAAGTGAGACCAATGACACTGATCCAACTTACTCCTTGGACAATTTTCTTTCTATAGGTCATATAGTGGAATTTTGATATGTCACATCTTTGAAGTGTCTCGTTTCTGAGCACCAATCAGTAAGGTCAGAGTTAGTTTTCATAACTCTTTGACAGCCATCTGCCATTCTACATCCCAATTCACATAAACACATTTCCTTTGTAGATAGTTATGTGGTTTGTCTCAGCGTGGGATCTTCTATTTCTGGAGTAATTTTATTTAATAGTAAACAGGAGAGTATTTCCATTACCTATGGAGTTATTTATATATCATTTGTTAATACTAAAATAGCCAAGAAGTTGTGTTAATTATAATACCGTGTCTCCCCGAAAATAAGACCTCCCTGGACAACCAGCTGTAGTGCGTCTTTTGGAGCAAAAATTAATATAAGACCCGGTCTTATATAAGACCCAGTATCATATCATATCATATCATAAAGACTTGGTGTTACTTTACTGTAAAAAATATTAAATTTTGCTCCAAAAGATGCATTAGAGCTGATTGTCTGGCTCGGTCTTATTTTCAGGGAAACACGATAGTCCCAGTAACACTGCTTGTCTACCTTTACAGGATCTATGTTGCACCCATTTAATAAGAAATGTACTCAATTTACCGACACGTTTTCAGATTTTGCAATGTGTTAATAGATTACAATGCTGTTTTGCTTATGCATGCACAAACTTGGCTTTTTTTCTCTTTTGTTGTTTTTCACCCCACCCTTTTTCTCCTTTGAAGCCAGTGCCTTCTTAATTAAGCAGAGTCAGAATGCTTACATAAGTAGGGCATCTCCATGAATGTACCGCCGTGGATTTACCATTCCTTTGGTACAACAGAAAATGCTCCCTGAGCCAGAGAGAGACTCTGTCCATCGCATTTCTGCTTCTCCACACCCGAGCGGTTGCACTCACTTTATGTAAGAGCTACTTCCTTCTGTAAAGTTTCTAGAAATTGAGCGGCTTACCAGAAGTGAAATCTCGGCATTATCCCATGCTTTTGATGTCCCACCTTTCTAGCCACTCACGTGACTTATACTGTATACCTAGTAGGCATGGTGCAAAGAGCCAAGGATATACAACAATTAAGGTACAATTCTTTTGTTCTAGAAGTTCACAGACTAGGGAAGGCAGACACACAGACAAGCTAGTGGTCCCAAGTCTACTAGTTAGAATTAGACCACTGGTGTCAGACAATCTTAAGTTTGAACCCTGCTTTCCAGCCCAGTAACCATGGGCAAGCTGCTTTATCTCCCTACACATCAATTTTTTCATTTGTAAAGTGCCAGTGACATAAATACCTATCCGGTATGTTTGTTGTGATAGTGTGATGAGATTACAGTCCATGGCACGTAAGTAGCTTACACCACGATGTGATGCTATGGTGGGATGAATGAAGTCTAGTTGCTACAAAGGCCAAGGAAGGATGTTCCTTCACTGAAAGACATTTAAAGATGACCTCCAGTGGTTACTTAGGAAGGTCTGAGCATAGAGAGCTATTTAGTTTGTGAAGAAGAGTTAAGACCACACAAAAACACTTTCACCTCCTTTTGCTGAGAAAGACACCACTGGCCTCTGGAATTACACTCTCTCCCAGGGGATGAAGTGAAGTGACCAGGATTACTCAGAGTGCTGTATTGTTGGTACCCCTGAAGCATCAGAGTACGTGTATGATGCTAATACATCTTTTGTCACTGGCTCCCACTCGCGGGTGCCTTTGCCACCATTCAGTCATACGCGATAGCTAGGAAGATAAATGAACTCGGGAGAAGCAGGGAACAATACTGCAGTTTTTAAATCTACCACAGTTCTTCCTCCACTTCAAAGTTGACTTGACAACTGCATTTATTTTACATCACAATTGCTACAGGTTAATAATATTGTTTTATCAGGAGACATTTATCTTGAGGAAGAAAGTTATCCTAATACAGCAGATAGCTTATCCAAGGACAAATAGAAAGGGGGCTGTGTCTTGAGGGTAATGCTAATGCCTGGCATGCTATAAAAATAAATGAAATCTGATTAACACTATTGGGGAGAAAAATAAGCCGGAGTTTCTATGAAATATTATTTTCCTGATTGGAACCATTTCCATTTTTTTGTCAGCTTAAAACATTGTATTAAAGATGAGATGACTTTAAAACTCTGACAGATATCTCAAGTCCTGTGATTATAAATGGTTGTTATAGGCTTGTAATCCTGAGGGTTTAGTATTTTCTCCATAAATTGAAAAAGAAACACACTAGGAATTCAGAAGATTTTAATTAAAGTTGTACAAAAAATTTAATGGGAATTTTAAAGGCTGGTTCACGAAGTATTCTTGATAATGAATTTAATTTATAGAAGAAATTTGCTAACAAATTTGGTGATGCCAAAAAAAGGGCTTCATATGCACAATATATATTTACATGGAAGCATTATTATTAATTACCCTGCTTTAACTAATTCACAAAGGTTAGTTCATGTTCAGCTCTATTCAAATGTGTATTATTAAACCTATCATTTAAAAAAAAATGGTAACAAATGCTTTTTAAAGGAGAAAATAGACCACAAAGGGTTGGACAGTATTATCTTAACCATGGAACTCGTTTCTTTTCAAAAATAGTACATTTATGTACAAAGTGAATGCAGTTTAGGTCAGAAGTGAAGAAAGAATGCACATGAGCGTAATTTAGTTTGAATTGGACAACTGAAACACATCCAGTATAAAAATCACTCATTCTTGTTTTTGTATAAAATTGCCTGCAGCATCTTGCGGCATCCTCAGAATGTTACACAATTCTGCAGCAGGCAGCCCCGCAGCTAAGCCGAGCAGAGGAGAGTCTGAAAGCCAGGGTTGCGCAAAAAAAAAAAAAAAAAAAGCAGGCTGGCTGTTTATGGTGATGCAGGTGTGGTTTCAGTAATAAATCAACCCACTAATAATGATAATAGCTTGTATTTATGCAGGTCCTTTCTTTATGAAGCCCAGTGTTTTTTTTTAAAATGCGATTCTGTTCATTCAAAATGTACTTCTGTGATTAAGAGGGGCTCAGATTTCATTAACTCTGTTTTATGGATGAGAAAACTCAGTGTCCTCAGTTGACAGGCAACTATTGCAATGCACTGGTTTCAATATCCTTTCTTATTGCCTCGTTAGACCTTGGTCAGACTACTGTAGTTCTCAACCGGTCACCAAAAGGATGACTGAAAATGGGGCCAATGAAGGGAGAACAGAGAGGGCAATTACAGGAACTGTGCATTGTTGGGCCAAGCCTATCTTCTACTGAACATCCAGTGCAGTTTTCCAATTGAAAATACCAAAGAATGTGATGTTAAAAACAGAACACAGAACCAAGATGTCAAGCAGAGTTGTTTTAGATGCACCCAAGCGTTGATGTCCATAAAGCGACAAGGAATAGTTATATGCATTGTTATAAACTTAATTTTTACTTCAGTCATACAAAAGGTGATACACGTTTGTTGAAACTTAGTCATTCAGTTTGTTAAGAGTTAATGCTTCAACTGGCCATAAAGTTGCTTAAGAAAGTAAGAAGGGAATGAGATAAATTCAGAAGGAAAGAAAGGGCGTGGGGAACCCTAACAATTAGCTTCCTTTTTTTCACTTTCAAGGAATTTGTACTCTTCATCAATTGAACAAATGTTTAGTAGGTGCCAGGCATTAAATAACAAACCACCGCATTGCAGGGAGACACCATGCTTTTGTTGTCGCCTAGTTTGCTTTGTTTGGGGTACTTTTGTTTTAACATGCAAAAATGAGATCTTCTCTGAACCTTCTGTTGAAAATGCACAGTTTATGATTGGTGCTGTGGGTGTGTGGAGTGGGGAGGGTCACAGTGTAAAGCTAAGTTGACCACTCTGTTTATCAGCACCCCGCTCTAACCAACTGAGCTCATTGGCCACCCATGACCACTCCTTTTAAACATGAGAAGGCGAAGAAAGACAACTTCCACATTATGCATCAGGTAGCCCCTTCCTCCGCCCTCCAGCTCATTTATTCATTCACTTTTATTCAACACATACTTACTGAGTATTTCTTATATGTGAAACGGCATTCCAGGGGCTAGGGATACAGCAGCCACTGGCACACATAGGGCTTTGATCTTAAGGAGTTTATAGTCTGGTGTATGAGGTGGCATTTTGCCAATAGAATGATTTGGATACTCAGAAGCTTAGCAACTTTTGACTATCTGGAATAGCATATAAACTGTACACCTAATTTTAACAAATTGATTTTTATAGCAAGGTTAATAGACCAGGTCCTCGGTATATTAGGGAAATGCCCCAGTGAATGATGCCTCCATCTTATAGTTTCTCATGAAGACAATCATTATGGCACTGGCAGAAGTGAATTTACTAGTGAATACATGGTGACTCCCGTTTTTAAGTGACAGCCTTTCAGTTCTGTAGAAAAACTCATCTATTGAATTTTCTGGGATCAGGCCATGTACATTTCTACGTCATCTTACTAGGGTGGCACTCTTGGAGAAAGGTGCCAATGTTGCAAGAAAAAGTCACATTGGTTACCCCTTTCACCAAGGTCCCCACCATTTCCTCACTGTTACACATGGTAAGGCTGTTGTAAAAATCCTTTTAGGTGATTATAATAAATCTCCTGATTTTAGGTGACAGTTGGTTTGGAAGTATTATCGTCTGCAACAATTTAGAGGAAAAACAAAATCAGATTTGGGGGAGGAGTTGTGGATCAGTCAGGGTCTAATCAGGAAACAGAATCCACTTGAGAATTTAAAATAGAGAGAGTTTAGGCTGAGGAATAAGAAAGCTAAAAGTCAGGAATATTCAGGCAACCCACAGCCTATCAAGGCAGAGCTTATCAGCTCTTACCTCCAGTCTGGAAGGACAAAGTAATGTCATGTTAGTGGAGACTGAGAGGTCCAGGATTTCTCCTAGAGCCATGGTGGAACTGCCAGGCAAGAGCTAGAGCCACAGATGAAATGTCACTGCTGTCACGTCACAGGAAGCAGAGAGGAACAGGGACGTATGCTCAATATTCTCTTTTGGCCCCAGGCCTCACCCCCAGTGTCCCAACAGACAGTCCTGGTTGGAAGACAGGTGAAATATAGGAAATCAGCCTTAGGGGACTCAGCTCATCTGTGATATACAGGAGAGCACAAGAAAAGTGAATCACGGATGGAAGTCAAACAAGCCCGGAACTGTCCCAGAAAAAGTTAGCAAGAAAAACTCGTTACTGCTGAATGGAGACATCTACACAGACAGCTGAGAAAAGTGACTGACGTATTCTTAAAAAATATTATTTAAAAAAACCGACTGAAATATTCTGTCTTGAAGAATAATGAAAGCATTGAGTAGGAAATGAAAAATATTAAATATAAAAATAAAAACTTGAAAAGTTAATTGGAGAGTTCAGTGACCGAGAACAACATGAAGATGTAAAAGCATAAGTCTTAAACACCAAAATAACCCATCAAAAAACTTTACTAACAATGGTCACCCCAATAAATTTTAATTAAAGAAAGAAAAACAAATTATAATTAATTTTTTTAAAAAAGAGAAAACACCACCAAAATAATTATGGGGAGAAATAAAAACAGATGTCGATAAACAATACATATGTTGTTTCTGGATGGCAATACTCAATATAATCACTATATTTTTCTTCAGATATGAATGCACGTTAACATAAATCCAGAGTAAAATTCCAATAATGGTATTCTTTTTTTATTTTAACTTTTGTTTGTGGAACTTACATAAACATGTTTATGAATCATCTGAAAAAAAATAAAACAGAAGAGCTAAGTCATATTTATAAATATTTGTGATAAAGTATATTTAAAATGTTAATAAAGTCCCCAAATCTGTAATCACTAAACTTAGTAAGATTTTCTTGCAAGACTTAAGAGATGAATCAGTGGAACCAAATAGGAAGACCGATGCACTCACCCACGTGTACACTGATATCCATAAAATGTAATGGTATTAAACATGAAGCAATAGTATGATATATAAATACTTATAACATAGGGAAATTCTTACATTTAAATTAAAAAGGATAAGCAGGATGCCAAATTGTAAAGTATATTGATGTATGTATAAAACCAAATATGCACATAAAAATATAGGAAGAAAATATTGCAAATAAATGAATACTGTGATGTTATTAAAGACTAGACATTTTGCTTTCTTCCGCTTTCCAAATTTAGCCTAAGATTATGTACTATTTTATGGTTTAAATAGATTTGGGGCAAATTCTTAATAGGTAAAATGTACTGAGTGCTTTATATGATTTGGTAGACAGTGTTTCTAAATCATTTGAAACGAACAAACTAATTTAATTCTCTTAACAAATCCCCAAGGAACCTGTTTCCTTCACCCCGTTCTACAAATAATAAAAGCGTTGGCAGCTTTCGGAAGACCACACAATTACAGAGTGGCCAATCCAGGATTTGGGCCCGAGGGAGCGACTCCAGAATTCACTCAGCACAGGATTGCACTGCCTCAATCAGTAAGGTGGTGTGCACATCGATGGAAGAATTTCCCCTCTTAAAAAGTTCTATAAATTACACGTTCTCATCCTTGCCTGTGATAACTCAATTGGCTACCTAAGGTAGTAGCCAGAGCTCATAATATTTTTCTGATTCAAAGTGAGTCTTTTCAAGCACTGTTTGTTCAACATTGGAGGTCAGCAGTTCTTCCCAGTCCAGATGTGCTTGTACAGCCTTCTACTTGTCCGTAAGCTCTCCTGAGCTACCACACTTGTTCCCTGAAAGTTCAGTTATTTGTGTGCTATAGACTGTGAAATCAGAGACATTCATTTTCTATGGGAACCAGCTTTACTTCATCCAAAAGGGCAGCAAAGATTAATTTGTAAATGTTACAGAGTGAAGAAAAAGTTAGCCACACACCGTATCCTCAGTTTGAAACACCATTTCTTTCACTTTCTCCCTTTCAGAAATTTCTCCTTTTAATCCTATGTAACTGAAGGAGTCGCAACGTCTTTACCATACTAAACTCGCTTCTTATTCATCTTCACGTTATCCAAAACTAAGGAACAATTTCTCCTCACAGAGTAGAGATTAATACACTCTCTACTGTTCCTCATCCCCTGAAGTAGACATTACAATATTGGTGTGTGCTTGTGTGTTTACTTTAATAGAATGGTCTTAAATCTTTGGGAATGAGCAGGAAGAAGGGATGAGAATTGGCAGTTAAGAAAGCCAGTATTATTATTCTAAATTTTATTTCTGGGTATCCGTGCTTTCTTAGTAGCCCGATTCACATTGTAATTCAAAAATTAGAAAAAATAAACCCAATATATGATTTTTAACTCTACCTTTATACATTCTGTTTCTTGTTGGACTTTTAACACATATTAAGAGCAGTATTTTCTTCTTAACTTACATTTTTTAAAACCTAACTCTGATAAATATCTTTAAAAACTTTTAGAATAAATGATATAGTATCCTGTAAAACCATTGCCTGACAAAATATTTCACTATTACCAAGCAATTATACTTTCAGTACATTTATTATAAAAATGTTTTATACTAAAAAATAATTTCTTGTGTCTATACTATCAACCTAAAAACCACAGTGGATTAATAATCTAGTCAATTCTAGTCATAATCTAGTCAATTCCTGAAGTTAAGGGTATTTGTGGATAGATATAAATATTTACCAAAAATTTATTTGGGGAATCAAAAACATCATCAAAAACATGAAAATAATGTTTTGCAAGAAACACTCTTTTCCAATTATCATTTCTCTAAATATCCTGCAGTTGGGGAGAATGACACTTAAGAGAATAGACAAATTATTTCATCATGGCATGGAATCAATCTATAAATTATTTATCATGAGATGGGATTAAACTCTCAGTTTATGGTAATAGAGTAATAGAAGAGTAAAAATATGTTATCTGATTCATAAATGGAAATGGATGTGAAATTTTCATGTGGAGGACTACATAAATATAAAAAACCCAAAGCAAACCAACAAATTTATTACCTTATCTGCACACGGGATTAGAGTTTAAGATTTCTAGTAACATCTGAGGACCATTTGCCCAGGCATATAAAACCTTCCAAATTCAGTTTTCTGTGATACATTTTATAATTGTTGAGGACTAGTCAGTTCCTCTACTTTAAGGTAAGCCCACATCTAAACTTTCAAGTAGTTGTTCCTAAAACTTCCACTTCTTGTAGATGAAAAACACAGATAGTTGGATTTACCATGGAGTACATTGCTGTGTATGCCATTCCTTTTGGACCTTTTCCCAAGGGATTTAATTACTAAAGTGCCCCAAGCATGTTACCTTTCACATTATTGGTTTTGCAAACAGTAGCGCTCAAGCTTAATAAACACAATGACAGTGCTTGCAGTTCATCATTTTAGAACTTCAAACAGCAAAATCTAGTTTTCAGGTCCAAGTCTATGCTAGTATTACATATGAAAAACATATTTTCCAATGCCCTGTGTAGTAACAGCACAGAGTTGGGCGCACATTACACAATCATAAAAGTCAGCTAATACTGAAAGAATGATCAAGTGAGAAGGTTAAGAAATTTTACTTAAAAAAAAATTAAAGGTTGCCCATTTAAGAAATCTATCCCAAAGATTTTAAATTCTGATATTCATATTGACTTATCATGCAAGAAATTCCAATTATTTTCATCATGACTAATTTTAGATTTTCTTAATTTTTTGCATTTGTTTTACTGTCCTTATTCTGTGGCATTTGTATTCCTAGATTGTATACATTTTTAATTAGTGTTCCTATCAAGCTACCTCTAATATGGTCTATGGCTATCCTTCCAATTATCTCCTTACAGCCATTATCAGCCTTTTAAATTTTCTTTGATGTCAGTTTGAAAAGTGACAATACATTTAGGGTTAACTGTGATTTCAGCCATTTTGATTACACACTTTGCCTTTTGACCTTCTGGAAATCACGAGACCCTTTCTTAAGACCTTTGCATAATTACCTATCCAATTTTCTTATCTCCTTCTTCCTTTATATGCTTTTTCTTCCCTTAAAGTTCCTGAGTGATAGAGCTGTGGTCATTGCCAAAGTCATGGCAACCTTGTTAGGACTCTCTCCAAAGTCTTCACAAAATAACCAATTAATGACTTGTTGCTTTATCTCTGCGTCGTCATTCCTAGAGTTATTGTGATGCTTTTTTTGGTTGTTGTTCTTTAATGAAGTATTAATTAAGGTGACCAACTTTTCCTTTTGTTCATTGCTTAGGATAGAGTAAGGCCTGCATGAAGTGCTTAATTCACATACTTCATTATGTAGATAGTTTGTTTACATGAATATGATGGTTTTTCTATCCCATGAAAGCATGTACTACGTTCAGAATATTTCCACTTTTTAAAAGGAACATCATCCCATTACATGAAAAAAATTAAATTCCACAGTAAAACTGCATCATTGTAAGTTTTTCAGATATGCCATTCATACTCATGATACCTAACTTTCTGAACATAGTCTTTAAGCCAGTGTTCTAAAAGTATGGTTCTCTGACATCTGGGGGCCTCTGAGACACTTTCCAGGGTCCTCAAATTCAAAAACTATTTTCATAATAGCAACATATTACTTGCTTTTTTCACTCTTGACGTTTGCACTAATCATGAAAAGCAATGGTGGGTAAATTGCTGGTGGCTTAGCCTGTGTTAAGCTGTACTAGGAGACATTGAATTCACTTCTGATCGTACGGGAGAGAGCAGTAAAATGTATTAATTTTATTAAATATCTACTCTGAGTATATATTTTTAATAATGTGTAACAAATGAGAAGAATGCATAAAGTATTTCTGCTGCATTTGAAATAGGATGGTAATGTTAAGGAAAAAGTCTTGTGTGATTGAATTGTGAGCTAAACTGTCTGCATTTTTCATGGAAAACCATTTTCATTTTAAAAAATGACTGATAGACAAAATATGATATTGGTAAACATTTTATCAACAAATTAAAACAATCTGTTGCTTCAAGAAAACTCTAACAGTATTTGGTGCCAATGATAAAATTTAAGCTTTCCAGTAAAACTTAGAAGAAAACTTGTGTCTTCTGCCATGAGCTTGACAAAAACCCAATAAAGAACTTTCTCATGGAATTGGTAATAATAATAGTTAATGTGATTTTTTTTGATACTATGAGTAAGAATTTGGAAACAGTATTTTCCCAATTACCCAATGTTTGATGTTATAAAAATCACACGTGGATAAATGAGCAATTCAAAGTGTAGGACAATACACAGAATTTTAATATAACAGGTATGATTTCATACTGTATATAATTATTAATATTTAAAAAATACCACTTGTGTGGTCTGGATGTTGGTTCAAAGGAGTATCCACAATTATCTGAAAAGTTATCTATCGAAATATTTCTCCCTTTTCCAATCACATATCTTTGTGAGTTTGGATTTCCTTCATATATTTCTATCAAACCAACATATCCCAAAAGATTGAATATAGAAGCAAATCTGAAACTTCAGCTGTCCTCATTAAGCTGGACATTAAAGATATCTGCAAAATTTAAAGTAATGCAACACTTCTCATTGACTTTTTCTTTTGGCGGGTGGAGGGGGACAGAATAGAGTTATTTTGTATAATGAATATGTTAGCATTGTAATTGAATTTGTATTGTTACTTGTAAATGAATACATGCGTGTTTTAAGTATCAATTTTAATTTTTAATATGGTAAATATCAATAGATATAATCCACATAAGTAGAAGTTTAATAATTTCCAGTGTATAGACAGGTCTTGAAACAAAAGATTTGTGAATAGCCATTCTAACCACTGGTTTCCCCAAGTCTGAGTTCTGAGATTTCTGTTCCTGAGCACATTCGTTACTAGCTGATCTCATCTAATTCTATGGCTTTAAATGCAATCTCTCATCTGGTAAGTCACAGATCCATATATCCAACTAACTCCTGATATTCCACTCTAAACCTATTCTTTTATCAGTCTTCCCTATTGCAATACCTGGCAACTCTAGTCTTCCAACTGCTGTGACAAAACCATGTCTTCACCCTCGACTCCTCTCTTCTCTCGTACAGTATAACCAGCTCAGCCGTCGATCTTCTCAGCTCTACCTTCAAATTATATCCCAGCTCTGACCAGTTCTCACGACCTCCACTGCTACCCTGGTCTGAGACAACATCATCTCTTTCGTGGATTATGTCAATTAATCTCTAAACTGATGTCCATTTCTACATTTTTGCTTCCTTATTCATTAAGGACAGGCTAGATTACAACACAGCAGCAAACACTTCCAAAAGTTGGGGGTTCATTTTCTCTCTCTCTCTCTCTCTCTCTCTTTCCATATATATACATAGACACATGCGCGCGCACACACACACACACACACACACACACACACATTTGTGCATATGTATATATACACGTATATATGTGTATACATATATATGTATATATATATGTGTGTGTATATATATGTAAATACACATAATTTATAGATCCCATAATATGTATTGATCTCTGAGTGAGAAAACATGAGGTGCAATCAAACAATATGGTGAATATTTAAATAAAAAAATTATTACAGTACAAGACACATTGCCATTAATCCCCCTCAAAATACTCCCCCTCGCTTTGAACACACTTCTCCCATCATTCTTCCCACTTTCTGAAGCAGTTCTGGAAGTCCTTTCATGAGTATCTTTAGTTGTGCTGTTGTGGCTGCCTCGATGTCCTGAATCATTTTGACTTTGGGGAAGAGCCAGAAGTCACATGGTGCCAAATCCGCTGAATAAGGTGGGTGAAGACACACCATAATGTTTTTATTTGACAGAAATTGCCACACCAGAAGCAATGTGTGACACGGAGCATTGTCATGATGGAGGATGATTTACCACACACTTTAAGACACACCTTCTCTCAACTGTACCTCACACCTGACTGACTACACCGAACAAGTTGAAACTTGTCACACACTGTTGCTAAGGTTTAATGCACCAGTTCCCATATTGAAGATCCCTGCCTTTCTGTTGGATGGCACTCAGCAGCAGCATTCACCATATTTTTTTATCACAAAAGAAAGGTCCCATGTCACACATTGCTTCTGGGACAGCAATTTCTGTCAAATAAAAACATTACAGTGTGTCCTCATCTACCTTATTCACCAGATCTGGCACCGTGACACTTCTGGTTCTTCTCCAAAGTCAAAAAGACCATGAAGGGTAAACGTTTTGAATTGATTCAGGACATCGAGGCAGCCATGACAGTGCAACTAAAGACACTCACGAAAGAGGACTTCTAGAACTGCTTCCGAAAGTGGCAAGAACGATGGAATGAGTGTGTTTGAAGGGAGGAGGAGTTTTTTGAGAGGCATTAATGGCAGTGTGTCCTTTACTATAATAATTTTTTTTAATTTAAACATTCACCATATTTTTTATTTAACTTTTTAGAATTTATAGAGTTAATTTAAGATGTTGCAATAATATAGTAATTGCATGATACCTCAATCTTTCATAGAATTTGTGCTTAACTATATGTATATATATACATATATGTATATATATAATGCTTCATATATACAAATATATTTTCATATATGCAACTTGATTAAAAAATACATACTACAAAATTCACCCACTGTATGTACACAGTTTGATGATTTTTAGTAAATGTACACAGTTGTGCAACCATCAGCACAATCCAGTTTGAGAACACTTCTATAACATTATGAAGTTTCACATGACCTTTTATAGTCATTTTCTGTTCCGACCCTCAGCCCTAGGGAATCATTGATCTGCTCTGTCTCTATAATATTGCTTTTTCTAAGAAGTTAGAATTCTTGGCATTCCCCATGCATATATAAACAAAACAATGGATCCCTAAATTTATAAGCATCTATGTCAAAGAAACAGTACATAGTTGTCTCTAATATTAACTGAAGGCAAAATAAGGAGAAATAGTCTTACCCACGTGGAATTTTATTATAGTTAAATATAAAAAGAGCTCCCTGAACCCTAGGGAAATATTTTAGATCATTATATAAGATAATTAAGAAACTTTCATGGGTAAAAAAAGCCATTTATTTTTCAAGAAAGGCTGAACAATTATCATGTCTGAAATCAGAGTTCCCTTCAACTTTTTACATCCATCATATAGTAATATCCAAGGTCATTTTTCATGGAGGTTTGATAGCTGGAAATCTTACCGGGTAAGAGAAGCGCTACCATGCATCATTGAATCCATAGGTACTATCACACGGAACTTACCGTGCTTTATTCCCAAAAAGTAAGGTAAATTAATGAAGTTAAAGATGTTCACCTTTGATTACCCTCATTATCTCCCACACTACTCTGACCACAGTGCCTAAAAATAGTTCCGTTAGAATAAAAAAAAAAAATCTTTGAGCTTCAGGTAACTTAAAGATTAGTTATCTGTTACTAGTTTCTCCTCTTAAAAAATTATATTTTCACATAAGTACAAACAATAGGTATCCACAGGAATGTGCATTGTTCCCATCATCTGATAATATGTTTTGGAGAATATAGAATTCGAGAAAGTAAAGAGGGGAAAAAGGGCTGAGTTCTTTAAAATAAGGTTAGTGTAATCTGTAAAATTGTGGTCAATGAATAATTTTTGTAAAATAAATTTGTTTAAAATGAGGAAAAGGATAGGGCTGAAAGGTTTTGGGAGAGCTAATTGACTGACGATTGTTTCCATTATTATAAAGTTTATAGCACCTAATTTATTTTAGTAGATTTTCTTTTTCTTTTATTATCCTCTCTCTTTAATTTTTTTTCTTAAACAAAATGACACTCTTTCTAGAAGAGATGAAAATTTCCTATCAGGAAACTGTAGCCAATGGGATGGTAAACTTTCCATCCAATGACGATAGTCAAGGAGTTTATAGAAACACATTCAGCGCATGGGAGACAGTGGATGAAGACATTGAACTATGAGTGAAGAGTCATCTTTCTTAAGGCTGACACATTCATGGTGAGCTAGTGCCAAGACAAATGCAAGCAGAACTATAGCCTGGAAATATTTAAACATATTATTTGAATTCTCAGAAGTATCATTTTTACTTAAAGTAAACATTGGCATGCAAAGCCAATAGGCTGAGTAATCCGGTCTTGAAGTGTAACTTTATTTGTTATGGGGATTTGCTCAGGGAAGAGAAGGGGAAAAAATAAACCCAACCCTTCTTCTTCTAGTGCAGAGAGAAAATAGTTGTTTCTGCAACACTGGAGACATTATTTGAGGCCATGTAAGTGACACTGCCTCAAGCTACTTTAGCAATTCACAACGAGAATTTGATTTAATTATTTTTAGTATTATGTTCCATTGCCACAGGCACCCAGCATGACTATTGTATCTTTATTAGCAGATGGATACTAAGCTCTACCAGTGAGAATCTCATGCTACAACCAAGTAGCTGGGTCAGAGGCACTCTGAACTCAAAGTAAGAAGCTCTCTTAATTCTCTGATGAATCTCTTCTCTTGAAGAAGGTAGAGCTGATAAGCAATTTATAATCCAGGTGTCCTCAATTTGGGATCCATGATTTAACAGTCGTAGGGTCCTCTGTAATTGTAATTGAGAATGTGTGTATATCTTTATCTTTAAGGTTCTGGGGTGAAGTGTCTATAAGTGATATATGACCCAAAGTCGTCTACATAGGAAGCACTTATATTGTATACCCTTACCTTAGTTTTGACTGGAATCCACCCTCATTTCATGGCTCCCTGTTGCCTATTCAAAAGCACAAATTACAATTCAAAAGCACTAATTACATGTTGACTACCCTTGAGCACTTGTCTTCCATCTCCAGGTTCTCTTCCACTCCCATTATACTTCCGGGCTGCTCCAATGTAATGAGAAGAGCAGGACATCAAGGTTTGTTCTTCCATTATGGATGTGCTAAAAACATTCCTGAAAATACTCTCTATTTATTTTTATGAACTGTAGTCTTTTCACAAGCCTTAGAGCTTATTGATTTTGAAATTTCCAAATTTGGAACAATCACTCTTAAATTTGTTACCTGGATAGCTTTCCAACTCTCTACTCCCTGCCAGTCTCTTTTGATGGTTTCTCCTTACCTCTCTAACTTCTCAACTTTGATGTATCTCAGTGTTCAGTCCTTAGGCATTTCCTCTTTTCTGTCTGTAACTTGTCTCTTCATATCTCCTTTAGACTCAGGGTTTTAAGTGATGTGATCATGAACATTAAAATTAGACTCCCAGTGCAGACCTCTACCCCAATATTCAGAATTAACATCCAGTTGCCTATTAATATCATCATCTCTTAGTTGTCTAATAAGCACCTCAAACTTAATTCTACTTGTCCCAGTATATAGTGACTATACTCTTTTAGTTGCTCTGGACAAACACATTTGGGTCATTGTTGATGAATTTCTTTCACTCATCCAGATTCAATTTATTAACAAATTATGGTAGCTTTACCTTCAAAATACATCCCAAATCTGACCCATCTTCACCACCTCCACTACCAATAGCTTGGTTCAGCTTCTATCATTTTTTGCCTGGATTGTTGCAATAGTCTCCTAACTAGTCTCTCTGCTTCCCGTTTTGTCCTCTTCAGTTTAGTTTCAGTAGAGCAGCCAAAGTGACCTAATTAAAATGTAAGTCACATCACTTTACTCCTGTGTTTAAAACACCTCAATGACTTTCCATTACACTCAATATAAAAGCAAAGTTATTTGTAATACCTATGATGGCCCTCCCCTTACTTCTCTGACCTCATCTCCTACTATTCTCACCTTCACTCACAATTCCAGCCTTTTTTAATATGACCAAAATGAAGCAAACTGTCTTTATGCTTTTTAAATATGCTATTCTAAAAAAGAGAGTACAGTGCTATCAATCATAAAGGTTTGATGAGATGATAATACACTTCCCTGAATTCAAAAAGGCATTTGTTCACACACTGTTTAACAAGCTTTCCCATAAATGCACTTCAGCATTTTATGTCAACTGCAGAAGTAGATTAGAGCTGGTAAGTGACTCCAGAGTGGAAAGAACTCTGGAAATGGCTCATTCTCATTATGCACGTTACAGTGGATATTTAGCTCGGGGGGGAATCGTACCACACATATCACAGACACTTTGGCATGAAGAGAATCCATAAATTACAGATGGAATAAAACAAGCGTTCCTAGCTCTATGTCACATGGCTTCCATTAGCAGAGCATGTGTTGGACAGCTTGGGCTGCTATAACAGAAGCATCATAGACTAAGTGGCTTAGAAACAACAAAAATTTTATTTCTCACCATTCTAGAAGCTGAAAGTCCAAGATCAGAGTACATGGTTGAGTTTTGGTGAGGACCCACTCCGGGGTTGCAGACCTTCAAACTTCTCATTGTTTCATCACATGGTAGAGAGCAGAGAGAGGAAGCCAACTCTGTTGTGACCCTTATTATGGCACTAATCCTGTTCGTGAGGGCCCCACCCTCATGACCTCATCTAGTCCTAATTTCCTCCTAAAGGCCCCACCTTCTAATACCATCACATGGTTCAACGTAGAGTTTCAACCTATGAATTTTAGGGAAAAACAAGCATTCTGTTCAAAAAGAGCATCACATTAGAGAGTACCTTCTTATAATATTGTCCAATAGTAATCTTGTCTAACATGTTTGTTTTACCAGTACCAGCATTGAAATAAATATGAAACATTTTTAGTATTGACTTTAGAGGAGAAGCACAATGATATATAATAGCCAGAATCAGAAAATCTAGGTTGATTCCATCTGCAGCTTACTGTGTGGTATCAATAAGTTACCTTCCTCTCAATTTCCTCACCTACGTATTCATTATTATAAACATGGAAAATGTAAATAATCATGCTTTGTAAACTATAAATCACTGTACAAATGCTAGACATAATTGAATCAATTTTACTGCATGTGTTCTTAAAAGACAATTTTTTAAAAATCTGGTTACATATCAAATTGAGTTCTTAAATATTAATTGTAATATTCTAGACACACTTTTGAAAACTTTCATTTCACTCACTTCTCATATTATCCACAAGAGACCCTGTATTCCCATCCCTGAACTACTGGCCTAGAAACAATTTTCAAACAGGAAAGTAGGTAGGTATAATATGTCTTGTTCTTGGTGAAACAAAGGTGACCCATGATAATGAGTACTTCTCTTTAATCTAGGCACAAGTTTTCTATTCAATAATTCATTAGACACTGCTTGCCAGAAATTGACGTAAAGCTTACCAATTTGTTTTGTTCTTCTTGTAAAACTTTGTGTCAGTCAATTGCTGTTTTTTTTGGTACATTTTTACATTTTTTTTTAAAGATCATTAAAGATTATTCTGCAAAAACATTTGCAAGTTTTTAAAATACATTAAATTTTATTAAAAGGAAGGCATGTTTATTATTTGATCTAATAATAAAATCTTTTAATCTAATATTAATACAGGTCAGGCTAACAGCTATTCCAAACAACCCCCCCAAAATAAGTGACTGACCATATTCCACATTTATTTCTCAGTGATGCAAATTCCAAAGTGAGTGTGTACTGTCAGGGAACTCTACCGGCGTCTTTTCTCAAAAGGTGACGTGGGGGTCCAGTGCCTTCCATCCAATGGCTCTTTCGTGTCCTTGAGACCTCAAAACATCGGTTGGATTCCTTGCCTCTGGCTTATGGTCAAGAGAACAAAGAGAAAGCCAACCAAGGATTGTGCAGGAGATTTGGGGAGCCCAGATCAAACACCTGGCATGCAGATCCTTCGCCACCTTGAATAGCCTAGAACCAGATACGTGACTGAGAAATGTAGTTTTTCTTTATGTCGGGAGCAAAAATGAAATGGTCGTGCATACTTAGCATTGTCTCAGCCATAAATGTCTTGCATGCTAAAGTTTTTCTACCTCTTCAGATTAAATACCAGTCCACTGATGAAACGAGTAATAATGGAAATTGAGCGGTTATACTTTCACAAACTTGTCACAACTCTTCCCTCAATCAAAATGTCTTGAAATAAGTTCTTCAGGTTGGCATTTTCACATTTGAGTTTCAGTTCATTCCGGGTATTGCCCTTTCTGATTCAGTTCTTACAGGATTTAGCCTTTGTATCAAAGGGTGAGTGTCCTTTTATGTCCTCTGTACATGTACTCATGAAATATGGGTTCTCTGTGCAGTCACGAGGTTCCTGTACATTTGTTTTAATTCTTGTTCTTTAGTCCTGTTACCACAGGAATAAATCTTGAGATTTTCTCAAGATCATGCTCACTTCCACATTCAAACTCCTGTTTTCTTGCATTCAGAATCTCATCTGCAGTAGCAAACACTTTCTTTGCCCTCTGTGATATGTCCTTCCTGGTCCTGATAGGTTGTACTATCCCTTGGTGATAAATCACATGACCACTAACTAGAAACACACAATACACACATTCATTTGCCACACCATCCATACACCCAGTGTTGTCACCTATGATTTCTCCTTGCTGGAAAGTTCTGCAGGAAGTTTTCTTCATCCTCTTTGGGGATAAAAGTATGTCTCTTGAAAATGCAATAGGTCCTTCTATATGCCAGCTTATGTGTATGTCTCTGAGGTGTTACTGGGGCTTCAAAGTTAGAGGCATCCTTCGGGCAATGAATTGTGTAGAATGCATTTCACTAACGTGGAAAAGTTGTTCCTTAGTAAGCAATACATATTTGTAAGCTACTTTGATGCCCTTTCCCTATAGAAAAGTTAAAAAGAGACTTTTTTTGTCTCTAATCTTTTAAAAACAAAACAATATGGGTTGAAAGTGTTGTATGCCCTAAAAAATAATAATGCAGTTGAGAGTAGTAGCAGTTTCATGGCTGGTTTTAAATTGAGCTGTTACTACGAAGTAGAGCAACAGTACTGGAATGTCTGGGTCCTTTTGTTTTCCCAGGTGTAAGCAATCCCTCCAGGCTTAACTGGCTCAGTGTTTACTTCATCCTTTGTGTCATTAATAATGACAGTAAATAAAACCCAACCTAAGAAGCTAGTTCTTTGAATGTGACAGGTACTCAAGAAGCAGTCACATCTCAAAATGAAGAAATACCTGCAGCTAGAACTCCCTCAATTTCCCATCTAATAACTGAGCAATTTAGCAATAACATTCATTTTCCTTGAAATGTTGGGGAAGAGCCTTGGCAAAGAAGCCCACAGGCCCTCCAGTTGCCTGCAGCCCTGAGCACTGTCTGCCAGTGCACTCACCCTCGCTCTGCTGCCGACACCCCAAGAGGGGAACTTGGCTGAAAAAGATGGCACTGAGATTTTTTTTCTGCTTACTGCTGGTCTTTAGATGTAAATTCATTTTCCCTTTATATTGTTTAAATATCTGTTTAACACAAGACATGTATTTTAGGAAAAACAGAAAAATTAGAAAGAACATCAGTCATAATTCTACCATCCAGAGATATCTAAGGTGATCTGTACAGTATGTACATGTATGTGATAAAATTTTTCTGTACATATTATTCCAAATACATCCTGCCCCTATCCCCCGTGTCATCAAGAAATTTGGCATTTCTTTTCTCCTTGTTGTATTATTTCCTTTATGGTGTTACTAAACACATGTAATTATCTACATAATACATTAGTTTGCTTTTTATAAAATTTAAACTTCATAAAGATGATGACTGAATTGTCCCCCAAAATGTGTATGTTGGAGTCCTACCCCCCAATGTGACTGTTTCTGAAGATTGAGTCTTTAGGAGTTAATTAAGATTAAATGAGGCCATAAAGTTAGGGCCTTAATCCAATAGAACTGTGACCTTATAAAAAGAAAAAAGAGAAATATCTCTCTGTCATGTGAGCATACAGCTAGAAGGCAGGAAGAGATTTCTCACCTGGGACCAATTCAGCCGGCACCTTGATCTTGGACTGAAAATACATTTCATTGGATTGTCTTTTTCATATTGACTTATAATACCTCTTTACATATTAAGCATATTCTCAGTTATCTGACATTTTGACTATGTAAAAATTAAGACTGTTTGCAAAAGATACCATAACAAAGTCAGTAAAGGTAACAGTTTGGGGAAAAAGATTTGCAAGGCAAACGTTATGAAGAGAGTTCTGACATATATTTTCCAGAGCACTTACAAATTGACCTAAAAAAAGGCAATCTAACAAAGATATGAGCATAAATTCATGAGAGCAAATCTACATGTACAAAAAAGATGAAAAGAAGCTCAAGTTCATAATCAGATCAATGGAAATCAATGTAACTAATATTACATGCCAAATTATTTTTTAAAAATAGGAAACACTGAGTAGCATATGGATAAAAGTGCACGCTCGTACATAATAGTGTAAATGTAAGAGGTTGTAGTCATTCAGAAGAAAACCCAGCAAGATCTATTAGTTTTTTTTTTAAAGTAGCATATGTACTTGCTGTGGCTTTAATTGTGTCCCCCCAACCCCCCAAAAAGATATATTGAAGTCCTAACCCATGGTACTTGTGAATTGGACTTTATTTGAAAACAGGGACTTTGTAGATGCGATTAAGGTATAAATTAAGATGAGACCATAATAGAGTAGGGCGGACCGTTGAATCCAGTATGACTGGTGTTTTTAAAAGAGAGGAGAAGAGGCCCAGAGACAGATACACAAGAGAGAACATATGTGTGGATGGAAACTGACATTGAAATGCTACAACTCTAGGCCAAGGACCAGCAAAGTTTGAGCCACCACCAAAAGGTAGGAAGAGGTAGGGAAGGATTCTACCCAGAGTCTTACAGGAAACATGGCCATGATGACACCTTGATTTTGGATGTCTAGCCCCCCAGAACTATGAGAGAACAAAATTTCTCATCTCTGGTGCTTTGTGACAGCAGCCCTAGGACACCAGTACAATATTTGATCTAGAAATCCCACCTATGGACTCTGTGCCATAAAAAAAGAAAAGAAAGTAATGGTGAAATGAGCAAACAAAAAAAAAAAAAAAAAGAAAAAAAGAAAGAACCCATCAAGAGAAATAAATTATGATAAATATGTATCCTGAAATATATGCAAAGTAGAATATATCATAGCACTATGAGTTGCGTTAGAAGGAATTTTCCGATGTATTTTAGTGAGAGAAGCAAGATGCAGAAAATCATGCATACACTAACATGGTTTTCATAAAAATAAAATTAAAACGCTATACATGTGTACATGTGTGAGTGAGTGTGTGTGTGTGTGTGTGCTCACGCACGTGTGTATGTGCTTGCACTTTCCTAGAGCTACTGTCTGACAGATGGTGGGACTTCCCAATCCCACTAAGCAATTTTGAAGTTTCTCCAATTCCACAACCTAAGGAAATGCCCTTCGGGTCATGGTGATCCCCTTTGTCAGGGCAGTAAAGGCCCTGGGGTGGCTGGATTTTGTTTTGGTCTGGCTTTCCTTAAACTTCCAGCCAGACAAAGCAATCTGAACAATGCTATCTGTGGCTGGAAAACAAGCTCTGAGTAGAAGTATCCCTCTCTTTTCTGGGCCCAAACCCAAGGGCAACCTTCATTCTTCCATAATAAAAGATCTTAACAGGGTCTACAAAGACATCTCTATTTATTTCCCCTAACAATAACCACTTTCTGAGGGTGCTACATTTCTGCTTGCACATAATAAATGCTCAATAAATATTTATTGAAGTAAGTAATATGACTTAATCTATACAAAGTATAGCAGGCATTCTTTAAAAATCTCTGGCATGTGGATGAATTTATTCTACATACACACAATAAATACTCACTAAATATTTATTGAAATAAATAAAGAAAAAAGTAATCTCACTTTCTACAAACTATAAGACACCGCTTAAAAATCTGTGGCATGTGGATGCCTCACATAGTTTCAACGTTGATGAAGATTTTACCATTTTTTTTCTTTTTTTTTTGTCATTTCTTTCAGTTTTTGCGAAGGGGTGAGTGAATGTCTGCTCACACATCATCAACTTCCATCAAAATCTCTTATCTTGACTATATCAAACTTCTTATGAATGCTATATACTTAATCTGAAAATGTAACACGTTACTTGTTCTTTTTGAGCTTCGGTGTGTTTGCTACAGTAACATAAACAGCATTTCTTAATCTCGATTATTTCCCAACTTTGAGGTTATAGAACTATTTCTGAAAGTTTTAAGATGATCATACGAGAGATTATTTTCTAATGCCCTCCGGGACACAAGTGCGTAAAGGATGACTTTGGGCTTGTAAACAAAAACCACCTCCCCCCAGACCACCCTCCAAAGGTGATGCCCAGCAGAACCTCTGAAAATCCAGCGTTTCATTTTATTGAGGAGCAGACAGAAGAACATTGCTGCTGATCTAACAATTTTAGCTAAAGAATCATCTTAACCCATACATTTTGAGGAAATTTTAATTCTTTCCAATTTGGTGATAGGTGAAATAGTTGAAATTAAAGTTGTGTGTGATCCCAAATGGCCGTTACTTCCTTTGTATTATATAAAGTTGTATAATTATTTTCCACATTGCTGAACCTCATTGCAGACCAGCTAGGATGGGACAAAGGGCTATGTATGTTTAACAGTCTCTTTTGGATTTTATGTATACTGAAGTTTGAGGATCATAGACCAGCACTGCATAAAATCCAGAGTTGAAGATATAATATTTGCTAAATAAATGCTTGAGTAAAAAAAGACTGAGCAGCCCTACTTTTAAATTTTTGTTTATGATAGTGGATATTTGATTATAAACAAATTTAGGGATTGGGAAAATAATTTCTTAAATATCCATTGGTTATTATGAGCACACAATCCAAATTTTCCAGGTGAATTTATGCTTTCTCCTAATTAAAATAATCTATTTTGGAAGGAAAGATGAGATGGGAAATAGAATCAGAATATGATTTTAACGTCTGCAGAATTACAGAAAATAATAAAATTTAAGGCAATCCAATAATCTTTCTCAAATATTGCCTGAATTATTTTTTTCATTTTCCATTGAATTAGATCTTCTTTCCAAGCCCTGCAGTATTTTTCTAGCAACCTTCCAGTTTTACTTCATGACAATTCTTATTTTACCAAAACCTTAATTTTTAATGCTGTCATAATTCTGGAGAAATTAAATTGTAGATTAATACATTTATATAGACATAAAGCCAGTAGTATAGGCTGGTTGCTGATATACTTTGATATATTTAGAATGTCAAAAGCAAAGACCATCGTATGGATTGTCTTTAATCAATGTGTGTGTGTGTGTGTGTGTGTGTGCGCGCGTGCGTGCTTGTGCACACACACTTTTATGGGAAGGATATAGACTATTAAACTCAGAACCGCTATATATAACACCACCCAGAATATTAATCAAACTAGAAGAACATCATTACAATCTATTCAATATCAAAATATGTAATGAACACTTCCTGTTTCCATTGTATAGTGAAAGATACTGAAAATAAATTTATATTTTAAAAATACAGTGTGGTAAGTGCTACAATGGACATCGGCAAAGAGAGGAAGACAAAAGAATGTCAGACTCACCAATAAAACCAAAATTCTTACAACTAAACTCATTTCAAGACTAATATCGATCACGGAATTCATGAGAGAAGCAGTGTGGGTAGGGAAGTGCTAATTCAGGTCAAACAGATTTGGAAGTGATGTTTTGCTAACTTGGAACATGATTTTTCTTTTAAAGATTCACAGTAACAAGTGAGCTGTCCATCCGTTCAACCAAACTAAACAGAGTAGAGTATAAATAGGTCAGAAAGTGTCCGGTGGGACCTCTGAGTTGTTAAAGAAACTGGTAGAAACTATTTTGTCCCCTTAAGGTAAGTTTTTGTCACAATTACCAGTAATTGAAATTTTCTATGGTTGTTAAAGCATCGTTAAAAAGCTGTTTCTTCATCAATTAGAATCTTGCTGCCAGATTGTATGACATTTGGTGAACCAGCTTTAATTTGTTATACATTGTTCCCAGAAGGTGAGATGAGATTACAGGGATTCCTGTGTTAGCTGAAAGATGTATTTTACACTTACTTTTCATGGTACCTTTCTAGTAATTCAAATATAACGGTGTGATCTCGATTAGTTAATCTTTCTACGTCAGCATTTTCAGATGGTACTTCATGAAATTTTCACTACAATTAAAAATGCAATTAAAATGGATTATCTAAATCAAAGTCAATCTTTAATTACTGCATGCTATCTAGATCCTTATTCCGTGATGGAACAGATAAAATTCTAACAATTGCAGTGCTAATGCCTTCATTATTAAAAACATAATAATACCAGTCTTTCGAGGCTCACCTCATTTCCTATCAGTTCCTTTTTTAGGTTGTCATCAGGAAGTTTGCTTCCTTTAACAACCATGCCTGTGTAGTCCTGAGCAGGTCTTTATATGCTTCTCCTAAGAAAATTTAAATGATACAAAGTTCACCTAATTAATCCTAGTCCTTTTATGTGAAAGGAATGAGTGCCTCAATACTGAACTTGTCCTAGTTATTTTTTACTTTTTTCTTCACTGTTATCTATTGCAAAACAATTCGGAAAATTTGGAAAAGAAAGTGCTTGTTAAATTTACTATCACATCAAATCTTTAGTTTTCAAGTTTTGCAGTGTTTTCTAAACCAGATTAATTTGCGTGCAACATTTCACATTTTGCCTTCTAATTTTTTCAGTAATGTTAATATTGGTTAATGAAGTGAAAACTCATGAACTTGAAAAATCAAAGGGCCCTAAGTTCAATGTTCAATACCAGATATTTGTTAAGTAACAGTGAGAAAGTTCCCTAAACTACTTAAGCCTCTATTTCCTCATGTGTAATGTGAGAATGACAGAAGTACATACCCTGAGGCATTGTTGTAAAACTAAGAAATGTTTTATATAAAGTTCCTGTTGCATAGTAGGTACTCAATAAAGAATGGCTATTTTTATTGTAAATGTTTTCCATGTCACCACACAACTTTTCTGACTGTCAAGATAACATCTCAACCCAGGAGGCTATCCATATTTTGCAGTCAGAAAAATTTTAATTGATGGACTCTGCAATTGAATATGTTGGTGTTTTTCCAGTCTCTCCATATTTGCATGTGTAATAGTGTTTACCTACTATTTGAAAGCATCTAACCAATATCTGATATTAAGTACATGTAATACTGAAATGTCTTTATGCAACACCTAATAGGATATGGCCTTATATCAATCTTTTTATAACGTCATTAAAACCAATTAGCCTTTACTTTCTGGCAACTTAAACTCGAGCAAAACATCGATATAGACTAAAGTATTAAGTGATCAAAAGAAATAGTCAACAAATTAATCAAATATTATCATTGCATGTAATAAAAGACCAAATGCTTTTAAAAAGCAGAGAAATTATTCCTAAACCTGCATATCAGTAGAAACCCTAAGTCTTCCATGACACGGAGAAGGCTTACTTAACAATGTGAAAATTCTGAAACATCCTGTGACACTGAAGGCAGAAAAATGTAGTAACCTGTGGGTGGCATAACTTGAGTAAAAAACTAAATGAAAAAGTATAAACTACTGTAAAGACTGTTGAGGGAATCAGTCTAGTTCTGTGTGGTGCTGTGATTGACATGGCAGTCAGAGGGGAAGACATTGAGGTATCCAAGACCAAGCTAGACATGGGGAAGAAAGTGTTCACAGTGAAGCCAAAAAGAGTGATTAGGATTTATCAGTGCTAAAATTACCCAGTCTACGAGTATAAAATGATAACTTTGGTCCAAGTTTAGGATGCCTGTGTAGGTATGACTAGTTTTTTCTAGATTTACTAGTTAACATTTGTCTTCTTCACGTTGGTATTCTCTATGGACAGCTTCAACTTGAGTTAAAGAAATGTTTGGCATCATTGTTGTTTCTTTTATTGAGGAAGAAAAATAGATTCTCCAAGGATTACTACCTTTTGTATCATGAAGCTTAAAAAAAAAACAAGAAAAAAAAACGTAACAGCTCTTTCAAAATGTCTTACAGATTGACATTATAGTTCTCATGCTTCCCTTAGAGATTAAATATTATAAAAATCTAATAGCCAGATATACTTTATAATGTCACCAAATGCTGTATAAATACTAAGTTCAGTGTTGGGTCTCTTGAGTTCATGAAGGAAGCCGGAGGCAGTGCTCTTTTGCTAAAAAGAACAGCAAATAATCAAGAAGGCACTGCTAACCACGGAGCCTCTGGTTCATGAGGAACATGTGATATATAAAGGTAAAAAAGACTATATTTAAAATATCAGTAGCATTCATGAAGAAAAATCTTGCAAAATAATTTTTACAGTTTGAATCAATTTTAAAAATATGCAGTTTAAACAGAAAAATCCATGAGGAATAGTTAATGCATACATTTTATCTCTAATTTAATTTTAGGGATAATTAATGTAAAATAATTAACTGCTGGTATAACAGGAGTCACACCCTGGATTTCTAAAAATGAAAACAAAAATGTGTAGTTTTTGCAATGACGAAAATATTGTTCATCATTTTTTTCTCTGGTTAGCATTAATAGTCTGATTTTGTTTACTCTATCGTCTGCCATATCTTAGGTCAGTCAGTGTTTCTGGAAGAAATGCCTTCAATATAATTTTTCTCTCTAGATAGGAATATTTTTCCATTGACACAGTTTTATTTGAAAAAGTTGACATAGTCAAACAGTCTCAATAAATAATCATTTCATTAAAATTCACATGCCTTTTAATCAGGAGTTCCTGGAAACTTCAGTTGGCTAAGAGAAGCTATGAATCTTATTGTACTTTATTAGGCTCAACTGACAAAGAACATGAAACAAAACAAAACAAAACCCACAAATGAATTTCCAATTTATGTAAAGCTTTTCACTTAAGATACTTAAGCTCTAAGCATAATGACGTACGTACATAAATCAAATTGGAAAAGACCTAAAGATGACCAAGTCTTGTACAACCAGTGCCTTCTCCTTAATGGGTACTTCTAATTTCCCCAAATGGTTCGATTCAATTATTCTCCTTACCTGTTTCGATAGGTCTTCTCATAAAGAGAAAAGGGCCTTTTGTTTGCTTGCTTGCTTGTTTCAGGGCAGTCAAAATTTTATACAATTACGGTTAAATGAAATTGAACTTTGTATGGCCTCCTCTGATTTTTATTGTGCATGTCACTGCTCACTTGACAAGGATGAATATTTGTTTGTTCACGATTAGGGTCAGGTACTGTCCAACATTCCATAGCAAACTAAAACAGCCAAGACTTACCATAGACACAAACAACCATTTTTGAAGATGTGTCAAGCTTTTCTCCCTATTTAAGCTAAAAACAGAAACAAACAAACAAACAAACAAACAAACAAAAAAGAAAGATCTGATATTTTCTAAAGCAATTATTATTAGGAATATTATTTTTAAATTAAAAAATATAGAATCCAGTGTATTTAAAAAGTAAATGTTCTCTCGTAAGGTAAGCATTGCCTGTCTTGGCATGGATAGTACCAACTTACAAAATACCCTCTGCCATTTTCAAAGCTTCAGTTTTGACTGGTGCCGACCACAGATATTAAATTTCTAAGCCAATGCTTTTAGAGGACGGGACATTCTAAGGAGATACTGTTTCCCAGGACTTGTTTCTAATGGTCTCTCACCTTATATTGCATATACTCTAAACTCTAGCTTTGATTCCTGGCATCTATCCTATAATTTCTGAAGATATTTTAAGCCTAATTAAAAAATTTACACCCAAGCTAGAAGAAATTATGTCATCTGCCCCTTAAAATACCACCCACCTCAATTCCAGAATGTTCTGCCCTGACTTTGCTATTGCCCTCATCATCACTACTCTTTAGCACCAGGTTCCAGGAAGCCTGAGCTTCATTTCTGATCACTTCCTTCCTGATCTGTTTCATTTACCACAAGCACATTGATTTAGTGGGGTGGGGTTGGGAGTGGGGGTGGGGCGGAAACTAAGGCTAATTCTACTTCTCAGTAAAGTTTAACTTCTTCATCACTTATGCTAAGACAACACTAGAAACTAGTCTCAATATTCGATCGAAACCAGTCTTGATATTTTACTATTCTTTTCCCCGCAGAGCACCCCTGCCATGGACTCCCCATAAATAGGGTGACCATAAAATGTAATGTCCAAATGGAAGAACTTTTGAGAATGAAAGAGGACGCTAGTGATAATTATGTTTGGACAACAGCCATAAACCAGGACTGTCCCAGGCACACTGGGACATATTATCACCTGCTTTAAATACATGGGTCTGAAGGGCCGTGAATATAAATTCATGTTTTAAATAAAGATACATGATGAGCTCATGTTGAGAAGATTTAAATAGAAACTGATTGTGTTTACCTTACTCTCCCATTTCTCTTTAACTCAGCTTCTGGTTGCAGGTCTGTACTCATGCTTCATTTTCATCACACCCATGTAGCTGTCCAGTTGAAAAATGTGCCCATGCACTGAAATTAGAATATATATTATAGAATAGAATGCAAGCATGATTTTCAAAATTCCAAATGGGAACTAGGTAGCAGGACTGTTGGTGAATTTTTTATGGGACATGGCAGGTCTTATTACAGTGTGTAAGTTTATTTATATCTTTGATAGATGCAGAAGACTGGCCTTATCTGAATTAGCAGTAGATTGTCTCCTCATAATTTGGGAAGAGGTGCCTGGAAACGAAACTTGCCATGAGCTAAAAACATTACCAACATTTTCACTTTCACTGCTACAACCCACATAGAGATGCTATATTTTCCTAGTGAAAATAAGGTCTTTTCATTTGCTTCCAAACAGCCCTCCATACATCACAGCTCATCACCATATCAGCAGTTGTTCTATTTTAAACGTGGTGTGCCTGAGGCTACACGAGGCATATTGCATCTAGATTGAATCTGGAAAGAAAAACTTTAATCCTCTTGTAGGTATCTTTCTGATAACAAAAACCTTTGTCTCAGATTTTCTGTATCTCCATGAAAGATTTTTTTTTTTTGCTACAGTTGTGAAATATGAAGTCTGATACATCAAATCAGATGGATCTTTGGCAGAGATAAAAACACAAAGTTATATGCCTAAATAAATGAACTCGAGAGGGGGAGAATATGTGTTCAATCGTATGGTTGTACCAAGCGTAAATGCACCGCAATTTATGTGTTTGATTCAAAAATCTGAATGAAGCACAACAGAGTAACTGGAAAAATTTGTTTTGTTCTGGTCAAGTATGGCATCTGTGTGTTATCGCGGTTATTTTTTACTCTCATATAGTGGGGTAAGTGTGGAGTTGCTCTTACCCAATTATTATTCCTAATTCAGTTTTCAGACTTGTGTTAATTATCAGAAAATCAAAATAGCACTTATAATAACAATAATCATATAATTTCAACTGGACCGGTTGGCACTATTCAGATCAAGGTCAACTACAATTTTGGGATTAGTAGAACATAGCCACAGGCTGCTGAACATCAGCCCCACCTTTACAATGAGACATACACTCTCCTTGCTTTATTTTCTGGCTAACTGGGCTTTGGTGTATTTCTAAAGATATTAATGTTTTCTCAAGTCTAGATAGAGCCTTTAATGAAAAATCATTTTTCTCAGCATCACCGTTTTTGAAGCAAAATACAAAGTCCCTTAAAACTCTTATTTTACTTCATGTAATTTACTGGTTTACACACTGCCTGAAGTCAAGAGTATATGAACTTGTCAGTGTTCTCCATTTGAAATCCTGGGCATAATATCTGTATGTGAGAAGGAAAGCGGAAATGCAAAGTCATGGTTGTGTGTTTAAGAGAAGAGATAACGAAATGGGAGAATACTGAAAAAACGTATCATTCCACAATAAGTCCTAAGTAAAACTGATCCTCTCTTTAATCTAGATGTACTCATGAAAAGCGATACATAGATCGGATCTTTAGAAAAACAATATTTACTCCCCTAAGAAAAAATCAGTATTTTAAAGGTCCATGAAAGGAACAACTTTTGCTTATGTGAAATGCATCTGGAGTCTGAATCCTCTTCTCTTCTTTCTCTACACATTTGTCCAGGCAATCTTACCAGGTCCCAGGGCTGTTGTTAACGCCCAGAATTATATCTTCCTGAATTCTACCCTGATCAACAACATTTATCTTAACTATCTTTATGGCGGTGCCTACCAGGCTTTCCAAATCTGACATGCAAAATGGGGGTTTCCATACTATTAGCAGGGTGACACCAACCATCTGGATGCTTCCACAGTACCTGGGAGATAATTGTGATTTCTGCTTTTGTCTCTTACTTATCTTTCTTCTTCAATCCTTTCATCCACTTTTGAGTTTCCCTGCAAAGTGTATGCTGAAACCACCTTTTTTCTCCATCTGCTTCAAATCACTGTTGTCATCTCCCTTGCTAGACTACTGCAATATCTTCCTGACTAGTCTGCCTAATGTTTCTCTTATTTTTATACTGTGTATTCCCCCACTTAGCAGCAAGAGTACACTTCTTAAAATATATAAAAATTGTGCCCCTCTGTTAAAATAGGAGGAAAAAGACCTACTTGTTGATAAAATTCAGCCAATAAAGAAGAAAATTGAGACACTGTGTTAAAACAGTGTTTACTGCTAACTCTATTACTGCTAATAGCCATTGAAGTTATTTTAGAGAACAGAGTATGTATGCTACCATGTTGACAAACTAAATGTTTGTATGGTAGATAGATGATAACTGGATGAATTATATAGTCTATAAATTTTACCTCAATAAAACTGTAAAAACAAGTAAATTGCTGTAATAAAGCAAAAACATACTGAAAGTTTGTGAGACGGGACTATTGAGGGATAGTATTTGAAATGTGATTCAATGTTGTCAGTAATTAGCTACAATTACTGTGAAAATTCAGTTTTATTTGTACTCTAAGCACAAATAAAGGGTAAGTGTGGAAACTGTGATGACGGATGTTTTTCGAAATTAGAAGCTTCGCAGGGCTTCTATAGTGTGCAGTTTACCATCAGATACTGTAAAAATGACCGAAGTGTTTATCACTCTGGCATCCATCCACCCATTTTGAACAAACACTCACTGGGCAATGACCTGCCCAGGGGAGAGGTACCTAATGCCTCCTATTCCCTACTTGCTTATGCCAGGCCTTTCTTCTCATGACAGATGGTGAGTGGATTAATTTGGAAGAGCTGATCCTCAGGTTTTTTTACACTGGAGTGTAGGAAAATCTGTATTTTAAAACTATGTAAATGGAGTGTGGTAAGGATTCCAAGATATACTAAATTTCTAAATTTTAAAACAGTAGATAAATAAAAAATATTATTAGTCTGAAACTGTCATGTATTGCTTATCGATTTTCCTAGAGAAACAAACATAATGGAAAATCTATAATCACATGTGTATGTATTTATGTACATACACATATGTACATAGTTTGTATATGGATGCAGGTAAATGCCCACACCCACATACACACACCTACATAGATTTGTTCTGTTTTCAAGTCTCTAGCTGTTATCAGTTGAAATGTGCCCCTAAAATTCATATGTTGAGGACTTAACCCCTGGTACCTCAAAACGGGACTGTGTTTGGCCCGTGGGTCATTACTGAGATAATCAAATTTAAATAGGGACATTAAAGTGGGCCCTCGTCCAACATGGCTGCTGTCCTTATAAGAAGAGGAAATTTGGACGCAGAGACACGCATAGAGACGGTGCGATGTGAAGAGGCACAGAGGGAAGAATGCCATCTAGGAGCCAAAGAGAGAGGCCTGGGGCACAGCCTCCCTCACAGCCCTCAGAAGGAGAAACCAGCCCGGCCAACACCTTGATTTGGGGCGTCCCACCTCCAGAACTGGGAGACAACAAATTCCTGTTATTGAAGCCCCCCAGTCTGTTGTATTTTGTTACAGAGGCTTTAGCAAACTAATGAACTAGGCTTCGTAAGGTTCTATAGAACATAAGCTAAACCATATGTGCAAATAATCTAGATTTCTCTTGTTAAATTCATATTGATTTGCAACTGAAATGCAAAATATAGTTAGAAAGGTATTGTAAAAACTGCAATACGCTGTAAGTAAAAGAGAATATATTCAATGGGAAAGGAAAGTATGGCAGAGTTTAATCTTATCATCCCATGTTAAAATTCTATCTGTCCTTAGAGATCCTGTGGGCACAGAAAGCTATTTAAGAGGAGGTTTTAGGTGAAAATAAACAAATATTTATGTGCATCTACAATGGTTTGAATTCAAAATATAAAAAACATTGTTTCTAATTCTGAAACTATGGTTTTTCCATAATATACGTCTGCAAAAATTTTTAAGCCTCCATAGAACATAAGCATTTACCTGGGCAATTGCATATCATAGCAGGAGTTAAATGTAACATTGTCACAGAGGTGGAGACATTATTTAGAAACATTTTAAAGTGTCCCTCATTAGAAATCGTTCTGTTGTTTGTTAATACTTAGAAGGAAGCATGTGTGTGTGTGTGTGTGTGTGTGTGTGTGTGTATTTATACATATCTATGTGTGTGAGAGTATTTCTTACAGATTTTCCAAGAGAGACAAACAGAATGGAAAATATATAAGCACCTATATATGCTTGTATATACATGCACACACATGTATGTACATCATTTACATATAGATAGATGCAGGTACATGACCATACCCACATACCTATCCCTATACATACACCTACATAGATTTCTGCTATTTTCAAGTCTCTAGCTGTTACGTATGTACTCACACAAACACACACACATTGGGGTAAATATTTTTATCTGACCACTAAGAAAGAGTAAAAAGTACTCAGAAATTTATTTTAGCTCTTCCAGACTTTTTATTTCATTATTCTAAGTGGTAACTTTTGGTGAAGGAAGTACTTGATTACTGAAATGAATGCTACCCAGTCTAAAATCCATTCCATTTTACCCTGCAATGGAGAAGGTAGAAATAGAGAAATTTTAAATATTTTGGATATATACTAGATCTTAAGCTCGTTATCCAAATGTAAGATTCTGACACATTTAAGTTGCTTTGGACACAGACTATAAATGAAATAACTATACCAAATATATGGTGTTACACTCAGATGTGAAAGTTCAAATGTACCACTTGGACATCTTTCAAGGTCTTATATGTCTATGCACATGTGTGCATGTTAGTCTTATTAATTAGTTTCATTTCCAGTTAAGTATTTGCATGTGAATAAAAGTGCTAACATAAATGAAACAAATATATATCTATTACATATATATACTTTATTCATTAATATATAGTTGTTTCATCTATAATGTTATACCTATCAAATTATCTGTCACTGGTCCCATGTATTTATCAATCTCTTTATTATCCTGTCACCGATCTTACTCTGTATTTAACCTGAATAACGGTCAAGATAATTGATTTCTCTATTATTCAGACTCACTGCCTTCATCTCTGGTTTTAGAAAAGGAATATTTTATAAATACTTTGAATTGTTGATCCACTTTTACTTTGAGAAAACCTCTTCTCCAGTGCTCTCTTATCACCTACACCTTTCTTATCACATCATTGTCTACTTGATATCTCTTATTGTATGTGTCATAGATATTTTAAACAAAGCATATCCAAAAGAGAGCTTTATAGACATCTCCATACGCCCCCATTTCTTCACCAACTGTCCAGCTACATGGGGTAGAAATCTAAGAGTCAAGCTGGAACTCCCTGTGTCTTTTGCCACCATGTCCACTAAAAATTACCTAAGAAATTCACTTCTCTCCATGTCCCCCACCAATCTCAACCTCCATGCTAATCCAAGTTTAGCATCACCTCCCCTCTGGATTATTGCATGTTTTCTCCTAAATGACCCACTGATTTCCTCTCCTAATTCTTCCAATCTGTTCTCTACTTTGCAGTCAAATCACCTTTTCAAAATTAAAATCTGATCATGAACCCTGTTGCTTTTAGGATAAATGTATTCTTCCTATCACTTTTTTTTTTTTTTTGGCCTAGTGAGGTGTGGCTCTTCTGTCATTGTCTGACTTATCTGTTACTACAATCCCTTTGTGCTTCTCACCCCAGTTACATTCGCTTTCCTATATGGACTCAAATGTACCGTGTTCGTCCCTTCCTCTGTGTAGGCTCTTCCCACGGTATGGAATAATTTTTGTTCTTCCTATCTAGTAAACTCCGACTCATCAGTAAATTTTCAGTGAGTTGTCACTTCTTTAGTGAAGCCTTTTCTGATTTTGACTAGAACAAATTTCTCTATTTTTGGCTTTTATATTACTATGAATTCTTATGATACCACATAACAAACTTGGCATTCCACATTTATTTATGTCATTATTTTCTAAATGTCTGCTCTCCACCGGAGTCCAAGCTTCCAGATTTGAGGCAGTGCATATTTTCTGTTCCTAATTGATTTATCTGCACCCACTATAAAAGAAGCATCTTTATCATGAATAAATGAACACATAACACTCTTGGAGATTTGAACTAACTTTTCTAAATTTGAAGAGAAGCATTTGCATCAGTTCTAAGGAGTGTCTCTTTTTTAACTTTCAAATTCAGGGAGAGTATAATTGCAAGAGGTTCAAAAGTTGAAAATCCAGGGGGATATTCAGGTATAAGAAAAAACAGACTTCTATGTTTACAAAAGTTGGTAACATATTTGGAAATATAATTTATAGATCAGGTGTCCTCTTAATTCAGTGCTTTTAAATTGAGAAAAAACATTTTAAGAGATAAATATCTCATAGGTCTAATTATTAAAATTTACACTTTTTTTATAGACCCACCTTTGGGCACATAAAACAAGCTAATTTCACCAGTACCATCCTATGACATTGTTAAATTATTGATGGGTAATGTTGGCTTGAAGAAAAAAATAAAGTATTAAAACAAGCAAAAAGCCTCATTATTTACTGAATGTACTTCTGGTAGAGTATCCTCCACTAGAACCAGACTTCTTAATGGAATGACACATTTCTATTCACCGTGTGCTACTAACATCAGATCAAAGTCTCTTCATTACAGAGAGTGGGCTTTGCAGACATTATGTGGTCCTAAGATCTGGTAATATTCAGTGATAGTATAAATATGCAGAATAATTATATACAGCCAATAGGAGAATAAACTTGTCTACTATTTCTGGAGGAAATTTGATTAAACAAAAGCTTTTAAAATTGGAATATGGTAAGACCCATGAATTCTACTTCTAGGACTAATATCTAAAGAATATTTCAGAAAATTAGCAAAATTACAAGTACACAAGTTTTCATTGTAATATAGTTTATAATGACATGATTTTCTAAACTTTCCTGTGGTAAGCAACTATTTAAATTATATTGTACCTGTATAATTGAATACTGAGCAGCTATTAAAAATATTCTACTGTGAAATTTTCAACTCTGTATGGATGTCTAATATGCATCACAAACATTACAGGATTAAAGAAGTATTCTTGACTCCAGTCCCAACAATTTCAGTCTCCCTCTAGTTTTTATGACTTCAGTAATGCTGTCATATTTACACTGTCATGATTTACGGCACACTTTAAAACACACCTTCTCTCAACCATAGCTCACACCCGACTGACTGCACCCATGAGTTGAAACTTGTCACCCACTGTTACTAACGTTCAACTTACTGCTTCCTCATTGAAGATCCCTGCCTTTCCATTGGATGGCACTCGGCAGCAGCATTCACCGTATGGTTTGATCACAGTGAAAGGCTCCGTGTCACTCATCGCTTCTGTACGGCAATTTGTGTCAAATAAAAACATTACAGTGTGTCCTCATTCACCTTATTAACCAGATCTGGCACCGTGTGACTTCTGGCTCTTCCCCAAAGTCAAAACGATTCAGGACATTGAGGCAGCCACGACAGCACAACTAAAGACACTCATGAAAGAGGACTTCCAGAACTGCCTCAGAAAGTGGCAAGAACGATGGGATACGTGTGTTTGAAGCGAGAATAAACTTGTCTAAAAGGGGGAGTCTTTTGAGGGAGATTAATGGCAATGTGTCTTTTACTGTAATAATTTTTTTTAATTTAAATATTCACTGTATTTTCTGACCATACCTCATAAAATTAGACTGGAGCTAGGATATTTTGAACCCAAAGTAAACTGAAATTCTTTACTTCATAAATAAACTAGTGATCCCAAATAGTTTTCCAAATGAGAAATAACAGTGAATATTCATTTGAAAATAAAGACAGAATTTAAACAGGTAGGATTTAATTAACCAAACTGGAACATAGCCAGACCTCTTTAGCTAACATCTCTGCTCATTAATAGATAACATTATTCCTGCCCTGCTAAACCCAATGTCAGGAACAGAAAACATCCTTGCTTCCCTTCTTCATTGGTAAATACCCAAAATTAAATAGGATATTAAAATGCACGTATTTCAAATAAAAAACACATTTCTCTGTAAAAGAGGTCTAGCTACCTTTTCACTATTAAACTGCTACCACTGGGAAGAATTCATGTAACAGCACTATCGCCATACTTTAATACATGAAATTGAGTCATTTGATGGTTACTGCATAGTACAGTGGACTTGTATGTTTTGTCTCACCAGTTCCTGTTCCTTTCCCTTCTTCAAGTTGAACCCCATTTTGTAAGGAGCTGCTTTCCCCCCTGTTCCTTCAAATACTGTGGATATAATGGGAACTGCATCCCTGCTCACAGTGATAATCCAGCCATGGATGAAAAAACCTAGGCTATTTACCAGGATATTTCTAACGGTGTGTAGGAGAAGAGCAGCCCTTTTTCTCTCTGATGGGGAATTTGGGTATCATGCTCCGTCCCCAAGCTGCTGATTATCTCCATTTTATCAGCAAGGTAACTGAACAACGGGCAGTTAACTTGTCTAAATTTACACAACATCTAATGTTCCAATTATCTATTTCTATGTGACAAACCATCCCAAAATTTGGTTGCTTAAAATAATAATTTATTATTATTTCATGCTGTTCTGTGGGTTGACCTGGCTCAGCTGAGCGGTCCTTTGCTGTGTTTGTAGGGATTAGAGCTGGGCTTACAGTCATCTAAAGACCCAACTGGGATGGATGAAAATGTTGGCTACTCTCATATCTGGCATCTCAGCTGGATGGCTGTAACAGCAGGTCTTGACCAACTTATCTCTCTCAATATATATATATATATATATATATATATATATATATATATATATATATATATATATATATATATATATATATATATATATAGTTTTCCATTAGGCTAGTTTGAGGCTTTCACTTGGCTTGGAAGTCTCAGGATGATTGTATATGTCAGAGAGTGTCTAGTTCCCCCCAAAAAATAAAATCCCAAGAATTCCAGGTGGAGGCTGTGAGACTTTTGTCAGTTAGTCTGGGACTCACTTCGGTTGCATTCCATTCAAAATGTGAGTCTCAGGGCCAGCCCAGATTCAGGGGAGGTGACTAATGAGAACATGCACACTAGGAAGCATGGTTCATTAAGAGCTGCTGCATCATAAGGTAGTTCTAATTTTGATTTTTTGAGGAATCTCCATGCTGTTTTCACAGTGACTGCACCAATTTACATTCCCACCAACAGTGCACGAGGGTCCCCTTTTCTCCATACCCTCGCCAATGCTTGTTTGTTGCTTTATTGATGATGGCCATTCTGACAGGTGTGAGGTGGTATCTCATTGTGGTTTTTATTTGCATTCCCCTGATTTTTAGTGACATTGAGCCTCCTTTCATATGTCTATTGGCCATTTGTATGTCCTCTTTGGAGAAATGTCTGTCTTTTCAGGTCCATTTTTCAATTGGATTGCTTGTTTTTTGGTGTTAAGTTGTATGAGTTCTTTATAAATTTTAGATATTAACCCCTTTATCAGACATGTCATTGGTGAATATTTTCTCCCAATTGGTAGGTTGTCTTTTCCATTTGGGGGTATTTATCCCAAAACACTCATTTGAAAAGATACATGCACCCCTATGTTCAATGCAGCATTATTTACAATAGCCAAGATAAGGAAGCAACCTAAGTGCCCAGCAATAGATGATTAGATAAAGAAGATGTGGTACGTATACAGAGGGTGCCCAAAAAATGTATACACATTTTAAGAAAGGAAAACTGTATTAAAATTGTAATACTCGATATATACCGATAACAAAAGGTGAATACAATTCACATTCACTTCTACAATGACAAGAGGTACTCAAAGTGGTTGCCATCAGCATCCAGACACTTTGGATTATGGTAAACTACTGCTTGAGCAATGCTGACCAATACATTTTTGGGCACCCCCAGTGTATAACGGAATATTACTCAATCATAAAAAAAATCTTATTACTTGCGACAACATAGATGGACCTAGGAGGATATTATGCTAAGTGAAATAAGTCAGATAGAAAAAAGACAAATGCCATATGATTGCATTTAGATGTGGAATGTAAAGAATAAACTAAAAGAACAAACAAAACAGAAACCAACTCATAGGTACAGAGAACAAACTGATGGTTGTCACATGGGAGGGGGAATGGGGGACTGGGTTAAAAAGGTGAAGGGATTAAGAAGTACAGATTGGTAGTTACAAATAGTCACAGGGATGTGAAGTACAACACAGGGAGTATAGTCAGTAAGTAGAGTCAGTTATTGTAATAACTGTGTGTGGTGCCAGGTGGATACCAGAGTTACCAGGGGCAGCACTTCATAAATTGTATAAATGTCTAACCACTGTGCTGTACACCTGAAACTAATATAAAATTATATTGACTGTCAACTGTAATTCAAAAAAAAATCTGTCTTTGAAGTATAGTTTCAACAGTAAGTAATGGAGTAAGAATTTAAACCCAGTTATCTAGGTATCAGAAATCATTGTTTAATAACTCTTCCTTTTCATTTTAATATCTTATATATCTTGGCATTCCCAATACCAAACATTGTGTTTGGAACATACTTAGTGGATACGAGCAAATTAAATAAGCAAATGTTGGTTTACACATTCTATTTGTCTTTGTCTATAGTTTACGGGACCTTCATTGTGAGATCAATGTAACGACAAGAATTCCAAAATCATCGGGCACTGTTGTTTGTGCTATAGGGAATGATAAAATTTTACGTCCCTTGGAATAAATAGTTGGGTCTTAGTCTTCTTGGATTTATCCAAAGTGAGTAGTGGAGTATTACTTATTTAGTATGTGCTTGATAAATATATAGGGTTTTAGAAAGGTACAAAAGAAAAATCTAAACCAGGATCCCACAGGCAAAGGAATCTGGGAAATACTGATTCAGGCTTCCAGGCCACTTAGATTCATGGGAATGGTGTTCAACAGCAACAGATATTAGCATACCAAATCACCTTTTCTGCTGTACATATATGTTTGAAATACAGTCTAGCTATCTATTTAGTATCTGGCTGGAAAGATGCTATGAGACATAAAACATTTCTAGTACTAGCACATCGTGTGTGATATGGTAACTGAATTCTAAACACCCATATGGTTTGTGGCTCAACTGCCTGGGAACGTTATTCTTCATATAGTGTAAACTATAGGGAATTGTAGTTACATTGTTTTCTTCTAAAGATAAACTAAAAAGGCTACCATCCATCTTAAATAATATCACTGTAAAATATTTATAGGCATAAGACATGTAGATATGCCTTGAGGATTTTATATGAAGAAAACATAATAGCATTTAATAGACACATATGGCAACAGTATATTGACTGCCCAGAGCAATAAGGAAAAACTTGACTGAAAAATTCACATTCTGCTAATTATTACCCCTTTTATATAGACTGGAGCTTCTGTGAATGCTTTTAGACTAATTTCTACACCTGGATTTTATGCTAGAGCAATACGTGAAATCCTGATTTGCTCCCTCTTTCGTTTTAATATCTGAATTTTTTTCCTAATGACTTTTTGAAAAACATTAGCTAACAAACAAAGATAAATTTTTGTGCAGGAACCTCTATAACCTTAGCATAGTGCAAAGTAGTTATTCATCTTCTGATTTCACAGACAGCTTACCATATTCACATGAAAGTACAGAATCTCTTCACACAGATAAGTCCAAATAATTTAAAGCAATCTCTACACCTGTGAATATTAGGGTCTTCCTCATGGTATTGTCAAGAAACGTTGAGTTTTTACTTGCAGAATACTAGCCACAGTGCCTAGCACATAATTAACGTTTAATAAGTGCTGGACATTATCATTATTTTATCATCTATATCATTAAAATCATGTCTTTAACAGGTTTTTTTCAGTGTAACTCTAATTGTTTTGTTTTGAACGATAGTTTTATTTGTTCAAGGACTCATTGCAAGCATTAAACCAAGCATGGGCTTTGATTCTGTGAGCCCAGATTCACATATTTAGGGAGACAAAAGCAAACTGTAATCCATGTACATGGACGGAAACTAAAAGCTCATGGGTAATCACATAGTAGTTTTCAAAGTTCTACAGCCTCGAAGCCTGAAGTCCCAGGTCTTTGAGGTCCTTCTGGACGTCCCCCAGGGTGTCTGCACTTTTCTTGAGTTGAGCAACCTCATCATCTTTCAGTTTTGGATTTATAACACTTAGTTATAGTGTTATACTAGTTATACTAGCTATCCTGAGCATTCAGGATCCATGGAAGGCTTAGGAAGACTTCACTGTCAAAGCCATATACCCCTTTCACCTTAGTTGACCCTGAATGAATGCTGGATAGATTCTTCTGCATGTATTCAATGAGGTCAGCCACACTTAACCCAATAGCCCAGTTGGTGTATCCTTTTAGTTTGATGACTTCAAAGGCACTTTCAGCCACCATCGTATGCACTTCCTTCAAGGTTCCATTATCATTGTCCGTTCCCATTTCTGGATTCAGTTCCTGGAGAGACACACCTACCACATTCCCTCTACTCCACACAGCCACATTTCAGTTGCTGTGTTCTCCCAAACTCCATCCATGGCAACTGCTGGGATGAATGCCAAGTTTTTCAGCCATAAAGTAACAAAATCTAGCAGAATCCAGATTATTTCCAATCACACAGTGCTTGGGTAACCCACTTAGTTTCCAGGTAACAAAGGTGAGAATATTCACTGGGTTAGAAACCACAATTATGATGCAGTCAGGATTGTACTGGATGATCTGAGGAATAATGAACTTGAAAACATTAATGTTCCTCTGTACCAGGTTGAGATGACTCTCTCCCTCTTGCTGGCAAACTCCTGCCGTTACCACCACAATCTTAGAATTGGTAGTCACAGAGTCATCTTTATGGACCACAATTGTAGGTGTCTGAAGAAACCAGCCCCATGCTGCAGATCCATCATTTCTCCTTCGAGTTTATCTTCCAGAATGTCCTCAAGAGCAAGCTCATCAGGCAGAGACTTTCCCAGAATGCTAATGGCACATACCATACCAACTTGTCCAACACCCACTACAGTGATCTTATTGTTTGGGACTCCTGCCTCTTCTTACGCCTCTGGTGCTATCAGTTTTTCCTTGAGAGTTGCCATTGTGTACAGGAGAAAGAAGAGTCACGCGAGAAAGACAATGTCAGTTGCGTGCCTGTTTTGTTTTGTTTTTAAATTGATGTATCATTAACATATAACATATCAGTTTCAGGTGTACAACACAGTGATTCAATATTTGCACTAATTTGTTTAGCTACAGGCATATTGGTATTATTCATTATACTTTCCTTCTTAAAGTGCTGTCTTTAAGGTGGCCCACTGAATCAGGTTTCAATTAAATACCCAAAGATGATGTCCCATAAGCTTCCATTTTCCAAAATGTAAAAGAATATGGTTTCAATTATTGCCATTCTTCGTTTGCACTGTTGTCTGGAAATGAGCTTTCTGTCTAAAGCACACAGACGCAAGACATACAAAAAAATCATAAATAGTTTTTGATGGGTCTTTGCAAAATAGAACCAATTATTGATTTGAAATCCTGCTTAGCCACAACAGAATACTCTGTAATCAATTACACTTGGGGGTTTAACCTATAGATGAAGGACAAGAAGAAGCTGAGTTAATGACTTTTTCAACTGGCAAAATGATATCCCTGGGGCAGAAATGTAATCCTCGGGCTGTCAGTGATTTCACGTTGTTGCTGCACACTTGCTACTCGGAGAGCGGACCTTCCTTCTGCAGAGCCAGCCAGCTGCTCTAGACCAGCCCTAATGTTTCCAAAATAAAAGGCCGATGCAAACCGTTTCTCTCTCCCTTCCAAATACTACTGATCTTCCTATTTCCATGGTAACCGACGCCTGCTGGCATGATCAAGAAAAAACTGATTTGGGATTTTAATTAATTGCTTAGAAATGGAAATGTAACAGGGACTGGCAGTTCAACTGAGCACATTTTGCAAAGTGAATAAAAATAGAGTTTCTGAAATACTGGAAATTGTTCCAGTGGCTGTGGCACATCTTTTACTAGACACCTTAATTTATTCCATTCTCCAGAATAAATCTGCCAAATGCACTAAGCCATTTTGTCAACACAAATCATTTTGGCAAATACTTTAATCCCTCTTCTAAACAAAATGCATTGTAATTTAAAAAATCTAACCCATCAGTGTGAACCCACTGGGTCCCATCTGAAAATACTCCTGAGATATTAGCAGATCATGTTTAAAGGAGCTGTCATCTCCTATTTGTAAAGGAGAGCCCCTGTTCTCATTGCCTGCTCAGGAGTAAATTCCTTGAACTTCACCCACCATAGCAGTGGTTGCTACCATTTGTGGAAAGAAACGCTTTAAAGTGACCTTTTTGTACAGAGATTAAGAGCGTGGGCTCTAGAGCTAGACTGAGTATGTTCCAATCCTGGCTCCTTGATTTACTAGTTGGGTTACGTGGAATAATCAGAGCCCCAGGTTCCCATCTGTAAAATGGGGGACCACTTATAAGGTTACTGTGAAGATTACTCACATCAACAAGTAGAAAACCCCTAGAACGTTGCCTGGAAGAGAGCAACAACTTAATAAATGTAAGTTGTTATGCCTATTTGTATTTTTTAGTTGATATGTACGCTCTGTTTTGGATTTCCTATACTACTTGGCTTTACATATTTCTTTTAGAGCCATAGCACACCCCGAGTTGGTTAAAAATTGTTTTCCATTACAAGGTCTGGGATGTCTTTTCTTTAGAGAAATATTAATGCCTGCTGTAAGATACACGAAACAATTCCATCTCGTGCCAAATAAATGATTAGTAAAGACTTCAAAGTAAAATTCCCTTACAAAGGAGACAAGTGATGTAATTCCAAGGTATTTCTGGAGGGAGCACCAATCTTGTTTGATCTGCAAGTGTTTTAATTGTACAAAGTCACCAAATTCTCATAGGTACAAAGAAAACGATGATATTAAACAAATATTATTTATCACGGACTGAATGTTCTAGTGAAAATGGAATTGCTGTAGCTCCTACATATGTTAAGATGTTTTTAAAAATGTATGCAATAAGCTCTATATCAAAGATAATTTAGTATGTTCAAAATTATTTGGAAGAACAATTCCAATTGAATATAGCCTTCCCCAGCCGTTAGCGGAAAACCTTGATCAAGATTTCTGAGTACCCGTTATTCCACCTCGTACTATTATAATCATTAATGAATAATAATTGGAATAAACTTATGTGGAGCTAGGCACTGAAGGAAAAATATGACGATGAACATGTCCTCACCTTTAAAAGGGACCAGGGACCCCTTGGCTGTAGAAGAAATGTTCACAAATTTTACAGGTACAAAATGGGTATGTGTTAAACGCGGATAGTTATGGAACTAGCCATTATGCAAGTACTGACTGCTTCCTTCAAGCCATCTCTCAGACTAAATTCCATTTATTAGGGAGGACATATTCTTTCCCTCAAAGATCAGGGAAATCCCCTTGCTGTGTATCCCAACAGGGTCTTGTACTTGCAACTCTGTAACATTCATCACACTTGTAATTGCTTGTCTAATGTGAATGGATCCTTCTTGCTGAATTATATCCATGAAGCTAGAGAAAATTTAGTTCTCTTTTTTTTTTTCACATCCTCAATGTAGTCCCTGGAATAAATTTTTATGTAAACTTAAAATTGAATGATGACCCAGTCTAGTCTCCAGAGTCCATATTAGAACATAGGCAGGACTGCTAATTATGCAATATCTACTACATGATCAGCTCCATGTATCTCAGCTTCTGAAATAGGTGCATAACAGGCACTTGCCAGATGTGGTAAATGAGTGAACGTGAGACATATGAAAATATTGCCACTATTAGAAAATGTTATCCCAGGCCATGGTGAGAAATAATGCATTGTAGCTTAGACAAAAGGTAAATTTCTTATTTTCCTCTATCCTATCAATACTATCCTATCAATACTGCACTTAGTTCCTTTCATTCATTAATATGTGGGTTGACGACATATTCTCGCAAATTCATGGTAGCCTGGAAATCATATTACTCTTATGAATGTCCCCTAAAAAAGCTTCTTTCCATATGTAAGATAACAGATTTGAGCAATATTGCATGGTGACAGCCAAAACTAATAGTACAAGTCAATAATATAATTGCTCAAATATTATTGACTTGTACTAATAGTTTTGGCTGTCACCATGCAATAGAGGAAGAGGTGAGAATGGGAAATCTCCAGATAATTTTAGCACTGACAAAAGCATAAAACTTTTCCAGGTCATAGTAATCATGGGCATTCTAAACTCAATGTCTTAAAAACTTATCAATTGATAAAAGGATATATGTGATATATATTCTTCTTTATGGTTACCATTTTTAAAAAAGCTTTATGGTAGTGTAATTGCTATACAATAAACTGCCCATGTTTAAAGCATATAGCGTTCTAACATATGTGTACACCCATGAAACCATCAAAATCCAGACAGTGAACATGTGGATACCCATCCCCTTAAAAGTTTTCCCACTCATTCCTGTTTGTAATTTCTCCTTGCACTCCCTCTCCCATCCCCAGGCAACCACTGATTTGCTGTCTGTCCTTACAGATTAGTTTGCATTTTCTTTCATATAGTATATTTTGAGACTCCTCCATGTTATTTTATATATCAATGGTTCATTCCTTTTTATTGCTAAATAGTATTCAACTGTATAGCTATACCACCTTTTGAGGGACATTTACATTGTTTCAAGTTATGGCTATTACAAATGAAGCTGCAATAAATATTCACATACAAGCCTCTCTTTTTTTGAGCATATGCTTTCATTTCTTTTGGGTAAATACTTATGACTGGAATGACTGGGTTCTATCATAATTCTATATTTACATTTTTAAAGAAATTGCCCAACAATTTTCCAAGGTAGTAGTACCATTTTTTTTATATATCTTAACATTTAAAACCACATATTTTAAGAAATGTTTTTCCAAAATTTACTGTGTCCGACTTCTAATGTTGCTTCATCTGTCAGGCAACAAAAGAAGATAAAAATATATTTCTATTAACCATATAATTAATTTTTTAAAATTCCCAAACAAAAGTCTGATGGAGTACATCCAAATTATTGGGGGAAATAGGTGTTTTGAGCTCTTTGAATTGTCCAATCACCATAATTATCCAATTTATATGGCATGTTTAGGCACCCTCCAATATTAAATTACATAGAAGCACTCTATGAGTGAATTTTGGGGAAAGTCACTCAACCACAGCAGATCAGAATTGAATTACTTAACTTGACAATTTAACAGTACGTGAGGCTTATCAAATTTTAACTGCAGCACAAAGAGGTAAACTGAGTAAGAATTTTAAAGGACCAAGTGATTGGTTATAGTTAATGCCTTCTCATCTTGCTGTTTCATGTCTGAGGTCAGGAGATAGAGAATGTAACTCAGGAAGAATTTCAAAGCAAACCTGTACAACATACCATGATAATAGATGCTGATGATAAAAGGTCTGTTGAAATTAGGAGAGACTTCAATTGGACCCCACCACAAGCCCCAGTCTCTGGTCAATTGATAGAAAATATGAAATTCAGAAACTCCAAGGTGAACTGGACTATAACTCTGTGGTGATAAGTCATCTCACTTGCAAAACAGGCTTGTTGACTTGTCAGGAGTCCAGTTCAGGGGTTTTTTTTTGTTTGTTTGTGTTTTTTTTTTTTCCCTTTTTTGGAGTCACTGCCAAAATGTGAGCAATAATAATAATTAATGTCCAAAGATGTTGCATTTTCAAAGCAAGGAAGTTACACTACAGAGAATACTTCCCTAGTAAAGTGAAGAAAAATCTCAAAAGATACACCAAGATTTTTGTACAGTGTTTTCCCCAAAATAAGACTGGGTCTGATATTAAGTTTTGCTCCAAAAAAACGCATGAGGGCTGATGTTCAGGGGATGTCCTCCTGAAAAATCATGCTACTGCTTATTTTCTGGTTAGGTTTAATTTTGGGGGGAACACGGTATATGTTTCAACTGCCTGTGAAAGAAGCTTACTGAGGGTGAAACAAAAGAAATAGGGCCTTTTTACTCCTGAGGTGAAAGAAGACTCTTCCTGGAAAGTACAGGCAATGAAATTTTGTGTGCGGACCACTGCTTAATGCCAAGTAACAGAGTCCTGTAGTCTAGAGACGCAAAAACACACTGTGTTCAGACTCAGCTCTGTTTTATTCCCTTTGGCAAGAGCAAATGCATATAATTACCTAGTAATGTAATTAAACAAGAAAGTAATAGAAAAAATGAACAAGGCGGATGAGACTCGTCCACATTTAAAGTGTTCTGGAAGATAACGTCAATAGGGTCAGAAATCTTAATAGCAGTCATTTTTATATTTTCAAAGTGTTGTGCTTAGTAAATCAGTTTTCCAAGTATACCCAGAATTTTGAACAGAAAGTGATATATCCGCTTATTCAAAATACTCATAAAACCTTTGAGTTAAAACATCAACTGTTGGTAAGTAACAAATATTAAAAAAACCGAATCAAACCAGTAAGCTGATGGTAGCAAAAAATATATATATATAAAGGAATGATGACTAGAAATGACAACAAAAGCCTTTGAAATCATAAAACTATTGTTAAGATGTACTCTTTACTAAGAACTCTATGTAATAGCTCACATAAGATTAAGTATATATAACAGTAAATTTGTTTGTATGTGCATATAGGCATATAGGCATCCACATTACACATAGTAATTCCTACCTTTTATCACACCTAATCCATGATGAGCAGGTAGATAATGTTATAATTATGAGGATTAATGATGTGTTTTCACTCTGCACTTACCTCCCCTTATATCCTGACATAACTTTGGGTTGCACCTGATAAATCTGTGGATTTATAGACATGACTGTACCTTTTTTCTTTGCTTTTCTGGAAGGGTTTCAACCTACTTAGGACCATTGTCTTTCCTGGTGTGTGTGTGTGTGTGTGTGTGTGTGTGTGTGTGTGTGTGTGTGTGTGTGTGAATTGTGAGGGCAGAGAGGAGGAGAGGAGGGAACTCCCATATGCCAATCCCTGTGACAGACCAGACATAATTACTCTAATATCTACCTATCAGATTCTACATAAAAATGCTTAAAAGCTCAGACATTTTCTTTTTCTAGAGTTACCGTTGGACCTGAACGCTCTGTTTGCCTGGTACAATAGAATGAGCCTAAATGTAGCTTCAGAACTCAAATACAAAGTGTATTCTTTAATATAGTCCTCCTAAAAATCACATTTTCTTCTAAAAAACACTGTTTGAAATGAAATTTTCTTTACTATGATTTTTGTTTGTTTATTCCATTTCCCCTTCCACCTCCCCAAAGTAATATATTTTGGAAGTCAAAAGGAGGGAATATTCATTTTAGATGACTTTTATCATACAGTGAAAGGAGGTTGACCAGTTCAAAATCAGTTATGTAGCAAGGGGTTGGGTGGTACCCTATGTGCTGGGGGTTTCTCAGGCCTCCATCTGCATCCTTCATTTATCTTATCTGTTTCTGTTCTTGGCCATGACTCACCATAAAACAAATGTATCTATTATGCTATGGGCTACTGACTCTACAATTTAGCATTGATTTTAAAGTGGAATACACTGTGACACTGCTTTCAACAGTCTGTATTACCTGACATTATCTTTTAGTCCTCCCATTTAAAAAAACAATAGTGACAACTTGGCTCTATCTGGAGTTAATAACTAAAAATTCATATCCAAAAATTTATATCCTACAGGATATAAATGTATTAGTCTCCCTGAGAAAGATGAAACTAATTTAACAACTTCCCACATATTGAGAACAGTTCGCAGAAATTTACCAGCTGCTTCTTTACGTAAGATAGGATCTTGTGATTCGGTGTAGGAGCTGAATGCCAATTAAAACATTACATACCTCGAGGGCATTAATGTGAATCAAAAGAGAATGACTGATAGGAAGGTCAAAATAAACTTAGCAAAAGAAAAGTAATGTCTGATAAAGAATAACCTGCATTATCTTCTGGAACAACCCCCAACTTCCTGAAAATTATTATATAAATTCGGATGATGATGGTTGAGCTCTTTTTCAACCTCAACTCTCTGAGAGTCAATTCTTGAATATGAGCATAGTTTCTTAGGAAACAAACTATGTTCTTTGTTCCTACTGGGACAATTTGTCCAGATGTCTTGGCTCCACAAGGAAATGAGACTCCGCACCGATTGGGGGTGGCACGATTTGAGGGGTTTAGGGTGTCGTATTTCTAACTTCTGTAAGGTGGGTTCACATTCTAGCTGAGTTTTCAAAAGCCACAAAATGCATGGGCATTCTTAAAACAAATTAAATGTGTCTACACTCAGTCTTTCCTGAAACAATTGCAAATTTGAATGATCCATTATAGTTATATTTATTATTTTATAAAGTCCTCCACTTCAGCACATGAACTTTTGGAAAATAACCACAAATGCTTAAGCAATCAAATCTTTGTTAATACAGCTGAAAACAGTGGGTGGGCCATTTTTATTTTTTTTTCAGGTAAGAAAAAGCAGGCTGAGAAGTGAACACCTCAGATTGCTTCTGTTCCTTTGAGGTTCTTATCCTCGGGGCGGCGTTCTCTTGGCTGGGCATACCTGCTGATCACCCTGCTTAACTGTAATTATTCCAGACAGCTTTTTGGCTCATGGTGTTGTTTCATAGGCTTCATAAATCATACAAATTATTACCTCAATAGAAAACTATAATTACCCGCAAACCCTGACATGCCAAAATGTGTATTAATTAGATAAGGTAATAAATACTTTACTGCACATAGCTATAATTATTACCTCAAAAGTGATATATATACATATACCATCTTGATGTTCTGCAGCAAATGATTCGATGTAATGTTCGGTTCATAACAGAATTGTTATCTAATTTGATTAATTAGTTAATACTTCTGCAAGGTGTTTCCAATATGAGAAATGATGTAGAATTATTAAGTTTCAAACTAAATGCTCGTATGATCAAATGCGATCCAGAATGTAATTTACAGAGGGATTTCCTACCAGGATGATTTATAAACGTTATGTTTCTTAGTTTTAAATGTGGTTTTACATAGGAAGTCTTAAGAATGATTATTACATCTAAAATTCTGCACATTCCATTTATATAATAGTGTAAAATAATTTATTCATTATTTAAAAAATAAGGACATATTTCTGGTAGAAACAAGCATGATCTTTCAAGTTACATACTTTTCATTTACCATCTAGCCTGAATTTTCAAGTAGAAAAAAAATCTATTCAAGTACATTTGAAAGAACACACTTGGTTAAGGAACACTCATATACTTCGTGCATCATACATTTTTCATTCGTATTTGAGTGATGTATAAGTTCAGACTTATAGAATAATGTGAGATATAGGAGTATAACTATATTCAAGTCTCTACTATTTCCTTTTTTATTCAACCCAATTTGTTGTTTTTCAACTCAGTGTTTTCAACATGTGCAGAAACAATGGATCTTATTCCTAATGTTCTAAATATTGTATATAGAAATATCTCTATTTTTATCTCAACTGATACACATGACACATTGAAATAAAAAATTTCAGGCTGATGAATATTAAATTTTATGAATGTGAAAGGTAAGTCAACTCAACAGTTGTTTGATTAAAGCTGCCCCAAAAAACATGAACACTGGTTGGTTTCCTTTAAATAGAGGTGTTCTTAAAGAACCTTTGATATGAAGAAATGAAATATAACCTATCCCATAGTTTCCTGTTTAGATTGTTATCTCCATGAATCATTTAATAGTGAATTCAAAGGCAATTGACTCATCTGTCCTCATTTTATCATTATTGGGAAATTATTAGGGAGTGTCATATGAAAGGGAAATCATGTTGAAGGTAACACATTAACCAATCCACTGTAGAGTTTTCTCAAAAATAATAAAGAAGATATTCTTTCATGGAGACAGTTGAAGTAGTATAATTGTGCAACAAATTTTCTGTGTCTAGTCTACATCTCAATGACTATCATTGCACCTAATGCATATTAGGCCTTCAGTAAATATGTGTTGAATAAATGCATGCAATCAAATGACACTTATCCTGGAGGAGAGGGATTAATTGACATTGTACTTTATCTGGATAATGGTATCAGTATAACATGATAACTTTGGGAAAAATGCAAAGATGCTGCTAAAGCTGCTAACTCAAAGAAGTTGTTAATTCAGAATGGAAAATGGTGTTATAATGCATTATGGAAAGAATGAGGAAGGAACCATTTAAAGAAGATTTGGCTCTACACACTCAAAATTTAGTTGTAGGATTAACTTGTTCAAAAGCTCTTTAGTACATTACAGAGAAGGCAAGATACTAGGAATCAAGCAAAGAAATCAAAATTTTGTTAATGTTACCGCAGAATGTTTAACATAATCTACATATGCTAATAATTATAAATATTAGCATATTAACTCTGAAAAATAGTAGCATATGTAAATATTAACAGAAGGCATTCATCCCTCCACTTAGCTGGCTCTGGAAAAAGCTGCAGCTTCATGAGACAAAAAAATGTAAAGCAGAAGTAGGCCACCCTCCTTATACCTGGACACCTACAAGTTTTCTTGAGCTGAGCAAGGTAGGAGAAAAGGAGAGGAAAGGGTAGAGAAGTAGGAGTATGGTATACTCACTCTAAAGAAAGTAGACTCATCTTTTGGTGTCACACATGCTAAGGTTACAGCACTGCAAATCTTGTTTGGAAATCTCAAAGCAGGGTCTAACATCCACCCTTTTCAATACTCCTGTGTACTCTCTAAGGAAAAATAATTAATTCAATCACTCAGTCAACCACTTGCTTAATAGATAGCCATGAAATACCCTCTTCTTGCAAAGAGCTATGGGTCACACACACAAAAAGGGGGAAATTCCTGCTCTTACTCTCAAGATGATATCTCATTTTTCAGCAGTTAAGCCCAATTGTTTAAGGTATGGCAGGATTTCAACAATTTATACATTAAGCACGGATATTCTTCCCTTGCTACAGAGAGAGATTACAATTTTTCTAATTTAATGCAATCCACCTTATTTAATGTTAGGAATCACCTGGGTACTCAGACCCCACTCTCACAACTGCCATAAATTTCTGCACATTAGCTTAGACATTTATAGGATCTAATGAAAAATCCAGATATAGTTATAAAATTCATAGAACTCAAGTCACCTAACAGGAAGTGGCTTAAGTACTGGCCAAAATTTGGACTTAAAAGTGAAATTAAAACCTTTGTTACATGCTTAATATATAGGATTCAAGAAACTGTAATAGGTGGAATTTAGAAACCTAAAAGATCAATGATTTCATATGAATATCAACAGAGATTTTGTCATTAAATACATATTAGTTCAGCATCTAATCTGTGTCAGATACATTGCTAGATAACCAGTAATTAGTACAGAAGAAGACAAGGGAAAGCATTTTTTCCAAATAGAATAGCCTATTCCAAATAAACTATATAATCACTGTTTGTGTCACTCTATCTCATAGTTAACGATTGAAACTATATTATGTTTAATTCAAGCAGATATTTAGTATGCGCCTATTTTTGTTCATTGCTCCACTGCTACAATACTATTCAGTGCATAGAAAATAGTCAATATGTGAAAAATGAGTGAATGAATTAAAAAATAAATGAATAAGAGGAAAATTTTCTTCAGGCAATAGCACTTGCCTATAATCCTTTAAAAACTGTAACATTCTATGGGGGGCATATAAAAAAGCACTGTAATTATTTAAATTCCACCTGATGATTGTTGACGTTGTGGTTCTTTATTTTTTATGATGTTAACTCTAAATGATTATTTTGTAATGTAATCATTGGCAATTGCTTGAAATGATCAGGATTTCTGAGTAAGTTTATGTAATTTTTGGTTGCTGGGGTAAAAGAAAAGTTGCAAGAGATGAACATAAAAAGGACAATCATAGGTTGTCATTTGGTTTTATGTGAACTGAAAGGTTTATAGTGAGGAAGTATTGGATGCAGTTTCAGTAAGCAAGGATTTGGGGGAGAGATTAGATCAGTTACAAATTGCTAAATCTGATGGCTTAGATAAAAATTTTACCAGAGGCTTTAAAAGAAGTAGAACATGTTTTGGGGAGAAGCAATTGCCTTGTGGAGAATGCACATAGTATATATTTTTCAAAGCAAATTAAATGGGGAGAGATTGTGTAACTAGATCGCCCATTACAATGAAAGGATTGCGTTTTTCAGCCCATGCAGGCATATCATCTTCATTCTGTACTTTGGCTTATTTGTTTATGTCCACTTTCCATTCATACTTCAGCAGATGACATTTGGTAAAATACAAAATGTACACAGGATACCAAAACAATGTGTACAGATTTTAAGAAAGGAAAACTATATTAAAATTGTAATACTCAATATACATTGATGACAAAAGATAAATACAAGTCACATTTGACTTCTGCAATTACAGGAGGTGCTCAAAGTGGTTCCATCAGCATCCAGACACTTCTGATTATGGTGAACGACTGCTGGAGCAACGGTGACCAAAGTGTCCACTTGTATACATTTTTTTGGCACGTCCAGTATATTTTTTTAAACATTGACTGAAGGAAAGTAAAGCATATAGTATTCCTGGCAGATTCTATACAAGGTATTTTAGAAATGGAAAAATAATGAATACCTACATATATAGATACGTGGATATCGGTAAATATCGTACCGTTCTTTTATAAGTAACTACATGCCATGCTAAACCACTGATATGCAAAAGATCTAGCATGTAAAAGGCCTAACATTTTTGTTTAGTTTTTATTTTTAGTTTTCATCTCTTCCGTCCTTAGCTTGGAAATAATCTTTGGGTGATCTCTCACCGCACCTCTTAAACTGTGTTGGAAAAACTGGTAGAGATATTCCTTTGGATTCCTCTACTTCAAGCATTCAGCTGCGTTGTGTTTGGTTCAGAAATTTTTCAAAATGTCAAAAATAATCACAGTTTGGAAACACAATCTCTTCTTGAATTCATAGTGTATGTGTGTGTGTGTTGTCTGAGGAATTAAGGAAGCCGAAAGGAGATTACAGTTAAAGTTCAAAACCCATCTCTTCCTGAAGAGTCGCCAATGTTACACAACCATGGAATATACAATGTGATTCAAATTGGGCAATTTGTCCTCAGCTCCTAAGAATGTCTTGCATCTTCCTGAAATTGCTCATGACTTTATATCGTACTCTTGAGCTTTAGCTTTGGCAGTGAAAGTGCATTGATTGGCATGAAAAATGCCGTTAACCTTTACTTACAGAATGCTCGTTAAAAACTACATTCATTATGAGGAATACTTTGGAACCTTTCATCTGGCAAACTAAAGGATCAAATGGGTCTTCTTATAATTAAAAACAACTAATTGAGAATATCAGAGACTTTCCACAGTGATTGTTATTCAAGAAATATATTAAGTATATGAAATGCACTGAAAAAGAGACTCATCCTTAGTCTGCATTGGTGCCATTTTCTGGCTGAAGTCCTTGGACCTATAACTTACAGCAGTATTTTGCCACTTCTAATGTTATGATGCATTGATAGCCTAATGTGTAGCACGTGGTCAAATTCAGTGATACAGCTAAGAAATTTAAACATCCCCAAATAAAAAGAATGTGAATTCATTTTAGAAAAACACTAAAGGCATTTCACTGTGTCCTCCAAGTATTTTGAGTTAAGGACAAATGAGGGTAAGTCTTACACTCACGCATATCATGCAAGCACAATGTCTGTAGTTAATTGCGGTGGCAGGATGGATAGTAAAGGCAGTAAAGCCAGCTTCGTTTTTTTCTCTCAAGAACTTCTTCTTTAAATCTTTAGGACTTAAAGGCATTAAGAGCTAAAACTGGGGGCTGGGGTGGGAGAATAAACTTTAAGTCTGGATGGTCTGTATTATTTTTATTTGAATTATCCAATTCTCATGTATGGCACGTGTGTTTTTTTCTAATGTGAAAAATCACTACTTAGGCCAAGATATGTTATCATCACCTCCATTTGGGTTCTCCACAGAATTTAATTAGAAACTGAAGGAATTTGATCATTTAAGTCATTATTTCTTTTTGTAGACCATTAGTGTTAACTGTGCCAAAATAGAAAATATGTGGAATTTGTTCATTATGTATATAAAAATGAAAACAAAAAAGAGTCATGTCTGTTTTTACAGGAGTGGCTGAATATCCCAGAGATGCTTGAAGAACTCTCGGGCAGAAGGAGCTGATAGCAGTCAGCCAAGTACGAATCTGAATGGTTTTAAATGCTCCCATTTCTGTTTTTTGGAGTTTTGGTTTGTTGGTTTGTTGGTATTTCTTTCTCACCATGAAGAGCATCCCAGTGCCGCACTAGGACTGTGAACCACACCAAACAGACATGAGAAACCGGAGCTCGGGTTATCAAAGGAAGGTTGAGACTACAGAGTGCAGGCAGAGTCTGTCTGTAGTTATAGAAGTGACTGGGGCTGGAGCCAGGAGGGAGTCAGGGAGCCAGGTGAATACAGGCAAACAGGAGTGAAACCAGGCAATCTAGTTACATAACACAAATGGGTTGCTGGAGCATATAAGACAATTTCTGGCTTAGCCAGGAAGTTTCTTACATGCTTCCTGCTGAGACAAGAACCAATTGCAAGAATGGTCCTGCAACTGAGTGCAGGCAATCCCCATTTCAGAGGTGTTAAGAGGATTAATCAAGTTTGATTAAGGGATGTGCATCTATATTTAGATGAGAAAATGACAGTCTCTCACTCCTCTTGCATGTTTTACAAAGGATGATCAGAAACAAGCTGATTTCACAAGTTAAATCTGTGGGGCTAAGGAAGTGTTTTTTAAGAGACTTTACAGCATGGCTGCTTCTGCCATTAAATTCAAAGGACACTCCAGAACCACTCTACAGCGTTCTGTACCTATCCTCTGTGTATCTTCTATGCAGAGAAATCAGCTGAGAAAATCCTCAAGCAGATGGTGTTTCTGCTGCCTGAGTTTATAGCAAGCTTTCTTAGTACTTAGAGGCTGAGCTGAGTTCATCCCAGTGGGCAGTCACATAGTCCCTTTTATTGTTGCAGCCTCAATACCCTTTCCAATCTAGTTGCAAATAGGAAAAGTTGGACTTCTGCAAAATCAGCAGGAGAGAGTCCCACCTAAGGGTGAGGCAAATTAAAATTAAGATTGTGAAAGAGATGCCTTGAGCATCAGTCAGAAATGTTTTTAAAGAGAAGGTGTGAATAAGGAAGACTGGAGGCTGAAGGAGGCTTCATTTGTGTCAAGACTCTTTTGGCAAGAGCTGTTACTTTTTCCGAAATCAGGGCATGGGAGTTGGCAGTGGTGTCTGACATAGAATGAGGTTTTGGGGATCCAATGCCCTTAGTAACAAGAATATTTACTCATGTAGCTGTGATAGGATTAATAATTTGATGTAGGCTTTATAAATTACCTTTCATTAAAGAGCTCAAACATCTATTGTAATAATCATCTCTCTTTTTTACTCACACCATCCTTATGAAGTAAAGGAAGGTCCATTATTATTATACCAGCTTTAAAGAAGAAATCAAATCCAAGAGATTTAGAAATCTACTCACGCTTATGCAATAAATCAAGGGCTAACCAGATGCACTGGTTTACAGTTTGGTGCTGTAGTTACAGAGGAAGGATGTCAATTCTGAAAAAGAAATAGTGCCCCAGAGTTAAAATTGTGCCCCACTTTCTAATGTCTGCGAATATAATCTATGCGTCCATTTGTCCTCAATGTGATTTCTTATTTTATTTAGTATACATAACTATAGCTCTCCACTTAAAAACATCTCTTTAAAATTCCACTTATAGTCAACCAGTGATTTATTTAAAAATATGATGGAGTTAAAAAAAATCACCAATGTATGCTAAAACCAGTAGGTTAAAATTTGGTGAGAATATTTACTTAATCTCAAAGTATCTCCTCACAAATTAACTACAGAGGGAAAAATACTGATGATAAAATGGAGTAACCTGGTGGATACCACTTTAATCAAATGACTAAACTTAAACTTACCGGTAGTAGAACAAACTAACATCAAGTCCTTGACATGAGGCACCGAGAAGGATATCATATCACATATATGGTATTCCTGTCCCCTCCCCCCCAAAAAAAAAGCAGTTGAGCCTTATCATAAGGAAATCTCAGATAAATCCAAATTAAGGAACATAAAATAACTGACCTTCATTTTTCAAAAATGTCAAAGTCAGGAAAGACAAAGAAGGATCAAGGGACTGTTCTAGATGAAATGAGGCTAATGTCTCGTGAAACCGAATGTCACAGGTGATCCTGGATTGAATCCTATAAAGAATTTCACTGGGGCTACTGAAGCATTTAAATATAGAATATAAATCTGATAATCAATTGTATTAATGTCATTTTTAAAATTTCAATCATACAGTGATTACCTCAGAATAGAGGTGCTCTTATTTTTAAGGAATCCATTCTAAAGTCTTTAGGGATAAAAGGGCATGACAACACCTTCATCATTTTCTTAAATGAGTCACATAAATAAAGAAGAGACAGAGAAAGAGGACAGCAGGGCAAATGGAGCAACATGTAAATAAGTGGTCAACCTAGGGATTTATTTGTTGAATATATCAGGTATAGGAAATCGTCATAAGACTTGAGACATTCTGCAAATAAATCCTTATTACACGTCAGAAACTGTTCTAGGTACAGGGCACATATTGCTGAGCAAACATACAGAGCTACTCTTGGTGTCCGAAATGTTTACCTGTTTTCCAAAGGAGATCCTTCATATGACGTTCTCCACTTAAACTAAAATATAACGCACGCCAGAGACCAGGGCTCTTGTTCTTGAAGCTAATACCCTTATTTCTCAAATTCCAAAAGTAAACAAGTCACCGAATCAATAGCACACACAGATGTCTTTACTTTATGGCCTGTTCAGCTCTTGACCCAGGCTCTCTCTGTCAAGTAACAGTTCGTGTTTTATATTTTCTCCCCTTACTAAGAAGGATTAGTTTGATTGTGAAAGTTTGTAAGTGCTGCTTGGCCGTGGTTTCTATCTTGTTTTTAATCTTGGGAGGATGTTGTACTCAAGCAGAGGACAGGACCATAAAAATTTTTATGCTCCTTCTTCCACCGGCTCAACTCTGTACATAATCTGAGGTAATTTATAGCAGTGATTTCTGGGTAATTCAAGAAAGAATTGAAAAAAAAAAAAAGATCATTTTCTACCACAAATAAAGGATATATTGTAGACACTGTTTTCTGTAAAGTTCACACACTGCCTTGGTCATAAGTGGCTTTTATTCAGAGCCCCAATTCTGAAACTGTCTGATCAGATCAAAGATCATTTGTTACACGTTGACAAGACATAAAACTTTATTTTGTAACAAGTAAATACATGAACTTGATATTATCATTATTTTAAAATTGTCTATTCAGTATTCTGTATCCATTGAAATTAACTAAATACGCACAGGTGTATATGCATATGTGTCGTGCTTACACGAAATGTCAATAAGGTAGGAAATTGCATGGGTGTCATATGAGAAGCCACATGATTTTTAAACTGATTTTTGCTATAAAAACATTCAGAACAATTATTGTAAATGTAAACAATTTAGATGGAGTATTTTTCTGGCGACATTTGCAACATTGACATATGCCTCTGTCAAAAGATTTATAACAACTAGTGTCAAAAATTATATGCGTGATAATAATCATTATTACTATCATTCGACAAAGACTCATTGAGTGTCTCATAAGTGCCATGGACTTTCCTAAATGCAGGGCAGATACAAAATGTATAAAGTCTATCATTCTCATAGGACTTAGAATTCAGTGAAATAATTGCTGTCTATTTCTTTATTCAATAAATACATTTAATGTAATTGCTATGAACTAATCACTATTCTAAATCTTTACCAAGTTCAAAATTGTAATCTTCATAAAATTCCAGAAAGCATGTGGCATGACTACTTTCCTTTCACAGATGTATAATGTGAGGCATGGAGAAGTTAATAACCTCCCAAGGTCATAGCTAGAAAGTAGTAGAATCAGAAGTTGACCCCGACATCCCACATCCCAATTCTATTCTCTAATCATTACAGAACGTTACTTCTTAAGATGATAATGATGATGACATCATTGTCAGCATCACTAGCATTTATTAGAAGCCAGGTTCCAAACGTTGTGCTAAGTATGTCATATGTTTTATCTCATTAATGAAGCATGTGACACAGTGCCTTGCATATGTAGTAGACGTTCAATAAACATTTGCCTAATGACTAGATGAAAACAGTGTTGCAAATTTTCAGTGCGTTCGCCTAGATGATGCTGACACACAGTAACCTCGCTCTGCTCATTTTGACCTTCTAAAGTATTTACTGTATATGCCACATAATACAGCATCCTTTATTATAGCATCTCCTTTTTTAATTATTAAATAGTAATGTTCCCTGACCAGTATGCTTTCAAGTTACTTAAGCGTAGTACTTTCAAGTATTTAAGATTGTCTTACACATCCTTTTATCTCTTTAATGCCTTCATGCAGAATTCAGCTTACATTAAACAAATACTTGCAGACTGATTCTGATTCTGAGCTCTGGATTCTGAATCATAATAGATTCTTAATTCTTGAATCCTTCCTAGAAAATGGTAAGCACAACTATCATCCTGCTAACCTGAAAGAGTTAACTGCCTTTTGTGAAGAAACACCTGGCTACCAGTAGAATTTTACTCGCCTAGACTCACTACTGAGTCAGGCAATCAATCTTGATTTCTGTTTCAGTTTCATCACAGATAGTTTATCCCCCCACCCCCACCCCGTGTCTCTCTCTGTCTTTCTTCTTCCTCACTTTCTCTCCCTTCCCTCCCTTCACTTCCCTCCCTCTTTCCCTCTTTAAAATTTTGCTTTCCTTTCCCCCCACTTTTTTTTTTTAACAGACTGAAAGTAATGTCCAGGGAGTGATAATAGCCGACAGGTCTTATAAAAGCAACTGCCTTTAACCTTGAATTTTAGAAATAAATTGATACAGTTGTCAATTCCAAAGGAAGAAAGTAGTGTTTCAGGGAACAAAATAGAAAGAGTGGGGTAAAAGGAAATGACAGATATAACAGCTTTGCAACACTCAGTTATATTAGCCAGATAGTGGAGAAAGGAAAGGGAGAAAAATGTCCTACAAAGACACCATATTTATCAAGAAAGTAAATAGTACTGTTTGAAACAGTATACTTCCTTTTCTTGTCTTATCCCACCTAATCCATGAAATCCACCCTTTGGTTTTCTATTTCCAAAACATTATGAAAACGTGAAAACATTTAGAAAAGCTAAAGAGCACATGAATGACTAAGGGAGTTAAGTGGAAGATGGAGAATAACTTTCTAATAATTGGACTGTCAAGTTATCTAATTCCACAGCTAAGGAGAAGTACAAAGACTAAGTAAGAAGTATAAAGAGCTGAATTTTCTCTACATAGAGAAATTATTCAGAAAAAAAGGTAAAGAGGGGGACAATAACCACTCAGTTTAGATTGGACATACTATATACTTGTACATCATATACTATACATAATATCGTGTAATCATTCATCATATACCTGATGATTTTGTCAGAAATACCTTTCTGTCTTGTCATCTGGAATACTACTTTCTTCCTTTGGAATTATTGCTAATAAATGCTTCAGGGTTTTTTGCCAACTTTTATTGTCAATTCATGGTCATTTTATGCTGTTACATTTTAACAAGACTGTTTTCATCCATTCTAATCAAAAAGAGAAGATACCAGAGTCCACTTATACTTTAGGACTTATCTTTTTGCCTCCAGCTGTCCTGTCAGTTTGTCATGCAGCAATCACTGCGAAATTCTAGGGTACTATCCTTCCTTCGAGGGCTGGCAATGAAGTGAACAACTAAAGCAACTAGGGAAATTTTCTAGAAAAATCAGTGCCTTTGGCAGGCTTTGCTACTGTATAAGTTTTATTTTCAAGTTGAAACAATAAAGCCTTATGCACATAAAAAACTTGAGTGATACCCAGATGCCAAACCCTCTTTGAGTTCTTGAGAAATAAATTAAATTGACCTTTGGACCACATGGAGATTAGGGCTGCAGACCCCAACACAGTTGAAAATCCATGTACAACTTTTGACTTCCCCCAAACTTAACTACTAGCAGCCTACTGTTGACCAGAAGCCTTCCCAATAACATAAACAGTTGATTAACACATATATTGTATATGTATTATATATTGCATTTTTATAATAAGGTAAGCTAGAAAAAGAAAATGTTATTAAGAATATCTTAAGAGAAAATATGTTTATTGTATTTATTTTTATAAAAATCCACATATAAGTGCTAAAGGTACGATTATGAACCAGTCTGAGACCCTGCCTAGATGAGTTTGGGGTCTTGTTATGGGAGGAGGTGAGGAGCTAGAGGGGGGTGGGGAGGAAGATACAAAATACATAGTAACAATTACATATAATTGAGTTAGATTACAATTGTAAATACAATTAAATTAACAGTGAAAAGAGACATTCCAAGAATTAGATGAGGAAGCTCTTAACTATGCCAAGATCCAAGATTGCAGGATGGCTTTTAGTTATTCAATAAATTAATTTAAAATGCCATTCATATTGTATATGAAAGTTATTATTTGTGGAATGCTTATTTTTGAATAGTATTTCTTGAATGCTCTTGGCATATTAGTTAAATAAATGTTTATTGACAATTTATTGTTTTTGGCTGGAATATTCCATGTTTCAGTCATCTCAATTGGCTCTGAATCTACAATTGACTCTGTCATAACAATCAGGACTGACCATCTTTAGGGAAAAAAAAATATTATAAATATTTGTAGATTATTGGAGTCTACATACCTCGAAACTCCTACCATGATAATAGTGGGTATGTGACTCATACATTATTGGTTAGTAGTTGTGTAATAAATCTTATCTATCACATACAAAATAATGAGGGGTTTATCAAGTCAGATCTTTCCAACCTGGCCCCATTCACTATCTGTTTCTTACCACAGGTATGAGAGGTAGACCAAAGAGATCAATCACAACTGGATGACATGGAATTTTAATTCACAAGAGATGTTTGTCTTAATTCACAAGTATAAGCCATAATTTATTCAATAAATTATCTACATCTACCTCCAGATCTATTATCTATATCAAGCTTTCTCAACCTTGGCACTATAGACATTTGGGGTTAGATAATTCTTTGTTAAAACTATAGGATAGGAGGGACTATCCTATGTATTGTGAAATTTGTAACAATATCTGTCTTCTAGCTACTAGATGCTAGTAGCAATCTTCCTTCGTCAAGGTGTGACAAACAAAAAATGTCTCCAGACATTACAAATACCTCTTGTGAGATAAAAATCCCCACCCTGGTTGAGAGCCACTGATCTATTAGGTTGGTGCAAAAGTAATTGCGGTTTAAAATGTTAAAAATAATTGCAAACATCTTAATTACTTTTGCACCAACCTAATATGTTAAATTGCATGAACTTCTAAGGAAGATACTCTTAATGATCCCGTCTTTCACAGATATAAAGGAAAAAACTCAACTTACCAAAACAGGGGCCCAATTATTTTTGCTACACAAGTTAAATGCTAATATATGCTAATGGGACTAAAGCAAAAGCTCAAGTTATACTTCTATGCAAGCTTAAAGTTTCCTACAAATTTTCTCCACAACAAAAGATTTTTGAAGAAACAGTTACCTAATAGACAACAGAGGTCCCTTGCATTAAATTGGAAAAGAACAAACTTACGGATCTGTGAAAGTGTTAGCATAAAAAATTGGGCACATTCTAGTAAAATATTCTCTACTTCCCCAAAATGAATAGATTTAATCTGGCCATATTCAATGAATCATTTCTGTTTCAAAAATATTTGTTGAACTTCTCTTATATGTGAATCCCTGCTCTGTGTCCTATGAGAACAAGATACATAAATTATTATACAAGGCATAATTATAAGGAAAGGCAAATATTAGACAAAAGAAATTTGCTGTGCTATCACAAGGCAGTGCTTGACTAATTACCATTTGAGTAATAAAAGTTCCAAAGAAGAGGAAATATTTGAGTTAGATAGTCTGAGAAGCCTTCTTAGAATAGGATGAACTTGAGTTACCTATTGAATAATTAAAAGGTATGGGTAGGAGGAAATCTCAGAACTAGTGATGGAGTGAATAAAGGGATAGTGAAGTGAGAAAATCTAGGGAAATTTGGAGAAGAATAGGTAAAAACCTAGCATAGAGTGGAGGATTAATACCCGTGATTTATGGAAATGAGGTTGAAAGGCAGATGGAGTGAGACTGCAGAGTGCTGAATGGTAAACTAAAGAATTTTGTCTTTATCTTTTAGGACTTAAATGTCTATAAAAGATTTTGGGGGAACAATATCACACCATGAACATAGCCTTTCAGAAGATTAAACTGTAACTGTTGTATAGAACCTATTACATTGGGGGACTCAGAAGATATAAAGGCCACAGCAATTTAGAATATAACCCAGAAATAAGATTTTTAACTTAGAAAGGTCACAGGGAATCAACTACAGTAATTCAAAGACTGTCTCTATAATTAAGTGGATTAAGGCACCATTTGTTCATTTCAGCAATTATAAGCACATTGATTCTGATCTATTTACAATAGAATGATTATGGTCACATAATCATGAAGATAGTCCCAGGGATCAGGTTAGTAATACCAGTCATGCAACCAGTTAAGCTGCTCCTTTCCTTTTGAGTTTGCTGCCTTTTTGTTGCTTTTGGGGGCCGGGGGTACTTCACTGGTGTGTCCTCAGGTGCTCTGTATCTTGGCATGCAGTGGAAGCTCTCCTGAAAACAACTTAGGTGTTATCAATTTAACTATGCTAGAGGGAGCATGACTGTTAAAGTTGTTATCTATACAAGAAACAGGGAAATGACAGATTGAGACTATTATCTGATTCAGAGAATTCACAACCATAAGTGACATCGCCTAAACATAACTGAATGTTACCTGTGAATCAGCCTGAAGGAGCAAAATTATGGTCTCCATACTCTATATTGCTTGGTCACATTTTTTGTAAATTATTCCTGTTCTTCTTCCTCTCCCTCTCAAGTTCGATTCTCTCTGCCCAACCTTGATTCTTCCATGCAAGGATAGGTAGAGGAATTAGATGAAAAAAGGCAGTTAGCACTGAAACACCTGAACTCTGGTGAGGAGAGATGTAGAATAGGCAATACAGGAACTTAACTTATATTTTTGAAGACATTTCATGTCTTCAGAGATGATACTGGAGAGTGGATTTGCCAAAGTTAGTGATGTATTACAATATGAAATATGATGCAGATGATGGTAATATTAGCAATGTCTGGAATAACTTTCTACATAAACTGAATTGGAGAAGACCCACATAGCTCCAAAAGCTCAGGAAAATCCCTCAGGCTACCCAAATAAATGTCCCATCTGCTTACTGATGCCTGAAATTACATAGTAAGAGTTTCATTTCTTAGCCCCAAGCATTTGATTCCTGTTTAAATGCAAATCTCCTGGGCATGACAATACTCAGAGTTGCTACTGTATCTCAGGAAAAATAAATGAATTTCAGAGACTTTCTTTAAAGTAGATTTGAACAAGGAGAGAGTATGAGGTCACTAGACCCTGGAAATGGGTGGAACAGTACAACCTTAATAAACAGAGGCTGGGGAAGGATGAGAAAGGTGAATAAAAAAAGAAGAATGCAAAATACAACAAGGAGCATATACAAAGACCTTACTACCGTGTTTCCCTGAAAATAAGACTGGGTCTTACATTAATTTTTGCTCCAAAAGACGAATGAGGGCTTATATTCAGGGGATGTCATCCTGAAAAATCATGCCAGGGCTTATTTTCCAGTTGGGTCTTATTTTTCAGGAAACACGGTATCTTCTCTGGATGGGAGAGTTGATATTGCTACTTGGGAACCTGCTTCCCTTACTAATTTTGTCCTTTGTGTTGAGGTGCTGCAGAACTTAGTGTGTGTACATCCCTGCAAATGTGTAACAAGGATGGGTGGGGTAGAAATCATGAACACATTCTCCAGGGACTTTCAAGTTTGAGAAAAATGCTTTCTATTGAAAGATTTAGTCCTGTGTAGGTTGAAATTGGTGCTAAAACATCTACAAGACACTAAATCGATATTAGCATGGTTTTCAAAGAAAATCATAGTAATTTTTCAGCCTTAATTTGACATTGCGCTGCTTCCCAAAACTCTGGCAAACCAAGAAATCACTATAACAATGGAATTGAAAAAAATGATTTTTAATTGAGAAAAATTATTTCCATAATCATCTATTTGTTCAATCTGGATTTGTATAGTTCAGATTTGCTTAAATATATGATATGCTTTAAATATATGATTTGCAGAAAGACTAAGGGTAAATTAAATACTGATTTTAGGCAAGATAAAGTTTACCACTAAGTCATTAAAAAATAATAAATAAATATATGATTTGCTTAAAATTGGTAGGCTTTACCTATTTCGATGTAGTTCAGGGAAATCATGAGATTAATTCAGAAAACAACAGCAAAAAATGTTTACCTTTTTTGCCATATTCCAGCTAAATTCTCACCTAATTGTCTCAAAATTTAAGGAAAAAAATGATTTTTTTATGAAAAGTCACTGTTATCTCTTTTACACAGAAAGAAGTGACCAGTTCAGGCAGGAGTTGGTATCCTGTCATGTCAATTTCAGCGACTTAAGTTTATATTGTATCTCAAAGCATCTAAGTTCTGAAGATTTGGAGAACCTCCAGTTCATTTCCTTTATTTAAAAGGAATGAAAACTGAGCCGAAGTGGTTGAGTGATGACCCAAAGACGCCCACTGAAGGAAGCCATTGATGTGGCTTCCAAATAACTTACACACCGTACATTTCCGCACAGCATTCTGCCCCATTTAAATATCTTTAAGATCATTGTAGGTTTTGGTGAGTTTTAAAACATCTATATATTTACACTTCTATGAAACTCACAGGGAAACTAGTGAGAAGTTTTAGGTGGAACAGTCCTGAACACAGACTGAAATTTCCAATCTGTATTAATTGCTCAGGAAATTGAGGTTCAAAGAGGTCAAGTAGCCAAATTTCATACCACTGATCAATAGAAAAGTTGAAATGAGCACCATAACTTCTGTTTGATCAGTTCTGGTATGGCCTCTTTAGATACAAAACATGCAGGGAACAATGTGTTGACAAAGAGATGGAGGGTTGGTGAAGGACCAGACGATCACAGAAAAACTTGACTGCAGTTCATGGTAAACAGGTCTTGTGAAGAAGTGGGTAGCCATGACGAAAAATGTCCTCTAAGTTAGTGAAATCATGGGGCAGGTTTCAATGCACAGCTCCACTGGTGTCTCTATTCAAGAAGCATCCAGTTGTAGAGGAGGAAAAATAATTTTTCTTTTACCCTCCTAGGTTCTTGACTGAGATCTCCTTTAATAAAAAACAGATTGACAGGAGAAAAACAAGCAGAAGTTTAGTAACATATGTACCTCCTGTATACAACAGAGATACCAGGAAAACTGAGTAACTCCCCAAAATGGCTCAAGCCTCCATCTTTACGTACTATCTCAAGCTAAAGACAAAAGAAGATGTTGGGGCTGGGGGAGTCAGATATCGGGGAGGTGACCAGGAAAAGCACAGTAAGCAAGGGAAAGGTTGTTCTGCAGATTTAAGTCTTTGCCTTCTCTCTTTCTAGAGATTTAGTTATCCTTCTCTTCCTGGTACAGAGAGGGACCCATCCTTACCAAAGGAGATTTTCCTTATAAATATAAATGTCTCTTACAAAAGGACAACTCCTATTTGGTTTTCAAAGTTTTCCTATGTCTGCTGCTATTTAAAAATTATCAGCCTAAAATTAATCCTTTCAGGAAAGAGACATTTCAGTGTGACAAATTTTGCTCTCCTTCAAGGTACAAAGAGGGTGAATCTCAGAAGGAAGGACACTCAAGTAATGCACCACTAGTGAAGAAAGAAGTGAAGAGTAAAGGTGAATTCTTCCTTTAAAATGTAGCCTCCAAATGGCCCTGCCAGCAGAGTGCTGAAAGTGGTCAACAAGTGGAAATACACCCAAGCAAATAGGCCCCAAGTTTGGATAACACAATACTGAATTCAGGCCCAAATATTTCAATTAATGCTGTTAATAATATTGCACATAGCTTGTCTTGAAAGTGAAAAAGTGATACAAAAATTTCCTGAAGAATGTGTATTAGACCAAACCCTTTAATCTTATATTATAAAGTCAGGGCTTTAGAATTTAAAGTCGTTTGCTTCCCTATTCTATAAAATGAATGGAGAACATTTCAACAAATAGTAATGTGGAATTGATAAACTTCTAAATATCAGGTTTTCAGTCTACTTACTTGGAAGAAAGATAGTGCAAATGCAAAATAGTTGTTATTCAAATAAAATTATATATGCTTTAGTTCCCGACACCACTTATTTGGATAGGTAACATCGAGTTGCTTTTTTCTTCTTTTTTTTTTTAATCTATATTTTTTTCCAGTTTGGAAGTTAACAGCACACTAAATGCAATAAGTCGTCCTTCAAAATTTACTCGTTTCCATTTTAGCAATAAGTTCTTCAACTATGGAAATTCTATAAACTGGTCAGTTTGTTCCCAGAACCAATTCTAAAGTGATGTAAAATACTCAAACCCTGAACTGAATTCAAAAATATTACAACAATCACCTTCATTTTGTAAGATTCAGCTGACCGCTTTTGATGACTCTATGCTTGTCCCTGGAACTTGAGACCAGCTCTGACTCTAATATATAACAGTGAAAATCAATAATTAGCTCTCTGATACAAATGACATCACAATGCCTTGAATCGGTATTATTAAATACTGTGGACAAGGACTGATAACGACCATGGCCTTCAAGGATCAGCAGGATCTGATACCTGCCTATGTTTCTAGCTATCTTCTTCCCTTCCCTCTCGTATCCTCTCAGCTTCAGTTCTCTAAGCATCATATTCTCGTTCCCAGATATGCCCTACTTTCTCTTCTGTGCCATTAACTCTGCTTTCTTTTCTCTCTGTCCCTCTATTTTATTAATTCTTGTTAGTTCTTGAAAATTTCCTCAAAACATCTTCTCAGGGAAAACTTCTTTTAGCAGACAGTATAGAAGTTTATCTTCTGTCATAGTTCTGTCATTGCACCACTGACAATGTGTAGTAATTACTTATTAGTTTGACTGTAAACTCTGAAGGTACCAATGGGGCTCATTTAAATCTTTTTGAGTGAATTAATGAATGATGGCAGAAAGCCAAATTTTAAATTAGCCTAAGATATCATAGAAACTCCATAATAAATTGAAAGGAAAGGAAATTGTTTGATGAAAATATGCATCCTCTTGGACCCTTGGAGGACACACACCGAGCCCAATACCCAGAACATAGAATGTATACATGTTCAATCAATGAATATAATCTCATATTTTATTAGATATAAGATCTTCAGTACTACCAACAGCGGTACAGAAGATAAGTCCAATCTCCCCCCCACCGTTCAATTTTCCCTTTGGTAAATGCATATCTATAAATCGTTTTTGTTGTTGTTGCTGTTGTTGTTGTTGTTGTTTTTAATTAGTTTATTGGGGTGACAATGGTTATTAAAATTACATAGGTTTCAAGTGTAAATTCTATACATCATCTATATATCACATTGTGTGTTCTCCACCCAGAGCCAGTTCTCCTTCCATCACCATATATTTGATCACCTTTACCCTCATCTACCAACCTCTTCTTCCTTTACCCTCTGGTAACCACTAAACTATTGTCTGTGTCTATGAGTTTTTGTTTCTTTATTTGTTTGTCTTGTTCCTTTGTTGATTTTGTCTTTATAACCCACATATGAGTGAAATCATACGGTTCTTGACTTTTTCTGTCTGACTTATTTTGTTTAGCATAATAATCGCAAGATCCATCCATGTTGTTGCAAATGGCACTATTTCATCTTTTCTTATCGCAGAGTAATATTCCACTGTGTATATATACCACATCTTTTTTATCCAGTCATCTATCCAAGGACACTTTAGTTGTTTCCATGTCTTGGCCACCATAAATAAAGCTTCAATGAACATCAGAGCACATATATCTATATGGATAAATGTCTTCAGATTTGTTGGGTAGATACCCAGGAGAGGGATTGCTGGGTCACATGGTAATTCTATTTTTAATTTTTTTGAGGAAACTCCACACTGCTTTCCATAACATATGAAAAGATGCTCAACATCACTAACCATCAGAGAAATGCAAATAAAAATCACAGTGAGATATCACCTTACACTAGTTAGAATGGCTGTCATAAACAAGACAAATAACAACAAGTGTTAGAGAGGCTGTGGAGAAAAAGGAGCCCTCATACACCATTGGTGGGAATACATATCTATAACTCTGAAACCCAGAAGTGGTTTTTATTTTTGACACTCTACCTTGATTAAAAACTTTTTGAGTCAAAAATCTGTATACATTCTTAAGAAGTATACTTAGGAAAATTTGCATCAAGCTAATTTCTGTGCAGTTATTGAACACATTCATCCATTTATGTAACCAGTTTTTATCAAGTATTCAATGCACTGTACTACGCTTTGTAGGAATAAAATCGTGAATAAGACATATAGTATGGTTTATCATGGAGTTTACATGTAAAAAAGCCTAGAGAAAAATGAGCACGCCTTCAGAATATAGTTGATACCTATAAAATGAAGTGAAGATGTTTCCCCAAACTAGGAAATGCTTCCACTTTTAACGTCTAGCCAACTGTCTGTCACTGAGAAGTTAGACAAGAATGGAGGCAGAATAATTAGTTACAGAGCTATTTTAGTAATCTGTGTGGGTTAGGAATAACTAGGTTCTCTATACATTCAGGAGGTGGAATGAGCAGAATTAGATAAGTGTGTGAGGGAGGGAAACAAAGGTGCAAGGATGACACCTCGATTTCGAATTGGGTGAACAGTAGTCCTATTCATTGAAATGGGGGGAAAATGAGAAAAACAGATTGTGTAGTTAGCAGGAAGGAAAGTGATGAATTCAGTTTTGCATTTATTTATTAATCTGTATACCTGTGGAACATCTGACTGGAGATATGCAATGTTCAGCTGGATACATGGATCTAAAAGGTAATCACCAACTTGTGGAAAATAATTGAAGTCATATAGGAAAATTTGGTGTCCTAGGGAGAGTGTATAGTACAAGAGGAAAAAATGGCCTAAGATACAATCTAAAAATTTTTACATATAAAATATGAAGAGAGGAATAGGGCCCCTTAGAGAAGCCAGAGAGGTAACAGTGAAATTGGGAGATTATTTGTATTTTTAAAAAAATGTATTATAAGAAAAAATGTCATTTGAGAGCTGAAGTTTGATGAGTGTGGAGAACAATTCATTGGTTCTAGCAACAGCATGGGTGTTGGATGTTGGTTAAAATTAGTGGGATAGTAGAATCATTGGAGACAAATAAAACTTAACACAAAGAAATTAAACTCTACTGGGGAGAAAATAATTAATATAAAGCTACTCAAATAGTTTTAAAATGGAGATACGCTAATGTAATTATTAATAGCATTAATATGTTAGTAGGGAAAATCCTTTTTAATCTTATATGTGGGTGATCGTATAACCTGATTGAAAAAGCACTGAGTTTGATTTCAAGTCTCAGCTCTTCACATACTAGCCAGGTATGTTACTTTGCCACATTGTTATTTGAGAACTTCAGTTTTTCCATTTATAAAATAGGCATAATAATATCAGCCATGCATGGATATTGGGGGAAAAACGTATATATATACAAGCCCCCAACATAATGCTGAGTAGAAACTGGATCCTGAATAATGTGGATGAGTATAAATTATTAAAGTAAACTGTCGTTAGACAGCAGACTGAGTACATGGACTAAGCAAAGCGGACAGGAATCTGTTTGGGACATGGTTTGAAACATGCTGGGTAAACAGGAAGTGTAGGAGAAGGAGGCTCCTTGACCCTTGGCTACTGGGATGAAGAGTTCAGACTTTACATAGAGAGGAAGTGAACACAGGAGAGAAGGACTAAATGCACTCACAAGGCTGCGAGCACCTTCCCACTGGTTGTAAATATCTTTGAAAACAGAAGATGTGAAAGATTTAGCAACAAAACCATCAGCTTGATCACTGTCAGCACTGTCAATAGGACCACAACTAACATTTCCTGAATGCTTTCCACATACCAAGCAAAGAGCAAAGGCTTTCCATGCATCATCTCATGCAATCCTCATCATAATGCAAAGAAGCATTATTACTATTATCTCCATTTGAAAGATAAGGAAACTGAGGCTTAGAGCATGTATTTCACTCAAAGGGCACCCCATCAGTAAAGAAGAGACCCAGAATGACGAAAGTGCCAGACCATGCTACTTCAAGTAAAGGGTATTCAACAAATATTGAGTTAAAAACCCATTGCACAAATCATATCCCTAATTCTGCCAATATTCCTAAAATCAAAGTTACTTATGTAACCTTACTAACAGTTGTCACCCCCATAAACTTTTTTTTCTTATTTTTTTATTTTTATTTCTTTTAATGTATTGGGGTGACATTTGTTAGTAAAATGACATAGATTTCAGGTGTACAATTCTGTATTACATCATCTATAAATCCCATTGTGTGTTCACCACCCAGAGTCAGTTCTCGTTCCATCACCATATATTTGATCCCCCTTATCCTCATCTTTCACCCCCACCCCACCCCCCATAAACTTTAATTAAAAAAAAAAAAGAAAAGAAACCAAGATCTAGGCACTAACTATGATCGTTGCTTCTAGAGTGTCATTGCTTCTAGGTCCTCTATGAACTATCTGTGAATAATCTGAAACAGAAAACAAGCAATGCACCCAGGTGAAGACTTTTTACAAATTAATAGTACAGCCAGGAAACAGCTGCTGACTCTTTTCTTTGGGGTGTTTTCTTAAAACACAGATGTTTTTGCTGCAGTGAAGATACATATTTTGCTTGAAAGACTTCGGGAGTTGTAATGGGGACTTGGCATGTATGATGTGGGAAATTTTACAATTTGTCTGATCTTTATAAGCACAGGGGGAATTCTAGTTCATTTTTTTCTTTTCTTTTTATTCAATCCAGCAAAAAACAATTGTGTTATGTTTAATAAGGCACAACTCTTTCTACTGCTCCTTTCATGTTATCCTATGGCTTTTTCCATTGAGTGAAAATGTATTTCTCCCTACTGCGTCATTTCTCTCATCCTTACTTGCAATGCACTTGAATTTTACCTCATAGCCGCATTACCTGTCTGTTTTTCTGTAATCTGACATTCTCTAATTCTGCAATTTTCTTATTCACTGGCCCCAGACCCAGTGGTTGAGCACCTGAGCACATTTCACCAACATCTGTAACTACATCGTGCCCATGCTTGCCAACCGTCTGCACGGAAATTTTGCCTTCTGGATCAGTTGTACCATGTGTCTTTTTACTTGTACAGTGGGACAAACACCCCTAGATTAAAGCATGGAACTCAGTGGATTAAGCCACGAATTAATGTTCTCCAGTCTCAACTGAACACGCAATACCATACAACCACGCTTTTATTTTTTTCCTTAATAATTTGTTTAACTCTCTTTCCTCAGACTCTGTTACAATTCCAAGATGACAACACTCCTCTCAAATCCTCAATTCAATCCCCACTTCTTTTGCTCTTGGAAGTTATTTGCATGATAATTCATCAAGAAAATTGAGACCACTAAAAAAGAAAACAAAATAAAATCCATTATTCCAGCCATCACCATGTTGTTCACATTTTATTCTTTACCTCCTATGTGTCCAAGGTGTTTTTCTTCCTGTACAAGATCAGAGCTTCCATCTTTACTCTTTATTCCACCCCATTCTGTTTCCTTTGGACTTTTGTTTCATTATATATGCCTTCTCCCTCCTATAACTATTTTTTTTTTTTTTAGTTTTTAATAAACCTTTATTTTTGAAAAATTTTAGATTTATGGAAAAATTAGGAAGATATTACAGAGCGTTCCCATGTACTCCACACCAAATTTCCTCTATTATTAATATATTACATTAGTATGTACATTTCTCATATTTAATGAAGCAATATTAATACATTATCATTAATTTAAAAAGTTTATTCAGATTTCCTTATTTTTTTATCTAATGCTCTTTTCTGTATTTCATAATTCCATGCAAGATGCCATATAAGACTTGGTTATTACTTCTCCATAACCTCCTCTAGTTGTGACAGTTTCCCAAGCTTCCTCAAGACTGGGATTTTGTGAGACTTTTTTACTTTCTGGCAATATGTACAAGATGTTCTAGACTGATCGTGCATATTTCATGCCCCAGTGAAATAGAATCAGCCATTTCTCCAACAGGCCCTAATTTCTTATATTGGGGTACAGCGTTACAAACCAAGATCTATATACCACATCGTCTTTATCCAATCATCTATTGAAGGACACTGTTTGCATGTTTTGGCCACTGTAAATAAAGCTGCAATAAACATTGGAGCACATATATCTTTACAGATGAATATACACAATGGAATACTATTCTGCCATAAGAAAAGATGAAATAGTGCATTTGCAACAATATGGATGGATCTTAAGATTATTATGCTAAGCAAAATAAGTCAGACAGAAAAAGTCAAGAACCAGATGATTTCACTGATATGTGCTATATAAAACTGAAAACAACCGAAGAACAAGACAAACAAATGAATAAACAAAAACTATAGACACAGACAATAGTTTAGTGGTTACCAGAGGGTAAGAGGGGTGAGGGGTGGTAGATGAGGGTAAAGGGGATCAAATATATGGCGATGGAAAGAGAACTGGCTGGATGGTGAACACACCATGAGATATATAGATGATGTAATACAGAATTGTACACCTGAAACCTATGTGACTTTACTAACAATTGTCACCCCAATAAACTTTAATTAAAAAATAAATTAAAAATTAAAAAGGAAAAGAAACCAAGATCTAGGCACTAAGTATGCTTATTGCTTCTGGGGTGTCATTGCTTCTAGGTCCTCTAAATTGTCAGAGCAAGGAAATATATGTGCGTATGCTAATCTGTAGATACACATATATCTCAGATACACATACAAATATTTTTATATGTAACCATCTGTATCTATATTAAGCTAAACATAAGTTTATACTGATGTCCACAATTCTAATCCGTCACCATGTGAATTATTCTGGACTTCTTCCCTTGGTAATTTGTAATCTCTCACTCCAAGAATGAGACACTTGGCTTCTACCACACACCATCCCCTTACTTAATTGTTCAGCTGCAGTGTACATATACCGTGTTTTCAGAATTGTTAATCCATACCCCATTGGGAAAGAACTTTATCAACTAAAGTACAATACTTACATACAGTTCCTTTTGCCTAGTTTTGCAGAGTCTACTTATTCCCAAAGTTCCTTAACTCAATACCTTCCCCTTTCAGTGAGGTTGTTTCACACATTTCCATATAATACAGTTAGAGACTTTCATGCCATTCTGCATTTAATCCTAAAATCTGACCTCCTGAATGATTTTTTTTAAATTGGCACATATTAAGGTTCCCTCTTTTTATTGTAAAGTTCTGTGAGTTTTGACAAATGTATAGTGTCATGTAGTGGCCATTACAGAATCATGCAAAATAGTTTCACCACTCTAAAATATCCCCTGGGCATCACTCATTCCACCTACCTACCCAGGCGCTCCTGAAAACCGTCAATTTGTACCATCTCTATAGTTTTGCCTTTTTCAGAATAGTATATAAATAGAATTACACAGCCTTTTCAGACTGGCTCCTTTTACTTAAAAACATGCATTTACAATTCATCCAGTGTACTTCAGTTTGGAGCAGGATTGCTGGATCACATGGTAAGACTATGTTTAGCTTTGTTAAAAATTGTCAGATCTCTTCCAACATGGTTTTACCCCTTTGTATGCCCACCAGCAATGAATGAAACTTCCTATGCTCTGCATCCTTGCCAGCAATAGGTATTGACATTTTGAAATAGGGAGTTAGGTACTCTAATAGGTGAGTAGCGGTGTCTTGTTATAATATGCATTTCTCTAACGGCAAATGTTGTTGAATATCATTCCATGTGCTTATTTGCAATCAGTCTGTCTTTTGGTGAGGCACCTATGCAGATCTTTTTTTGTTTGTTTTCTGCTCATGAGTTTTAAGAGTTATTTCTTTATTTTGAATACAAATCCTTCATCAGGTAGGAGTTTTAAAGAAGTTTCTAATTTTAAAATTCCAATTTACCAATTTGTTCTTTCAAGGATTGTACTTTTTGTGTCATATCTAAAAACTCATCTCCAAAACCCAAGGTAACATAGATTTTTCTCCTATGTTTTCTTCTAGAAGTTTGATCATTTTGCCTTTTATATTTAAGCCTATGATATATTTTTCATTTAAGTTTTGAAAAGTGTAAGGCTGTATCTAGTTTCCCTTATTTATATATGAACACCTTTTTAAAATTAGTTTCAGGTGCACAAGACAAGGTAATACTTAGACGTTTATCATTTATATCCCTCACACTGTGGACCTCCCTCCCGCACCGAGCCATTACATTTCCACTGTCTCTATTCCTAATGCTGTACTCCGCTTCTTGTAAGTATATACATACTTACATATGTATATATGTATATAAATATGTATATGTATACATATGTATATGTATACATATACACATATGTATATAAAATTATAGTTGGCATTCATTATTGTTCAGCTTCAGGTGTACAGTGCAGTGATCAGGCATCTACATCAGCCCTGAGGTGGTCTCCCAAATGGGACACGTGTCCATCGGATACCCTACAAAATCTTTACAACATTATTGATTACATTCCCCAAATTAATTTTCAAAACCCTGTGGCCATCTAATGGTTACCGACTGTTTTCTAATCCCCTCACCTTTCCCCTTATCCCCACCCACCCGCCCATCTAGCAACCCTCAGTTTTTCCTCTTTGTCTCCAAAACTATTTCTGATTAGTTCATTCACTTATTCTTTTCTTTAGATTCTACATATAAGTGAGATCATATGGTATTTGTCTTTCTCTGTGTGACTTATTTCACTTAACATAATGTTCTCTAGGTCCATCCATGTTGTTGCAAATGGTAAGATTAGACTGGATTAAAAAACTGTGGTATATTTATACAATGGAGTATTATGCAGCTATGAACATCTTATTGTTCCAGCATCATTTCCTGAAAATATAATCCTTTCTCTAGTGAATTGCTTTTACTCCTTTGCCCAGAGATCATTTGACAATGTTTGTACAGTTCTATTTATGGGTTTTCTTCTTGGTTCCATCATCTATGTGTCTATTCTTTCACCAATACCACACTGTCTTGATTAATGTAGATTTATAATAAGTCGTGATATCGGGTAGTGTGAGTCCTCCATCTTTATTCTTCTTTAGATTGTGTTGGCTATTCTGGGTCTTTTGCCTTTTGATGTAAACTTTAGAGTCAGCTTGTTAATATCTAAATAGCTTGTTGGGATTTTTACTGGCATTTCATTGGTTATATGGATGAATGGGAAGAATTGACATCTCAGCAATATTGAGTCTTTCGATTCATGCACATGGAATATCTTTCCATTTATTGAGATATTGGTTTTCTTTACTCTGTCATCAATGTTTTGTAGTTTCCTGCATATAGATCCTATACATATTTTGTTATGTTTATACCAAAGTATTCTATTTTGGGGGTGCTATTGTGAATGGTATATTTTAAAAATACTTAAATTCCAACAGTTTGTTGCTGGTATGTAGTAAATCAATTGACTAGGTATACTAACTTTTTATCGTGTGACCATTCTGTACTCAATTATTAATTCCAGGAATATTTTGTAGATGCTTTGGGATTTTTTTATGTAGATAATCATGTCATCTGTGAATAAAGAAATTTTATTTCTTCCTTTCCAGTTTGTAAACCTTTTATTGCTTTGTCTTTGTCTTACTACACTATATCGGACTTTCAGTATAATGTTGTATTGGACTGATGAGAGAAAACATCTTTGCCTTTTTCTCTGTCTTAAGGGGAAAACATCTCACCATGAATGAAGTACGATGATAGCTGTAGGTTTTTTCAAGCTGAGAAAGTTCCACTTTTTTTGCTTAGATTTTAATCATGAATGTATTGCATTCTGTCAAATTCTTTTTCAGCAGTAATCAATGAAATCAAATGATATTTCTTCTTTAGCCTATTGATATGGTAGATCACATTGATTGATTTTCAAATGTTGAACCGATCTTGTATATCTGGAATAAATTATAATTGGTCATGATATATATATATGTGTGTGTGTGTATATATATATATATATATATATATATATATATATATATTACATTATTGGATTAAATTTCCCAATATTTTATTGAAAATTTATATCTCTATTCATGAGAGATATTGTTAGCTTGGTTAGCTTGGCTAGAGTCATATCAGGGATAGATATGAACATATCAAAACATTTTTCAAATCACATTTAAAAAAATTTTTTGAAAGAATCGATTTGTTATTTTATATTTTCTCTATTATTCTTTTTTTTCAATTCCATTGGTTTCTGCTGTTATTTTATGATATCTTCTCCTTGCTTTAGGCCTAAATGACTCTTCTTGCTCTAGTTTCCTCAAGTGGAAGCTAAGGTGATTGATTTTTTAATCTTTTTCTTTTCTTCTGTAAATATTTAATGCCATAAATTTCCCTCTAAGCATTATTCGCTCTTCAGTCCACAAATTTTGATGTTTTTCATCTTCATTTAGTTCAAAATATTGCTAAATTTCTCTTGAGACTCCTTTTTTGATCCATGGGTTATTTAGAAATGTGCTTTTTAAATGCTTAGGTGTTAGAGTTTTCCACCTGTCTCTCTGTTATTGATTTCTAGTTTTATTCCATTGTAGTAGGAGAATATAATTTGGATAATCTTCTGTTTTATTCACTTTATTAAGCAGTGCTGTGCACCAGAATATGGTGTATCTTAGTGAATGTTCCATGCGAGCTTGAGAAGAATGTGTTTGCTACTTCTTAGATAGTCTTGCATAAATGTCAGTTGGATCAAGTGATTGATAAGACTGTTCAGGCCATCCACTGGTTCCTGATTTTGTGCCTCGGAATGTAATAGATTTGTTTATTTTTCCTTGCAGTTCTGGTTAGATGCATACAAGTCTAAGATGGCTATATCTTCTTAAAAAATTGATACTTTTATGACTTTATAATCTCATTCTTTACACCTGATCATCTTCTTTGTTCTGAAGACTGCATTATCTGCAATTAATATAGCTACTCCAGTTTCTTTTTGATTTGTGTCGGCATGGTGTATTGTTCTCATTTTCTTTATATTTAACCTAAGTCTTTTTTTATTTAAAGTCAATGGGTTTTGTTTTGTTTTCAATCCATTCTAACAGTCTTTGTCTTGTAATTGGTATGTTTAGACCATTCACATTTAAAATCATTATTAATACATCTACCATGTTTGTACCTATTTTCTATGTGTTACATTTGTTCTTTGTTTCTTTTTTCCCTTTTTCTCTATCTTCTCTGGTTTAATTGAGCATTGTATATGATTCCATTTTGTCTCCTTTCTTATGTTCCCAAATAGACTTCTTCTAAAAATTGTAGTGATTGCTCTAGAATTTACAATTCAGGGTTTTACTATGTAATCTAACTCCACCTTCAAATAACACTATACTGATTTACAGTTAGTGCCCGTATCTTTTAAGAGACTATTCCAACTTCTCATTCCCATCCATTTTGACATGCATTTCACTTATCCATGTAATATAATCCCACTATATATTGCTACTTGTAACTAAGTAGTTACCTTTTAGTTCAATTAAAAATGAGAACATTAGATGATTTTGTTTTGTGTTCATTTATCCACTTTCCGATGTTCTTCTGAATTTATGTAGATCTAAATTTCTTACCGAAATCATTTCCTTTTGCCTGAAGATCTTGGATTTTTGTTCAACATTACATCCCCACAGAGCATATTAGGGAAACTGGCATTTTGGTAGTGTTCAGTATTTATTTTTGGCACTACTGAGCACATCTGGTAAATGAGAAAAATGAGTTGCCACATCATGCTGTTGTCTACAACTATCATGAATTAATCTATCTACTCCCAACAGACTGTGATTTCCACAAATATCGGGACCATATATTTGCATACTTAAGTCAGTGTCAATCAGAGTATCTGATACGACTTAATAAATATCTTGTTTATTAACTGAATTGTGACTGTATTAGAAATATTGATAAATATATGTATGCAAAAAAGCTTCTCCATAGCATATATTCTTTTCATTAGTGCATTGTTATTATTATTACCTTATTACGTTAATATCTAATTAATATAAGTTTAATTTGCTGAGGGGCCTTCAATGGAAAGAGGAGCTTGGGGTACTTGCCTCCAGACTGGAAACTAAGAGTGAGAATAACTAGTAATATTTTTTTTACATTTGCCTATTATTTGATATTTTGTGAATAATTTCGGATGCATTATCTCTTTCAGTTCCCACAGGAGCCATTTGCTTTTTCTCTCTCTCATAAGCATGTTTTATTAGCTGATATACTTCTTTTCCTCTATAAGTTTCAGCCTCTATTGCCACATAGAAAGAAATAGATTAAAACATTGAACCTGCACTGGAGTCATGTGATTTCATAACACATAGGGAATTTTTGTTATAACAGAGAAAATTGTTATCCCCACAAAAATGGTTCCTCCAAACATTAGAAATAATATGTATAATTACAGCTATAATTTTAAAATGCTTGAGTTTAAAATTACAATTGAATTAATAGGATTTTGATAAAAAGTTGTTATCGCTTTGGTGAGAATGTTGATGGGACATGATATTCCCTGTAGGGCTTATGTATCTCTTGGTTTTCTATGGAGTAAAAAGCACCATACATGAGCAAATTTGATAATCCATGATGTGAATAAATACATACAAAGCTAGCATGAAAATATATTTTGTAGCAATTGTAAATTATGAATTAGAAACACTAATTGCCCTTTGTGTTGCTGGAGAAAGTCACATCCTCCTCAAAATGAACAATTGGTGCTAAAAGACACTGGCACTTTCTTTTCAATCTAGTAACTCAGTAGTCATGGTCAGTCAGTCTTAAAGGTTGAAGACAATGCTTCTCTGGAGGCGAGGGTCATCTCTGGTGGTATTCTAGGTCCAGGCCAACTTCGGCTGAATTAATCACCTTCTTTCTGAAATATAAACAAGCAAGGAACTTTTTACTTTATTATACCCATAAAGCATAACCATGCTTCAGTAATGAAAATAGTGAATCCTGATGATAATAGTCAAGAATAACAAAACGTTTCTCTGAATAGATACCTGAATGGAATTACTGGGTCATAAGGTAGTTCTATTTTCAATTTTTTGAGATACCTACATACTGATGACTATAATTTAATATATATGTAGTCACAGGATATAGAGTACAGCACAGGGAATAGAGTCAATGGAATAGGAACAGCTATATATGATATCAGAGGGGTAGTAGATGGGGGAGGGAGGTTATCATTTTGTGAGGGATGTAAATGTCTAACAATGACATTGTTTTGTACACCTGAAACTAACAAAAAAAGAGAATAACCAAAAAAATTAAGCAGAGATTTCAAAAGGTGACTAATCCTATGGTCAATATCCTTTTAATATGTTGAAGGGAAGAAGAAGAAGAAGAAAAAAAAACTTGAGTAAACCCTAGAGATGATTGCAAATGAGGAGATTACATACTCAAGACTAGAAAGTTAAAAACAGAAAAATTACAGATGGATCTTGAGAGTTTGAGATGTAAAAGAAAATCAAATGAATGAGATTTAATTTAGATAGACAAAATGCCTTTATTTAAGAAGAATAATGCCAACGGGATTTATAAATCAAGTGAATACCAATTATAAGCCAAAATAGAAGCGAAAAACCACAGAAAAGTAGGGTTTTAATGTCAAAGGATGTAACTAGAGATTTATATTTTGGAAAAAATCCACTCTGTTGCATAACCAAGTAGACAATTTTTGGAATGGATTTTTATTCTTTATGTAAAAGGTGAAGGATTCACATTCGAAAGGAGTACACTAGCCTCATGTACTCACTCAGGACTCAGAATAATTCAGCTCAGTTCAAAAAACACACATTAAGGGCTTATTGTGTGTCAGGCATTGGGCTAGACATAGGTGTTGAAAGATTAATAAAATACGATAGAAGTGAGACCAGTAGTTGTCAGGGGGATGGGGAGAAAGCGGTGAAGGGGAATTACAAAGAGGCATGAGCAAGCTTTTGGAGGTAACATGTATGTCTACTCTCAACTGTGGTCATGGTTTCACGGGTGCATACATATGTCAATACTTAATGGGATATTTTAAATGTGCAGTTTCTTGTCAAGTATATCTAAGTAAAGCTGTTAATTTTTAAAATATATTTTAAGATTAATTATAAGGACTTTATAAAAGTAATATCATATAAGCTTGATTATGCATTGACAGTTGTTAATCTCTTATGGGTTCAGTTGGGGAAAATCATCTCCTGAACTTAGTGCCATCTAGAAAACTACTTTTTGTAAATACCAAAGTGAAGAGCATTTTAATACGCCATGTGTGGTTACAAAAGAAATAAAAGGCGATCATTGGTTCCAAATATTTCATAACTTAGAGAAAGGCCATAATATGTGTGTAAACACAGACTGTCAAACACAAACAAGCAAAGCTTAGAGAAAGACATACTATCAACTAGATTTAATGGCCATTGGAAAACAACATGACTCATATAAAACATATGAATAATTGATGTAAAAAAATTTTTATTTGAATACGCTAACATTCAAATAAAGAGACACAGACAGCGTACACTAGCGTCTGTCCACTTGTATCTCCTGTTCCTTAGGTAACACCGATATATTTTTTGAAGTATGATGTATGTGGTGGTCAACGTGACTAGGCTACAGTCCCTATCTGATAAATTGAACACTGGGTGTCATACTGAAGAATTTTGTAAATGCAATTAATGTGTATGATCAATAGACTTTAAATGAGGCAGATTATCCTAGCTATCTGGGTGGGCCTGACTAAATCATTTGAGAGCCATGAGAGCTGTATTGAGACTTCCTTGACGAAGAATAGATCCTAGCTGTGGACCCTGCCGGAGCCCATGCCTAGAGCTCCAGCTCATCCCCTCCTTCCTGCCTGCCCTATGGCCTGTGGATGAGCCTAGCCAATCCTCACAATATCATAAACCAATGCCTTGCAATAAATTTTTTTTATTAAAGAAGAAAAAACATGTTTTTTATTGTGGTTAAATATACACAATAAAAAAATTTACCATTTTAACTCTGTTAAAGTGTACAGTACACTGGCATTAAGCACTTTCACTTTGTTGGGTTACCATCTCCACCATCCCTTTCCAGAACTTTCTCATCTTCCCAAACAAAACCTCTATACCCACTGAACACTAATTCTCTGTTTCCTGCCCACAGCCCCTGCTAACCTCTATTCTACATTTTACCTCAATGAATTGGGCTGTTCTAGGTGGTGCCCATCAGTGTAATCAAACAATATTTGTCCTTTGGTGTCTGGCTTATTTCACCGTCATAATGTGATATCGCTGAATATGTACCTCGTACTGGCTGTTCTTCTCTGATTGAAATCTTATAGATGAAAGCTAGCTAGCTAGACAGACAGACAGACAGACAGACAAAACCATAAATAAAATAACTCATTCACAATACAGCTTTCCATGACCATAACTATTTCTAGGCAGAATCAGTGGCTCTCTCTTTATCTCTCCACATTCCTTATACATATTCTGTTATAGCAGTTGTTCGTTTACATATTCCTTCTCCCTATTTAGTTGTGAGCTTTGCAATCTTTCATCCTTACTCTTCCAGCATCTAAAATTTCTCACTGAAAATTAATTAATTAACTCAAATTCCACTATTAAATAAGTGACTCAGCACATCACTATCTTCTCTGTCACAAGAGATTTAACTTTTATTTTTTTGCAAATACAACTATCTTTGTATACAGGCTCCAAGATAATTATTTGTTCCCTTTTGTGACAATCATAAACTAAATTTACAAACATCACTCAAAATTCAAATTAGCTATGTTACTTGGCTATCATTCCTTAACAATTCTGAGCTGAAGCACATAGTGTTCTGAAAACAACTGTGTTAGCATCCACTCCAAAAGTACACACAACCCCACACATTGCCAAGGGCTTGCTTCAACATAAATTCTAGAACATTCCTGTACTGATTCCAGGTCACTGTGTGATTCTTACTTTCCTAATGGTAAACTTTGCCTTTGAACTTTGCCACAACAATGCAATCTGAAGTCTTCAAAAACATTTAGACGGTAGTTGTGAAAACTGGGAATAGCCCAGAGGTATTTTGTACTACTAAATAAAATGCTTCTTATTGGCCTTGTTATTTATCTTTGGGAGATGGCAGATAAGACACAATGACAGTTGCTGCGGGAGCTATGACTGTCCATCTATAAATGTGTATGCTCCTTAGTATAATCGAAGTTGAAATATTCCAGCTTGTTTATTGACTTAAATTAGAAAACCTTTGATATACAGCATAGGCCATCTCACTTGTCAAATTAACATCTAAAGAACACTAAGAAGAAAATGTTATTTATAATGAATCTGCCTTTCTATGCCTCGTCTTCAGGACTATTATGAGGAAAATCTAAGTCTTTACTTCATGTCCCGCATAGCTTTGAAAAAGAAAACAACAGCAATGTGTGCATTACTTTCATACTTTATTTCCAGTTCTCTTTTAATCAGGCCCAGTTCTTTCCGTGCGCGCGCACACACACACACACACCCACACACACACCCATGCTGAATTTAGACACTTACAAATTCTCTGAGGTAAGGAAACAGCCACATAGAAATCAATAGGTATTTTCTGTGCTGTATGCCAAAAAGTAAAAAATCCAGCAGACTATATTTCTTACAGAGCTTATCTAAGAAAAGTTGGCCAGATCACTCTTTGTCATCAATGTCACATCTGAAAATCTCTACGTTACTGTAATTGCCCAGCAGCTCTTAACAGAAAATAATATCCAAAAAATAGTAAGCACTGAGTATCTCAAAAAGCCATCCATGAAGATTGTGTTACATTTTACAGTTAAATTTTGCTCTCTTGTCTTTCAAAATAATTTACAATTTTATTTAGTTAAACTCATCCTAACATACCATAAAAAATGCTGTCATTTTCACTTATACATGTCAAAGTAACAATTGTTTCATGGAGACTCACTTGGTTTCTATGTTTTATTTTTCATCAATGAAAGTGTACAAATAACTCAGGTTAATGTTTTGGTCTGGATTTTTTTTTAATATAACAATACTGATTTATTTTTGTTGACATCAGGAAAAAAATTATACAATCTATAATTTTAAGTTAATGATGTTATAAATGAGAAAGTCCCTATCTTCCTGAGTGCTGTGTGATTCTTATGGTTTCCAGAAATGATAATTGTACATCCTGAGTATCCCAGGGTTTATGTTCTGATTTATGATGCGGAAAAGCAAAATTATTGTTTTTACTCTTAGGGATGTCCATTGACAACTTGTCAGTTTTTGAACTAAGAAAACTTAAAACTATTCTGGTACCACACCAGCAAACAATGAAGAACCCAGGACAAGTGGGCATCCTCTCAATGAGTACTAATTATTAGTGGGCACAATTATTATGTTCAGTGTGAACTAGAGAAAGAGAATGGCAAGATCTCTGTCCTCTGGCTTTATCAGTCCAAGTCAGAAAGCCATATGTCAAAAAAAGAGGGTGTCTTCAAATATTTCACTACCCAAGAATGACTCTGGAGCACAGAGTAAATTGACTTGATACCAAATTCCTATCTATAAACTTCTATTTAAATGGGTCTCATTGTGATAGCAATGACAACACATATCAACAACTTGCCCTTTCCGATATAATTTCTTTGTGTGTTTTATAGTTCCCTTCTTTGCTATTTCTCCCCTTTGCCCAAGCAATTCTGCAGCACCCGTGCACTTTTTCTTGGATGTTTATCACACAGTCACTGCGATAAACACATACTGAGGATTTCCAGGGACCGTAACATTGTAGTGAACACTATACACACATAACTCAAAGTCGAGAGGATTTCACCCTTGACTCTGAGAAACTTAGCTTACAACTAACGATTCCAGATAGAAAGCATTAGTAAGAGCTGAAACCACAGGGTATATTCCAAATACACATCAGCATCATGCCTGGTGGTCAGAGCTCCATGATAGACAAATAATTGTAAGGACTCTCAATGGAGAAAGTCCCGTCTGCTTGATAAATTGTTATTCTCCTGCACCTATTATAGTAACAGACATTGAACTTGATTCTGTAAAATATGCCAAGAAGAAAGCCCTCCATAAACTTGTCAACCAATTGCTTCACATTTATTAGTCCCGCTTGATAAATTCTTGGGAACTAGCATCACAAGTATTTCTGTGCGCCAGTAACTGACAGTGCCCTAAGACATAGAAGGTATACAATAGGGCTGGAGGGAGAACTTGATAGACTGAATGAAATTTGAATAACCATGCTTTATTCCAATCATGTCAGTCATCATAAATTCAGTGCAGTCACTTCTAGAGAAAAACATGTGTATACACACACTCACACACACACACACACACACACACACACACCATGTTCACAGGTGTATTTAAAAATATATTGTATGTGTTTAAAGAAGGAAGGGAATTGGGTATTTATAATGTGAATCATGTGGAATTCATCAGGAGAAGTCCCCATTGAAAATGTGAGTTGTGTGCAGTAGTTGAAAATGATGGATTGACCACAGACTTCTAGAGAGGATGAGGGAAATGGTTCCAGGTACTTCTCCTTCATTTCCTTCTTTATCAGTGGAGTTTTTCCATCAAGCTAATCTAGCAGAACATTTCTCCTCGGCTACTGAGATGTATTTGCAGCAAACAACTTTCCCCTCACTTAAAGAAATAGGGTTAACTCCTTCATTCCTAGAACTCTATAATTCAGGGGAAAAGTGAGTTTCCCATAAGGTACTTAAAGGAGGAAAGAGAGATGAATCTATGTGGAAAATTAGATGAAGGAGTGAAAAATTGCATCTGCCACATAAGTCCTACCACATACAGATATATTCCTCCATGAAAAGCTGGAAATTTCTTTTTAAAATGGTACTTGCAAAATCAGCACTAGTTCTTAACAATGTTTTTCCTGCTGCAGATATCATATGTTTTCACCCCAATAATAAGGGGTAATTTGGACCCATTCTCCTTTTCATTAATGCTGTTCCTTTCCTTATTGCATTTTTCGCACTGCTCTTCCCCGTATTAGAGGTGATTGCATTACTTGTGGAATATGTTGAATCACTTCAACAAGAAATTTGTGGTATCTGGTTAAGGCTCTTTCTAGCATATAAATTAAGCATGAATGACAGCTTGGTCAAATTTTTCCTTTGAAACTAGTCCCTGGGTGGCAGGTAGAGTCAAATATTATCATTTTATCAGCGGGAGGCTTTTCCAAGCTAGCTGATGTCTCTAACCTTTATTAGAGAAAAGTGGGTCACTCTTGCCACAGCCCTGAATATAACTGAAGAGATATAGAGAGACATCTGGGATAGGGAAATGTAGAGATGTATTTAATAACTAGGCTGAGATAGATGCCAAGAGAAAAATGAGTGCTGGTAGCACTGAATGATACTGCAAAAAAACTACGTATAGCAATGAAATAATATCCCAAGAAAAAAAAGCACAATAAAGTGTAGGCAATCAGTCAGTTGAGACAGACTGGCAAATATTTTCCCAGTTAAAAAAAAATTCTCCAATGGAATAAAGAGAGACTACATAAAAGGTATTTTGTACCTCTAATTTGTGTTTTTGTTGTTGTTGTTGTTGTTGTTGTTGTTTTTTTGTTTTTTGTTTTTGCTTAGTTGCAAGCCTTCTCTTCTTTTTTCCTTAAATCTGCCTCATGGAAAAGATAGAATCTAAGTTATCAAGATTTTTAAACATTTTATTTGTGGTAACAATAATTACTCCTCTCTCAGGAAATTCAGTGTATTTCACACAGAAGCCAGCAAAGGAACAAAAACATCAAACAAGGGAAGATTCTCCAACATTCCACATGATGGCAGAAGATCTTTTCCTTATTAAGTAGTCAAAGCTTACAGTTTTGTATTATTCTATTAAATACAGCAAGATAAGCAATCTCCCACATTCTCTAAGCCATTTTAGAGTAATTTGTTCTCAGGACAAACCAGGAGGGACAATGTGTTTTCCTATGTGAAAAACAAACAACCTGGGGATAAAAAATACCAAAGCCATCTTCCTAAAGTTTTCCAAAATAATGTTGAGATAACAAAAAGTGCTTTTCAACATCACACTGAAAATGGGATCTTTTAGACTATGTTTCCAAAATGTCAATGATTATTTTTGTCAGTTTATGCTATTAATCACAGCTACGTAACAGGCTGCTTTGTACAATCCCCCTTCCAGACGAGAGTTTCTTCAAGGCTCTACCATTTTTCAGAGCATCTCCGATGTGCAGTGTGGCTCTTGTTCACGCAGAACCTGAGGAAAGCAGTGGGCCTCTTGACCCAAAATTAAATATCTAGGCAGCACAAATCCAACGATTCTGTGAGCCCTATAAGGTAGTGATGTTTCTTGTCTCATAGAGAGAATTTGGAGCCACGGGTTCTCCACAACTCATCAAGACAATGCCCCCTCTTATGCCTGTTGGCTGCCTAGTATATAGTCTCCTCATTTTGTTTTTTGGTTTGTTTGTTTATTTTTAGTCACAACGATGGTAGGACAAAGATAAGCAGTATCGTTTCACTAGCTATCTACCTTCCTCAACTTCCTAAGTTCACATTATGGTCTGTTCTCATATTTTGTGTCAACGGACGCAAGCAATGTCTGCTCCCCAAAGTGCAGATTATTACAAAATTAATGTGCACAGTGTAATTTACCTCATATTATATTCATGAAATAATAAATGAACAAATCATAGCCAGGCAACGATTCCAACTAATGCTTTTCTTTAACTGTGGGGAGGAAGCCAGCCCAGGAAAATACCGTGTTTCCCCAAAAATAAGACCTAACCGGAAAATAAGCCCTAGCGTGATTTTTCAGGATGACATCCCCTGAACATACGCCCTAATGCGTCTTTTGGAGCAACCCTAATATAAGACCCAGTCTTATTTTCAGGGAAACACGGTAATAATACTTCTGATTTGTGTGTTGTCTTCAGAGTATTTACAATATATCCATATGTCTATGATAGCTTTTGAGTCTCAAATACACTGCATGTTATAGCTGTTATCATTCTTTTACAAATTTTATGACTGAGCATCAGACGTTAACTTTTTCCTAAGATCATCAATACAGTATTCGAAAGGCCAGGGATTGAAATGAGACCTTCTAGCTCCTATTTCTACTACATCAAGGGAAGAGAATAAACATCATGGCTGTAGATAACAGCAAATCTAAGTGATTTTCCTTTTATAAGAACATTTGGTCAACTGGATCTTCAGGGGCCCTCACACTAGGAATCAAGTACGACACAGTCAACTAACTCTCTCGTGGCAAGGTCACATTCAGGATGACAAATTCCCTGTAAATCTACTGCCAGGAGCATAGAGACCAGCAGCCTTCCTTGAAGGACGGGTTCATCCCAAGTGTCTCTCTCTGGCTGCGTCGATGTTCTCTTTCTCCCTCTTAAGAGGATACCAGATAAGTTTATTACCTAGATTGTGGTAATGATCACACAGGTGTGTACATGTACACACACTCACCAGATTATAGACATGACTTATGTGCAGTGTTTGGTAGACCAATTATACCTCAATGAAGCTGGAAAATCCTTTGGAACTTTTAAACTTTTCAATAATTTTATTAAAATAATAAATTGAAAATGTTGAAAATATACAGGAATTAAAACATTGGGAGAAAAAAAGACCATACAACATTTCTGATGTGAGAACAGTTGAGACGCATAACTACTTGCAGAGAGTTGGTCTCTACTAGAATATTTGTTCGACATTATAGAGATGTCAGTCTCACTGAAATGTCAATCTCATCGTCAACCTTAGTGTCAAACGGAAAGTTCAGAATTCCTACACGTAATTTGAACAAGGCATACCTTTGCAAATACTTCGTAGCTTTATTAACTGAATAAGTGCCTTTCTATGATATTTCTTATACACTCCTAGACTTTTAAAACTGGAGACACTTTAAAGACCATTCAGTTACTAGTCCAAATAGGATTTTCTGTTGAGGAAATTGTCACCAGAACCACTGAGACTTGCTCAGTGTCTCACAGAATGTTAATGACAGAACCAAGGCTAGAATGCAATTTTTCTGAATACCATCAAATTGTTTTATCATTAGCTTATGTCACACACATGAGTTTATAACCTAGGGGTCATTTGTCAAGATATCACATTGATATATTAGATTCATAGAACTTGGAACATTTTATGGCTAGTCAAGAAAATATTACCAGAAACAAAACACAGAAACCAACGGAAACAAAGTATCACTAGAAAACAGGTTTCTGTCGACAATATTAAGACTTGAATATTCCTTCCAGACACTAATTCTCAACGGAAGGGAAAGGAAGGGAGAAAACAGAAGGCAAGCAAGAAAATGAGAGGGTATATTGATTTTTTTCTTTAATTCACTGGTTGATTAGGAAAGTATAGTTTATGCATGGAAATACAGGAGACCATTTATCCATCATCATCTCTGAGATTATAGAATTTAGCGTAAGACTGGAGGACTGCTACTTCAATGGGAGTTTTTTACTTAGGTGATAAAGAAATCTTAAGGAAGTGTCTAAGGTTCAAATCTCGTAACAGTGACTGCTCCCAACAATCCTGTATAGATGCCCCGTTTTACAGATGAGGAAAGTGAATCAGAAAGTATAAGTATCATGGCACATGTCACTCAATTAGAATTTAATGGAGAGAGAGCTACATATCTAAATTCACACAATTTCACATCTGTTTACTAAACCAGCATGCACCTATATGAGATCCCCTCTGAGGGTGCTCTTTGAGTTTGATTTTAAGTATGATGTCGTAAATATTTTAAATAACTTTATTTTGAGTTAATTATCTATTTCCTTAATTAAAATCAGAGAGCTATATTAATACCCTGCTCAACTGTAAAATGTTTCTTGTACCCGTCATATTTCTCTTTCATCCACACCATTCAGTTGTGGCTTCATCATATGAATTTGTTATTAGAATACAGGCTACCGGTAGGGGAACCCTCATGTCCTGTGACAATTCAAATTGTTCAGTTGGGGACTTTTTTCATCCCTACTTCTTTTCTTGAGGCCTGTTGACTCAAACTATATGTTTCAGACATTTTGCGGTTTGATGTATGGGGCTAATAATAGGTTCTGACATTTTTTTATTAAATGGTTCTAACTCTAAATAAATCAGATATTTTTAAATCCAAATTTTCCTAAGAAACAAAGAAGGCAATTATTACTTAATTTTAAGCAGTTTTTAAACAGCATTTCCAATATCACTTATCTACCTTTCTAGAATACTAATTTTGAAATGTAAATTTGAAATGGAATTTGATCTACAAACTTCAATTTTTCATTTTGGGTGTCTTTGCATACAGTGAAGTGCAACTGTGTTTCGTGACAATAAGGGGGGAGGTGGGTGGTAGATGAGGGTAAATGGGATTAAACATATGGTGATGGAAGGAGAACTGACTCTGGGTGGTGAGCACACAAAGTGATATTATATATATGTGTGTGTGTATGTATATATATATGTGTGTGTGTATATATATATATATATATATATATATATATATATATATATATGTATGATATATATATACCATCCATGATATATATAGATGATGTATTATGGAATTGTACACTTGAAACCTATGTAACTTTACTAACAATTGTCACCCCAATCAACTTTAATTAAAAAAATGTTTATCTTATACTATGGTTACAAATTTGGGTTGATGTTCCACTGCATTCTCTCTGTTGGCACCTAGATCCTTTTAATGTAATTTAAGAGACATGCAAGTATACTGACTCCCTACAATGGAGGAGAGGAAAGGAGAAGAGAGGAGTGAAAATTTTTAAGGCATAGGATATTGCTTTTAGGTGTACTTGGTATAGTGTCCCTTAATGCATTATATGGCAAATTTCTTTCAAGCAATCTGCCAATATTTTAGTTTTATTTCAACTAAAAAAAGCAGAAGCTATTATCACCGTTGAAGCAGTAGTCTTCTTAAACGTCATTTTAAGAATATATTTTTCCATTCCATACATCTGAACAAGATTCTTGTTCATGATCATGAAGTTCAGGATTTCATAGACCCACAGGTCCTTGACCTGAAAATGACCTTGAAACCATACACATCTCCTGTCTTTAGGCAAAGAAGGTGATACCATGTCCATATTAGAGATGACACAACTACATGCATGTTAGTGGCTTTTACAGGTTCCCCAAATTACTCTCTTCCAACTGATTTGTCTATATGAATAAAGAGGTGTTAATGTCAGAAAACTATTAGTTTTAGTGGAAGTCAATAGAAATGTATATTTTCAGCATGGAAAGAGCATTTGCTTTAACTCTGGATTTGCAGAATTGAATTCCTATGTGTTAAATAGCATGTCCAAAATTACATAGGATAAGAAATAAAACCAAGGTCTCTTGATTTCCACTGGTTGCTTTTTCCTTACTTACTCCACATATAAATTGAAATGGGATTTGCAGCAATGTGGATATAGGTGGATGGGTTTGATGTTTTTTGAGTTCTGTGTCTCTAAATACAGTGATTTCTTTCTGATTTCTCCAGCATATATATTGTCTATTTCATTTATGAACCACCTATTTTTTTCCTTAGTTGTCTTTTTATGGCTGTGTCCTGACTTTCAAAGTAGAAGGTGAGTCTTTAAATCTACACACAGAGTATTAAATCTACTCGAATGACTCCCAGGGACTGATACTTTGTGCATAAAATTGCCTAAAATATATTTTATTGATTAAGAAGTTGATAAAAAGTCTTTACATATGATACTGAATTTAGAACAAGATATTCGATTATCAAAATATTTAGATTTAGTACCCTTTAAAAATACTAAAGTGAGAATAAGGAATTAAAAAAAAAATCAGACGTGATTTTGCTTAACAAAGTCATTTGCAAAAAAAAATTCTCCCATGTGATTATAAATCATTTTGTAATGATTTATATTTCTGAGTATTTTTGATTAACATTTATCTTTATGATAGGAAACAGTGGGTTGCAAAAAAAGTCAATTATATAAACTAAAATACTGGCTATCTAAAACTCTCAGAGAATAATCTTTTAGCCTAATAGCTTTCTAAATAATAGTTTACCCCTTATAAGCAACATTTCAGAAAATTATTTGAATTAAAATATTTAAAATACATCATACATTGCTTGATATTCTAAAACAGGAATTCTAAGTGGAATTTAGCATTCTTACTCAAAGGTCTGGAAAACTTCATTTTTAGTGATTATTTCTGTACTTCATAATTCTTTTCTTGAACTAAGATGTTAGCTGTCACTTGCTGTTGTCAATGTAATTATCCTTAGAAATATATCTCCTCTCTTTCATTTCTTGATTCTAAGACCCAGTTACTTTACCAGGCTTGTTAGAATTGTGTGTAGAGTGTATACAAATAGGCCCTGAAACCTGAGGGCTTTTCTTTTAAGTAGTAAACGAATTTTAATTCCTGGACTTTGTTGAATTTGTTGAGTTGAATTTGTTGAGTTGAATTTATCTACTAGGTGACCAATTTTAACTAGATTTATCACTCTTATCTGTGTTCCAGATATAAGAGGTTGATGGATTATCAACTTTCAGGATAACTGACCTATAAATCTGTCGGATCCCCAGTGTTTTCACTTAAATACATCTTGCCTACCTGACAAAATATCTGTTTCTACTGTAGTCTAAAAGGCCCTCCGTATGCTGTATTCTGATATTGGCTATATTAGCTAATAGAGATGAACTAAAGAGTGTGGGTGTATTCTCATGGGTCTTGGTTGATTGCAAGTAATACCAACAACGCACCAACTCAAACAGTTATCACCTTTACAAAGTCGCCCTATCGATGCTGCCCAATTTCTGATAACACACTTGTCTTCAACTTTTCCCAAACACTCTAACTTCTCAATCTTCTTCATCCAATAAGTCCCACCTACCTTCTTGTTTCACTGCACTTTGGTAGGATGGTTGCTGTCAGCTTAAACATTTCCTCAACTCCACCCTTATAGGGTCAGTCCGCAAGGGCCGATGGAATGGGATTTTTGTTTGTTTCTGGGGGGGATTTATAGATTATAGAACTATTGATATGTTATATATGGTACAAGGTATGGATCAAAGTTCACCTTTTTTGCACATGGATACCCAGTTTTTCCAGTACCGCATACTGAAAACCTTTCTTCACTGACTTGACTTTGCACAGTTTTCAGAGATCAGTTGTCTTTATACGGATGAGCCTATTTCTTACCTATCTGCTCTGCTCCATGAGCTAGCAGTCTGTCAAAATACCAGTATTGTGCCAGTCAGTTTTTAATGAATGCAACAGTATCTCACAAGCTCAAAGCAGTGATTCTCTTCTCACACAGATAATCCCAATAAACTTGTTTGGAAGCACTACCTTTAATTATTGGCCCCAGGGTCTGGATTTGTAAAGGTTGTTTATATATTAAGTGCTTTACGTTGCTGGCACTCAGGGCTTCCCTCAAAAAGTCCGATGCTCCTCCTTTCTCTCCGTCTCTTCTCTGGGCACAAGTATGGAAACTTGTGTGGAGAGAAGGAAGTGTGGGAATTTTAGTTACAGGTAAATGCTTATATTCTTTCAATCCTTTCAAAGTTCAGTGGGAGGTGAAGATGGCTGCTTAAGTGTGGTTGAGGAGCTGGAAGGAGAGTTGGGATAACATTGTTTACCACCTACCAGACCATGGCAGAATGATAGGGTCTCAAATCATGTTTAAAGATGCGTTGCCTTTGGAATATCATTCACAGTAAAGTTCTGACCACTGTATTTTCTAAAGAAAAGCCAATTATATTCCATACATAATGTTTTTATGAACATTAATATATGCATACATTACAGCTTATATCTATTAATTTAGCATGCATTTGTCTTCACAAATGCATGCTATTTGTTTATATATTAAGTGCTTTATGTTGCTGGCACTCAGGTCGCCCTTCAAACAATCCAATGCTCCTCCTTTCTCTAGTGTATATACTTAGTCATTCTCAAATTTGTTAATTCAGGAATGATTAAACACAAAGAAAATCTAGAAAACTTACCTTCAACACTAAATATAAATTCTAAATTTTGTAACAAATGATATACGAAATTGCATAGTCCCTCTTCCCCCTAAATTCCAGTTCTTGTCTTTTCTGTTCAGCTATGTCTATTAAACTATTTTTCTATTTCTATTAAACTAGTTCTAATAAAACGTCTAGATGTCTTGGGGAAAACACTGTACTTTGAATGGACCAAATAAAAATAAGCATACAGTATTGGATCATACAATATTTGTAATGCAAAGAGATTGTAGAATGATATTCTTGACAATGAAAGCAGTAAAAACCAGGATTATTAAATGACTTGATAAATGACACATATTGCTAATAAATTGCTGGGACTGGTAGCCCCACTTCCACACCAATTTTGTCACCTTTGCAAATGAAGACAATGAGTAATTGTTAAAAACCAATGTGTCAAAAGGACTGTACATAACACGTAGGATTGCAAGGATTAGTAAGACTCTATTTCCCTCAAGAAGTTAGGAGTTAAAAGCTGTTGTACACATAAATATAGAGCATATATGGTATGGTATATGGGGTCTGAAATATAGAGCATATATGGTATGGTATATGGTATGGTATATAGTGAGTTCCACTAACGGGAGGAGAAGGAAAGTAAGAGAAAGAGGAAGAAGAAGGATGAGGGAGAAATAAAAAGCAGGATCATTGCAGGATCATTTCAGGACGAGCCAAGTAGAGGCCCTTGAGATAATTCTTGAAAATGGGAATTTGAAAGCTGAGAGTAGAGAAGGGAAAGGATCAGAAAAACACTTCTGCTGGAGAGAAAATGTGTGTAAAGATGGGGACGTAAGTAAGTCCAATGGCAAGGCCCTGTTTTCCTTTACCCATGGCCTCCATGCTGAGACCTGCATTCCCCTGCAATTTTATACTTTGTGACGACTTGCTCAATTGGAAGGACTATCGTTGATACAGCGTAAAGCACTTCCTCAAGCCAACATCTGCACCTTCAGAGGGGGTCACCTTTGCATGCACCATTCCTTTGCAATCAATTTGTGACTGAGAGGGGGGGAAAAAAACCTACTAACTTTGTTTAGTGATGAGCATTCGTGAGAAGCAAGCTTTGTGTACCATTCCAACACTTTTTTTTTTATACTCTTCTTTAAATAAAGGTGGAGAAAGCTTTTCACAAACGTAATCCAAATCCGAGCCCTCATAATATTAACGTTATGGCCTGGCTACTTTCCAGCTTCTCCAGGATAGAAAAAAAGCACCCTCCAATTTAATAACTAAATTAATTTTTTCTTCCCACAACAGCATGTGCAATTATTAAAGTCAAAAAGATCTTGGCAGCCTCTTGCACTGGTAAATAGAACGTTGCATTCTCATCATATGATTAATTAACGTTTCTGATTCAAGGAGATAGGAAATCGCTTTACATTCCTTGTGTTATTGAATAACCTAACGTGCATTTTGCTCCAGCACTTTTTGCATCCATGCAGTTAAACCGCAAGTAATAAGCCAGAGAAGCCTAACTTTATGCTGAAGCAGTGTGTGAGTTAGAGAATAAAAAAAACTCGAAGATCTGCATGAATGGGGGAGGGAAGACGAGGAACCGGATGAAAAGAAAGGAAAAAAAGGAGGAAGGACATTTGTATCAGCCGATTGATCGATCGTGTCAGAGAATGTTTTGCTCCTTGCTTGCCCATGGTTTTCAGCCATATTTAGTGATTTCTTAATGACCTGTGTCCTTACTTGCAAGTCAGAAATGATAAAAATAAACACAGTAACAAACAAGAAAGCTGCACCCCTGGAAGTTACAGTCGATTGGCCCCTGTATCAATTATCAGGAAATGGTTTTCCTTGGGTTTCAAGCCACATAAGCAATTCTCCAGGTTCAAGAAAGTACAAACTTGACAGTTGCAGGATCCAAAAGGGAGACATTATGGAAACTGCATTTGTCTCTCATTTATATTCTGGACCCGCTGAGAAAGAGGGGACATTATTTCTTCTAAAGTTGTCTGAAGTGTTACAAAACAGACAAAAAAGACCAATTTATACCACACTTCCTCTGTGCTTTTCTTCCCCTTAAAATTTAGTATTGAATTATTGAAGTTACACATGCCCTCCCAAAAGGAGCAAATCTCTCATAGCTAACTACTATGGTTCCCCAAAAATAAGACCATGTCTTATATTAATTTTTGCTCCAAAAGACGCATTAGGGCTTATGTTCAGGGGATGTCATCTGGAAAAATCATGCTAGGGCTTATTTTCTGGTTAGGTCTTATTTTCAGGGAAACACGGTAACAGAATAAGCCATTGAAATAGAAAACTAGCACATTTTCCAAGAAACCTTTTCTCCACATCATTAGAGAGAGCTGAGATTTCATCTTTTCACACCGCCTGCAAGATTGTAAGAGCATCTACACTCAAGAGCAGGACTGGGTCCCCTAGTTAAGAGCTCATCAGACCCAGAAAACAGCCTCATTATGTCCGATGACTAACTCTCCCTGCAAAAGGTGAATACAGAGAGAAATTCAAGGAGAATGACAAATCTTTCCACAAACAGAATCTGAAAAAAAAAAAAAAAGTTTAGAAAATTGCCAGGAATTAGTAACCAACACATGTAACGTTAAAGAAAGAAAATGCATTTCTCTATTTTTTAAACCACTTTCCTAGTCTGTCTCCCACATCACAGAATCATTTTAAGTTTGCTTTTTTACCGAATAGAGATGCTTTCATATGGAAGGAAAGACCCATATATAAGTAATATGAAGAGAATAGAAATTGACACTCTTGAATAATTCAGGGATCTGCTGAAAAGATTTTTAAAATTCTACTTTCACAAAACCTCAATATTTAGAACCTTAATGGTTGCTTTCTAGCTGAACTCTTAGAGTACTGATGAGGATTATTGAATTGAGCGGAGGTAATTGGTAACAGTCACAGAAGGGAAAACCGATGCTGGGTAAAACAAAGTGACAGTCTCAGTGTCCCCCCTTCATTTCTTGGGTAAGTTATGCCCAGTGAAAGCACAGACGTGGAACCACATGGGCGTCACTGAAATACCATGTTTCTCAATCCTCAAGTACAGTTTGCTTTTTATTTATATTTTCTTCTAATCTCCACATATTTTGTTTCCCTTTCTCCCTAAATATGGAGCTTAGTGTCTTTGTCTACCGTCTGACATCTCTAATGCATTTTATACTCAGTGAATTTTAATTAAACATAGAGGTAAAAATATAATGCAGAAACTAGTACTTATTTTTCTACAACTTTCTTTAAATGTACACTGCTTTTCGAATGTCAATCAAAACTGGTAATTCTGATATTGCCTTGAGCTGGGTCAGGAAATCTGAGGTCTACTCTAAATTCGAACCCAGAATTACTGTGTGGTGTGAGCAAAGTCTTAACTATTTTTGACTCACTTTCTCCCCATTACAGAAAGTAGCTCTTACTTCACAGGAAAGCCTAAAACGCAAGCACGATGATAGATGCGATTTGTTTTTATTTTTTCTTGGAGAAATAAGGTGTCATATTCAAAGTATCATTATTATTCATGTTTGTGAAAACTATAATGATTGTAGGAAATATTATATGTAGACTTTTCTTCAATTTTTACCAAAAAGACATTTACACTAAGATTATAAGCTGTCAAATAATTAAAATCCAAAATGCAAGTAATGTCTATATCCAGATTTGTGAAGTGATTGGTTGTTTTTCTCCCCTAGAAAAACTGCCTTCAGTTTTAAATATACAATGTTAGTATTAACGAAGTATGTTAAATGATAAGGTATCTTATTACGGATCGAAAGTTCTGAAAATAAAGTTTCATTAAACAGAATCAGTCATATTTGTAGTATGAAAACTTGAGTTTGGATGTAGTTCTCAGTCAGCCAAAAAGTTCAGGATTCACTAAAGAAAGCAATAAAAAAAATAAAAACCCACCATGGAAAATTCTGCTCCCTTTAGTATGCAGAAAGCACATGCTCGAAGTGGCTTCACCTGCCAGTTGTGATTAATTTGCTATTTCTTACAACGTCTCACTTTGATTATTAATGATAATGATTTGATTTATGAGTTCTGTTCACTGAATATTCTCAATTTCCCAAGATGTACTCTTTTGGGGGAAGAAGAAAAAGGAGAAGGAAAAAAAAAAAAAAAAGACTCTTGGGCAGATAGCGTCTCAGGTAATGGAATGTGGCATCATTTACCTCTAGACACTGGCTCAAATCTATCTCCCATGTTTTCCTAAGGTGCGCAGGAAACTGGAAAGGCCAGGCAGAGATACTGTGTATAATGAATGAGAGAGAAATATCACGATGCCACCTCTGTGCTGAGGTTTTGTCTCTTTCTGTGTTGTGGGAATGAGAACATCGGGGACCAGGGCTTCTGGATTTTGAGGCTTTTCTCTGTGCAGCATTATATAGCGTGTAAACCCTGCGACATGAATTACATATTAGCATATTGTCACCCATGCATATATTAAGGAGCTGAGATTTTTAAGATGGCATGAAAAGATGCTGGTTCTCAGAACAGAATTATAGAGAATTAAGGCAATTAGAGCTCTGAGGGCCAACATGGGATGTTGTTAGAATATCACATTCTCTACCAGCTGACCTTCTCATTGATCATAGAAAAGAATACTCAGTAGAAATTAATTTGGTGCTTTTCATAGGTGCAAGTAGAACTCAGGAATAATTGATTTTTAGAGGGTGAAAATTACAAAGGCTTCTCATCTTCCTAAAGAAATATCTTCTAGGAAAATAAGTCTAAGAAAAGAAAATAATATAATCATCTCTGCCCAGGTCATACCCTTCCTGGGAGTCTGAGGAGCTGGAAAGATTTCAGAGTCTTCAGCACTCCTCAGTAAACTACCCACTCAGTTTATGATCCTCCGGTCCCACTAAGTTTCTTGGTACAAGCATTGATAATAGCTAATCTCACTATTAAGAGTTTTCCATGGTCTGTACACCTTAGACATGTTATCTCATTTAGTCATCACAGCAAAACGACAAGATGGTTCCTATTATCTCCATTTACAGATGAGGAAAGTGAGGCTCAGAGACATTAAGTCATTGCCCCAAGTCACACAGCAAGGACAGGATTTTGACTGAGGCAACTGGATACCACAGCCTATCAGATATCCTGCCTCTCTATCCCTTTTACTAACGTGGTCCCAACTCCACACTCTAACACCATGTTCTGTCAGAAATGAATTTTACCTCATGCCGACCAGAGGAAAAATCAGTAGAGTGCACTCAGACCCAGGGTGCTAGCTGAGCCGTAGGTTCAAAACAGAACAGAGGCTACTGGTAGTAGTGCTTGTGTGAGTCGACTGAGGTTCCTCGGTCCTAAACAAGGATCTCTCAGTGTCTACAACTCTGTAGAAATCTCATCTCTTACCCATGTCTAGAAGTTCTGTACCTAGAACCAGCTGAAGTGTTTCCATTAAGAAATAAAAACCGGGTTTACAACCACCTGAGCACCAGTCTCCCCTGCAGCGGGTGTTTAAAATTCAGAGACCATCACCACTCTCTCAGAGACGCCCATTTGTTAACCCCAAATCAGCATTTTAAACAGATGTCCCCTGAGTTGGGCGTCTTTCGTTCAGTGAAACAGAGCCTCTGGAAGGCTCTGCAGAGCATCCCCTCAGCCCCTCCTTGCGGGTTGTCTCCTACTTCTCTGAGGAAGGAGACTGCCTAACAGATAGTGTTTCCAGGACTCCTTCATCCATATGGACTCTCTAAGGGCACCCACTCGTGCTGGCTTCAGCTGCCTGTGGATGTGTTGGTGATTTCCAAATTTATCCTTTCATTCTAGATCTCTGACTCAGTTCCTCCAGATTCATATGCAGCTCCCACGTGGGCAACGTCACGTGGGGGTGTCTGTCAATATCCAACTTCACTTGGGTGTCACCAGAATCTCACAGACCACATTCCCCAAAGACATACCTTTCTTCCTAAATCTCTTTTCCTTTATTCCATTTTATTGTACCCCTTATACACGCCCTTTCCCATCTAGAAATATGAATATCTTGGTGTCCTTTCCCTTGTCACCTACATGAAATTAATCATACTTATGCTAATGTTTTTACTTTCTAAATAGTTTTCAAAGCTATTTCATCCGCTCCATTTGGACAACTAATGATGCAAGTCAGGTTCCCATAACCTATTGCCCGAATTATAATGACAGACTCCTCACTGGTCTCCCTAACGTCATCCTAGTCACCCTTAAAACCATCCTCCTTAGTGTCACCAAGGGGACCTACAGCGTTCCCTTCTTAACATCTTCCCAAGTCTTTCAAATCCTTAAGCATAAAATTTGACCCCACCTTCTTCTCTGGTCTAATCTTGTGACAATCCCTTCTCACGCACTCTCCTAATGAATTGAACACTTACGTGTATTATGCTCCATGCCTTCACTGCAGTGATTGCCTCTGCCTAGAAGGCTCTTCCAACCTTAACTCTCTTGCTATTTCCTGCTTACCCATCTATAATGCCCTCAATGGAAGAGACCTTGAAGCATAGGTAGTAGTTTGGATTCAAATTATCCTGAGTTGGAATGTCAGTTCTGCCTTTTGTTGTTTTTTATGTTTTGTTTTGTTTTGTTTTGTTTTGTTTTGTTTTTGTGTGTTTTTTTAAATTAAAGTTTATTGGGGTGACAATTGTTAGTACAATTACATAGATTTCAGGTAAACAATTCTGTATTACATCATCTATAAATCCCATTGTGTGTTCACCCACCAGAGTCAGTTCTCCTTCCGTCACCATATGTTTGATCCCCTTTACCCTCATTTACCTTTTGTAATGGTGGGACTTTATTTAATTTGCCTCACCTGTTATGAAACTGAAATATAATATGGCTGAAATATATAATATGGCATCTGTCTCTGGCTTATTGTGTGAATTTAGGCAGGACACTCATCTCTTGGTGCTACCATTTCTATGTCTGTAATTTAAGTGATTTGAAGTAGATTTAGTGATTCTCTGAACTCTTGTGTTGTACAGCCAATGAGTACTTAGGCATTAACTGATATTTTTGTGTTTAGATTTACCCTTTTATAAGGTACTTTCATAGCCATCTCCTTATAATGACCCTGTTAAGTACATTTCCCGTTTTACAAACAACTAGTTTTAGGTAACAGGACCAATAAGTGTGACTGAGTTTACTTACAGACCCACAGGAGAATTCTGTGCTTTTGATCCCTAGCTCACTGCTTCTACACAGGGCATGACAACAGACTCATCGGTTACTGTGGAGAACTCATGTGCGAATCTGATGCTCTGAAACTAAAGGAAAAACAATACAAATAAAATAATTTATTACATATTATATTGCATGTAATGTGCATTGCATATGTATTATTTATTATATTACATGTAATATATTACATGTATATAATTTATTACACATAATTTATTATATAATATTTAAAGTATCTTAAACCAAAATAGGCTTGTTTTGTTCTCACATCAAAAATGAGTCAATATTCAGATGATGTTGTTTCTTCCATGGTCTTCTGTGCAAGATAGCTACTGTAGAGTCATTCCTTATATTCCCGCCTCAGCCTGCATTATAAATAGTTAGAATAGATAGATACCTTCAGGAAAGATTTGGAAGGACTCCAGGAACATACCTGTTTTAGATGGGTTCTCTGAATTTACAACTGAGACACACAGGTAAGTTACCTGGGGTCGTAGGCTGGCTTTAGATCAAGTGCCCCAGCTGTCCTCAGGAGAATGCAGAGAGAGAGACAGGAAGTGCAAGGACAGTGCAGAGCAGTTTGCGCAGCCAGGCCTCACACGGGCTGGAGCATTGATCAGCATTTAACAATGATGTTAGCAGACTGTATATGTCTCCGTTCTCCATTACACCTTCTCTCTCTACCTGCTTCAATAAGCCAGTTATTCTCTGTAGTATACTCATATGGAAGGACTGCGCTTCAGTTAGCGTTCGCGTACCAGGCTGATGGCCGAATTAAAACAGGCTGCTTTGGGGACAGGGGACAGTCCCGGGACAGATAAAGGCTGCCAGGTCACCTGACCATAGTGCACATCCAGTCACTCCAGCCACTTCGTTCTTAAGGAGGCTCATGGGGACAAACACTGAGAGCTTTCAGTATTGCTCTCCAATTAGAATTAGGTTTGGTTTCATACCACAGTAAACCTAAAACAAAAACGGCTTAAAGTTCCCTGAGTCTCTTACTCCAGACTCCTTTGAGTCCTAGCAATAGGATGGAGACAGGGGTGTATTTGAAACACATGCCCCTCTCCCTCTCTTGCCCCTTTCAGGAGACATGCTTGGGTGTCCTGCACACTTCTGCTTGTATCTTGTTAGCAGAATGTAGTCATCTTGTTGCAAGGGAGACTGAGAAACATAGAGTTTGCCAGGATTTGCCAAAGTCAGGATTTGTTCACGAACGTGGAAGAATGGATAGTTCTCTAGAGAACGAGCCCACTTTGGTCTATCAGTATAGGCCCAACGCCCCCTAATTCATTTCCATTTGGCACTTCAATTTCTTACATAGCTTAGAGTGGAAAACAAGTTTAAAACTCAAATTTTACCTTTCAGAGATATCGAGCTAAGCAAAATTCCAGCACAAGAACTTGAACTCAGTTTATTTGACTAGCTAGCCATTCCTTTAACTCTATTTGAAACAATAGGCCACAAGGTAGGTGAAAAGTCAGGGGCCTCCAAAAGCTTATAGCCAAGTAAAGGCTCAAACAAGCAGTTTAACAACATTGGACTGTCCAACAGCAGGCAACTGCAATTGGCCTCTGAATCCTATGTAAAACAAGGATAATCACATCAATATCATTTGGTTTTGTTGTGAAGCCCCAAGTACATAATGCCTAACATCGTGGTGAGCACAGAACTTATTCTTCTAGCTGAATTGGAAACACTGCCTGAGATGAACTGTAGGCAAAATGGTACGGGAAGCTAATTTTGTTACCAGGATCCTAATCTCTCATATACCACCGTGTTTCCCTGAAAATAAGACCTAGCCGGACAATCAGCTCTAATGCATCTTTTGGAGCAAAAATTAATATAAGACCCTTTGTTATATTATATTATTATATTATATTATATTATATTATATTATATTATATTATATTATATTATATTAAAGACCGGGTCTATATTAAAGACCGGGTCTTATAGTAAAATAAGAGTCGGTCTTATATTGATTTTTGCTCCAAAAGATGCATTAGAGCTGATTGTACTGCTAGGTCTTATTTGTGGAGAAACACAGCATTTTCCATATACCTCCCCTTCTTTATCTCGTTTTTAGTTGACAGATTGCAGTGCCTCTGGCAGACCAGAAATTCCTCCTAGATCTGTTCTCAGGGCAGTACCATAATTCTGGACTTCAAATGTGCCATTCCCTCTTTTCAGTACCAACAACTTGGATCTCATATTTTAGGGAATTTTAACACATTATTCAATTATAGAAGGGGTAAATTCCCTTATGGCAAAATTGTCATTGTGTATAACATTTTTTTCTATAGCTGTTGTATTTATATTTTAACTTAAAACAAATCTTTTGAGCCAAAAGAGATATGTATATTGGATGGTATAATTTCAGACATCAACAATATAAGGAGAACATTTTCAATATGGTACCTTTGCAACCCCTTTAAATTTCCTCATATAGGTATACATTTTTCTTTCGACTTTATTAAAGTATATTTAATAGAAAGTCACACATATTTCACATATAAGTTTTGATGAGTTTGGACATATGTATGTACCTGTGGTATCAAGTACATACCACAAGCAAGGTGATAATTCCATCAACTCCAAAAGAGTTCTTGTGTGCCCCTGAATATTTTTAAAAGTTTAACTATTACTATTTAAATTCATTTCCTTGCACCCTCCACTGGCTATTGAGGTATTCTTGCCTCCAAGAAATATAAGCTTGATAGGAAAGGACGTCAAGGGAAGAAAAAGGTAAAGACTGTTTGGCTTTTATTATTATTATTATTATTATTATTATTATTATTATTTTGCTTCTACCTTCTAGCTCTTACATTTCCAGATATATGTAGAAATGTTGGCAAACTCTCAAATCATGCCAGTCAAAAAAGATTATTATGCTTCATAATTAAATATATATATATATATATGGCTCATAATCAACATTACAGTTCCTCAGTTATGTTGTACCCCCAATCTGGGGTCAGTTAGTTTCATTTAACAGCTCAAACAGAGAAATTCAAACTGTAGGAACATAATCTCAGGTAGGGATATCAGGTGTCTCTGGGCTCAACATAAGACTACCATGGAAGGTCACTTCCTGACCTTTTCCTTTGGATAAAGTCCCTTCCAGATTTCATTACTATCATGGTTTCCAACAACGATTTTAACATTGTTTTGTATAAAAGTAGATGAAAATATTCGTATTAGAAGTATGATTTCACAAGCATGCATGTTTGTTGTAAAAATGCTAACAGTGTGGCTGACAGAATAATGTTTCTGTCTGAAATGAACTTATATGTGCTTTGGTAGAAAACCAGGAACTGCCTTGCTGTATCCTTCTGCTTCCATCACGGCATCCCTTTAACTCCGAGGAGGGAAACTAAACAACCTGGTAAGGGCGCAGGAGGCACTGAGGACCCAGGAGAATCATTCAGAAGTTTCCAGAAAGACATCTGTCACATTTTTGTTTAATTCATGGTATACGCATATCTTTACACAACGATGGGTTTCACTATATTGGAACACAAATTGTGGGAGAAAATATTACTGTATAAGGACAAAGTCATTGATTAATACTAGGTACCTTATAAGACATGAATTCTGTTTCTTGTCCAATCATGAGCTAAGGACATAAACACAAAGCAGAGATGTTTTTTGTTTTTTGTGTTGTTTTTTTTCCCCCCAATCTGTTGAAGTGAAATCAAAGGGAGTTTCTGAAGGGCAAACTCTCGTTGCTGTACTGGGAACCAAGCCCTCGCTACATTTAATGGGTGTTCCATGCCAAGTTCCCCAACCCCTGGGGGTGAAAATTTCCCCTAAAAAGACCTGGAAGGAATTCAAGGTTGCTAAAGGCTTGAATAAAACTTTACTTAATGTGTATTGTACATTTTTATTACCCTGAGATGATATGTTATAATTACCTTCTTAAATCATGTGAGAAAAACTTAAACACATTATTAGCAAATGATAATATTCCCAAGCCAAACCAGTTGGGTGCTGGTCTCTCCAGAGAAGAAGTGGATGGCAAGCAGGTCCGCACAGTAGTAAACATGTCAGGAGTAGGGACACATATTGTGCACCTTCGTTCTGCCAAAGACCACAAGACTTAAACAAATTAACCTCTGCTGGAGCTATATGGTAAAAAGGCAAAAATCCTTTTGAATTGTAATATGTGATTTTTTTGATGTTCCATAATTTATTAGCCAAAATAGAAATCGATGTTTTCCACAATAGAGTGAATAGAAAAAAATCTTCTGGGAAGCATACTTATTTTAGCTTCTTAGAAAACAAAGTTGACCCATTATCAGAGTTGAAATGGACAGAATCAATTTCTTATGGTGTTTGGACACAAAAGAAATGGAAGTTAATTTGCATCCTTTCCTTTACCTTGCTTGAGTTCAACCAGACTTAAACTTTCGAAATCCCTCTGAAAAGGAACCGACTTGAAGAATTCCTACATTCAGATACACATTACGAAGTCTTTTAAAGCAAGATGACTTTTGAAAATCATAGAGGTGGAAATACAGCTGGTAAGCAGAAGTGCGTGGATGCTATGTAGGTAGCACGGAACCTCTGTCAGAGGAGGGCTGGAAGGGTGGTTGCTGTCTCCCTTCCTGGAATCCTGCAGCCGGTGGGTACCCATGGTGCACAGCAGCACAGGCAGGTTCTCTCCAGGGACCTCCCCTGGGGATCTGGGAAGGGCTGGCCTCCACCTGGTGGTGATGAACTAGAGGTGGAACCTGGCTCCTGCACTGCTTGATTGAAGATCAAAACAGATTTTGTTTTGGCAAATGTCGTTTAGAAATCAAAACCTCAGAGCATTTAAAATGTACCCTTTAGCAATATATTCAGGGATTTGGACTGGAAGTCATTTTGCAGGAACTTGCAGTATTAAATTTTGGTGGAAAGAGACTGACAAGGTTGATAATGCTAATTGATTACCCAGGAAACTAGAGTGTAGGAGGAGATTTATATGAAGGTGTGGGGGAAAGAGAAGGGCTTGTGTATTTCTGCCCTCATTGAAGTGACATTGACTGTATCTACAAAAGTCTGGAGGCTATTATGTATATCTGAATATTAGAAATATAAATAACATACACCAGTCATTTCCACTATTTTTGAGTCCTCTGTTTCTCCCAGACTTTTAAAATGGTGTGTAATGAAAGAGATACTGGACCTAGGAACAATGATTATCTACTGAGGATGACATCACCCATACGATAAAGTATATTTTTTTAATTGTAAGTGTAGTGTAAATATTAGAAGTTTCCCAATAGTTCACAGTATAAAAGAAATTGATATTGCAATTTGTGAATCCCTTGGAAAAACACATATGAGAAAATAGTGCTCGTCACTATTTCTGCATGATTTCAGGAAATAGTAGAAAATATTCCCTTTTCAGAATCGTTCCTTTATTCCTTGTAACTTGTGATCAATTCAGGTTGGTCAGAACTGGCCCCTAAGGTCATCAAAAGAGATAATATCTGATGCATATCTGTGCAGTGAAGTCCATGGTGCTTTAATCTCAGAAAGAGGCAATAAAATATGCTATTATCATAAGCTCACATCTAAACTGTCAATAATTCAGAGGCTTGAGCAATCATCTGAACAGCCTAGAAAGTCAATTTAGACAATTCTACAACCACATTTTGTACTGAATTTATTAGATAATTCTGCTTTGCCAATGTAGACATGATATCCAAGTTCATCTAAAAGTTCTCAAGGGAGAATTAAATACCGAAAGCCAGCCCCAAACTGTGACCACTAGGGACCTGCATAAAGTCACTGAAAACAAATTACACAAATCTCATTTTTAGATGATATTACTAGAATGGTTTATCAGGGGCATGCCAGACCTCTTGCACTTCAGTTTTAGCAAAATTTCAGCCAATGCCTAAGTTTTATGAATTCATGCAAATATAAATAGACATGGATATTTTTCAGACAGATAATTTGGTTTGAAAGAAAGAAAGGCAATTTCCAAGAGTCGGAAATTAAAAGGAAATATTACATATCAGTAAATAGGAGATCAATTTTTGTGGCCCATAGTGGGGCTGAGACCATCGGGCTGAAGGTTCTGTAACCATAGCCATAGGTTCAGCCTAAGATAGGGTACTGAACTCCAGTCATACATCTGGGATCCAGCAACTCACTGTTTGTTTATCACAAACAGGAATCCACAATATCTCCAAGCAGGGTTCCATCTTCTGTCCTGAGACATCAGAGCTCCTGGTTCTCGGCCTTCAGACTCAGACTTCGTTACACCGGCAGCTTTTCTGGGACTCCAGCTTCAGAGGGGATATCATGGGGCTTTTCAGCCTCCATGATCACATAAGCCAGTTCTTGTAATAAATCTCATTTTATGTATCTATAGATATCCTGTTGGTTCTGTTTCTCTGGAGAACACCATCTAAACTTTGGTTCTCTCACATATACAATTAAGTTCTGCTACAGTCCCTTTCATGTATATGTCCTCTCTTTTCTGATGAGAAAAATAGGCTAGATCAGTGATCTTGAAGCAGTTTTATCTAGAGCTGTGGAGTGTTATAATTTCCTTGAGTACTTCAGGAAACAGGAGAGTTAGGACATCGGACCATGGTCTTCCCTCTGCTTCTCTGACAGCAGTTCCACTCTCAGTCTTCATTAGTGGGATATTATTGTGGATGTCACTTAAAGAGAGGTTCTTCAAAAATAAAAATAAGCATAGCCACAGGATATAAAGAACAGCATAGGGAATGCAGTCAATGGTACGGTAATAGCTCTGTACGGTGTCAGCTGGGTAGTAGACTTGTTGGGGTTGTCACTTTGTGAGGGGGGTAAATGTCTAATCATGATATCGTTTTATACACTGGAAACTAATAAATAAATAAAATAATAAAAAATAAGCAAACAAATAAAATGCAATTTGAAATCCATTAGAAAGGTAAAAGTAAAATTAACATAGTTTATTAATTTTTTACTAACTATAGCCAAGATGGTCAAATAGTCATATCCATGGTGTTATATAGAGCATTGCGTCCATCTCTGCCTTTTCATCATTTTTGTTGTATTTGTCAATGTAAATACATAAAGTCATAAAGTGTGCTTTTAGCATTTTGTTTGTTACAAACTTGATAGGTCTGGATAACATGCTGAGTACAAAACCAAATAGAAGATAAAAGCAGTATCTTCGACAGTGATTTTCATAAATGTTCGGTATTTTAAGACTTTTTAAATATAATTACTAAGGGAGGATGGGATTAATCTGAATAAAAGAAAACTCAGAAAATATGTGATAGATGTTTCCAAAGATGTACAAAGTTATTGTGTTTATAAGGAATTAATTAGAGTGGCTCCAGAAAAATAATACTAGAACAAATGAATAACAGACCTTAGGTTATTAATAGGAAGCACTTTCTGGCAGTTATCACTGTTCAAAAATATAATGGGCTGTCATTGATGGTAGTTAGTTTATTCATCATTGCAGACATCTGAGCATCAGAATTGCTGGGCTCTTCTAGCCAGGATCTCCATCATCAGGGATTGACTAGATGAAGTTAAAGACTGTGTCCAACTCTGTAATGCTATCGATTGCAAATTAATATCTGGAGATTATATGTATTGCGTTAATTTGGTTCCCAATGTTAAGTCATTTTAAGAATGAAACACAAGCCTCATAAATTCCCTCCTCCATCCCCACAAGACTCACACATAACCTTGCCCACCACAAAGAGAAGCTGAATCCAAATTATACTAAACTTTCTTCTCGGAGTCTTCATCTATCAAAGTTAATATTATCTTTTCTTTATGAAGCTAGGTTTGTGCTTGCTACTCATATTTTTTTAAAAAAATTAATCATATATTGTTTGGGTCTGTGTAAATAGGTAGTAAAGATTAAAATAAAAGCAGGGGGATGATGACACACCGTATAAGCAAGTGGTACTCTTGATATTATGAAGAGAACACAATTGTGGGAACGCAGAGAAATTCCTAGGGTACTGTCAGTGTTCTGATTCTCAATCTGAATGGTACATGCATAGTTTGTTTCATAATCTCCTTTGAACTCTACACATAACTGTTATATGCTTTTCTGTCTTATGCTACATTTCTTCATTAATATTTTTTTAAATGTAATTCAAGGAATATAATCGAAAGACCAGATCCCTTAAACAAAACAAGCTGGGAAAATTTCCACAATCCCAAATGATTAGACAGTTTCTAAGAATGGTAGGTCACACAAAATCAGGTTACTTCACATATTCAAATTTAATTCTTACCTCTTCAGTCATGCCACCCTGGTTTTCTTAAAATATTGAGCAATTTATTTTTCAGTGATCAGCTGTATTGATGATACACTAATATGAAATATGTAAAGTTCCAATCTGGTGACTCAAATCAAGAGTATAAGCAGCATTTCTTCCTTTTGATTTAATTGTATGGAATATGGAGGAAAATGAAATTTTGGAGAATACAGCAATTATCATTTATGGCTTATGTATTGAAATCAGCTTATAGTTATGGGCGGGATTAAGTAATTACAGGTTGGAAAGACAACTGCAAAGACATTTTAAATATATCATAATTCAAGAATCTTTATGTTATAATTGAATATTTCATATAATAATCTGAAAGTATTTTGATGTCTAGCTAATGAAAATGGAATCAAAAGTTGAATTAGCAAAAATGCAGTGGATAAGAAGATAATGGAAACAAACTTGGGGAGAATATAATCATGTTTTATGAACGTATATTTAAGACACCATCAAAAGTAGTAATTAACTTAAGGATAATCAAAGAACATTGTTATAGAAATATATTAATATGATAATTTCTTTTTAATTAATTTTAAACATTATATCCACGGATCTTAATGCATTTTTCTATTGCCATTAGCTCCATAATAAAGCAAGTATTTCCCTTTATTTCTATTATTATCTTGCTACTCTGTGTCAAAGGGGAGAAAATTACCTACCTATTTCATACAGTAGAAGAGTAATTAAAACAGAAACAACTTAAGTAACTACCAGGAGACCTGTAGCAGGAAGTATATACTCTGAGAGCTCCAGTGAGACCCAGAACACCTGCCCAATGCATTTAAAAAAAAAAAACAAAAGCCCTATAGAGGTGCTGATATGTCGAACATCTCTCAGTGCAAGTTTTATTGACTAAGTGACTCCCTTTTGCACAGTCACATAACTGGTACATTCCAATTCTTAGCTATGCAAAATTACATGCCAGGCTTACTTTTCAGAAATTTGAAATTTAAAACGCTAAGAACGTACTGCATTTTTCTCAGGTGTAAATTTTGACTTTAAACCTGTTTCCAAACTAATCCCATTGTATGATTACTTGTGGACGCCCCTTGGGAATGCGAAATGTATCAAAATCAATAACTAATCTTTATTGAAAGTTTACTGGAGTCAGGAGCTGTTGTAAGAGCTTTATCTTTGTTTACTCCACAAAGTAATCCAGTAGGTTAGGTATTCTTGTTGTCCCTGTTTCCAGAAGATTATCATTCTTCCTAACAACTCCAAGTTTACACAGTGGGTGATGTTCTACATCAGGCAGCCAAGGAATTGAGGGTAAAAAGACACTTTTGAATTCCAGAAGCTTGCTTTTTATTTGAAATATTAAATGCTGAAAACTCAGATTATAGCATCTATATCATAAACCAAAATGTAAAGGGAATGCACGATGAAATGTTTCCACACGGAGAGGATATAACATTATCTGGCCTGTGGGAAGGAGACTGCAAAAATCTGATGGGAGAAAAAAGAGCTCGAGGCTAGTATAGAATAGCTTTCTCTACTGCTGTGAGTGAGTGAGCATCTGAAAGTTTCATGCGCAAGTCTAAGATGTGACCAGGCGCACCATCTAATTGGAAGAGGCTTCAAGATTAGAAAAAAGGAATCTAACTAGTGTACACAGCACTAATCAGATCATACAGTATGAACAGCCAGACAGCGGAACTGGGTGTGGTAAGAGCAGACGGGAAAACCCAAGGCCTGAGCATCAAACAGAACCAGGACTCAACCGCTGATCCCAGAAAAAGACCCTCTTCTCTTCCCTTCTGGAGATAACCAAGAGGAGTCAGAAATTAAGAGGGAAGAAGAATCCTCATTTGATTAATTAGTCATAGGAGTAAATATTTAAATTGGAGGTGACTGAATGACTACCATGAAAAGGACATGTTTCTGTTTCTGAGTGGAAATGAAGTTCTGGAAATATTTGTGGCCTGAAACCATGTTTACTCATGTTTTTAAAAAAGCAAACAAAAAAAACAAACAAACAAACAAAAAAGAAACCAAATTTATGTCTTTCATTCTTATCGAAATTCTTACTGTTTTCTCTAATGTTTTCCCTGTTGCACAATTTTACTTGCAACAATGCATCTCCCGACTTCTGCTGTTATATTCCCTACATCCTCTCTCATCCACCATAAATTAGCATTTACCGGTGTAGGAAATGATCTACTTGCTACTTTCTCCAGCCCTTTGCTACGAGCTGTATAAGCATGAGCCCCACATTCTCCTTTATGGGGAATTACAGTTGTCAAAACATTATTCAGCATCCTCTTCCTTATGTTTTGAAAAGAAGCAAATAAAAATATTTTTAAAGTCTCCTGTTTAAAAATAATAATAATAATCAGAAAGTGCCAGAAACTATTTCTGGAACAGATGTGGATAAACAGTGATCTCTAAAACCTATTCCTTCAGATGGGGGATAAGGTCCAGGACCAAAATAAACTTAATAAAATAGTCTTTGTAAACACTAGGAATGCTTAGGACTCAGATAGGCATCTCAATACCTACAAACTGCAATTTATCATCTCTAGGTGGGCATAGGTTTGTTTGATATTAAATCACACAGCTACTGCCTGATTTGATTAAGAGAATTTAAACCAAATAGACAAAAAAAAAAGGAAAGAAAAGAAACCCAATACTATTGAGGATATCACGTATGTCATAGAAAAAAACAACCACATTAGAGAAACTACCTAGTAATCTAAAGGAAAAATCCCTGGGAAGAAGTATGCAAATAGCACCTGCCCCAGGGCTTCAGAGTTCTAGCTATTAATGCTGGTCTGAAGTCACACTGTTCGACAGTAGACCCCAACAGCCTACTGTAGGATAATTAGGGCAAAGCTGTCCCAAGGCAATAGAAAATGATGGGAAGGGCATAAAAAGAATCAGATCTGGTCCCAGGCATGAGGTCCTTTGGAAAGTGGGAGGAGAATTTTTTAAAAGACTACATGTGAGCTCAGGGAGAGAAGAAGGATTCAAGAATCAAGTGAGAAGTCTAAGGGAGGAACCTAAAAGCAAATCGGACAGGATTCCAGAACCAGATGCGTGGCTAGAAGGAACAGGTAATGCCTAGACCTAGTCTCCATTCACCATTAATTCCAGAATCTTGCAAAAATAATTTCCAAAGGTGAAATGAGATCATCTCATACCGTGTTTCCCCGAAAATAACCTAGCCAGACCACCATCTCTAATGCATCTTTTAGAGCAAAAATTAATATAAGATCCAGTATTATATTGTATTGTATTGTATTGTAATATAGTATACCCAGTGTTATATTACATTACGTTATGTTATGTTATGTTATGTTATGTTATGTTATGTTATGTTATGTTATTATGATATTATATTATATGATGAAGACCCGGTCTTATATTAAAATAAGTCCGGGTCTTATATTAATTTTTTTCTCCAAAACACACATTAAAGCTGATGGTCCATTTAGGTCTTATTTTTGAGGAAACACCGTAGCTTGTTTTCCACTTGGAAATATAATGAAGTTTCTAGGAAGGTGATCCCATGGAAAAATAATAAGAAGAAAGTCCCATTTCAAAATATTACCCTGTCTTACCTGATGATCCTAAATCTAAATCAACTTGTAGAAAATACCTTATCTTCATAATTAGACACAAAAAGTTAAATTTTGAATACACGTGGATGAGATGATACTACTTTAGGCTTCTGAGTATCCTTAGCTTTTACTAAATGCTTTTACATATTTCATCTCATTTTTCTCCAAGGATCTACAGATTAACTAGGACAGGTATTAATAGCTCTAGTTTATAGATGAGAATGCTAAGATTTCAGACAGTTTCAGTAATTATCCCAAGGTTACACAGCTAGTAATTGATGGAACTGAGACCAAACACCTTTCCCCACGTTCTTTAAGTGTAGCACATTTCATGCTACAACTCACTGACTTTCTACAGGACACACAACAAGAAGTAGACAGTTTCTGTTATGGAGGGAAGGAGATATCTAGGCCCAGACTTTGATTCCTAATTGTACTCCAGAAGAAAGAGAGAGAGAGAGAACTCCCGAAGATAAACTCAAGGAACTCAGTGAATGGCACCAACATCTCCATTGACCCAACTCTTTGGGTCTAAATATCTCCTTGGAAATGTGGATTACTCCCCACTGAAAATACAGATTACCACCCACAGAGGATAACTCTAAGGAGATTTCCAGAAATGAAGACAAAGCTCTGATATACATGCGTTCTATCACTTCGGGATAGAGTGAGTCTACTGTGAGAAAGTACGAGATCTTGGGAATCTAAGCTGACTTCAGATAAAATAGCCTTAGTTTCAGTTTGGTCAAACCCAGGAGTTTATTTTGGAGCTATCCAAGGTGCTCACTGAAGACTTTAACTGTCAGTTTCTCCAGCCTACCCAGCGACTTTCCTCATTCTATCTGTCATAGTGAAGCAAACAGCTTTTTAATTTTTGGGTAGAATCACAGTATTTTATTTGACTTGATTAAATTATTAAAGTTCCATCTTTGATAAAGAATGTAGCAATTCTGCTTTCAAAAATGTTCAGTGGAAACATTAATAGAAGCCCACAAGAGACATTTAAACAAATATTGGTCAGCAATGGACTAGTTTATACAAACTGAAATATTTAAAATATTTAAAAGCATCGAGTCATATTTCACCCATAATGTTCCATATTTCTGTGATTTTAAGGCCTGGAATTACCAAGAGTAATTAAGCCAAGAATGTTCTCAAATTTTTTCTTTTGATTTTTTTTTTTTACCACAACTATAATAAGTGAAGTAGTACACACACACACACACACACACACACACACACACACCCCTAGAACAAAAATGTAACCTTGTGATGTTTTCTGTTCTATTTTACTCTATTGGAAAACATGACTTCATGTCCCACTAATAGGTTTTGATCCACAGTGTGGAAGAAAACAAACTAAAAAGAACTTTAATGAACAAGTTCATAGTACGAGATACCTGCTTTTCCCATATCTTATTCGCCATACCTGTCTCTATTGTCCTGCCCTGGACACGTGCTCAGTTCTGCCTCTCTCATCACATCTTATAAATATTATATCACTACCAAGTCCCTTTTGAAACATGCTCATTCTGATTTGGTCTCTACTATAAATCCTCCACTAACCCAAGATCATTCTCTCTCCTCCAAAGACAGATAATGAGGTTTGAGAAAGCACAGGGTAAGGAAAAGGAGTGGGGCCTGAATTGGGTGGGGTTGAGGGGGTTCCTCTGAAAAAGAAAACCTGAAAAACGAAAACCAAATGCACCAAACACAGCTAACCATTTGCATCTGTTTTTCTCTTCTCCGTGTTCTCCTCTCTCATCTCCTTTAGCAACATTAAGAGCAAAGCTTTATTACAAGCTACTCTGTTGCTTATGTCTACCTTTCATCTTCTGGGAATTTTACAAATGTTCCCACTTAATTTAAGCTCCGCAGTAACTATGAGATCTGTATCATTGCATTCAGGGTTGTAGATGTAGAAAGTCGGCTTCCAGGAGTTTAAATAACTTTCCAGTGAAGAAACAGACAAAATGTTATGGAAGCTGTTAACTTAAGATATTAATGGACAGACAGACACTGTTTAGAAGTCCATTACACGATGCACACTTCAAAAGCATAAGCAGTTTAGAAAATTATAAACCAGCATGTATTAAGCAAGTAAACAATAACGAAGCATCCATCATGACTTGAAAAAGCTACTAGATTCTTAATCCTTGTGCCATTGCACAATTTAATCACTGAGTGACATTATTTTAAAACTCTAGGTACAAGATAAACAATCTTAAATAATCTCCAAATGAGAAACTAAAGCACGTGTCTATGTCAACTACAGCACACAAAACTTGAAGTAGCTACATTTATTCTGAGCATGGTCGTGATCAGCTTATACTTCACTTGAATCGCTCTTAATAAGAGGAAATGATGAAGGGGAAAAAACACCCAGTTTTACTCCTCTCTCTTGTTCTTACTGTGAGCTTTCAGAAATGCTGATGGATATTTAAATGAAAATGTGGGCAGAAAAACCATTAAGAACTAGAAATGAATCCAATGTGATTTAAGGGCTAGTCAGGCATTTAAGGAATATTAAGGCAAGAGCAGAGGGATTTATACTTCTCTGGATTTGTAGATGAGATAATTATTTTTAAAGCAATCAAATAATAGAATATAAAGGTAAACAATAATTATGGGAGTTGCAAGATAATACATTCAGCCCTTTTTCACGGGGAGGGATTCTCTAGATACACTGAAACTTGAGGAGACCTAAAGAGTCACTGAAGTGAAAAATGAAGGGTTAGAAGAAAAGGACAATGAGGGAAGGGTCATAGTTAGAGCTACTTTGGCAAATGACAAGAAAGTAATGGCGACCGAGAAAGTCTCCAAATCAATCCAGGTGAATTGTAAGGATAGGCCGGCAATTTTTCATTCTCACTTTTTAAAATGCTTCGGTTGTCTTAAAGTAATTCACATTGGACATACATAAAGAACACTAAAGTAATGCAGTAGTTTGACCACATGAAGAAAACAGATTCTTTATCCTTAAAATTCTCAATTAGAATATAAATGTACATTGAATTGAAGGGAAATAAATGATATAACCTGTTCCATGGTGAAGTTTTACTGTGGTGAAGGAGGACAAAATAGTGCAAGTTTCTTTACTTTCTAGCATTTGAGATTTCTAACATTATGTTTTTGTATAACTGAAAGTTCCCACAGTATTATGATTTCAACTTCTAATTTATGTGGTTTGTGTTTACTCAATAGTGATCTAATATGGGTGAAAATTCTTAGGGAAATAGATTCTCATCTATAAGAAGAATTTAAGAAACATACTGTTTTAGAACCCTGAATGCTAGCCCTGATACTGTTCTCGTAGAAAACTTATATTACCTCTATTTTTGTGTGTATGTCTCTCTCTCTCACACACACACACACACACACAATCAAACCACAACAGTACATGGGGGCTAAAGAAAGAGAATATATTGAGACTGTGGTTAAGCCTCACAACTGAAATAATGATAATTGGGAAAATTATGTAAGTGATTCATTTCTCAAACTCGAACATTATTTCCATTTAAAAAAAAGGCAATTGGTTTTACATTCCATGTCTTCTAATAAATTTTCTATTTCGAGTGTTTTCTATCTCTGCTTCATAGGAACATCTGTGTTCCATCCACTGAACCGAGACAATCTGCCAATAGTGACAGCACCCTCCAATCTTTGTTAAAAAAAAAAAAAGATAATGAATGCAATGTTTTAACTTTCAGATTTTTTCCTCATAAGTTTTTCATCAACCTTTGGTAATGTATATACACTAGACTCTAGCTAAGTCATTCTGGCTTAACGCAAGTTATACATTTATTTTAAGTTAATTGTGTCAATATTTCACTTTCCTCTCCTATAGCACCTAGGTCTAGGTGATATGCTTCGTGTGCAGAGCCAGGCATTCAGTTCTTTTCCTAGCATTTTGCATTTCAGGGCGAAATGATTTAGTGAAATTTTTCAAATACTAAAAGGAAAATATTTCACAGTATTTCTGCAATTCTTGATGAAAAAAGTATATAGATCTAAGCAAAATTAGATTTATTTTAAATAATGCTTCCATTTTACCTCCAAAATACTCAAAATCTCAGGTTGCAATTCCCTTTTAAAGTTTCAGAGTCACCATACAAAATAAAATATGACAGAAAGAAGTGAAACAATGAACAGAGATTTACCCAAATAAGTCCTTATGTTAATCCAGTTCTCTGAGAGCTGACTATTAAGACAGAAAACTAGATGCTGACTAATATAGCCAGGGAAATCAGGACACCTAGAAGTTCATGATAAACATTTATGTCTACATATTAGTAATTCTCAAGTAGTGATTATTTCTTTACCTATTTTCTACCTCAACTTTTCTTTTTATTTTCCTTGCAGTTTTTATTGATGTAATCAAGCCATTTGACTTCTTTTTTTTCAAGGTCTAATTTATTTATTTATTTTTTTAATTAAAGTTTATTGGGGTGACAGTGGTTAGTAAAGTTACATAGGTTTCAGGTGTACAATTCTGTAATACATCATCTATATATCACATGTGTGCTCACCACCCAGAGTCAGTTCTCCTTCCATCACCATATATTTGATCCCCCTTACCCTGTTCTGCTCCCTTATCCCCTTACCTTCTGGTAATAAAGAACCAAAACTCATAGACACAGACAACAGTTTAGTGGTAACCTCAATGTTTCAACATAAGAGTTTAATACCTGTGGTTCTTTAAACAATAATTTCCAATCTTTCATATAAAGACAAAAAGATAAAAATTATAATATTTAGGGTAAGTGACAAGGCAACTTGTGGAAAGAAGTTGTCATCCAGGGCTCCAGGTGCCCCAATCCACATACAGAGGAGACTGAGTGGATCAGTATTATCGCATACCTGCAAATAAGTCCTAGCACAGACTTGAGAAGACCCACCACCACTACCACAACCTTGGACTATCTTAGTAAAGAAAGTCATTCTCTTATTGATAATAATGATTGCTGGAAATAATTGTGTTTATTACCTATCAAGTACCTTATGTGCACGATCTCAACCCACCCTTTAACCAAACTTATGATATTAGTGATATTGTTAAACCAATTTTTGACTAGAACTGGAATTCAACCACAGATTTCTAATAGTGTAGCTTCTAAAACACTATGCTTTACTATATCTTTTGAGATAGAAATCTAAATGATTTTTTAAAAATAATATACTCATAAATAGATCAAGTCAGTAAACAATCTGATAAACCAATATTTAAACCTTGGGAAATATATCAGACTAGTGAAACTCCATGGGTTAAAAAAAAAAAAAACAGTCTGAAAATCTATGAGTATTTTCTCAGAGGGAGAAAATGTAATAAGTGTTTCTCATCTCAAATTCTCTGATACTAGAATTGTTATTTAAATGCCTTTTGGGGAACAGGCTTTTACATGGCAGACATTTTTATTGGTACAGTTATCTGTGTAGTCTTCTAGAAATGTCAGTCTAAAAAGAAGAGAATATATGTACCCCAGCCTCTCAGCAAAAGCAAAAAAAAAAAAAAAAAAAAACCATTAAATATATGTATAAAGCTTGGCTTGCATATGAATTTAATAAGAAACTCTATGTCATCAGTATTTCTAAATGAATTACCAAATATGTAAGAGATTTTAGATAATTTTCAGTTCACAGCACAATTCTTTGAAATTAACCCACAAATTGGTTTTACCTCATATTTATATTTTATCAAACCCATCTTTCTGACGTAGGCATTTCTTTTCTTGGGATTCTTTCAAAGATAGCTATCACATACAGAGTACACTCTAGCCTTTGGTGGTTTTAATCTTGTTTAACATCTTCGTGTTTAGTACATTTCTTTTCTTTCATCTGATCATGGACATGCTAAGATGTCAGAACCAAAATCTTCTGACATATCAGTCATAGGTTCTAGCCAATGTGTCAAATCCTTTAAGGTTTAAAATTCAGTTTAAACAACAAAATTTAAAAATTCATCATAAAGATAAAATAGCATATCAAATCTCAATGAGTGAAAGTCATAGTTGAATCTACAGCAAAATTACTTTTTTTATGATGGTCAGAATTGAATGTATGATCTACTGAAAGGGGGGGAAGAGACGGGGATTTCATTATAGATTATCTGTCAATTCATAGTACAACCCATACTTCAAGTACAAATTTCTTGGTTATTGAGTTTTCTCAAGAAGAATTTTGGACTAACATGTCTATAAGCGATAACATTTACTTAGAACACAGTTTTCTGGAGAATAGTCTCATTCATATGCTTGTGAGTGTGTGGCATTTGCTCTCTTGACAATGTGTTTCCCTTCAGGAACTAACAAAGTTTTCCCCTATTGATGTGAGGTTAAAATTTCACTTAACTTTAAAACAACAACAATAAAGGCAGCAATTGCATTTACAGTTCACTAAAACTTCAGAGGTGCTTGAAGACAGTAACTGTGTAATTCATGAGAGATTCACCTCTTTGAAGAAACTCATAACAGAACTCCAGACCTTCTTAGCAGACAGCTCATTAGGACAGACTGTCTATGCAAATTGCACACGGACTATGGGCCCTCAGGGGAGGGTTTTTCTGTTTTCTGTCTCTGGTACTAACCTAGTAACTTACCATATAACTGCCCTCTTGCCAGTAATGTTAATGATGGTGATTATTAGTAATAACTCTGAGTAATGAGGTTTTCTTCCTTGTACTCAAAATAATTGCTAAATGTAAATCCACAGCAATTTTTCCGGTACACTAAAGATTAGTAACATTAGAAACTTGGCAAATCTTACTTATAGAGGCATTTTACCTAATGATCTAATCCATCAGTTCCCAGGCTTAACAGTCTTGAGCCTCACTTAGTACGAAAGGAGCTCCCTCTTTTCACAGCAGCACTAAGAAACACCTTAGTCACTGAGCTACATCTTTTAGGAGCTTCAAAAAAAAGTTCCTTGAAAACGTGAACACTAGTTTAAGCAAGGAAAACCTATGAGCGCAGGAATATATAGAATTTACTGAAGATTAGTCACATAGACTGAGCAGTTCCTTAATTGATTATTACTTAAACATTACTTAGTTTAAGAAAGAAGTTTTCTTATACAGGGTGCCAAAAAATGTGTACAAGTGGATAATTTTGTCAACGTTGCTCAAGCAGTAGTTAGCTGTAATCAGAAGTGTCTGGACACTGATGGTAACCACTTTGAGCACCTCTTAACTGCAGAAGTCAAACGTGACTTGTATTCATCTTTTGTTGTTGGTATATATTGAGTATTACAATTTTAATATTTTTTCCTTTCTTAAAATATACATACATTTTTTGGCACCCTCTGTATTTTGATTTCTAAAACAACTCAAGATTAATTTTTAACCACATGCAATTTGCAGTTAATTTATCAATCATGTAAGCTAACATATGAAAGTTTCAACATGAAATTAGAAATATTAGCTAGGCTGTTACATTTCTCAGTCTCTTCAATTCTAACATGTCCCAGAATCTCCAATTAAGAAGAAAGAACACACGGAAGGAGAAAGTTACTCACTCATTGCTATTGGCCTTGCTACCTAATTTTTCTCACTTGACAGTCGATTCACCCTGAGAAAGATGTAGGATCACAGGTTTCAATGAAGAGGAAAAGGAAGAGAAAGGTTATGCACTTTGGCTCACTTGCCTACCTTCTACAGAATGCTATTTATAAATAAGAACTAGGCTGCTCAGATAGAAGAAATCAAGTTAAGATACTACAAGATTTTTTTCTTTGTACAAAGGGAAATGTCCACCACTGTCATTCTCTCTATGGCCTTAGATCAATCAAATCTTTACAAAATATGGGGAGGTAATTGGCCAAGATGTGGGGGTAGCCTTGTTGTCCATCAATGGATGAATGGAGAAAGAGAAGGTGGTACACATATAAAGTGGAATATTGCTCAGCCATGGAAGGGTTTTCACCATTTGTGCAGCAGGGATGGACTTGGAGGTATTATGTTGAGTGGAGTATGTCAGACAAAGATAGATGCAATGTGATTTTGCTCATATGTGGAATCTAAAGAACAAAACAAAACAAACAAAGAAACAAAGCAGAAACAAACTGATAGATACAGAGAACATTGTGATGGTTGCCAGATGCGAGCGGTGGGGGTCAGGGGGTTGGGTGTAAAGGGGGAAGGGATTAAGAAGTACAAATTGGTTGTTACACAGTAGTCACAAGGATATAGGGTACAGCATAAGGAATATAGTCAACAATATTGTAATAAATATGTATGGTGTCATATGGGTACTAGATTTATCAGGGTGATAGATGGCAGGTTGTTGGGGGGCAGGGTGAAAAAGGTGAATGGATTAAGAAGTACAAATTGGTAGTTAAAAAATAGTCGTGGGGATATAAAGTATAGGGAATATAGTTAATGATATGGTAATATCTATGTATAGTGCCAGATGGGTACTAAACTAGTCAGGAGGATCATTTCTTAAATTACATAAATGTCTAATCACTATATTGTACACCTGAAATTAATATAAAATAATATTGAATATCAACTGTAATTGAAAAATTAAAAGGGGGGAGAATGTGAAGGGGAATAAGAGTTTCAAACTTCCAGGTATAAAACAAATAAGCCTTGGGGATGTAATGTACAGCATAGGGAATATAGTCAATCATATTGTGATAGCATGGTATGGTGTCTGATGTTTGTTGGACTTATCATGGTGATCAATTCTTTAGGTATATAAATGTGGAATAACTGTGGTGTACACCTGAAACTAATGTAATATTGTATGTTAGCTACATTTTAATAAAAATCTTAAAAATATATAGGTAGGTAGCATGGGTAATATTCCATGAGCATTCCTACCTCATTTAATTATCCTCAAAACAACTGAGAGCATAAGCAGAAATCAATTTCCATCAGTAATTGCACACCTTTTGCATATGGATATTCTACATAATCTTAGGTTTATTTCTAGGTATTCATGTTTGTTTGCCTATCCCTATTCCAACATCATCTCATTTTATTTGTTACAGAATTACGGCAAGTCTTGATATTCAGGAGGAGAAGACATCTTTAATTTTTATTCTTTTTAAGTTTTCCCTAGCCATTTACTATATGAATATTAGACACCTCATTAAATATCATGAAATATCCTGTCAATATTGTTATTGAAACTACAGTTGCATTCAATTGGAATACTTATCCTTGTGATTTTCAGTTTTCTCATTCTGGACGTGATATAGAATTATTTATTTCCAAAATATATTTAATTTAAAAAAAACAGTTTGATTTACCTGATGTACTCAAACATTTCTTCGTTTTCTACTTCATTAATTCTAATCTTTTATTTCCTGTAGTCTACTTTCTTTATATTTATCTGGTGGATTTTTCTAGTTGGACGAATTTATTTTCAATTTTTGAAATATATTTAATGTTATATAATTACCTCTAAGGATAACTTTAACTGTATCCAGTGAGTTTTGTTATACAGTACTTTCTTGGTAATTTAGTGAAAACTGTTTTTTCAGTTCCATTGAAATTTCCTTTAAAGTCATGAGTTGTGTAGTAACATGTGGTTTAGCTCCCAAATATATAGGGTTTTCTTCTCTTTTAAGTGTTCATTTCAAATTTATTTCCATTATAATCAGGTCACTAGATTCAGTTTCTTGTTGTAGAGTATATGTAGGCACCACTCTGTCTTTCTTAGACCAGAAACCTCACATAACCTGCACATACTAGCAGCAGTATTTTTCAGGCTCCTTTAAGTAAGAAGCAGTACCTCAGCACCGAGCTTTAAACCAAGAAACGAGCTCCTGTCCCCTTTCTCCTAAGAGACTTCTTCATTTTCATCGTCCCGGGAGAGTGGCAAATAAAAGTAATGCATGGGGAAAGGGGATGATAGAAGAGGGTAAAGGGGATCAAATATATGGTGATAGAAGGAGATCTGACTCTGGGTGGTGAGCACACAATGTGATATAGAGATGATGTAATATAGAATTGTACACTTGAAACCTATGTAACTTTATTAACCATTATCACCCCCAATAAACTTCAATATTCAAAAAAGTTAAAACTATTTAAAAAAAAAGTAGTGCAGTATACCAGACCAAAGAAACCAATTGGGGAAGCCCTTGGCTTCAGCCCCACTGATTATCTTGTATTTCAGTTCCATTTATATTCTGGGGACATACCGAATAATACAGTCACTGTTATGTCGACATTTATTATTTCCTTTTTAAAAATATTTTACTACAATCACTAGATATTTAGAGTGTAACAAGGTACATCAAATCACAAATTTACCCAGGGTATTGGCTGGGTATCCAAGATAATATGAGTAATAGATACATCAACCATCTGAATTAGATGTTGTTATTCCATTGGATAGATGGAGAAGCAACCCTGCAGAAGTTAAGAAAACTGCCAATCAGACGTAGTTACTTAATTCATCAGTCACTCAAGCAATTCTTTTTACATCAATGTTTGAAAGAAAATTTTAAAATTTGACAGTTTTAAAAATTCTTTTAAAAAAAAATTACTTTTCAAAATGCTGAAACTATGGCTTGACACAGCCAGTGAAATGCCAAATCACAAGCCTGTTTCTATCCTCCTAAACCTTTTCCTAAGCTTGAGTAATCATATACAAACAAACATATATACCACTTAATTTTTTTAATGGTTTATGATTTACATAGTGTATTAAACTGATTTTTCTCAATACATTATGAATATCCTTTGGGGCACATTGATCTAACTCACTTCTTTTTTAATAGCTGCATAACATTCCATATACTGGATATATAAAATTTTATTATCTATTAATTGATAGGTGGGATTTTTATAAGGTTTTAGGAAATTATATTTAGTATTATTAAATTCTTCCAAGAAAATCTATGTAACCAACTCATTGCCTGTAACTTGATTCTCAATTGTTCTCTTTTCAGATTTCATGACATTTTTATTATTCATCATAGTGCATATCTCACTTCATGTGTCTGCTCTTGAATTAATCTCATTCCTACATGAGCGATGAAGTGACTGGGGAAAAATATTAAAGCAACATGCCTCAAAACAATTTATGAATTTTTCTCAAAATCTTTCTACCTAGAATTGAAGATGCTTTCTGAATTCTAATTCTGAAAGAATTGTTTTTCAGTTGTATTATGAACTGTATTTCAACACAGGGGAGTTTTCTAGGGATTATTCTTTTTCATGCCTTGTCACATTTGACCATCTTAACATTATTGGGCAGAACCTAGAAGGGCTCTTTTGGTCATGTAGTCTAACTTCCCTACTTCATTTCACAAAACATAGCAATACATGCTCTGGAGGCAGGAATAGCAGTAGATTTCAACTATTGATCTAAAGAAAGGGGAAATTATCTCACTTGAACACACAATAACAAAACATCCTTCTGAAGGTTAAATATGGTTAAACACTGATTAACTGAATAATAATGTCTTAGATATGAATTCCATGAGTCTTTGCTCTTCATGAGTTAATAGTACCTTTTTCTTGAGTCCCTTTGTAAGATGCACCTAAATTATTGCTTCTTGTAGTATACACAGAAAATGATTACAAATTTTTAAAATAATTTTTATACAGCAACAGCAATGTTTCATGAATGGTCACCTCAATTATTAGCTCACAAACACAATGTAATCCAGGACACAGAAGGATGTTAAAATGAGAAAATAAATACTAGCTCTCTAACTTTATATGTGCAAGCAATAAGATACATCATTAATACTGAATTAGAAAAGCAATAATAAAAAATTTTAGAGAGGGTATCAATATTCTTTAATTTAGTGGAGCTATAATTATATATTGAGAACATTGGCTCTTTTGAAACAATTTGAAAACTGTGCTGAGCTCTCTGTCACTTGGACCAATGGATCTATTCATCCCCAGACCTGATTTCCTGTTCAGTTTAGCATACCATTAGTTGAAGGTAATTGTTGAGAGGATTCTCTGTTACAAAAGCTACAGAACTCTCAATCATTTAAGTGCGGGATAGGTGCCCTGAATACAGGATCCTATTTCCCTGGTGTCCTTCATTATGTTTGTCTCTTCACACAATTGTGTGATTGTATACCACTAAATAGTTATTTGGTGGTAATGGTGCATTTCAAATTGGTGACTCAAATAACAAGAATGGAGGAAAGAAGGGGAGAGAGTATGATCTCTGCTGAGCTATCCACCTGCGAGTTTCAACCAAGTCAATCTGGGAACAGAATCCCAGTGTAATAATTTGAAGACATTTTGTAATGACTGAGTAAGACACTTCTGTGAAGAAAATATTTGAAAAATATTTTGATATTATGAAACTTCAACTCCATTAATCTAGACGGGCAGTTGTTGTGTTCCTACATAAGCAACCTCCTTCTCATTCCTTCTCTACACATTCAGTTCTTTGAATTGTAGAAGCAAGCAAGAGCCTCATCAACCTTTTCTTCAAAGAAGGAATGTGATCTTCTGGATTGGCATCTCTTTAAATTGTGTCTTCCACTTTAAAGAGAAAGGAAAGGACATTTTCCCACAACAATGTTCAATAGATGGAGAAGTATTTCCACTTTCAGTGTATTGGTTTTTAACACATGTGGATGTGTGGCAGTAGGAAACGTATGTTTCTTATGTTTACTCCTCTTTTTAATTACCTTGCATTTAATTATGTAAATTGTTCTATAATTAGCAGATATTATGCAATTTCCTAAATAGGGTGAATTAACTATTGCCTTAAACAAATGGGCCTTGAGTATTGAAATGTTTTTCATATCCTTTGGTGAAATTTTGTCTGAACTATATATGAATTTATACCTACGAGGAAAGCAACTAAAATGAAAAGCACTAAATATGTAGTTTATCGTCTATAGAATTGTCTAGCAACTAAATGATTGAGGACGGAATATGTTTCTTTAAGCCCTCCAATATTTTGAAAATATCGATGTGAGATCCAGGAAACAAGAGAACACTAAAAATTTTTCAGACTAAGTCTATGAGTGACATGAATAAACATCTGTGTGTAAGAACTGAAGGGTGACTACAAAAAAAGCATTTCATTTGCACAAGAAGTAAGACATGGGTGTGATTTCATCAAATAGAGTAGATTGATTCATTATCTTTAACCAGCATCATGATAAATTTGTCTGTCAATCAAATCTTAAACCTTCTAAACCTGGGTTTATGTTCTAGTCAGTTCAACTTAATAGCACTTACCTGTCTGACAGATGAATAATGTTGGCTTCACCAGCTTAAATGTTAGGAACCATTTGGTAAAGTATCAAATACATGGCACTCCAATTATCCATCTGATTTAACCTATTCCTATTTAAGTCAAAACTTGAAATGCCTTTCTGTGTGTTAACAAGTTGTTCTGCAAGAAAAGAATTACCAAAATGCAAAGTTTTTATATCCTCTCCTCGGTCTGTCTGCAAAGATATGGCAGTGAGTCATGCATAGGGAATTTATTTATACTTGCACGTTACACAAAGTTTCCCGAAAGGTATTCATCTGCAAATGTTTTCCCCAGCTTTTCAAACAATCACCTTGGCTACAACAATGGTGCATCTGTGTCCTAAAGTTCAGTCACCTGAAGAAGTAATAATGTTATAAATTGCCCAGTGATAAATTTACTGACTAAAAATTAAAAAAACTTAATCAGAAATATTGTGTTTCAAGAACTCCTGGAAAAGAGAAAATTTATATGAAATCCAGACAGAAATCAGATTTTTCTATTTGAATGTAATATTTTTCCCCAGCAAATTCAATAATTTAAACTTAATAGTAAAAAAATTAAAAAGAAACTTAATAGTAAAGGGCGAGAAAAGATTATGCAAATTATGGCAGAGAGTCAACCTATCATCTCTAAAGCGAACTGTTACACACCGTAATTCTCCAGGGACATGCATTTATGAGTAACAGTTGCGTCAGCATAACTAAATGGTGAGTCGATTTTTAATTAAAATAATTGAAGAGAAAAGGGCAAAGGATGTAGTACTCTTAAGATGTACTTCGTATAAATTTTAAACAATATAACAAAACTGTAAAATTCTTTGCATATAAAAGTAGGCAGACTAATAACATACCCCAAAATTATAAATAGGATGTTGGGAGTAATAAGCCTTCATATCTGCTGTTATAAAGTGTCCAGGTCACCTTGGGAAAACAACTTTAGAGTCTGCTTCTCTAGTCTACAAAATTAAGGGGCTAGGTTAGATGATCTCTAATACCCTTAAATCATTAAAATTATCATTCTGTGTATTACCAGAGTCAGACAATAAACAATAGTGAATTCTATGAAGAGTAAAACTACCTTTTAAAAAATTACAGAATAAAAAAATTATTATTCATTAACCATTTTGTTCATCCACCCTTTACAAAGAATGCAGTTACTTGCTAATATTCTTTCCATTAAAAAAACCTGCAAATAATCCAATTTATTTTACACTTGGCCTTAATTTTATTTATAATCTATGGTCTTGAAAATGAGAGAGAGAGAGAGAAATGGGGAGACACATATAGAGACTGAAATGGAGATTCAGGGAGAGGGAGGGAGGGAAGAAGAGAGAGAGAGAGAGATGCGAGAGGAGAAGAAATCCGAGACACTGACTCTCTTTCAGTATCACTATTTTATGTAATTTCTGGATGAATTTATAATATGGAGAATAAGAAATACATGAAAAACTGATCATCTCTTTAGCAAAGGCCATTTTTTATGACCCATCTTCCAGAATTTTTTTTACTATAACTACTACCTACAACCATAGGGTTACAAAGAACAAAAATGACTTCAATGCAGGTTTTCAAATTGCTTTAAGGGGATAGCAATATTTCATCATTTGAAAGCAATTGTTTTTCTGATGACAGAAATATGATTTTGCTGTGAACACACTACATGCTATTTGTGTTACTGAAAAATATGCAGAGTCCCCATTACTCTGCATTTCCCGTCAGGTCCTACTGTAAGAACTTCCAAGGTGGACTAGGGGCTTTGACCAACAGGTAAACTCACCCAGGAGTCAATTTTAAAAGGAATGTTTAGAGAAAGGTAATTACGTTAAATAAATCAAATTTCCATCATGAGAATATGATGCATCTCTGTTGTAATTCAAGGGGAGTCCAAATGTGGAGCAGGTATGAAATGCAAGGTTAGAGAATCTATTATTCAGTTCTCTGATTTGATAGTTTCTGCATGTGTCTCATCATTCCTGTACCTACAATTGATGGAGAAGACCTGAGTTTGCACATAACATTATTCCTGTGTTCGACCAACCCACCATGACAAGATCATTGATGGAATTCACTTAAAGTGACAAAAGCTCTTTTCCATTCTTAAGGAAATATCACTAAATGAAGGTTTTCTTTTTTTTTTTTTCCAGCAATGCAATTTACATTTACAAAAGAGCATGCTATATTTAGGCCACTGACTGAAAGGCTGTCACTAGTAATTATTTCACTCGTTTTCAATGGGCCATTTAGAATCAATGCAAAGAAATCCTGGGAAAGTTATGGAAAAATAAAAATCGCATTTCTGGCATTTTTGAAATCTTACAGCTCAAGAAGACATTTATATTTAAGAATACGATATACAATACCCTAAACAATAAATCAGTATTTTTCTCCCAAACTCCCACAGACAATAAATTAAAATTTTGAATATGTTTATCCAAAACAAATGGTAGCAACCAGTACCTTTCAGAGATGTTTACAATTGACCTTCCTTTTGGACTTGTTAGTGATTAATCTGAGATTCAGCAGTAGGTAAACACTGTGCTATTAGCAGGCTGGGTGTGCCTTTAGACATACACCAGCCTGTGCACAGCTCCCAAATTCAACATCTTTAAATGTTAACGGGGAACCTCATTAGCTGAAGAAATAACTAACTCAAAAGCATCTGTGGTGAGCGTCAGAGTCTATAAAATAGGATCTTCTAAGGAGATGCGTGAACACTGTTGATAAACAAGAGAAACATTCCCAGAAATTCAGCAACACAACACTGTTGTAATTACAAGTTGACAGTCAACAATTTGCTAAATAATATCCATAACCAACAAGATAGAAATTAAAAATACTTTGATTATTTCATTGTTTTACTGGTAGAACACTATAATTATAATGAACATATGATGAGTTAAGCGAGGCCTCTGCAATTTGAGTTACACTGGTTGGAATACCCTTTCCCTCAACCCCCACACAAAATAATCATCATCATAATCATCTTCATAGCAATACATACACACATCACATTTCTGTAGCATTTCCCAGTTTATTTTCTTGAATCATAATGGTGCTGGGAGAAGAATAAGCAAGGAAGCAAGTTGTAATGGAAAGAACAGGTTAGAGTTGAAATTGATAAGACCTGGGTTTGAATCCATGTATTGTCTTTGTAAGTTTGGGGAAATTACTTAATCTTTGTAGATCTCTGTATTTTAATATTTAAACTGTAACTGAATAATGTTCACCTGGTAGAGCTGTTAGAGTCAGCAGTATTCAGGAAATAGAAATTATAATTGGTGTAATTTTATAAATAAAGAAGTTAAATTTAGAAAATTGAGGTGACTAAATGGTGGACCAGAACAAGCAGCATGAAGTCAAGAATCCAAGAATCCCACCCTTTACGTTTATTTCAGTTCTCATTCTAGCACTCACACCCAAAGTCAAATTCCCTCTGCTCTGAAACCTTGGAGAGTAATGGAGCTGCTCTTCCAGCACACAGCAACCTCTTTCCCCCAATTCCTGTTGGACTTCATTTGGGACCTATTTGTACACATACTATGAATGATATGTGAATTGATAAGTGGATAGGTAGATGGGCTGATGGATATATATAAACAGACAATGTGAAACAGATTTTCTTTACTTAAATATACATACAGTAAATCCCTCAAAGACAAGGAACCATACTTAGGTTTATAACACATCTGCTTGATATTTGTGTGATGCTTTCCTTTTGACAATTTTTTTACCCTATAAAGGGTAATCTCAAATTGGATTTGACATACATTTTTTTTTTAAAGATGAGAATGATATAGTCAAGAAGTGACATAAAATGTCTGTTCCGTTTTGTCAAGGAAATAAAAATTGCTGTGAATTTCACTATAAATTGTAATGACTCAGACTCCCCAATAGGCAAGGTTCCACCCACCCCCAGGACTGATGTGCTTTTCCATAATAATCCACACCAAACAGGATGAATAATTGCCTCTGAAAAGCAAAGCACTCACACTCATGATGAACCTTTTACTGTCATGTCCTTGGAATGATTTAAATTCGTGAAGTCCAGAGACTGTGATTCACCCTAAGCATGATGTTTAGGCTGAACATCTTAAAAAACTCTTTTCAAGATTTTCAGATTAGGTTACAGCAATGGCATCCACTCTTGTTTCCCACATGGTTTAATAACTGCACACAATTTATTTTTTTACGTAAATAGATATTGAAAAGAGTTGAATACGCATTTGGTCCATAAGCAAATTATTTAAAGGCACTTTTAGAGACGAATTGTACAATGTTTTCTCACAGTTGTGCCTATTTACCCATCTCTCTTACCATGTTTCCCCGAAAAGAAGACCTAACCGGAAAAGAAGCCCTAGCATGATTTTTCAAGATGACATCCCCTGAACATAAGCCCTAATGCGTCTTTTGGAGCAAAAATTAAGATAAAACCCAGTCTTATTTTCGGGGAAATACTGTAGGGCTTATTTTATATTATGAGCATCCTGAAAAAACATGCTAGGGCTTATTTTCCAGTTAGGTCTTATTTTCAGGGAAGCACGGTATTATCAAAGCCAAGTAGTCATACCTTGAGCCTAACAAACAATTCCTTTTATTTTGTGTTTGCCCTGATCTAAGTTCTGCTTGACTACCTAAAGCATCTAAATAGCCTTCTCCTCATAATAATTACTAAAAAAACATGAAGATAATTATTAAAATAACCTTAAGCTAGAGTATTTTGACAAGTCAGATGCTGTTCAGCATCCAATATTATTACCCCAATTTTTTAATTGAATTGTAATATATCTAAGTCCTACTCAGACAACTCTGCAATAATTTCTAAACTTAAAAGAACTTTCTTAAGAGAAACTGTACTCAGATTTGACATATGTACCCAGGTTCAACCTCATTTAGAAGGGAGTTTTTCCTGTTTGCTAGTTTTTTATGGGGTAGAGATCACATTGAGATTCTTCTTGTTTTTTGTTTGGCTATAAATTTTATTTGTCTGATATACTAATCAAATTTCCAATTTGAACAACAACAAAAAAATTCTACTGACCCATTCCTAACGAGTCTCTCTTCTATAGATTAATGGGATATATATTGTCACATTTACATGAAAGTTAGGAAACATGTTTAATTTATTCCTCCAATTCTAATAGAATGGAAGATGTCTTCTATCCATTCACATCAAAGTACACTCATTATGTGACATATGTAAGAGATACATCTGAAATTAGAGGCCCCTTTTACAGGGAACTTCTCAAATGATAGAGTAACAGCCCTACTTCCATCGTGCTTCTCTGCGCTAGTTCCAATTTAAACCAAAGCATTTAACCAACTTATCAGAATTCAGTCAGTGCGAGTGTCCTCAGTGTTAACACAATGGCTGTGAGTGAGTGAAAGGATGGATACATAAATTGGGGGTTGATAGACAAAATATAGAACAAGTTCTGGGATTTTTATTTTATATTGTTAAAGATTTTAACATTATTAGAGAATAGTCATAAATGTAGACATGTAAGGCAAATAAAAATCCAAGCAAAGCAAAATGTTTACAAGTTTTGATGATTTTAGACAGTCTGGAGTTTAATGCTTTTTTTGTTGTTGTTGCTTCTTATTTAATAAAATTTTAAAAACTACTTATAACACGCACAACATTTAGATGAAAGTGAACATTTCTTCAAATATCTAGACTTTAATTTGTAATATGACTAAAATAAAAGTGCCCTGAAAAGTGAAGGGATTTTGGTTTTCACAAAGAAAGTTTATTTGCTCTATTTTTTTTTATATTCTGTTCATCCATAAGATGCTACATATGTCTTTTTCACAAAGTAAAAGGGATTTTTTGCCTTGCATTGAACTTTTTCACAGCTCACTTATTCCAGTATTTAGCTCAGATTCAGGGGTCTCATTATTCCCACAATATGACTATCTCACGCTGATTTCTGTGTTTTTCCTCGTGTTGAATCTCTTACCTCAGAATGGCCTCTCCTGTTGACCAGCGATGCTATGTAATTGCCCTACTTCATCCCTTACACACAGAATTATTTATCATTCTTTTCTTTTACAGTTTTTGAGATTGTTTCATGTCTTTCTCTAATCTTTCCAACTATGTCTTAAAAATTTGGGGATAGGGACCCTGTCTTCTCTATCACTCAGCTGGTCTAATCCATGCTAAACCCAAACCATACGCCTATATACACTATACACAGAGTATTTATTGTCTGAGGGGGTAATTCCACAAGAAAAATAGCATGTTTATTACTTCATTTCAAAGGTGTCAAGCACAAAGTCCCGTTTTATTTAGAAATACTGTTACAGAAAATGATATAAATCCGTAATATTCCTGATTTTGTATATTGTGTCTTTTTATTACCTTTGGAAGAAGAGGGAAGAAACGTTGCACTTACTTTAAAAATGAAAAAGTGGGGACAATATTTGCTTAAAATTTTCCTGACCATTTGCTTGTGCTTAAGACTATTTCTACCCAACTTTTTAAAACAAGGCATTTTTATTTCTGTTGGTGACAAGTCTAAACATGGCAAGAAGAAGGAAAAAAGATTGTCACTAATTTTAATGAATCAATTAATATGTGTGTGATGGATGCAGGCTCACTACACAGGCATCTACTTGTCCCATCCAGAACCCTACCCGTCTGTTATGATCCATCATGAGTCAACAGTAAAAACAGCTAAAGGGATATTCTAGACCGTAAGTCAATTCTGACAACAATGGTTTCTCATCTTTTTTATTTACTTTGTATTAGTTGGTTCTAGTGTTGCTTCATGTCATTAGAGATGGGCTTGCTGATGGAGAAGTACACCAACATCCCTCAAATCTCAGACTCTAATGTGTGGCTTGGTCTGGTGAAAGCCAAGGCTAATGTTGGTGCCTTACCTCAGTAAACACTTAGTAGGTGAACTGATTTATTCACAAACCTTCATAATTGTTGCATATTTATTACACTCTTCCACAAATATGTGTGGGACATAAATTCCCAGTGGTGGTAATAGTGATCCAGTATGTAGCAATACGTACTGAGATTCTCATTCTTTTTTTTTTTTTGACTCCTTTTTTCTAATTAAAGTTTATTGTGGTGACAATGGTTAGTAAAGTTACATAGGTTTCAAGTGTACAATTCTGTAATACATCATCTATATGTTACATGTGTGTTCACTACCCAGAGTCAGTTCTCCTTCCATCACCATATATTTGACCCCCTTTAACCTCATCCGTCATCCGCCTCCCCCCTTACCCTCTGGTAACCACTAAACTATTGTCTGTGTCTAAGAGTTTGTGTTTCTTCATTTGTATATCTTGTTCCTTTGCACTGATATGTGGTACATAAAACTGAAAACAAGAAAGGAGCAAGACAAACTCATTCATTTTTTGAAGTGTTTCTAGTCACCAGGAAAAGATTTATGTGAAAGCACAAATAGGAGAACTACATTGGAAGCGTCTTTCAGGTCTCTCATGAAGTCCGACCACAAATGTCCTTTATGTCACAACTGAACCATCCTCTTCTCTCACTCTCCCCACATTGCCCCAACACCCCAACACAACCACCATTTCAAGACTCCTAAACATGACAAGCTTCCTTTTTATGGAACTTTTTTGCTCCCACAGCTACCAAATCTAGACATTTTTATAAAATTCCAAAGACCCAGTAGTTATGGTCTTTCCCTTGCACCCTACCAATTCCACGGCACCATAAAGCTCTCCATCTTGCCCTCGTTACTCACATCATAATTGTTCCAGCAATGTGAACACTGAAGATCTGGGTCGATGTGGTAAAGCAGGTTCTCTGCCAGTTGGATGAGAGAATATCGACCTGCCCCCACTGAGTTGAAAAGGCAGCATGTATTTCTCCGTAGCCCCAGGTCCACCGTGTCCTGCCAATATTCTCCCCACAAGCTCATTCTACCTCAGGGTACTTTTGGAGAGCAGCATGTCTGCAGTATAGGCTATTGCACCTATAATGAGGATATAATGTAATATAATGTAATGAGGAGTATCTCTAACTAGGATCCAGTGTTCCAAGAATTACATTATCGAGAAGACACTGGGTAAAAGAAGTCTCCCAGTAAAAGAATGCAACCTGAATGTAATAAGTAGGAAAGAGGACATATGACAATTAGGTTCACGAATTTGTTGCAATGATGTTGCTAACCTTTTTGGATATCAGAGGGATCATTCATTATGAATTTGTACCAACTGGACAAAGAGTTAACCAAGTTTACTATTTGGAAGGGCTGAAAAGGCTGTGTGAAAAAGTTAAAAGACCTGAACTTTTCACCAACAATTCATGGCTCTTGCATCACACAATGTACCAGTTCACGGCACTGATTGTAAGAGAGTTTTTAGCTAGTAAACAAATAACTGTATTGGAACACCCTCCCTACTCACCTGATCTGGTCCCCAATGATTTCTTTCTTTACCTGAAGATAAAGGAAATATTGAAAGGAAGACATTTCGATGATATTCAGGACATCGAGGGTAATGTGATCATAGATCTAAAGGCCATTCCAAGAAAAAAAAAGTTCCAAAATTGCTTTGAAGGATGGACTAGGTGCTGGCATAAGTGCATAGCTTCCCAAGGGTAGTACTCCGAAGGTGACCACAGTGATATTCAGCAATGAGGTATGTAGCACTTTTTCTAGGATGAGTTTGCGAACTTAATTGTCAGACCTCATACTTTACCATCATTTTTGTTGTTGTTCTATTTCTTTAAAAAATGCCATTGGGATTTTGATGGGGATTGAATTAAATCTGTATATTGCTTTGGGTAACATGGTCATTTTAACTATGTTGATTCTTCCAATCGATGAGCACGGAATGTCTTTCCATTTATTTGTGTCTTCTTCAATTTCTTTCAAAAATGTCTTATAGTTTTCAGCATATAGGTCTTTCACATCCTTGGTCAAGTTTATTCCTAGGTATTTTATTCTTTTTGCAGCAATTGCAAAAGGAATTGTTTTTTGTGTTTCTTTTTTTGAGATTTCATTGTTAGTATATAGGAATACAATGGACTTTTATACGTTGATTTTGTAGCCGGCAACTTTACTGTATTCGTTGATTGTTTCTAATAGCTTTTTGGTGGAGTCTTTAGGGTGTTCAATATATAGCTTCATGTCATCTGCAAAGAGTGACAATTTAAATTCTTCATTCCCAATTTGGATGCCTTTTATTTCTTTCTCTTGCCTGATTACTCAGGCAAGGACTTCCAACACTATGTTGAAAAGCAGAGGTGATAGGGGACAGCCCTGTCGTGTTCCTGAACATAGAGCAAAGGGCTTCAGTTTTTCATCATTAATTATGAGATTAGCTGAGGGTTTGTCATATATGGCCTTTATTATGTTAAGGTATTTTCCTTCTATACCTATTTTATTAAGTGTTTTAATCATAAATGGATGTTGTATCTTGTCAAATGCTTTTTCTGCATCAATTGATATAATCATATGATTTTTGTCCTTTATTTTGTTTCTGTGATGTATCACATTGATGGATTTGCGTATGTTGAACCATCCTTTTGCTCCGGGGATGAACCCCACTTCGTCGTGATAAATAATCTTTTTAATGCATTGTTGTATTCGATTTGCTAGAATTTTGTTTAGGATATTTGCATCTGTATTCATCAGAGATATTGGTCTGTAGTTTTCTTTTTTTTGTGATGTTCTTACCAGGTTTTGGTATCAGGGTAATGTTGGCCTCATAAAATGAGTTAGGGAGTACTGTCTCTTCTTCAATTTTTTGGAAGACTTTGAGCAGGATTGGTATTAGATCCTCTTTGAAGGTTTGGTATAATTCACTAGTGAAGCCATCTGGTCTGGGACTTTTCCTTTTGGGAAGGTTTTGGATGACTGATTCAATTTCGTTACTGGTGATCATTCTGTTTAGATTTTCCAGTTCTTCATGGTTCAGCCTAGGAAGGCTATATGTTTCTAAGAACTTGTCCATTTCTTCTAGGTTATTGAATTTGGTGGCATATAATCCTTCATAGTATTTTTGGATGATCTTTTGTATTTCTGTGGTGTCCGTGATAACTTCGCCTTTTTCATTTCTGATTTTGTTAATTAGTGTCTTCTCTCTTTTTGTCTTAGTGAGTCTAGCCAAGGGTTTGTCAATTTTGTTAATCTTTTCAAAGAAACAGCTCTTTGTCACATTAATTTTTTCTATTGTCTTTTTGTTCTCTATTTCATTTAGTTCTGTTCTGATTGTTGTTATTTCCTTTCTTCTGCTGACCTTGGGTTTCATTTGTTCTTTTTCTAGTTCTTTAAGGTGTAACATGAGGTTATTTATTTGGGATTTCTCTTGTTTCTTAAGATAGGCCTGTATTGATATAAATTTCCCTCTTAAAACTGCTTTCGCTGCATCCCAAAAATTTTGGTATTTTCATTCTCATTTGTTTCTATGTATCTTTTGATCTCTCCTCTAATTTCTTCTTTGACCCAGTCGTTCCTTAAAAGTATGTTGTTTAATCTCCATGTATTTGTGTTTTTTCCTGCTTTCTTTTTGCAGTTGACATCCAATTTCAAAGCTTTGTGATCAGAGAATATGCTTGGTATGATTTCAATCTTCTTAAACTTGCTGAGGCTGATTTTATGTCCCAATATATGGATGGTCTATCCTTGAGAATCTTCCATGTACACTAGAAAAGAATATATAGTCTGATGTTTTAGGATGAAGTACTCTATATATGTCAATTATGTCCATTTTATCTAATGTTTCATTGAGGGCTGCTATTTCGTTATTTATTTTCTGTTTGGATGATCTATCCATAGCTGTCAGTGATGTATTTAAGTCCCCTAGTATAATTGTGTTTTGGTCAATTTCTTCCTTTAGTTCTGTTAGTAGTTGCTTGGTATGTTTTGGTGCTCCCTGATTGGGGGCATAAATATTGATGACTGTTATGTCTTCTTGTTGTATAGTCCCCTTTATCATTATGAAATGTCCTTTGTTTCTTGTTACTTTTTCACCATGAAGTCTGTTTTATCTGATATAAGTATAGCTATAGCTGATTTTCTCTGGATACCATTTGCTTGGAGTGTCTATTTCCACCCTTTCACTTTGAGTCTATGCTTGTCCTTGTAGCTGAGATGTGTCTCTTGGAGACAGCATATGGTTGGGTTTAGTTTTTGATCCAATCTGCTACTCTGTGCCTTTTTATTGGTGAGTTCAGTCCGTTTACATTTAGGGTGATTATTGATATGTGAGGATTTCCTGTCATTCTATCTTTAGTTTTCTGGTAAGGCTGTGTCTCCATTGTTTCTTTGCCTTTTTGTTGTTGTCTATTATTTCTGTGTGGTGATATTCTATGATGTTTCCCTCTGTTTCTTCTTTTATTACAGTATATATTTCAGTTCTGGATTTTTTTTTTTTGAGTGGTTACCCTTAAGTTTATGTAAAAAAAAGCTTGATATTTAGGGTACTCCATTTTCTTCAGCACTTTTACTTTCTCCATTCCCATATTCCATTTCAGGCCTTTACTCTCCCCCTTTTTATGTTTTGGTTGCCACAAATTGTCCTTGTTAATGGTAGTCGAATAGCCTCCTTTAGTATTTCTTATAGTGCAGGTCATGTATTAGAAAATTCCCTCAGCTTCTGTATGCCTGGAAAGGTCTTTATTCCTCCTTCATATCTAAAAGATACCTTTGCTGAATATATTATTCTTCGCTCATAATTTCTCTCTTTCAACAGTTTGAATATTTGGTTCCACTCCCTCCTGGCTTGTAGAGTTTCTGCTGAAAAATCTGATGATAATCTCATGGGCTTTCCTTTGTAGTTTACCATCTTCTTTTTTCTGGCTGCCTTGAGGATTCTCTCTTTGTCTTTGATTTTAGACAGCTTCAATACAATGTGCCTTAAAGAAGGCCTGTTGGGATTGAGGTAATTAGGTGTTCTATTTGCTTCTTGGATTCGAGGATCCAGTTCTGTCCACAAGTTTGGGAAGTTCTGTTCGACAATTTGTTTGAATATATTCTCTGTTCCCTTCTCTCTTTCTTTCTCCTTCTGATATTCCCATTATTCTTATATTGCTCTTTCTGATGGAGTCAGAAAGTTCTTGTAGAGTTCTTTCATTTCTTTTAAGTCTCAAGTCTCTTTCTTCTTCCATCCGTGTCATTTCCAGGTTTCTATCTTCAATGTCACTGATTCTTTCCTCCATCTGGTGAACATTTGGTTCTTTTTTAAAATTGTAATCTCTTTCATAAAATGCTCATGTTGTTCTTTGATTGTGTTTCTGAGTTCATTAAACTGCCTTTCTGTGCTTTCTTGCATCTTGTTGAGTTTTTTCAGAACTGCAATCTTGAATTCTCTGTCATTTAAGTCACATATTTCCATATCTTTAAGTTCCTTTTCTGGAGACTTTTCACTTTCTTTCTGAGCTGTCTTGTTTCCTTGGTTATTCATGGCAGTTACTGAAGTATTATTTCTCTATCTAGATATCTTCAGGAGTGCCTTCTGCAACAGGTTGATAGGAAGAGGTCTTTCTTTTGTTTTCCAGTACTTGTTGGTAGAATGTTTTATTTTCTCTCCGACTGCAGCCTTTTTTTTTCCTCTCTCACACAGTAGTGCTATGTTTCTCTGCACTATTCCAGCTTCTCACACAATGGGGGGATTCCCTGGGAGACGGACCTCTCCTCTGTTAACAGTTTACCTGGGTCATAGGGCGCCACGTCCCTGTGGGTATGTGGAGAGCTTTTGAAGTTCCAAAGCTCTTCCTGCACCAGATTCAGAGCCCATATGTTTTAGCAGTTCTGTTTATTCCTGCAGGGATCCGCCCAGATAGGTGGGGCCAGGGGCAGGGTGAGTTGTGAGAGGTGGCCCAGAGCAATGGCAGCGCCCACCACCACAGCCGGTCCCGCTTCCACAGCTCCTTCCCCTTTGCAGGAATTAGTTGTGCTGCGAATCTCTGTCTGTGGTCCACAGTTCTCAGAACAGCAAATATTCTGTTCTTTTGATCTGACCCTGCTACTGTTCCACTTCTAGCACCTGGCAGCTGTGGGCGGGGCGAGCTCTGGGAGGGTAGGGAGGTGGCGGCTAGTCTCAGTGCCTAAGGCTTCCGTTCTCTGCCTGGCAGTAAGGGCCTAAACTACTGTTTTCAGCCTTCTTCCCTCAGTCTTTTCTCCAAGGTCTCTGCCATGAGTGTTGGGTTCAGCCGTGTTATATGCTGCCCCCTCAGCCCTGTGGGCCATAAGTGGAGCCCTAGCAGTCCGAGTTCTTCCCTCTCCCGCAGCTGCGGTAGTTCCGGGATGCAGCGAGCTCAGAGCACTGAGCTCGGACTGTATCCTGCGCCCCTGCGGCTCCATCTCTGCACTTCTCCCTTCTCTCCTCCCCCGCTTGCTCAATTCTCCCACCTTTAGGTGAATTCAGTAGTGGGCCTCTTTGTCTTGCCTGTTTGCTGTGCAGGGAGTCCTTTGTGGAGTTATAGTTGTTCGACTAGTTGTGAATTCTCAGGGAGATTTACAGAGGCTCACCTGACGCCGCCATTTTGATGACTCTCTGCCATCATTTGATTTGTACATGATGGGGAAATTGTTAACTCACAGCACCCAGAATAGTGCCTGACCCAAGTGTGCGGTAGCATGTTTTGGACCAAATGATCAGGCTGATATCATGTATGTAGGATAGCCACTCACCAGCTGATGCCTATCTCTGGGGCTTGCTGTTCTGGAAGCCAGCTGGCGGTGGGGGAAGGGGGTAATGGGGGAAATGCCATTAGGAATGCAGGCAGCATGGATCCTAGCTCTTCTAAGTAATAAACATGAGCTCTTGGGCAATGTACTTATTGAGGCTTTCAAAACAGTTTCCTCTACTACAAAATGGGAATAAAAGAATGTTTCTATCACACAGTTGATGGGAGAATTAAATGAGTTAATGGATAAAAATACTACCTAGCACAGTATCCAGTTAGATATTGCTTTGGTTCCTTCTCTACCATCTCCCCTTGAGATGGTCCTCCAAGAAAGCTGTCCTGCCCTAGAAAATGGACTTTCAGATGACAGTCCTTTTTTATTTCAGACAAATCCTCCTTGGATTTATCAGTGCCCTTCTCTCATGGATCCTCCATTTGCATGTGCCATCTTTCAATCCCACCTCTGTTACTCATTGTTTTTAAATTACAGATATATTTATTACATGTCTTTTATGCACAGGATTTTTCTGAAGCAGGAAGATGAATGTGGAAAAATTCCTCATGGAATTTTTCATCTGGTGGTTCTGGAAACCCTGATGTAAACTTCTGTTTGGCCATTTCTTCAGTTATCGTTTTCTGCCAGATACCTGAAGCTTCTGTCATCTGCCAAACCACATGTTACTTCCCTCTAAGTGTCCTGCTACCCAGGGCCTATTTTAGCTTCTGGGTGTGTCTGATTTAAAATGGTGGTCTGTCCCCATTGTACGCATGTGACGGCATTCACAGCGTCCATCACACATTTTGTCACCTAACAATCTTTACGTTTTACTGTTTCTAAGTCTAAGATTCCCCAAGGTTTTCTGCCTTAATCTCCAGGACTGTGACTATGAAGACACAGGTCACTCCCATAATATGGCTAAAGGGATTTTTGCAGATGTACATAAGGTTACTAATCAGTTGACTTTCAATTTAGTAACCCTTCCAGACTTACTTTATTTTCAGATATTTTATTTGCCATCTTTATATGTTTAACATACATCTTTGTTATATCTTCTAGTCTCTTCATTGTATTAGGTCTTTCCTCTATCTTCCTGAACATATGTGGTACATTTATAATTGCTGTTTTAACATCTGAGTCTACTAATTATCATTTATTTTATTTTTGTCTCTATTTCTATTAATTGATTTTTTCTCAGTTATAAGTTATATTTTCCTGTTTCTTGTTTTTTGTTTTGTTTTGTTTTGCATTCCCGGTCATTTCCATGATATAAGAAATCATGAATTTTACATTGCTGAATGCTGGATTTTTAAAAATTATTTTTGGGCTCTTTGCTATGATGCAGTTATGTTACTTAGAGTTAGTTTGATGTTTTTCCAGGATTTCTTTTGAACTGTTTTAAGACTGGTCCAACACAGCCTTTCATCTGGAGTTAATTTGGTACCACTTCTGAGGACTACCCTTCTGCAGATAGTGTAGACTCTCCCATGTATTAGATCTTCTTGCTTTGTCTGGCAGAAACACAAAACATTGTCAGCCCTGTGTGTGCTCTAGTTTTTGCCTACTCATTTCTTCTGAGCAGTTCTGTCCTTGACCCCAGTCTCTTACACACATGTGTAGATGACTTAAAAGCTAAGGACTCAAGGGACCCCTCTGCAGGTTTCTAAAGTGTGATCTCCTTGGGATTCTGCCCTGTGTATTCTCCCCAGAATTCTGAACTCTGTATTTTCAAATCATTGAGCCCACCAGAGACTCTGGGCTTTCCCTCCTGTATGGTCATGCTGGAAACTCTCACCTGACAGTGAGCTGAAGCATTTGTAGTACTCATCTTGTTCATCCTCCTTCTTCTGGAGATCACTGTTCTGTGCTGCTTGTTTTCCAATATCTGAAACCCATTGTTTGCCATATTCCTGGTTTTCTGCTTATTTAATGCATGAGGAAAAATTCGAGTTCTGTTATCTCCTTATGGCATCCAGTGAAAGTTTTAGACACTCAGTATTTATAAACTCATGGACCATATACTAAAAAAAACTACAGAGCCCAACAACTAATGCAGACGAATTAAGGAATATCAGTAGAAAAGAGCAGGGTTTTGACCAATAATTTGTACTTGAAAAATAAAATGTGGGGCAAAAATAATTATGTCTGGAGTGGAGCAGGCCACAAAATGTGCATTCAGCTCTGTGCCCTCTCCATCCCACCTCTGAGTGTAAATCAAAACTCTCAGAAAGTTCTCTCTTGCTAACCTTTGATAGGATGTGTCTATAAATTGGGGGGGGTGGCATATAAGAGTGGATGAGGCACTGGAAGAAATCAGAGATGAAACATGGAAAATATCCACTAAACACTCTGAAAATCACACAGATTTATCTTGAACAATAGAATCAGAAGTACAACATACAACATAAGCAGTGATAGTTGTTATATATTTTTTAGAAGATCCACCTCCTAGCTAACTGGTGGATTTAATCAATTCTGAAGTATTAAAATATAAGTGTGCATTCACAAGTTGTAAATACATATTTATAGTTATTCATAATTTGTTTAAAAGTCACTGCATACAAGGTCCTTTCAATAGCATGTCAAAATGATTATACAGAAAACTTGTATCTTGCAAAAGCATTCAGTTTTTTTTTTAAGAACAAGGAAGTGGGTAATTATTGTTCACAAGCATCCTTAAAATTTAGTCTAACATTTTTATCTCTACTTCACATACATGTAGTAACAAAACCACAAAATAAAGATCTAGAGAAGTACTATCTAGCTGCCTGTGCCAACCCAAGAATGATAACCAATACAGAGCCAGGGTGAAACGTGGAACGTCATGTCTCAGTGGAGTTGTCGAGTCACTCATCTTCTGGAGGAATAAAAAGATACCCCGTGGAGTCATCTGAAAAAAACGTTCCTAGAATGGTAGATTTGATCAAACATATTCTGTGAATTGGAAAGGTATTTTACACCTCAGGGACTTCAGCGGGGTTTTAGGAAACAATGATGACTGTCCAGTTTCCCCACCACCACCCCAGAAAATGAAAAATTAATGTTTTGCATACTTCAACCTAAAAAAAATAAATTGGTGCGAGAAATGCAGCTCTCACCTAAGAATAGCTGAGGAGACATATAATCCAACAGAGGAATTATCAGTAATCACTGAATTCTCACTATGAGAACCTATTAATATTTATCATTAGATGTACTCTATACATCCCATTGTTTCCACATGAAGGTTGCTTGGTAGAGATGGCAAACAAACAAACAAAGTCATTCATTTCAATAGCTAAATGAAAGTTATTTTTGAAAAGCACCAAGTGAAAAATAAAGCCTAAACATTTTCAGCCAGAAAACAAATATATTGTACTATACCATCTGTACTGAGTCATTATTTTAATGTATCCTAGACCTTCCCCAAGGCTAATCTCCAGAGAAGTCAGTCAGATTCTCTAGAAGTTAGATTCTTGGTGTGACTTAAGAGCCATCAAATAGCACCAACCATTCTTAACAAATTCTAAACAAGCTATTCATATAATTTCCTATAATTCCACCAATTGGAAAACCATGTTAATTAACTAGTATAATGTCTATTTTAAAGGTGAGGTATTTGCTGGAAGTGTTAAGGGCTGGAAAATAACTCAGGGCTTACTATGAATTATTTTAATTAGATTTCAGAGGTATCCTCAATTCCCTCATCTACTCAATGATGAAGCCCTGTTGATCCCCTTCTTGATTTTTTTTTTTTCTGGCTCCATTCCCATTACAAATGTTCTAGTTTAGGTCTTCATCATTTCTTGTCTGGATTACTATAGTTTCCTGAAGTCTTACTTCACCCCAATCTTATTTTGTCCTAATGGTACATTATAATATGATGTATATGTTTTGAAATCTTTTAATAACTGCCTAATACAAATGGGTAAAGTGTAGATATTTAATGAAGACTATAAAACCCTTACTAATCAGACGACTGACTACCTCTTTCAGCTCACCTCTCGCCAATCTAGCCAATGCTCCAGCCAAAACCCAACTCACAGAATCCCCAGAATAGCTCCTGTCATCTCACTCCTTTCTTCTGTACTTGCTATTTTCTTTACTAAGAAATTCTCTGTCTAGGTCCTCACATATCTCACTTCCTCCTGGCCATGTATTCCCTTGATTGAGTGGTTAAGTCCTACATACCTTTCAAGACCCGCCATTGATGTCCGACTATGATAATGCCCTATGGCACCCCAGGCTGTGGGAAATTATCCTGATACCCTGCTACACCCACAGCCTTCTGCACATAATCTGATCACAGTAGACATAGTAATCATGTCTCATGTAGTATAAGCTATCTGAGGGAAGGATTGCGTGTTTATCTTTCCATCAACTCACATTGTGCCTCCTGTTTGATAAATGTTTTGAGAGGATGAATGAGAAGGCGAGCATGAGTAATTTTGACAACACATAGATAAAACACTTTGAGAGACTATGTGACAAGTACTGTGACAAATTGTATTTGTTTTATTCTTACCATAAGCTTTTTTGCATATTCATCATTCATTCATTCATTCATGAAATAGTTATTGAGAACTTGTAATTTACCAGGCGTTTGCTGGGGAGTTCAGTAACGTATCCATCAGGGCCTGGTAGGAAACAGAAGGTAAACTCAAACTGGGTAGTAGGGGGAGAATTTAATGTACATAGTAATTTACCACAGTGTGAACAAAGCGGAAGGAAAACGCAAGTGCTCCTTATGTACACTTCTGTAAGTAATCTTCTTGTTAATAGAGTCTTCTTAAGTTTTCCAGATGTGGGTGGACCATCTGTTTGCTATGGAGACTCTGATTCACGCATACATGTCCATATAGAAGTCAGTCACCTTCCTCCTCCATCAGGACTAACCTCCCTTGTCCAAATTGCCACTCTTTGATCTCCCAACATCCAGTTCTACACCGAGCCACGCAGAGGGATCTTTAAAATGCTGATAAGATCATGTCACTTTTTATGATTAAAACTCTCTAATGTCCCACCATCACATTCAGAATAAATTTCTAATGCCTTTCCATGGCTCCAGTGCCCTGAGAAGGTCATGGCCCATGCCATTCTATCTTTCTTTGTCTCTGCCACCCTCTATCCTAGCCTTCTGCATGTTGGTTTGAAAATGTCAAGCTCTCTTCCACTTCCAAGCTTTACACGGAAAGACTTCCCCCAGGTCTTCACACAACTTATTGCCTTGATTTGTCTAGGTCTCTGTTCTGTTGTCACCTCCTCAGAGAAGCCTTCCCTGACCACTCTCCCTACATTAGCTGCCCTGCCCACCACTTTTTTTGTTCTCCTTGTCCTGTTTTGTTATTTATTTTATTATTTCTTTTCATTTATGGCACTTCTAACTATCTTTGTTATGTGTTACTTGTTTGGTTAGAGTTTATTTTTAATCTCTCTGATGGGAATGCAATCCCCCAGAGAGAAGGAGTCTTTATCGGACTCATTCACAGCTATAATCAAACTAACAAAGATCTTGGCAAAGAATAGGCTCCTTGCTTGAAGCAACATTAGAAAAGGGAAGTTGTGAGTATTATTTGAAAGTATATAAAATGTCAAGTATAGTGCTTAACATAATAGGTGTTCAATAATAGTAACTTTACTGTTATTATATGTGAAACTAAAGATAAAAGCAAAATAATGTCTTAGAACAGGCTTATATTTTCATTTTTACTTCTATATGTTATGAGAATAAGAATTAACATAACTCTCAAATTCTTATTTTTAAATCCATAACTAAGATTTAAAATAAATTTGACCAAGTGTAAATGAAAAACAACAATATTTTCATAGATATATGTGTGGACACACACACACACACACACACACATATACAGCATTTGGAATTTAGTAAATTAATAAATAGTAGTTATTACTATAATTTTTTAAGATGAATTTAGGAAATATTCACATTGTGACAGTAAATATAAATATAAATATTACCAGTGCAAATTTTATGGGTTAATAAAAAAAAACTAAGTGCTACCATTAACTGAACATTTACCACATTTTTATCCTCAAGAATAATGATACTTTAGCCATTTTAATATGCTCATGATTGTAGTTTTACTTTTTGTCATTTTTTAAAGCACAAAAAATAGTAGCTTGTCGTTTCCGTTTAATTATTATGAAATCAAATAAGAGTTTAAGTTCCAAACAAAATATCTAAATTTTTTAACAGATTCCATTTCCAAAATTTTGGGAGATTTAACCTGTTTGTAATAAATAAGGCATCTTATTTATAGAAACAAAATTATGTGTTGTGTTTAAAAGACATAAGGAATAATAACAGTGAATAATAAAATACCTAATTATAAATTAAATGGGTTCATATTTTTAAATCTCTGTACAACAATATCCATGTGCTTCTAGTTTTACCATTCTGCATATATAATCTTTCCTGCCTCTGATGAAAAAAAAATTAAAGTTTTTATTCTAAGAAATGTTTTCTCTCATATGGTCGGATTAAATATGACCATTCATTCATTCTTAACCATGAGTACATCAAGTGATAAATCTACCCCTACTTAGCATTTTCTTCTGTAAAATTTTGAAATATAAAAAATGATCTTTTTCTTTTTTCCAGGCAATTTAAACAAGGCAATAAATTTAAAAAATCAATATAAGTCAAGTTGCAGCATTTGCCCTTGAAAGAGTTAGGTAGGAATATAAATCAAATAAATTTAAGTCAGTTAAATTCAATATTATTAAAAGGGTAGTACAAATATAACTGTAATACTCATCTACTAAAGGAAATCTCTCTAAGTGCAGTGGATATTTTTATAGCCAATAAAAATCCATTTTATCAACTAGAGAAGAGAATCCTTCCATCATAGTGTAAACTTTTAAAATCTCATGTGTATATTTTCCTCAACGATCATTTAATTTTATACTACGATTGTTAAAAAAAAAAATTGTGTAGAGTACACTGCAAATTTTACCATCTGCCTTTAGAAATTCTCCAGAATATCTTTCAAAGGTTGATAAATTATTCATTTCCTGAAGTTGTGCATCAGAGCTTTGCAGTCCCTAAATAGTATATAATAAATTATCCAGCGTATACGTTACAGACGTGGGGTTTGTAAAGAGACCATGCATGTGCTATATTCCTCATGCAGAAAAAGTGGTTTCATTTATTGACATATTTTGACATCCTTCCAGGTGATTTTCAAACTTTTGTGTAATCTAGCAACTTAATTTGCATTCAAATAGATAGGTTTTAGGTTGGACCAAATTCAATTGTATCAAAAACCAGCCTTCCACCAGCATTTACTCTTCATTTTGGAAAGGGCCGGCATATGGAAACCCTTTTGCTTTGTATCCTTTTCTGATCAAGCCCTAGACTTCACTACCTATTTGATGGTAGAAATTTACCCTTATCTCTTCATTTTTTCTCCTGTAAATTGCCATCCTTTTTCTTTTTGGATATGAAATGAGGGATTGTCTTTCGATTTGTTTTGACTACAACCATATCATGAATCTTTTGGAACATTTTAACAAATCTGGGCCCTCTGAGGGCCACCTCATCTTCCCTTTCTGTCCCCAGAGCTAGGAAAGCTTTTCCAGTTTGAGACTCATTGATATTTGTTGAGGTTTAGTTTCAACACGGAAAATATATAAATAGCAGTAATGAAGCTTGCAACTACCAAACACCAAATTTCGGTATACATCAGAAAGCTGTGTACCAGCAGCATTTAATTTCATTGTGTGGCAAAACACTCAGTGACTTCAGAAGAGCAACTGGTGTTTAAAATAGTGTACTGGGACTTGATGGTGGGAACAACTCTGTATTCATCAGTGTCACACAAGTGTAAAGCACAAACTTGCAATCCTGCTAGAAAGCGAAAACTGATCTTCACTTTATATCTGTGTTTAGTGCCTGCATTTGAGTCAATATGAAATGCACTTTTAATCCCCCTAGATACCCAGGAGGAAAATCCCTCAGCTATGTGTCAGTATCTACTAAACCGGAACTTAACCTGTATCCCAGGAATTCTGATCCTAGGTATGACCTAAACAGGATATGTATATATTCATCAAAAGACATGTACAAGAATATCTGTAGTGGTATTATTAGTAATAGCCCCAAATTAGAAACAACCCAATGTCCATTATCAGTAGAATGAATAAATTGTGGTATGCCCATCCAGTGGAATATTAGGCAGTGAGAATGAATAAAACAGTATGGGTTGATCACACAATATTAAGCAAAAGAAGCCAGACATACATACTACATAACTCATTTATAAAGTGAAAACACTGCTACACAGTATCAGAAGTCAGATGATAATTATCCCTTGAAGGGAAATGACTGGGAAGGAGCAGACAAAGACTTCTGGAATTCTTGTAATATTCTATTTCTTTATCTAAGTACAGGTCACATAGGCATGTTTACTTTATGAAAATTCATTGAATGGAGCCCTTGTGATTTGTCCACTTTTCTAAATACGTGTCACACTTTAGTAACAAGTTTTCAAAACAAAACTTTCAAAAAAGGTCCAAAGCACGCAAAACATATCAACTAAGAAGAATGAATGTTTCCCCATTCATTCTTCTTAGTTGATATGTTCTTCCAAGGTGTCAGCTTATTTGCAATGCAGGAACTAAAACTCAATGAATCATCAGAAAAAATAGCATGTCTACTTTTATGTCACCAGTTTGAAATTACCCTAAAATATTGCTTTTATCTGAGATTCTGCAGGTTTCATGTGAAACCAATTAGAGCTCTGATTTAGTAATGTCAGTTCACACAGTGCTTTGTGAATGGGCTCAAGGCTGAATAATTGTACCGATCACCATTTAGAGACCCACGAAGATCATTTGAGACTAGAATTCCATCCTACGCTTCCTTCATTAAAGGTCACTTTACATTGTTGATGAGATCTGTGCAGCGATGAAGATGAAGCACCATTAAGGGGATTTCCCATTCTTGTGATCTTTTGCAGATCTCACCACTCTTTTCCAGTGATGTTGTAACCATGGGCTTCATCAGAGCTGTTCACACCAATCAATAGCTGACAAAATTAAACTGTGTCATATGCGGGGTGACCGAAATGCAGATTTATTGTTTCATCAGGTCTGCTGGATGTGTTTTTGATCCCCAGGAATGGTTTTGAAGCAGCAAATTCAGTGATGATTCTCCTTCTGATTGAATTAGTGCCCCAATGGAAGTCTCATTATTTCATCTTCCCTCCACGGTCTACTGTCCACTCCCACAAGGATTTCAATTTAGAGGTGATCAAGAAAGCAGCATCTAGTTTCCAGGAATAATTGATTCTTTTGATGTGATCTGTTTTACATAAAAATGAATGAAGATGCACATTTATGGAGAAGCACTTGCCATTCGAAAGCTTTTTGTAATCAGCAAGCAATTTGCCTCCTGAATCTCTATATAAAGAAATGTATGCTTCCTTCACTACCACCTTTTTTTTTTTTTTTTTTTTTTTTTGGCTGTAAAAAACTTTAATCCAAATGACCTAGACAAAACTTGAATAGCAAGTTGCTGATAAGGTCAGGTCTAGGATCAGGGGCCACTTTTCCTGAGCATTTTGAGTTGAGGGTATTTTTGTCTTATAATCTTACATAAAAAGACAATTAACACAATGCAGTATGATAACACATGTGACTGCATCTTTATCCATTCCTCTCTCTTCAGTATACTACATCTATCTCTTTACTGAAATCCATAATACTCATTACAATCATTGTGGGGACAAGCAAAAAATTTGTAATTTCATATAAAATTTAGCATCTCTCGGTCCACCAGGCTGTATGTGCTAAACCTTACCTGAAGAAATACATTTATTTGTTTCAACTCCTTTGCCACATCCCAATACCAAGGAAACTATGGGCAGGAAAAAGCTTAATGTATCAAATATAAAAATGCATTAAATATTGAAACATTTTTAATTTAAATATTGCACTTTATCAAATGGAAAATCTACACAGTATAAATATAGTACTATCTATTTTGAAAGGTTACTAAACATTAGCAAGCAACCTTGATCTTCTAATGTTGAAAATTCTGCTCATTGCTTTCAATTCCATGGATGTTTTTTACAAGATGTTGGAGTTGAGATCAGCACATAGTGATTTTTTTTAATTAAAGTTTATTGGGGTGACAATTGTTGGTAAAGTTACATAGATTTCAGGTGTACAATTCTGTATTACACCATTTATAAATCTCCTTGTGTGTTCACCACCCAGAGTCAGTTCTCCTTCCATCACCATATATTTGATCCCCTTTACCCTCATCTACCACCTCCTTCCCCTCTTACTCTCTGGTAACCACTAAACTATTGTCTGTGTCTATGAGTTTTTGTTGCTCATTTGTTTCTCTTGTTCTTTTGGTTTTTTTGGTTTATATACCAGTGAAATCATATGGTTCTCTGCTTTTTCTGTCTGACTTATTTCGCTTAGCATTACAATCTCAAGATCCATCTATGTTGTCACAAATGGTTATGATTTTGAAAATTAGGAAACAATGGTAGACTACTCCTGTATAAACCAAAACTTAAAAATATATACATAGCAATTGTAGACAAAAAAAGCAACTCTTACAACTTAGCACTTTTGCTAATATGATGGTAATATTGTTGAAAATGATATTAAAGGAGAACAATTCCCATTATCACATTTTTTTCTACAGGTAGGTTATGTCTCATATTTCAGGTCTATCTTTCAATCTCTGAAAATTAGAACTTAAAACCTTTAAAAATAAATTTGAAAACAATTGAGATGCACAAAAATAAAAATGAATAACTCTTATTTTCACAAAAACAGAAAATCTGAATTGAGAGATTAAACCCTTTTATTCACAATCCCTTATATATTGGGGATTTTCCATCAGTTTAAATTATCTTATAATTAGATGATTTTTTTCTTAATATGGGAAATATATCTGCTACATCTTGATAATCATGTTACTCAAAATGCTAGACCCAAGAGGTGCTTCTTAGTAAATGATTTCTGTGTTCAAGTGATTTCAGAAAACTCTGAATTCTACATAGTTCTCAGATATTATGGGGCACAATTTCATAATAAAGACTGAGAAATGATATTGTAAAACTACTTGTTTAACTGTATGTAACCCAGCCTCCTTTTTAATGTATCTAATTAGAAAACCTATTTTTTGAGAAATTTACTACTAGCATAATAACTAGTGCTTTTCGGAATACATTTGAGAAATCCTGATGTAAAATATGGTGAGTCAAAAAGTATTAAACTAATCAAAATAGACATCATTAATTCTATTTTATATTTCTTTAATTCAGTCATCTTATACTCTTGAATATAAAAATGATGCAAATCCTTTGAAAATATAAACCATGTCTTAAATCCCCAGTGCCTGCCACAGGGTTTGACATTTAATAGATTTTTATATAATTGATTTGGGATGGTAAAGCTAGTGGGAATCTGTAAGACTGCTCCCATCCTCTCCCTCAGTGCAATCAACATGTTTGTTCTACTGGGGTGAGGCAAGTTATGAAAAACAGCAACTTTGCTACCAGAGGGGGCTGACTTGCTCTGGAGCAAGATGTGGACAGATACAATGGCCCTAGCCATTGCCACAGGAAGTGAACCAATCTTGGTGGCAAATGAATGAGGAAGGTCAAGTGCGAAGTTGTGACCTGGTTGGGAAAAATATCAGATTGACAGGATACCCAAGAATTTAACCTTGAAGCTGAGTAATAAGACAGTAGAAGGCTTTGATGGAAGCCTGCACATGTGCATAAGGTTTCATGCAACATAGGAAGGAATAGAGACAATCCTAGATAGCCTCATGAAGCAGATGGAAACAAGGAAATAATGAAGATTAAAGTGAAAAATAAATGAAATAGAAGGAGATAAACAATTGAGAAGAACAGTGAAATCAAAAGTCGATTTTTTTAAGATGAGCAAAATTGGCAAAGGTTCAGTTAGACTGACAAGAACAAAAGGGAGAAGACTCTAATGACCAAAATCAGGAATGAAAGAGAAGATATTGGGACTGAAATTATAGAAATTAAAAGTTTGATAATGTAATTATATGAACAATTGTATGTCAATTAATGTATCAATTTAAGTGAAATGAATAAATTCCTAGAAAGATAAAAATAAAACTGACTCAAGAAGAAACAGGTAATCTGAATAGACCTAGAAGGAGTAAAAAAATAAATAAATTAGTAATTAAAAACCTACCCAGAAAGAGAAACCCATGCCCAGATGAGTTCATTGGTGAATTCTACCAATTTAAAGAACAATACCAATACTTCTGAAACTCTTTCATAAAAATAGACTATCATATGAAATAGAGCATTTCCAACTCATTTTATGTAGCAACTGTATCCTGATATCAAAGCTAGATAAAGACAAAACAAAAAGCGAAAATTATGGAAAAATCCCTCATGAACATAGATGTAAATGATCAACAAAATATTAGCAAACTGAACATATATAAAGTATTATATTTTATGGTCATGTAGGATTTATCCCAGGAATGCAAAATTGATTTAATATACAAAAATTCAATGAATGTAATGCACATTAATAGAATCAAAGTCACTATTATCACACAATATCACAAAAATCACACTATTATCTCAACAAGAAAGATTATTGGACAAATTCCAACACCAGTTCCTAAATTTTTTTTTAGTTGGGATATAAATGAATTTCTTCAATCTCCTAAAGGAAATATATGAAAAGTCTGTAGCAAATCAAATCAATTTAACAGTGTATCAGTCACGGTTTTCTAGAAAAACAGAACCAATAGGATGCGTGCACAGGCACACACACGCACGTGAATCTGCACACAAACAGATTCATTTTAAGAAATTGGTTGATACAATTGGCAAGTGAAAAATCTGTGGGGCAGGCCAGCAGGCTAGGAACTTAGGCAAGATTTCTGTTAGTGTTGAAGAAGAATTCATTCTTTGGGCAACATCAGTTTGGGCTCTTAAGTCCTAACATCTGATGAGGATGGAGCCAGTATTACCTGCTACAACATTGATAAACCTCAGAAACATCATTCCAAGTAAAATAAGCCATAGGCAAAAGACTGCATATTATATGATTTCATTAGTGTGGAAAGTTCAGAGAATGCAAAACTATAGAGACGAAAAGTAGATGTTTGGTGGCCCTTGGTTGAGGATGGGAGCACAGTTGCAACACAGATGGCATGAGGGATCCTTTGAAGTAACAGAAATGTTCTGAAATAAGATTTTGGCGATGGTTGCATAGCTCTATAAATTTACAAAAATGTGTTGAATTGTATATTTTCAGTGGGTGAATAGGACATACAGGTTGTTTTTTAAGTGTCTTAAAAGAAAACTTTGTATTTGCTCATAATTGAGTGGGTGGTTATTGCTTGGGGTCTCGCACACAGTTGCTCAAATGGAACAGAGAACCAAAATGAAATACCCTCCTGGATGGCAGCTGATACTGGTGGATGGCCAGGTGCTCACCTGAAGCTGTGAATTTACATGTGCACTCTCCATATGGCTTGAGCTTCTCCAAGCATGGTGGCCAGTTTCTGAGAGGTCTAGCCCATGAGGCCAAGGCAGAAGCCATCAGACATCTTCTCGCCTAGTCTCTGAAGTCACACAGGTTCACTTCAGCCTTATTCTATCGATAGCAATGAATCACCACAGGTATTGCAGATTAAAGGGGGGTGGGAATTAAATCCACCTCATAATGGGAGGTATATCAAAGAATTTGTGGCCATCTTTAATCTGCCTTCCAGGCAGTCACTCTTGAGTAAATGAATAGCCTTTATTGAAAGAAGAGTAATACCCCAATTTTAAAAATAGGAGAACATATATCTAGCACAAGCAGAGAAACTCCCTCAAAATTCCTGTTCAGTGGTCTCTCAGAATTTCAGAGAATCCCCCGATCCATGTCCAGAGAAGTCAAGCACAGTTAGTACCTATTTATAGATTCATCTTTCTTTTTCTTCAAAGAGCAACACGTTTGATTAGTTAAATGCTCTTATCAAGCTTTCTTAACTACAATGAACTGTCTGGAGAAATGCTCATTATGAACATATGATAAAGAGAATCTAAAGGAAAAGGAAAATGCGTCTAGATCATTGTCTCAAAATTGGTGGTGGACAAGATACAATTAAGTGTGTCAGTTTCTCAAAAAGGAAGCCCTTAAGTGGAAGCAATGTGAACACTTTATAGTGGAAATTTTCCATTTGGGCACTACAGGTGTGGTACAGTGAGGGTATGGGTGTAGTCAGGCATTGTGAGAATAAGGCTAGGTCTCAAAGTGTTGAGCTTCAGAGTTATAGGGCTGCCACTGGTTCACACCCCTTTCTTCACTCCATCATAAAACATTTCTTAGTTGACAAGAGGATTTAAAACAATGATTATGAGCTTCCAAAATATTGTTTTCAACATTAACTGATGTTTTATAGTCCTGGTTAAGATTGAAATTATTTTCTCCCTCAATATAATTCATTCCCATAGCCAGGTGGTGTCTCTTCATAGGTGATGAGTATCCTACAAATGGACAGGAAGAAGAGAAAGGTATTATTTTGTGATGAACTCAGTGGCGAGCCCTCTTCAAAACAGGCTCACACTAACACAATGTGCATTAAAAAAGGAATGAAAGTCTAATGATTATTTGATGCTTTCTACATCCCAGGCCCTTTGCTATTTGCTACCAGCATTATACTCTTAAATTTTTGCAACATCTCTATAAGGGAAATAGTCTTACTATTCCCATTTTACAGATAAATTAAGACCTAAGAAGAACAAGTTGTGAACTGTCACGTCACACATATAGAGAAGAACTAATATCTGAATCCAGTATATTGAATTTTAGAATGTAACTCTTAACTGTAAAGCTTTGTTTCTAATCTTAGACCAACAGAGACTCCCCAAACATCCCTGAATTACTTCCTCACCATGCCCATCCATGGTTTCATTCCTTTCTCTCATCCTTAAAACACTTCTTGATAGAGGGAGATGATTAAAAAAAAAAAAAAGAGTAGAACTAGACTCCAGAGGTGAGTACAAAGGAATCCTTGAAGTGCAAGGGGATCTTTCTTGAGTTACAGTGTCCAGAGATAACTCTCTGCAAATTCAAGCTCTATCAATGTCTAATCATAAAGGTCATCTACAGTAGATTTTTTTTTTTAAGGTTGCTGAGATTAGGGTGGTCATGCTCTTCACCTCTGGTTACTTCTATACTGGCATCTGTTCTACAAAGCCTTCTAGAAAATAGTCTCTTTGGCATCTTCAAGGATATAACTGAGTAGGAAACACATATCGCACAAAGTTAAAAACCATATAACCTGTGTACTTCCCAGACTAGCCTTAAACTCAATATGGTTGTCAAAGACCTTGTCTTTGTACATAACCTTATGTACCAATATACAATTAATTAAATCACAATGGATAAAATTAAAAAATAAAACTCTCACCACATAAACCCAAATGCTTCATCTGTGGAAGAGAGATTAACAGGCATTGCATTTTAAGAGAGGTTCATTTTCTCAGGTCACCTAGGCTTCAAGCAAGGGTGTGTAGAGTGGGCTTTTCCCTGGAATAATGAAGATCAAATAGCTCCTGCTTTTTTATCTGGTACTTTACAGGTGTGCCATAATTTTGCCCACACCACTCTGCAGCATTCTTTACGTATCTCGTCATCCTAGTAAAGTAAGCTGTATTTTACTCATTCCCAAGTTTTATATACTGCTGAAGATTTACTGTCAACTTGATTTATAAACTTCCTTTGCTACATTCTGATATCAATTGCATGCCTGACCCTATTTTCTTTCTACTCAAAGTTTTCCCAAACATAAAAATAAACCGTGTTAGATAAAAATGTTGTCACTTTGAATTGGGAGATAGGTCAACAGAGTCGGGGAGTGAGGGTTGCCAAATGAAAAACACTGTAATTCTAAGAGCGAAAGGAATTCTACCCTGAACTATATCACTAGCTAGTTGTGTTACCTTGGATAAGTCATTAACTTTTGGCGTCTTCAGGTTCCTAATGTTAATATTAGAAAAATACTTCATGCACATAGTAAATAATATATGTTAAAGTGTTTTGAAAAGAATAAAACATACAAAAATATAGTAAGCTTTGTAGTGTTTTATTAAAGACTTATTAAAAACTCTAGATGGACATAGATTTTCTCTGTTTTTCCTCTTAACTTTCATCTTCCTGCATAACAGGAAGACAGGGACAACTCTGGAAGAAAGACCTGCCCTTTCTGAACCATCTCCCACATTCCATAACCACTTCTTCTCCATTCCTTTATTACCTGTGTCCTCATAATACTTCAGCTCCCAATATCACAGCTCTCCTACTTTAAAGATCACTGGCACTGAAATAAAAATTATGTTAAAACTAGAGAATATAATTTGAAATCTCTGAGGTGGATTTTCAAAGACCTAACCATTATTTTAAAGTTGATGTGTGTTCTTTTCAATGTTTAATTCATACATATCTATAGGCATTATATAGAACTGTTTTATATGTTTTAAAAATTACTTAATTGATATCATACACTCCAAATATTTTGGAATTTTCTGCTACTTAAATTTTGTTTCCCCAGGTTTATCTATATTGAACTCTAGTTCAATAATTTTAACTATGCTACACAGTGGTATGGTTATGCTAATTTTCAAAATCCATTTTCCTTCTAATTGAGATTTTAGTGTTATATTATAAACAGTACTGCAATAAACAGCATTGTACATGTCTCTTTTTGTACCTGAGTGAGATATTCTCTGCTAAATTTCAGGGTGAGAGTCAATTTGCTGGGTCAATTACACTATTGACAAATTGTTCTGAAATGTGACGATACCAACTTCTACTGTCACTAGAAATGTATGAGTGTCTCTATTCCTCAAGTCCACCCCAAGATTGGTACATTCATAACTTACTTTTATCTTTTTCCTGTATTGTAAAATATATGATATGTATAACAGAGTACATAAAACACATGTAATTTGAATAATTATAATATGAAATAAACATTTATGTGCCCACAACACAAATTAATAAATAGAATATTTACATTTCTCCCTGCTACAGTATTCTGTAACTTGGATTAATCATTCCCTTGCCTTTTATACAGCTTTTCCATATATTTACATACAAATAGAGAACATATTATTTAATTAGGTTGTTTTTGAACTGCATGTAAATGGCACGTAATAGTTTGCATTCTGTTATATCTGGCTTTTTTTGCTCAACACTGTCATTCATATTGTTGACTATAGCTTTAGGTTATTTATTTTTACTACTTATAGTATTTCATTTATGGAATATAAACAATGTTTAATCACTCTATTATTAATTGACATTTGGTTTAGGTCCAATTTTTTATATTCATGTTTTCTGCTCATTTTTTTCTTGGGTTATTTGCAATTGTCATAATGACCCTGAGGAGTTCATTGTATTGCGGTAGATAGCCTCCAAAAATGGTCACCACCCATGCTGTCCTTACTTGTTTTCAAATGATGCTGCCTCATGAATCAGTGGAGTCTGTTTTCCTTCTAGAATCTGGGCTTGCCTTGTGACTTGCTTTGATCAATAGCATGCAGTGGAAATAAAATAATACTGTGCCTGTCCCAATCTAGGTTTTATGAGGACTGGCAACTTCCACCCTCCCTCTTGACTTATTTTACTTATTCTTGAAAGATAGCTTAGCTGGGTATAGAAATCTAAGCTAAATGTATTTTTGTTTCAGGATTTAGAGGATAGTATTCCACTATCTTTTGCCCTTGTTATTGCTATGAGAAGTAAGCTGTTCCTCTGACTTCCACTCCTTGAAGGCAATCCCTTTCCTACCTTCAACACTGGATGCAATTTTACTATAGCTAGGTGAGAATTTATTTTATTTATTTAAATATATATATATATATATATATATATATATATATATATATATATCATATATATCATATATATGTGTGTATATATAATTGGGACATATATGATATATGATATATATATATGACATATATATGATATATATATTCACAGATTTAAAAAGTCAAACAAATCTATATGTATATTATACATATATATATCCCAATTATATATCATATATATTTATAATCGGGATATATATATGTATATATATATATTTAATATATACATATAGATTTGTTTGACTTCTTTAATCTGTGAGTTGTTCCTCTCATCATTTATGAAAAATTCTTAGCCATTGTCTCTGAAAAAAATCTTCATTAGTCTTTTTCTGCTCTACTTCGAAGACTTCAATTACATTAAAGAAATGTTCTCCTTTCTCTTCGTAGCTCATAATCTCTCACTACTTTTTGTCTCTTCATGCTACATTTGAATAATACTTTTTTACATATATTCAAATTCATTCTATCTTAGCCTATGTTTAATAGGGCACTAATCCCATCCATTGAGTTCTTATATTTCAGTATTTATATTTTCACCTCTAGAAAATCCATTTGGTTGTTTTTCAAATACATTAAGTCACTTTATAGTTCCTGTTACACAAGGATGTTTTCAGTGTTGTCTTAGTTTTTTTTTAGACATAGTAAGCATAGTTGTTTTACAATCCTTATTTGATGTTTCCAGTATTTGACATCTTTATAGGTCCATTTAGGCTCTCTGATTTGTTTTGTTTTCTTTCCTTAATGAATCATTGCCACGGTTTAAAATTTTCTTGTATAATTATTATTTATTGACTGTGTGCTCTCACTGTCTTTGAAAATTATTTGTGGTGTCTATATGAGACCTACAATGAAAGTGAATGCCATCTTCCATAGATGACTTGCATTTCCTTTGGTCAGGCACCGAGGAAGTTTACTTGTCAAAGAACAATTTAAACTAAATTTATAATTGGAATTTTTTGGACTTTTCAGGTAATGGAAATTTGAACTGAAAATGCACACAAGGGTTAGGAAGCATTATTTCTTTGTACTGTTATGTTCAATGCAAAAGTGACATTTTTTTCAGACACTTGAGGGTCAAGACTTATTTCTAATTCATCCTTTCTTTAAATGTGTAGTTTTATGGGGTTTCAGCTTAGTATGACAAGAATCTCCTACTACTTCTGGGTTTTAACTTATTTATTCATCACACATAAGGTCCATTTGAAATTCAAGTCCATCTTTTCCCAAATTATCAAATGACTTAAGGGGTGAGGCACCTTGAGTGTCCTGTTTACCTCTCTAGATTCCACTAGCTTTTGACCCAATAATTTTTACTACATGGATGTTAAGATTTTAAAAATATTTGTATTGATTATTTGAAGTAATTTTCCGTGGCAGTGTTGGTCCAAATAATCTAGTCTGCCCTGTTGTAGGAAACAGAAATCCATTCATCAATTTAAAAATTTTCATTTACTGTATATTTTATATCCATATGTTCAATTTGATACTTTTTCAAATATGTTTGGAAAATGTTTTTATCTCTTGTTTATGATGTTTCATTTTCAGTACTTTGTTTTATTTATTTAATATTTAATAGCAAAACTCTCTTATATTCTGTTATTTCAATATCTGAAATATTTACAGATCTGATAGCTAAGATTGTTCCTGCTGACACTCATGAAATCTTATTTTCATGTATAGTTAATAATTTTTCCAATGGGAGCTAATTTCCTTGGAATTTTATCAGCAGAAGTAATTTGAGGCCTAGTTTAAAATGTATTTTACTGGAGAGACTTTGTATTTCCTTATTCTAAGAACTTTGGGATGTTTCCAACCCAAAATGACTAAATCTCCTGTCCTCCACACACATGACCCATTAAAATTCAGCCCCGAGCTCACCAGAAATTGGCACATCTTTCAAAGCCAAAGCCAACTCTAACAACTACCTTTGAAGAATTGCACTTTCTCTTCTTATCTCTGATTATTTCTTCCTTCTTCATTCATGCTATGAAAAAATATGTTTTATATATTTTATCTTTTATTTTTATATGTGCTATGCTGGAAGGTATTTCTCTACACATCAGTGAGACATATTGTGGAAAATGGAACTCATCATACCTTTTAAAACCTTCCTGCCTAATTACCTTCTTTTACTCCGCCTGATCCTCGTCCAGGCTCAATTTTATATCCCATTTATAATGCTTCCATAGATTTCATACTTGGTAAATATTTGGTGAAGTAAATTTCTACTGAATAATAATAATAAAAAATGTGAATTTTTCCCCCAAATGGATAGTTCTTTATCAGCAAAAGATTATTATATGACAAATACCTTCTTTGACCAGTTTTTAATTTTTAATTTTATATATTTTATGCATTGCAAAACTAGCAAATAAATCATTTGTTTAATGAGTTATACAACATCTATTATTTTATTAACATGAAGTCATATATAACCTTAAAATTTAACTTACAGAATTTATAAGTATACAGCTAGCTTTCTTATTTTATTATAATCTTACTCGTGTTTCCTTTATCAAAGCAGTTATTAGATAATATTGTGGGTTTAAGCAAGAGCTGCTTCCAAAATCTGTGGTTTTTTTTTTTTTTTTGATGAACAGTTGAAAATTCAGTGTGACCTATTGACTTAACACTATTAACCTCAAGTCAAAAACAAAATTCACTATTTGAAACAGCTTTCAAATATTAACAAACATGTAATTTATGCTCAATGAAATCCATGCATTGACACTGTTATTTTGCTAAGATGCGTGGAGATTTTTTAATAAGGTATCTCCCCAAATATGAAAAATCTCAGACAAAATTCTGAGTGGGTGTTAGGTTTTTGAAATGTGATAATAATGTATAATAATAGCATACCCTTTCACTCAGAAACCTAAAGGGACCATGACTGATGCCTTTACTTCCAGTAATAAGTGAGGAACAACACAATGCCCACCTTGGGGAGTTGGGTAAGTTTCATAATATAGAAAACATTATTGAGTCACCACAGAGGTTCCTGAGGTCATTATTCCAGGGAAATTATAAAGTTACTAAGCAAGGACTTTGGAATTATTACCACAGATACCCTTTGTGAGATTATAAAAGCTCCCAAATTTAGGATGTCTTAACTCAACCCTCACAATCTATAGTTACTCAAATTAGGAAACTTTTTTCAAGTAATTAGAAATTAAGAATAAAATGTCTCAATGTATTTATCTGAAAAAGAAAAACTAAATGGAATTATGTCATAATAGAAGCTTTCAAATAAAAATTACATGGGCAAGGGTGACTTAGCTAATCAATGCTTACAGCTCTTACGTGGGACATAGGCGCTGCCTTGCTAGCCATTTTTGTTTTAAAAAAACACATGACTCTTTTCAGGTCTGGTGATCATACAAGCATGAATTCAGTTTTGAACCAAACATTTTAGGTTCTATTGATTTGCTTTAGTGGGGACACTACTTGATGACAGTCTAATGGGCATTTGTTCTAGTCCTGGTTTATTGTTTCACTAAACCTTAATCTTTTAGACAAATGTGTATTTCTCTCTGTAATCCATAAATAAATAAATAAATAAATAAATAAATAAATAAATAAATAAATCGATACCATCATCTTTCCTTAAGAAGCAAAAGAAAAAAAAAAGAACAGACTTATAAAAACAGCATATTTTAAGACAGCAGTACTTGACTTTTCCTGTCTAAGTGAGAATTTCCTGTCGAAAGAGTTGACAAAGTAGGTTTGAGACAGCTTTCCTGTAATTAATTTTCTTTGTGTGTGAATTTAATACTGATGCAAGGCTGTTATTCATTTGACAACCTCAAGGTTTAATGTCTAACCATCCAACGGGAAAGGAAAAACACGACTTCCCAGAATTCCTCATTAATTAGCTTCAATCCTCACTCTATGATACTCATCCACTCATCTAAAACTGCTAATTGTTATCAATTGAATGATTTTCAGAATGCAACCAATACCTAGAATGACTATAACTCATTTTACATTGCTTGTTGAACATCTCAGTAACAAGATGTTCATATTTATGACTCTGGACCAGATCTGAACTTCTAGTTGAACAGACAGGTAGCATTACGTAGTGCAAAGAGCATTGAACTTGAAATAGCAATGACTAGATTCTTGTTCTACCTGATTGTGGGTAAATTAAATAAGCTGAGGGCTGAGTCTTAATTTCTTCAATGGCAAAAAAAATGAAGTCAAAGTCTTGACTAATGCAAAAAAAAAAAAAAAAAAAAAAAAAAGGAAAAGACATTGTGATATCCAAACCACTAGACAAACTCTATGGTTTTGTGTAAGAAAGTGATATTGAAAGCTATATACTTTGGACATCAGGACTATTGTGTTAAGTATCTCTTCACTTTAGTATTTAGGAGTCAAGGGGGAAATAATGAACTTTCAAATATCTACACCTATTTTATTTTCTCCTTCATTTCAATGGTTGGCTTTTACAGCGAAACTAGCTGAGACATTTAAAGATATAAAGGGTTTTGAGTGACTGAAGTTCTCAGGAAAGAATTTAAAAGATCTCAAAGGCATGCTGCCATGTTATATAAACACATTTTGAACTGTACTGTCCTATCCACAGAACTGGCACCACAACTGCATTTAGTGAAATTTTATCCAAAAATTGGAAAGGTGTTCCAAGTTTGTTTGTTTGTGTGCTCTTCCGTTCTTTCTCAAAAACCTGAAGCGAAAACCAAGGTAGTGTAGAAAAATGTGTCCTGTGTTAAAAGGATTCTAAATGCACCAAGACCATTTTAATTTCAGCCAAACTTTGTTAAAAGTGCCACTGTAGCCTCAAAGTGATTCCTAGAGAAAACATCACAGTTACATTAATTTTTCTTGATGCTCATCCTTTTGAACTCTGAAGAAAAGTATCCTTCCTTCATTTTTCCCTTCCTTTTTAAAGAAGGGGCATAGTTACATCTCTTTCTAACTTCTGAAATCCAAAAGACTATTTCTATGCCAGCCTATTATAGTTGTCATGAAAATGCATTTACTTATCTTTTATGCATGCCTCCCCTGGCCCACCAACTAAAATAAAGTTTGTATTTATTTTTCTGGAAATATCCAAAGTGGCCCTGGCTAAGCTTCAAATCTGTTTTTCTATATGCTGTGGCTTTAAATTTTGCTGTCTGTACTTGGCAAAAGGAGATAACTGAGGAAGCTCAACAATAACTGAACTTGGGGGGAAAAATGCAAGGGCAACTGACTGTCTAAAAGTCAAATTATGATTTTCATTCGATGAATTGTAAAACCCTTTGATGGTGCTAGTAAGGCCTCTTGTACTTATATTTCTTATATTTTGAAACAATTGCTCTGAATTATTTGTTTTGCCCCGACCTTAAACAAGAAAAATGCATTGTTTCTATTTGCATGCTATACCATGGAATTTATGCCATCATCTTTTTGTTATAAATATTTCTGAATAATTATTGTTTCATACTTATTTCAATGACATAACAAGCTTTGGATGAAGAAGTAGACATATAGCTGTTATCTGTATTTCAATAAAATGACTTGATATGAATATTCATGATTAAATATATCTGCCCAGAAAGAGCCTTGAAAAGTCATCTTCTGCATATGTCATCTTTTCTGTACAGATATTTAACTCCAAAAAATATTTTAAAATCATCTTCTCTTTAAAGAATTCAGCCTCTCCTCTGAGTAGTATTGCAGTTCTCCTCCAAATCATCTTCCTTATGTCTAATTTGAATCCAGCCTGCCATTTTTATACTGAATTTTTTTCTTAAAGAGAGTAATCCAAGTTTTAAACCTATTCTTACGCTATTTAAAATTAACACAGCCATATATATATACATATATATGTACATATGTATATATATCTCACTATTTTTAGAGTCCCAATCATTAAGAAAATCATGTGCCCATATGTCAAGGAGAATTGTTTAGAAAAAACAAACACAACAATAGTGATGTATGATCACAGTATTTGACTTCCCTTTTTCACTCTACCACATATCAGGAGTGTTATTTCAGAGAAGTCACCCAACCCTCTAGTTTCAATTTCTTCATTTGTGGGATGAGGAGGAAATTGTTTCTCTACCTACTTGTTTATTGTCCACAAGAGAACAAACCTTTTGGGGTTCATTCACTGCCGCACCCCCTTGTCTAGAAAAGTACTAGGCAGTACTATTGCTGGGGCTGTCTAATGAGAACTGCACTTCTTATTTTTCTGTCTGGTGAGTTTTGTTACAGTTCTTTTCCTTTGGGATACAGCAAACTTGTACTATGAGTTTGTGATTGATCCCATTTTGTTACAACATGTAGCTGAACTTTTGTGAAGCATTTAACACCATTTGTCTTTAGGCAATAACGGTAGATTTTTCAAAAAGAAATATACGTTCTTTAATACATTTTGGAATTTAGCCCCTAAAATGGAAACTTATGGTATATTTCAGTCTGTAACTTTTAAAAATATAGTGTTATACTTTTGTCATTTTTTTTCTCATTCTACCATGAAAAATAACATAAAATGGTGTCTTACATTCCTATAAAGGACCACACATACCTAAATTACCCAGCTTTCTGGTCTTTATTTACTGTCTAATAGTAATGGAAGATGGATAAACAAATAAAGCAAATCAAGACATTATGTGGTAAATTGTGGAAGAAGGAGCCATTGAGTCAATGTGATGGAAGTTACAGGAGTTGAGGTGGAGAAGAGTGAAGTTTTAGCTAGCTCTGCAAAGACAAATTTCAGTAGAGATGATGGGAAAGCATGCCATAGGAAGGGCATGATCTTATGTAAAAGTCATTGTAGTAAATTTATATACTGGCATTGAACTAGAAAGGAATAGGAAAATAAGAAAAATAGTTGATGTGCTGGAGTAGTGAAAGAAAAATTTTTGTTTCTTCTATATTTTTTCTTTATTGCTAGATTTATACAATAAACTAACAGACAGAACGCATTTAAATTTAAAGACTTTTTCTGAAGACAAAAAAGTTTGCATTATTTTCTCTTTTTACTCTGAAAAATTGGGGATGGATTGGCAATTATTAGCCCCACTTAACAAATAAAGAAATTAAACTTAAGGAGATTTTTAGTCATATGAGTGAATATGTGAGATGTTGCTTGGACCCACATTATTCAACAGCTGATTTCTTTCTTCTCTAAGACTTCACACATAAAGGTTTTGCCTTTTGGGATAAAACATGAATCCCTAAAGTTTTAGTTCTTCAACGCTAGTCATTATAAAGTCATTTCTCACTGTATAATTTACTAAATACTGTTTTCTGTCCTTTCATATTCCTTCTTAGCTCCTGGAGAAGGTTTGAGTGTTTAAAGGAATTTTGAAATGAGGGGGGGGAAAAAAAAGAATGATCTGCACCTGTGAGAAAGTTCTAGTAAATTGCTGGGCTCTAGACTAAGTGACTTCTGTGTGCTAAAGGCCATGTAGAGGTCTGTGTTAGTAACCAAGCTGATGCAGAAAAAGTTCAGAGATTGTTGACAACTTCACCAAGTTAATTATTGACTTCACAGGACCCACCTCAGTCTTCACTGGAAGAACCAAACTTCTTGTTAAGGGACTTTGACATATAAATACTGTCAGAAAGTCTACTCAAATATGCTTCAAATTCAAATATGCCGTGACAGGTATCTGAGCAAATGACTACGTTGATGAGCCTTTTCCAATCTGATGTAATACGGGAGCCCAATATGTCTCTGGCATTGAAAACATGCATCTTGAAACAGAAGAAAAAAGGTTAGCACACTGCTCCCAATGTCCTCTCCCACATTCTTCACTCCAAAATAAGCCTTCAGTTTGGAGGTAGAGGAAAACAGCTGATACCACATATGCATTTGTGCCCACTCCAGACCCATTTTATAGGCTAGAGCACAGTTCCCTGAATGTGATGCAGGGTATCTATAAGCCTGTGACATTGACAGTCAGGCAAAAGTCATGGACATTTCACCACCACCACCACCATCTCCAAAATGCTCTTCCACACCAAAATTTTTATTCTGGCCCCAATAAGCTAAATGAACTGCTGTCCCAACATATATAGAAGTATTTTTGTAATGCCCAACTCTACAGAAATGTCAATTAATAAATAGAAGCAAATCTACACAGATCTCTTCCCCATCCCCATTAAAATTGTACTGGATTTCCGGTGAATCTGAAATGCAGCGCCCTGGCCTCTGTGTATCATTGCATTTGATCCTTCCTTGCTCTGGATGTCTGCTGGCAGCTGAATCTGATTCCAGAGGTCAAACTCAAAACTTTCCACTCCATCTCAGTTCAGATGTCACTTGCTATTAGCACCCACCTTCCCATAACTCTTCTGCGATTATTTATTGTTTAAATAATGGGCCTGTTTAGATTACCTATGGGCAAACTATGGTTTCTAGCACAATTTGCAGAATTGCCCTGGAAACACCATTGATTGGCTTACATTTTTCTTTGCAAAAACAATTTGGCCACAGCTTCTACTCTGGGGGTGGGGGGAAAGTAGCTAGCCCAAAAATCATCGAACATTATTTTTTAACCAAACCTTGAATCTATCTTCTAGATCTCCTATTATGAAAAAACACTGAATAATATAAGCTTAGAGTGCTTCCCTCTGTTGTTTTTCAGCCTTCTGTTCTCAAAATCCTGAGAGTTTTGTAGAATAGCTTTTTCTGAAAAACCATAGACTAGAGAGAAAGTTCAACTCTGCTAGACATCAGGTCTGAGTTTTTTCTTACCACCATGGATGAAAATGTAAAGGCATCTTCATTATTAGTTTGGGGGAAGAAGAGTTTCAATCCAGTCAATGTCAGGCGACTAGTGTTCTGGAAAATGAACCTAGGAAACTTTTTTACCATCGTGAGCTGAGCTAACCTGATAGGCTGTGGGAAAGGACAGCATATTACTCTGGGTAAATGAGAAGCACACAGAAAATAAAATTGTTAGGTTTTGCTTGGAATTGAAAATTGTCGAAGGTTGAAGACTTTAATGTAGGCAGTTTATCAACGGCAGCAGAATCAGTGGTTTTATCAGACCAGCAGTCAGGTCTGCAAAAAGGCACTTCCTGCTGATGAAATTATATAGCTAGAGATTTGGGTCCAGATTTTCTACTCAGGAAGCCCTTGAAAACTTGTTTGCTGCAGTCATGCTGAGGAATTAATAGATTAGACATTAACCACTAAAGTTTTTGAGGTATCCCCCAAATACAGCATTTACTGAAAGAGCAGAACGTCCCTCAATTCATAATCAAATGTGGAACACTTCATTTTATATGAAGGCCATTTGCAGCAGCTTCTGGAACAACCTTTTGCATGAAGAAGACACAGACTAAATGTGAACTATGCCTTTAAATTAATGAGTTATTACCTATAAAAGGAAAAGAGAATAAGTGACTATAGGTAAAACTCAGACTGAATAAAATTATTCCTGTTTATATGTTTATTTTTGGTTAATACAATTTAGAATCATGTAGACTTCCATACGGGTGTACTGTTCAAATTATTTTGGACATGTTAAAAATATTTGAAAAGGAGTACCTCACAAATAATTTAGATATTTCAATTATATCCCTTTAGAGAGTCATTCTATTTTTTACATGTTTTGTCTATCTTTTTGAAAACATTTATTATACAGTCATCAAATATTTAGTGAGCAATCGCTACATATTAAAGTTGAGAGAAATAAGGAGAGGTTGGTAAAAGGGTACAAATTTTAGTTATAAGATGAATAAGGTCTGAGGAACTAATGTATACCATGGTGAGCATAGGTGACAACACTGAAAAAAAGGAATGAATTGTATGTGGTGGGCAAAAAATAAAATTATGAGAATTGCTTTAAAGGATGCACTAAATTCAGTAGAGTCTATTCTTGTGGCTACTGGACATTTATGGTATATGTAAAGTATTTGAGAAATCATGGAGTTGAGTACATTATTATAATTCAATTAATATCAGGACAGAGTCTTAGCCCTCAAAAATATCAGAACATTCTAGAGGAGACACAGAAGTAAAACAATAATCATGATACTATGTGATACATTTCTATTACAAATATGCCTAAAATATTAAGGAAGTTCAGAGAAAATGCTTAGAAGAGGACACTTAATTTAGTTGAAGAACTTTCAAAAAAAAAAAAGAAAAAGGTGATTCTTAAAGGAATCACAATGAGAGAGAAGTTTATCCTGGACAAATCACAGAGAACATTGCATTCAAAACAGACACAGAGGGTTGAACTACATAGTTTGTGGAATGTAATGAGAGATTTGATTAAAAAGATGTGCTGAAACCAGAGTATGAAGGACTCCTTGTAAGTATAAACTTTATGCTAAAATCAGTTAGGAATAGATAAAAGATTTAAACAAATGCATAAACATTTATTGGAAATTTTGGCTGAAAACAGTATGGAGGATGAAATAAAGAGGAGCTACACTGGGACAAGAGACTAAATAGAATGAGTCACTCTGTGATGTGATCCTCAAAAGTATTTTATAGCTTTTAATTATTCATTTTCAGTTGTCTATAATACCTACAAGAAAGCCTAGCAAATCCATGAACCAGAGTTCAACTTAAGCTGTTTATTAGCTTGAGTAAATAGGTATGGATTGACTATGTATGCAACTACCCCAAGAACTTGGCTATCCTCATGTCTCTACTAATACAAATTACAAAATATATTCATTTAAAATACATTTGGGTAAATTTAAATAATCATCTCTTCACTCTAGGAAATAATAACTGAAAGAAAAAATACTTTATCTTCATTAAAATATTCATTTTGGCAAGGTTAATTTGCACATTTTTCTTCCATGGTAAGGGATATGCATTGTTCTGCCTTCAGATGTTCTACAAATGTCAGATTATCTCTTTTTAAGGTGTTTTTATGAGTGGTTAAGGTAGTTAGAGTAATTCCTCATAGAACTGCACTCAAAAGCACACTCATGTCATTCTGTTTATTTAATTTTATATTACACAGTCAGACAAATGAGTTAAAATCTGGTTTTCTATGCATTAACTGTAAGCCTCGGGCAAATTATTTAAGATCTCAATGCTTTAATATCTTTATCACGAAAATGAATATAACAAAAGCGTAGCAGAGTTTGTGTAAGGGTTCAATGAGATAGCGTAGGTAAGATGCTCAGCACAGTACCTCCCACTTAGTGATACCCAATAAGTAAACCTTAGCTTTTATTAACTTTGGAAGATAGGATTTTGCTTGGAAAAAAATCCTAAAATGAAAAAAAAAAAAAAAAGCAGCTGTTTTCCCACAGCAAGCAATAATAATAGATCAAGCATTGATGCCCACTGAGAAGTATGGGCTTGGAGGAAAATTAAAAATCTTACCTAAAATCAGCTTTACCTATGTTTTACCTTTGATGAAATGACCTCATTGGAGGAAGAGAAAAACAGTCAAACCCCTCAAGATAAAAATGTCTGAATCCCTATTATTCATGAAATATAAAACCCAACTTTTAATCAAGAAATATAAACATCTTCTTCAATATCTCTAATAAGTAGTGAAAATAATACAATGCAATCTAAGAAAATAGATGAAAATAAATAAAAAGAAGTAATTGTCCAGTTATAAGGTTGAGCTCTTAGGCTGAAATCTATAAGCCACAAAGTCTATAAACCACAAATTCATAATACAGTTGATACAATATAGCTTATATTTTCACCATTTAAATGTGAGCAATTGCTTTTAATATCTAAATGCCACTATACAGAAATTTAATTTATCTATTTACTTTCTGTTTAATTATGAAATTCTTGTACAAAAATTGTAGACTAAATCTAATAAACATGATCACTTCCTTTATATGAAAAAAACAATAGTTTAAAAGATTAACATCTTTTTAGTCTCTTTGCTTTTGATTTCTAAATTACAATTACTGCTTCACATCTAGTACGTAGAATTCACTTTTACATCTGTGATGTTTTACATAAGCAAGACATTCACATAAATAAGGTGGCCTTCTCAAAAGCAAAAGACCACAGATCTAACAAAGTTCCAAAGTTAAAAGAAGAGCTTCCCAGTATGAGATTTAATGTAATGGGGGATTGCATGTTAAGAAATGAATAGAGGGGTGGCCCGGTGGCTCAGGTGGTTGGAGCACCATGCTCCCAACGTGGAGGTCACGGGTTGGATTCCCACATAGGCCAATGAGCTACGCCCTCTATAGCTGAGAATGTGAACGACAGCTCTCCCTGGAGCTGGGCTGCGGTGAGCAGCCAGAGGTCGGTGTGAGCTGCCGGTGGGATGCTGTGTGCTGACGGTGTGCTACCTTGAGCGGCCGGTGGCCGCGCTGGCCAGCAGCCAGCATGAGTAGCCTGCATGAGCAGCGGCATGAGCAGCCGGCAGCCAACGAGAGCTGCTGTGAGTGACCAACCAACAACAGGGGACTCATCCAGGTGGAGTGCAAGGCTCATAATATCAGCATGGGCCAGGGAGCTGAGCCCTACAACTGAACTGAGAAACAATGGCTTAAAAAGCCGGGGGTTTGGGTGGGGGGGCGGAGGCAAAAACAAAAGAAATGAATAGAGTGCTTTCCTGTGGAAGCAGAGTGCCTGCATAGGATCACTTATTTACAATAGTTTCCTGCATATTTGCCAAAACCTACATCATACTAATGCAACTCCACCTCATACTTATATACGAGTTTTCAAAGTGATATTCAAACAAGGTTTTTATCCCAATTCCACATACACACTAAATGACACCTACACACGAAAATAAACAGAAGTTACTTTCCCTAAGTTGCATACTTCACCAAGCTGCCCAGAGAACATAGAAATGCTAACTCATGTTTTGCCTAGTAGTGCGAACCCAAGTGTTTCCTTCTGAGACCATCTGAGAAGCAAATCAATATGATTTTTCCCAGGCAGGGATCCAGAATCATTCAGAATCATTCTCCACTTTTTCACCCTCCACTTTAACTTCAGGTGCTGTCCTCTGGCTCCTCTGGGTCTCTACCTTATTGAGGATGTGTCATGCGGGGTGTCATGTGGGGTGTCTTGTCCCACTCCCCACATAAGAACGCAGGACATGGAGAGGCCAAAAAGGAACACCCACGCGGCTATAGATAGGGGAGTCATACCACTATATTCTTGCTGGTGGCTGGGTTGGAGACACAGGAAAAAGGAGCCACACTATTCGCAACCTACCATCCACTTCTCTCTGCCAACCAACCTCATTTGCTAGCTGCAATCTGCTCTTGCTAGCTCAGCCACCATCTTCTTCCTAGCCCCCATTTTCCGCTAGCATAGCCACGGCAGTTATATTAGTGGTCAATGGCTCACTGGTTACAGCTGACGGCCAACTAGCCACAGCTGATGGTCATTCAATCACAGTTGATGGCCATTTACTACCTGAGCCAGCACCTTTCCATGTGAGGCCGAGAACCTGGAAACTGCACTCCTGGCTCTGTTCCCACAGGATGCATTTTGTCATCTCTAAGCTGTTTGCTTGTTGCAGAAAGTACATGGTCTTCGAAATAAAAATTCACTTGAGCAAAGAAGTTCTCAGCAATCTCTTCTATCAGGAGTTAGGTGAAGAGCGAGAGCCCTGCTACAGTGACTGTTGAGGCACAAATGGGCCTGGGATGATTTCCAAGTTTGGGAAATGGCCTGCTTCCCTCCATCAGAATGACTGACATTTCAAGGACAGCTGAAGGAAACACGGTTCGGTTTTCAAGGTGTGGGAATCAACTCCTCAATTACTTACCGTTACTAGAGAAGTGAAATTTAGTGTTATTGCTTTAGTTGCTCTCCTTGTATGCTGACGAAGACATAGGCTGTATAAAAATCAAATTTCATTCATAAAACTTGGGCCCTGAACTGATCAGATGGTGAAAGTATTAAAAATCCATCATTGATTTCATTAGCAAAGTACCCAGCAGGACATAATTTAATTCTTATTTTATCTTCTAATTTAAAAATAAAGAAATTTCCATAAGCAAATATATAATGCTATTTTTTAATATTAGATATTAAATTAGTATTTTGAAAAGAGTTTCTGCTAAGTGATTATCGTGGAAGGTGGCTGGTGGAAGGAACATTTCTTTCTATGTAGGGAAAGTGCTGTCTCATCTGTTTGTGCATTGTGGGTGTCTGTTCCCTCGCTATTCATCCAACATAATGTTCCCATCTGGAATATAGTGGATATATACAAAAATCACAAATTCTTTTCCTTTGAATAGATACCGTCTTTTTTTTTTTACTCAGATTATGAGAAATTCTGAGTATGTTAAGACCAACATAAAAAATTTTATACATAAAAGAAGACCTACTTTCCATGGTATATGCTTTTTGTTGCAACATAAAAACTGGAAATGGCAAACGCAATTCTTATTCATAAATATTAATCATTATGTTTTCCTGTGAGTTACACTTTCTTGTAAAATAGACATGCTTCTCACTACAAAATCCCATAGCCTTTTTCAGATCTATAATTTTCAAAAAGCACAAATGAGAAATATGTAAAAAAGAAATTACCATGCAGTGACTGAAATTTGGTGTGTGTTTTTTTTTTTCCCCCTACTGAAAACAGCTGATTTTAGAGCTATTCAGTTTCCTGTGCTGGAGTTGATGAGGTCACTAGCACCTGAAGCAGCAAAGGAAGTTAAATTCCTTTCAGGGGTTTTGTTGCTTTGGATGTTATCCAGTGGAGCAAGAAGAACATTAAATTTGATTCCTGACAGATAAGCAAAAAAGGAACAACTTTGTAAATACTCTGATGTAAAAACACATTTATTTACAGACACATACTGCCAGATATTTGGGGTCAAAATACATGCTTATTTATTTAGCACATTTCATATAATAAGGATAAGTAGTATATACACCTTACAATTTCTAAGGTTAAATCAAATTGTATCACTTTTTATGTGACATATTTGCTATTTTGCAAAGTCCAATTTTCTATTTCTAAAAAATAGGAGATTTATTTTACCACTCTTGGATTTAGCTCTGAGCATATATTTGGGTCAAGCTCTAATAAAACAAGGACAAAAATAATTTAAAAAAAAAATACATGTTGTATTCTTAAATTAAAAACATTTCTAATAAATTTGTGGCTATTGGTAGCAACATCACTGAAAATGTGGTTTAATGTAGAAATGTAGCATAATACTAAAATGCACAAGTGTGAAACAGAAAATAACAACTACGTAAATTATTTTGCTAATGTACATCAACATTTATATCTGAAATAACTGGATTATGTGTTTTATGTTGGGGCTTTTTTGACATACCTATTACAAAGTAAGTAAGTGTAGTTTACTGACAGGTAAACAAAAAAAAATTGACAATTGTAGATTTGTTTACCAATTGACATCACACTTATCAACCCACCCTACTAGCAACATGAGAATTTAGTGGCAAAATATAAGGTGAGAATATTGAATACCACTTTGTATTTGTGCACAACATAATTTCATTTCAATTTATGAAAGCTTATTTCAGTTCTGAAATTATGAGAGTCTACTAATTTGTAAAGTTAGTTTAGAAGTTTTAGAAATATGAACATGAGCTATTGTATTATACGTGCAAGGTAATTTAATAAAATAAGACAAAATGCTTTTTAATAAAAGCTCTATGAAAGGGAAACTGTTGTAAGAGAAATAGTATCTCCATAAGTTTCACTTTAACTGTAAGCTCTCTCTGTGCCTCTCTTTTCTACCATCTACACTGTTAGAAATAAGACAATAGGGAAATATTAGCATTAGTATTGTTAACAATTCAATAGTGAGCCCAGGCTATCAGTTAGGCACTGTGCTAGATGCTTTAAACGCATCTCCTATTTTAAAAGTGAAGTCACTGCCTCTCATCCACACGCATGATTTGGTTTAAAAGTTTTAGGAGTAATGAGAAGCAACCACAAGGCTTGTCCAAGCTTATTCACATCGCTGAGAAAAAGGCACCTCATAGAATGAGCTTGGAATGCAAAGCACCAGTTAATAGTACCAGGTTTCCTCGAAAATAAGACCTCACTGGACAATCAGCTCTAATGCATGTTTTGGAGCAAAAATTAATATAAGACCCGGTATTATATTATGTTATGTTATACTATACCAGGTCTTATAGTAAAATAAGACCAGGTCTTATATTAACCTTTTCTCCAAAAGATGCATTAGAGCTGATTGTCTGGCTAGGTCTTACTTTCATGGAAACATGGTAGCAGTTGGTTGGTCACATTTTTACCATGCTGACATCCAGCCTCTTAGATGTTCTTCTTCAATTTGGGACTCTTCCATTTACATTTGAATTAGCAGCTCCTATAAATCAGCTTTACACTAAAGTGCTTCCATTATTGAAATGGATTGGTTTTTGTTTGTTTGTTGAGCCAGTGTTAGGATATACAATTATGTGACAGCATAAGGGATAGAAGTACATCCAGAACAAGTTTGGTTTGACATTTACATACTGCATTCTTTACCTACATTTTGCAATGTGTATTCTGGAAATTATGAATTTTTAATTTAATATAATTTAATTATGAAACTGGAAATTATGAATAATTCACATTTTGGCCTATGCAAATGTGCAAAGGACAGCATCACCTACAATATGTTGTTCTTTCTTTTATACTATGCAAATTTGAATGTGTGCAGATTACAGATTGTGTTTCATTACTTATCAGAGCCTCGCATTAAAGCCTCTTTTCTTTTCTTATTCCCGGAGATTTGCTTACGAACAAACTGAGGTAAGGAAACCAGCCTTTCAGGGTCATAAAGTTTCATCAAAGTGAGTGTTCTATGTAGTTTCTTGCCAGGTGATCACAGCTTGTTTTTTTTGTTGTTGTGTTTTAACCTCCGTAGAAATTTAATAATTGTGACATTTCCTTCAGATATTTTATTTTCCTAAATTAATAATTTGGGAGTTTTTTTTTTAGTGGAGAAGTGATCTCAGCTAAATTATTTATATGAATATGTACCTTGAGGGTGAATTTCATAATATAAAATTATATGTAAGTATTACTTTGTTAACACTTTAGATTTTAGCAAAATCCTTGAGACGTGGTCTATATAAGACCGAATGACCCCAGATATTATATTCACTGCAAAAACAAAAAATCAATAGACATTTTAATGCATATTTTACATATTTCTGTGAATTTCTCTAAAAGTACTTGAAATTTTCATGCTGGAAATAATATACGAATTCAAATTTCCTAAATGGTACCTTATGCAGCAACTCGTATCTGATTTATGTGAAAGAATAGGCCTATTTTCTCTTAAGCCATTTTGGGAACATTTTATATTTCAGTAATTATTTATCACTTCCATTTAAATGAATAACATTTGTGACTACACTTGAAAATGAGCAAACTCAGAATATGTCTCCATCCTTCAAAAGAGAAATCCCACTAGACATTAAGGACTACTTCATTTATTGACTCAATACATTCTACCTCATTCATTTTTACATTTAAGATGATTAGCTGATCCATCTCGTCCAGCACCCACACAGTACCACAAGAATGAATGAATATTCAATGAGTGCATGTGACAATAGACTTAAAGTACCTCACTCTGCCTTACAAAGATCAGCTATGAGCAGAAAAATGCATCTGAGTTTTGGTGCTAAGTAATAGTATGATGTTGGGGGTGTCATTTTTCTCCTCTGGCCCCAATTTTTTCGCCTTCCAAATGATCACACTGCATGGCAATACCACGTGTCTGATTGGTGGTTTGGTGAACTGAACTAGCCAACAAAGATGTCTTATTTGGTTGAATTTGAGGGGTGAACTCCCCTTGAGCTCTTCCTATTGTCTTACTTCCAGCTGCCAACACACATACAGGTACCATGTTTCCCTGAAAATAAGACTGGGTCTTATATTAATTTTTGCTCCAAAAGATGCATTAGGGCTTATGTTCAGGGGATGTCATCCTAAAAATTCATGCTAGGGCTTATTTTCTGGTTAGGTCTTATTTTGGGGGAAACACGGTTACCACTAGTCTGACGTGGGGTTTACTGTCTCTGAACCATGTGATATTTCAGGACCTCACCAATCTTGACACTCCAAAACCTTTCTTTCATCAAGTTAATTTCCAAGCTGGACTCTTATCCTACATAATTATTTCAGAAAAAGCTTCTATGTAGACTGAGAACATGAACTTAAAACATTTTAAAAATTCATTCCCAATATTGGAAAAGCAAAGAACTCTTTATTCAATTAAATAAAAGAAACTATAAAAATTTGGGAAATTTTGTTAATATATAATTGCTAAAAAAATTAGACTTTCTACGCTGGTGAATGTATTCATTAATTTGAAAAAGAGCACATTTGCAAATTTCAGCAAATATGTCTGACTTAAAGGGAAAACAAATCTATACCATAGGCTTAGTCCAAAAAACAGTGCTGTCAATAAAGGGAAAAATTATAATGATGACTGATTTCAACCACTAAGGAGATAAACAAGTTATTCTACGCAGTTTACAATACACTGAATCTCATTTCAGAAAAATCCCCTTTCATTGAACAACTCATTATGAATAGAAACTTAAATAAGTCAATAATATAATGGAAAACAGCAAAACAAAATTATTCATGTTCATTTTATAACAAATGTGGAAGATGAGTGATAGGATATACTTCTTCTAAAAGCAATATAATTCATCTTCTGTGAATGTTGACAAAATACCTTCAAAATTGTATCAAATGAGGCATTTTGTGCGGGCACTTAAGAGCGCAGCTAGAAATGTCCTGACTTTCCCCCCAAATACCTCATAATTAAATGGTTAAAGCTAACTAAAAGGAACTTAAATCTTACACGTTTATAGTGCCATTCCCACTTTACTTATTAACTTATTTGTTAGCTTGGATTAATATAATAAAAACCAGGTATTATATTAAGGGACAATTGCAATACTTTGAAATGTTACATTGGAAAAAAATAGATAACTCTTTTCAGTTTTCATCCTTTTTGGTATGCTATTTTTCACAATTTAAAGTGTAACAGAATTAATTTATGAAGATAGAGCCACAGTTTAAAAAAGATTATAAATTGACTTTTTCCTTATTCTAAATGAGTGTTGCCAGTAAAACATCATATTGTAAGAGAATTCTTTCTTTTATCCTCATATATTAGGGTATTATTTAAAATTGTGGAAAAAATCAAGTGAAAATAGAAAATATACATTTTGTTTTTAATTTTCTTTTATAGGAAGGGTTATGGTAATGTAATTTTAACCATCAATAGTTTGTCAGAATATGGGTAACACAAAGGCAGCTATTATTTGATGTATCTGGTATATAGAAAATGAAAAAAATGTCTTACGTATAATAACATTATTGGATCTGGAGGTTTATAAATTTCTCAGCAACTTTCTCACACATTTAGACTGACAGTACAGACAACTCTAGAATTCAGTAGAAAACTATTCAACATTCAAGTTACTAATCTTTAATGAAATATTCATTGAATTTCATATTTTGAAAAAAAAGAATATGATCTTTCAACAACTTCATCTGAAACTATTTGAAAATCAAATTTGCCATCTAAGAAGCTATTTTCTTTGAAGCATATTTATATAGTTCTAAATTCCCTTGAGCCTTATTTTAAGCAAAGATCAGATTCATCTTACCCAAGAGGAACTATTCCTAGACTTAGGAAAGTAAGTTTCCAGTATTCCAACCTGTAACATTGCCCTAATCGTTTTCATTTGCATTTCAAAACTTCTCAGTCTCAAAGGGTAGAAGAAAAAAAAGTAAACATATCTTGTTTATACCTTCCTGCTGTTTTCAATTTCAGTGTATCTAGTCACAAAAAAAATATCATCACTTTTAGCATTAACATTTATGGTTAAGAACCCAAGGCCATCCATCCGCGTACATTTAGAAGGCCCAAAGCCAATCTTGACTACATGAACAGTTACAGCGGGACCAGGTCTCAAGTTCTAAGCAGATGAGCCCAAGTTATCAGTTGCCCTAGTTTCAGAGCAGCCCCAATTTGTTTATAAATCATTTTCAGAGAACCCTGCTGTTTTCCACCAGCTGAAGAGGAACCCTGGACATGTCACATTACTGTAGATTAGTGCCATAGAAAAAATAGAAAAGAGCTCGGTTCACATCTGAGCCACTGTCATGGCAAATTCACTGCCCTCTCTACCTTCAGTTTGATGTCCTATTTGGGAAGAGGAGTTCATAAAATGTAAAGACAACTTTAAACTTTCATTTTTAATACATAGTCAGGAAAAAGAGAGTCAACCACTGCCTCCCTTGCAAGTTTCTAGAGTGAATAAAGTGAGAATTAGACAAAAATCTACTCTGTACTCTCTGGCACAGTACGTTACAAATGACTCTCAAATAGGTCACCTCATGTAATTTTCTGAAGTGTTCTCAGAGGTGGGCATGGATCTTAGTCCCAGTTTGGAGACAAGGAAGCTAAGACAAGCGGTTGATTCTCCTAGAACCACAGAACAGAAGTTAGCTCGAGCCAAACCAGACATTTGGGTACTAAGTTCTTCCGCAACACAACGCTGACTTTCTACACTGTATGGTCCACCCTGATTAATTCCAAGAACAAGAGGTGATGGAAATCAAATACTAGAATATTGAAATTTCTCTTTCTACTCATCCTGTGTCTATTCTCCATGTTCCTGACTGAGAACAACCCTCTGTCTCTCATTTACTTTTAATATTCTTGAGATTTCTCAATATGTGTGTCTACCTTATGTATATATTCATTTTTTCTGAGGTTTCACTTCCTGCTATTATATATCGGTGTTTTCCAAATGGGCACCACGGAGCCCTACATGGTTTTCAAAGGTACTTCAGGGACCATGGTGGAAGATCAGTTGTGGGGAGCTGACCAGGGGAGACTTGGGACACTCCAACTTTTCTTCAATATATTGAGATTTATACATACTGTATCAATTTTACAAAGGTATTTGGTGGAAAGGAAGAGAGAGAGGAGGGGGAGGAGGGAAAGGGAAGGAGGAGAAGGCAACAATAATGGAGGGGCAAGGAGAGGAGAAGGGGGAGAGAGGGACGCTAACAGATACTATCCTAGACCATTAATATTAGTGAGAAATTTGAGTTTGGGATCAGGACGCTTTAGTTCTGAGGTCTTCATGAGGTGAGAGATACTCAGTCAGAGAATAGATGAAGAGTTCATAATACTGGATCCCCGTCCCACGCAATTTTGGTGCCCTGACATCTTAGGAATACAAGTGCACTCTCAATGTCTTCAAGGTACACCGAGTGATTGTTTCCTTTGCAGGTAATCGGGCTTTACCAAAGCAAAAGTCGGCACAGTACTTCAAAGACTATCCATCTTCTTGGAAGCGCTACAAGGCCTAGATAATGCAGACATTACACCTTGGCTAACTCAGTCTTTCCCAAACCTATCTTTGTGGCACTGAACATGCTTATAGCAACTCCAAAGGATGCTCTTTTTTTTCTATAATATTCCACCATTGGTAGCGGTGAGAGGTATCATCTGAAACAGTGGTTCTTAACTGTGGGCAGTTTTTGCCATTCCCCCACCCACCTGAGGACATTTAACAAGAAGACTAGTACCATGTTTCCCCTAAAATAAGACCGAGCCAGACAATCAGCTCTAATGAGTCTTTTGGAGCAAATATTAATATAAGACCCGGTCTTATTTTATTATAATATAAGACCCGGTATAATATAGTATAATATAGTATAATATTTTATAATATTTTATAATATATAAGATAAGATGAGATGAGATGAGATGAGATGAGATGAGATGAGATAAGATAAGATAAGATAAGATAAGATAAGATGCTGAGTATAATATAATACTGGGTCTTATATTAATTTTTGATCCAAAAGATGCATTAGAGCTGATTGTCCAGTTAGGCCTTATTTTTAGGGAAAGACAGTAGCTAATGGGTAGAGGCCAGAACTACTGCTCCTAATATCCTACTTGCACAGAGTAGCCAAAAAAATTATCCCAACACAAATGTCAGTAGTGCTGAGGTTGAGAAACTGTGACCCAAGAGCACAGAACCATGAACTTCAATACTGAAGTCACTGCTTGGATTCCTCCTCAGGATTGTACGTTCCCCCACATCTGAGTTTTGCAGTAAATTTTTAAAAGATTTCTTCTGTGGTCATAATTGGTTGTAGACAGGGCTCGGTGAGGTAGAATAAATTGAAATACATCTGTTTTCCAGGAAGAAGTAGGATATTAAAAGAGCAAGTACGGAAGCAAAATGCCGTTGGTCCAGATGGCTCTGGTATTGTCAATCATTTTGGAGACCATTTGAAACGGCATCCCCCAAAGCCATGTTATAGGTTTTGCCCATTTTCTAACATTAGTTAAAGTAGAAGTATTCCTCTTACCAGGCTTTTTGGCATTCTTTTTTGTCATGCTTTTTTTGTGTTTTTGAGATTCACCCATGTTGTTATGTGTAGCTATAACTTTCCTAATTTCATCCTATATATTAATAGTATCCAGTATGTGAATATACTCCAATTTATTTTTCCATTCCACTGCTGTGGGTTTGATTTGTTTCCAGTTTTCTTCTATGAAAATATTCTGCTATAAACCTTTTTGTTTGTGTCTTTTGGTGCAGTTATGAGAAAAACTCTTTTTTGATGCACACCTTTGAATGGAGTCGCTAGGTCATACAGTGTAATTATATTCAAGTTTATTAATAATGTCAAAAGATTTTCCAAAACAATTGTGTCAATTAATTTGTCCACCAACAGTTCAAAAGTATTCTAGTGATCCACATCTCCACCGGGATTTTAAATTGTCTGACTTTTGCCTAGTTAATTTGCATAATATATATGTGTGTATATATGTGTGTGTGTATATATATGTGTATATATATGTGTATATATATATATATATATATATATATACACACACATATATATGTTAAATTCTAATTAGTGAGTTTTATGTTTTTAAATGTTGTCTTCAGTGGGTAGCTTGCCTTTTAATTCTAAGTATAGTAACTTTTAATGCTAATGTTCTTTTTAATTGTTAAAATTTATCGTGATTTTTTTTTTTTATTGTACTTTTTGCATGTTGTTTAAAAAAATCCTTTTCTACCTCAAGGTCAAAAATGTATCCAAATATATTTTCTTGTAAAAGTTTATAGTTTTGCTTTCACGTGTTGATCTTTTATTGCCTGGAATTAATGTTTTTGAAATGTGGGGTAGGGTCCAGTTTGTGTGTGTGTGTTAATAACCAACTCCGCCAGCCACATTTCATGAAGGGGCTATTGGTGTACACTGATCTATAATAACAGCTCTGTCATAAATCAAGTTTCCACATTAAACGGGTCTGTATCTGGGCTCTATATTTTGTCCTCTTGGTCTATCTCTTAATTAATTTCACACTGTCTTAATTGCTATGGCTTAATTAGTCTTGATATCCAGAGGGTAAATTACCCCAACCTTTTAGTTCTTCCAGGCTACGCTCCTCTTAGCCTTGTGCTCCGCCCTGTAAACTTTGGAATCAGTTTGTCAAATTCACACACACAAACACACACACACACACACACACACACACACACACACACACACAGGCATGCACATACCTCTTGGGATACGGATTAAGTTTGCATTCAGTGTTTATGTTAACTTTGGTGGAAAATTGTCATGTTTCTAAGACTTTCTTTTTTATAGTATAGATCAATAAAATCTTTTAAATGTAGTATTTTAAAATATTTTATGTATTTATTTCTAAATTAGTTTAATATCTAAGTTTAGAAAAGGTAAAAAATATACCGAGGGTGCCAAAAAGATGTATACAAGTGGACACTTTGGTCAACATTGCTCAAGCAATAGCTCTCCACATTGTCTGGACGCTGATGGCAACCACTTTGAACACCTCTTGTAATTGCAGAAGTCAATTGTGACTTGTATTCATCGTCTGTTTTTGGTATATATTAAGTATTACAATTTTAATAGTTATTTCCTTTCTTAACATTTTCTGTACATTTTTTGGCACCGTCTGTGTTTTCTGTTTGGGCTTTTTTGATGCATAGAAATGCAAATGACTTTTGTATATTAATTTTTATCTAGTCACAATGAAGTCTTTTATAAATTTCAATAATTGATTCTTTTTTTACAACTTGGAAAATAACTTCATTTTTACTGCATCCTCTTAAGACCTTATATTATTTGTTTCTTTTTCTTACTATACGCTGTAGATGAATATTATTAATGAATTATGATGTTTGTTCTAGGGGGTTTTTTGTTTGTTTTGGTTTAGTTTGGGGGGGTAGAATTTATGCCATTCATAAAAGTAGGAAAATAACTTTCCTTTTTATATTTGTTAATCAATGTTTTTGTCTTTGTTTTTATCATACTAGATGTTGAACTTTATGTAATTCCGTGCATGCGTTTGATTTTTTTCTGTAATTTGATTTAATCTGTAAATGTGATGAATTATGCTGTATTAATTCCTAATTAGCCAAACACATAATAGTTCAAACACAATAAAAGTTACAGTCAAGGCTGGTAATTAGGTTGCAGAAAGTTTTTCTCTCCTCCATAGAGCCAGTTAGATATAATCTGACAGTGACCCTTTAATCTTCAATATATGGCTTCCAAGGGTCCATCTAGTGAAAGTGATCCTCATTGCCTCCCACAGAAAGAGGTAAGGAGCATGGAGAAGCACAGGTGGGAGGAGTTGTGGACCAGGCTTGGAATATGAATTTACCAACTCCTCTTACATTCTCTTGGGTAAAATTCATCTGCATAGGAAATATTCTCTGGTTTGGTTCTTAAGAAGTAAGCTTAAACTCAGTGAGAAACTCTGAACCATCTTAATTGATTTTTGAATTTTCAACCAATCTTTTTTCGATAAGTGTACCCAACTAGATATACTATGTTTTAAATACTAATCTAGATTTGATTAGCTAATAATTTTGTAAGATTTTTGTGCATTGTTGTACAAAACAGAGATTGGTCAAAAGTTTCCTAAACTCAATAAGACTTTACAGTTATTGTTTGTATGGTCAATATTCAGGGTTTTTTTCATTCATGTATTTACTCTTAGCCTCCTGGATTTTCATGTTTCAATCTGGAATCTTTTTTTTTTTCCTTTTCTGAAAAAATATAGAGTGGAGGCTTACTGGAAATATATATATTTTTTTATTGTCCTCTGCATTTTAAAGAATATTTATACTGAGTATAGAATCCTAGGTCAGCAGTTGTTAATTTCATCATTTTAAGTATTCATTCCATTTTCTTCAGGCTTTAATAATTTAAGCTGAAATGGCAGCTGTCAGTATAAGTATTTCTCAGAATGTAATAGGTCTTTTTCCTCTTTATGCTTTTAAGATTTTCTTTGTGTTCTCCTTATATTTTTAAGATTTTTCTCTTTGTGTTTTGTTTTCAGCATGTATTTTAAAGCTCAAAAACATTATAAAAATATACATACTTAGGATTATTATGTCTTCTTGATTCAGGAAAAGGTATATATTACTGGGCATAAAGAGAGATATTTTGCACTGAAGGCTATACTGTCTACTATTAATATAGTGATTCCAGATTTCTTATGATTTGTTTTTGTAGGGTACATCTTTTTTCCATCCTTTAACACTTAGCGCATCATTGACTTATATTTAAAGTTTGTTTCCTGTTGACAGAACATAGTTGATTCTTGCTATTTTTTAATCTAGCCTCATGTTTTCTACCCTAAATCTGGAGATTGCAGACCACCTTCTGGTAATGTGATTATGGATATGTTTGACTTGAAGGCATAAATTTTTCTATTTGTTTTCTGTTTGTCACATCTCTTCTTCCCTCTTTCTCTGCCTTCTTTCAAATTGACTGCTTTTTAGAATTTAGTTTTATCTACTATGGTAGTTTGAATAATGGCACACCAAAGATATCCACATCCTAACCCCCAGAACCCATTAGTATGTTCCATTACATAGTAAAATGGAGTTTGCAGATGTGACTCAGTTATGGGAATTAAGGTGGAAAGATATTTCTGCATTGTCCAGGTGAACCCACTGTAATCACTAGGTTTCATACAAGAGGGAGGCAGGAGGATTACAGTCAATAAAAGGCAATATGATGATGAAAGCGAGATGTTGTAGTGATTTGAGGAAAGGACCACAAGCCAAGGAATGCTGTCAGTCATTAGAAAAGGAAGAGGCAAGGGAAAAAATTCTCCCACAGACCCTCCCAAAGACACCAGTTTTGCCAGAACCTTGTTCGTTTTTCCCGTGATACTTATTTCGGGCTTGTGACCCCCAAAACTAGAAATGAATAAATTTGTGTTGTTTTCAACCACATGTTTGTAGTAATGTGTGGCAGAAGCAATATGAAATGAACATAGATTTTGGTACCTGGAAATGGGACACTCCCCTAACAAACACGGAAAAATCGGGAAGTGACTTGGTGATGGGATAAGGGACAAAGGCTGGAAGAATTTTGAGGCACATGATAGAAAAAGCCTAGATTGACTTGAGCAGACTGTTAGCAGAAATATGGATGTCAGAGGCTGTGTTTGTGAAGTCTCAGAAGGAAGTGAGGAGCATAGGGGAGAAAAATCATTCCATCTTAGAGAATCCCTAAACCATCGCAGCCTGTTGGGAGACGTGTATGTGTGAAAGTGCTGCTCATGAAGGCTCAGAAGGAAATAAGGAACATGGAAATGGCGAGCGGGGAGAAGGGAACCCTTGTCCTGTAGTTTCAGGAGACTTAGCTGAATTGGGTCCTGCAGTAATGTGGAAAGCTCACTTCTAGGAAGCAATGAACTTTGATTTTGAGCTGAGGATATTTCCAAGCACAGTGCTGAAGGTACATACTGGTTTCTTCTGGCGGCCTGGAGTAAAATGTGAGAAAAAAGAGAAAAATTGAGGGAAAAACCTTTAAGCATAAAGAACCCAAGACTGGATGATTTGGGAAATTCTCAGGCTTCTAGCTTATAAAAGATCCACAATTAGGAGATTCCCTATCAACTAAATGCATGCTCTAGAGAGAAAGCCAAGAGCGTGGCTGGACAACCTTTGCTAATACCTTGACAGGATCAAAAGGTCAGAATAGTCAGTCACACAAAGGCTCTTTAAGAAATTGGGTGTGGGTCTGATGGATTCCTTCAGCCACCCTAGCAGAAGCAAAAATGGAGGTGGTGTTATCCAGGAAAGACCTGTGGGGAGCCTCTTATCTGACAGAGTGAATCCCTCTGACAGTCACAGGAGATCCACAAGTTTTGGACAATGTACGTGAGAGGACAATCCCCAGCACACACTGGAAGAAACAAAGACAAAAAAAAAAAGGGCTGTCACACTCCCAAAATACTACAGGCAGGAACCAGGCTAAGAAAACTACTCAGCTTCAAGAATGCTCTACCTTTCACGAGAAAGCAAAGATGACTCCAAGGGTGGCGCTAGAGCCCAGAGAGCAGAGCCTCAGAACACAGAAGATAACTCCCAGACTACGTGTGTTTTTTTTCACAGTTGGATTTCAAATATGTCGACACCTTCTTTCCTTCAATTTTCCGCTTTTTTGAATGAGAATGTCTATAATTGTTGTTCTGTATCTGGCCCAATATTCCATTCTGGGAGCAGCCAACTTATTTTCTAGGTCACATGTCCACAGATGAAAAAAATAAAAATAAAAATCTTTGTCCCTGCATGGATTTTAGTCTTCCCACTACTAATCTAGATGATTTAGATGATGAGATTTGGGACTCTTGAGCTAATGAGACCTAGATGAGATGTTTTGCATTGAGTTAATACTACAGTGGGTTGAGAATTTTAGGGCCACATATCTTGCTTGTGGGATAAATGTGAAACTTTGGGAGCTATAGGGTGGCTCTTATAGGCTGAATAACACAATTTGTTATAGCAGCAACTATGATAAATGAATGCTTCTACTCTATTGGATTATTAACTATAATTCTTTGTTTTACCTTTTTAATGGTGGTTGTCAGGTTTACAATACGTATGTTCAAACCGTATATTGTCGATTCATATCAAATATTATAAGAACCTCAAAACAGTATACTTCCCTTCCTCCTGCTAGTTCTTTGTGCTGTTGTATTACATTTTACTTCTAAATGTTATAAATCCCATAATAACTGTTAGGAATATTGTTTTAAACAGTTGATTATCTTCTAAAGAAACTTCCAAAATGAGAAAAAAATGTACTTTGTGTGCTTCTACATATATGCTATTTATTTACCATGCTATTTATTCTTTTGTATAGATAAGTCCATGTTATCATCTAATATCCTTTTTCTTCTGCCTGAAAACTTATTTTAACATTTCTGACAGCACAGAACTACTAGTGTCAAATTCTCTCAACTTCAGTTTTTCTGAAAATGTGTTTATTGCATCTTTATATAAAACTTTTTTTTCATCAGTAAATCTTGGTTAACAGTTCCTTTTGCTCCATTTCGGCATCTTAAAGAAGTTGTTCCATTGCTTTCTTACTCATGAATTTCAGACAAGAAAGCTGTAGTCATTTTTATTTGTGTTCTGCGTGTAATGTGTCCAGGTAGAAATTTGATCAACATCTTTACCTTCTTTCCAAAATTGTAAATATCCACATTCTCTCCAAGTTCAAATATTCCTTGTGCCTAGGAGACTGCTATTGAGTGTTTTAGTGCTGTCTATGTACCGTGTTTCCCCGAAAGTAAGACCTAGCCGGACAATCAGCTCTAATGCGTCTTTTGAAGCAAAAACTAATATAAGACCCGGTCTTATTTTACTATAACACCAGGTCTATAATAATATATAATATAATATAATATAATATAAAACATAACATAATATAACATAATATAATATAATATATAATTAATATAGTATAGTATAATATAACATAATATATAATATAGATTGGGTCTTATATTAATTTTTGCTACAAAAGACACATTAGAGCTAATTGTACGGCTAGGTCTTATTTTCAGGGAAAAACGATATTATTTCTACTCCTCATGCTATTAGTATTGTGTTATGAAGACAATGTTTATCTAGACTTACTTGTATATTTCTCACTTTATTTGCTTTTTATTCTTTTTTGCTTCACAGACTTTCCATTTCCATTTGGGATCTTCTTATTTTTTTCTGCTAGAAATAAACACATTTTCTCTAGTGAGGTTGGTTTGTGGCAATCTCTCTCAGTTTTTGTTTTAAGTTTGTTTTCAAAAAGTTTCTTTTTTGAAATACATTCCCAATTTTCAGTTATTTACTCTCAGAATATTGGGCATTGAGTCTGCTTTCTTCTTTCTCTATGTCTTTTGAGAACTCAGTTGTTACTGCAGTTGTCACTTCTCTAAAGCTAATCTATCTTCTGTCTCTGGCTGCTTTTAAGTTTTTGTGTGTTGGGGGTGTTTTTCGGGTTTTTGGTTGTTTGTTTGTTTGTTTTGTGTCTTTGGTGTCTGGAGTTTCACTTTGATGTATATGGGTGTGTTTTTATTTTTTAATCTGTCTTACCATTCAATGGTATCTGCCCCAGTGCCATACTAAAAGAGTTTCTTAGCTAAAGATCGAACCATGGGGCTTGAAAAGGGCAAGTTATTTTTTTAAAGGTGAATAAAAAGAGCATGTTGGAAAAAGCCAAAGTAGTAAAATGGAAAATCCCGGTGTAACCTCCAGACACACTCATATCCATCCAATGAGAAACAACTGTTCACCTGCAAATTACGTTTTCTCAACTCGCATGATGATCTCCCTTGAACAAACTCCCACAACCTAATTTTGCAATGGCATGATTCATTCCTGCATTGCATCCAAGTGAGTCACCTCTACCTAAGGTAGGCCAAAGGTTTGAAGTTACAACACCATGACCAACAACAGCTCAGGAATCTAATTATTCACCCTAGAGATCCTGCTCCAAGGTCTTTAAAGTAAATGAGGTTTTTTTTTTCTATCTGTGTATCTATACCAAGGAAAGTCACTTGAGATGGCACTTCGTAACCAACGCTTACCAAAAAAGATATCCAAATATAGCTTATTAACTTCCAATGAGCTCTTTTTTTTTGTATAACATTTCATAAAAATGTAAATATAGCAAAAGCAATAATGTATAAAATGTAATTTTACTGTTGTTACTCATGTAACTGAAACATAAAATGTACTGCACCTCCGTAAGTACTCTTGTTTCCCAGAGTAATCAGGTTATTTGGTTGTAATGTACACATCTTAAAAAGGAATTTCATGGCCGTGATAAAAAAAATCATCTCAAGGGAGTAGGAATCAAGTACTTTCCATGAGACATTCATGCTAATATTTTAGTTACATTTACTAATATGTAAGACCTACACTGAGCTCATTTTACTTGCTAAATTTGTAACTGGGGGAGACTGTCCCAAACCCCTCAGAATGTAGTCCCACTTTTGTCATCTTTATGATTCAGTGCTTTTACTTGGTGTTCACAAAATACTAGATATTTGGATCTGATTTTTTTATTTCAAATGGCAACACAGCAAACAGTGCCAAACTTAACAATTTAAATTGAAATGGAACACAACTTTCATAGTGTTAGATATGAAGGAACATAAGGATTAGTGTATTCAGACCCTTCATTCTACAGATTAATACATAAAAGTCCAAGGTTGCAAAGTTTGTAATGGCTGGACCAGAATCTAAATTTTTTTTTGCCTCAGTATTCTCTATTTCATAAACTGTATCATACCATGGTCTGTTCAAAATCGCATCACTTAAACCTACCAAGTGTCAGGTTCACCTGTGCTAATGATCAAAGATTTTCCCACAAAGTATGAGTCTAAAAATGAGGCATGAATATCAGAGCTCTTTTGCATTAAACTTAACCTGAATTCTGTACAGCCTGAAGAGTTTCAACATTCACCTTAAATATTTACTCTACATTTGTGCTGAAAAAAACTCACTACAGTATTTATAATCAGCAAGTGGCATGAGGGGAAAATAAACCCAATCTACCCTCATTGCTGTGAATGGTAACTAGAAACTTCTTTGACTACATTTCTACATAAATCAAACAGAAAGAGTGCATTCACCCTTTTCCAGAAACCATACTTGGAAAATTACTATTTTTGTGAAAATTCGTTGAAAAGTTCCAGAACGTTGAAAGGAACTTTAGCTAATCTGGTGAATCAATTGACTTGCTTCATTTTATAGAAGAGAAGACGAAAGCACAAAATGTTAAGGTTCTGGCCCAGGGTCACACAGTTAGTTATTAACAGGACTGGAATTAAAATTCAAATTGCCTGGCTTTCTGGCCACTTGTTATTAATTCTTATGTTTTCAGAAACGATGTAGACATTAAATCATGTGATTTTTACACCCCCTCCAATCATTCAGTGTGCTGCGTTTTAATTCCAGTTCCAACGCTACGACAATTGCCCTGTTTTTTTATTTTCAGTACCCAGATGTCATTAGTGTTCTGATTAAGGTTTCAAACTGTTCTCTTTCACTTTTTTTTTTTTAAATCTACTCTGTTACCATTATCTGCAAGCAGAGGTACATTTATAACTTTTCAAAACTGAGGAGCACTCTACTGCTTCATGATCAGAGTTCAGTTCAGTTTCAGTTAGCACATCCCAGAAAAAAAAGCAAAGCAATGCTACTTCTGCTTACAAACATGACATCAAAATACCCAAACCATACTGTATAAATGCTTGCAAAAAGCTTTCCACTTCCCACCATGTCTGTCCTGCCTGACTTTTAATCTTTGACTCAAATGAGCAAATTCCCATATTCTTAGATTCAGCTTGTACTGAAGTTTTAATTGTCCTGTGAAAGCATAATACTAGCATCTTGGTTGATTTTACACTGTTTTTTAATATAATACATGGAACTACCAAATATGAGTGTATCCTTAAATTCTCTTGAGAGTGATGATTAGAAAAATTTGTAAAATTTAAATGTATGCTGACAAGTACAGTAGTCACATCCTGATAACCACAGATGTTAAGTTAGTTTTCTTCTACTCAACTATATTTCTTAAAAGTTATGGAAAGTCAAGAAAGCTTATTTTAAATATAGTTTAATATACAATTTTATCTTGTATGCAATCATTCAGAAACATGTCTAGTGAGTAAAGCTGCATGGAACAATTTAGACCCAATGAATAAAAAGTCAGATTGTCTAGCACTAAAAGCTAAATCATTTTAGTATTACAAAGGTCAGACAATTAAATTCGTGAACTCATCCTAGAAAAAGTGCTACATACCTCATTGCTGGATATCACTACAGTCACCTTTGAAGTACTTCCCTTGGAAAGCTATGCAGTGATGCCAGCACCTAGTCAAAGCAATTTTAGAACTCTTTTTCTGGAATGGCCATCAGAGCTATCATTGTATTACGCTTGATATCCCAAATATCATCAAAATGTCTTCCTTTCAAGATTTCCTTTATCTTCAGGTAAAGAAAGAAGTCATTGGGGGCCAGATCAGGGGAGTATGGAGAGTGTTCCAATACAGCTATTTGTTTACTGGCTAAAAACTCCCTCACAGACAGTGCTCTGTGAGCTGGTGCATTGTAGTGATGCATGAGCCATGAATTGTTGATGAAAATTTCAGGTCGCTTTCGTCTAACTTTTTCATGCAGCCTTTTCAGCACTTCCAAATACTAAACTTGGTTAACTGTTTGTCCATTTGGTACAAATTCATAATGAATAATCCCTCTGATATCCAAAAAGGTTAGCAACATCATTGCAATAAGTTGGCAAACTTAATTGTTTGACCTTGTAGAAAGGCGGTGGACTCCAGGTCAAAGACTCTTATTTGGTCCTAGAATTTTGACTCTGGAAGCAATTGTGCAAGCGCTTATATTAGTTTCCAAGCGCTGTTAAACCCGTCCAGGAATTTTTCATCCCAAATTCTGTACTTTTCACTTTTAGAATTTTCATTTCATTTTTCAGAGTGTTTGTATTTCTATGAGAAGCCCCATCTGTTCACTCATTATCACCATTTTTTCTTTAATTCTTTGAAAGTGCTGTCTGCTAAACCCTACATCTTGGTCTTAAGTCTATTTATTTTGACTGGATTTTCCCCTTGAATATTGATCATTTTTTTTGTTTGTTTCTTCACATGTCTAATAATTTTAATTTTATACTGGAAATTGTATATGATTTTTTTAGGAACTCAATTGTAGAGACAGTAGATTCTGCAGAAGAATGTTGATTTTTGATCTAGCGGGCAAGTCAACTTCTGGCTGATCACTATGGGTATGTGTAAAGATGGTTTTAACTTTGCTCTTGTGGCTCTCTATTGGTTTTTCCCATCTTCTAACATGAATCCCTTAGTCCTGAGTCAAAGTCTTAACTCCAAAGGCGTAATCCTTCTGGATTTTCAATGAGTTCCTGAAATGTTTACCAAGCCATTCAAACTTGCAAGACTCAAATTCCAAACTCAGTCTCCCCTATAGTGGGTAAGAGCTGAAATCTCTGCTCAATTCTTTCAGTCTTCCAGTTAGTCTCCATTGGTCTTGTACGCCCCTCATGAATGCACAGTGCCAGCCAAAAATTTGCCGAGTATTTTAATGCAGATTTTGGTGCTCCTCTCCTCCCCTCTCCAATTTAAGATCCCCTCCCTTCCTTCCCAGATATTATAGATATCCTGAACTCTATCCTCTAGACTTCTCAAATCAACTGCACTTTCTGGTTCAGTTCTAGAGACTGTGTAGCTTAAGGACCAGAGAGTGCCTTCAAGGGAAAAGCTCCACAAACATGGATCTATCCTAATGTGGCTTCCCTCTTTAAGGATTGAATCCTCTTCAGTTTCTGCCTGCGTTTGGTCTCTTTCCACGACCATCAAATAATTGGGGTTTTTTTGTTTGTTTTTGTTTTGTTTTGTTTTGTTTTTTATAGGAGATTTAAGTTACCATCTATAGTATAGTTACTCCATTACAAGGATTTACACCATATCCCTTCTGGAATTCTCTTGAATGAGAAATAAACTTTTGTTATTTAATCCACTATCCTTGAGTCTCTGTTACTATGTAGCCAAGCCTAATCCTAACTGACACAGTTAAGGTCAGAATACCCTCCCTGGGGAACAGAAAATCAGTCTCATGACAAACTTGAGATAGAAGGCAGAGTGGGTTCTGTGGGCAGATAGGTGCTTCGAATGCCGGTTTGCTGGAACTACAAAAAGCAGCCAACAGACAGGAAAAAAGAAAAGAGGCAGTTTTGCCAGCTTTGGCATTAAAAGGTTCTCATAAAAATATCCCATAAATTTGAATGAGGAAAACCGTAAACGAGGCACTCGGAAATGTTATCCTTTTTTACACACCCCATAATCATAAATTCTAAATTTTAAAAATATTCAAAACATAAAATATGCTATCCTAGAGTCATGTAATCTATTCCAACTGTCTGTGTGACCACTTGTTGGTTAGAAAAACATGTTCACTATTCCATCACACTATTCAGAATGAAAGATGATTTTTTGGTGACAGTTCTTTTTCCCCCTTCTACATTGGATTATTTTTGTTTTCACCTGCTTGAATATGTTAGCAGAATGACTATACAGAGTGATTTGCTCTCAACTATATGTGCAGATTGACAGGCACATACTCACATACAGAATGTCCTTACCTGAGATTTTCAACTAAGACCAGAAACAAGCCTAGACTCAGAAAATGATGAAAACCCATTGCTACATCCTTGGCACAAGGATAGAACACCCTCAACGCTTTTACCCCTTTGTTACCTTTCACTGCTGGCCAGACATGAGAAGACAAGGGAACACGAGACAGCTGTAGAGAACTGGAGGAGTTTGTCTTGGTAGAAAACAAGTGGTGAGAGAGAAAGAGGGAGATTACAGAGTAGTCTATCCCTACTGACTTGCTTTTCTAATTTGTTACTAAGAAAGAAGGTAATTTGAGTTGATTATATGTAATCAACTTTGCTTTCTGAATAGGTTCAATCCCTGCCATGAGTTTGGGGAAAGCTCTCTTTATCAAACTAGAATCTCTTCATGGAAGAATAACACTATTTTTAGTTGTTGTTATCTGTCCCTAAGAAGGTGAGAAATGAAGGACTACATTTTCTATTAGACAATATTTTTCTTAGCTTAATTTCTCATATATCTTACTGCTCTTCAGTCTCCTAAAATTTTGCCACTATTTCTACTTTGTCCTATGGAGACTAACAGAGTTCTGTACTGGATAATGTTTATTGACATCTTGCTACCCACCCATAACAGAATCACCTTGTAACCAAAACACTCTCCTCTTCTCTCTCTCTCTCTCTCTCTCTCTCTCTCTCTCTCTCTCTCTCTCTCTCTCTCTCTCTCTCTCTCTCTCTCTCTCTCTCTCTCTCTCTCTCTCTCTCTCTCTCTCTCCCCCGCCCCCATATACTGCACACACACATGCACACACACACACAGACATAACACCAGGAGGTTTTTTGTTTGTTTTGTTGTTGTTTGTTTGTTTTTTAACTCTTTGAAATCTGTCAGTAGAATTGGGAAACAAAGTCCCTGGTTTATCACATTGTACAAAATATTTCCAAAGCTATCGCAAGGCATACATGTTATCACCCACTCCGTAGCTCTTCTCCCTGCATACTCTCTCCACAGCCTGGCAGGTTACCATCTCTGTATGCTCTGTGCTTTAGATTCAGTCACTTCTGAAGCACAAGCAAAGCCTGCAGCAACCAAGCAGGGCATTCCTTCGGCCTGTATGTGAGAGTTAATTGTAATCCCATGCATTAAAGTCCTGCCACAATTCCCTGCTTCACTGAGGACTCTCTGACATATGCCCACTGCTCTTGGGAAGATGACAACTTGGACACTTGGATTCCTCTAGTACAAGAACACTAAGTATGAAAGCAAAATCGCGCTCTGTGCAGCTTCGGATCGCCACAACTCTCAGTTCCCATGTTAGCTGCGCTGTAAACTGGGGAGTGTGGTGTCTGAAGTGCAGAGCTTCACCTGTAGTTTGGAAACCAGTTTTCAGACCTGGAGGGTCAATGCCTTGCAAACTGAGGCCAGCTTACTGAGGAGTTAGGATCTTTATACATTGACGTGATTCACCCACCACCAGTAGGAGCTGACCTTTGGAACATTTAGTCATATTTCCAAAAGAAAGCATCTACTTAAATTGTTTCCTTCACGTTGATTTCTGCACTCTTAGAATACAATGGAAGCCATCTGCGAGAGAGTTAGCCAGAGTCTGAAGGTGAGTTTTCTCTGTTGCCTATGGCCACCCAGATCTGTTAACTTAGGATCATTAGAAAATATATCAAGAGTAAGTAAGTAATATAAGAAAATATCAAGATCCCTTCACGTGTTCGAGGTATTTATACAGTTTAAAGGAATTTACATTATTTTTAAGTGCTTAGAAGTTTTAAGGAAAAAGGCCTTTTTTTTTCTGGAACAATTCCCATTTTTAAAACCACTTTATTTCATCAGTCAACTAAAAACCAGTAGTAATTGTCCCAATGCGTTTGTTTAAACATTAAAACCTCAAGTGCCCTTCAACCAGATGACAACAAATGCATTTAGATTGCAACCGAGGCCACGTGGTTGCCTGGGCAATTGACTTTTCAGATGTGTCTCTAGCACATTATTTCTCAAATTGATGTACTTGGAATACTTATATTAGAATCCCTCAAGATGTTTCGTTTTCCGTGCAGATTACCAGGCTATTTCTCAGAGCTGCCAAATCAGAAACTTTGAATTAGGAGCGCTGAAATCTGTACTTTTAATCAGTAATCAAGTAATGCTTATGCAGTATTAAACTTTAAGGGTCAGCTCAAGAAGCATCTGATGGCAAAAAGTGAGGCCTGCTTATATGAAAAGAAAAAATTAAGAAGTGGAAGCAGTGACATTTAGCTGGGGTTTTTCAGATAAATATATATGTAATAAAAGCCTACTATATTACATTTTTTTTGAGGTGCCAAAGTTATTTTAGCTCTATTTGGTATGCCCGTTAAATTTATGTTGAAAATGAAATAGAAAACAAACAGGCAAAACAAAGTAAAATATGCATTCTTATGTTCAAAGTTAATGATTAGTGATTGTTTTGTTTTGTTTTTTCTTAAGACCACACAGCACGTTAGTGATAGAACTAGGAGTGAGCCTGGCAATATCAATATTCTTTGGGATTTTATAGCTCTTTTCATCTTCAAAGCGCTTTACAAAATTCTCTAATTAGGCTCACATGTTCTGAGTCGGACTCTCTAATCATAAGACAGCATACCTGCTTTTCATTCCTTAGCTCTGAGCAACTCACTATTCTTAATCATTATTAAATTAAAGAAAAAAATGTTTGTAATAATTTCAACTTAATTAATGACAAATCTGGACATTTCTTTAAATACAAGTCCAATTGCCTGGGCCCTAATCTGTATTAGCAAAGTTTGGCCATTATTTATTCAAAGCAAAGATAAGTTTTCATTGTAAAATTATCTGTAATTAAAGGCAGTGGTTAAAATAGTTTTATCTGACCAACCTAAAATAGTATTCAAAAGAGTTTCATTTTATTTCCTTGAAAAAATATTTTAGTTTTACATGTCTTTACTATTTAAAAAAATCACCTTTTAGCTAGCTGTGCTTTTTAATAAACGTTTAGGTACATGTGAGATATGTTAGTCTTTAATGTGAGAACTGACCATGGCACTTAAGAAATCTGTATTTTATTTTTATTTCTGTTGCTAACTAGTTGCTTGACTATGGACAGTCACTTATTGTTTCTGGATCTTGGTTTCCTTCTTTGTAAATTAAAGGGGCTTCTTCCAGCTCTGTGACCCTAAGAGTAATTGTGTGCATCTCAGCATGTCTTGTATGCATGGGCGCTTGACTGTCTAAAGCCCCTCTAGTGCCTTCTGTCATCATCAGGTCCATACAGAGCTTGAGTATCAGAAGTAGCTACCTGGTCGTCAGGCGTTTGATTCCAGTCAAATAGCAATAGAAAAGGTCAGAAATATAAGCAGCTGAACATGTCTTTCCTAAAACATCTCTTTGGTTTGAACCAGTGTTCTATGGAGAGAAACTATGTAATGTCACCTAAATAATGTCTACTGAGTCCTGGGAAGACATTTCCTTCCTGTCATCCCTCCCTACCCTCCACCTCTAACAGAGGCCTTCTTCAAAATTACATTTTCAATCTCTTAGTAAGCCTGTTATGAAAAGTATAAAAATAAATGGCCACTGCAAGCTTTATCAAGTACTTCTACCGTTGAGTGAAGGGAATGTTGTATCCTTTTCTGAGAGCATGTGTTGAGATGGGAAGGAAGGTGAAGATTTGGTTTAGGGAACTGTGGGTATATGTTAAGGAAAGGCATATGATTTCCATTGAACCAGAAGAAAGAAAGAGAATGTGAATGATGAGATTGGAGAATGCAGAACAAACTTCACATGTCATCATTTAGGAATTCTCTAATTAGGCTCACATTTAGGAAAGGGAAAGACCTGCCTGCCCATAGGATACCAACAAAGAGCAGATATAGCCTGGCCTTGGAGACCTGTGATTGTAAATACAACTCTATATTTGTAACCTCCTTTCAGGTCTAGACAATGTACTGAAAGCATATATACTGGGGGTGCCAAACAAATGTACACAAATGGACACTTTTGTCAACGTTGCTCAAGCTGTAGTCGCCATAATCAGAAGTGTCTGGATGTTGATGGCAACCATTTTGAGCACATCTTGTAATTGCAGAAGTCAAACGTGACTTGTATTCATCTTTTGTAGTTGGTATATATTGAGGATTACAATTTTAATACAGTTTTTCTTTCTTAAAATGTGTATAAATTTTTTGTCACCCTCTGTATATACTCCAATAAGTTAACATATATATTCCAATAAGTTAACATATATATTCCAATAAGTCAAAGTTCCCCAGCTCTATGACTGTGTGTGTGTGGGGCGGGGAGGGCCAAGCGGGGAAGCAAGGCGGGGAAAGAACACTAACTCCAAGAACAATCTCACTTTAAAACAAGCATGCCACTGAGCAGAAAGGCACGAGAATAGAGGACTGAGTCTTCCTTTAACATGTGGCTGAATTGCAGCACAACATCATATCTGAATAGACAGTCGTTTTGCTGCGAATGCTGTGAACTCTCTCTTTGATATCAAATCTATTTCCTCGAGTGTCTTGGAGTCCAAACTAAGCTTGATAATCTCAGAAACAAAACAGGGGTCCAAAATATCCCCGTTAGATGTTCTACTCATAGTGGAACTTTTTGAAAGGGAAAATCACTGCGATGGGTCCGTATATTAGGAGGATATTCAGTTAGGTACCAGTACTGGTGCTTTGGCCAAACTTCTCAACAGCACATCCATATTCAGGACACCCAGGCTGTAAGCAATGATGATTTTAGGGTAACCATATTTAGGAAGTCACAATACAAAATGCCCATTTGAATTTGAATTTAAGATGAAGAACAAATATATTTTTAGTATAAGTATATCCCAAGCAATATTTGGCGCATAGTTACACTACAAAAAATATATATATATTTTGTTTATCTGAAATTCAAATTTAACTGAGTGTCTTGATTTTAATCAAGATACCAACCTTAAGTAGTTTTCAACAGAAATATGAACCATTTTAGCCTACTCTCAAGGATGGATTGAATTGAAATATGGCGAGAAATTTTGTTCCTATGACTCCTTTTCACATCATCTTGTTACCAAAAAGAACAGGCAGCCAACAAATTCCTCTAGGTTTGTAACTGTGTGTGAACATGGCCTGTGGCCCAATTTCATCATTTTAAATAATTATTTCCTAACAAGGAAGTGGTGCCTGAAAATTATACAGAAGTCACATAATTCCCATAATGTCAGATTTAAATTCAGGTTTAAGTAAGTAAAATTGAATGATTTACTGATGCTCTTTTCATCACTATCTGAGTGTACATTAACTTTCGCTGTGATGTTTGACTGTAGTCAAATGATATTTCCATGCTATTGACTGTTGCATTTGACTCTACACCATTAGCTCAATGTTCCAGAAAGGAAACAGGAAACCAAATGTACATTTTCCTATATTTTTGTGTTTTTCAAGAATGAATAACAATAGGAAATTTTTATTCTTTAAAGTAATCATTAATTTTAATAAAATGTAGCACCTTAATTGTATTTACTTACAAATATAAATACTGTAATTATTTTTTGTGGATTTTTGACACATTTTGAAGAAAAAACTTGAAATCAGTTAACGCAGTGAAAGGATTAAATTGCCATTAAATTTCATTCCAAGAGCTTCAATCTTCTACCTTCTAAGTGGAATGTATTAAAAAAAAGAAAAAAAAAGGAGCAGTGGAGGGTACTCACTTAGATAGAAAAAAAGTGCATAAATCTTTCCTAAAGAATCTTCCCTGGTCTTCTATAGCCCTAATCCCCCATAGTCCCCCATGAGTGTCAGTGGGCAACTTCCTTTACGGTGTCAGATGGAAGAGACACCATCAGGTGGGAATGACTCACTCCTCAGCAGTCTCCTTCTGGCGTTGAAACCAAGTTACCTGCGTCCAAGGTCATCGCCTCTTCAGACTGACCTCAGCACCTGCTGTCTCTAGCTCATCTGTGTGTCTTTCCCTACAGCTGAAAGGAATCTTCCTCTACACATTCACCCCACACACTCCTTAACCTCCGCAAATGCTGGCCTCTTCCTCTGCTCCTCTCCCAGAGTTCCGCAATAATCAATGGTTGTTAAATCCACTGGACATTTTTTTTCATTCCTTATTTTACTATCCTTTCTGCAATCTTTAACACTCACTCTTTTGGTTTCCTGACACTGCTTTCACCTTACCTTATTTATCCCACATCTTTTACTGTTTGTTCTCAGGTTGTTCTTTTGTTGGCTTGTCTTCCACTAAGCTTGTCTTAAATTTGTAGGTTTCCTAGTGTTTCCTTCTGAGCCCCATCTCCTCATAATAGGCCCTTCATGCCTGAACGATTTCAATTTTTTCCCATTGTACCAACCACCATGTGTATCTGAGGGTGGAAACTGTGAATTCAGGCTGGGTTGAAAGCTCATCTCTGCCACTCTCCAGCTGTGTTGTGTAAGGAAAATCACTGAATTGTCACCTCCAAATCAAAAACAATATTGTCAGTATCCTTCAGCCACAGACCACTGGGAACAACACATCAGTTTGCTGCAGCTATACATTAAGGTTCGGGAATTAAGTTCACAAACTTTTCCTAGAAAAAGTGCTACATGCCTTATTGCTGAATATCACTACAGTCACCTTCGAAGGATTCCCATTGGGAAGCTATGCACCGACACCAGCACCTAGTCCGACCTTCAAAGCAATGTTGGAACTCTTTTTCTTGAATGGCCATCAGAGCTGTCGCCATATTACCCTTGATGTCCTGAATGTCATCAAAATATCTTCCTTTCAATATTTCCTTTATCTTCTGGTAAAGAAAGAAGTCATTGGGGGCCAGATCAAGTGAGCAGGGAGGGTGTTCCAATACAGTTATTTGTTTACTGGCTAAAAACTCCCTCACAGACAGTGCCGTGTGAGCTGGTGCATTATCGTGATGCAAGAGCCATGAATTGTTGGCGAAAAGTTCAGATCGTCTAACTTTTTCATGCAGCCTTTTCAGCACTTCCAAATAGTAAACTTGGTTAACTGTTTGTCCAGTTGGTACAAATTCATAATGAATGATCCCTTTGATATCAAAAAAGTTTAGCAACATCGTTGCAACAAGTTCATGAGCTTAATTATCAGACTATGTTGACTATGGAGAACAGGGTACATGAGTAAAAGGGTGTTAGGAAGAACCAAATATGGCATTTGGGCGTTTATTGGGTGATTGAGGGAGGGTCTCAGGAAGAGAGGATATGGTATAGGGGAGATGTTGTTGATAATAAACAAGTAAACACATAAATGTAAAGAGCCAAAGGTCTGTCATTCAGTTTAACTTGCACAGAATTCCATGGTCTATGTTTTTTGAAAGTGTGCAGTTGAACTTCAGAATGGTTAAAGTAGTGCTGAAGAGCACATTCCTCATATACTTGCTTTGGAGAAAACTAGAGAGCGGGATGGGAGAACTGCCAGAATTGTTAGCGTTTCACATAAATGCTCTAAAGTACAGATGTTTCTCTGAAGTTTATCTGACTGGATTGAACAATCCAAGTCTAGAAATAAGATTGTAATTGCACCCTAGTAATTCCTCTGTCAAGATTCCCAGTGTCTCCCTGTTCCAGTCTTCCTCACAGTTCTTTACTATTTGTGCTTCCTTGTTTTCCTCTAAAAGAAAAAAGCTCACCGGTGCTATGGGAACACACTTCAAAAGGGTTTTGCAATGTTAATTAAAATTTATTTTAAAATTTCCCCATGCCCTATGCTCTATCCAGATAAGTTGGTTTTATATTAGATTAAGATACCTTTGGCTTGAATTTTTGCATCAATGTAAGTAATAAATCAGAGTAATGAATTAGATATCTAATTTGAATGTAAATATAAATTTCTTAATTAAAAAATTAACACGTTAGAATTTAAATGTTAGCTCCTTGGCGATTATTGAATCCAAAACCCTCTCTCTCTTCACAACTGAGGATGCTGAAACCTTCAATCATGCATTGCAAACCAGGATCTTAATAAAGCTAGTCTGCTTCAATATGAAGTTTTATTTGACTACTATAGCATTTTACATTTTGCATTTTTGTAATATTTATTTGGTTTAAATTCTGAAACCATCAGTCCATTATAGTAAAGACGACTTCGGTGACAGACTTGATTATTTACTTAAAAACATCCAATTAGCCCTATTAGAAATAATATTTATTGACTGCTTACTAGGTGCTCAGTGCTATGTTAAGCATTTTACGTAAATTATCATGTTTAATCCCAACAGTAACTCTATAAGATTGGTGACATTATTTTTCAAGTTTTATAGATGAGGAAACTGCATTTAGCAAGTTTAAGGAACTTGCCCCAGGTCACAGAGCTTGAATTTCAGCAGAGGCAAAACTCGAACTTGCTTCAACTGCTCCAGTGTTTAAGCTTTCAAAGGGAAAATTCTGGTACCGCCACTATGAGAACTCGCAATTTCTGAGGCCACATCAATATAAATATTTTAAGCAGCATTAAGCTATTTCCTCAAACGTTTTCTCACATTTTCAATTCAGTCCAACAATTTATTTTTTTAAAAATCATTTCTATCTGTAAAGTCCTGTACCAAGTAACTGTGAGTAGCTGCTATGCAGAGAAGTGAAGCTGGGTGCCATACTCTCGTGTCTTCTTAGCTGATAGCAGGAAGTTAAAACAGGAAGAGTATGATGGTGGGTTCTCCTTCTTACAGTCAATTTTCTTAATAACAAGTGAACATCATCTAATCCAGCATTGCTTTTTAGACTCTGTGCAGATTGAATCTTTCCTGAAAGCTATTTGACATTGTTAGAGAAAGGAGAGCAGAATAAAGTTTGTTGTCAGATCTAAATGCCATGGTGAAATATTTCAAAGAGAAGTTCTCTAACTGCTTCACAAAATAAACATAATGTTGAATTATGTTTTGGAAGAGTTGGTCCCTTAGTATACTTTTCTCTTTGGGCACTAGGAAAATTTGAATGAAGTCAAGTTTTCAATTATAATAAGTATCTTACCTTTATGGTCCTAAACAATTTTTTTAAATGTTTTTTCAAAAAAGATTTCCAAACTTCATTTTTAATTTATTAAAATCTGTCTTGTTTTCTGTATACTTTCATGCTGAATAACGTCCAAGACTTTTTTCAATCAGATGTATTTTCCAAATAAACAGACAACCGTGAACATCATCAATAGACTGAATTTACTTCTAAGCTGTTTCTTTTTCTTCTTTTAAAAATTGTGAAATCCAGAATAAGATGATGTTCTGTTACAGAGAAGCTTTTGAATTACATTCAGATAGAGTTCATCTATTATTTCCAATTAAACGATTTTATATCCAGCTATAAACTGAGGTCAAATTTTGACTCCAAAGTTACAAATCACAACAACAAAAATGTAATTTGTCACACATTAAGTTTGGACATAAAACATCAGTAGCATATCTAGAAATGTCAATTAGATGTGTGAGAAATTCAATACATGTATGCAACTTGTAGAAATAGAAAAGTATCTCTAATTACTCTTTATTTAAAAGATCATTCTGACACTGAAATTGACTTTGTACTTTGGCACATATGAACCTTATTGTTCTGCTTACAATTTACATCAAAAATAAGTACACTTTTAAACTAGAATTAGTCTTTCAGTACATGACTATCCCTCCTTGGGACAGTCTTAAATATAAACATAAATATTTGACATGATTGGACAGAAATCATGTTACAGAGAAAGTTCTTGAAATACCCACAAATGTGTAGAAAATAAACATAGTACAGATTTGGAGATTACAATTTAAATATCTCCCAACAAAATGTAAAGCAAGTTTTTTATTCACTTTTGCAAGAACATCAGGAGGCTATTTTTCACCCAGGTGATTTCCTCAGTAATATAACCTTCTTGTGAGTCATCTGTGAAATAGTAAAATGGAGATTTTAATCTCTATGCCACTCCCAAGCTTGTTTACAATCCGACTCACATGTCCACAAAACAGGGACTAGTTCTTCTGATCTTACAACTTGTGTAGTTATTTCATTTAAAAAAATAAAATAAAAGTAAAAAACATATATATACATATATATATACATATATAAAACCTAAGATATGAAAGTCAAACACAAGTAAAACAACAAAAAAATGAACACACCAACAAAATAAAAATAAATAAATGCAGGCAAAAGTCATATCTCTTATTTTTAAATATCATTCTTAAAAATATAAAAAAAATTTACAGTTATTCACAGGAGCACTGGTCAGATCCAATATATCAATTTCGAAAAGATGCTTAATGGATCTATGAAGGGACATTTCCTGAATCCTAAACATAACAATATAAGGGATGACAATCGTTAATTGATCATGACTGATGTTTTCAGCCATATAGACTCACTGTTTCTAGTCATCACTACCACCCTGTGAAGTAGTATGATTCATCTCCATTTTCCAGATGAAAGAACCAAATTTAAACGTCTTGCTCAAGGCCATAGAGCTAGTAGAGGGCAAAGCCCTGGTCTGAACCCCCATACTCTTTCCACATTCCATATTGCCTCCGGTGGTCCACAGGCAATGTATTCCTAATGGTCATAGATCATAATGATTATCTGGAAGTCAACAAGCTGGAAAAGAATTCAAAAATTACATCGCTAGCTTGTGCATTTGGTTGTCACCATTTTAATTTCTCTTTCACCCCCTATTTCAAAAACTATATGTTTAATAGCAGAAATGATATACTAGAGGTGCCAAAGTATTACATGACTTGCATTCATTTTTTATTATCGGTATATATTGCATATTTGGCATAATCGGTATATATTGAGTACTACAATTTTAATACAGTTTTTTCCTTTCTTAAAATGTGTATACATTTTTTTGGCACCGTGTGTGTGTGTGTGTGTGTGTGTGTGTGTGTGTATAGTGACTTTATCACATGGTCAGTTAATAAAATACCTAACTATAATTGATTACTTTATCCCTTTAGGCATCTCAAAGCTCTATATTTGAAAAGAATAAAATGTAAAAAGGGGTCATTTTTTGACATCTTTTAAATTAATCAAAACTTGCCTCATGACTTGGAATTTAAATTTCATTTTGAATCATTGGTCGACAGAGTCTTCATGTCAATTAGATACAGATGTCACAACCTCTGACTCTTTTGGAATTTATGTTCTATCACAAGTTCTACTTCTCTCAAGAGAATACGCAATACCCTCACCCAAGCCATAAGAGAGGCTTTCAATTTTGAGTAGTAAATTTTTTTTGCTGCAAGTATTAGGCAGACCACTCAGGGAAATGAGAGTAAAGGTATGTTCCTTTAAGTAAAGCACAGTAAACACATTTCCATGAAGAGCTAAGAAGTAGGGCAGGCACTAAATTCCTGAACGGTCTGTGGCCCCCACCTTGGCGATCCCCCTAAACCATCCGGGTAGGTAGAGATTCTTCCTGAATTTAGCTCCTGCTCAATAAAAATCTTGCTTAAGATCTTTCCAATCTTTAACACACTCAAATGCATATCCACATACTACGTTTTGCCCCCCAAATCATGTAGACATAAAAATAAGGAAGATGATATGGCAAAAGTTTTTGTCTAGGTTTTCTATCCCTAGCATAACCAATACATAATTATTGAGTGTTGCTCTGTGAAAAGGCGGTTCAGCTCGTGCTTTGGTGATGCAATGGAAATGATGATCACACACCTGGCACAAACCTGGCACTAAATTACATATATGCTAAAGCCTTAAAGACTGGAAAATAGGTCATAGTAAGAAAGAAAATGAAAATATACACATGTAGTTATTTCTGTCCCTGTTTTCTTCCTTAGTAACACTCCCACCTATCCCAGAGATTAAAAAACAACAACAAACAGTGACACTCCAGCCATATTCAGGCTATCTCTGTATTTTATTTGGCTAACCCAATGTTGTATACAATTTTAAAGTTGCTGCCAATAGTAAAAAAAGAAAAAAGAAAAGAAACCATCTTACATAAAAATCCATAGTCTAGTCCTTTTGAAAAACCAAATATCTGGTCATGCAGGACCCCAAATTTCCCACGTTACAAGGTTTAGAACACGGCCAACCCCCTTTATGCGTGCAAGCATTCTCCAGATTACCAGAGCCTTACTCTGTCATTCTCTATCATTTCAACATCCACCTTATCTCTGCAAGTCCTTTTAGTTTTCCATCCATGACCTGCCCAGTTATTCTTACCAGAAACTTGAGATCTGTCCTGAATTCTCCCCCTTTTTTTACACATATACCCACATCTAATCTACAATAATATATATCTTTTTACCACGTTCAACCCTCAGCTTCTGCACCTGAATTATTTTAGTTTTCTTCCCCACAGTCTTCTCCCTACCTCCAAACCTATACTGTCAAGTCATTTCCCTAAAATACTTCCAGAATTTTCAATATAAAGTTCAGAGTCTTTGGGTTGATTCACAAAACCCTGCAAGATCTGGTCCCCCCACCCTAAAACCTCTCTTTCTACCTTAACACTCCATATTTAATGGGCCAGTTCACAATTTTGCATGTGTTGTACTCCACACATAAATTATTTAGAAGAGTGTGTGGTTCTAAGTACTCTCTCTAAGGGCTCTCTCTAAGTGTTTGTTATTATTTTTATATAAAAAAAATAGTTTTTTAATTCAATGTTCATTGCAACTTTATTTACGGTGGCCAAAACATGGAAACAACCAAAATGTCCTTCAATAGATGAATGCATAAAGAAGTTGTGGTATATATACACAATGGAATACTATTCAGCCGTAAGAAAAGATGAAATAGTACCATTTATGACAACATGGATAGATCTTGAGATTATAATGCTAAGCTAAATAAGTCAGATAGAAAAAGTAGAGAACCATATTATTTTACTGATATGTGATATGTAAAACTGAAAACAACAAAAGAACAAGGCAAACAAATGAAAGAACAAAAATTCATAGACATATAGTTTAGGGGTTGCCAGAGGGTAAGAGGTGGGGGGCTCTAGAAGAGGATAAATGGTGTCTAATATATGGTGATGGAAAGAGAACTGACTCTGGGTGGTGAACACACAATGTGAGATATAGATGATGTATTACAGAATTGTACACCTGAAATCTATGTAACTTTATTAACAATTGTCACCCCAATAAATTTGAATTAAAAAAAGAAAAGAAATAGTTTTAAAATATTATTTAACATGTATTCATGATAATTCTCTTCAATTGAAATATATAGTGACTTTCTTCAAGACATATATCTATCAAGAGTCACCAGAAATTATTTCTGAATCAAAGTGAGAGATTCATTCATTTATACAAATGTTTAATTGTTTTTTTAGTTATACAACAGATTGTGTATGTACCTGTGACAAACTGCTTTCACGACTGAACAATGCTTTCACTTTTAGGACATGGATGTTGTTGGTTAAATGTCCTATAATAAATTGTCTCTGTGAAATCAAACTAGGATTGCAGTTAATGCAAAATGGTCAAATTTGTTAGATGCTGATATTTGTCAAAATCCTGTGATATTCTGGTGATGGGGACTAGGTGTTAAGCTAGATAAACATCAGTATAAATTGATTGCTTATTTTTAAGTGACAATAATTTTCAAAAAGTAAGTCATTAAAAATGAAGCTATATGAATAGGAAACTATGTCTGTAGGTATTTGTCCCAGGACCCCCACTCCGAGTTCTCCTTTCCTCTAATTGAGAGGTAGTGTACCTATGGTTCATGAGCCCTTACTTCACAGAGAAGTTCACAGAAAAGCTTTAGGAGGTCAGACCATGAAGCCCTAAAATGGAAACTAAAACTTGGTATGTACATGCTTTTGAATTTTTTCTTTTTTAAGAAGAGGACCTATTATTTTAATCCATTGCCCAAACCCCATTATAATTTGCTGATAAACATTAAGAGGCAAATAACAAGTATAATTTGGGTAATTTATTTAATAAGGGTAACCAAAGAGTCAGTTATAACTTGGACCATTTTTCACTGATGTCAAAGGGCAAAATGATCGCCAACATTTAATCAAGTTGTTACAGGAGCTGGCATTTCTCCATCTGCGGCTGAGTTTGGAGTTGTGATATCAAGTGACCTCGCATTTAAAAACCGTGATAATAGATATAATATGGTCTAAAACTAAGATTCTATCTCCTTCTTCTCCCCATAGTTTGAAGGTGTCAGAATGGAAAAGGTGTCGACAGAGGGAAGAATGTTGATGAGACAGCAGAGGAGAGCTGTTCTGAAGATATCTTAAACGTTATAAATGGTTTGTGAGTCAATTTATAGAAAGAATTTCTTCTATAATAAATATATATTTATACAGAGACAATTTTTCCTTCACAAATTCCTATTTTGTAAAAATTAGATGAGTTATGTAAGATCTTTTAGGGATAAAAATTTTACTGATTCAGGAAAAAAACACTACCCTTTCCCTACCCTTTAAAAAGTAAGTTTTGTGGATTCTATAATCTTGTTTAAGATTAGATTGACTGCATATCTTGGGATTTTCTTTTTCTTTTTTGAGGTGAGGAGTGGAGAGAGGAAAAAGATGTTTACATTGAGGCTTTTCCTTCAAATTGTCAGTTGATAAACGTAATTTCTCCGTATTTTTGCTTCACTGATCGGAAAGGCCAGTAGTTAATGGCCTTTTATTACAAACTTCCTTTAGTACGCAGCCCAGCAATTAGGCGTGGGCATGCTCCGTGACCTCTCGCTACCTCTCCACCGGCTTTGATCAGAACTTTGCTCACTGACACACATCTAATAACCAGGAGTGGCATGAACTGAACCATCAAGACCCTGATTTATTCCTCAACCCACATCCTTGGCCAAATAGGGGTGTAATTAGCTATTATGCCAACTGCCAATATAACCTGACCTTGTGTTCAGGTTGGGGCACAGACAAAGCAAAACAAAACAAAACAAAAAAACAAAAAAAGGCATGCCTCTGTGCAAATAAAATCATGAAGACAGCACAGCAGGAATTTCAGCCTCTGAGACTGGCCAACACAGTAGCAGTTTGGACGCAAATGAATTTTGCAATCAGATGTGTTGCTTTGCTTTGCCTTAAATTAAATGTTGAATTTAGTACAGTAGCACTAAAAAGAGAAAAGACATGTTTGAAATGAAGACTATACATAACAAGATTCTTCTCCAGTAACATTGCAAACTCTATAGTCCAATATTATGAACACTTGTTTGGGAATAGCTCTTAACATAGACAACAGTTGAGTAATGATCCTGGTGGTTGTTTTTTTTAAAATCTTCACTAATGGATACAGGAAAACGAAAAGCTTTGACTTACGGTGACTGCCCCAACAGTACAACCCCAAGGGCAGCATAAAACAGGCCAACTAAAATTCCCATAACCCAGAGTTCTACATCAATGGTCTCAACCTGTAATGTTTCACAGATCACCTGGGGATCTTGTTAAAATGCAGATTCTCATTTGGTAGTTCTAACATGCCACCAGAGCTTCGGCATTTCTAACAGGCTTCTAGTAAGGTCAATGCTGATGGTCCCTGGACCACGCTTGGAGTAACAAGGGGCTAGATAACTCAGATAGTAGCCATTTTTAGCTTCAGCCTGGTCTCAGTATATCACTTTATTTTGCCTTTAAATTCTGGAATTTCCTGTTGCCTCCTAATGAGGCATTTGGAATGAACTCTGAAGAAGATAATTAAGTACTCTTCCTTAGAGACATTTGCAAATAAGACTTCACGAGATAATTAATCATGAGATAATTTGTAAAGATTCAGTTTCCTTATTATTGTTGAAAATTTGGAATATGTAAAAATGGTAATCAGGAAAACAAAAATCACCCATTAACTCATCTTTCAGAGATGGACTATTAACATATTGATGTACATTTCTCATTAGAATCAAAGATACTCACACATTTTGGACATACCGTATTTTGCTGTATATAATGTGCACTTTTTTGGCCCAAATCTGTGAGGGAAAAGTAAGGATGCACATTATACATTGGTAGTACAATTCCGTATCTATATAAATATTTTGATTCTTTTATTTATGCTTATGAGTTAAAAGTGTAACTAGAAATCAATAATGATATCCATATGCAAAATAATACCCTGGAATACGATAATTAATTTTGTTGACCTTATGGCGAACTAGCAACAACAAAGAGTTCTTGGCCTTTTATGATGAATAAATATCGTAAATTTGTTATCGGTACATAAAATTTCTTGTACTTTGTATCTGTTCTTGTGTTTTGTAATTATTTGTTACATAAAATTTCTTGTACCATAAGATGTTAAAAAATAAATGCTAAAATTCCTTTATAATACAAAAAAAGTACCTAAATGTAAACAAATAAAAATTTGAATTAAAAAATTAAAATGAAAGATTTGTTTTCCTTGAAAGTTTGGGCCCAAAACATGAGTGCACAGTATAAATGGCAAAATATGGTAATCCTTTTCACTTAACATTGTATTACATATATTTTCTGTTTCATTAACTTTTTTTTCCCCAAAATAAGATTTCATATTCTGGTCTATGGAGGTAAATATAATTTATTGAATGGTTTCTTTTCATTAAACATTTATGTTCTAAAATTTCCTTATTTAAAATGTCACAGAAATATAGTGACAGAGTTTTGAAAATATCTGTCTGTTACAACATACTTTCCATAAGTTTTGTCTTTTTCATTCTCTAAAAGAATCTTCTCCAGAAGAGAACCCACTGCTTTACTATCCCTGTGGTTCAGGTGGAAAGGAACTCGCAACTGTGTTCCCACCTATGGTGAAACCTAGGTGCATCTCTACTGAAAACCACTAATACCTCTTCCATTTCTTCTCATTGTTACTAATTACATTCCTTCCCTGTTAGCTGTTATTTTTCTCTAATTTATGTTTCAAAAATATCCCATTCTCAATTTAAACAAATGGTACCACATTATTAAGCCATTTTTTTAGGATAAAAATCACCCTAATGAAAGAGTTTTATCACTTACCCTTCCCATGGCTCCTGTCTCTACCATGTACATGGTATTACATATACATGTACATGGTAGAGACAAGATTCCTGGAATTGAATTCCTGTCTCTACCATCTCTCCTCCTCAAATACACACAGTCTTCCCCTTTTCCTCCCTCCTACCTAGAAGAAGGTCTGGTAGTATTGTCATAAATGCAAACTAATAGTCCCATTATTTTAATCTGAACTACATCAAAATAGTTGCCTTACGCTTTATATTAGACAGGATTCTGTGGACTTCAATTGATAAAAATACAATTTAAATTGTATTTAATTGTGAAAATACAACTTAAAAGAAGTGGCAGTGGAATTTAGCCACTGCTGAATTTGGGGACTGAACTAACGTCATCAGGACTTCGTCTTTTAGTCCTCCATCTCTCAGCCCCTACTTTTCTCTGCTTTGGCTTTATTCTGAGACAGGCCTTTCCCATTGAGCAACAAATACAGAGACCAGAAAGTCGAGGTTTTCATGTCTAAAAGAAGGGAGCGTTCCTTTCCTAGAAGTTCCAGCCAACCACTCCCCCACCAGAAGAGGGTATTGATTAATTGCCATCTCTTAATCACATTCCTATTTCTGAACTGATCTTGTGGTTAAAGGATTGGTATTGTGACTGAACATCTCCTGGATGTACCTGTCCCGGAAGCCATTGAATAGCGTTACCACCCCCTAAATGACACGAACTGAGAGTGGAAGACTATGATTTGCTGAGGAAGAAATTAAGACATTATTATTAAAAGGCAAGGAATACTGGGGAGGCAAACTAACAGATGTCCACGGTAGGTATGTTGACCATAGCTCTCAATTTGCCAAGGACAGTCCTGGGTTATGCCTGTTGCCTTAGTGTCCAAAATGGTTTAGTATTTAGAATGGTCTCAGGTGTTTTTATTTTTAATGTACAAGTATTAATAGTCAAAATCCAATGTCAGGATCGGTTGGATAGACGTCTACTCTATAATTCCAACTTCTACCATAATATAATAGTGTGTGTAAATCTACTATGATTCATTCACTTTATTGTTTGGTTATACTTGTATACTTGACAATAAACCCTTTAGGCAGCAATAAGCTCAAAAAACAAAGACATATTTAATTAAAAATTAAGGATTGAATTTCTGTTCCTCAAAAAAAGTTGATAATGAATGTGTAACCGCCACAAAATGTTTCAAAGCATTTACAGATCTCTGTGGAGACCATAGTACTATCACATGAAAAAATAGTTCCTTTTGTCTCATAAGAAAAATACAAGACACCAGTCTGTGAACAAATACTAACAGTTATCAAAATTTGATAGTTATGTGGAAAAGAATGTGTCTAAAAGAGAAAAAGTTAACATGTACTGTTGTAAAAGGTTTGTGATATAACCCTTGAGAAGCATGACTTTTCTTTTAGATCAAATAATTATTTTTCTAAATTCATTTTACTTTTTTGAATTCCAAGTTTTCTGTACATGTGCAAAAGTGATAACTTAATATTTTGGTTCTGCTGGCAACCTTGTTAATGAGAAAATGGAAACAAGTTAAATGATAAAAGTTTTATATCAATGGCATCAGCTGTTTCAAATAAAAAACAGTTATTTCCAAAATTAGTTCAAATTTTTTTCGCCCATTTATAGGTGGAAGTGTATTTATGGCAAAACATCAGATAGTCTTATAAATGTTATACAATATTTAGTTGGAAAGTTCAACACTAAAGATCAAGTTGTTTATTTTTAAGGTGATGACACAAATGCAAATTCTAGTGAAATATAGAATCATGGTAAAAGTAATATCCTCCCTAAATTAAGAAATCTATAGAGCAGTGATATTTTACCAAATGAAATGTAAGCAAAATTTCTTAAAATCTACAAATGCTTTTATCATACATTTTATTTTTCTGATGAAGCTGATGTTGAACACCTACAGACAACCACACATAAACACACAATTTAACATGGCCATAAAGTCTTTATAATTTTACTTTATCCTCATAGGATTCTCAAAATATTTGAGTCTGAAGAACCACTTTATTTGTTTGTTTGTTTTTGTTTGTTTGTTTGTTTTTAATTAAAGTTTATTGGGGTGACAATTGTTAGTAAAGTTACATAGATTTCACGTGTACAATTCTGTAATGATCTATATCTCACATTGTGTGTTCACCACCCAGAGTCAGTTCTCTTTCTGTCACCATGTATTAGACCCCATTTCGCCACTTCTAGAGCCCCCACCCCTCCTTACCCTCTGGTAATCCCTAAACTATTGCCTATGTCTATGAGTTTTTGTTCCTTCATTTGTTTGTTTGTCTTGTTCTTTTAGTTGTTTTCAGTTTTATATACCACATATCAGTAAAATCGTATGGTTCTCTACTTTTTCTGTTTGACTTATTTCACTTAGCATTACAATCTCAAGATCCATTTATGTTGTCACAAATGGTACTATTTCATCTTTTCTTACCGCTGAATAGTAATCCATCATGTATATATACCACAACTTCTTTATCCATTCATCTATGGAAGGATATTTTGGTTGTTTCCATGTCTTGGCCACCGTAAATAAAGCTGCAGTGAACTTTGAAGCACACATGTCTTTATGGATAAATGTTTTCAGATTTTGGGGGTAGATACCCAGGAGAGGGATTGCTGGATCATATGGTAATTCTTCATTCTTAGAGGAACCGCCACACTGCCTTTGAAGAACCACTTTATAAATCAACATAAGTGTTCTACAATTGTAATGAACTTTTTGTGAATCATCTGAATTTTTATTGAATTTTGTCAAAAATCAGTTGGAAATCTTTAAGCAGTAGAGCAACAAAATTATTAGCTGTATGAAGATTTGAGCAAACTGCAATTATTGATAACAATATTTATAAACAAGAAGATGGGATTAAGATTAAGAGTTAAACTGTAAACCCTATTTACTTTTAAAGGTTTACAATTGTGTTTTGTAATACCTCAACTTGAAGGATATATCTTCAGATGATTTTGTTTGTTGTATTGAGTAAATATGTATTCTATACAAAGATAGAATGAAATTGAGAAGTCCTAGGATTTTGTAGCATCTAATTTTGTGAAACACTCAAAAGAATTATAAATAGGGACAACTTACCTGATGAGTGTTAACTTGTAAAACTATAATTTCATGTGTGTGTGTGCACATGCGTGTGTGTAAGACAGAGAGAGGGAGAACTATTTCTTAAAAACAAAAGAAAACAAAAATGTGTAAACCATGGCTGCCTCTGGGTAACGGGACAGAGGGATCTGAAAGACAGAGAACAAAATTTTTATTTTACATCTTACTCTTCGAAAATTTTGTCTTGAGCACATATTGCTCTGATAATAAAACTCTTCATGAATCTAAGGACATAGATAAATAAAATAATATTTTGAAAAATATTGTCCCTGTAGGAGTATTGGAGGGAAATTTAGATATTTTTAAAATTCAAAGTGAATAGTTAAATTTGAATGGTGAGAATTTTGCAAACTGTACTTGGCCAGAGAAAGACATGTCTAGTCACTAGTCCAGGTTTTAGGTATTGTCAAGGCCACCTGTCTATTGACAAATACATTTCATTCATAGGGCTGGATTTTTGTTGATAATTTATTTTGTTTCCATTTCGGCCACACGCATTCACAAAACCCAAGTTCTTGTTCAATGAAAAAAAGAAACATTAATCTTGGAAGTAGATAATTGACTATTTTAAGGCTGGAGAATTAATAGATATAGCCTTCATATATTTCACCACCAGTGTAGTCTCAAAGGAAAGAACGAGCAGAGCAGTTACATTTGTTGAACTTACCTTGGCAGCAAAGAACACTTTTTCTGGCAGTGATTGTGTACTGAGCTGATAAAGGAAAAAATATGTTCGGGAGACCAATGCAAGCATTAGGAGCCATTATTTTTCTTGAAATCTTCTTGGCCCCAAAGAAACTGCTAGTTGCCATCCAAATGGCAACCCAAGTGATGCTTTGTCTATAAGACATATATTGATTGATAAATACAGCTTTAGTTGGAGATGTTGATAAAGATGTCTTTCAATATTTACTTAGGCACTTGATGCTAAGTAAATAGAATTTTCAACAGACAATTGTCTGATTTTGTTTTGTTTTCTTTTCTCACATGAAATGGCTTAGCATCATGATACAACCATAATTTCTTTCAGGATACAAACACTTTTATATCTGCAAGGGCATAACTCTAGGTAAAATGTTAGGTCTCAGAAGAATTTAAAGTTAATCTCACTTAACCATATACTCAGTTCTAAGAGAATGTATTGTTTTCCCAGCTTTAAAAGGTATCAGGTCTCTCTGTGACACCATCCCAAACCATTTTAGTGAGAAACAGGTGAAGCAGAGAATGTTATAAAATAGCCAGACTGGATGAATTTCATGAGCCACTGACAGCCATGACACAATCCAAAACTATTTTACAAAACATTTACATTTCTCAAGAATTAGTTTCATGAGTTCAGAAGGTTTCTACTGCGAAACTGGCTGTGAATCGGTCATGAACTTTGAGTCATGTCAAAAGCTTGACCTCTGAATGCAGTGACCAAGTTGACATTCTAACAGTGTTCTCATTTGCTTAGTCACTATGCAACTGAAAATGAACAAATAAAGGTATATTTTAATGACAACTGAGCTCAATGCAGTCACCCATGTGAAATAAAATGAGATCGTATGCAAGATTATTTTACCCTTGGGTGTGCCTCGAGGCCAGTAAGCTATAGCCCCTTCTTTCCTTTTGAATGTAGGTCAGGCATTTAGCTAAATATGGTCTCTCCTCTATTCTCAAGAACAGGTGTTCCTAAGGGCCATGAAACTCTTTCTTTTTTGTCACAACTCTCCTCTACAATAGGAATATACATGACCAAGAAAAGAATCACCTCCCAACTCAGGTGTCCTCCAAGGGGTTTTTGTATCCAGCTGCTTCTGCAGAGCCATGGACAAGGTGCATTTTGAGGGGAAGAAGACAAGTACAGAGTTAAAATGCAGAAGAAGAGTCCATGCTCAGCTCTTAAATGTCAAACCAGATCTTCAAAAACTTAAGGCAAAAACAGTAATTTGAGAGGATCTTGAATCAAAAACTCCTGAGTTTTATTGTAAAAGCTGAAGTTTATGCCATGAATAATAGATGTGGGAATGATATTTGATGATAGAAAGGCCAGGTTTCCATCCTAGCCATGATAATTATACCATGATTGGAGGAGATAGAGAGTCAGCAGGGAGCATTCTGATAAAATGCCGGAGGAAGTTCCTCTCCCACAAGGTCTCAACCCAAGAGAAGCAGGAGGCTTCCCAAGGGGTTTGGCAGCAGCTGAAATCCAGCTGTGCTTCAGTTCCTTTGGGGAAAAATGTCTCACTGAGACTGTCTTCATCTCTACAGTGTGGCAGCAGAACTGAAACAAGAATGGAGTCCGTGAGAATACAAAGACCTGAGAGGAGCTCCAGGTTGGTGCTGGACAGCTTCCAAAGTTTGTCATGCACAGAGGAAGATAGGGGCCTGGTTGCATACAAAGAACATACTGATACTTTATCACCAAGTGATCCCAATGCCTCTTCCAGATCTAATACCCCATGACTCCATAACATGCCCTCAGCAAGGTGTAGGAGTGAAACCAAACGTTAAAGTTGGGCGATTGAGACAAAGTGAGCTCATCCTCATCAGTTAGGTGGCACATATCATGGCTGTTAACAGTTCATTCCCTGCCCTAAATGTGAGGTGAAAATTTGAGACAGTACAGGTTTCTTTCTTCGCAGGCCCTGTGGTTTAGTTTTCTTTGCATTGTCATCCAATATATGACGACACTCTTTAGACAGCAGATTGGGGCCTTCGCTTCTTCCCATTCCCAGCTTCTTCTAGGAAATCCACCAATCTCTATCATTTTGAATTTCCCAGAGTGCCCAGAGCCACAGAAAGGAGTCCTACAGGCACATGGTGCCCTCCCATTTTGATACAAATCCCCAAACTGCATATTCTTTCCATGGTGAAGTGGGATTAGCACTCTGTGACAGGGAACTAGGAATGCGGATCAACTCAAACTTGTTAAAACTGTGGCTCAAATCCCAAGGGACACAACTGGCCTTTTGTGAAGCAATTTGCAAGTTTCACATTCCACCAGTAAAATTTAATATGTCTTGTTATTATGTGATTAATAGAGTCAACAGCAGCTGTATTTTTTAGTAGCTCGCATTCTTTTAGGACATCACAAACTGGGATTTGCACTGGGTTCTGAAATAGTAACAGTTCAAGGCCTATCAATTAGTGGCCAACCCAATGTGGCAGTGCCATAGGGCTCACATAAAGCACCCCATCGTGAGAAGTATATCCAGTGTCCACCAGCACCCTCAGATGTGGCATATGCAATATACCGAGGGTGCAAAAAAAAAAAAATGTATACACATTTTAAGAAAGGAGAAAACTGAATTAAAATTACACTGATGGTAACCACTTTGAGCACCTCTTATAATTGCAGAAGTCAAACATGACTTGTATTCTTCTTTTGTTATTGGTTTATATTGAGTGTTACAATTTTAATACCATTTTTTTCCTTTCTTAAATGGTATATACATTTTTTTGGCACCCTCTGTATGTTGACATTACGAATGATAAACATTAACCACAGTATATGTTACAGTAAGGAAGTATAAAAATATGCAAAATTAGGTATTTCTCTGGCTATGCTTTTCTTTGCATGTACAGACTAAATTGCTGTGCTGTTTTGGACTACACTCAGGTGGTGGGTGTTTAATGAGCTTGATTGAGAAAAGCTTTAGAGAGATGTTTTCCCGTATTTGGGCAGTGCAATGGGGATGGAGTGAAGAAGGTATGTATATTGATAGTACCTCATTTGCCCTTTAATATTCTGTTGATAACATCTTTAGTATATATATATATATATATATATATATATATATATATATATATATATATATGTATGTATATATTAGTGTGTGTATATATATATATATATATATATATTAGTGAACATTTATTTCCACATATACCAACTACTACCCTTAACTAGATGTGACCTCTTTTCCCCAAACCTCTTTAGCTCTTTAGTATACAGCATTTAGGGCCCTTAGAAATTCCATTTAGTAGTAGAGAAAGTTCTTCTACCTGGTTTGAAGCAACTTGAGGTCCATGATATTGTACCTCCCATAATTTATTGAATGTATTGCTATGCAGTGTCTAGCAAAATTAACCGCATATATTTCTTGCTCAATAAAAATTTCTGAATGAGTGAATGAGTGAATTAATGAACGTAAGTGTAAACCAGAACTACACAAAGAGCTTTATGCTGGATGTCACTATTCTTCATTAAAAGTGTCTTTGGCCAGCTGCCATACCTGAACGCCTCATGTCAATCACTGAGAGCAAATACACCGAGGAAGCTGAGGACAATCCAGTAGGTTGCATGCACGCTAGGCCCACCTCTTCATTATTCTGCATTTTATACCAATGACCTTTTCCGGAATGGAAGAATAGATGTGTTCATCATCGATGTGCTAGTTAAACAAGTTATAAGGTGCGTGGTTAAAATCTTAGCGGAAGTGAGTAGCTATCAAACTGAAGTCAAAAGCAGAAGTTGGGTGGCAGGTTCGGAGAGGAAGCAGCACCCTTGATCCTGCTACAGGCTTTTCCTAGCACTCTCGCAAAGCGTCTCATTTTCAGCAGTAGGCCGTGACTCGAGTCCAAGTCCCATTCATCCGCTTCAAGTTTAAGGTTGCTTCTTCCTGGTTTTTCTCCTCAATATTTGGCTTATACTCCTGTGTAAACAGAGAAAGTCAAGATCACACAATGTTTTTTTGATATATATAATATATGTTAATATATTGTATATTAGATATGTAATATATTATATATTATATATATTATATACACACATGGTGGAAATTTTACGAACTTAATTGTCTGAACTTGCACACTTGTGTGTATGTGTGCGTGTCTGTGTGTGTGTGGCACTTGGTCAAGGGCTCCTTTGAGTGCCTTCTGCGTGACAGACAAACTAGGTAGAGAAAACAGCAAACGTAGTTTCACTGGAGAGGCCCATGTGTCCCAATAAACTGCAATGTCTAAGATTCTTGAAGGAACCTAGCAATCACAGGTTTTCTTTAAAAAAATGAAATTTTTATTCCAGACCAGAAGAATAATGACAACATCTTTGCTCCACCAGAGGACCTAAAGTTTTGGTTAAAATCTGGAAATGAGAAATAAAAGGGCTCTGTTCTCTGGTGCCGTTTGATGCTTGCAGTGGAAATGTTCCTTGTAAATTTGGTTTTACGGCTCAAAATTAATTAAAGTACAAGCCTAGCAAGAAATTCAGGAGCAGTGAGCTCCTCAGATAATACGGTAAGACTTGAGTGTTTTATTTTTTCCTCTTAAACGTACTCTGTGACATTTGTACACACAATGAGTGTGCCTTTTAAGATGACTATTTAAAAAAAAACCCTTTTATCTATCCATCTGTCAATCAACAGGAAGCATTTCTCAATCTCACTCAGTCTGGGGTTCAGGAACAAATTACAAAATAAGTTTTGATGCAGAATATTTTTGAATGAGTATGTTTGTCGGATACATCTTTTAGGAAATTGGCATTGTGTTTCTTCTCCTTTTTGTTGTTATAGTTTTAATCTACTCTTGTCTCTCTTCATCATGTTTCCTATTTTTCCCTTTGTCTCTGGCCAGAAATCGTTATCAATCCTGTCTTTAGATCTTCAGCAAATCATTATGGAGGAGACACATAGGACACATGCATGGGTCTGATCTGGAAAAGGCACATATCATTCCCTCTATCACTTGATTGTCTAGAACTTAGTCATGTGGCCTCATGTGAAGCAAGGGAGGCTGGCAAACATTCTAGCCTTCCAGATACATGCCTGGCACTGCCATGTTACATGGAAAGAAGTGCCAAATAGATTTTGGTAGACAACTTTGTTCCTACCACAGCTGCCATGTTTATGTCATTTTTAAATACTTGTAGTATCTTACTCTGAGAAGCAGATAAAAACAAACAGAAAATACTTTTAAATGATACATATAAAATAAATTTCACATGACAAATCTATTTCATTAACCTATGGGAAATTTTAATCTTACATGAAATTAGGATGAGATACAGACCCAAAATCAAATTATTTAGGAATAAATATAATCCATTTTCATTTATTCCCTTTGACCTTGGTTGTGAAAAATCCTGAATGTTTCTTCCAAACCAATAGCTATGTGATTTTAAGTTTAGAAAAATATATATAAACATCTAAAGTCAATTTTTTTTCTATTTTTCAATGCAGATATATATTCTCCACAAGTAATATTACATCACTGAGTTCAATAATCCTGAGAAAGGAACCAACTTCTTTTACAGTTATAACTCCCTCCTTTAGGCCACCTTCATCAAATATACAAAATGTTATGTGCACAGAGAAATGATGCTGTCATTTTCACAGCACTGTACATCAATTTTGTTTTCCAGATAAGCGCTATATGAACTTAATGGAAAAGAGCATTTTTTTCAATGACAATGCATGACAGAAGCCAAAAGGTTTTAAAGCAAACATACAAATGTCATCTAATAGTCCATCAACCAGCCCTTGTCATGCTGATAAACCTTTTATCTCTCTTTCCCAGATTTTAATCAGTAGCTTGGTTTGCATGTTTCTTGTGTCACTGCAGCAACCAACCTAATGGGGATTCTTTATGCCCTGAGAAATCAACTCATTTGGGCCTAAATGAAACATTTCACTGTCTTGTTTTATCTCCCTCTCTATTCACATTAACATAATAGCTTTTAATTGGATTGTATTTGTGATTAGAGTCAGCAAAGGTGGCATTCTCTCAGAAGAAATTGACTGGGAGGCAAACTGCTGAGACTCCATGCGGGAACCGGTTTTTTTGTGTGTTTTCTTTTTCTTTTTCTTTTTTCAGCTCTTTGCCACAGGGAAATATGGCCTCAAAAAATACAGCCTGGGAAGTCACCTGATAAGTTACTTCTCACAAACAGTGGAAGTCCATTACAATTATCGTAAAAGCTCACGCACTCAAATATCTGCAATATTTTATTAGTAATCAAATGCTTGTTCTCAGAAATAGAGTATCCCAAAAGGACAATTAAAAAAATGGGTGAATTGTTCTATAAGTTTATAGGTGGGGGAGGCCTTTCTATGTATGACATGTAAAACAGAACCTAAAGAAAAAATGACTACCAAGTATGATTACATAGAAACATAAATATCTACATATCAAAAAACAGTATAAATGAAATTGCAACAAACCAAAGAAATACATGTGTAATTTATATCATTGCCAAAGGGTTATTATTCTTAATATATAAATTCCAACAAATTAACACAAAAAATACAAATGGCACATGTGGATAAATGATATCTAAGGAATTCTTTAAAGAAGTACAAATGGATCATTTTGTAAGTTACATAAATGTCTAATCACTATGTACACCTAAAACTAATGTAATATTATATTGCAATTGTAATTGAAAAACATTTTTCATTTTAAAAAAAAAACAAAAAAAAAGCCAAAGTGGCTAACAACATAATGGTATTTCTTCAGAAAGGCTTGGAGGAATAAAACTGATTCAAAAAAAAAAAAAAATCTAAATAAAGGAAGAAGTACAAATGTCAAGTAAGCACATAAAAATATTGAAGATGTTTAAATTAAGATAACATTTCTTACCTTTCTAAATAAATAAATTGTTTAATGTTTCCAGAGAACAAAAAATGAATACTTTTCAACTTTCAACGTGCTTTTCAAATTATTTCTAACAAAACGATACAATTAAGGGAATGCAGATTAGAAAGGAATAAGTAAAACTATCTATTTGCAGATTTATGTACATAATTATGTACATAGAAGACTGTAAGAAATATACCCAAAACTATTAGAGCTAGTAAATTCAGCAAGGTTGCAGAATGAAAGATCAATATACAAAAATTAGTTGTATTTCTATATTTTAATAATGAAAAATCTGAAAATAAAGAAAACAATCCAATTTACACTAGCATCAAAAAGAATAAAATACTTGGAAATAAATTTAACAAAAGAAGTGCAAGATTTGAGTATTGAAAACTACAAAATATCGCTGAAAGAAATTAAAGGAGACCTAAATAAATGCAAAGCTGTCCTGAGCTCCTGGATTTAAAACTCTAATATTGTTAAGATGCTAATGCTCCCCCAAACTGATGGGAATCCATGTCAAAATTCAAGCTGCCTTTTTGTAAAAATTAAAGGCTGATTCTAAAATCCATATAAAAAACACAAGAAACGCAGCAGCCAAAAAACAACAATTTTAAAAGAACACAGTAGGGAATGCACACTTTCCTACTTCAAAATTTACAACAAAACTACAATTATCAAGACAGTGTTATACTGGCTAGGCATATAGATCAGTGGAATATAGTTGAGAGTCCAGACATAAACTCTTACATTGATGCTCAATTCGTTTTTGAAAAGGAAATGTACAAGGGACCAGGTAGTATGATATCCCATTTTAAAAGTATGATTTTTATGTTGTCCCCAAATGCCAGTGCAGAATCTCCTGGCTTTTATCCAGATAACAGCAACAAACGTTCATCACAGCAATCAACTCATGCATGGAGGTGCCCATCAACCCCAACAAGGCATCAGACACACTCAGAATAACCCTTGTGGGTTGGCATCAGAAAAGGGAAAAATAGGTATATTTTATTCCGTATCTTATTAAAAGCCAAAAATGTAACAAAATTGAGAAACCAAATAGTATCCAAAAAAAATTATGACAATTAAGTCCAGTGCTTCATTTCTATTATTTGTTAATATTTTCACTTGTTTATTGTACCCACATGCACATTCTGAAGCTACTACTCATCAGATGCTATGCTAGACACTGGGAATGTAAAGGAATACTCTCCAGCCTCCATCGCCAACAGACTCACAGTTTAGTCAGGGCCAGAGAATTTGTTTACTAGGCACATGGTGATTTCCACCTAGATCGAGAACCAGACAATGTGCTTGTTTCTAAGGATATGAAAACATTTAGGATACAGAACTGCCTTTAAGGACTTTGTAATCCTCTGTAAGAGTGGCTGAACAGATAGACATGGAGAGAGGGAGAGGGAGGGAAAGAGAGAGAGAGAGGTATCATAGATAGATATAGGTACGCGTATGTTCAGAGAAGTATAATAAAACTGTATAGGTGCGATATAAACATCTTTTCAGGGTTTGGTGTGGTTACAAAGGATGGCACAGTAAATTCAATGGAGCAAAGCTTCTCTTTCAAGGGGTTTGAACTTAATCCCAAATCAATGGTGAGGCTCCAACCCAGAAAGGACAACTTCCTTTTGCTCTGACCTGTGCTCCAGAGAAAATAAATAATATTGTCTTGATGTCATTAAAGTCAAGCGACATTGTTTCTACCCTGTAAAAAAATAATAGCGGTTATTAGGAAGAGTTTGCCTAAGCTTTGCTTGCAGTATAAACTAAACAGATACTTATTAAAAAAGGCCACTTAAAAATGTTAATTTTGTGAATGTTTATAATAATCAAAGTCAAAAGGATTAACAAACCTAAGAGGAAGGTGATAAAGAATAGTAAATTAATTCAGTGTCTTACCAAGTATGAATAAATTCTATTTAAATAATCATAATAACAAAGCCCATGACTACAAGATACTTGTGTTATTATTACATTTTACAAAAGAAATAAGAAGTTAGGAAGTGTATTACAAACAAGCAAGAGTCAGACTATTAGTCAATGTTGCTGAGCCAGAGCCAAATGGTACTTATCTACCAAGGGTCCTCTCTTTCTGTTTTCTCACCAAAGGCTCTGCAGAGTTCCCATGTGACAATTGTATGAGACAAGACCCCTGATATTTCAAAATAATTTTGCTTTTACAGTGGTTAGCCCCTTGTGCATTAGTTGCAAACTGAGTACTCCCCAATAAGTATAATTTGTGATTCTCAGCCCTTCTGATCATGCATGATGAATCTGTAGAAGTCCTTTTGATAAATACTCTTCAAGTGGATTCAATAACCACAGCAGTAGTTGTGGCATTATCATCCATCGTCCATCCATTCCCTAAGGATATCACCACAAGCCAACAAACAACACCAAGGCATAGTTTCAGTTCTTACATGAGTAAATTCCTCATGTTCAAAATGTAGAAAAATGGCAGCAGATTCTGCTGGTCATTATGGGATTCTCAATATTCTAAAACAAAACATCCAATTTTCTAAAAACTTAGTGGTGCCTAGTAAAGGAACCAGAACATGTGTTCTCAGACCTGCAAGAGCTTATTTATATTGAGAAAAGGCTGCTGTTAGGGAGATGATAATAATTGCTACCATATTCTTGGGTGTCCATTATATACTTGGCACTTAGGTAGGCTTTTCACATATACCTCAAGTACATTTCATTTGGTCCTTAAAACAAGCCTTTAAGGGAAGCAGGGAAGCATTACTATCTTCCTTTTACAGAGAAGGGAACATGTTTGAAGCATTGAGTGACTTGCCAAAGTTTGCAAAGAGAAGTAGCAGAGAAGAGGTTCAACCCTAGACCCATCAAATTCTGAAGCAGGTTTTTGAAGTTCAGATTACATTGACATCACCATTAAGAGCTGTTTTTGATGTCAGTCTTTGGCCTCTTGTAGCCCAAGTTTTATCACCTGAGAAATAGATGATGGGAAAGAATCGGTACTCAAGCTTTTCTGCTAAGTGGTGCTAAACACTAATCGGCCATAATTGTCACTGCTTCTTTTAACCTTTTAATATCTAGAATTTTGAACGTACAAGTATGAAGGTAGGTAGGTAGATAAATGATATAGGTGGATGGATGGATGGATGGATGGATGGATGGATGGATGGATGGATGGATGGATGGATGGATGGATAGATAGATAGATAGATAGATAGATAGATAGATAGATAGATAGATAGATAGATAGATAGATCTTGAACTAAAAGATAGAGGCTATGTCTTATGAATGAATGCTAACCTCAGTCAGATCATACAGTATGTTCTGACATCATCTGCATGTTTATGAAATGAGACTAACTGCAGAGTAAGGATAGCAATGCCTGCTCCCATTGCTGTTTACAAAAGGCCCTTGATGACCAAGTCAACAAATATGAAAAGGTCTCTGATAATTATAGCATACATGTCTTTCCAAGTTTTCTCCCCATTGGTCTTAATTCTTCTAGCACAGTTCCCTTTTTGACCCGACAGTGTAAGCAAAAGTTTCAAGACTGGTTGAGCTGTCATATCACCTTGGTGTTTTATTTTTCTGTAGAGATTTCTCCTTCAGGAAAACAGCCTTTTGTCAACAATCTCCAACCTAGCAATATATATATATATATATATATATATATATATATATATATATATATATGTATAAAATATATATATACAAATTATATAAATATATATATATATTTATATATATATAAAATATATATATACAAAATATATACACACATATATACATATAGAGAGAGAGATAGTATAAATATTATATACATATAAATATTATATACAAATGTTATATATGATATATAAGATATATACATATATATATATATATATATATATATATATATATATATATATATGTCTAAAGCTTAAAATTTTCCCTGGCATTCTGCATTCTATCCCCTTAGGCTAAAGTTGTTCTCAACACAGTGTCCCCTGTATTTCTAACAAATTTGTGTTTGCCTTTGTGATGAGAAATAAAAAGAAGTATAATGGGGAAAGTAGGGGTATTTTTAGAGGGATGTTATCACTCCTCATACCACACCTCAAAGATCCACTTGAGTTTTCTCCAGAGGATGTTCAGTGACCCCCTAAATCTCTCAGTAAGTCTTAGAGATTTTAGCAGTTGCTCCATTATATGAAAATTAGACACATACATACTGCTTCTGTTCATTCACAAATTTTCTGAAAAATTGTTACTGGAAACTAATAGGAAAAATCAAGGCTGTTGGAATCTTTTTTCCAGTTTAAGCTTTTTATTCTTACTATAAAGCAAAATATAAAAATGTGAAATCCAAGCTTTACCTCTAAATATTTATTATTATGTGGATCATAATTTTTAAAACTTACCTTTAGATACTTTTTTCATTTTTAAACCCCTGTTTTTATTATTTTTGATACCAGAGCTTTTTTGGAGCTTTTGATGAAAATTAGTTTCTTTAATGATTAAAATACAATTTTGAAAACTCCAAAGTTCCCTTTGTTTAATTTTGACATTAAAACCATTTTACCTCCCAAACATCAATGATAAATCAAGAGGACCAGGAGAACTGGAGTTCTTTCCCTAGAAGGCCAGCTGGCTTCCAGGTCACATTTTGGGCTTTCTGTGGTTAGGGTGGGAATAAAAGTCTGACAGGGATCCGGTTAAGTGAGCTTGTAAAGTGGACCTGGTTCTTGAGTGGTAATGTACACTGACAGCAAATGCAGAGTGCAAAACAGGATTTTTATGTCTAATAAATCTTTCCCAAACATCTAATCAAAAGAGATCTTGGCAAACAGGTTTAAGCAATAAATATCACCAGCGAGTAAACATATTATTACCAATTTTTTTTTAATGCCAGGAGAAATGTCAATAAGATGTTTTTCCCCAGTGAAGGAGTCATCTCAAGGCTACATCCATCCTTGCCTGCAGGTAGGAGCTTTGAGTTGAGGTGTGCTTTCAGAGATGCTCTGAGAATTAATTTAAAGCACTAGCCTATCTTCCCATTTTTCTGACTACAGATTCCTATTGAGGCACTTCAAAGAACCATAGATTAGTGTATCCATAGTAGTAGTGCACATCATAGAGTTAAGAATATAAATCCCCAGAAACGTCTTCTTCTTCCTGTTCATTTGTCCCTGACAGACAGAAAATGCTGATCCCACAGGTCGTATTTCCATCTCATTAGTGGAACAATAATCTCCAAAATTATGTCTGTGTACTTCCAGACAATCATGATTATAACAGAACCAAAATTTACTGAGCACTTAATATATGCCAGGCTCTGTGCTAAGCATTTTATATACATTTCCTCACTTAATGTTTACAAGACCCATGAGATGGAGGTATCATTGATTCCCTTTGACAGATGAGAAAACTGACAGTTAAGTCACTTGCCCAGAGTCACATAGCCATTACATATTACAGCCATATCACTTGTGTTCTCAATCACTACAATTTTCTGTCTTCAATAAGTCAATAATCTAACTGAAGAAATGAGACATTGCCATGTGAAATGCTGGCAAACACACACACAAAAACACACAGAGGAAAAAATGGAAAAACAGAATGATATATTGGCTTATATTATCAGTACTAAGAATTTTGAAACATTCAAGAGAAAATTTTTGAAAATCATTGAAATACATTTTTAAAAAGGGAGATGAAATTAAGTTGGTTTTTGTGTGGCAGGTACACTTAGAAGGTCAGAATGGTTGCCAGTGTTGTTTAGAGCATCTTGAGGCCATGTCTATAGTAATACAATGTATATATACTTTCCATTGGTAAGCTGCATCGATAAGAATGTCTGTTTTCAGGTGGCCAGTTAGCCCAGTTGGTTAAAGCGTGGTGCTAATAACAACAAAATTCCTGGTTTGATCCCTGCATGGGCCACTGTGAGCTGCGCCCTCCTTAAAAAAAAAAAAAAAAAAAGAAGAAGAAGAAGAAGAAAGAATAAGTCAGTTTTCCATTTCCATGGGAAACGCAGTTCCCTATGTGGAGCCTTATTAAAGTTCATTGACTTTGACCCTGTAATTCCATTTCTAGAAATCTTTCCCAAGGAAATAAAAAGGGATAGAGAAAAAAAATTAGTAATTAATTCAAAAAATTTTTATTGAGTACTCACTGTGTGTTGGCCATTGGCTAGACCCTATGACATAGCAATGAATCAGACCAGGAAGTTCTTAGAGTTTCCAAGAGGTTTTCATTGAAGAATGACTTACAACAACAACAACGATAACAAAATGGGTTTCAAACTAAATGTCTAACAATCAGGGAATATTTAAATAAATGTTTATAGAAACTGTAGTATGTTCATAGGACTAAACACTAAGCGCCCATGAAAAGTCACGTTTTCAAGTATTTCCAAGGGCACTGGGAAATGTTCACAGTACATGGCTTTCCAGGTCCAATTTTGAGCTCTCTAATTGCAATCAGAATAAAAATCTGAGAAAGATTCAGGCAAAATAACATTTTAAGTGGTCCTGCTTACATCATGATCTCAATTTTTGAAATATATACATATGATCATAGTCCAATTTTAAATATATATTTATAGCAATTCTTAAATTAGTGTGGTTATTTCCTGATGGAAGAAGTATGTTCAATTTTTATTTTCTTATTTATATGTCTTTATGTTTTCTAAAATGTACATGTTTTAGAAAAAAGGTTTTGAAATACAATAAGAGCAAGAATTAAGGGACCTACTACTACCCCCCTCTCCATCATTTGCTGCCCATGTTTCCAGTAGTATCAGAATAAGTAATTGTGATATTTCCTTGCATTGGGAATCTCTCCCAAGTATCTTCAGAATTTTAGTTCCTGTTTGTGGAATTAAAGCCCACATTATAACGATATAGCAGAATTGTTTTAGAGCATAAGATTCATTACTTCTGTTTCTTGTTCAGTTGGCCTCCTATTCAGGAACTGGAAGCACAGTTTCCATCTCTGAGATAACCTGCAGTGAATCAGGCCATCCACGTTTTATGGTTCCATGTCCATCATATCTGGGCAGTTCCAGTTGGAGAGGCAAATAGCCCTTCAGCAAATTTGCAAGGTGGATTGTGAGAACCTTGCAAAGTTCAGGAAACCACAAGTCACAGAAGAAACAGCACTGAGAAAATAGTACAGGCTTTTGAAACCCTCTTCTCAAGAACAAAGTGACTAATAGCTAAGGTATTTCTGTTAACATGCTCAACACATAGTAGGTATTTAATAAACAGGAGTTTCTATTCCCCCTCCTTATTTACTTAATCATATCTTAAAACAACATGTACCTATAAACTTTTATAACCGAATCAAATTGTCAGAAAAGTAGAAGGAATGTTTGCATTACCACTGTGATAATATTGTTGGGGAAAGGTTAGGCCACAAAATGTTGGGATTTTTTTCCTTTTTAATGACCTAATAGTCAACACAATAGAAATACATCATGTGGGACTATATGCAAAGAGCTGATAATTGATGAGTTTGTATTTATAATTGATGAGTGATATTTTTTCCAATAAAAGAAAACTTAAACTGAGGATGCATTGTGGGGTAAGGAGGGCGTGATTAAATCAGGCTACTTCTTTAAAATTAGAGCTAAAAGTCTTGCTTCAAAAGGAATTTTGTTATGCCTTGTTCTCCTTTTCATATTCAAACATTGGAGCCAGGATTGAAATCCTGGATTTTTCGGGTGTCTGCATTTTAAAAGATTTTGTTTATGTTAAGGCTTAGGTCACTTTAGTAGGTATGTTTTAAGGAAAACATTACCTCTGTATGACCTCTGGGATTTGAAGGTGAAAATTCAGTCACTGGAAAAAAGGTATCCCAGTTGTCATGGATGAAATCTCTAACCTTATAGACAATTGTGTGTCGTTCTGCGATTGTCTTCCTTCAGCAATAAAAAAAAGCAGTTGAACCACAGTTGGAGCACAGGAGGTTCTGATGGATCATGATTCTTAACTAGAAAAACACAGACTGGTTAAAAACAAACATGTGAAAGGAAAACAAATAAACTAGTGGAATTTTATAGAAGCAGCAAAACATTTTCAAGGATCCTTTGGGAAGCAGGTTCCAACTTCCCCTAAAGTGCTGCCCCCCCCCAACACACACACTCTTAAATTGTTATTATAAGCCAGGCATTTTACTTCCAGAGGGAAGAATAAATTTGTGCTGGTTATCATATATCAGAATTACACAGGACATCATCTGTTAATGATCATTTATTCCTAGCTACTTGAAGAAGAATACTCAGTAATTATAGCAAATGTAAGTCAAATAGTAATAGCATACTTTACATAGTATAGTGATTATAAGTTATGTCCATGCATCTGGGACAAGGGTCTTTTATGCTCGGTATTAAATCTGTACTGCAATTTATTTATAATGCCATTGCTGGTGTTGAAGAAAGGAAGCTTGCGTATAGAAAGGAAACTTGTCCTCCTTTCACATTTCCAATAAGTCATTTGAAGAAAACTGGTCTTTGCATGCCTTGCTAAACCCAATTACCACCAAGACATCATAAACAAATATTCATTGGGTCTGCAGCTAGTTCTTTATTGCACAATGCAAAATGTATTGTTAAAATATAAACCATTTAAAGGAAGTAAGCACCCAGATTTCTGCATTCATTTAAAATTTAATTGAAATTAAAAAAAATCTCAAGTAATGTTGTAATATTTTCTTATTTAGAGACTGCTGTTAAATGAACAATCATACAGTACTCTCAAGTCAAGCAAAAGCTGGACAAAAATTGGGGCATCTCTGGCTTTGATATTTGATAACACTGGAACCTACCAGCTTAAATGAAAAGATACTCAATGGGAGTTTTGTAAAATTTTAGCATGAAATGGAATGCTGAAAAATCACTTGATGTACTCCCACTCAGTAGAATCAGTCAGTGTAAATCTTCTGGGGGCTTATATATACTTGGAAGCATTGAATGCCACTGATGCTGTCCTAACCATCTGAAGTTAACAAGCCTATTAATGATGCACGTGCATAATCTAGTCTACAGGAAAAAATTAAATGGCTAACGCAAAGAAAAATAATTCTCATTAAAAGGAAAAAAAAAGATTCTTCAAGGCCGTTCAGAATATAGCCCTGACCAATCTCTCAGGCCTATCCAACAACATTTTTAGGGCCAACTTCACCCGTATTCAAGGAATCTCCCTCTTGGCTCTCTGTCTTGCAGTGAAATCACTCTTGTAACAGACACCTCTCCTCTGTTTTTTCACCTGGTAAACAGAAACCCTACTACTCAGGTTTAAATACCTCCTCCTCCAAGAAGTCTTCCGTGCTGCCTCCCTACCTGTCTTCTGTCACTCGCCATTGATGAACTCTATTAATATCCTTTGGTTTTCCCTGATTGTCACCTGTATCCTATTTCATTGCAACTACTTGTTTACTTCTCTACTAATCTCTTCTCCTGGAGGGTAGATAGGCACCATTGTTCCAGATCAACATCAAATTTCTAGTATGTACCACAGTGACCAACACAGAGTATGAACCCATTAGATATTTCTTTTGTGAACGAATGAACCTAGGCGTGGCTTTTCATACTGCTGTCCAGAGAAAAGCTTTGGGGATGGCATGGGAAGGGCAAGTTTGCAGGTAGGAGCCAAAGACTATCAGCAAATGTGCTGGAAAAAAGTCTACCTTGCAATTTAAGTTTGATCATGTAATTTTTAATCAGGTTTGTTTCTTTCACCTCCTCTCCTCTCTCTAATCTTCCTTTGTCAAATTTTATTTATTAGAGCTTTTCAAGGCTTTTAACATATGCTAATGTTTATTATTTAATCCCATGAGGGGCATTTTCCAAGCTTATCTGCTCAAGAAAACTTTTATTCTGAAAGTATCCACTAAGATCAGATGAATGAGGCTCAGAGAACATGATTCGAGAAGATCTGACTTTCCTAAACCTTTCCTGATGTTATATTTTTGTCTCTATATCTATAAAATGGGAATAAAAATTATCTGCAATGATCTGGTAGGAATAATAAATAGGTTATTAAGACTCAAAACATCTATTGATCTCATTGATCCATGATACGGACTCGTCTGACACCACCCAGCGGGGAGGTAGTGTAGGAAGAAAGGGAAAAGAATCACAGAGAAACATCTACGTGTGTTTCTGAATTTCAGTTTTACAAATTTCCAGACTCCCATGTGTTTATCACCAAACAGTGTTTATTAAACACGTGGTTTATGTGTCTGTGTTTATTGTAAGTAAACAATCTTCGAATGAATCGATAAATGAATAAGTGATGATTATGTTCAACAATTTCTCTCATTCTCATTGGTTTTAAGGCCAAACCTCGGAGCAGAAATGTGAGCAAATGAAGAATGTCCTGGGCAGCTTTCCATGCTCTGCCTCTGTCCTGTCGTATGCCCCCTGCCCCTGATGCAATCCAGTTAAGGATGAGATTTTGCTTATTTGTTTCTTTGTTGTCCCCCTGATTTGCCTTCCTAGAATAACATTGATACTAGGCCCACTCAACCACTGTGAGTGGCCAACTTCTAGCATTCCGAGAAGAGATAGAAGAAAGGGCTAGATAAGCAGATGCTATTATGTCCAAGAGTGAAAAGAATAACCAGATGAAATTAACTACACATCTGTAATATTATTAAGTAATTTCGGAGAATCAAACTACATTCTCATGGTTTATGAGGGTATTATGACTTTGTGTTTCACAATATTTCTATTATCCACTGTGTATGAGGAGGCTGGGAAACACATTTAGAAATTTTGTTAACAAAAGAAATATTACTATTTTCTCAATGGTGAGAATGCAGTAATTTTGAAATTGAGGTGAACTGTGTTCCAACTAAAGTTGTAGAAAATAGAGGAAAGATCTGGGGGGAAAAGAAAATGGCTATATAGCTTTCCATGAGTTTTTTACAAGTCAGTTACCAAAAGTAATGAAATCAAATGCCATAAAATTAAATAAAAAATGTACAGCCAGTGTTTTGGATATGGTTACTTTTAAATTTAGTATATACCCAACATTAAAACATGAGTTTGAAAGGTAAACCATTGTATATGTCTTCTAAACATTGTACATGTATATAAACATCATTTATATATATAAATAATTGACCATATATATATATATATATATATATATATATATATATATAGTCAATATACACACATGCAGGTACATGGAAACATCTAGCAGTTTTGGCTATATGATTCCATGGTTAGGCTTTTCAAAATGTGAAAGAGAGTAAAAAATTCCCGTAAACTTAGCAGCATAAAACAACATGCAAGTATTATCTCACAGTCCTTTGGGTCAGAAATCCAGGCATGGCTTACCTGGGTCCTCTGCCTTAGGGCTTTGTAAAACTGCCGTGAAGCTGTCGTCGAGGCCTTGGATCTCATCAGAGGCTCAGCTGGGTAAGGTCTGCTTCCAGGCTCTCTCAGGTTGTTGCTAGAATATATTTCCTTGTGGTAATAAGATCCATGGCAGCTTCCTTTATAACATCAGCCCAAGATGGAACCTAATATAATTAATGAAATCACAAGAGTGCCATCCATAGCCTTTTTCATACTCTATGGTTCAGTAGTCAGTCACAAGACCCACCCACACTTCAAAGGAGGAGCTTATGCAAGCATGCGAACACCAGATCCAGGGATGTGGGGCCACCTGAAAATGCATCCACCACAGCCACTAACAGACTGTGGAATGTACACCGTTTAGGTTCTACTTCTGGAAAACAAAGGATTTTTTTTTCCCCATTGGTACCAGTTTGAAAAATCTTAGGGAAAGACTCTCATTGGTCTATCTAAAGTCAGGGGTCCATCACTGGACCAATCAACTGCAGCCAAGGGTGCACAGCTCCTCAGTTATCCAGGAAGACGCGTGGAGAAAAAGGGGGATCCCAAGAAATGTGGGGATAAGAGTCCAGGTTCCCCAATCCTAAACCAGGTTTATCCCAAGCCAGGTTTCCAGTATTTTAGAAAATCGGACCCATTATTTTGCTTTGCATGTCTTTTGGGCTCAGAAGTCTGGCCTTCTTTACAATGTCAATCAGTCTGAGGGAAGAAATAAAGAAATGTCCTTTTATCCCCAAAGACGGACAAATGCATCACTGTCTTTAGCCTGAGGATATGGAGGTAAACATTTTAAGTCTAACAAATAATGTCTGACATAATTCTTCCATAGCTAGATAAAATAAAATACCTTCAAGATAAATCTCAGGGTGTATCTGTTCTAATATTTTCAATAATTTAACAATATCTATTCCCTGTCTCTTTAACAAGCTATTAAGACAGATCCATCCTGCCATCAGTTGATACTGCAGAGGGAAAAACTGGAATTATAAAACATTGCTTCATTTCCTCACTTTTTTAACCATGTCAGATGCAAATTGCAAGATTAAAATTCAGACATTTTTTTACAATATTTTTCACCTCTCTGGCCTAACTGGGCCTACACACAAGTAGATAAATAATCCTGTAAAATTAGTATTATAAATAGGGTGGGGTAGAGATCATCTTAAATATAGTGAAAATGGAACTTGACCTCTTAGAAACCAGTCAAAAACTTCTTTCTGTACTTAAAAACCATACCACAATCTTGACCTTTCAATCATGTTTGGTTAATAACATTTATTTTTAGAAACCCAAAGCTATGGAAGTCTTTCTGCCGAACTTGGGTATTTTCAATTTTCATATTTAACACTCACTCAAAAAACACTAAAACAGAATTCACTGAGCTTTTAATGATAACAGGAAATACTCCCACCACAGCATGTTCAAAATTAAGAAAACATTTGATCATTTGATAAAGTACAAAATACTGAGTTCTGTGATGCAAACTTTAAAAAATAGTATAAAATGAGGACAGTGAAGAATTTCCAGAAAAGCTACTTTTGTTTGTTTGGGTTGTTAAACCAGGAAAGTAAATTGCCAAATAAGAACAGAAGCATAAATTAGTTCAAGAGACAGCTAAGACATCTTTATGGAAAGAGAAAATTGATGGATCCCGCCTCGGAGCATGGAGGTGGAGTTAAAGGGCTTCAGCTTGTCTTCTACTAAACAGTCCTTAAAGCCATTGAACAGTAATGTCTCTAAAAAATGTCACTTTTCAGGATATCCCTTTTTATATGCATTTGTCAAGCTGGGTTGAAGTGGGAGGGCAACCCTTTATTGGAGCAGCCAGTCTGTCAGATAAAACTAGACTTCCTGGAACCGGGATCTCAAATATTAGTATGATTGACCCAACCTTTAAGGTTTCCAAGTTGACATTGCCCTGTAGTTAACACTGTGGGTATTTCTTTTTTTGGATGAGACCTTAAAAAAAAAAAAAAAAAAAAAAAAAACACGCCATGTTCTGAATATGGCTACTCAAAGGAAAATTTATTCTTGTTGATATAGGCATATTCTAAACATCTTTATGACACACAGAGACATAAATTCTTAGATTATGGAGTTAGCAGGCAGTTTGAAAAACAGTCCTCTGGGGAAAACCAAACAATCTTCTGATTTGTGTGTTGTGAAAATGCAGTTTTTTGTGGACTCAATAAAGGAGGTGTAGTCACAAACCCCAAACCCCAGCCGCCCAAATCCTATGAAGTTGATGGTAGTTACCTTTTAAAATGAGAATAAAAGGTGCTCTCCTGTGTCATAAGTAAGATACTTCAATAATATAATCAGGTTGCTAGCTGCTTCCAACTCTTCACTTCCTTTCAAGGAGGCAGCACAGGGAACTGGTGACGAGTATAGACTTTACAATCCAGTTACACACATCTGAGTGGAAATCTCAGCTACTCAGAGCTGATGAATAACCACTTTTTTTTTATTCATCTATAAATGAGACTGCTTCCAGTAATGTATGTAAAGTGCCCACCACATAGGAAAACTCAATAAGACTAAGTTATAATTATGACTATGTACTAGGAAGTGTTTTACTAGAAATGTTTTGTTTTTGGCTCGTGCCATCCCAAGAGCAACCCTTTCACTTCACACATGAAGGAAACAGACTCAACGAGGAGTCATACCTTGTGGAAGACCACCTGGTTAGCAAGAGGCAGAAAGAAATTGAAACTCCAGTGTGTTTGCCTTCAGAGTCTATTGTCTCCGACTCAGCAGGATAGGAGGACTCAAGTTTCGTCATTGTTTCCCTGAAGGCCAAAGAATGTGGTATTCCAAAGAAAAGAAGGAAAGGAACCCTCTACTCTCTGGCTCTTCTGATACTGTTAAAGCTAAATCTGATACCTGGACCTAATAATAGCAAGCCTAATTCTGACCAGTGAAATAAATTTCTCTCTAGTCTTTTAACACCGTTTGGCTTTTTTCTGGGAAATTTAATTATGCGTCTGTTCATTCATTCAACAATTATTAGGCATCTGTTATGCCCTTAACGCTGGGCTCAGCTCCATGTGAATGCATCTAATGGGTGGGGTTGACTTGTGTATTTACTAAGGGCATAGCGTAATTAAATCAAGTTAGAAAGCAACTAGAGAGATGAGTGCCCTCTGACAAATTCTTTGGACAATTTAGGTAGTAGATGAAAAATTTAAGATCCGTGAGGAGAATCATGTTAGAAATTCACAACAAAGTTTTTAAATCAGAATCAGTGCATTGATACTGGAAATGCAAAAAAAAAAAAAAAAAAAAAAAAAGTAAAGAAAAGAAATATCTCCTTAAAGTCTTATGCAACACTGATTTACTAGTCAATAAACTGGCAAGACTATACTCTAAAAATCTATACATCAAATTTGTGTTTGTAAATAGCTCAGCAAGTACACAAGGATTAATTAAAGGTACAGAACCAAAAATCTGTTCCTAAAATCTTAAATGTACATGCATCCTTTATATTTTGAGAAGAGGTTTTGTATTTCTCTCAGCAGATGAAGTATTATATGGACTCGTTACTGGACAGTCATCAGCGAGGCATATATAGTGGATTGTACTGATTTATAAGCTATAGCTCTGTTTTCATGTCGCACATTTTCCTAGTAGAAATCACACCGTAAATATTTGTAGAAGAGTCAGCTGTTAGTCACATGAACAAACTATAACGTTGTACACAAAAATCTGGCTCGCTCCTTTACCTTCTAACTTCCCACCAGCTGCAGTTGCTCCAAACTCTCAACTCTGGTTCCTTAAGCCAGAACATATGCTGGGTTTCTATTGAGTTTTAACCATTGAGCAGGAGGCCTGCCAACAGTTGGAAAGCCGTAAGAAAAAAGAAAAGTCATACCATGCAGTTCCCCTCTCCCAGCATCAGCTTACCTACTGCATCTGCCTTCTTTTGGCTTCCTTCCAATGCTCTCATATAGTTATATGTTATCTTTTATGCAGAGTATGTAGTTATCTGCAAGAGGGTTAAGCCAATTGGAACTTACTTGGCTGTAAACAAAAGCAGAACTCCATACTTGAAGGTCATAAAGTCAAATTTTCACTATTAAAGTAATTTTGTAAGAAGTACTTCAAGACTATCAAAGTGAAGACTCCCTAAATATTTTTTTTTACTGAAAATGGAAAATATTTGTCTACTACAAAGAATTTCCATGTGACGTTGTTCACAGAACTTCAAAAACAAGAGAATAGATTTTTAATCTCAGGCTGATTTGTTTTAAAACCGAATTACTACTAACTTTGAGTGGTAATCACTATGGCTAATGTGGGCATCACGAAAGACTTCTAAGCCACATCTTGTGACGATAAACCAGAATTCAGGGAGATTCAACCATCTATTTACCTAATCCGCTTACCAGTAAAGGTTAAGAAATTGGCCATACAGAAATATCCATCAATAAAAAGAGGTCTTGAAATAATGAAATATGGTTATACACATTTACATCAAATAATTTGTAATCTAAGATTGTCATGCCTGAGCTTAAAATTAAGAATTAGAGGGTAGATGTTGAGAAGTAGATGAAAGAGGAAGAAGCAATTAAAAATATTGGTCAGGCCATCTTTTTGTTGCTAGTTTAGAAGACTTTGACTACTCTCATCTGAGCCTGCTTTCAGTTATGATAGTACCTAATGTAAGATTATAGCATCTCGCAATTTGCTATTTACTTTATCAGAAATATGACCCCGTGTATAAAATTCTGTCCTTTTCGTGAAACAAACCTGCCTCTAAATTGTTCCTCATCATTCCCCACCATCACAAAGCCCCACCACAATAGTAAACATTATTGATTCCGGAGTCCATTAATTTATTGATCACTACAAATAGATCTGTGACCATAATAAACATGCACTAGTGTTGTTGGTGTGTAGGGGATACATTGAAACACTTTTACCTCTTAAGTAATTGGAAATGTCATTGGAGAAACAAGCTTTAAAATTTAATGAATCCAACCAAAGCATGCAAAGTCATCTTAAAAAGATAAAATGAATGCCAGCTCAGCAAGACTGGCAAGTAAATGGATTGTACATATGAAAATGCCCATAGAGAAAATGTGTGAACAGAACAGTGTTGCTCAGCTCCTGAAACAAAGGACTAAGGGATCCCTCAAGCAAACCTTAGCAATGTCCGCTCCAACAAGATAGTTTTAAGCAAGGAAAAGATACAATTTAATTCCAGGAAGGATTTCATTTAAAAAAAAAAAAAATCACTTGGGCAACCCAAGGCCATAACCAGTAAAGACTATATAGAGACATATCAGGTATATCTCTACTAGAAAGATGGGTCTATCAGAAAATCTCATTCATTCATTTACTCATTCATTTGTTTCACAAGCTTCTAACTGAGTGCCAACAAAACGCTGGTAAGGGGCGAAAAGCTGATCATATGATGGTGAGTCAAACAGACAGAACCCACATTCATGAAGCTTCCGCTCTACAGGAATGATAAGCAATAACTGAATGTTCACAACTGGCATATGATGACAGATAGTGATAAGTTCTTTGATGGAAATGTTTAGACAATGATAAAAATATTAGGAAATGGGCTTAGGGAGGTTTGGACACATACCCCAAGGTCACACTATTCTAAATTGATGGGCTGAGAGGTATCCCCCGCATTCTGTCTCCAGAACCCACCTTTGTATGCCACATATGTGTCGGCAAACATGCAGAGAATGTGACTTTAACGTGTTTTTTGATAGGACTTTGATTTTCAAGGTAGGTCTTGCCAACAGGCCAGCTCTGATACAGTTGCCTCGTCTCTGGTCTTCACCTTCACCATTCATTTAAATTTTCTTTTCTACAAACAAATCCTGAAACCCAGGGTCAGACCCTCTGCTATGGCCATGACAGTTCATGAGTCAGACATAACACTATGATACGGAAAGTCCACACTGAAGGGATCGGATTTGTAGTGTTTTCTCTGTAGTACATAATGGTATCAACATTACAAAGGCGAGGGGAGTGGGCCCCATTGTACACGGGAAATGAGTCAACACAGTTTTGTTGCATATTCCAAAAAATGCAACAAAAATCATTGCATTTCAATCCATGTGTAGAATTTTGATACTAAAATAATTCTTTGAAAAACTCAAAGAGAATGCAGCTCATTAAGTTTCTAAAAAAAGGACAATCCTTTCTAGATTCACTCAAGTCTGATGTGTGACAAGCTTCATTTCAAACGTGCTTTCAAAACATGATGTAACTCTGACAAGTCAGACTTTGTAACTTGGCAAAGGCAAAGTTTTTGAAATGTATTTATGTATGTGTTGGGTGTAAACTGTTATTGTACTGGAAAACTTCCTGAAAGGGATTTTTATAAGTCTCATCTTGTCTCTCTCAAGTGGCTGTTAAAAATAGAGTTTATTGGCAACTATTTTCCCTTGTGTTAGAGAAGGATTAGCTTAATCCTGGTGAAATATCTTAACACTTCACTATATTCAATTTTATACAACTAAACTCTTCTTATGCACAATACTAAAATAACTGTAAGTATCCTAAGTGACTCAGAACTTATACATTTGTCAGGTTTGTTTTTATAGACCTATGAAACTTAAATGCTGTTCTCTAAACAAGGTAATTTCTTTGCTTTCCTACATACACCTGAATTGTTCTAATTTTGGATGAACATTTACTTCTTCTGCTTTTTCCATAAAATGTTACTAGGTTCCTTTACATATTGAATGCAGCAAACATTCTGATCTTTAGTACGGTGTGCAATTTACAAAGCTATTTGAGGTCCTCCTTTAAAAATAATCCTACTTAGATTTAGCACATTTATATATACTAAAGCTGTTCTTTCCAATTATAAGAAGTGCAATTATGACTTTTTCCTCCTCATTCCTACTCCCACATTCTGGGCCAGTTCAAAGCTATCACAACAGGTCCTAATGCCCCACCAACTCTTTCAACTTCCTTTTTATTTTTTTTCTTCCCTGGTTTTTCTTCTATTCATTTTCCTCATTTTTAAATATCCACTGCCCTTCCGGGGTGGGGAGGGGGAACTTGGTATCAGGAAATAATCTGTCTTTGTCACTGATAAAACAATTTGAATTTAGGTCTGTGCATTGCCTCTGACCAAGTTATTTGTCTTTTAAACTTTATCTCTACTCTTGAAATGAAAGAACGTGTACTTAAAGAATTTTAAAGAGTTGTTTTCTCTCACGTAAAGTCACGTACCTTGTAACTACATGAGGTGGACCATGGAGTGTCTAAGTTCAATGACACAAAGAAAGAGAGAGATGGAGAAGTCACACTGGCTCTTAATTGCCTCCAAACGCATCCCTTCTCTTCCCAGTCCCTTGGCCAGGACCAGTCACATTTAGACAATGCTCAGTTTTGTCTTCATCAAGACGAGATACCGCTCTTCTTCATCTGGAAATGTGTGAACTAAAACAGACACATTTTCCCTACACACTCACACCCGAAAAGCCAGTGAAACTGTGACAGGATGGCCTCAGTGGCCGTTCTCTTTCAGAAAGAGGAAGAACATAAGACAGAAAGCAGCCCTGGTCCATAGCAACTCTGAAATGCTGCCTGGCAGACACGGGAAGGCCTCCACCCTGAGGTCTGACACATGCACCCGGAGAGACCCTTGCTGAGTCCCAACCACCCTCCAGCGGGGTCCTCCTTATGCATTTTCCAACGTGGCCATGTATGAAGTGAGCATTGGAAGACACGCATCAGTGTTTCAGCCCACTTCCAACTTTGGGGATTTTGATGACACAAGAGGTGTTTTCAATTTCATCAAAGATGTTTTTCTGCTTTGTTTTCTTTTGTTTGCCAGACTTAGTTTCTTTGGCAGGTCATTTCTATCCAAGACTAAGTAGGCTTCTGATCTTCTCAGTCTCAGAAGCATTTGGCCTCTCGCACAGGAGAGTGGGTGAACACTGACTCTCTGCCACAGTTGCGCATCAGTTCACTTCTCATAACAATCCTGAGATGAAAGTACTGCCATTTTGCCCATTGTAGAGATGGAGATGTGGGAGAAGCTATTTTGAGAGGCAAAGTATCCTTCTTAGAACACCTCCAAATATGCATTTAGGTAATGCTAGCTTTGCCAATATGACCTTATTTGGGACATATTAATGTGCCCATTTGGTCTGACAGAAGTAACTATGGAGACAATGGAACATTAAATTTGAAAATTGGACTCTTTCAAAAAGTGTCCAAGACTTGTAGTCACTACATGTTTGTCTACTAGATGTCATAAATATATTCCATTTTTGTTTCTCTCACTCCACATACAGTAGGCTTTTAGTGGGTTGGTTGGCTTTTAAGCCAATCACTGAGATGTTACGTTTTCATCAAATAGGTGCTTATCTCTATGATTTGGGGTTCACCAGGAGACACAGGATACTACTCATTTGTTAAAACACTTCAAATCTTGCATTGCACAATTGTAACTTATTAAGTATGTTTTGCTGATTATGAGAAGCATAACATTAAAAAAAAAAAAAAAAACTTTTTTTCTTTTTTGTCCCTGTGGCTTAATCTGTGCAGGCACAATTGGAGATGGCAGATATCTACTAGTTCTTTATTTCTCACCACGAGTTTCAAACAACTCACACCGTAGGGACTGACATTTCCAGGTCACACTCAAAAGGCATGGCCAAGGCTGTTGGTCATGTCTAATTCTACACGAAACATGGGCTACCTCTGCTCAGAGCATAATTTTGTTTTAGAAATGAATTGCATTAAAGACACCTCAGAAGCACCGATTTAAATCCTTGCCCTGCCAACCCTCTTTGGGAGATTCAGTTACGTCTCTTGAGTTCCCTAAATGAAAACCCCTCTTGATTCCAGTGAGTTTTAAAGTTTGCCCTCCCCCTCCTCTTCCCCTCCTTCTTCTCCTTTTAACGGAACATATCATTTCTTTTTAACAGAGTGTGTGAACTGTATGTTATTTAAATGATGCTGTGGAAATGTTTTTGAATTTTTTTTTCTTTGGTACGTTTGTATTTTCAATCAGTAAAATTCTGACTTCATTCTCTTTTGGGGCATTGTACTTTGCTAGGTTTCATAAATTTTATATATATATACATACATACATATATATATGTATGTATGTGTATATATATATATATATATATATATATATATATATATATGTATGTATATTTTATTTTATTTTTTTAAATTTCTAACAGAAAGGTGCGTGCCAACCCAGGGGTCTCATTAATTCTTCCCATTTCACTTAGCATGTATATATCAAAATAAAGGACAGTGCCGTGAAATATGATTGAAGTCCTCTGTAAAACCCCTACTAAAGAGAATTCTTCATAGGAAATGATTGTATACCTTGTTTCACACGTCAGGTGAATGGCTATTGATAAAAGTTAACTATTTTGTTAACTATAAAAGTTAAGATACGTTAACTTTTATACTGGTTCAGTGGTTGCTTAACTAGAACAAGTCCCTATTTCCTCAAGAAAGAGGCTGTAAGTTCCTAAAGAATCATAATAATTGACCTGGGTCTATACATCAAGTCTAAATAGTCATCGAGTAAATTGCATAGTATTTGATAAAACAAGTTAGTCACTGTTCCTCTTTCAATCCATTATGACTGTAATTCAATTAGGCTTATTGCCTGTTATTCAATATGATACTACTGCAAAATTGTTCCTTTTGCAATACGAAGTTTAAAGTTTAAGAGTCTGCTCCTCTTAAAACATACAAGCTTTCTTATATTAGAGCAGGATTTCATTATATTTTAAAACTTTTTCCACTGTTTACTTTGTCACTGGGGTCAGATAAAGGAGCCAGAGTCAGAATTAGTCTCTTGCTCTGGGAGGAGGGAAGTGAAGAGAGAGAAACCCCAGTGGAAATCAATTGTGGGTTTATTTGTATTTCCACCGTGTAGAAATTACAGGAACACTGGCAATGGTGGAAGAAAAAGCATGGGGGTGGGGGAGTGTCCATATTTTTATTATTCCTAAAATACACTACAAATAATCTTGGGATATTTTGGTGTGGGGTATTTAAAATAGTCTGTGCATCATAAATATTTTCAATCAATCTCAAAATTTTTCACTGTAAAACAAAATACTTCCCAGGCTCAGCCGACCAAAAGAAATTTATGAACAGTTTCTCTTATCTAACCATTAAAAATGTGTAGATACAGAGTTGATTTTCAGATTAAAAAACAAACAAACAAGACTATTTTATGGGTACAGGGAATTTTCATGTAACTTAAACAAAAATCAGATCCAGAGAATGGGCTGGTGTTATTATCTCTGTGATGAGTTACTAAAACTCTGTTTTGTATGTCAAAGAGGACTTTTGGGAAGAGTGAATGAGTTAGCACATGTAAAATACTTAGAGGCGCCCCAGTACACTGCAGGTCTCAAAAAACAGACAAACAAACAAACAGCTGCTTGACTCTCATTATTACTGTGATTATTATTATGTAGAATAACATTTCAGGTTTGCCCATCCTGTGAAGTTTAGTACAATGCATACTTCCATCAAACTCATGATAATGTTGACTATTTTCAGTGAACTTAGCGACCGCATTATACAACTTGACACATGATGACATAGCTAACCCTCTGACTATGACCATCCTCCTTGTGAATATCCCACAGATATAAATAGATTGCTGTGTCTTCCATCTACCAATTCAAGTTCTGGGAATACCATTCAGACTTCCATAAATTATGGCACTACTCTATCGGAGACATGTAAACCCTTATGAGGTCTGACAATTAAGTTTACGAACTTGTTGCAATGATGTTGCTAACCTTTTTCGATATCAGAGCGATTATTCATTATGAATTTGAAACCAACTGGAAAAACAATTAGCCAAGTTCACCATTTGGAAGTGCTGAAAAGGCTGCATGAAAAAGTTAAGATGACCTGAACTTTTCGCCAGCAATTCCTGGCTCTCGCATCACGACAATGCACCAGCTCACAGGGCACTTTCTGTGAGGGGGTTTTTAGCCAGTAAACACATAACTGTATTGGAACACGCTCCCTACTCACCTGATCTGGCCCCCAATGACTTTTTTCTTTACCCAAAGATAAAGGAAATATTGAAAGGAAGACGTTTTGATGACATTCATGACATCAAGGGTAATACGACGACAGCAGCTCTAATGGCCATTCCAGAAAGAGTTCCAAAATGGCTTTGAAGGGTGGACTAGGCGCTGGTGTTGGTACATAGCCCCCCAAGGGGAGGACTTGGAAGGTGACCATAGTGATATTCAGCAATGAGGTAGGTAGCACTTTTTCTAGGATGAGTTCACAAATGTCGGACCTCATATGTATACCCTTAACTAATTTTCATAATCTGGGGACACAAGGACGATGTCTTGTACCATTTATATCCCTTAGAGTGCATTGCACCCACGAGAAGCTTGAGAAACAGTAAGTGTGGGTCTGATGACATTGGAGCAATTCTCCTAATCCATTCGTCTTTTAGTCACTACAAGATCTAGACATTCAGACCTAAGACATGAATCTATACAAAATATTTACAATATTAAAGAATATGTGTTACAAGCAATAACTTTTCTTCCTTAAATTGCCTAGAAAATGCCCAAATGCCCCCCACCCCCGTCGCTATTGTTCCTGAGCAATGGAAGCCACAACTTATTTTGTTCAAAGATTCTAATATGCATATTCTTTAGATTTCTCTGACATTGTATCCAGTTGACTTAGCTCAAGGTCATTTATTCTGAAATCACCATGAAATCATATGGAATGGAATTTGGCACCGAACAAAAGAGCCCAGTTGCAAATTTCCCTTGACATTTGCTCTTTGGCTACAAGCATCTTTTCATTTTATCATCATGGCAAAAACCAGTCAACTTTACATTGTCGAGTTTCTTAGCCTGTCAGACATCTTGTTAAAAGTGATAAATTCAATTAGTTTGTTGAATTTATAGAATGTCAATCAATTTGACGTGTTTCTTTTTCTTCACCACAGTAAATAAACTAACCAGTTTTTCTTTTGCACCCCTCCCCTTGCCCCCCACCAACTGGTAGAACCAAGCACAGGCATCAGCTTTGGAAAAACTTACTCATTTACCACTCACGAGCTCTCTTTTCTGAACATGTCTCCCAGGACCTGAGTATAAGCATTAAATGAGATGCAGAGCCTCGAGTATCACACCCATTACATGGTAGGACCAAGTGACCAAGAAAAAATAAAATTGCTTGAATGTCACACACATGACAAAAGAAGGTAACTTAGGCTGTGGGTGTTTTTGGAGATGGTGGTGCCGCTTGCAAACCACAAGGGCAAAGGTCAGAGTGGTTATGGGTCTCAGTAGGAAGACAACTGCAGAAAATAATGTGGAGAAGTTCAGAAAATAATTTATAAAATGATGGTGGATCATTATGGCAGTCATCCTCCCAGGCCCACCTGTGGCTCTGTTTAGCTAACGGAATGCAGTTCTCCCAAGTACTATTTTCAATGTCTCCTCTTCCTAATAGAAGAGAAAAATAAATCCTATTCCCAGATATAAAAGTACTTCAGCCACCTAAAACCAAGTTATTTCTTGGAGTATCATATTTAATCATTCAGATTTACATACTATTCTATAAAATATCTATGTTCATCATAAAGTTATTTTTAGCCCAAATTGGAACAAAATCGAAAGCTCCCTGAAGCTTTGCAAACCCCTTGGCAAGTTGCCCTCTACTTCCCGGGGGACATAATCACGGTCTTGGAGCAAAGGGTAAAGAGGGACTGTCAGTACTGCTGCAAAGCAGATGATAAAAGTATCAAGGGGAAAATAAGCCTTTATTTCAGGTCATCTGCAATTTCCCTGGAGGCATGTGCTCCTATAAGGGTGATTATAGAGTTTTCAATCTGTCCGGGATGGTTTGGGTCAACACTTAAGAGAATCCAAGAATTGAATGAAGTCAGGGAAGGGGATAATGTGTTCACAAAACAAGTGCCCCCAAAAGTGTGTTGACTATTGATGATTAGGTACCACACGCAGCTGCAAGTCACTGCGTCTCCTGGCGGCACCCAGGAGGTACCCGGCGGTATCCCTCCGGACTGCTAGGAAGGTGGGACCTGTACTTTTGCCCATGTACTCCCTAGAAAATTAGGTTGTTCTCTCGTTAAACTAATGAGAAGAACGTTCCTTTTTTTGACAGTTGACAGACTTTATATACCCCGAAATACCAGTCACAGCGTATGCCTAATTATTTTATAAATTATGTTGTGCTGTCACAGACCCCTTCTGGGAGTCAGGCACTTCTAAGCATTCTCATTCCTCCCCTGCCCGGGGCTGAGGGAAACACACCCACTGCCACCAGTCTAGTCTTGCTCACACATCCTGACTCCTGTGGGGGGTCATGTTTATCTTCCCATCAGTGGGTGGTCCCTCTCAGTCTGTCTTGGATCAGTATAATGGGACACCCAGTTTGACTCTCAGGATATTTCAAGATATTTCTTTAAATGCTTTCTTCCTGGAAGGGTGTTCATCTTCAACATATGTGTGTTTCTTTCCTCTCTCTTTCTGCCAAAATAACAGGGAAGATCATTTTCAAACACCTGGAATTATTTTTTATTTTCATTGTGAAACGTCATACGCAGTTTTGTGCATTGGGAATATAAGCTTCTGCTTGAGCCCTCGATATAGAATTCATTTTTAAAAATGCTTAGAGCTGGGTAATGCTCTAGAACTGCCTGAAGGACCATCTGCACGTCTCCCACCACCCTCCCACACACAGGCACACATTCCATCACCACAATGCAATCACCTCTTATCCTGTTCAAATTCCTATACCAAAGCACATGCATTTCATTCATAAGTGGCGTATCTATAATACACATGCTCCTGAGAGAGGTAATGATTGCCCTAAAATCACACTAAAGACTGAATGGCCTAACAGATCCTTCCTCTGACCACGTGTAACAGTTGTCATGCTTTGGGCTGCAATTAACAGACAACCTGACTCAGCTAGATTAAACAAAAATGAAAATGTCTCAGCTCACACAACAAGGCATCCAGAGAGAGGGAAGTTCCAGAGTCAGTAAGACTGACAGCTGAGCAGCGTCAATCGGGAGCAAAATTCCCTCCATCCATTTGTTCTGTCACCCTCAGTATGTCCCTCTTCATCCTGGGGCTCGTCCACTCATCAACAAACCAAATGCTGCAGCAAGTATGTGGTCAAACAATTTCACATTTTAGAAGGGGATAAGAGAGGGCATATCCCTTCCAAGATTCCTTTTTTAAGAGTGAAGAAATTTTCAGAACAGGCCTCTAGAAACTTCTCTTTCAAATTTTGTTAACCAGAATTGTGTCCGATGTGCATCGTAGCCCAGTCATGGACAGGAAGCTTGGAGTGGTCATGCTCGTCTTAAACCAGGGGTTCTCAAACTTGAGCTTGCACTGCAGTGGCCTGGAGGACTTACTACACAGGTTAGCCCTCTACCTACAACACACTGAAAACGTTTCTGTATCACTCCTGGTCCCTGTTCAACAAGGTTACAAAGACCGCTTCTGCCCTTCGACCCTCAAATCTATCATGGTGTCATGATTAATTTTATGTTGACTGTGACAAGGGAGGCTCAGGTTGCTGGTAAAACATCATCTCTGGGTATCTCTGTGAGGTGTTCCCACAAGGGATGAGCATTTGAATCAGTAGATTCGGAAATGAAGACCCACACTCACCAATTTGGACAGGAATCAGCCAATCCATTGAAGGCCCTACTATAACAAAAAGGCAGAGGAAGAGAGAATTTACTCTCTTCTTTTAAAAAAATATTTTTTAATTATAGCTGACATTCAGTATTATATTAGTTTCAGGTGTACAACACAGTCATTTTTTCTTTCTTTTTTTTATTAGTTTCGGGTGCACAAGACAAAGTAATACTTAGACGTTTATCATTTATATCCCTCACACTGTGGACCCCTCTCCCCCATCCACTATCCCTCTGACATCGCACCGAGCCATCACATTTCCACTGTCTCCACTCCCAATGCTATACTCCGCGTCTTGTAAGTATATACATACATACATATACATATATATATAAAATTATAGTTGGCATTCATTATTGTTCAGCTTCAGGTGTATACTGCAGTGATCAGGCATCTACATCTTCCCTGAGGTGGTCTCCCAAATGGGACATGTGTCCTTCGGATACCCTACAAAATCTTTACATTATTGATTACATTCCCCAAAATAATTTTCAAAACCCCGTGGCCATCTAGTGGTTACCGACTGTTTTCTAATCCCTTCACCTTCCCCCTCATCCCCAACCCCTCGCCCATCTAACAACTCTCAGTTTTTCTTCTTTGTCTCCAAAACTGTTTCCGATTAGTTCATTCACTTATTCTTTTCTTTAGATTCCACATATAAGTGAGATCATATGGTACTTGTCTTTCTCTGTCTGACTTATTTCACTTAACATAGTGTTTTCTAGGTCCACCATGTTGTTGCAAATGGTAAGATTTCTTTCTTCTTTATGGCTGCGTAATACTCCATTGTATAAATGTACCACAGCTTCTTAATCCAGTCATCTACCGATGGGCATTTCGGTTGTTTCCATGTCTTGGCTATTGTGTAAAGTAATGCAATAAACATAGGAGTGCATACTGATTTTTGAATTGGAGTTTTGGATTTCTCCGGGTAGATGCCTAGGAGTGGAATTACTGGATCATAGGGTAGTTCCATTTTCAGATTCCTGAGATACCTCCATACTGTTTTCCATAGTGGCTGCACCAATCTGCAATCCCACCAATAGTGCACAAGCGTTCCCTTTTCTCCACATCTGCACCAGCACTTGTTGTTTGTTGATTTATTGATGATAGCCATTTTGACTGGGGTGAGGTGGTATCTCATTGTGGTTTTTATTTGCATTTCTCTGATGGTTACTGAGGTTGAGCATTTCTTCATATGTCTTCTTGCCTTCTGTATGTCCTTTTTAGAAAAATGTCTCTTCAAGTCCTCTGCCCATTTTTTAATTGGGCTGTTTGTTTTTTTGGAGTTGAGTTGAGTGAGTTTTTTTATGGATTTGTGATATTAACCCCTTATCAGATATATCATTGGCAAATATCTTTTCCCATTCAGTAGGATCCCTTTTTGTTTCATTGATGGTTTCCTTTGCTGTGAAAAAACTTTTTAGTTTGATGTAATTCCATGTGTTTATATTTTCTCTTACTTCCCTCGCGCGAGGGGATATATCAGTGAAAATCTTACTCCAGGTAATGTCCGTGAAGTTTCTTCCTATATTTTCTTCTAGATATTTTATGGTTTCAGATCTTACATTTAAATCTTTAAGCCATTTTGAATTTATTTTTGTATATGGTGTAAGGAGGTGGTCCAGCTTCATTTTCTTGCATGTGTCTGTCCAGGTTTCCCAACACCACTTATTGAACAGACTGTCTTTACCCCACCGTACATTCTTGCTTCCATTGTCGTAGATTAGATGGGCATATAGGCATGGATTTACTTCTGGACTCTCTATTCTGTTCCATTGATGTATGTGTCTGTTTTTATGCCAGTACCATGCTGTTTTGATAAAGTAGCCTTGTAGTATAGTTTGAAGTCAGGTATCGTTGTACCTCCCACTTTGTTCTTATTTCTCAAGATTGCTGAGGCTATCCGGGGTCTTTCATGATCCCATATAAATTTTAGAATTATATGTTCTATTTCTATGAAAAACGTCGTTGGTAAATTTTATTAATTTGGGTCCTCTCTTTTTTTTTAATGAGTCTGGCTAAAGGTTTCTCAATTTTGTTTATCTTCTCTAAGAACCAACTCTTGGATTCATTGATCTTTTGTATTGTTTTTCAGGTTTCCATTTCATTTATTTCTGGTCTGATCTTTATTATCTCCTTCTTTCTGCTCCCTTTGGGCTTATTTTGCTGTTCTTTTTCAGATCCCTTAAGTGTGAAGATAAACTGTTGATTAGTGATGTTTCTTGTTTCTTTAGGTAGGCCTGCAATGCTATGAATTTCCCTCTTAGGACTGCTTTCGCAGCATCCCATAGATTTTGGGTCGTCGTGTTTTCATTTTCATTTGTTTCGAGATATCTTTTGATTTCTTCCTTGATCTCCTGCTTGACCCATTCATTATTTAGTAACATGTTATTCAGCCTCCATGAATTGGTGTGTCTTCCAGTTTTTTCCTGTAGTTCATTTCTAATTTCATAGAACTGTGGTCAGAGAAGACAACTGGTATGATTTCAATTTTCTTAAATTTATCAAGACTTGTTTTGTGGCCTAACATATGGTCTATCTTGGAAAATGATCCATGTGTGCTTCAGAAAAATGTGTATTTTGCAGCATTGGGGTGAAATGCTCTGAAAATATCAATTAAATCCAAGTGGTCCAATGTATCATTTAAGGCTGTTGTTTCCATATTGATTTTCTGTCTGGAGGACCTGTCCCTTGTTGTCAGAGGTGTGTTGAAGTCCCCTACTATGATAGTGTTGCTGTTGATCTCTGTCTTTATGTCCATCAGTACCTGTTTTATATATTTAGGTGCTCCTATGTTAGATGCATAGATGTTTACTAGGGTTATGTCCCCTTGTCGGATGGATCCCTTTATTATTATATAATGTCCATCTTTATCTTTTAATATGTTCTTCATTTTAAAGTCTATTTTGTCAGATATAAGTATTGCAACTCCAGCTTTTTTCTCATTTTCATTTGCATGAAATATCCTACTCCAACCCTTCACTTTCAGCCTGTGTGTGTCTTTTGATCTGAGGTGAGTCTCTTGTATACAGCATATACAAGGGTCTTGCTTCCTTATCCACTCAGCCACCCTATGTCTCTTGATTGGAGCATGTAATCCGTTTACATTTAAAGTGATTATTGATAGGTACATAGTTATTGCCATTTTTAAATTTGTAGTTAGATTGTTTTTATCTTTCTTCTATTTACAGAAGTCCTTTTAGTATTTCTTGCAATGCTGGCTTGGTGGTAATAAATTCCTTTAGCTTATTCTTTTCTGGGAAGCTCTTTATCTCTCCATCAATTTTAAATGATAGCCTTGCTGGATAAAGCAATCTAGGTTTAGGCCTTTGTTTTCCATCACTTTGAGTATCTCCTGCCACTCCCTCCTGGCCTTCAATGTTTCTGTAGAAAAGTCATTTGATAGTCTTATGGGAGTTCCCTTGTATGTAACCCTCTGTCTTTCTCTTGCTGCTTTTAGGATTCTCTTTGTCTTTAAGCTTTTCCATTTTAACTATAATGTGTCTTGGTGTGGACCTGTTTGAGTTTATCCTGGTTGGAACTCTCTGCACTTCCTGGGACTGTATGTTGGTTTCCTTCATCAGGTTATGGAATCTTTCGGACATTATTACTTCAAATATGTTCTCAAGCCTTTGCTTCCTCTCTTCACCTTCTGGTATTCCTATGATGTTCATGTTGTTGCGCTTGATGTTATCCCAGAGGTCTCTTAAACCATCTTCATTGTTTTTTATTCTTTTTTCTTTCTGTTGTTCTGTTTGGGTGATCTCTGCTAACTTGTCTTCTAAGTCGCTGATTCAATCCTCTGCTTCATCTAACCTGCTGGTAATTCCTTCAAGCGAGTTCTTAATTTCGGTAATTGTGTTCTTTAGTTCTAAATGGTTGTTCGTTATGATTTCTACATCCTCTTTATGTCTTCTTTAAGCTCCTTAAACATTCTTATCACCAGTGTTCTGAACTCTGTCTCTAATCGGTTGGTTACCTCTGCTTCATTTGGTTCCAGTTGTGGAGGTTTCTTCTGTTCTTTTATTTGGGACCTGTTTCTTTGTTTTCCCATTCTGGCTGACTCTCTGTGTTTGCTTTAATGTATTAGGAAGATCCCCTAGAGTTCTTAGTTCTTGCTGGGTTATCTTATGTAGTATGTGTCCTTTATATTTGACTTGCACTACTTCTTTCTTCTCCTCTGCGTGTGCTCCAAAGGTGACTCTTGTGTTGTGTATATTGTCCTGTTAAAGAAGATCTTTAATTGCTTTTTGCTTGTGAGTAGGTGAGGTTAACTCCTAGGCTGACTAGTTGAGAAACTTGGCTCTGCTCACCGCAGGGTGTTCTGCTGCATGAGGACTGACCACTTAAATGTGGTTTGGCCTCTATGGGCTCTTGTGCCTACAGAGAATTCCCTCTGGATGTGTGACTTGTAGGTCAAACCCGGTAGTACTCTGGTTTGGTGTAGAGTTGGCCTCTGGATATGTTGAATCTTGTGCCTCTAAAGCTGGGCCCTGGTAGGGCAATTCAGAACAAAGCAAATCACTAAGCACAACAACAACAACAACAACAAAGAAAAAAAATCAAATACATTTTACATGTTCACATGTAAAAATACCCAATAACCCCCACTCAACACAGGCAAAGATATCAAAGATATAAAGACAAAACAAAACAAAACAAAACAAAGCAAAACAAAAAGCAGCACCAGTCTTGGCTTAAGCCCACCAAGTAATCTCCAGGTTGTTCTCCGCTGTACCAAAGAGACCCCTGCCTATTATGCAGACAGAACCAGCCACCTGGTGCCCAGAGTGACTTTGGGACTGTAGATTTAAGTGCGTGGGGCTGGGGGGTCTGGATGATAGTTTTTACAAAGTCAGTGCAGTTTCTGCTCTTGCCTGCACATATGCACACTGAGAGTAGCAACACCAGTCCTGAGTCCAGTACTCCTGAGTCTTAGGGCACTTCTTCTGTGTGTGGGGGGGGGGGGGCGGGCGGGCGGGAGATTTCTGAGCTGCTGAAAGCAGGGAGCTGCGTCTGCCGCTTACTGCTGATCTCTGGGAGTGCCTCCACGATTGCACTTGCCCTGCTCTTGGCAGGCCAGAAAGGGTGGGGGCTGAGGATGGAGGGGTATTCTCTCTCCCAGCCCAGCCACGTCACACTCTTCCTGCAGGCCAGAAAAGGTGGTGGCTGGGGGTGGAGGAGTCTCTTCTCTCCTAGCCCAGCCAAAATCACACTCTTCCCAGCCTCTTCCCTGGGTCAGAGCTGCCTGTCAGTCTTCCCAGAGGCTGAGCACTATGGCCCCTCTGTAATCTGACACTACTCCTCAGTTCAGGGGCCAGTTTAAGTCTCTGGAAGGGCGGGGGTAGGATTGGAAGAGTGGGGGGAAGGGGCCCAGGTATGGAGTCTGTGTTATTTGTCCGCCCTAGGGCCCACCAAGCTGCCCCCCACCATGGGAGCGATCAGCTGTGGGACGCAGGAAAAGAGCCCACCTCCTGGCTTTTGTGTCCTCTGTTCCAGCCCTGGGGTCCCCTGCGTCTTTGGAGCTGCGGGTGCCGGCGCATTATCGCCGCAGCCGATGCCGGCCGTATTCCACCGCGGGACCACGCGTTTCCATTCTGCTCCCTTCCTTCTTCCCCTGCCCTCCCAATTTGCGCACCTTCAAGTAATCCTTCCACGAGTCTCTTAGTTGTTCTGGGTGATGAGCAAAGAGTTCTTTGATGGGTTATATGTCCCGTTTGTAATAAGATCCAGAGGAGAACTCAGAAAGTGAGCCCTGCTGCCGCCATTCCTATGACGTCACTCCTCAACAACACAATCATTTAACATTTATATACCTTAAATGTGATCACCATACTAAATCCAGTAACTGTTAACATGCAAAGTTATCACAATATTATTGATTATGTTCCCCTTCACTGTTTTCACCCATCCCCCCATCCCTTACCCCTCTGGCAACCAACCATCAGTTTGTTCTGTTTCTATGAGTCTGTTTTTGTTTTCTTTTGTTTGTTTTTGATTTTTTTAAAGATTCCACGTGTAAGTGAGATCATACAGTATTTATCTTTCTCTGACTCTTTTCACTTAGCATAAAACCCTCTAGGTCCATCCATGTTGTCACAAGTGGCAACATTTTCTTTGCTTTTTTTGCTTTTTTACTAAATATTCCATTGTGTATGTATATCACTTCTTCTGTATGCATTCATCTGTTGGTGGATACGTAGGTTGCTTCCATGTCTTGCCTATTGTAAATAGTGCTGCAATGAACATGGAGGTGCATATATCTTTTCAAATTAGTGTTTTTTGTTTTTTTCAGAGAAATACACAGAAGTAGAATTGCTAGGTCAGATGGTAATTCTACTTTTAATGTTTTGAGTGATCTCTATACTGTGTTCCATAGTGGTTGCACCAGTTTACAATCCTACATGGTGCACAAGGGTTTTCTTTTCTCCACATCTTCATGAACACTTGTTTGTTGATTTTTTGATAATAGCCATTATGACAGGTGTGAAGTGGTATTTCATTTTGGTTTTGATTCCCATTTCCCTGGTGATTAGTGGTGTTGAGTGTCTTTTCATGTCTGTTGGCTATCTGTATGACTTCTCTGGAGGAATGTCTAATCATGTCCTCTGCCCATTTTTTTTTATCAGATTCTTTGTTATTTTGATATTGAGTTGTATGAGTTTTTATATATTTTGGATATTAACCCCTCATCAGATACATCATTTGCAAATATTTTCTCCTATTCAGGAGGTTGTCTTTTGTTTTGTTAATGGTTTCCTTTACTGTGCAGAAGCTTTTTAGTTTGATATAGTCCCTTATGTTTGTTTTTGCTTTTGTTTCCCTTGCTCAAGGAGACATAGCCAAAAAGATATTACTAAGACCAACGTCAAAGCGTTTACTAACTCTCACTCTTCTTGAGCTGGGACATCGATCTTCTCCTGACTTCAGACACTGCAGCTCCTTATTCTTGAACCTCCATACTCAGACTGAATTATACCACTTGCTTTCCTGATTCTCCAGCTTGCAGATGGTATCTTGGGATAACTCAGTCTCTATAATCATGTGGGCCAATTCCCATAATAAATCTCCTCTTATATATCTCTATATATCCTATTGGTTCTGTTTCTCTGGAGAAACCAGACTGATACACATGGGATTCTATTATGTACCCCTTTGCCCATCATGAATTTGGCTGAGTGGAGAGGAATAGGCACAAAAACCCTTCTCAAAAGTTGGGCGTCTATCTCAGTTCTTTTTTCCTCTGGATATTCTCCCCTTCTTCCCTACATGACAAATCTTTAACCAGTTAAAAGAATAAAAACTGATTCTTCCTATTATTTTCTTTTTTTTTTTTGCTAGATCTCCATTTTGAAACTCAAAATACAATAATTTGATTTTGTATTATTTGATTTTTCTGTATGGCAAACTTTCCTATAGGTAATAGGACACAGAAAAAAAATAGCAGAAACATAAAACAGACTCATTAAAAATAAAGTGTGCTACAATAATAAAACTGAAAATAGTAACCTGTCTCCTGATCCCCAACCAATTATTCTTTCACTATGTCATACTTTGGCTTTCCTTATATATTTGGGAGGGCATTGAGCATAGAATTATGTAGTCACTAGTGGAAAAATAGTGGTAAGATGGGAAAGGAGAAACTTGACTTAACCAGGACCTTTACAAAATTATCACTGTTTTCCACCATAACACATGCTTTGTACAGCACATTTTGATTCTCAGCTTCCAGAAAGATTTCTAAGTGCAGCCATAGAGTGAAGAGTCTACTCTGCACTTTTTCTCCTTGATTAGAGGTGATTCACAGTGAAAGGAAAGATTTGGTAGTTTTCAGATGAGTTGTGATACAAGTGCTGATAGAGGACACTAGACATGAATGAGATTAGAGAGCGAGTTTCAATTAATTTTGATGAAATAAAGCCAGGGAATTTTGTAGCAGCTTGGAATATGTTAAAGTTTTGGACTTTTCTCTACTTGATTGATTAACTATGGTAATGATCTAAATATACCAGGAAAATAACCATTTGTCATTCACAGTATTCTGTAAAAGTCTTTATAGTTCTTAGTAAGAATATCAGCAATTGACTAGAAAACTATGAAAGTAGGCCAATTCAAATGGTTATATACATATATTAAATGAGATAATATATTGAAACATACTGTTAAAATTTAAATATAAACTATTAACAACATTATAGGCAATGAAATCTGTTCTCATTTCCCCAATTAACATAAAAAATTGGGGCATTCTGACTCAAAATGAAAATTCTGATGAGTAACATTGCTGCATAATATATTCTGGATTACCATTGTTTAAACAATTAATGTATTATGAAATATACAACTGTAATATTAATTTATATCATTTATATTGTAAAGATATTTTCTGTATACTGTTTTTTTAAAGCAGATCACTTTATAAGACATGAATATTCATGGAAAATTATGAAATAGCTCATTTCACTTTGTCGTTGAATTTCACTTTCAGATATATTCTTTTTAGTAACTATAGGTAAGTGTACTTTTATATACATAAAAGCTATAATTCTAATGCTTCAAAACCAAGTAAAATAGAGAAAATTATACAGTAATCTTCTTTTGTCCGTGGCTTTGCTTTTTACAGTCACCTGTGGTCCAAAAATATCCAGTGGAAAATTCCAGAAATTAATAATTCTTAAGTTTAAATTGTACACCATTCTGAGTAGCATGATGAAATCTCATGCCATCCCTTCAATCCTGCCCAAAAGTGAATTATCCCTTTTATCCAGGATATCCGGGCTATAAACGTTCCCAGCCTGTTAGTCACTGAGTAGACCCTCTTTGTTTTCTGATCAACTGTCATGATATCGCAGTGCTTGTGTTCAGGTAAACCCTTATTTCACTTAATAATGGTCCCTAAGCACAAGAATAGTGATGCTAGCAATTCAGATATGCCAAAGAGAAGCCATAAAGTATTTCCTTTGTGTGAAAAGGTGAGTACAGTAGAAAAAGATATTTTGGGAGAGGGAGAGACCACATTCACATAATTTTTATTACAGTATAGTGTTATAATCGTTCTGTTTTATTATGAGTTATTGTTGTTAATGTGCCTGATTTATAAATTAAAATTTCTCATAGTTGTGTATAGGAAAAAACATAGTATATATAGGGTTTGGTACTGTCTGCAGTTTTAGGCATCCACTGGGGGTCTTGGATAAGACCAATAAGGGGGACTACTCTGTAGGTTATTTTTTTAAGACAAATAACTTGAACTTTAATGATTAGTATAGTCCTTAATTTTTTAAAAGAATTTGTCTTCTCAGATCATTTAGAGAAATGTTTGGTACAATGGACAAATCCAGACTTGAGTAAAGCAATACAAGTACAAAGATTTGTGCAGCTCTTAAATGTTGACACTTCTTCATGTGCTCTCTGTGTTGATGCAACTGGAAGCATAGGAGAGTAAAATGGAGACATGAGGAATTAATGAAACAGTTCTAACTTCCACACAAATCATTTTCCATTGAATGCTTTTTGTTAAAGAAAAACAAAAGATATTCCTGACTAAACAGTATGTGACAATTCTTAACCTTATTTTTAACATAAACAGACACAAGGTCAAGTTAAAGAACTCATCAGTAATAGTTATTGAATGACAAGGTCTTTGAAACCAGAGGACCCCAACCACCTTCACAAACCCACCAAAAATTTCCAGGTTCCATTCACCAAAATACATTTGGGAAAATGTTTCAAAACAGAATAGCTTTTTACTACCAGTTTGAAAACACCTTTCTCCCCCTGTGAATTCAGACAGGCCAAGTGATAATTTTATTGCATCTCTAGATCCCCAAGATGGCAATGTGATTTCACATAATATATTTAAAAAAACAAAAAACAAAAAAAACTCCATTATAACAGCAGAGTTTAACATGTTTTTCTGCATCAGCTACCTAAAAGTGATGGATCACTCAAATTATATGGAGCACTCTTTCAAACTTAACTGTTTGCATTCTGGGGCTCTGGTATTTATAGTTATTTGGTATTAGAGTTATTAGAGTTATGTGTAGTATTTTTTTAAAAGGGTAATAAAAGCTTAATTAACAATTGGAAGTCAAAATCACTTAGCAATATTAAAAAAATAGTTGCTAAAGTTTTCTTTGATTTAAAGGACTGGTTTTATACCAAGTGCTTCTTTTAATATTTTATTTTTGGGATACTCTTTGTAGTGTTTTGTGACACCTAAATATTTGAAAATCCTATCAACATACTCTACCAACTGCCTCCACATTCATATAAAATAATTAACTGAAGAAATGTATTCTCAGTGGAAATATTTTCTGTAACAGCTAGTAAAACAGAAAAGAAAGAAACATAAAAATTTGATAGTCAACTAGAAGCTTTTTCTATGGCTTTCAAGATACTCCATTACATAAGAATAGTTTCCAAACCAAGTTTCATCTCCTACAAATCCTCTTCTAAACATAATCTTTTGTTTCAGCCATATGATATCATTAAGATTTCTAACATATTATCCTTTTTAAACAGCTGTTCTCTTTTCTCACAGTACAGTTAACACTGAATTTAAATATCCTACCCCCTCACCCCATAAATGCTTGCTTTAGAACAATAGAAATATAATGCCAGGCCACAGAGGTAATTTCAAATTTCTAGTAGCCATGTTTTAAAAAGTATTTAAAAACATATAAAATTAATTTTTATAATAGCATTATTAAGATATAGTTAGCATGCTGTAAAATTTATCCTTTTAAAGAGTACAAGTCAGTGATTTTTAGTATATTCACAAAGTTGTGCAACCATCACCACTATTTAATTTTAGAACATGTTCATTACTCCAAAAAGAAATCCTGTATTCATTAGCAGTCACATCCCATTCCTTTCTATCCTCTGCCAACTAATCTATGGATGTCTCTATGGATTTGTCTATTCCAAGACATTTCGTATAAATAGAATCATACAATATGTGGCCTTTTGTGTCTGACTTCTCAACATAACATTTTCAAGGTTCATGCATGCGGCAGTCCTTCTTTCCTATGTATTGATGAATACTATTTCATTTTTGGATATACCACATTTTGTTTATCCTTTTATCCATTGATGGATAGTTTGAGTATTATGAATAATAATGCTATAAACATTTGTGCACAAGGTTTTGGGTGGACATGTGTATTACTCAGGTTGTGCTGCCATGACAAAATACCCAAAGCTGAGTGGCTTGCACAACAGAAATTTTCATTATCACATTTATGAAAGTTAGTGGTCCAAAACCAAGGTACCAGTATGGTTGGTTTCTGGTGTGGGCTCTCTTCCTGGCTTGCAGACAGCCATCTTTTTGCTGTGTCCTCACATGGCTGAGAAAGGAGAGAGAGGGAGAGAGAGAGAGAGAGAGAGAGAGAGAGAGAGAGATCAAGCTTTCCAGTGTCTCTTCTTACTAGGGCACTAATCCCATCATGAAGGCTTCACTCTCAAGACCTCCTCTAAGCCTGATTATCTCAAAAAGGCCTCATTCAAAATATCATCACACTGAGGATTAAGTCTTTAATGTATGAGTTTGGGCAGGAGGGATACAAACATTCAATTTAAAGCTTAACCCACAAAATCATTAGCAAATAGAATAATTATCATTTTAAGCCGGTTGTTTTGGAGTCTTTGCACACAACAATAAACAACTAATGCAGAAATTGGCGTATCTAGATATATCCCATGACAAACCTAAGACATACGCATTTGAGTTTCGGAGTGGAGCTCATAAAGAGACTGGAAAAACAGCAAGAAGACTGTTTAGTGGAGCCTAGTAGTGGTGAAATTGCTTTGAAGGCTGGAAAAAATGGAAGCCAGTGTTATGTATTTGCAAAAAAAAAAAAAATGATGAAACTGCGACCTATAGTAACTCAGAAAATGGAAAAAGTACCTCAAAACTTGTGGATTTCATTGGGGAGATTCCAGGAAGGAATGTTGAAGTGTCAGTTATCTTCTTTTATTTGTAGATAAGATTAGAGAGAAATAAGCTAAAGAATGTTTAGTGTTTAATCAGAATTTAATGGAAACATGGAGTGTCCAAGGGCGTCTCTCCAGTCAGCAAGTGATCCTCAAGGTAAAAAAAAAAAAATGGCTTAAAAAAAAAAAAAAAAAACATATACAAGGGAACTTGGTCTCAGTGTCAAGACTAATTCAAGGATGTAGCTGAAAGTTTTTTGGTAAAGACCTCAGAATGACAGGAGTAGTGACTCAGATTCTGTCATCCAAGAAAAAGGTTTCTAAGAATCCAAGGGATATCCCACTTGGCCTATCCCACTCACAGGCCAAAGTAGAAAAGGACCTGTCTTGAAGAGGTTTGTGAGTATGGCTTTTCTCTAATGTATCCGACTATAATCTTATACATAGGAAATCCACAATATTTTAAAGGAAATTTTACCTGATAAACTAGATAACTCCAAGGTTCAATTAAAGAAGACTATAAGAGAATTTAAAATTTTATGTGTAAACATTTAGTTTACCAAATTATCATAGACACTAGATAAAATCACATGGTCAAATGTGGAAGTATGCTATGAATCTATATTTCCTTACATTTAAGTTTGTAATGAATATATTCTGGCTCATATAAGTAATTAAATTTAATATGAACAATCTACGCATGTTTAGCGGCTCTATGCACATATCTATATGTATCTATATTTACATCTGAACCTATCTATATCTATAATATCTGTACCTATCATATCTATATCTATCTATCTTTGAGTTGCCCAATGTTTTCTCCTCACGAAACTGCCAGAACTTTGATGATAGTAAGGAGAGTAACTGACCTGGTTAAAATGATTTATTTATCCAAAGTAACTGATTTGGTAATCCCACACTAACAAGTTAACGTCATCGTCCTGTTTTCCTCTCTGACTGCCATAACTTGCTCGATAGGAGAAAAATCATCATTTAGAAGGGCATATATTCATATCAAGTAAACAGAAAGTAAAAAGTTGATATAAAGGTCAGCCATTGTGCACATTACATGTAGAGCCTTTTGTGGTTTGTACTCGACAGTGTCAAAACACAGCTGGAATGTTATGCCTATAACACGATCTCCTATCTGTCATCTATTTGACATAGGCACCCTGGTTTTCAATAATATCTTCAGCTTTACTAAGAAATAAATAAACCAAAGATTTCAGTCACTGTGTCTAATAAAAAAAATGGCATTTCTCATCATTTGACCCTTTCCTTCACATAATCTCATCATTACAGTTACAAAACGGCATTTGAAGTTTCCAAGGTACAGGTATACCTCCGTCACTTTCTCCCAATTATATATTCACACACATTAAATTATATTATAAGGTAGTTCTTTTCTATTCTTGCTATCCATAAATACATGTATTACATGGAGGTGTTGGATCTATCTTTTGGATTCAATAAGCGGAAGTTAATTTTTTTGTTTGACATTTTTAGACACCGTTCCCAATATCTCAGCACTGTCCAACCTCTATAAATGTATAGCACTTGTGGGGGCAATGTGTATATGCATGCACACATTTGTGGAAAGAGAAAGGTGGTTGGGGGAATAAAACAGAAATATTTTCGATTAGATGCTCAAATACTAATTATGTGTTAAGCTATTCCACATCTTACTGGAACCAAAGTCGCCCCAACTTTAGAAGTTCATGTTCATCACTCATCTCCTTAGGGCATATTACAGAGCCAAAATTTGTTAAATTCCTTTCTGTGTGAAGCCACTGTCGCTCCCTTATTAGAATCTGTTGCTTGTCAGAAACATTTAGTAACCTAATTGGAACACCCTCTCAATTTAAATCAACTAAAAGTTCTCAGCTTATATTTCAATTCCATTTCTAGGCAAGCCTCTGCTAGCCCCTAGTTTCTTCCTCTTCTAGGAACACACGATTTTTTTTCCCCCGAAGCATGTGACTGACATTATAGCATGTCCCTCAGGGGAAGATAATTTGCTCATTGTAGATGAGTTGCCTTCAGCAGGTAAGTCTCACCTGGGTCATATCCTTTAAGGGTCTATCCATGGACAGGATTGCATGGAAACTTTCACTGGAATGTGCAAAATTCTGCCCTGGCTTGTCTTGCTTTATGTTGTACTTTCTTTCCAGGGCTAAATTTCTCTCAACAGCATTACAATTGTATCAGTAACTTTTTGTATTTTATTCCATCCTCTTTTTGGTTTTCCATGCTGCCCATCAGACAAGCTCGAGCACGGGTGTCCAAACTGGGGCCCATGGGCCAACTGCGGCCTGTGATCCATTTTTTATTGGCCCGCAGCAATTTCCAAAAATATATTTAGTTTATTTAAATAAACCAGGTGAGTCAATACGTACTTCACCTCGAGTGAGTGGCCTGGCTGTTTGTGTATTTTACCGCATATGGCCCTTGGTGAAAAACGTTGAAAAAAGTTTGGACACTCCTGAGCTAGAGGAACTTAAACTGGCATTCTGGAAATTTCTGATTCAACTATGAAACACAACCTCTAAAGAACTTTGACTGAATCTGTCCAACCTAGTTTCTATATGAGTTGAATATACTGGAAAATTGGTAAATATATGTGGATGATGGTGTAGGAGGACTGTTTGGGGTGTCACATACAAAGTATGCACATAAAATAAGAAATCTGAGCTGTCTGGCCAACAAAACATAAAATATTTGGTATCCCATAATAGGCTCAGTTTAATGTCATGTATTTCGTGTGAATGCTAAATCATATTGTGAAGTCTCTTCTTGTGTTATGGCACACTTTGGCCTTGAAAAACAAATCTCTCTCAACCAGTAATATCACTAAGAAACAGGTGTTACCACAAATGACCCTCTTCACACTCCATTTATAGTTTTAAACCTAAAGTCCGTGGTACATTGAAGTGTAATATACTCTACTTATGGCTTCAGGAGATCCACGAAGTACATGAATTGCATCTATGTGCATTTGGTGGGGAGGGGGAAGAATGGTCATAGCTTTTATGATATTCTCAATGGAGACTGACTCCCGAAAATAATAATAACTGGTGCTATAGGTTAACTGATATGTTGGAAGATACTGAAAATATAGATGTAACATGGTCGTTTAAATTATTAAAGATGATACTAGTTTTTCTGTTTTTATCATCTCTACATGATTGTCTACAGTTTTCCCTCTATATTAATTTCCCGTACTCATTCATCATTCTATTATTCATCATTACATAGACTGCATTATTATTCCACTAAATGTAATGTACGATGCTTTTTAAAACACACAAAATGATGGTCGCTATCTGCTGGGTGAAATAATTGAAAGGGAATATGGAAGTGAAAAATATTGTGTAACTACAGACTCTTTACTACTTGAACTGGGAGTAATTTGTGAATGATGGGAAAATACAAATAAAGTTGTTTCTGGCAGGAAAGCATTTTATGATAAAACTAAAAAGCATGTGAAAGCAAACTTTTGAAACTCATAGGCCAATAAATTAGGAGGTATCCAATATGTTTTCCTAAATGAGTCAGATTAACTAAACTAATATCAAAATTCATTAATGGTTTTTGTGAAAGTTTTATTTCATAATGTGTTTGTAACTCCTAACATCACAATATGTCTTTTTTTGTGCCAAGTGTATCATTACTTTTATCGAGTAGTGAAGAAAATCCCATCATAAATTATGGAATGAATACCGCGCGCACACACACACCAAGCTATTTATTTTTCAAAGTCAGAGGCAAACTCATTTCAACTGCAATTTTGTGATTGCTGTTTGCTTAGATGAATATTCAGTTTCTTAAAGAACAGTAACCAGGAAAATATTTTTTTTCCAAGACTTGTTATGGCAGCCAGCATCCTCTTTCTCCTTGAACACAAACACTTGCAGGAAGGGTTCAAAGTGTGACAAGAACTTACACTATGATTCCTGCCTCCTGGCGGTCACACCTTTGTGTAATCTCCTCCCGGAGTGTACCAGAGATAATCTGTGTGACCAATAAATTGTGGTAGAAGTGATGATACGTTATTGCCTCACAACTGCAAATTTACCTTGTTTACCTGTTCAATGAAAATGGATATGGGCCATTTAAATGGTCTTCCTTTGCCACCAGGCACTACATTAAACTTTGTTAATAAAGGGCGCTGTAGAGCTTTGGCTGGAGGAAAAGGTTTTCACTTCTTGGTTCCAGTGGGCTCAGTGGGCAGGCTCCTGAAGGACCTGTGGTTCTCCAGACCCCATTCCTGCTGTAAGGCCAGCTTCTTTATCACCAGGCTCTTGAAGAGCAAATGGCTTCTGGGTGTCCCTAGTGAGACATGGCCCAGGAAGAGTTTTCCCCAGAACTGTTAAGGGTAGATTTCTAGTAAGTTCTATAAGTACAGTGCTGTGGTGACGTCCCTGACATTCAGTGAGTCATAGCCGCACCTCGTATAACAAGGTATGGATCTCAGCCCTAGGGAAGGATCTCTTCCTTGAGTTCTTTGAGTTCCTAGAGGTAATAGTTTTTCTTATTTCTTCTATTCCTATGTTCTTTAGGGTTCTTTTTACTTACTAGTTAATCCCTCCTTATTCCAGCCCCCTGGTACAGTTAATGATTCTTTATAGTAAATTTACCCTATTCAACTTGCCACTTAGTTCCACTCTCCAGATTGGACCCAGACCCAGTCATTTCTGGATTTGGTTATAAAAGACGCTGTAGCTTCTGTCTTGTCACACGTTCTCTGATCATGTGCTTTGGGGAAAACTCGTGGCCATGACCTGAACAGCATTTAGAGTGGTCCATGTAGTGAGGAGCTGAAGCTCCTAGCCAGCACCCATGTGAGGGAGCTAGGAAGTAGATGTTCCAGTCCAGTCAGGCCTTCAGATGAGACCACAGCCCTGACTGACATCTTGATTGCAGCCGCTTGAGAAACCCAGATTCAGAGCCAGCCAGCTAAGTGACTCACAGATTCTTGGCCTCAGAAACTAAGTGAGATAATAAAAGTTGGTGTGTTTAAACCACTGTGTTTTGGGATAATGTGTTATGTAGCAATAGATAACTAAATGCACTTGGCTTAAAGCTTATTTTTTTAATCAAATTATTTTTTATACAAAATCTTTACAGCAAAACCTCTTTGTTATCAAGAATTTTGATCAGTCAGTAGAGCATACCTATTCCACAACGTGCTACAACTGACTCAACTCAGGGAGCTTATGTGACGTGGTGTGAAGATCACAGATTCTGTCAGATAGGTGCCAAAGTGTGACCAGGGAAGACTCTTTTGCTCTGCTGAGCTTCAGTTCTTCAAACGATGACTAATACTACCTACTTCAAACAGCTGTTGGTGTGAGTTAAGTGGATGAATGAATGTAAAAGCCATACGAAGGTGCTAGACAAAGAGCAGACACTATTATAATTAATAAAATAAAACTTTAATCTACACAGAAAATTAGAACAGTTCTTAGCAGTTTATTTATAAACAGTTTAATCTGAAGCATATATTTTTAGTGAGCCTTCCTCGCATGCTATGCCAGAACCTCATCACCATATTGTATTACTGCCCATTTATTTCTTTTTAATACAATTCAGGAAGCAGGTATTATGTTCCCCTTGTTCATAATTCTAGCCTCAACACCTAGAATAATATCTGACATTATAATAGTCAAATAATAATATCTGTTAAACAAATGAGGGCTGTATGTCACATAGTGATATTCCTGAAGAAATATTAGTTGTAGTGTTAAAATGAATTTAAAATATCCTAGCTTTTAAAATGGTATTAATATTAAATATTTGTAGTAACATCACGTTCTTTAATTAATAGCAAATGCCACTCCCCTACAAGTACATTTTGTAATCTTTGTGGAAATAAAAATATAAGAAAATTATGTCCTTTAACAAAATTTCAGACCTCTTCCCACAATAATCAATAGTTTACGAAACTTCCTGTGGTACACTGCTTCTATTTGTGATTCATTAGCACTTAATAAAAAGATTGAACTTTTTCTTTTTTTTTTTTTTTTTTACCAATAGGTTTCATTGTAACAATTACCAATATTCCAAAACAATACTCTTTTTTGGTTGACAGTTTCTCTCCTCACTACTGGCAGTAAAACAGGTGGCTAATGATGTTACCTCTTTCATCACCTGGAATTTCAGAGTCAGTTGTACATTCAGAGTCAAGGACAACATGTTCCATATTTACAATGAAATTATAGTTTCCTCATCAAAAAGCAAATCCTTCATTTAAAAAATTTGAATGGTTCTTAAAATAGAATTCCAGATGGCTAAATTTAGGTGCTAAAGAAAGTCTAATTCAAGACCCCTTTCTGGCACCAGTCCCAAAACATTTTCATTTGATTATGGATTGAATATATTTTCATTCATTTTAAACTCTTGCCTCTCTGTGTGTTGTTCTGAGATAGGTGAACTCATGTTGGTAGACAAATTGGCCTCAAAAATATATGCCACTCTGCTGAAGTGATCTATTTCTGTGGGCATGTTGGAAACATGGCCTTACCCTTGGTGACCCATTTGCAGTTGTCAAGGTCACGTAGGTCCATGGGGAAATGGACATATGTAATATTCTGCTTCATAATGAGTGGAGATTGCTGAATTACAGTAGGTGAGATACAAATCCACCAGGATCATAAAGGCTAGAAAATACAAATCGCATGGAATTCCCCGCTATGCTTTGATGTTTCACTGTTCTTGTCTTTATTTTTTGTTTGTTTTGTTTTTGTTATGTTCATCTTACTTATTAAAATCTTTCTTGGGCATCTTCATCCCAGATTTAGGTTGAAAATGATTGTTAAAAGTTTATCTCTTCATTAGTTATTATCATAAATGTATGAAGTATTTCAGGTTATGCTTAGTTTTTTCTTTTTTTTAATGATTTTTTTCTTTTTTTAAAAAAAAAGAATTTGGGTTCCTTCTGCCATTCTGCTGGCAGCACTCTTTCCCTTTAAGCCAACCCACTATGGCATTCCACACACTATCACTAAGCCACTGTAGCAAGCCAGAGAAGGTCAAGTACATGTGTTTGAGATCCAACACTAGTGCTTATAACAAACTGCATGTTGCACCTCTATAAACTTGTATGGTAACAACTGTCCCAAGTATCCTACCAGGTTGTGGTAAGAATTGTATGAAACATCGTTCATAAAAATGTTCCATAAGCCACAATGTGTTCTAAAGTTTTGAAGTAGAATTATACCCAGCTAATCTACTTATGTTTCCCCTCTTTCCTGGAATTGCATCTTTGTCCATAAAGATGCTCTCCCCAACCTGATGACGTATCTCTAAGGACCAACCTGGACTCAACTTTCTCCCAGAAATCTCTGACCCCTTAGCTGGATCTTTTAACTTGGAACTTCTGCCTTTGACCTTCTATAACTTACTCATTATATTCATCCATTTCAAATTAATCACTAGGTTCTACCTTGTAAGATACTTTACCCATAGGCATAGTTTATCACACCCCCGCCCCACCAACCTCACAGTGAATTCCATGTAATAAATCGCATGCTCATCTGAGTATTACATCTCTAATAACATCTCATAGGGCTCTTGCACACCTGTGTGAGGTACATAACATGTTGTATTTTCATCTCACATATCCTCGTCTTTTACACTGCTGCTGATAATCTTCTTTGTTCTCTTTCTCTCCAAGCCCCTCGGCATGAGATGCTTCCTTGTGGTATATGAAATAATGAAAAATGACTTCAGTAATTTAAGTTTTTTAGTTTAAAGCTTATATTAAAATATTTATGCTAAAATTTTCACTTTATATTTTTTAAAATTAAATTTCTTTTTTATGTCCAAGACTTTGTCTATATCTACTCAAAATGAATAACTCCCTCTAGCCAGTGAACAGAAAACAGTTTGCCATACAACTGATTAACTGAATTATCAGTCTAAAAATACTTACAGGTACAATTTGAATGATGAATCTCAATCCAAATTTGGATGCAGATTCTGCTTAAAACAATGCTTGTCAACAAATGAAGTTCATCCACCCCCACTCCTCAGCCCCCAGGTACTTGGGAATATTTTTCAGGCCAAATATTTTGATTGACAGTGAAAGTGTATCTGGTTTGCTCTGCCCGATCTTGAGCATCATCTGGAGCTCCCCTAAGACAATGAGTAAAGAGATCAGGAAGCACAATTTACTGAAGTTTAACCATGTTTTCCTAGGACTCATCTTCATTTATTAGCTTTAAAAAAAATTCCCTGAGAATGGGTCTAAATGTGATAACATCACGAAAAAGCAAGAACTTGCTGCTGAAATACTCATTATCTTCCAGGAACCTATTTTGTAGAAAAGGAAAACTATGTCACATTGTTTTTTTGTTTGTTTGTTTGTTGTTTTTGTTTTTTTAATTTTCCTTGTAAACATCTTATGAACAAATGTGTTGATTTTGACATTCAAGAATTGAATAGGCATTCTGTACCTCATCTTCTTAGAATAAGATATTTTGCTAAACAAAATATCATGCAAGGAATTTTTCATGATAATTTATCTATCTGCTCCCCAAGTTACATGTTCTCAAAATACTCCATGAAACATACATTTTAATAAAGTGCTTGTCCAAGCAAAGTTCACAAAACACTTTGCAAGCTTTGTTTAATTAAACATAATACCACACTTTTCTTTAAATGTAATGATCTATAATTTATTACAGACAATTTTTAATGAGTTTGCACTTTTCTATACCCCTCCTATATTTTCCTCTCCTTCCAGGCACAGTTGATGAAACTGTGATCAACATTATGAAATTGGATCACAATTATTTATTTAATCAAAACAAACCAAGTCTTATGCCATAGGTGTGGAAATCCATATCGCTGTGCTCTCCAATTGCAGTCCTATTTTGTAATCAGCACTTTTGGCCAAACACATGGTGTAAATTATATGGAAAAATGAGAAGGCATGTTCTATCTCATGCCGTTGCCAGGTATGTTTCATATTTAGATATAAACAATGAGAGAAATTCAAATTTCCCAACAGTTGAGTCATTCTACTACTGTGAACACTTGTAGTTTATTTGTAGCTTCTCATGATTATATTAATAGCAAAGCTGTTCTCTTGATTGGGATTTTTTTTGCACTGAAATTATTACACTCCCACCATGTTACCTGTGCCTATTTCATTTGTTACTAAGCAGTAATCCAACAGAAGCCCCTCCCAGAGAGAAACTCAAACCCCAAAAACTTATCAAATCCTTTTTATGCTCAAATCCTTTTTAAGCTGGGGCAAAAAAGCAAAATATAAGACGTGTTCACAAAGTTGCTAATATCTCATGCACTTTGCATCTAAAATTTAGGATTCTTGTGCAGGAATACCCTGTGGTATTGGGTTTGATAACCTAAATGCCCCCAATGAAGGTATCGTTCACACAAGTTGGTTGCAGAGGTGTCTACAAACAATTCAGAAGCAAGCCAAGTTGCTCCTTAACAAATAGGTAAGGGGTTGAGGTCCTTAAAATGACCTAAGGAAGACATCTACTGTGTTTCCCTGAAAATAAGATCTACCCCAAAATAAGTCCCAGTTAAGATCATCAGCCAGATGGATGCATTTAGTACGTTATAATGATGTTCCAGAAGAAGATGACATGACTGTATTTGAATAAATGTAGATTGTTGTACATGAAAAAATAAGACATTCCCTGAAAGTACGCCCTAATTCATCTTTTGGAGCAAAAATTATTATAAGACCCAGTCTTATTTTCAGGGAAATACAATATAAGACCCAGTCTTATTTTTGGGGAAACACTGTAGCTGAGTGTAAGAAATGCCTAACCGTCTGACAGAATTTTCTGATTTTTATGTTAAAGTACTAGAACATATTGGAGAGAAATCTTTACTTGTAAATGATGAAAACAATATGGAGGAAGTGTTTTAGGAATATATTAATTAATATATGCCATTTCCATTTTTCTAGCCTTAGTTTTATATGCTGGTCTATTTCTCTCCAAATCTTTGAGGAAGAGGAGTTACTTGAGATTAAAAGAATGAATAGCCATAAAATAATGATCAATATTTTTATTCTACATTCGCAGTTGAAGTTCTCATGTGTATAAATACATATTCTAAACACCATTATAAAAATAGTCAATCAGTAGTGCTTATATAAAAGATTAAAATTTTTGCATGTATATTTCTCCTACCTTATTCTCTAGCTCTTTTCTAGTCTAGAAAATCTATCTATTAATGTATGGTCCTTCAAGTTACATTCTTATTTTAATAATAATCACAAATTAATGATGTGTAGTCACATGTCCATTTTCTTGGAGGAAAATAACCATATGCTTCAATAACTAAAACTTCTATTTCCACAAACTAATTAAAAGGCCTTGTGGTACAGTAATCAGAAAAACAGGTGTTTCATTTAGTTTCTCTCCCTTCAAGGTCGAATAGTTGCAATTCAAACTTCCCTGAGATTTCTTTAAAGTCAAGAGAAGTCACATAGCTCCATACCACCTATCACACGACACTATCCTGTCCCACCCCAGAATTTTGACAGAATATAAATCAAAAAGCGAAACAAACTGTTTTTACAGTACAATATGTTAAAGTATGAATGGGATTCTTAACAATAGATTTGGAGATTATAGCTTCACAAAAGAAAAAAAGGCTCAAATCCTGTTTACTTTTCTCTTTGATAGATTGAGCACATATATATATTATTTTTAATCTTTGAAGAGATGTGGCCTGCTATAGGAAATATATTCCCTTTTTCTTTCTCCAAATGTAATCATCTTATCGAAACCACATCTCTGGGACATGCTCTTGGGAGAACAGGGTGCATTACACACAATTTTATAATGCACACCATAACTTTGGATGGCTTCGACCTTATTCTTGCTGTTAATTATTTAGACTCTGACATATTGCAATAAAACATTTCATCAAGCACTGCAATCCGGGGAATGATAGGCATCAAAACTGTATTGGTAATGCAGAATGAATGGATCGGGGTTGAAAATAATGAGTTTGGTGGATTACATCTGTCACTGTGAATTATTATTGTTGAACACAACAGCAAAGCACTACAAAAATAAAGCTTGTCTTCTCTAGTTAAAGGTGAGACAACTACCTCTAATGAGGTACAGAAATTCAAATGTGAGTTATTAATTATGCACACAAAAGGCTTACCTGCTTGCCCAATCTTACATTTTTGTATGTATATAACTGTAGAACAGAATGTCCCTGCCGTGGCTAAAGCTCGTGATAGTTAGTAGTGGCTCTTGCGAGCAACTTAAAAAGACATTCTGTATGGCCATATTTGACCATGCAGCAAAAACAAAAAACAAAAACAAAAAATACTTGAACACGTGTCCAGGCAGCAGCAGGCCCAGATTCTGTCACTGATTCTTCTGCTAATTGGCTTTGTGACACATGTTGCTTACCTCTGGAAACTCAGACTTATCCTTTGCCAAAGTAGGGCCTTGTACCAAACTGTCTTTAAATTCAACTCTAGCCTCAAAACGTTTCTTGATTCTTTGTTTAGAGGATTTTTTTTTAAATTGAGTAGTTTTTCTTTCTATAGGCAAAAAGCGTGGTGGCGAACTTTCTTAAAGGGTAATCTAAATTGTTTCTCTTAAGGATGCAAAAATAATGGAAACAAATTCTCATTATTCAGGAGAAAGGGTATCATAGAATATTTTATTTCACTAGGCAATGTCGACCAATCAGAGCAAAGGGAGAGGAAAATTTCGGTTGGATCAATTTGCATAAAGAGGTTTCTGGAAAGGGAAGAAAAACAATGCACACATTTCAATCATGCAGATTTTAAAGTTATAAGCATGGTCTACTCAGCAACTTGGTTGAGTAAACCTTGAAAAGACCTTCTCCTAAGTTCTTCTGGAAGAAAAGGACACCGAGGTCCCAGAGGGAGGGAGAATCTGGGCTGTCAATCTCGGCTCAACATGGAGTGTAAGTCTGTGGGTGGGGCTGGTATTGTCATAACTGTCATGGCAAGCAGTGGAGACAAGCCTCGCTGGATCTGTTCATCCTGGCTCACTGTGTGCTCTTGTGCATACTAACCATCATGAGAAAAATGCTACAAGAGCATTTTCTGCAGAATTGGGAGGAATCAAGCACATGGAGACATCACCTGAGCTGTTAAAAAGCACCTACCTGAGGACACTGAACGGGGTCTCAAATCAGCAATCAAAAATGGCCCCCGTGGACCAACTAGAACCTTGACTTGTCACCTCCACCAGCCATCTGGAAGTAATACCAGCCTATTTGGATCAAGTAGGAATAGCCTTGGAAGATTTAGGAGTTAAAGAAGAGTCTCAGATAATGAACCTTCTGTTAATAAGGTCAAGTAGCTTTTCAAAAGAATCATTGGAAAAAAAAAATTAAAGTGAAAAATTTGTAACCAAAGTTCGTGAACCCGGTCAATTGGTTTCATATTTTATTTACTTTTTTATAAATACAAAGTAATACATTTTTCAGTGCACAAAACTTAGAGATCCTAGACAAATAAAAAGAAAAATCAACAGTAATATCTGCATTCAGAAATAATGACTGCTAAAATTTTGGGTCATCCATGCTAGACACCATTATATCTTTATGAAAATGGAATCACATTGCTTCGTTTACTTCACAAAATATTGTAAACATTTTAGCATGCATTTTACAATTCTGAAATATGGCTTTAATGGGTATATTATATTTCATAACACAATTTGCCATCATTTGGTAAACTTAGTTCATTGTTGAAATTTCAAATTATTCCCAACTTTTAAATAGTTCTAAATTGAATATCCTTGAACATACATACCTCTGATTATTTTACTTAAATGGAATTGCTGGATTAAAATGTGATATTTTATAACTTTTGACCAAAAAAATGTAATTGATACTTTCTCCCTAATAATGAGTTCCTGCAGTGTAATATCTGCTATATAAACCTACTCAAAGGGGCATTAGGAAAGGACAACAGTAAGTGAAAAAGGAATATGGCGCCTTTGAAAGAAAGCAGGTTGTACAGCTTCAGTCTTACTGTGGGGACAAAGCCCCAAAAAACAGTTTCAAGGCTCTCGGCCTCACAATAGAAAGGTGCTGGCTCGGGTAGTAAATGGCCATCAACTGTGATCAGATGGCCAGCAGCTGTGGCTAGTTGGCCGTCAGCTGTAACCCGTAAGCCATTGGCCACTAATATAACAGTTGTGGCTACGCTAGCAAGAGAAATGGGGGCTAGCAAGAAGATGGTGGCTGGCAAGTGCGGACTGCTGTTAGGCAGATTATGTAGATCCTGCTTCCTGTGTCTCCAGCCCAGCCGCCAGCGAGAATATATTGGTTTGACTTCCCTATCTATGGCTCCATGGGTGTTCCTTTTTGGCCTTACCGTGTCCTGCGTTCTTGGGCGGGGAGTGGGAGCTGAGACCCTGCACAACAAATGGCACAGCGAGCAGGGTCCACCGCACGACACTTATTCAGAGAGTAATTTGAAGAGCTTCACTCTTACTCAGAGAGTATTTGAAGAATTTATATACAAACCACAAATAAACAGTATTGGGAAGCTATCAGAATGAGAAGAATTTTTTTTCTTAAAGAAATATGTATGGAGGAAAATGAAGAGGTGATCAAACAGAAAAATAGAAATATTCGCTCCTTAGTAGGAAACAGGATAAAAGAAGAAGGTGGCAGTCTGCAGCCCAGAAGAGGGTCCTCACCAGAACCCCACCATGCTGGCACCCTGGCCTTGGACTTCCAGCCTCCAGAACTGTGAGAAACACATGTGTGTTGTTTAAGACACCCAGGCTGTGGTACTTTGTAGCAGCCCCAGCTGACTAAGATGTTCCCCAATTGGAGAATGTAGCTTCTTGGTGACCCCAAGAAAGGAGCTGTTCATTCAATGTATGAAGTATCTCTCTGTTCTCCTCCCAGAACTTAAGATCAAATTCCCCAGGGAATGAATGGAAAGACATGGGAATGGTTCTGTCCTGTATCACCCTCAAAATTGTCATTCGCAGCTTCCTGTGAACCAGTGGTCCAGCACTGAGCCAGAAGTCTCTCCGTTCAGGATAAATCTCCCTTCTTGGTGCACTTCCCAAAAAAGGCTAAGTCAGACTTTTCCACCCTTTTTATTTTGAGCCTCTTTTACCCTGTGGCCTAGGGAAAAAAAAGTGACAAATATTATCTTCTGGGAGACCTATGGAGATTTCATACATGCAGTCTCAAGTGGCGGGACCTCATTTCCCAGAGGTCCCAAGAATGGCATGCAGATTAGCAACCAGCAAGAAACTGATTTTAACCCTTACTGTATTTTGTTGCATATGTCTTATTTCTTCTTCTCTCCAAACCAAATTACTTGACAGGGGTATTTTCTTACTCGTAGGACATATGTCCCTATGAGTTCTAAGTAAATGTTTGCCACTTGATAATCAAGAGGAAAACAAAAAGATAAAATATATCTGCTTTTCACTAGGAGGAATTTATACATCTTTTGATGTTAATACTTGCAGTTACTGATCTTATTTATTTCAACTCTCCTTATTTCAACACATAAATAATAGTTTTCCTTGGTGGTAAATGTCCTTAAATGTTAATGGTATCATGAAGTATGTAACAGCAGTAGGCTTTTCATCATACACATTTTTCTCCTGAATAATATGTATTTTGCTGACCTTCTTTCCAAAGGTGTGGAAACAGAGCTAAGTAGATTCTTATGAGACAATGTTGAGCTTCTTGGTTTTACCCAGTATGTGTATCATCTAGTACTATCATACCTCATGATATTCAGAGAAAGTTTTATTTGATTGTCAGGAATAGGTCTAACCTAAGGCATTTCTCATTCATAAGTATAAGGCAGGTGAATTCTCTTAGAATTATACCATCTCAAATGGAATGGCTTATTTTAATATTAATTTAATAACAAGCTATGCACAGTAATTACCTCTTTAGTTCTGCTAAAGTACCTTTCCTTGTCTAGACTTGGGCCGGTGATTGCATTAAATCTGCTACAAAGACAATCTACTCAATGCACGACTAAAGAAGAGAGAAAAGAAGAAGCCGATGCTTTCCTAGATAGATAATATCATTAAAAAGATCAGCTAAGGGGGTTGGCGTTGGGGACATGCTGTATTTTCTAGTGGAAAGATTATAATAATAATTAATGCCATGCATTTATTTAGAATGCATACTTATCAGAGGGTTTTCACATAAATGATTTCATTCCATTAATTCATCAAAAGACCAAATGGAATCCAAATAACCCTCTGGCTATGCTCACCTCACAGCCTTCACGTTCTGCATGTGAACTTGAAATAGCTTTCATGAGCCTTGTCTGCCCAAAAAGGGAAGTGAACTGGCAAGTGAAACACATGAGGTCAACCTCATGCCACTTTCTCCTTGAAGACATCATTTCCCTCAGTTATTACACAAAGTACCACAAGTAGGCCATTCAACCCAATTATTCCCTTGGGATAAAGAAATAACTTATTGATAAATAAGTGTATCATTTTTCTTGACTACAAAGTGTCTGAATTAGAGAATATTGAAACTATTCCTCTTGGACTCTCAACTCCACCATTGGGTTTAACACCGATTTTTAAAAAATCTTTATTAGGTCATGTTTATGTAGTTAACATAATAGATCTCAGAGACGATACTAACCTTCAAGAAACTAAGCTGCCGTGAGTCTTCAAATAAATATCTTTATTTTTCACCAAAGCATCTAACCATATATTTCAAAAACACATGAAATCATTTAGATTTTTTTAACCGGCTAAATTCTGAGACTTTGGGAGGTGTGTCCTGATGACACTATCTTTTCCAGAAAGTACTTGTTGCAATTCCATCTTGAATGGAAAGTACCGTAGAAAGACAGGCCATAAAGAATGTGCAGGCCAACTATTTATGCTGTGAAAGAACAGTTTGGCTTCCTGCATGTTTGCAGAGACCAGTTCTTCACTGGTGATGCAAAGACGGGATTGCAAAATCAGCCCCCAGATGTTGGGCCCAGGTTTCAGGTCTCATGTAGTGGGAACATTATTAGTCCACTCCCTGCACTGAGCACAGTCATGAAACCACGGACATGCATTACAGTTGAGGTATTCTTTAAAAGCAAAACAAAAGCACTCTGAACATCAGCCCCATGGCACCTGGGCAATCTTCAGGTGTAACGCGCCCTTCCCCTGGGTGTGAGCTTCTGGCTTCATGCCTTCCCGAGGCATCTCTTTATCTCCAGCTCATCTCTCATCAGTGCCTGTCAGTGGCATAACACAATCCCAGATTGGAAAAAACAGTTCTTATGGAATTAGGGAAATGAAAAAAGTTTTTGGTGATGGAAATCCCCTCCACTTTACCAACATTTTATTCATGTTTGGAAAATACCACTTGGTGGCTGTTTCCATTTTCATCTGCTTCAGTATTTCCTGTTTTAATTCAGAAATCAAATTTGTTACACACCTGGAGGGTCTTGGGCTAATTCCAGATCGATAGAACCAGAAAGTAACAGCCAACTAACCAAAGTTGCTGTCCTTGCCAAATTTTATGCACAGTTTTAAAAAGTGAATATAAATTGCTTAAGGTAATTGAACTCAGTTTCAGATACAGCCGGTATGAAAGTCAACCAGGCTGAGTTGAGCCACGTTTATATGTCATCTGAGTGCAGCATGGGAAAATATTTGTTGATTATATCATAAAAGAAAGAGAATGAGTTGTCTTTATGACTTAGACACTTGATTATTTCTTTCCTTGTTTCTTTCCCCTGGACTTTGCAATTGGAGGAAACATTGGTCAGCATTGAATGAGCGGGCCCAAAAACTCTTTCAATCCTTGAGACAATGTCTCCGTAATAATAATAAACAGAATTAGGGAATTTCAGAGACACAAGGAAACGGCATTCAACATTCATTTATTCAGTACCTTTTCTGGAAGAGGCACTAGTGCAGCCCCATTTTAAAAAGAGATGAAGCCCATGGTAGATGTAAGGACTGTTCTGAGGTAGCTCAGTCAATCAGTGTCAGAGCCAGGCGTTCAGCCATCCAGGATTTTTTAACGCAAGGCAGCTCTTTTTCCTCTGGACCACATTGATTACTCTCCTACAGTTACTTAACTGTATTACACCCATGTCAGTGTGCCAACAAGACCAAAAACTGTCTTCACTCAATATATCACTTGATATTTATTTTGGGGAAGTTTGTAAATAAATGAACAAATTGTCTAATTGCTAGCCTGGTCTAGGAACTGAACTAAATTTTAAAAAGAAATTTATGAACCACAAACAACAACAAAAAATATGTTATTAAAATTAAAACCAGGAAAAATGACCCACTGAACTATTAATCAAGAAACAAAAACCAAAAAATTATCAATCCAAGTGACAAAATCTTCGTCTGCAGGCCATGAGGGAAAAGGCGAAGAGGGAAACTGATCACTTTGTGGTCTTCTTAAGACAATTTATAACTCAGCCCTCGAGTGATGGGAATTTTCACAGGCTCTTTAAGGGAAATAGAATGCCCCTATGCAAATCCTCCTTTAGATTCCTAACGACCACTGTCTTCTGATGAACAATCCCTATATCACCAGTAATACATCAAATGTATTTCCTCAAAATGAATGTGTTAGTAAATGTATTTAATTTTCCTGGAGGAATACTGGATGTTGTTATTAAACATCTGAAGAATTTCATATATTTCCTATTTCTAAATTACTTTCCCAAATAATAAAAATATCATGTTTCCCATATTCTTTTTTCAAAACGTGGCATTATTATCTCATTTTCAGAAATTAAAGCTAAGAAAAGTTCATCAGCAACAGAGGTTCTGCAATGTGTAGCAACCCACACATCAGTTGGCTGAAATGAACCACTTCTCTTTAACACTTTGGTGTGCGAGGAAAAGAAATATAGCCAGCAACCACTCCCCTGCGGACATAAATCAATTACCAAAAAGCTAGGTTTTAACTCTCACCTTGTCTCTTACCATGCCAGTTTTTCTTCTATCAGTTATGTCTGTTCAAAAATACAAGCTCATTTTTGATATGTGCCTAATTATGAAAGGGAAATGAGTTACTAAAATCCTCATAATACATTTAAAATCTAAGTGGAAAGTCTTTTTGATTGTACACAAAGATATCTCATCAATAGGCATAACTATTGGCAAATTGATTGACACATCAGAATATTCAGAACAAGCTCACAAATTATGGCAGTTTGGGAAAACATTGAAGGTCGAGGCCAGATTTTGCCAACATAGATTTATCGTGGGTTCCACATCTACATCTAAAAATGGAGGGGGCAAATTTGCACAGATATGTTTGATCCATAGAAATGGGGAGAGAGAAGGTGATAGTAATTAAATTATTTATGTGACTGCTTTCAGTATGGCGTTGTCTTTAACTGGTCTTCAAACCTTCATGCTGGTGACGGGACCATCCGATCTGGACTCTGGGAACACTACTGTTGATGACCCTACGATCACATCGTGACTTAGGTCATCTATCTTCCCTGTTGCATAACGTAATCCCTCCATGAAGCATACCAAAAAAAAATGCTAGTCTATATTTAACTTTAGTAAAGTTAATTAATTTATTTTAATTAAAAAAAAAAATGCCTTGGCAAACCCAGGTGAAAACGCTCATATTGATACAATCAGCTAGCTACTCTTCTCCAGATAATTGCCACTTGGGCTGAGAAATTGATAGCATGCCAACCTAAAATGCTTTTAAAGATTTCAATCAACGTTCTTTCCAAAAATGAAGAGAATAAAAAGCCAGCGGGCAGGACTGTGGATCTCACACTTCCACTGTTAACATCGCCCAGCAACACATATTTATATTACCGGGACTTGTCCTCCAAATTTGACCTCGGCTTGGCCTCTGAATTTGTGCAGGGAAGGGAAAGGACAGGGGTTATATAGTCCAGAAAAACTAGAAACAAACTGTCTTATTAAATTACCCGTATTTGCAACCAAGCTTAAAATAACACAGACCTGCCAGCCTTCAGAGCTGAGGTCTGCAGCTTACTTTCAGATATAATAAAACAACGCTGTAGATTTTGTCTTATTTATGTCTTTGAGTCTTCATGAACTTCCAGAAAAAAACAGATCAAAGGACTATAAAATCTTATTTTAAAGCCAATGTGTACTTGCGAGGAAACGAAAAGTAAAGATTTTCTTTTTAGAAGCAGTATTTGAATAAGTCCTACTAACTCACAGAATAATTCTTAGCTATTAAAAAAAAAATCTAAGCATGTATTTATTTAGCAAACGTTCAATCATTAGCATTTTAAAATGCAAAAGAGGTGTGGCGAGGTGCAGATACTTAAAATGAGAGCTAAGGATTCTATACTTTCACCATAAATAGTTTTATTCTGTGTTTATATTACTGCGTCACTCAAGACATTGTTATATCAGTAGTGTAACTGAATTGGAGCATTGTGTTAATCAACATACAAAATAAACATAACTTGACTAATTTGGTCACTCCATATAGCTATGTCTTTAATCTGATTATTTTATTGAATCCACTACATTGATCTAGTTATTATCCCTTATTACAGGAGAGTGAGGTCAAAGCTACATACACTGGAGCCTTTATACTATACTGTCCAGGGTACATGGCAGGGGACACCTTAGGTAGTGACAAGTACATTTAATGACATCATTTTTGTACATAAGAACTAAATCCCCTTAGTTGAGGTTCAAGGCAGATAACCTTTAAAACAAGTTTCACTTTTTAAAAAGTGTAAGAACAAGTGTATGAGAAAAAAATTAAGGCTAAAATTGTTATTAATAGATGTTGTATAATAAAATATTTCTTCTGAATCACTTAATAGTAATCACAAATTATCTTAATTACCTTGTAATAATTGAATAATTCATAGAACTAAATATTTCAAGTTGTGATTATGCTATTTGGCTCATATAAAATTACCACTGAGTTAAAAAATATCCCAAACTATGCTATAACAGATTATATGAAGAATCTTTTGATTTATTGTAAAAAAAAAAAAAAAAAGAAAGAAAGAAAAGAAAAAAGTGTTCTCCTCATAAAAAGACTGTGAGGTAAAGGATTTTTCCTGTTTTATAACCCTTGTGTTTAAATAAGCTTCTCAAGCTCACAGGGCTAATAAGAAAGCCTTCGCCAAGTTGTATCTGTGTGTCTATACTTTTGAGATATGGTCCTATAATTACTTTTAATTTGGGGGATAACTTTTAATCCTAAACATTTCTCATTTTCATCTTTACACATGCATACACTTTGGTAATAAACAGTCATTAGCGGTTTCATTAAGCCACTCCCCCTCCACTAACTCCCCAACATGCTTACTTGGGGAAATGACCTAATCTGTCTGTGTTTCAGGTTCCTTTTCTGTAGATTGCAGATAATAAAACCTACCTCCAATGGCAGATTTATTAAATGGAATTACTTATGTCAGGAACATAATAAATCAATAGGATTTTCTCCATTAGCAACAAAGAGCAAACCATAGTAAACAGTCATCCTGAAATTCTTCAACTTTTTCCATTTTTATTCTTAAATTAAGTCCCTCACAGAAGCTGCTATGCTTGCAGCACCTGCTCAGAGAAGTAACCCTAGTTTGACCTTGAGCAAGGGATGGCTGTTAATTGATCCAGAAGTAATAATCTTATTTAGGGACAGCCAGTCCTTGAGGTTGGTTGGTGTCCACTGGAGTGGTTTTGCATAATCATAATGATGTATTCTTTGACCAATAGAATTCTGTGATTTTAATGAGAAAACAGGGGAGAATAAGACAATCATAGGAGGAGTGGACCACTAGGGATAGAAGCATGGGTTTTCACATCACAGAAACCTGGGATCAAACCTCGTTCTATCTAGCTGAGGTCCTTTGAGAAGTCCCTTCATCCAGCTGAGTCTCAGTTTCCTTTTGTATTCCCACGCCCCTTGCTCATTGCCCACCCATTGGTTTCTATGCCTCATGCCCAAGCATCCCCAAACCTACCATCTACACAATGGGGTCACCAGATAAAAACCCACCATCTACAGAATGGGGTCACCAGATAAAATGCAGGAAGCCCAGTTAAATTTGAATTTCAGTAAACAACAAATAATATTTTAGAATAGATACATTTCATGCCAAAACATTATTCCTTGTTACCTAAAATTCAGTAGCTGGGCTCGTGGGTTTTTTTTGTTGTTGTTTTTTTCTGAATCTGCCATATACCAGTTACCCACCAAAAACATAATCATATATATGAATATATGTATCTAATGACAATAGAAATTTTCCAGGAAAGATTTTAGTAACATTCAACAGATGGTCACTTCTATTAATGGACAAGAGTTCTTGTGCACTTAGAGATCTCTTTGTATTATTCATTCATCCAGTCAAGTATCATTTATTCTGTGGCTAGTAAAGTAATGCATTATATAAAATGTGGAGGGAGACAGAGTGTGAATCCTGTAGCAGAGATGAAGCCATTTCCTTGGTCAACAGGCCAATCAATAGTCAGAGTAGCCAATTCCTCTTCTCTACGCAATTTCCCTTTTTTCCTGTACATGAGGTGCTTCAGAGGAGTTACTCCTAAAAATACCACCCTGGTACACTCGTAGAAGATTGTAACTGAACTGAATTTTATTACAGCAGCTGCTGCTCACCAGTAGAGAGTTATACAAAAGGAGCACCATGAAGAAAGTTCTTGTTGAACTAGAAATTACACCTAGTGAGAAAGGGTGATTGTGAAGTATGAGAGTTCTTCAAGCTTTAATTCACACAAGGGACTGAGCCCAAGATCCGGACACAGACCTGTGCTGGAAAGGGTGGAGGAAGCCGGGGTTATTGGTGAGCTCTTGGTTCAGACACTAGAAAGATTCCTTCAGGCCAAAGGCACGTAGAATGAAAACAAAGGTCACAGGCTCCCCATCCTTGGGCCTAATGCATGGGGAGGATTGATCACCCACAGGCCCAGGTGTCACCGGCATTCACTTTCAGAAAAGAAAAGCAATCTGTGCTTGAAGATAGCCTCTTTTGTGAATCCCATTCTAAAGTATACTTACTCATAGTGGTCTATTCTGAAATTTCATCATCCGTAGACACTTTGCAAAATTGACTGGTAGAACTGCCACGTCCCTGGAAACTTGTATAATGACCTGGACCCTTTACACAAATCAAGAGGCCTGGTAATGGGTCCGTGTTTGTATGTCTCAATGAATTCCTAGTCGATACACAGTATTTTTCAAATAGTTTACCACCCTCTTATGCCCCAGCCTATTTGTGATATAATTGTAAGTTCACTGAGGTCATTCATCCCACATGACCTGCTTTTTGCTACCTCATCTTTCAATGCTTCTGCCTATTTCTGTTGTCTTCCGGCAGACACTCCTGTCACTAGGCCAATTACCAGCATCTTTTTAGCTTTTCCTCCTGACCGAATGGACTCCTTGTTCTCCCACCGATGACAGTCTTAGAAGGCTACAGCCAAACTGGCCGTTAGCTTCTGACCTCTCTAGAGTCGATCTTATTATGGTAATTGCAGGGCTGGAAGGAGCAGACTCTAGGCCAATTACACCTGTCCCTGTCCCAGTTCAGCCTGGGCTTAAATTACTCCATGGGGTAGAGAGCGTAATTTGGCTCCACTGAACAACTTTTTCTCTATTCTTGTGAAATTTGGAGACAGACATTCCTAATTATGCTTGTCATTAGGACATAATGACCCCGTATTTCTTTAAATGGCATGATTCTTTATCCAAGAAACCAATGCCCTATATTAATAGATAAATTTACTGAGGTATTTTAAAGCAAACAAATCCTTAAAATGTTCCTTCTTGGTGTATAACAAAAGTATAAACTGAAAACATTTTAATATTACCACTATACATAGATGTATGTGAGTGTTTAATATTAACAAGTCAATAAATATTATATTTTTGTACACTTAAATCTGTAAAATTATACATAATTAAGTTTATAAATGGATAGCTGTGTGGCATATATACATAATTATGTTTAAGAATATATATGTACACATTGTGGCTAAATGAACTAGTTTTTTAAAACTGCGTTATATAAAACATTAGGAGGGAGAAGCTTTTATGTGCGTTTGAAAATTAAGTATTCTGGTTGCACATTCTAGAACACAAATGTATAATCATATGCCCCCCTATTAATCTAAATTAAAATTAACTATGCCTATTCTTTTTATTTTAGTTAATTCTTAATAGAATGCCCTATTTACTCTCAAGTCCTATATTTACAAAAGTGCTTACCTACTGCTAAGGAATTATCCTTAAAAAATAATTTGAGAAGCAAAAACATCAGAACTCCCGATTGGCTTAGTAATTTTTGAGTACTTATGAGGTCTCTGAGGATGCTGCTAGGTTGAAGAAAACCCCTAAATCATAAAGCTTCTCCATCTTTAATCCTGGTGTCATTGTTGCCCACCCACCAGTCTTTTCTTTAGTAGAAGTAGCCACTTAAATACCATATTTTGCCATGCATAATGTGCTTCCATGTATAATGCCCACCCATGTTTTTTGGCCCAAACTTTCAAGGGGAAAAATCTTTTGTTTTAATTTTTTTGATTCAAATTTTTATTTGTTTACATTTAGGTATTTGTTTTATATATTGTAAAAGAATTTTAGCATTTATTTTTGAACATATGATGGTACAAGAAATTTTATGTAACAAGTAACTACAAAACAGAAGAACAGATACCAGGTACAAGAAATTGTATGTACCGATAACAAATTTAAGGGTATTTAAGCATCACAGAGGGCCAAGAACTCTTCGTCGTTGCAAGTTCGTCATAAGTTCTACAAAACCGATGATAGTATTCCAGAGTATTGTTTTGCATACGGATGTTGTTATTGATTTCTAGAGTTACACTTCTAACTCATAAGCATAAACAAAAGAATTAAAAACATTTATATAGATATGGAATTAGCACTACCCATCTATAATGTGCATCCTTATTTCTCCCTCACAAATTTGGGCAAAAAAAGTGCGTATTATACACGGCAAAATATGGTAATTCTGGAGTGAGCAGGACTGGCTTTCATAAATACCCTGCCTTGAATGCAGGAGTTCACTCTTCATCTTTTCTCCTCTCCATCATCCCATGACATATTAAAGGCAGCATCCTTCTCTAGACTCCGGAAACCGAATAAGGTAATTATTTGTTATTATTTGTACATTCTATCCCCACGAAGAAATCAGAGCACAGCCTCATGCTTTTACCATAAAGAGTTTTCACTCACATCCATGTGGCTTAGCCTTTACTGAGATCCATCATTGCCTGGATATTTACTAGACATCTGACTCCTCCAACAAGTCATAGTGGAAGATGAAAGCTGCAACACTTGTTCTAGTAACCCCACTACTGCTGAGGAAACGACTTCCTCTCTCTCAGTGTTTCCTACACGGGGGTGATCGTCACTGCCAAAAAAAGCAGATCGTTGTGAAATTCAGTCAAGTAAGCATTTATGATTCTTAGCTCGGTGCCTCACACGGAAAGAAACTTTTTATACTTGTTAGTATTCTACAGGGTGTGCAGTAAGCAGACCTGAGTTCAAGTCCTGCCTCTCATGTTTATGTGAGCCAGTCACTTAACTTCTCTAAGGGTGGGAAGATTAAATGACATAATGTATGTAAAGTTGTTAGCACTCTCTTGACCTGTCCCCCAAATATCTTATTGGCCCTTGAACTCTTCTTTCTTCCCTCTTCCCTTTCATTCTTTCCTTGGATAAGCAAGTCATAAACCTATAGTTGTGTAAGGACCACACGTAGTCACATAATTGCATTTCCATTTATCTGGAGGAATATTATAGTCTTCCTATTCCTCCTGGTTGGTCTTGTGTGCTGCCTGGGTCATTTCCTCTTTTTCTAAGGCTAAGATCTCAAACTTTGCAGTTCCTGGCAGCGTATATGGGCAGGCCATCCTCTCCTCCATTCAGGATCATTTCCACTCATAACGTCATCATTCATGGGTCAATACAGTCAGTCACTGCAGGTAATATACCTGCAGTGGCTACTCTACCTTATGATGTCCCTGAGGGGACCCAGAAAGACACTGCAGCAACTCACCAAGGCTTCTGCCCCTGTGTGCACCCTCAGACTCTACCAAAGCACACTGGAACCCACCTAAGGAGCAAGTCCCTTCAGGAAGCCCGTTTGGCCTCTGTTCACCACCCCAAATTCTTCCAGTCCTTCCTTGTAAAAGTCTTAACTCTATTTATCTTGAACTTATGAGAAGCCTTTTCCATTCAATCAAACAACCATCTAAAGATATATCTCCTTTGGGGTTTTATACCAGTTGGCAACAAATAGTGGTAGCAACAGAGATGTCTGAAAACCATTGATTGTCTGAGCATATTCAGCACAGGTTCTCCAAGGGCATGCACCTCAGTCACCTGCCAGGCCGGTTTCAGCCCAGGCTGTTGGGTCCCATTGGAGGTTCTCATTCCATAGCTCTGGGATGGTGATGATGCTGATCCAAGAACCTCTCTGAGACCTACTGATGTAAAACCTCAGGGACATTTGTTAACCTCTCTTCATCATTCTGTTTCTCAGCTGACCCTCTCTACCTCCTTGGTGACTCACAACATATGGAAAGCCTTCACCCTTGTTGCTTTTAGAGGCTACTCCTCCGAGACAAATTATTCCTGCCTTACGTGGCATTGAGGCCTGAGCCCTGGGGATGTCTAAGAAAGGAGAAAGATTATGAAGTGTGCCTCTGATGTTATCATTCCTGGATAAGACCTCATTGATATCAGCATTTACCCAGATCAAAATTATTTTCCTAAACCCAGATTGAAATACACATAGAGGATAGGGAAGGCGAGTAATTTTTTTAACCCAATAAAGTGCACTCTCTTTTTTATCTCTCTCTCTCAGATGAACAATATGTCATACCCTGGCCAGAGCTTGTCATCTGTGTTTATCTCATCTGGTTGTCTCTAATTAGATTGCAAGCCCCTATGGGCAGTAGCTGTGTAGCTGTAATTCAATTTTGTACAGTGCCTGGCACTGCCTCTTAACCATAAACAGGGTGCTCAATAAATATTTATTGATGATGGTTATCTTTAATTCCTCAGGAAGCTTAGGCAATTCTAGGCCCCTCTACTTAGTTGAATGATAATGAAATTGATAAACTATCATGGGAGAAAACACATGTGTGGTAGATTTTTGACAACCAAACCACCCTCAACTACTCAAAATGGAGAGGAAGCATGTAGTACCCTCGGGACGTTACAGGTTTCATGTCTTACCTTGTGCCGAACTTGTAAGGGTGACCTGAGCACTGGAAAAGACAAAACACCATAAACCAATGAATCTTCTGGCACTTTCTTTACGTGATGCTGAAGCTTGTATTATTAGAGGTTTTCTCTTCACCTATCAAATATTCTAATATGTCAAATAAATTTGGTCTATAAAGTCCATATTATTTTAATTTTTGGCAAGTGTATTTACCAGCCCCAGATGGTTTTTCTTTGTTAAAATCATGGAACTCACACTACTGGTAACATTACTACACATTTGGCTGATACAGTCTCTTCAATCTACAAAACATTTCTAACCTTCAAGGATAAAGCCTGATACAAAAAGTGAAGTAATTGGAGATATTTTCCTACATGTAAAAAAAGTTTAACGGCTCCTGAAATGCCTCCAAAAACACATGCCTAATTGAAATCACGCATACAGACAGTAAGAGTAGGTGCTGTGTCAATTACAGGGGAAAGTGAGACAAGAAATTCCAGGACCCAGGGAAAGCTGGGGAGATTTTGTTTTCTAGGCCTGCTCACGTATAAGCTGAAGGTCGTGCCTAGGTGGTGCACTCAGGAAATACAATAGCTGCATTGGGCAATGCACACTGGGTGGGTCGCCCAGCCAGTGAGAATATTTGGCTGCCCTTCTGCTATTCTATTGGCAAGAACTGTAGTGAGCCACAGATTCGGTGGGCCTTTCCCCTACTCTTCAATGCAAACATGAGTTAAAAAACTACGTGTGTAAGAGGTAAAAGGGTGAGAGACAGAGAACAAGGAGTTTAAGAAGAAAGCGTGAGGTTGCCCAACATCATCCTGTCCATTTGGAACATTCTTTAGAGAAATCATAATTCATGCTTTCTTGCACATGATTCCTTTGGAACTCTTTTCTTGGCTCCTGAGACTTGCTCACCTTATGACCTTAAATATTTTACTCACTGCCTTTGTGGCTTGCTCTGCTCTCCAAACAGAAAGCTTCTGTTGATTGAGAAGGGAATAGAAAATAGAAGAATTCTGAACGAAGACGCTTCACCCAGGTCTCCCCCACCAGACTTAAGGTTAGAGTATTTGCTATCTTTCATCTGATTAGCACTAAAGAAAGGTTTCCTCCCCATGCCTAGGGATGTAGTTTTTAGGCTCTTGTCTCTTGTTTCTGATCTACCTCGGCACAGAAGCAGCATATAAAAGTTTGGAACTGGAGAGTCAGAAGTCCATCTCATGACTTGTGTGGCGTTGGAAGTTTGGCTTTCAGACACCGTCAGAATTATAGAGTTTAACATTTTAAAGGCTGAAGTGTGCCTTTCCTCGGTGAATTCTAACCAAAGGAAAGAAATAAATGAAATGTGAGAATGTGTGTGTGTGTGTGTGTGTGTGTGTGTGTGTGTGTGTGTGTGTGTGTGGTGTGTGTGACAGAGGCTGACCAGAGACAATGATGTGTAGGGACGAGTATAAAAGTGGCCCAGTGGTCAGAAACACCCTTTGCGCTTTTCCCACCTGGAGCCCAGATGCCAGGGCGCTGATCACGGCCGCTGATTCCATTTCTTCCAGCAAACTTCTCCACGTCTGATTCTCCATTGTCCTTCTAAAGAATAAGCCATTTGGAGAAGATGACTGCTGAGATCCCTTCCAGCACAAATAGTTCAGAAGAGCAGCAATGTTCGTCAAGGCACCCAAAAGTAAAGATTTTCTCAAGAGGCCTGTGTTCATCCCAGCTTCCCTGCACACTGACTGTGCAAACTTGGTCGTGAGCAAGTATCTCTCCTCTGTAAGCCCCAGTCTCATCGCCCAAAAAATAAGGATGATAATAGTATCTACCTAAAAGACTTATGGTGGGAATTACCGTGTTTCCCCGAAAATAAGGCCTAGCCTGGCCATCAGCTCTAATGCGTCTTTTGGAGCAAAAATTAATATAAGACCTGCTCTTATACTACTATTTTACTATAAGACCAGGTCTTTGTAATATAATATAATGTAATATAATATAATGTAATGTAATAGAATAGAATAGAATAGAATAGATATAATATAATATAATATAATATAATATAATATAATATAATATAATATAATATATATAATATAATATGATATAATAAATATAATATAATAAAGATAATATAATACCGGATCTTACATTAATTTTTTCCAAAAGACATACTGGAGCTGATTGTCTGGCTCGGTCTTATTTTGGAGGAAACACGGTAACTAAGATGATGCCTGTAGGATACCTGGCACAGAGTAAGAGCTAATAAATGTAAACCGTCATTAGACTAGTGTCGTTAGCATTACAATTATTCTAGGGTCCTACAGCACACACCGGGGATGCCAAAAAAACATATGTACACATTTTAAGAGATGCTAACACTTCGGTCAGCATTGCTCAAGCAGTAGATCGCCGTAATCAGAAGTGTCTGGACGCTGATGGGCACCTCTTGTAATCGCAGAGGTCAAACATGATTTGTATTTATCTTTTGTTATTGGTATGTATTGAGTTATTACAATTTTAATACAGTTTTACCTTTCTTAAAATCTGTATACTTTTTTTGGCGCCTTCTATATATCAGAGAGTATTGTCAGTAGCAAAGGATTAAGGGCACAGTAGTGCGGCCAGACTGCCCAGGTCACTGAAATGACCACACAATGTCTGGCATTAGGTTGACAATTTCTATTACCTTATCACTAAATCACTAAAAGTTCCATTGCCCTTGGGAGGGGTGATGTGGGGGGTTGCAGATTTTTATTTTCATATTTATGCTTTTCTATGCCTTCTAAAATTTCTACTATGAATAGAAATTACTTTTAAAACAAAAAAAAAATCCTTTTCTTGATTTGTTTTAAATACAGTATTGACTAGATCATGGACCAAACATTCATGAATTTATACACTGCTATCTGGTAGACAGAAATCATTTCTTTGTTCAGAGTAAAAGTTTACCTGGTCCTTATTTGAGTTATAATGGAGAGAGCATGTTTGTAAGAATCAGATTGGCCGGAATCACCCTCCTGGTGTCGGTGGGAATACTCTGAGGCCTCCAGATTTCAAACTATGCTTTCTCCCATCAACCTGAAATTTCTCCCCAGAGTTTCATTGCGATGGGGAGAACTTGATACACATATGATGACAAATTTCTAGGGATGTCCAGTGGGGGAATCTTATAAATTGTGAGCCCAGCTAGTGACACAAACAAAGAGACACAGGGAATGGACACGGTGACCATCAGAGATAGCAAATAACCTGTGTCTTCCGCCTGAAGTGATCACCAGTTCTATTTGTTACAAGGAAAGCTTCTTCCTGCTAACAGGGAAGGTAAGAGGCCCCAAATAACGCCTTTCATCACTCCAAGTTATAAAATACAATGAAGCCTTTTTAAACAAGAAGGGGAGAAATCCTCGGTTAAAAAGTTAGAACACATTTTTAAGGGGTTGAGTGTCCATTGGTAGAAGGTACAGAAAAGCATAAAGATGAAAATAACACAGCAACAAGAAAGAAAAGATGATTTCCTGTGATCAGTATAAATTTATATACACACGACTTTGGATTTTATCATTACTTTTACATACACCAATGTTTATCAATCTCCCACTAACATGTGGCCAGGACAAAGGAAAGCTAACACGGGAGCCCTGTGTGTGTTTGGGGGCACATGTGAAGAGGTGCAGGGGACACAGCCTATAGTAGACCCCAGAAAACTTGCAATTTCTTCTAAGACTTGGAATTTTATCTTAAAATGATATCGATTCATTATTTCTCTATAATGAAATAATGAACCGAACCCTTGTTTTCTGATTCTTTGCCTAATGGTCTTTCTAATTTATCACACTGCCTCTTTTATGGCTAACTGTGACACTCTGAAGAAATACCTATCTTTGTTTCTTTGAATGCTCAATTCTATCGGGGTTAGCAATTATAAAATAGGATGTTAGTATCCCAGAGAGAAAAAGCAACACTGCAGGTGATAACACCCTACTGAGGGGATAGGGAGATGAATATGTATAGTTCTGATGCAGCAAATAGGAGGGACCCCATCTTCCCAAGCACGTATGCAAGCTATGATTGAAAACCTGCCAGGAATAATCAGCCAGTGATCACTGCCCACTTGTGCTGACTCATGTCGGAACAAATGATACAGTCATTAAAGCTCTACAGTACACCGCTGGAGACTTTGAAGTTCAGCTCAGGAAACAGAGACCTGAGGGCACAGGTAGTATCTTCATTTCTCTTTCAACATAGAGCCTGACTTCAGACAAGACGGAGTTTTTGACAATTAGTTAAGTCAGTGGTAGAGTATAACTGACATTTTGTTTTCTAAAATTAAGCTCTTCTCACTGATACGTACTGAAAAAACTTCCAGTGTAGATAGTAAGAGGGTCCTTCCGCATGTTAAAGTTATGATTTCATGACAGCACACTGACTGGCAGGAGTATATTTTACAAAAGGCAGGTGGGAAGTGCCTTGCCACAGACTCAGAGAAGCCATCCCAAAACAGACTTAAAGTAAATTTGATGAGAGACAGTACGAAACCCAGAAAAAAAACAGAACTAAAAACAGATTTTATGGACAATATAATTAATTTTGGATAAAGAGAAACAAAGTGGAGAAGACAGTTGCTAAGGGTGGATGGTGATTATCACAGGAACTTTATCAGGAACAATATGAGGTCTGACAAATAAGTTGGGAACTCATCCTAGAAAAAGTGTTACGTACCACATTGCTGAATATCACTACAGTCACCTTCGAAGTACTCCCGTTTGGGAAGCTATGCACCAACACCATTATAGATAAATAATTTTTTTCTATAATTTTTAAATTATAGATAAAATCCCAAGTCGTGTGTATATAAATTTATACTGATCATAGGAAATCATCTTTTCTTTCTTGTTCCTGTGTTATTTTCATCTTTATGCTTTTCTGTCCACCCTTTAAAGCAATTTTGGAACCTTAGTCCACCCTTCAAAGCAATTTTGGAACTCTTTCTGGAATGGCCATCAGAGCTATCGTTGTATTGCCCTGAGTGTCCTGAATGTCATCAAAATGTCTTCCTTTCAATATTTCCTTTATCTTCAGGTAAAGAAAGATGTTAGTGGGGGCCAGATCAGGTGAGTGGGGAGGGTATTCCAATACAGTTATTTGTTTACTGGCTAAAAACTCCCTCACAAAGAGTGCTGTGTGAGCTGGTGCATTGTCGTGATACAAAAACCATGAATTGTTCGTGAAAAGTTCAGGTCATTTTTGTCTTTTTCATACAGCCTTTTCAGCACTTCCAAATAGTGAACTTGGTTAACTGTTTGTCTAGTTAGACAAATTTATAATGAATAATCCCTATGATATCAAATAAAGGTTAGCAACAGCATTGCAACAATTCACAAACTTAATTGTCAGACCTCATATATGAATAGTACATGTAGAATCTGGGAAACAAAGCAAATATGGGTTTTATGTTTTTAAAATGGAAACTAAATGTTATCATTTGTTTAAAAGAAAACGCATCTACTAGAAACATGGCGAGTTTGTACATCATGAAGGTTGCATATTTGTGTGAAAATCCAGTCTATAAAATGGATTCACAGTGAAGACCGTTGAGATTAGGATTAAAAATTATAGAAATACTATCGTTGTGGGAGAATTGTATAGGCAGCGTAGACAAATAAAGGCCATGCACCATGCTTTCTTAGTTTATTTTTTTTAATTATAGATACTTGAAACATATGTAAGTATGTAAAATAAACCCTTTTTGCCTATCACCCAAATGAAAATGATATTGTTTGGCTTTTCCTCTCCCTCCTCCTCCTCTTCGTCTTCTTCTGCATAAAGAAATTTACAAACAATCGCGAAGTCCCACACCCACATCCCATCCATTTCCCTCCCTCTCTATGTAGAGATAACCAGGACAGAGGGCTATCTGTTCCATTCTTTTTTATTTTTATCAAGGTATAAATTCACAAACAGTACACTAACTGGCTTTCTAGGTTAAAAAACATGAGAACATCATATCATACATATAATTTTAAACTTTATTTTTTTCCACTTGACATCATGTTTTTGACAATTACCACTATTAATTCATGTAAGACTAGCATATTTATTTTAAACATTTATAGTATTGCAAAACAACACTTCCAACATTGACGCACAATTAAGTCTTTCTTTTTTTTCCCCCCTATTGCTTATAATTCTGCAATGTAAAAGATTTTGCACATCTCCTGCATATTTCCTCAATTTTTTCTTTGGGAGATAACTAGCAGTGGAATTTGAGGTAAAAAAAAAAATTATGTACATCTTCCACTTAACAATATATTACAGAATTGATCTCCATGGCGGGTTTGTTCATGTACAGCCCATTCAACATTAAATGAAAATCTCTTTTTACCGCATACTCAGCAATACTTGGAGTTCTCAGGTTTCTACCAGGTTTTCAGTCTGGTGTGTATGAAAGGTGTTTTAGTTTACATTTTCCTGGTTAATGTAGAGATTGAGGATCACTGTATATGTTTTCTTTTTTTATATATTTTATTTTTTAATTAAATTTATTGGGGTTACAATGGTTAATAAAATCACGTAGATTTCAGGTGTACAATTTATAACACATCATCTATGTATTACATTCTGTGCTCACCACCCAGAGTCAGTTCTCCTGGCCATTCAGCTGCCCTCTTCTTTAAAGTGTTGCTTATATTTTTAGGTTTGTAGAATGTAGAATGGTTCAAACATTTCAATATTTTTTTAAATACTTTTTTTATTTTTGGGTCTTACTTGAGAAATTTTTCCTTCACACAATATCATAAACATGTTCTTACCTAAATTTTTTTAAAAGCTTTGTTTTTCATAGTTAAGCCTCTGTATACATGGTAGAGATGTTTCTCTATTTGGAGAGTTGATTATCCCAGAACCACTTATTAAATTGTCTATCCATTCCTCAATGATTTGTCATGGCCTCTGGGTCATATGCTGAACAATTATATAATTTATAGGTATACACACACTACATATATGTATATATACTTATATGTTTATATATAAGTAGTAGTAGTACATATAAAATACAAATATTACATATACATTTATATGTAAGCAATATATAATATATATATATTTATATATGCATATTGCTTCTAGTTTCTCTCTTCTTTTTACAGTGGTCTATTTGGCTTGTTCTTATTTTTAACCTTCTGAAATCAGCCATGATTATTGTTATTGTTGCTGCTACTGTTGTTGTTATCTTATGATATTGTTATTATCAGTATTGGTTTTATAGTGAATGCTTATTTAAATTTAACCGTATCAACACCAATTTCTTTGATCAAAATTACTTATTGCGTGTCAACTGACAACTATTTTCTCAGTTAATTTCCTCCCCAAATCATTCTTAATAGGTCTTTCAGGTGCGGCCTGCGAGTTGTCTCTCAGTCTGAGAAAGTCTTTCTTTCCCCTTACTCCTGAATAACAGAACAACTGGATATAGAATTTTCAACTAACAGTAATGTTCCCTGAACTCAAAGAAGAGGTCACTATGCTGTTTTCTGGATTGTTCCTTTTGAGATGTCTGCTGTCGGAATAATTGTTCCTTTTTTAGATAAGTCTTTTCCTTCAAATTGCTTTTAAGATTTATTTTTTGGTGTTCTGCAGCTTAACCATTACGTGGCTATGGGCATTTTATGTATCATTCTGGGATGTGATGTGTTTCTTCATTCTAAAGATTTGTACCTCTCATCACCTTTGAAAAATTATCAGCCATTATCTTTTTTAATATATCTTCTTTGCATTCTGCATTCTTTCCTTTTAAACTGCTTTTCCTATGGATATATGTCAGAGTTTTTTCTATTCTCATGTCTCTTGATGTCTTAAGATTTTATAACTCTCTGTGTTACATTCTGGGTAATTTATTTATAATTTATTCTATTCCAGTTAATTTATTTCTTCAGCTGCATATAAGCCACTATTTATTTTCCCTATTAGGTATTATTTTCCCTAATTATATATATCTTTCTCATTGCAAAAATTCTATTTGGTTCTTTTTCAAATCTGCTTCTTCGTGACTTGTTCTTTCCTTGTGCTTTGTCTTCTTTTCTCTCTCCTTCACTTTATGTATTTTTTTTTAATTTGGACTCAGGTTCAGAGAATGGAATGAACCATGTGTCTCAGACATTAATAATGACAGCTGCCACATGTTGGGCTCCCTAGAAAGCAAACCTAAGGCAGAGATTAGACTATAGGGACTTTATTAGGGATGGTTCTTGGGTTCCACATGTGTGGAAGGGAAGAGGAGGAAGCAGGATGGGGCAGGGAGGGAAGCTGAGCCACGGTGCCTCCCTGTGGAAAGCAGAGTGAACCTGCTGCCCCTTCCCAGGTGACTCCAGTGGAACACACATCAGCCCTTTGGCTGATGAATTGGGTGCAGGCCACACCAGAAAGAGGGTGGTAACTTTGGATGAGGCCGTTTCCTAAAGGAATTGGGTTTCCTAAAGGAGCTGCCCGCTGAGGTCTTCTTGTTGTCTGCCATGCTCCTGGCAGCTAGAGGGTTAAATCGTTCAATCCTGAAGAGAGTCTCGGCAGCACCTTAAGGCAGCCCCTGCAACAACTAAAGGCGTGTGGCAGCATTAAGTACTTTCTCCACACTCCTGTGAAGCAGGTACTGTGGTAAGCTGTCAGAAATGAGGAAACTGAGGCACAGAGTGATTAAGTACCTTACCTAACCAACTAGACCCAGTCAATTAGGTGGCAGAATTGAAATCTAAATGGAGGTCATCTGGCTTTAACACCTGTGCACTTCTTATTATGCGATGGGTGCCTCAGGTCATGGCCTGCCGGCATCTTCTGTCCATACAGGAGCCTGTTACTACTTTATTTCATTATTTTTCTACCCTCATCCCCACTCCTATTCTTTTCTTGTGTACATAGATTGTATTGCTCTAGAAAATTCTTACTATTTTCTCAAATTCAACACTATTTGAGACCTACCCATGTTAATATACATGCCTCTACTTTAGTCTTTAATCTGCCTAATAATACATCTCTTTAAAAATGTGTATGTTATAGTCTCTTTCAGATTTGATTTTACTATGTCCATTTCTGGGGTAAAAGAGTAATACCCTTGTTTGTTGAGTGTATAGACTCTTGATTGTCAGGGATTTGTTCTTGGTGTGTATTTCAGTGTTTGCTTGCTAGCTCATCTTCAGTAGGATTTTGTTCTGTGGTAAGTCCCAACTGCCTGGATTGGAGAGGTTCCCTCGAGAGCTATTTTGAGTTGGATTCTTCCAGATGTCCCAGGAACAGCACTGACGTTGGACCACTTTTGTGTTAATTTCTCAGAGAAATTTAAACTCCGACCTACTTTATGGAACAAAACCAGCCTTCTGCTTTCATTCCTTGTTTCCCTGAAAATAAGACCTAGTCGGACAATCAGTTCTAATGCATCTTTTAGAACAAAAATTAATATAAGACTTGGTATTATATAATTATATATTATATTATATTATATTATATTATATTATATTATATTATAGACCTGTTCTTATATTATAGTAAAATAAGACCAGGTCTTATAATAATTTTTGTTCCAAAAGATGCATTAGAGCTGATGGTCCAGCTAGGTCTTATTTTTGAGGAGACATGGTATGAGAGAACTTTGCTCTGCTTAGAAAGCAACAAAACCTAAATTTATCTCTGGTCTCCTTATGTGGGTGAGCAGATTTTTTTTCTAGTCCTCCTTTGCTCTGTGTGTAGTTCTTCAGAAATCTGACTCTGGGCTGGGGGTCCGATATAGCTCCCTCCTCACCAGGCCTTACCTGCCACTTCTGCAGGGGCAGTAAGACCCATCCCCGTGCTATTATCGGAGCCAGCCTCCTCCCTTCCCAGGGTGATCACGTTTTTAAGGAACACTTGTAATTCTACCATCTGGCCCCTACAGAACACCTGCCTTTCCTGCAAGCTCATGGACATCTTAAAAATGGTTTGTTACATTTTATTCAGCACTTCTTGATATTGTAGCTGGAATGTTTGTGTATTAGCTTAGATCATTGTGTTGCCAAAAGCTAAAGTCCTCTCACCTGAATCATGTGTTCTTTGTGCCTGAGCTAAATCAGGTGGAAAAGGAATCATTCACTTACCTGCTTAGCAGCAGCCTTTTGTTTTTAACAGCTCTATTGAGATATAGTTCATACCCTAAAACTTGCACTTTAAAGTATACAATTTAGTGAGTTTTAGTATATTCACAGTGTACTGCAACCATTACCATGGTCAATTTTAGAGTGTTTTCATCATCGCAAAAACACTCACCCCATTACCAGTCCCTCCTCATTTTCTCCAGCCTCTCAGCCCCTGGCAACCAGGAATTTACTTTCTGTCTCTATGGATTTGCCTGTCCTGGACATTTCCAGAATAATGGAATAAATGGAATCATATGATATGTGGTCTCGGATGACTGGTTTCTTTCACTTGACATAATGTTTCCAGGGTCCATCCAGATAGTAAGCAGCATGTGTGAGTACTTCATTGTTTTTTATTGCTGAGTAATATCCCATTGGACATATATACCACATTTTGCTTATCCAAGTTGACGGACATTTGGATTGTTTTCATTATTTAACTATTGTTAACAATGCTGCTATAAGCATTTGTGTATAAGGTTTTCTATGGGTATATGTTTCCATTTCTCTTGGGGATACACATAGGAGTGGAATTTCTGGGTCATTGGCAACTCTATGTTTAACGTTTTCAGGAACCGACAAACTTTTTCAAACTGATTGCACCCTGTTACATTCCCACCAGCAGTGTGCAAGGGTTCCAGGCTGTTCTGCACATGCTGAAATGCAGTGCATTCTAGAGTCTTGACGTGCAGGGCACTGAGCTTTCTGACACCTCCGTCCACTCTTGTAGCAGAGCATTCTCTTTGGATGTTTGACAGACACCTCAAATCCAGTAAGTCCCAAATAGGAATCGTTATCTCTCCCTTCCTCTAAATCTGCTTCTCTTGTATTCACCAACTTGCCCATACAGAAACCGCAGAATTCTGGGAGTCATCCTAGGTGCCCCAATCTCACTCATGCCCCTGCTTTTAAACTTCGCTTCCTTGTGAAGAGCTCACAAAGTCATCTTCCACTGTGTGTGTCACAAATGTGATTGCCTCAATTTACATTCTCACATAAATCGTTGAAATGGCCAGTTTACTGATTGCCCTGCCTTTGTTTTCATCTGTCTGCCAACCACCAGCCAACACACTGAGCCATGTGGTCATTATAAATGGCAAAATGCAAATCCAATTATATCCTCCCCCAGCTTCTTCTTCTTTTTTTTTTTTTAATGTGTCCCATAACTGACAGGAAAGTAAATTCTATAGTAGAACATCCAGAACCCTTCAAGATTTGGCCACACCCAACTCCCCAACGTCTGTCTTTCCTTTTACAACCTCTGCTCCGACAACACTGAGCTCCTTTCCATCCCCCTAACTATCTCTGCTACCTCAAACCACAGGCTTCGGTACATATTTACTTATCACCGAATTTGATCACAGCACTTGAAGTGGGCAGGGCAGATTCTATTGATGGCACTCACGCTTGGTGAAGAGAGCTGCCCAAAGTCCTACAAAATCGAAGGCAAGAAGCTGGAGCTCAAATCCAGGGACTCTGAGTCTAAGACACTTCGTTCTGCCCCATACCCCTCCCCATGGTAAGCATAGAGCCAAGACTGAGCTTTGTCTTCACTTCCTGTATCTCATCTCATCCCCTCTTAGTTACCTCAGATCCTTTAACTGCTCTTCTCATTCCATCCGCCATTACACTCTCTCCATTTTCTTCACTACTGCATCATTTGACTTTAGCACACACATTTAAGTTTCATCATACACTATTTTGCACTTTTAAATGGTCTTTATGTGGTGACTTCTCATCTAGATGAGGACTACCCACATTTTTTGCACAATGCCAGGCGGTGGTAGGAATTTAATTATTATTGCTTGGTTGGTGGCTGGATTCTTCCCATAGCTGTCTTTTAGCCTTTATCCAGAAGAGTTCCCTATAAAGCACAAATACTATATAGCATCTTATGTCAGAGCATTTTTACAGTTTCTATTCTTGCCATATTACAATATACTAGTTTCTTGTATTACTATATATATTGGGATCTGGGGCCTTGAAACATACAACTACTTATTATTATTTATATATTTACATTTGAAAATCAAGAACTATATATTGGTCCTTATTGTATATAATTTAGGCGGGGAATAATGGTTTTCTGTCAATTAATTATAGTGACAATTAAAATAGACTTATCTACTCTGAGTTCACCCACAATTTTACCAATTCCAGAAGCAGATGGTTCTTGACTTTCTTAAATAAACTCCTCTGCCTGGCATCTTCTGACAATATTTTACATCTCACTGGAGCATAAATCAGAGGTGAGAAGCTCTCATTTCATCAGTCACTGATTCTCTGTTCCTTTATATAGAACTTTCATTTGTGCCAAATGCTTTAATGCTTTGGGGCTTTACTACTTCTCTTTCACAAAAGCCCCATGAACTAGATAACAAACTTTATCAACCTTTTATGGATAAGAAAAATAATAAATTATTCTTCTACCATCAAACAACAATTAGAACTCACGCTCCCATAGCCTTCTCCATTGCTCAGTTTTTTATGCTTTTGTGCTGTATGTGTTTTTTATTTTTTTATTATTATTATTATCAATGTGTTATGTTAAGATTATAATCTCCTCCCAAACAGTGATTAAAACTTGCATTTAAGAAATGCAGGGGAGTTTATGAAAAAAGGTTACTATTAAGTCTCTAACACAGGTACAAGTTAAAAGTCACATTGCAATGTTGATTATTAAACTTTCTGAAATTCTATGGAATATATTTGAGCTGCATCAGAATTTACTCAGGGACATTTCAAGTGATGCAGAATGTAAGGTCTTGACTAGTTTATTTTCTGCTTCGGAACATGCAAAGGACCTTGAACAGTGACGTCTGTAATAGTCTAAAATTGTCATCGTATCTGACACATTCTTGCCCATAGTATTAGTCAAACACTATTTAATTGGTATACCAAATCTAGGTAATCTGTAATAATTGCATAAATGTTAAAAGGATGGTTCCATTTAGTTTTTCAGCTTCAGATGAACATTGAGAATTAAACATTAATTTAAAAATTATTTTGAGATAATGCAGCCTACACAGGTGATTAATTTATGTTACCTGATCATTGAATCTTAGCTTTCATATGGATCCTTAGTTATCCCATTTTGTGTTACTTTTAAAAATTCTTTTCAGCATTAAGACTTAATGGATAAATCCCCTGATTTTTTGATCTGTGGAAGATGTACAAGAAATGTAAGACACCTGTGTACACACACACACACACACACACACACACACCCCTCAATTCATCCTTGTCTAATGATTGCCTCCAAGCAGTTCTTTACATGAGCTGATGGCATTGTATGTCAGGTAGAGCTCACCATCTTCACAAAATAGAGCTATGTTGCCTCAAGAATTTTAATTTCAAAAAGTAGCCTTTTCTGATTCTGTGCATATTCAACAGGTGACATTTGGAAAATGTGAGGCCCTTTCACCAAGGAAGTCTTTTAGAGTGAGTCATTGTATTCCTTTCCAACTCCAAGAACACAGATAATGTTCTGACTTATACTTACGTTGAGAGTATTCTTTGGTACTTGTTCCAGCTAATATGGTTACCTTGGAACTTGAAGCTGCTCAATTAGATGATTTGGTCTACAGCAGTACTGTCCATTAGAAGTATAATGCAAGTTACAAATATGAGCCCCATGGGTAAAAGTTTCAATTTTCTAGGTAGTCACATTTAAAACGTAAAAAGGAAATATGACATTAGTTTTAACAATACATTTTATTTCATACAATATGTAATCGTTTCAACATATTGTATATATAAAATTGAGATATCTTTCATACTAAGTCTATGAAATCGTGTGTGTGGTGTATATACTTACAAAACATGTCAGTTTTAACTGGCCACATTTCAAGCCACCTCCACTGTGTTAGATATCTCAGATCTAGAGCTTCTCTATATAGCAGCCACCAAAAGCATTCTCATGTCAGGATTCTTTTTGTATCTAATGTACCAACATTCTTCTTCTCAAAAAGATGCCCAGCTATTAGTCAACAAGTCAACAATTTCAATAACAAACCAAAAACAAATCTAGTCTCTCAGTTTGGTTCCAGGCATAAGATTTAATCTTCCATGCTCGCAGAAATACTTGGCTAAAAGGATAACCATCAAATCACTAATTTCATTCTTTACTTCTCTCTCAAGTAGGCAAACAGTAGCAACAACAGGAAAAAAAAAAGTCTGTCTGAGTTATATTGTAACCAGGGACTGGGTATTTCCATATTGATATATTGTCATGAAGATACATGTCAGCAGCTTAAGTGATAGCCACATAGGAAAAATGGGAAAGTGTTGGGCGTGATTCATCAGTCTCAGCGCCCAAGGGCAGAGATCGAAAACCCATGATATGCGCTAACGCAGAAATCATAATTGGAAGGTTGACTGAATTCATTATGGTTTGTGTCTTCCACTTTCCATCCTTTCCTCCTATGCAGAAGCATTGCTCCCGAAATACACCTGATGGTACAGTGCAGTATTCTTGGCAGGGAAAACAGACTTCCTGATCTGATGCTCTGCAGCATCAAGACTGATAGGCCTGTCGTCCTTCAAAATGATAGTTGGTTTTCGAGGGTAGTGCATTTGTTTAGAAATGGATCTTCTTATGGTCACTTAGAACCTGTAGTGAGGAAAGGTTAGGCTTTACTTGTATGTGCCCTGTCCTAGGCGCATTGAGCAACCCTAACAGTGTATTCTGATGGACATGTGCTTTCATAAAGCTTGGAAAATGAAGGGATTTTAACAGAAAAAGAAAAAAAGACTGATAGGCCTGTAATTTTACCAAAGTGTAGCAACCACAAATGTTCTTCTTTTTCAATATGACTATTTATTTAATTCTTGTTAGAAACATGCTAATGCTTTAACACTGTAGGTTTCACAGGTTAATTACAAATTGCTAAAAAGAAGGGACCACAGTCGCCCAGTTTGTTAAGTCATGGATATAAGCCACTATCAAAAAAACCTGTTTGCCGTACTCCTGAGTAAGGAAAAAATGGAAAACTTAGGAATAGAAGTATCTGAGCAGTTGTAACTAGACATAAATTTGGGGTGTGGTACAGTTTTAATATAAGTGGTAGTTTTATCTGATGTGAGTTAAAGTGTTAGGCAAGTGATTTATCTTCACTCGTCTCATCTCACGAAACATCTAAGAAAGACAAGGGAAAGAGGCATAGGAGAAATAAACTGGAAGAGAAACTTGTGAGTTAATTGGTTGAACCCATGTTGAGATCTAATAGAATGACACAGCAGAATCTGGTTTGTTCCTGTTTCTTTTTGTACTTGTACTGCTTTAGAAAAAGGCCTGAAGAGCTACTCAGCTCATGTCTGTTTCCTTAAATGGCAATACAACTGTCTACTGCCGGTTCTGATGAAATGGAGAAGCAGGGTGTCAGTATTTTTGTTACATTCAAAAACGATCACAATGTGTCTATACTTCCTTGAGTAATAAGTTCAGTGCCTAATGCGGGGGTAAAACTTTAGGTGATTTTAATTATACCTAAGGCTTTGCTCCTTTTCATCTTAGTACGAGGGATGAAGAGAAAACAAAAACTAACTTTCATGTCGAAAAATATCCTGATGAATCTGAACTCAGAGTCAAGATACTTTGTTTGACAAAGGACTGGTTTCTGAATAGAAATGTATTTTGCGAAAACAGAACTGAAAATAAGATTGTTCTAGAAATAAGAAGAGCAAACACATAAGCACATGCATCAGATACCTTTTATTATTCTAAGCACTTTGCATCATATTAACTTTAATTCTTACAACAACCCTTTGATGTAGGTATTCTCTTTTTCCCTTCTTCTTTTAGAGATAAGAATGTGCAGGCACAGAGAGGTTAAATAACTTGTTCTAGGTCACTCAGCTTGTACATTGGTGTTGGGATACAAAATCAAGGCAGACTAGAACGAAACGGGGACCCTCAGCTATCTATCATGTGTGGCCATCATGCCGGTGGGTAGTCAGAATAGACTGTCTACAAAGTCCTAGGCTAAAAGTACTATTGGTCTTTAAAATAACTTCCTCAAAGTGTCCCACATTTCTATTAGTCGCGTCTCTCCTTCCAAGAAACATCATTTCCAAGAAGCCCAAATTAAGTGCAAATATTATCAGAAAGGCATGACACCTATCACAGCTTCCATAGTAGCACAAAATGTATAGCCGCGTTGATGGAAAACAATTTTTAAAAACTGCTGAGCTATGAGGAATTGAATCCTGAAGAAACTGAGTTCAGGACAGATTAACTTTCTTAGGTCAGGAGAAGGGATCCAGAAAAACATGAAATCGACATCTCAGGGATGAAAAAAACATAAGGAAAAATATATTTAGCCAAAAGTTTATTCTGTTCCAAATCCAGCAAAGCCATAAAAACTCAAACCCAGTGAAGATTAAACAAAAAGTAAAAGATAACTTTTCATTCAAGTATCCGATTATTGTATTTCTCTTTTTCTGTTTGTTTTGTTTTGTTCAGAGGATATTGTAATATAATCAGAGCAAATATATTTTGAACATAAGTGGACCAGGCTCATTTCTAGACATTGTGGTTGGATTAGTTTATTGCATCGTCTCGTAAATCCCGTGCAGAAGATAGTATTATTATTCCCATTTTACCAATGAGAAAAACCAAAGGACTTGATTTTATCACGATCTAAATCCTATAAGGTATGCAAAATGACTTTCTTAAGGTTGAACGTAGTAGACTCGACTAGTAAATGATAATAAAAAAAACTTAAGGGATCATTAAAATCCTCCATTTCTCATTAACATCCATCTGAAATTTGATGCCTGCACACAAGAGCCAATAACCTGCCCGTTTGACTATATAGCATGATTTTTTTAAAATAAAGAATTGTTGTATCAGAAAGCTTGATAGTATAGGAAAAGGGCACAGGGGAAGTTTTTATGTGTTTTTACCTTTCTACTATCCACTTTTCTCTTTCCCCATCCTTAAAAATTGATCAATAGCCAGAATGCACTTAAAAAGTTCGACTTTAAAATTGAGTGTGAGAGTTAATTACAATTAAACTCCCCGCAATTGGTCCGTGTGTTTGATCACAGACCCCCTCACAGAATCTAATTCAGAGATAGATGGCCCCTCAGGCTGGAGGGGCAGGGAACATCTTGCAATTCCTTCTACTATAAGAGGTCTGAGGCAGAAGAACCTTCCCTTTTAAGTTTAGCTTCCTATGAAAATTAACTCTGAGTCCCCTTGAAAAATATTACAATGCAAACATGGGATTAATTTTTTTAATTTCTTAGAAGCCTACGTGTCGGGCCATTATGTCAATGGGTCATAATCTTTTTATCATATACTTCACAGAGAAACCTTATGCAATTTAAGAAAGCTCCTCACACAAAGACATATATATATAGATACACACATTTCAGGAATTTTATGAACCCAGCGAAGCCTATATATGTGCTCTATTCTCTGTCAGATATCAGATACACAAATGAAGACCAACAGAGTTAAAGCAAAGGCTAGGCCAGGAGACACTCAATTCGTGGAACAAAAGGATTCTTCAGTCCTAGTGGGCGCTGGATTATATCATTTATTTTAAAAACCTCCGAAAACAATGGCGAGGGATTATCTTTCAAGCACCTCACTGCTGTCCTCCTCTTCATTTTGCAATGATGTGTCTTTTTTCAGTGAGTCTCTCTCAGGAATATATACAAGAGAATGAATCATGTTCACCTGCAATATAAGGGGAAAGGATGTTGCTAATTAAGAGCAGGGCAATTCAAACTTCTTCTTAGCCCTGGGGAGGGATACCCAGGTGTGCTGAGACAGATAGGCTCAGAGAAAGAAAAGGAGATGCTCTCTAGTCAAACACACAGCTCTCGCCCTTCTCTCGTGAATTGATTTTCCCACTGGGTGACATCCTGGCAATTTCTGCTACCCAACCGATGATATAACTAAGTAGATGAAGCTGAAAGCTGGGTCAGATAGAAAAAGAATGTTTAATCTAACAAGAGCAGCCTGAGTCTTGGCCATGAAGGGAGGCTGATTTAACAGGCAGTTGCAGATTAAATAGGAAGCTGAAACAGGAAGAAAAATCATATTAAACCATTGAAGAATGAAGAGAGAAGAATGTCACAATGCCAATTATCTGGACAAAAAGCACAACATTTCCATAAAACTTTCAACAATAAGATAAATGATATCTGCCTTAGATGTGCAAAAATAGGCCTTTATTCTCAGTACGTAGTTTAAATGAAATGCTATTGTTTAATTAATAGACTGTAACTTCATGAATTAAAGAAAAGCCTAGGTCATTGGACTATTTTAGGCCACAAAATTACTTCTGAATCTCAAAAACAGGGACAGCCAATGTGTTTCGAAGTTTGTAACATAAACCGCCTGTGTTTGAACTACCTGGAATATTTTTTAAAATTCAGATTCTGAAGCCCCATGGACCTGTTGAATCAAAAATATAAGGGTAAAGCCTGGAAATCTGCATTTAAACAATCTCCTGGGTCATAAAGTTACCAAAATATGAGAACTACTCATTCATACCCTTACTTCTTCCTTCTCAACAGTAAAAACCTCTTTACTATTAGGGATCTCCCACAGTCACCCATTCCTGACCCCCCTCACCACCCAGAATGGTTTTTGTGGGGGAAGAGTACAACTGAGGGGTGCCAGTGAAAGGGAAGGGGGGGCTCTTTATTCCCTAATCTCACTGTTGCTACTTCCAGTTAATGAGACTTCCTGTCCCATCACCCCATCCTCACTCTCGCACTCTCGCTTCTTCCCATCCCCAGTGTTGAAACACTTGTATGAAACACACTGAAACAAAAGGAACTTTTTATGTCCAAAAACCCACTCATCTGTCTTCCATATACCTTTTGCCTAAAAAATCTAAGTGGGAAAAGAAAAAGGGAAGAGGCAGGCTTCTGGAAATGGACCTTTTCAAAATCGCTTCCTGTTTCCCCATGCAGGTGATAGTCAAATTCCCAAGTGCAGGAACAAGACAGTTTGGAAGCAACAGGACATAAAATAGAGGACAAACAAGAAAAAAAATCTAATTCTTGTGCCACTCAGAATAAAGAGGTGGCCGGAGAATCCAAGACAGACCAACACTGCTATTAGGGCTTCTGTTGGGAAGAGGCTCCTTGTCTCCACCCCCACCCCCAATGCTTGCATCATAATCCCAGCCCTCAATTCCTAGCTCATCATCTCACACCATCACCACACTCCATGCTTCAGCTGGCAAGATGACTTGGAAGAATTTGGAGACCTTCCAACTCAATGCTCTGTGGAGAGTGGCAACGGAGGAGAGGACAGAGAGCCTTCTACCAGTGAAAATGGCCTGCTATCACAAGAGGTTTTCTGAGCCTTTTCCAACGGTGACCACTCGGCAAGATTCTAGAATTCCATTAGCAGAGTGTCGCTGATAGGATACTATACAACTTTTAAATTCTTTTGTTAGCCTGAACTAGAGCCACCATTTACTCATTCCCTCATTTAGATTACATTTGTGAAATTAATATCAATTTTCTGAATAATCCAACTGTCTTATCATGACCGGTGTTTATGTGTTCCACTGTCTGTAATCGTAGAAGTCAGTGGATGTTGGAGGCAAAGAAACCTTCATTTAATCAGCTTAACAATAACCCACACCCTTCGGACCAGCTGAAACCTTCATTTAAATAAAGGTCATCACATACTAACCGTATGATTTGGAACAAGTTATGTAGACTCACCAAACTTAACAGTCTGCATCTATAAAATGAGGATGATAGCATATATCTGGAATGGATTCTTGTGAGGATTTAATTAACAAGTATTTATTGAACTCTTCTGCATAGGCCATGCATGTTGGGGAAGACCCACCCGCAAACAAGCAGTGTCATTACCATGTGCCAAGAGCTCTGATGGGGACTGGGGTGGGAATAAAGAGCTACAGGAGATGACGAGGGGGTTGAGGGATGGGTGAATGTGACCAAAAGATACAAACTTGCAGTTATAAGATACAGAGAAGTCCTGGGGATGTAATGTACAGCATGATGAATATAGTTCATAATACTGTATTGTATGTCTCAAAGTTACTGAGGGAGTTTTTTCCCATCACAAGAAAAAAAATGGAATTGTGTGTGACGATGGATGGATGTTAATTAAACTTACTCTGGTAATCATTTCACGATACATACAAATATCAAACCTTATATTGAAAACCTAAAGTGAGTACAATGTCCGATGTCAATTATATATCTCAATTTTAAAAAAAAAAGAACTCTAGGAACATCCAGGAGAAAAATCTAAACTATTCTTGGAAGGAAGGAATGCTCATGGAAGGCTTTGCAGAAGTGATTGCATCCACAAGGATACCTCAAGGAGAAGTCCGTGTTAGGAAAGAGGGATGGGCGGGAGGAAAAGCTTGCCTACGCACAGAGGATACCCAGAGTGAGGCCTGAGGAACAAGTGGGTAGGAAGAGATTAAAGCCCAGATGTTGGACAGGTAAGAAGCAGTTAGACCCAGGAGGGCACTTCCTGTGCCAGGCTGTTGGGTGTGTGTCCTGAGACAATGAGAAGCCATGGGATGGTGTCATGGCGTCAATCTGGGAAGATCACTGTAGCTAAAGGGAGGATAAGATGAGTTGTCCTGTAAAGTAGCTGGCACTTAGCAGGTTCCAATAAGTGATATCTGGTATCATTTATTAAATCATTTGCATCTTTTCTTTAGCTTTTTGTACTCTTTATTCTTTAACATTTGTTACTTTTCAATTGCAATTGACATATTATATTAGTTTCAGGTGTACAACATAGTGATTAGACATTTATATAACTTATAAATGATGGGTACCCTTGATAAGTCTAGTACCCATCTGACACCACACATAATTATTATAATATTATTGACTATAATCCCTATGCTGTACTTTACATACCTGTGACTATTTTTATTACTGTTGAATTTGTACTTCTTCATCCCTTCCCTTTTTTCATCCATTCCCCCACACTCCCTCTCATTTGTCAACCATTAAAATGTTCTCTGAATCTATGAGTTTGTCTGTTTTTCTTGTTCTTTTACTTTGTTTTTCAGATTCCACATGTAAGTGAAATTATGAGGTATTTTTCTTTCTCTGTATGACTTATTTCACTTAGCATATTATAATACTCTCTAGGTCCATCCTTGTTGTTGCAAATGTCAAGATTTTATTATGTTTTATGGACGAGTAATATTCCATTGTATGTATGTACCACCTCTCCTTTATCTAGTTGTTTACTCTCCATGGGCACTTAGGTTGCTTCCATATCTTGGTTATCGTAAATAATTCTGCAGTGAACATAGGGGTGCATATATCTTTTTGAATTAGTGTTTTGAGTTCCTTCAGATAAATACCCAGAAGTGGGATTACTGGGTCCTTCTTTGTCTCTTGCCATAGCCTTAGTTTTCAAGTCTACTTTGTCTGATATAAGCATTGCTACCCCCAGCGTTTTGTTGTTGCTGTTGTTTCCATTTGCATGCAATAACTTTTTCATCCCTTTACTTTCAGTCTGTGTGTGTCTTTCAATCTGAAGTGGGTCTCTTCTAGGCAGCATATGTATGCATGTGTATTTTATTAATCGGAATAACCTATGTGTTCTGCTTATGGGTTATTTTTCATGTGAGTTTTTCTGTACTGAGGCACTGTGTATGTTTCTTATATCATAAATTATATTATTGGCATTTGACTCATCACCAGGAATAGTGGCAGCAATTCAACACATGACAACAATTCACATATGAACACATGTGAACACATGTGAACACATATGAACACATGTGAATACATGTGAACACATGACAACAATTCACATATGAAAGACAGCTCTCTATTGATGTTCAAAACACACCCAGTATGGAATGCACAGTGGCTTCTGCTTCCTTGGGAGCCTATCATTGTAAGACCCCCTGCAACTCAGATTGGTATTTTAAATACTTGACTGTTTTTAGTAACAGCCAGAGCAGTTGATTGATCACCCTCATTACTCATGATTGTAACGTAAAGTTGTCACACTCCTTCAGCCATTCTTGGACAGAATCAAACCTCAGGCACAAGCCTCAAGTAGAACAAACCCACACAGACCCAACTGCAGGTGGATGCTGAGAGCCCAGAAATTCCAGAGCTATTTTCTTGTCTTCTTGGGGTGCTTTGCCTTAGTGCTAGTAAAACCGAATCACTTTTGCCTGTAATTTTTTAAAATTTTCAGGCTGAAATTGAATTCCATCTATCAGGGCACCGTTTAGAGTACACACAGGGGAGAAGTGTGGTAAGATCACTCATTTTCTCCTCATTTCTAACGTTTATAAGACATGGATGTGCCTCACTGAACATCTTGAGTCTTTGGGAACTATTTTAGGATCACTTATTAGCTTGGAAGCATCAGTGACAAATAATAATCACTACAAGGGATAGCTATATGTGGGTTACTGACCAACAGAGATGTTAGAAAATCAACTGAATCCCACCTGTTTCCTTGAGTCAAACCACAGTGAAGGAACTGCTTAGTTTGAAAAGACCACAGCCCTCAAGGGGAGGAAGAAAAAAAAAACCTCACTTATTATTATTAAGATTATTTGCACAGGTCAGCCTCAATTTTTAAATTCATCAGTGCTCCTATCCCAACCATAATGTTATTTTGAAAGTTCTCATTTTCTGGGTTGTTTGTCTCTGTTCTTCTTTACTTTTTTTTTTCTTTTTTTGCTTCTTTTTCTTCTTCCTTTGGTTACTATGTGAAAGTGATCACATTTATTTATATGCATTTTGCAAATATGTGCCAAGTGCTTTTTAAACATTTAACACTCTGTTAAGTAATATGGATGTAACAAGTATAAATTATATTTTGAATAAAACAAAGACATATGCATGTTGAAAAGATCTAAAGAGATATGAAAATATGTGTGTGTGTTTTGTTTTCTTAAGTTTTGTTACTCTCTTGTTATTATATAGTTTCTTTTTTTAACAAGGGTACTACTACTGATGGTAATAATAATAGTAGTAATAATAATATTTATCGGGTGTTTTCAATGTCTCAGGAATGTACCACTGCTTGCTTTACATTTATTATGTCATTTAATTATCCCAAGAAATCTATGAAGTTGTTCATATTATTAGCCACAGTTTACAGACGTGAAAACTGTGATGTTGAGAAATTAAATAACTTGGTCAAGGCCACATAGTCCAAAAGTGGTGGAGCCACTGACTTCCTGACTCCAGGTTCTGTTCTCTTAACCATTATGCTATGCCACAATAAATACACAAATAAATAAAATACACATGCATGACCTCAAGAAGAGAAAATTCCAGCTGTGGAGAAAGCCATATATACATAAAATATTCAATCACGATATAAAAAAAATGGAAGAGCTGCCAAAAAGCAGATGCCCAATGAATAGTAGAGTCAGTAAAAATTCAAAGGTAGGCACGAATCCAGCAAACGGGAGAGGCGCAGGAATTGTTATGGTTTTAGACATCTTGAATTGGCTGTACAAGGATAGCAGAGCGTGGAGGACTGTGCAGGAAATGTGGGGAGAGGGCTAAGTGTGGGAATGTATGTGGTGAGCCTGGGGACACACAGTCACGGTTTTACTGGAGAGGAAGAGGCATAAGGTAAGGCAGTTAGCTGGCGTCAAGTGATAAAAGGCCTCTCATGTCAGGGGATTTGCCTTTGGCCAGTGGGAAGACTGATCAGACACAGGAAGAGACTCTCCGATGTCACTGAAAGACCACGCAGGCTTCAGGGTCAAAGGGCCAAAATTCAACTCTATACAGCATGTATGACCTTGGGCAAGCCATTTCATCTTTCTATACTTCCATTTCTACAAAAGGGAAATTAAAATTAAAATGTTCACTTCGCAGGGTATTTCCTGGATGAGAGACCATTTGAATGCAGCATAGAACAAATGTGGTTGGCATACAGTAGCTTTTCAATAAACAGCAGTGATCTTATCTCTGTTTGAATGCATTTGTTGCAATGATGGTTCCATTGCTTAAAATAATTTTGATCTTCTTGCTTATCATTTCCCTCAACCAGAGGCTGTATCATTGCAAGAGAAAATCTGCTTCGTTATTTTTTCCAAACATGCATTGATTTTTTTCCTACTATAAATGTACAAAAAAATATTTATAATTCAACTGCTCTAATATTAACATTTTAATGTGTTGTCTTCCATCTGGTGAGACATTCTTTTATTCACCATTGTCATAGTAGAGATGTGTATATTTTGCCATTAATTAATATTTATCTGTTCGTTTTGCTGAATAATGTTATTGCAAAGATTGATAATGTACTTTACCAAATTCCATTTCAATTGGGTTTAGATGTTTCCAAAAGTAAAATTTCACTTAATAGTTGGAGACTTTCAAGATTTTTTTTTTCAAAAAAAAAAAAAAAGGTTTTTCAGAGTCTAACAAAGTACAAGTCATTGTTCTATTCCTCAAAGGACGTTTTTAGACAAATAAGATGTAATCCCTGTCCTCACACTCAAGCATCTCCCTAGGGCAAATGAAACCAGGTCACACGTGGTATAAAATGACACATTGCACCTTGGAATCTGAGTGCCATTCCGGTGTGCTTCCAAAGGTGTTTTTGCACCCCTGTTGCACATTGTCGAGTCTCTCACAGATAGCACCCCCCAGGTTTTCCTAACTGAGGGGCTCATACTCAGTTGAATGTAAGCCCATGTGGATACATTAAAAACCTGTTACATTATTTTATGGTCTTTCTTCACTTGTGCCTAGTGAGAAAATATGTGCGCTTTCCCACTCATCCACTTTGCCTGTCATTTCTGGCCACTCGGCGAATATTTTGTAACCTGTGAAAGAAAGCAAGGCTTTGAAAACAGAACCAAGTTCTTTTTTTAGTGATACACAACGTTGACAGAAATATACTCCAGAGGAATTTAGTGCAGCTTTTTTCGGGTTCCTGGCACAGCTTCTTTCGTGCATCAGTAAGTGAAAAATGAGCCCGGGACACTCCTGACAGTAGAACAGCAGCGAGGAGAGCCTTCCCCACAAAGCCACCGATTAGATTCTACTGTACAAACAGGGAAACGTCTCTGAACTCCTCACCTCTGAAAGGTAAACACTGAGAAGGAAATGCTCCTCCCACGTGCTTTGAAGCATTCACCTTGTAAAAGGAAAAAGGACTTCTTTAAAGAGTTCTTCATGCAGAGAGAAGAGGAAGTTCTTTGAAGTCCAGGATAATTTGGGGTCACCATGAAATCAACTATGCTTCTGTCTGACCTTTTGGACCAAAAACTAGAAGCATCCAAAAGGCAGCTCTCTCAGCTCCCTCTCACTCTTTAGCTAAAAGATAAACCATCCATTAGTGGACAGAGTAACAGATCTGTTGAGATTCTTCTCTCATATAAAAAATAGAATTGTGTGTCAGAAAAGATATGCCTTTGTGAATTTAAGAGATCCAAATAATGTAATAGGTCTTTGCTTTGTAGTACTCAAAGCCAGCATCCAAGAGTTAAGTACCCCTCCGACTTAAATTTCAGTAGTAAATTAAATAGCTTATTGAAGGATCTCTAGGAAGAGCTCTACAAACACAGCTGGAAAATTCCTAGGAGGATGGGCAGGTCCTATCGATTCTTCCATTTGTCCACATGGTTCTCTGGACCAATGCCCAATAGCCTGCATAGCTACTTCAATCACTGATATTATCTCTTCTTCCGAGATTCTGAGCCACAATTCGGTCAAGAGTCTTTCTCGCAGTCACCGCAAGAAGAAAAGTGTTTTAAGCGATCTCAGAGACGTATGTATGGGTTCAAGATGATTTGCACCAGAAACTTTGAAACAAGTGTCAGAGGAAGGGAAAAAGCTAACTATTTTTATGTTGTTACACATAGTTCTACAGCTACCGCTCTTGCTGGAAAGGATAGGTTTTATTTACATACCAGGTTCTAACTGTCGGTGGCATGGCCAGTTGGCTTGTTTGGCATGGCACTAACAAGGATGAGGTGGTGGAACTGTTTGCCCCAGGGGCCAGACAGTGTTGACTAAGGTGAAATGACTGTCACCACACAAAGTACCCCCTCCTCATGGCGAGGCATCTCTCCGTGTCACAGGGATGTCAGTGAATATGGGTAAAGAGAATCCAAAATTGACATGATTTTGTATTATGTCATAGAGGGTTAGGACTCTATAAAGCTTATGATACTTCTGGTCAGTAGTATCATCTCTATTTTTAAAAATACCAAACACTATATGTAAATTACTCATTAGATGTATGTTGCCTCATGCTTGAGGATGTCAAAGAAAAATTATCAAAACCTTCCTCAGTGTCCACTCTGGCTTCACATGATGTGGGTCACCTTTCTTATTTCCTAAGGAGAATACTCTAAATCCGTGTGATATCATCATCGACAAGTGTAAGTACACAATTTAGCCTAAAGTAGGGCATATAAAGATCATTCTCTCTCAAGATGTGATTTAGGTTGTAGACACACAGAGGTTCAAGAAGAGTTTTAGCACTATCTCTTCCTTTGTAGAAATTACAGATTAGGAGTTGAGATGCAAATATGGATGATGGATTCGCAAAGGTTTTCCAAAGTTAAATGAGCAGCATTCCACGGGTATTTTCTGAGCCTCTGAAAATGACAAAGAAGAATTCAATTATGAGGCAGTTAGTTGCTCAAAATACTGACAGTGTGAGGGATGGAATACCAGCTAAATGGAACAATGGTTAAGTCCTACGTGACATTTTTATTAGTCTGTTTTATCTGTTATATCCAATTTTCTTCCTAGTGTGAATTTGAATCTTTAATTCTTAAATTTATATAGTGTTTTATCTCATTTGAGCCTCATAATATCATTTGGGGATAGGTATTTTTTTTTCACATTTTACAAACGAGTGAACAAAGTCTCATAAAGACATAATAATTTTATCGCAATAAAGTAGCTAATAATTAGTAGAACCAAAACTTGAGCCCAGTTAACCCAAAACTAAATCCTATCAGTTCTCCCTTATGCCACGCTTGTCACTGTACAGGCATTCCCCAAATGACAAATAAATCATATTACAATACTTTGTTTTGGAATTTAAATCTGAATTTAATCTCTACAGAAACAATGTTGTAAATGGCAGTTAAGTTCCTTTCTGGTTCAGGAAAGACAATTTAACCAGTAAAATGAAATGAATCATTGTAGACTTGTTAGACAGAATTCTGGGACCTGGAAACAAGAAACTTGTGATGACAGCCCTTCAAACTACCAGAGGTATTTGCATTTTTACAAAAGGTACTTGGTATGCCAGAACAAAGCTATAATTGGAGAAAGTACATGTAATATTTCAGAAGGAAGTGGAAAGCAAACAGCCAGTGTGGGAAGAAGAGAGTTTAGGGCCTGCAGAGAAATCTACCACTGAGGTCACTTCCACTTATTAATATACTCCTGATTTCCATACCTTCTTTTCTTCCACTACATTAAAAAAAAATGCAGAAACATAACACACATAAAGAAAAGTGCACAATATAAATATGCCATTCAATAAATCACCATAAATTCAAACCCATGTAAACCCCTCAATGTTCAAGAAATAAGACATTGCCGGCCCTTTGGGAAGCTCCCTTCTACCTTCTCCTACTCAAAACTCTCACTGGTCCTCCAGTGGAAACAATATTTTTATAACTACATATTTTTGTAACTTGATCTTCTTTATAATTTTATTACCTATGTTTATATTCCTAAATTATTTATTAATTCTTTGCCTATTTGTTAAATTTTATATAAATACAATCATACATAAGCATTTTTTAGAGTCTACTTCTTTTTGCTTAACATTATGTTTGTGACAGTCAGCTATGCTTTTGAGCAGAGTTTCAATTCTCTTCATTGCTATATAAATTCCACCCTACATATTTATCTATGATAGTATCGATGGTTCTGAAGTTGTTTTCAGTGTTTAACAAGCAAAAATAATCCTGAAATTTTTGTTTATGACATTCACACTTTTCATTGAGTATATACCAAGAAGTAGACTGGCAGGTCATAATAAATGTAAATGCTTAATCATAATCGATAATGCCAAAATAGTTTCCAATGTGATTGTACGAATTTTCACTCCCACAAGCAATGGATAAGAATTTCAGTGTTACTATCTTTGCCAACATTTGGTAATGTCAGTCTTTAATTTTAGCTTTTCTGATGAATAAGTAGTGTTACATAATTGTGGTTTAATTAGCATTTCTCTGATTGCTAATGAGGTTAAGCACATCTTATAAGTTTACTGGCCAGTTGGATATCCTCTTTTTTTTTTTTTTTTTTTTTTTTGGATATCCTCTCTTTTAAGATGTGCCAGTTAAAGTCTTTTGCCCATTTCACTACTTTACATACTTGATTTGTTGGAGCTCATCATATATTGGATATTTGTTAGTTATACATGCCAAAAAATATTTTACTGCTCTGTGGCATTTTTACTTTCTTGTGTCCTTTGATAAATAGAATTTCTTTAATTTTATGTAATCTAAATTGTTAATCTTTTTTATGGCTAGTGATTTTCATATGTATTTTAACTTAAGAAATCTTTATATATCATGAACATATTTTCCTATATGATCTTTCAGAAGCTATAGTTCAGTTCAGTCCACCTGGCATAGCTTTTTATGTGTGGTGAGAGACAAGGGTCAAATGTGATTTTTTTCCCATATGGCTAACCAGTTGCCCCAGTACCATTGATTGAAAAGGCCACATTTTGCTCTACAATTTAACATTGTCAGAAACAAATAATCAGACATCTATTTCTGAGCTCTCTATTTAATTCTATTCATATGCCCTTGCGACAGCACTAGATTGTCTTAATCACTGTGTTGTATAAATATGTCTTGACATTTATTACAGCAAATCCTCTCCTCTAGTTCTTCTTCAAATAGTTCTGTTTTGAGCTTACTTTGCTCTTCTTTTTCTTGTTTCCTAATTTAGAAGCTGAGGTAATTGACTTGTGACCTTTCCTCTTTTCTAATTTGTTGCTCAATGCTATAAGTTTTCCTCTTAAGTTCTACTTTGGCTGCATCCCACAAATTTTTATAATTAAATATTATAAAACATTTTTATAATTTAAAATATTTTCATCTTAATTCAATTTGGAATATTTTCTATTTTCTCTTTGATTTCTTGTTTGACACATGGGTTGTTTGGGTTATTATACTGTTATTATGGATTATTATATTGTTTCATTTCCAAATACTTGAGAATTTTCCAAAGATTTTTCTGTTGATTTCTAATTTAGTTTCATTGTAGTCAGAGAACGTTCTTCATATGACTTGTTCTTTGGCCTGCAAGACTGTCAGAAGTGCCACTTACTCTTTCCACATTTAGGAGAGAAAGAAGAAAAAAAAATAGAGTTAAAAACTGTCCCAAATACTGGGGTTATTACCCTAACCCTCTGTTCTCAACTAGATCCTGGCTCAGTAACTCATCTCCTACTTGTCGTCTCTCCAATGCATTCAAGCAGACTTTTAAAACTATATTTCCAATTAGTCTAATTGTTCTCAGCAGAGGGTTGGTTTGAACTTTTTAATTTATTATTATCAGGGGAAAAAAACCCTTTTCCCACTTGCCTTTGTTTTGTTTTGTTTTTTCTATTATTACTGTGTAAATAAAGACTAAGATCATTAGTAAATAAACAATTGTAGGCATATACATATCATTTATAATTTGAGTGCATGCTGTTTGGAATCTTCCCAAATAATTGAAGCTAGAGATACTTCTTATTTCATTTTTAATTTAAATAACATAGTTAAATCAAACATCAAGCTTGCTTTCTCTGAGCTCAGTAACTCTTCTCTGAGACACTTATTTGGCCCTTACCTAAACTATTTATATTATAATTTAATTGTTTTGTATCTATAAGTCCTCATTCCTTGACTAGTTTGCAAAGTACTTTAGGAGTGAGATTATATCCTACAATTTTTTCTATCTCCTTCTGCTACTTAAGACCATCCATTTTATTAAAATGACAGCTACTCAATACAAAATTAGTTGATTGAGATTTGAATACCCTCCCTTGCACTCAAGAAGAATCCCAAGCTTTTTGTTGCCATTCAAAATCTTCATGGTCTGTCACTTCCATGCTCTCCAGATCTATTACAATCCTGCTTCTCCAATGCCTGGACATAGAAAGTCTATGCTCTAATTCTACTGACCTGCCACGCCGTGAGTCTCCAAACTCACTGTATTCTCATAGTTGCATCTTTGTAAATTCTATTTCCTTTGCCTGGAAGCCCTTCCACTCTGTCCTACTCACTCTCTTTTCACCACTTTCCCTATCTAACACCTACTAAGTCCTGCTCAGCCATGAGAAATCAGTTTAGATATCACTTCCTCTGAGAAGCTTCCCTGGTTTATTGGAGTAAGTGCTTACTGTAGGTTTTCTGTCTTATTTACCCTTATTAAAGTGCTTTCAGCACTGTATTATAATCACCTCTTTATTTGTATGTCTCCTGCACTGACTATATATTTTGCAAGAGGCTGATGGATTCATTGTTTACATAGTTATTGCTTTCTCAGATTCTAGATTCTCAATAAATGTTAAATAATTGACTCAGTGAAGGGATACAGGGAATGAATGAATATAGGCTGAATTAATAGTAATGTGTTGAAAATTGCAGAAATTGTAAGAATGTGTGAACAAGTGTTTTAAAATATGTTGTCAGATGTCAATAGGCTATGATAAAAAAAATTATACTTATCAAAGAAAATCCTTATAGAAGAGAAAAGGGTAAATGAAATGTCCATCTTTCAAAGAAGGAAAAAGTAAGATTGGTCAACCTAAAACACAGTGCCAGGGAAGTTACTGAGATAAATCATCAAAATGATCAATTTGCAATCACCTAGAAGAACATAACGAACTGGGTAGCAACCAGCATGGCTTTTAGAGGAACAAATCATGCCAGACCAATTTAATTTCCTTCTATGATAGAGTGACAGGTCTTGTAGATAAAAAGGATGCAATAGATGTAATCTCTCTAGACTTCTGTAAGCCTTTGATTCTGTCCTACCTGACATTCTCATCAACAAACTGGGGAGATCTAATCTAAACCGCACAACTATTCAGTGGGTGCACAGCTGACCGGACAGAGGCATCTGGAAGGGAGTCGTCAGTGGCTTAACATTAACCCTGAGAACAGTACTGGCAATAGCCTTGTTGTGGGGCCTAGGATTATTTGAAATATTTTAAGGTAACAAAAAAGTAAAATTATAAATATACGCATACCTGTAATAAAGGATATATTTACACAGAAACTCCTGCAAATAAAATTGGAGTCAAAAGAGTATTTCTGCATTAAGATTATTTGACATAAAACAAATGATCAGCAAGCAAATAAATACCTTGTGAGTGACCAATCTTCACACTAAAGAGATTACTTTCCATATGAATTACAGTCCCAGGTCCATAAGAGTAACCCAGAAGGGTTATAACCCCACCAACACCGACACCAGTTCCTATATTGTTTTCCTGAGTAAAATCTCTGCTGATCAATATCCTGACTTCTGATTCTATCATCTGTTTGTTCTGTGTTGCCATGGATTCCCAGTTCCATCTTCCCCTATTTGTTTCCCAGCTTCCTCGGCTATAGAAATGATCACTTCAGCTCAACCTTCTCTCTTCATGTTCTGTCTCATGACATCTGCCTTCACTCATAACGTGTGACCACCTATTCTTATCCATGTTTTCTTCCCTTGCTGAATATCCAGACAGTGCAGAAGAATGAGATAGTGTTAATGGAAACTCAAGGTAAGAAGGAAGTTCTGGAGCAACATTTAGAAATGAGGTAATCATCAGGGTCATCTAGAATATATTTTTTTAAGGGCAGGTTCAGTAGGCTTGGAGGTGGGTCCTGGAAAGTGATGGATGAGAGAGTAGACTTGATGGAGTGGGCAGTTGAAAAGGATGAGCAGAAAACAGAATAATGTTAGGAGTCAGGTTTTGAGATTCAGACAAGAATCAGCCATCGTCAGAAAGACAAGAGATAAATGCTGGCATGAATGTAGAGAAACGGGAACCCTTGTGCACTGTTAGTGGGAATGTAAATTGGAATTTGTGCAACCAGTATGGAAAACAGAATAAAAGTTCTCCCAAAAATTAAAACTAGAACTACCATATAATCCAGCAATTCCACTTCCAGAAATACATCCAAAGGAAATGAAAATATTGACTTGAAAAAATATCTATACCCCCATGTTTGTAGCAGTATCGTTTACAATAGCTAAAGCATGGAAACAACCTGTGTCCATTGATGGATGAAGGGGTAAAGAAATGATAATATAATGTAGTATACAACATGATGACTATAGTTAACACTGCTGTAGGAAAGGTAAGAGCGTAGATCCTAAGAGTCCTCATTACAAGGAGAATATTTTTTTTCTTTTTAATGTATTTATATGACATGGTGGATGTTCACTAAACCTAGTATGGTGATCATTTCATAATATAAAAACCAAACCATCAGGCTGTACTCCTTAAACATATACAGGGATATAGGTCAAGGATTTCTCAATAAAACAGGGAAGAATATCCCTCACAAGAATTAGTTTTTAAAAACTTAAGAAGGAACATAGTTAAGATCCTTCTGGCTTAGTACAAGATGGTCTGGGATTGTAAATTTCCAAAATCTTGGATATGGCCAGTTTCCACATCTTGTCCTGTGGCGGTCTTTCTGTCTGGATGAGAGACTGTACACCAACATTCAGACGGAGATAACTTGTCTTTAGGGGTGAGTGAAAGCCTTCCAGCAGCTGTACTGCTGCTAGTTTTATGCAAACTCATGGACTAGTAGAGATAAGGGGAGGTCTGCTCTGCTCTCTGGGGAAAGAATCGTAACTCTAAAATGGCCAATTACATTAAATGTCCCTTCTGGAAAGAACAAACTAACAACTAAATGGAATTTGTATTATGTAAAGAAGAGCAAGTTAGATTTTGTTTAAGATAACTTTGGAATTCATTTATAGGCCTCTCCTTCATAGAAACAATTAAGCACGACTAAGCACTAAATATCTCAAGTAGCGATAGAAAGTATGAAGTGGAATAAAAAAATTGACGTTTTAGTGAGAGAGTACAAGTCAAAAATATTTTTAAAACACTTTTTCCTACACATCTGATCAATATTTCAGATGGTAGAATGGCATAAAAGGAGGCACGATGGTCGTTCACTCAGATCTTCAATTGGCTTTGCAGTAGACGACTAGATGATCCTACTGATACTTGTCATAGGCTTAACTGATTTGTAGGTAGCAAAGTGTCCCCCACATCCTCTATATTCTTGTATTGCCATACTATCTCTATAAAGTTACCGGAAATAGTATTATTCTTCCCATTTCATGCGTGAGGAGACTGGAATAGGTAATTAATACAAGATCACAGAATTTTGAGTGTTAGTTGAACTGTAACTAAACTGAGATCTTTCCTTCCTAAGAGAGAACTCTACTAAATCACAGAATTTTTTATAGTTGTTGATATATTGTGAATATACGTTCTCAGTAAAGGTTGTAAATATCACTCTCATGAAACAGCTTGTAAATTCTAAATGTTCATTTGTAATGAATTTGATATTTATAGGCTCCTAAAAAATATAAATTTGAGGGTGTGGAAAATGTGGCTCTGTGTCATTCAATTAGATGACTCAACGAGCCTGTGGCTGATGCAGGCTGAGCAAATGAGGCCTTGGGATGGTGACGAGATGAGTCAGGGACAGAGTCTGAGCAGTTATATAAATAAAGCCAGTGATCTGGAATTACTAGCCATGAATTAACGTGCTTTGGAGGGAGAATGACATTTCAAGTTGTAAAATATGGTGATGGTTTTACTCAAAGTAGCTTTTAAGCACTAGAATTTTATTCACTTTATAAACCTAAATTAATTCATTTTAATCACATTCCACAATAAAGTGTCATTGTACCATTTTACTCCAAGGGAAACTGATTTAAAAAAAAAAAAACACAAAACAAAACAAAAGGTAAATAGCCTAAAGTAGAATGTAAAGGGTTCCACTTTAAAATTGATTAATTATGAGTTATTGATCAGGCACAGTATTCAAGAGACAGAAGTAAATTTAACTCTTGGCTTAAACCTCAGTTAAGTACACAAAGCAATTTCAATCTTAACTATAATGAAAAGAACTATCCAATGAGGTTTCTCTTTCTTGGCTTTATAAAAGAGGAGGAAAACTTAGCTTGGGGGAGAAGCAGGAAATAATAGCTAAGATGAAGGAAGGAGATGGTAACCAATGTTAGTGATCACCATGGCATTTCATACATCCCAAAGTGACCAGAAAATCTCAGGTAAAGACAGGAAGTTTAAAACCTACCCTCTGTGAACACACTTTGATATTTTAAATGTCTTCTCTCATGTTCTACTCTCATCCCTTATGGCCTCCCTGATGCTTTCTTAGAATGCCGGCCAGTCACGCTGGTGAACATATTAATGACAAACTCAGGTCATTGTTTGGACCCAAACAGAGAAAAGCGCTGGTATGGTGGGAGGTGCCAGAGGAATGTGCTGTAAAAATACAAGTAGAATTTACTGATGAGAAGCAGGAAAAAAAAAAAAAAGCAGGGAAAGGAAAAACTAAATAGAGCTCAGCGTCTGCACAGAAAGGGGAAAAAATGGTAAGCATGAGACTGCATGCAGGATGCTGTTGATGTTTTAATGATTAAAGAAGAATCAACATTAAGTGTACAAACTTGCAACTAGCAGATAAATAAGTCCTGGAGATCTAGTGCACAACAATATAATACTGTATTATAAACTTCAATGTTGCTAAGAGAGGATCTAAATTATTCTCCCCACAAGAAAAGCAAATGTTAGGCGATGTGATAGAGATGCTAGTTAATGCTACGTTGGTAATCATATTACAGTACATAAATTGGATCAAAACAACAACACTGCACACCGTAAACTTACACATTGTATATGTCAATTCTATCTCAGTTTTAAAGAGGAAACATCATACTTTCATCAAGAATCAGGGATTCCCTAATGAAACATTCATAATCATCAACAAAAATTTCCTCCATGTCCAGTTCTGTGTTGAGCCTTTTCCATGCATTACCTCAATGAATCTTCACCAGAATCCCACATTTTTACAGTTTTGAGGATGAGGAAAAAGAGGCCCGAGAGATCAAATAGCTAACTCAAAGACATACAGCCACTCAACAGAAAGCTTTCACTAGAGGAAAATGAATGGAAAAAAAAGAAAACTTAGCATAGCTAGCATTTATTGACATTATATGCCAACATTGTTCTAAACGTCTTACATCTACTGCCTTATTTAGTGCCACAACTTTATGAGGCAACCACTGTTTTATCAATAAGGAAACTGAGGCACAGAGTGACTGAGTTGCCCACAAGCTCCCAGCTAATACATGACTGAACCAGGGTTCAAACCCTGACTGAAGAACCCTTGCCCTTAAAGTAGTTTTGACAATAATGCCAACCTCACAGGGTTGTTTTGAGTATCAAAACAGTTGACATATGTAAAATACTTAGGACTGTGCCTGGAACATAGTAACAGTTTAACAAACACTAATTTTATTATTACTAATGAGATTATAGTAAAGAGGCCTCTTCTCAAAATGGAGAATACAGAGCCGGTGATAATATAAACCCAGGATGATCAATGTTCTAAGAAAATTTTATAGATAAACTTTGCTGGATCAAAATGGCGGCTTGAGGTGAGCCTCTGTAAATCTCCCCTGGAATTTACAATTAATCAAACAACAATAACTCCACAAAGGACTCCCTGCACAGCAGACAGGCAAGACGAAGAGGCCCACTACTGAATTCACCTCCAGGTGGGCGAATTGAGCAAGCGGGGAAGAAGGGGAAGGGAGAAGTGTGGAGACCGAGCAGCACGGGCGCAGGACGCAGACCTAGCTCAGTGCTCCGAGCTCCCTGCATCCCAGAACTACCACAGCTACGGGAGAGGGAAGAACTTGGACTGCTAGGGCTCCGCTAATGGCTCTGCTAGGGCTGAGGGGGCAGCATATAACACGGCTGAACCCAACGCTCACGGCAGAGACCTCGGAGTAAAGACTGAGGGAAGAAGGCTGAAAACGGTGGTTTAAGCCCTCACTGCCGAGTGGAGAACGGAAGCCTTAGGCATTGAGACGAGCTGCCCTTCCCTACCCTCCCAGAGCTCGCCCCGTCCCCACCTATCCGGTGCTAGAAGCGGAAGAGTAGCACTGTCAGATCAAAACAACAGAATATTTGCTGTTCTGAGAACTGTGGACCGCAGACACAGATTCGCAGCCCAACTAGTTCTGGCAAAGGGGAGGGAGCTGTGGGAGCAGGACAGGCTGTGGTGGTGGTCGCCACCATTGCTCTGGGCCACCTCTCACAACTCACGCCGCCCCTGGCCCCACCTATATGGGTGGATCCCTGCAGGAGTAAATAGAACTGCTGAAACATACGGGCTTTGAATCTGGTGCAGGAAGAACTTTGGAACTTCAAAAGCTCTCCGTATCCCCACAGGGACATGGCACCCTGTGACCCAGGCGAACTGCTAACAGAGGTGAAGCCCGTCTCCCAGGGAATCCCCCCATTGTGTGAGAAGCTGGAATAGTGCAGAGAAAACATACCACTACTGTGTCAGAGAGAAAAAAAAGGCTGCAGTCGGAGAGAAAATAAAACATTCTACCAACAAGTACTGAAAAACAAAAGAAAGACCTCTTTCTATCAACCTGTTGCAGAAGCCACTCCTGTAGATGTCTAGGAAGAGAAATAATAAATCAGTAATTGCCATGAATAACCAAGGCAACAAGACAGCTCAGAAAGGAAGTGAAAAGTCTCCAGAAAAGGAACTTAAAGATATGGAAATATGTGACTTAACTGACAGGGAATGCAAGATTCCAGTTCTGAAAAAACTCAACGAGATGCAAGAAAACACAGAAAGGCAGTTTAATGAACTCAGAAACGCAATCAAAGAACAACATGAGCACTTTATGAAAAAGACTGAAATTTCAAAAAAGAAACAAATGGAATTTCTGGAGATTAAGAACTCAATAGAAGAAATTAAAGATGAAATAAGCAGCTTAGGTAGTAGAGTTGACCAGATGGAGTAAAGAATCAGTGACATCCAACATAGAAACCTGGAAATTGCACAGATGAAAGAAGAAAGAGACTTGAGACTTAAAAGAAATGAAACAACTCTACAAGAACTTTCTGACTCTATCAGAAGGAGCAATATAAGAATAATGGGATACCAGAAGGAGAAGAAAAAGAGAACGGAACAGACAATATATTCCAACAAATTGTTGATGAGAACTTCCCAAACTTGTGGACAAAACTGGATCCTCGAATCCAAGAAGCAAATAAAACACCTAATTACCAACAGGCCTTCTCCAAGGCACATTGTATTGAAGCTGTGTAAAATCAACGACAAAGAAAGAATCCTCAAGGCAGCCAGGGAAAAGAAGATGGTAACCTACAAAGGAAAGCCCATTATTATCATCAGATTTTTCAGCAGAAACTCTACAAGCTAGGAGGGAGTGGAACCAAATATTCAAACTATTGAAAGAGAGAAATTATGAGCCAAGAATAATATATCCAGCAAAGATATACTTTAGATATAAAGGAGGAATAAAGACCTTTTCAGACATACAGAAGCTGAGGGAATTTTCTAATACACGACCTGCACTACCAGAAATACTAAAGAAGGCTATTCGACCACCATCAACAGGGACAATTTGTGGCAACATAAAAAGAGGGAGAGTAAAGGCCTGAACTGGAATGTGGGAATGGAGAAATTAAGCGTGCTGAAGAAAATGGAATACTCTGAATATCAAACTTTCTTTTACATAAACTTAATGGTAACCACTCAAAAACAATCCAGAACTGAAATATATACTGTAATAAAAGAAGAAAGAGAAGGAAACATCATAGAATACCACCACACAGAAATAATAGACAACAACAAAAAGGCAAAGAAACAATGGAGACACAGCCTTACCAGAAAACTAAAGATAGAATGACAGGAAATCCTCACATATCAATAATCACCCTAAATGTAAATGGACTGAACTCACCAATAAAGAGACACAGAGTAGCAGATTGAATCAAAAAACTAAACCCAACCACATGCTGTCTACAAGAGACACATCTCAGCTACAAGGACAAGCATAGACTCAAAGTGAAAGAGTGGAAATTGACACTCCAAGCAAATGGTACCCAGAGAAAATCAGGTGTAGCCATAATGATTTCCGATGAAACAGACTTCAGGGTGAAAAAGATAACAAGAGACAAAGATGGACATTTTATAATGGTAAAGGGGACTATACAACAAGAAGACATAACAGTCATCAATATTTATGCCCCCAATCAGGGAGCACCAAAATATACCAAGCAACTACTAACAGAACTAAAGGGAGAAATTGACCAAAACACAATTATACTAGGGGACTTAAATACATCATTGACAGCTATGGATAGATCATCCAAACAGAAAATAAATAACGAAATAGCAGCCCTAAATGACATATTAGATGAAATGGACATAATTGATATATAGAGAGCACTTCATCCTAAAACATCAGACAATACATTCTTTTCAAGTGTACATGGAACATTCTCAAGGATAGACCATATATTGGGACATAAAATCAGCCTCAGCAAATTTAAGAAGAAATCATACCAATATGCTTGAAATCCTACCAAGCATATTCTCTAATCACAAGGCTTTGAATTTGGATATCAACTGCAAAAAGAAAGCAGGAAAACACACAAATACATGGAGATTCAACAACATACTTTTAAAGAATGACTGGGTCAAAGAAGAAATTAGAGGAGAGATCAAAAGATACATAGAAACAAATGACAATGAAAATACATCCTACCAAAATTTTTGGGATGCAGCGAAAACAGTTTTAAGAGGGAAATTTATATCATTACAGGCCTATCTCAAGAAACAAGAGAAATCCCAAATAAATAACCTCATGTTACACCTTAAAGAACTAGAAAAAGAAGAACAAGTGAAACCCAAGGTCAGCAGAAGAAAGGAAATAACAAAAATCAGAGCAGAACTAAATGAAATAGAGAACAAAAAGACAATAGAAAAAATTAATGTGACAAAGAGCTGGTTCTTTGAAAAGATTAACAAAATTGACAAACCGTTGCCTGGACTCACTAAGATAAGAAGAGAGAAGACACTAATTAACAAAATCAGAAATGAAAAAGGAGAAGTTATCACGGACACCACAGAAATACAAAGGATCATCCAAGAATACTATGAAGGCCTGTATGCCACCAAATTCAATAACCTAGAAGAAATGGACAAGTTCTTAGAAACATATAGCTTTCCAAGGCTGAACCATGAAGAAATGGAAAATCTAAACAGACTGATCACCAGTAACGAAATTGAATCAGTCATCCAAAACCTTCCCAAAAGCAAAAGTCCGGGACCAGATGGCTTCACTAGAGAATTCTACCAAACCTTCAAAGAGGATCTAATACCAAACCTGCTCAAACTCTTCCAAAAAATTGAAGAAGAGACAGTACTCCCTAACTCATTTTATGAGGCCAACATTACCCTGATACCAAAACCTGGTAAGGACAACACAAAAAAAGAAAACTACAGACCTATATCTCTGATGAATACAGATGCAAAAATCCTAAACAAAATTCTAGCAAATCGAATACAACAATGCATTGAAAAGATTATTCATCACGACCAAGTGGGGTTTATCCCTGGGGCACAAGGATAGTTCAACATCCGCAAATCCATCAATGTGATACATCGCATAAACAAAATAAAGGACAAAAATCATATGATTATATCAATTGATGCAGAAAAAGCATTTGACAAGATACAACATCCATTTATGATTAAAACACTTAATAAAATAGGTATAGAAAGAAAATACCTTAACATAATAAAGGCCATAGATGACAAGCCCTCAGCTAATCTCACAATTAATGGTGAAAAACTGAAGCCCTTTGCTCTACGTTCAGGAACACGACAGGGCTGTCCCCTATCACCTCTGCTTTTCAACATAGTGTTGGAATTCCTTGCCAGAGCACTCAGGCAAGAGAAAGAAATAAAAGGCATCCAAATTGGGAATGAAGAAGTTAAATTATCATTCTTTGCAGATGACATGATGCTATATATAGAAAACCCTAAAGAATCCACCAAAAAGCTATTAGAAACAATCAACGAATACAGTAAAGTTGCTGGCTATAAAATCAACATACAAAAGTCCATTGCATTCCTATATACTAACTATGAAATCTCAGAAAAATAAATTTAAAAAAAACAATTCCTTTTGTAATTGCAGCAATAAGAATAAAACACCTAGGTATAAATTTAACCAAGGATGTGAAGGATTTATATGCTGAAAACTATAAGACATTTTTGAAAGAAATTGAAGAAGACACAAAGAAATGGAAAAACATTCCGTGCTCATGGATTGGAAGAATCAACATAGTTAAAATGGCCATAATACCCAAAACAACATACAGATTTAATGCAATCCCCATTAAAATCCCAATGGCATTTTTTAAAGAAATAGAACAAAAAATCATCAGATTTGTTTGGAACCACAAAAGACCCCAAATAGCCAAAGCAATCTTAAGAAAAAAGAACAATACTGCAGGTATCAAACTCCCTGACTTTAGCTTGTACCACGGGGCTACAATTATCAAAACAGCATGGTATTGGCAGAAAAACAGACACATAGACCAATGGCATAGAATTGAGAACCCAGAAATAATACCACATAAATATGTACAGATAATGTTTGACAAAGAAGCTAAAAACATACAATGGAGGAAAGACAGCCTCTTCAATAAATGGTGCTGGGAGCATTGAATAGCCACGTGCAAAAGAATGAAACTGGACTGCTATCTGTCACCATGTACCAAAATTAATTCAAAATGGATCAAAGACTTAAGCATAAGACCTGACACAATAAACTGCATAGAAGAAAACATAGGTACTAAACTTATGGACCTTGAGTTCAAAGAGCATTTTATGAATTTGACTCCAAAGACAATGGAAGTGAAAGCTAAAATAAACAAATGGGACTATATGAAACTTAAAAGCTTCTGCACAGCAAAAGAAACCATCGACAAAATAAAGAGGCAACCAACTGAATGGGAGAAGATTTTTGCAAACAGTGCCTCTGATAAGGAGCCAATATCCAAAATATACAAGGAACTCATGAAACTCAACAACAAAAAGCAAACAACCCAATTGAAAAATGGGCAGAGGACCTTTCTACAAAGAAGACATACAAATGGCAAGTAGACATATGAAAAAATTCTAAACATCTACTAATCATCAGAGAAATGCAAATAAAAACCACAATGAGATATCACCTCACCCCAGTCAGAATGGCTTTCATCAACAAGACAGATAGTAACAAGTGTTGGAGAGGCTGTGGAGAAAAAGGAACCCTCATACACTGTTGGTGGGAATGCAGACTGGTGCAGCCCCTATGGAAGGCAGTGTGGAGGTTCCTCAAAGAATTACGAATAGAATTACCATATGACCCAGCAATCCCTCTCCTGGGTATCTACCCAAAAAATCTGAAAACATTTATCCATAAAGATACGTGTGCTCCAGTGTTCATTGCAGCTTTGTTTATGGTAGCCAAGACATGGAAACAACCAAAATGTCCTTCAATAGATGAATGGATAAAGAAGTTGTGGTATATATACACAATGGAATACTATTCGGCAGTAAGAAAAGATGATATAGGAACATTTGTGACAATATGGATGGATCTTGAGAGTATAATGCTAAGTGAAATAAGTCAGACAGAAAAAGCAGAGAGCCATATGATTTCACTGATATGTGGTATTTAAACCAAACACAACAAAAGAACAAGACAAACAAATGAGAAACAAAAACTCATAGACACAGACAATAGTTTAATGGTTACCAGAGGGTAAGGGGGGGTTGTGGAAGATGAGGGTAAGGGGGATCAAGTATATGGTGATGGAAGGAGAACTGATTCTGGGTGGTGAACACACAATGGGATTTATAGATGATGTAATACAGAATTGTACACCTGAAATCTATGTCATTTTACTAACAAATGTCACCCTAATAAATTAAAAAACAAAACAAAACAAAACAAAAAAAAAACAATAAAATAGAAAATTTCATTGAAGGAGAATAGGTGACATATACAAAATGGTGGGATTTTTCAAGGATAACTCCACTTAGGTTTGAGTACCAGGCAGTTTTAATGCACAGGGGAAATGCATACCCTATACTGGGGCATGAAATTAAAGAGAATGATTGGCCAGGAGGAAACTGGACCAAAAGTTGCCTGGGACAGGGCCCGTAGTTGGAAATCTAGCACAGCAGGAAAATCAGTTTATTCCAGCATGTTGTTTGTGGACGAAAAAGAAAGCAGTGTAGTGTATTTCTAGAACTCTCCTCCCCTCCGTGCTATAAGCTCCTTGTCCTCTGAGTGTGCAGAAAAGAGAGAAACAACCAGGGACCCTCATTCTTTCCTTACCCTAATATTAACAATGAGAAAAATTTGAGCCAGCCAGTGCAGGAAACCTACGGGGTGGGCAGGAGGGTCAGATCTTGAGTTCACACTAATACATTGTGGGCAATGATTTATCCTTCCTTTTGAATAATCCATTTATATTCCTGGTTTGGACTTTTGCAAGGCGAAGGATGGTTGATCTCTCAGCCTAAGAGTCGAAGAGCAGAGAATTCCTGTTTGATCTTTTGACCTTGCTTTCTTGTCTGAGATGAAATTGTGTTGACAGCAAGGTCAGCTTCCCAGCCTTGCAACCTGTGCGATCACCCTGGACTCCCTGGGCTTGATTTAATGCTCTGCTGTCACTTCTCAAAATTCTTAATACTTTTTATCTTTGAACAAGATAAAAATCTTGTTCAATGAAATCTTGTTTCATTGTTTTGTAACATCCAGTGAGACAATGGAGATGTGTGAGCAGAGGCATTACACAGGACATGTTCCTCCATTCCCTGTCACCCCCTTCACATATAGCATTTCTGATGCCCCGTGACCCCTGACATATAGATTCAGAGAGACTCAAGAACATAAGGTAAGCATATTGTATTGCTAGAGTGTGCATGTATCAAGAAGTGAAGTTAAATAGTTGAGTTAATTTTGTGCAGCATTTTAACTGTTCTGGTAAGAGTAAACTACATAGGCACATAAAAGCAACAAGATATGCATTGTGTCATTTCAATGCATACTAGTTAAATGCTCTTATATTTGCACTGAAACCTGACATTGCATGATATAAAGATAAATGGTAAAATTTATGCTAACTTTTTACATTTTGAAGTTTTCTTTACCTAGAATGACAAATAACAAATAACGGCGAGAGATAGAGAGATAAAGATAGAGATAGAGATAAAGAGAAGCTTTACATTTCGGTGCATTTAATAGTACTTTTTTTTCTTTTTCTTTTTTTTTTTTTGAACAAGAGGCCCTACATTTTTATTTTGCACTGGGTCTGCAAATTATGTAGCCAGCACTAGTTGACAGATTCTGCATGCCTGGGAGCAAGAGTCTTTCCGAGGTACCCCTTTCATGTTTGAGTTCATTCCCACATGTCCTGAGTCACTTGTTAGCCCAGGGAACTCCTGGTGTGTTTGGGCAAGACCAGTTAGACTGCCACTGCTCTGGAGCAACTGGATCCCTCATTCCTGCTCCTTCATCCTCTCCACCTCCCTCGCCTTGGCTGGACTAAACCACCTTACTCTGTGTTCCCAGAGTCCTCGGTGAGCTTTTTACTAGATCACTTCTTATTCTGTGTTGGCGTGGTTCCTGTGTTTTTTCTTCCATACCATGCCGTTAAGTAGCTCTTGGAAGATGAAGAAAAGCAACCTGAGTCTCTCATCTTGTCATGTCCAGACCCTGAACCTGGGGTCTTGCAGGTGGCAGTTGTTCACAAATATTGTTAAACTGAATTACACCTCATCCTCCCAATGTCCGCTTCCTCATTCCCCTTCATACACCTCCCCACTCACACAAGTATGTAATAAAACCTTTTTTTCCCTAAGTCCCTAATGGTAGAGAAGAGAACTGTTTTCTTGTTTTTTTCATTGTCCCATTGAACTAAGTACAAGGGCAAATAGTCTGATTCTAAGAAACGCTCCATAGCAACCAACAACAAAAAAACCCTTCTTCCATCTCTTGGCACCTTTCAGTCAATCACGCCACCTACCAATTCTGACAGTTACATTCGTAAACTTGTTGCAACGATGTTGCTAACCTTTTTTGATATCAGAGGGATTATTCATTATGCATTTGTACCAACTAAACAGGTAACCAAGTTTACTATTTGAAAGTGCTGAAAAGGCTGTGTGAAAAAGTTAGACGAAAATAACAGGAACTTTTCACCAACAATTCATGGCTTTTTTATCACGACAGTGCACCAGCTCACATGGCACTGAGGGAGTTTTTAACCAGTAAACAAATAACTATATTCGAATACCCGCCCTACTCACCTGATCTGGTCCCCAATGACTTCTTTTTTCACCTGTAGATAAAGGAAATAGTGAAAGGAAGACATTTTTGATGACATTCAGGACATCAAGGGTAATACAACAGCTCTGATGGCCATTCCAGAGAAAGAGTTTCAAAATTGCTTTGAAGGGTGGACTAGGCTCTGGCATCAGTGCATAGCTTCCAAAAGGGAGTACTTCGAAGGTGACCATAGTGATATTCAGCAGTGAGGTATGTAGCACTTTTTCTAGGATGAGTTCACAAACTTAATTGTCTGATCTTGTATATCAGAGGGAAATGGAAGAGATAGACAACAGTAATGAGTTTTACAGACCAGAATTTGATTCCCAGATTGGCTTTCAACACATGCGTCTAGCCAAACCACTCAAGTTTTCTGAACCTCAACTTCTTCATTTCATTAAATAGGTGTGATAAAAGTATGCCCGGATAGCAGAGTTGTGATATAAGCAAGTTGTTTCTATAACATATGCCTTATATTTTGTAAATCCATAATACATAACTGATTTTCTTATCATGATTCCTATCTTCAAGGAGTTTATATTATTAGGTTCTCAACTGATGTTCCATCCTCTGACTGTTTAGTGAAGACAAAGGTAGTCAAAGGCTATAAGGCATCTATTCCCTGGAATGGTCAATAGGTGCTTCTCTTAGTGAGGAAAATTTCATGGGTGAGCTGGAGCCTGAAATAAACAGTGCTAGCCTGTGATGAGATATAAAGGGTAGGCTCCCCAGGTTCAAAGGGAAATGTCAGCCAAGTATGCACATCACTGCTGTTTTTGTGGTCATACCAATCTATGTGCACAGAGTGGGCACTGGGCAAAGAGTGAGTAACCCAAGGACATTTTGTATGAACACTGGGCTACAATGTCTAGGCTCTTATTCGTTTGGACTTGTACGAACCAGTCACTACGAAGTCCTGACCAAGGAGTCCTGCTCAATGTGTGTATGTGTCCTTCGAGAACTTGGTTTGTATTTGTTTAGACGCTTTGGTCTGAATCTCAATATGGAATACTTAGAAGTGGGGACCGTTATTCTACATTTCCCTTCTCCTGGCAGGCCATGAGCAGCTCGCTTGATGACATCGAGAGTGGTAAGTATCCATGTCCAGTGACACCCTGGTCCTGATGGCCAGAGATTCACCTCCTCAACTTCTGCTTCTCAAAGGAAAGCATTTTTAGGAGGAATATCACTTCGATATTTAGTGAGCAGCTCCTTTGAGGACAAAAGGAAAATAAGCCAGTCTCTCTGACCTGAAGAAAACTCATCTTGTCAGAATAAGGTACCAATTCATTTTACCAAGGAGAGTGGAGTTTTTACACTTAACATTTGGACTCCTGTTGCAAACTGTGTAAAATTAAATTAATATTTAAAGCCATGGACTCTGTGTGTGTGTGTGTGTGTGTGTGTGTGTGTGTGTGTGAGAGAGAGAGAGAGAGAGAGAGAGAGAGAGAGAGAGAGAGAGCTGAGGGAAGAGTGAGCAGAGATTAGAAGGAGATAAGGTGACAGTGGCAGTTAATGAGTCAGCAGCTGGTGGTGGTAAGCACTTCAAAAACTGGACACAGAAACAGAAACTCTTTTTAGGTTACACTTTCTTTTATTACCAACCCTTTTGCAGAAGAGCATAGATTTTCTTGACATATCGTGGGCCTTTTTTTCTGACTTTACTCTTCCTTATCTGTAAGTAATCTTGGAACAACAAATATTTAAGACCTATCTCAGAATTTTTTTCCAGAATCTAACTTTGCTGTGATTGGTCTGCTCCTTCCAAACACTTATTATCTTAGTCATGCATTCGGTTTTCTTTCTTTGTCCTCTCCAGGTCAGCTCTAACCGTACAGACTATTCCTGAAGGCTCTTTTTGACCATATGAAGAGAAAGTTCTCTGCAGACTCTGTTCCGTGTACACTCACCATTCCTATAATGGAATGCCAGCTATGTTGCCCGAAGCAACCTGACACATGCAACAATATGTGTATTCATTGAAATATTTAACAGCAAAACAGTTCTACAGCACAGGCTTTGTGATCTGTTGATCACAAGCTCTTAGATTCTCGCTTCATCCCTTGCCACACATCACCCTCTACCCCTAGAAACTGCATTTTATTGAATATTTTGTGGCAAGATTTATGACAATTATCATCCAAATCCTTAATTAGCAAGTGGTAACAGATAGGCAGATAGATCCACTTATAGTGACATCTGACAGATTGACACCTCCCCCTTTAAAAATACCTGCAAGACTTCTCATTTTAAATGTGACCATGCTCAAACACAGTTGTTGGCATGCCTCGTCTCGTGTTTGTGGAGGGGGAGGGGGCTATAAAAGCAACATGTTCTCACAAGCATGGCAGAGCCCATGCATAAACCATTTGGCTTTGCAATTAAAAACAGGTTTGGCTTCCCTCTGCATCAGTAAGACAACGTCAAAGCAACATTCATCCCGAAAATTTTCCCTTGTGAATTCAAATGAACTGTGAGTCTTGGATTTCTCTTTGTTTGCATGTGCATGCCTTGAGAGCGAATTTTTGGAAGGGTTCTGTGTGTTTCTATTTGGGTTAATGCCTTGATGTGTATATGTGTTGAATCACTGCTACCAGATTGGTCTCAGTGACACTTTCCATTCTGTGTGCCTTGGATATGTGGTTAGCATTTTGGATTCGTTCCGTCAGGCTTGTTACTGCCAGTAAATTAACTCTCCAAGACCGACCCTCTTGCCCTAGGAAATGATCACTCATTCTAAAGATCTGCCTGAGCAATTGCCTCTCACAGACTGGACCTGAGTTACAAAGATACTGAAAAATATAAACATGTTTACTACTAGGAAGTGTCGTAAACTTGACTACAATGATGGCTAATTGTATCTTTATCACTGTCATTCTTGAACTATTAGATCCTATCCATCTCCTGGGAGAAATCACTATTTTACATCTAAAATCTTCCCCCTCACTGTACAATGAAGAGTTTAAAAGAATTTTATGAAAGGTAATCGCAGTTCCAATGAAATCAATTTTCTACACGGTAGTTTGCTTCCCTTTTCTTTCCCTCATTCTTTTTCCCATCCAATTATACAGAAAAGAGCATTCCCCTTATTTGAGAGCTTACTGTTAAATGATAGGTTGGAATATTCTGCCACAGAAGAAGTTGCAAAGTAGTAAGACCTAAGCCATGAGTCAAAATCTGTCAGAGTCCCGTCCACTCTGCCTATGAAGAGGTTTTAGCAGCAAAACAGGTCACCAGTATTCAGGCCCGACCATTGATGTACAAGGAAAGTTCTATTAAAAACCAATGCATTAAGAATGTCAATTTTTTAATAATAATGATGACGATCAATATTAATTAAAATAGAGAGACAGATAAAAAAGAACAATTAATCTCGGTGCAGTACACTTGATCTAAAAGTTATCATCGAATGATTCTGACCCTCTTTAATTTATTAAAGTCTCATCAACTCCACTTGAGAAATTTTAGTTTATTCATGTTCCTTTGGGTGAAATGATCTTATCTCACACTATCATCACAAGAGTTGTTCAATAGAATAATTACTAAAATATAGATTGACTTTTTAATTGCATTATTTTGCAATTCATAATTTGACATAAATATAAAATATAGTTATAATATGTGAAATAAAAATATTATCACACAAAGTAAATAAAAATATACTAATATACATGGTAGTATGAATAGATGTGCTGAAAAATTTTTAAAAACTAACCTATTTAGTCATGTTTACCTTTATATAAAAGTATAGCTATATATTTTTATATATAATTTTTATATACCTTTATATAAAATTATTTATATTTCTCAAAATATGTTTTGCTTGCTTTTGATCTATGGACTCAGTGAATAGGAAAAGAGGAAATACATTTTTCTAAATATAAATTTTTATTTTTGCTCTGATAAAGGAAATAAATTCCCTCAATTAACAAGGTATTAACTAAGCAGATGTTTTCTATGTTTATTAATTCCATATATTATAGATTTTTCATTGACTTGGGCTCCCATTGGCTAGACTGGGTGTTTTATAACTTTGTACAAAAAAGGCAAACTATCAGAAACAACTTTAAGTTCACTCCAACTAAGATAGAAATAAATTTAACCTTTAATGTCACAAAAATTACATTATAATTTTATTAAAACATATCAAGACATAAAAATAAAGTAGAAATATATATGTATGAAAATAAAAATAATTTAACAAATCTTTTTCTAACTTGAGTCTTCCCCTCTACTTACCAAAATATTGCTTCTTATTGAAAACATTTATTAATGAGCGAGGAACTGCTACCAATTAATTTAAATATTGATTGGAGTGAGGACAGAATCTACGCTTTTTATAAGCTTATAAATTTTACTTGAGAGGCTGCTTTATATAGTATATCCTTTATTAATTCAGTGTTAAAAGCTTCATTTCCTCACAGTTAATGTATCTGAAGTATGATAAAAGAGAAAAAGGAATAAAGGGAGTTATTAGGTCTTTAAACCCAAGTTTTCAAGTATTAGTAAATGACACAATTAAGTGATTAAAGAAGGTTTTGAGTTAGAGAAGGGTTAAAAAAATGAAATATTCAAAACTCATTTGACATTGTGATCGACAGTATTTGCGAGAGTTCCAAGAGGCCCAATGTAAAGGATTGCTTCTAGGAGTGAGTTGAAGAATCAGAAAGTTATTAATGAAAATTCTTAGATCTTAATCATAAGCTTCCATTTCAGTCAATTAAACACCCTCCGTGTAAAGAAAAAATGTACACAAGTCATTATGTCATTATACTAATTTGTCATATGCCTGAACTGAAAAATCCCATTGCCGAATTTATTCTCAACAACTAGAATTATTACATAGGAGTTTTAAAAAAGAGTATTGTTGTTGTTTTGTTTTGTTTTTAAGCCATTCTCCAAGTTGGAGAACTTACTCTCCCAAACTTACCGTGAATCACATTTATGAGGAGGCTTTCTTTATGGAAACAAAATGAAACTAAAGCACCTGCCTATGGAAACCACATCACTTGTGCCATTCATATAATGCTAAACATGGATAACAATCAAGTCCTCCGTTTTTCTCCATGTGGTTTAGAGCCAGGGACAGAGCTCAAAAGGGAAATTCTGTCTCTCCTCTTCGTATTTTTGGTGACAAGTGTCCTGTAAAAAGCACAGACGTGCCACACAGGTGTGTGTTGGAAGTCGCTAGTAAAAATGATTTTAAAACAGTCAGAAACCGCCAAGCTCTGAGCAAATGCTTATTAAAGAGTAATAAAATTGTGAAAATTGAGGAAAAAACATCCAGTAAACTTTTTTTGTGCGCTTTAAGGAAGTCGGTTTAGTCTCTGTCCACGTGGGCTTGGCTGTGGTATACTCAGGCAAGAAAAACAAGCTTGGCCATGATTTCACAACAGAGTGCTAAGGAGACTGAAAAACAGCAGTTCAATATTCACGAGGTCGCCCATGAAGGCAGAGAGGCATTTCTGTCGTTCGCTGTCATAATTCTAGATTTTCACAGGTGATTGAATGTTCTGCAAACTAATCTCCCAGATCATGCCCAAGCTCTCAAGGCTAAACTACGTATGATGAAGTGAAAAATGGTCATTGAGTCTATTTCTGCCTGATTTCGGGACCATGAGGCAGGTGACTGAGTAAATTTGGTCATTTTGACAAGCAATGTGGGGTTGTTTCATCTCTGGTAACTGTAAGGAGAATCAGCGTTGTGTGGTCTTATCGTTCCTGATACCGTCGCTGGGTATCCCTCCAAGATGTTATGGTTTTGCAATGGCCAAAGGGAAATATTTTCCCCCCCATTTTATGACATGTGTAGAATGTTTAATTTTTTATTTAAAAAGTTATTTTAGGCGAACTCAATCAGCTAAATTCGGCATGAGTATACCTCAATTCTGAGAATGTAGTGACTTTACTCTTTATTCAGTAGCACTGTTTTCACACTGTGCTGATGCCTAAGAATCTTCCAGAATGCTTGTGAAAGATGTACTTCATGAGCGCTGTCCGAGACCTAAGGGATCAAAATCTGTAAAGAAGAGCCCTGAACATAAACAGTTTTTTAAGTATCCCAGATTGTGTTTATGATCAAGCAAGTTCGGATAATCCAGCTTAATTGGAATAGATTTGATGTTGAAAAAAAAACAAAATGCCCCGGAAGTATAGAGAGAGGAATCTTTATTATGTAGCCCCGAGAAGTACAGTCATCTCTTTCCTTAGAGGCTTTCTGAGGTCTGGTGTACAGATTCAGAGATAGCACAATAACCAGTATTTGGTGTCCAGTTTGAACACACACAAACACACATACACAAACATTTTAAAAAGCTGTCTCAAAGGGGATCAAATTTATGGTGATAGAAAGAGAACTGACTTTGGGTGGTGAACACACAATGTGATAATATAGATGATGTATTACAGAATTGTACACCTGAAATCTATGTAGTTTTACTAACCATTGTCCCCCCAATAAACTTTAATTTTAAAAAAAAGAGCTGTCTCAAAAGCTTTAGGGAAATAACAGCTTAAAAACTGTAACTAGAGAACCTCAATATAGTGGTCAAAAATTTGTTAAACGAAAGAGAAAAATTATTCAATCACATAATTATATCTAATTATCCAGTATCTACTTGACATTTCATTAGAATAGATTCTGGGGCAGTGAATTTAATATGTCATATAGATGAGAGGTTAAGCAAAGTGTGTATAGAAATTCGTGGCGACATCCAAGAGTATGACTTCCAAAGATAAAAGTTGCTTTGAGTGAGATGGAATAGTGCAGTCACAAAAATATAGTGCTTTTTTTCTGGATTATTACTTCGATATTGAAAATAATATTCTTTATAAAGTCAAGAAATGGCAACAAATGTAACATAAGAAAATGATTTTTGTTTCACCTTTTGACTAAGAAAACTGTACCCAACCACACCACACACCACAAGGATTAACAATGGATTTTTTTGTGTTGAATATATGAAATTATCCAGGCTGCTTATGTATTAGTTTACATAACAAACAAGTAAAAACACAAATGGGTTCAGTTGGACCAGTTCATACAAACTCTACGTAATACAAGCTCCTCCAACATAATAGCTCTTATAGATCAAATGTCCCTTTCCACTCCCCATCGCCACCAAATACACATTAAGTTAAAGTAGTGGGGTGTAGATGAACAAGCTTTTATCTCATCATCCAATTAACGTTCTAGATATTTTTCCCCAGAGCATTCTTCTGAATAAATTGCTACCACTACTAATCATAGCAACACTCTTGTTTTTATATATCTAAAAGATATTAATATTTAATAAATCAACAGCCTCCTATCACCTTAGTCCAAACAAAGAAACTGAGGCACAGTTGGCTGACTTGCCCATATTCATAGGAGCCGAAAGGGGTTTTCATTTCAGATCAGTGAGACTGGTCACTGTTCCAGAAAGACCAAGACCTAGTGGCAATCAGGAAGAGAACAGCAATTACTGTAATTATTAGTTTCATCTGTATATCCAATTAAACAATTGTCACTTCTATAAAACTTCACAAAGGAAAAACCATAATGAATAATTTAATGCAAAAGTAACAAAACGAAATTTCCACCTCCAGAAATTTTAGTGACTTTGACTTCAATTGCAATCTGTGCCACAGATCATTGCTTGCCCTTTTATTTTGCTTAAATGCCTCTAGGGGATCCTAATAGCTATATGATATGTTTGCTTTGGAATCAGATACCTGGAACAGTTAGCAGATGACCTGAACACTCAGTGATAAATTCAACCTTGTCTGTTTGCTTATTTGTTACCTGTATGTTGTGATGGAACATTTCCACTCAAAGATTGGCTTTCAAATTAAAAAGCAAGAATCTGGAAAATTGTTCAGATGATATTCATAGGTTTAAGCCAACGATAATACTTTCATTCTATTTCCAAATGGAGATAAAAAGGAGATGTAGCTGCCTCTCCGTTTTTTTTTTTCTTTCCCTCTAGACAAACACTTTGAGACTTTCAGAGAGTCTCATCCGTTGTGAAAATAAGGTTTAACCCTCAAGCTGTGTCTGTCTCTATCTCACCTCCCTGGGTTTGGCTGCAGGAGAGTGGGAAGGAGACCAGACCAACGAGCTTATTCTTCATTCAGTCTCATCTTCTGTCCCCATCGCTACCAGGTCACCAGAGTGAACAAGGCAGAGGTGTCCACCCCCTGAGAATTCATAGGCAAAAATGAAATTTTTCCTGGACTCCCAAGTGAAACCAAACTTGGAACTGCTCCAATTATGAATGGTTCTGTGTGGGGGGACATCCCATGTCTAGGACAGGGAAAGGTTGAATCAAACAGGAGACCCAACATCTCTTTCTCCTTTTGTGGACAGCAGAAAAGTCCCCTAAACGGCAACCACACAGCTCCTGGAAAGGAGAAATCCATCCTGCTGTTATTGAATACAAACCCATGTGGAAAAGAAGGTCTAACTATCCACCATCTCTCAGACATCAAATGTCTATTGAGGACCTGTTTTTATATGTAAGAGACTTCCATGTGGACAAAAATCAGTACAAGATGTGGTGTGGCCTTCAAGCATTCGTAATCTCCTTGAGTAGACAAGACTGAAACATGAGAATGTCTTTGCCAAAAAAGTGCCACATGAGAGGTATACAATTTTAGCATAATTATAGCAATGAAAACATCCTACAGGATTTCTGAGAAAAATAAGATCCCGGGCTCCTGAGATGGCTGGGAAAGAAATAAGTCATAGATGGTGAGCAGTTGAAGATCTGAGAGAGTTTGGAGGTAGGACAATAATTATTTCTGATGTTTATAATTTACCCTGACATCTCATTGTTTCTGATTCTCTTTAATTCATTTAAAATACTCTCTAACCAATGAAAAGCTGAGAGATGAGATCATCATCATCGAGCAAGTGGCAAGAGAAACAAATGTTACAAGGTATTTTTCTTTTTGTTAAGTCTTTAATTTGTTTGATTTGATTTATTCCTTCCCTGTAAAAATGATTGGTGTTGAATTTGCTGACTTCTGTCCTAAGGATGAGGCAGGGGTGTTTAAGAAATCTCTGAGCACATTGAATAATTATGCTCTGTTTTTCTTTGTATACCATTCCAATATTACAGTAATGGTAGTTCTAACAAGTCAGTGCAGATTCACCAAAACAAAGTTAATGAAGAAGTGAAGACTACGTTTAACTTGTCATTTTTTTTAAGTTTCTTCGTTATGTCTAGCTTTTTTAGCCCAAACTTTCTCCACAGTTCTATACTTATTACTCACATTGATCTGATATGTTCATATAATTTTCCCACCGTACATTTTTCACAATTTAGTGCTGACAGGATTGTCTCTTTAACCCTGTGCCAGATAGAAACCTACACTCTTGCCGGGCCTACAATGCATGGGTTACCAAGGTCATTTCCATGGCTGTTGCAAACATAGAAGAGCGGACTTCCCACAATGGGAAAAAGAAAAGGCAAGGAAGGGAAAAGGGAGGGAAGGAAAGGAAGAGAAAGTTGGGGGTGGGGAGGAAGAAATAGAAAAAGAGAAGAGTAAGCATATATTATTTTAGAGCTCTGTCTTGGCTTGTCACAGAGATATTTCTCTTGACTGAAATAATAGTGCAATAAAATTATAACATCAGTTACTTCAACAACAAGCCTCCCACCCACACAAGTTTGCCAGTCCAATGTCTTGCTCGTTTTTCTTGTTACATTATTATGACCAGCTTCTTAGTCAAGTCTCAGTTTGACTAACTTATTGCCGTGGGCAACTAGTTAGTCAACCTTCATCCCATTTAACAAAAGCAATGAAATGGCCCTGAACACTCCTGTTGCTTCCACTACTGGCATAAGCTCAACCAGATCATCTAGATAATCAGCTATGTCTGAGATTGAGGGGTCCTTTAGGACCACAAGCTCTTTTTCTTTAGTCCTTCCTTTGCTGCTTGGGATATGTTCTCAACACAGTATTCAATCCATTGAGACAGGTATTTTAAAACATTATTTTTCTTCTTTGCATTTACCTTTGGAGAAGGGGCAGTCCAATAATTTATAGGGGAATAAGGAACCAAAACTGTGATAAAAATAATAATAACTGACACTAACATGTCACTTACCACATCCCAAGCACAGCGCAGAGAGTCTTGCCCGGATAGACTCACTAAATCCTCGTCACAATTCACTGAGGTGGGTGCTATAACTAACTACCCCCATTTTAGAGACCAGAACATTAGAGCACAGAAACGTTAAATGATTTTCCCAAGGTCACACAGCAGGTGAGTGGTGCCATCAGAATTAAAATCCACGTGGCTTGTCTCCACATAAACACTCCTAACTGCTGTTGATCCACTGAAAACAATGCAGGAACATCGCATAGTAAAGCTCTGTTGCAGTCCGCACATTTGTAAAAATCTAATCCAAGTTTAAAAAAAAAACTCTAAATATAAGAGTTATGGAAAAAATGGCAAATGGGGTTGAGGAATGATTTCCCAAATCAATCCTTAAGTTCTGAGAATCTGAATCCATGTGTCAAATTTTCTACATCTAAAGACTCATGTGAACAAATATATCTCCCATCCAAGAAGCACTGAGACCGTTTCCTCGTCTGTGTAATGGAAATAACACTCTCCAGCCTTGTAGGGTTGTTGTAAGGGTTAAGATAATGTATGCTAAACCCCAGAATAGACACCAATATACGATGGATGGTCGATAAGTTGTAGCTACCCTTTATATCCAACTATTACTGAATTTCCCTCGTCTTCCTCTTTATCTTGTACTTAGGTATCTACTCTCACTTCAAGAAGCAAATGAATGTCCCCACTCACCCATCAAAACAAACCACAATGCGGTGAAATGATATCTTGAACAGAACGCCAACTGGGAAATAGTGAACACACTGGACTTAGCAATCAGCTTTGAAAGGAAGCTCTCCTATGTGACGGTGAAAGTTGTTTTAGAAAGATCTGCTAGAGCAGATATGAAGATGGAAACTTGGATAGGCATGCCGACTGAAAGAAGCAAGTTACAGCGACGTAGTTGTAATTAGATAAGGTGCCTCCAAATACATTTATGATTCAGAAACTCAACTCCACATGTTTTGGGAACCACCCGAGCCTATGTCTACTGTGTATTCTTCTTCTCAGTCTGATCATCTCTGCCTCTCTCTTCCCTTTGGAGGAGAGTAGGCCGTCCAAACATGTGAAAGGGCCTGGCTCCCAGATTTTGCAGAAGGAAGCATGGCGGGGCCAGCTGCACACCTTTGCAGGTGTTTGTCCTGTTGCTCTGGCCATGGCTTCACTGCTGTGCTTCTGAAACACAGTTGGAGTCACAGAGGCCACTGGGTTCTAGGAGCAATCCTAGAGGGTGTTTCTCATACCGTGACATATAAAGTTAATTACAATGCAAACGGTAAAAGGTTACACCTAACCTACTTCATACATCCTAATTTCTGGCTACCACTTCCATTTCTCACACTGAGAGACATACAAGTTTCATTTAAGCAGTTGTGACCCGCATAGGTTTCATAGGAAGGGCCTATACAAGCATACATGTGTGTCTTGGTCTTTATTTGTGTATTTCTGTGTCTGAACTTGTATGTGTCTATATATGGACATATATATATATATATATCTGGTGTGTCCAAATACATGTGTGTCCATCTGTGTCTGTGTGTGCCTGAGGGTGTGTCTGTCTGTATGTGTATGTGCATTTCAGTGTATCTCTTTGTAAGTTGTGTCTGTATGTGTTTGTATGCTTCTGTGCAATGTGTCTCTGTTTGTGTCTGTATGTTGGTGTGCTTGTGTGCGTGTGCATACCTGTGTGTGTTTGAATGTGTATGCCTGTCTATGGGGGCATGCTTAGGAGTTATGCAGGAACGAATGCCAATTCATTCTAGAGGACAATGTTTCTGTTTAGGGACAAGCCCTTAATACACATTTGAACTGTGTGTGGATGTCAATGTGGCCTGAGCAAGGTAGACAAGAAGGGAAAAGAAGAAAAAAGGGAAAGAAGAATGGATGAGAATTGGAAGAGCCAAAGACCTGTTCTCTGACGCTTTCATGGTGATGCCTGATGTATGCTACTGTTGGCCATGCTGAATTGACCACTTTCCTGCACTATTTTGAAGTGATGTATGAGAACATATCACTGGGGCCACAAGAGTTCCCACATAAGAAAGACAGTCTTCAAGGACAAAAGGAAATCTTTTAATCTCCCTCCTATAACGCATAACATATGACAGCCCATCAGCCCAAGAGAAGAACTGTGTTCAGTAATTTACTAAGTGACTACTAGAGGCTTCATTGACTTTTTTCCTTTTTCCAAAGCTGGCATTATTGCTTTAATCCCATTAGCATTTCTTAATGGCAACAATATACACAATGATATTTGAGATCAGAAATACCAAACACATGAATCCTGTATACATTTTATACTTGGCCAAAGAAACAGTTTATTGGAACTCCCTGCAAAATTATAACACTATTAATGAGGAGTAAAGAAAGGTGCATAAGGTTAATGCAAAATACTGATTTGACAGAATGAAACCTTGCAGAGTTGCTAACTTAAATGCAATTTTCATGAAGAGCAACTATTATCCTGTGAAGTAGAGATCTGAGCAATTGATAAAGATATTGGAGAAATGTGAATGGTAGTTAACTGCCAGTTACTTTTATAATGAAGCTCTAACTTGACACAATAAGCCTGAAGATACCTAGGACAACTGCTGACAATCTCAGAAGAGAAAGACATTCTGATATACATACTGCCTTTACGTTTTCAAATGTGATTAAAGAAATAAGGTGGCACCTTGAGAGACGTCCAATCAAGAAGCTTTCAGAAAGACGGGAATGGCTTAATTAACTGCTGATTAACTTGGCTACAGATATCTTCTTAAAAAGACTGTATTTGAGTCAACTAGCTTGATGAAAACTTACATGCCGATTTTGGTGTTTCATTATAAAACTAATAATCGGGTTTCTCTAGATAGTTTTCTTCTAAAATGTTTACTGATCACTATCCTTTTTGCAAATAATTTTGCAAAAATTATTTGGGATAATTTTGGATAAGACATGGGATAATTTTGCAAAAATTATTTGGGATAATTTTGCAAAAATTATTTGGGATAATTTCGGATAAGACATGGGATAATTTTGCAAAAATTATTTGGGATAATTTTGGATAAGATGGGATAATTTTGCAAAAGAGCCCAGCTCTCCGCTTGTACTGAAAACTATTATGGTTTGTATGACAAGGGGATGAGGGACCAGAGAACACGGGACTTGAAAGATAATTTTGGAAAAGTTTATAACGAGTGTGTGTGTGATATTACACTGTGCTTAGATATCAGGGCACAGTTTACAACGCCCTGGGCTGATAATCAGAAGACCTGAATTCTAATCTCTACCCTTCACTGATTTCCTAATTAACCTCAGGCAAGTCACTTCAGGTCGCCAGGGCCTCTCTTAGCCAAGTTGTGTTGATCTGAATCCTTTCTCAACCACTCATAGCTGCGTAAACTTTGGGCAAGTTTCTCAACCGCTTGTAACTCCATATCCTTATCTGTGATAGAAGGATAATAGTAGTTTCTAGTTCATAGGGCTATGGTGAAGGGCAGATGAGAGAATAAGTATAAAATATTGTTGGGACCATCAAAAATCCTCAATATATACTAGCCTTTGTTATTAACTCTGAGTCACAGTGTCCTCTTGCAGACCAGGAGAGGGTCAGAGTAGGTGTCCTCATGAATTCTTTCTCAGTCTTTCTAAAAAGCTGCCATATGGGTGAAGCACATAGCCCAACCTCCCAAAATCTCTGTGGCCACATGGAGCCCTGCTCCATGTCTTATTTACCAAAGCTCACCCACCATGCTGCTGGTTGGCCCCACAGGCCTCACTGATTCCCATTTTCTATGCAACTCTAACAACGGTGTTTATTCGATTTCTCAGACTACAGCAAATTCACGGCTCAAATTAGAAAGGAGAAGGATTGTTGGAAGAAAATCATCTTGTAAGCAAGAGTGACTGCAAACAGTCTGACATTAAGATGGTAAAATAAACAACTGTGATCACAGAATGCATTGCGTGGGCCCCGCCATGATATCACGTCATCAAAAATCTTTGAATTACATTTAGTAAACTGCTCAAGGTAGCTTCTAATTCTAGGACAATTTCTATCAAAAATTCTTAGCATTAATATGGGCTGGGGGATTATCAATTTCCTGATAATTTTCCTTATGGGAAAATATCACTGGTTATTGTTTAATTTGCTGGCCCGCTTTTATCTCTCCTGAGATAGCATCACTAGCACGGTGCTAAACACACAGGAAGGTGTCCACAACTTTTCTTGTCTCCCAGTGGGGATGTGGACGCAGGGTGAGAGACTGTCAGGCCAGGTAACCAGCACTAACAACAGCAATGCCTTCTGGGTAAGCCTGGCTTCAAACTCCTGCCCTATTTCCTTCTACACCTCAATAGTACTGACTTTTTCCGTTGGCCTCACATCCCCTGGCTCCTTCTCAGCTTAGACAGTAACAGGTTCAGGAACTAGGACTCAAGCAAACCTCAAACAAGGTTTCCATCATGCCTCTGCCACTTGCCAGCTAGGCCATTCTGGGCAAAACATTTTCACTTCTCTGCACATGATTGTCTCCTCAAAATGTGAATAATAGTGCCTCACTTCCCAAGGCTGTTAAAGAGAGTGATTGTGGGGGCAGAGCACAGTGCCTGGCATGGAGGGCGCACTTCAGATGGATTGGCATTCCTGATGCCATTTTAATGGCATCTAAATTCTTAGCGGGTCTTCCCCAATCATAGTTCATCAAATCACATAGGATGTGCAGTGGGTGAAGCATAGGTTTGGAGTCAGTCAGGCTTGGGATGGAATTCCTATTCCATCATCTACCACCAATGTGACCTTGGCACATTATTTAGGCTTCCTGAGACTCAGCTTTCCCCATCTGCATGCTGAGGACACTACCACTTACCGACAAGATTTTCTTTTTTTTTTCCCAATAACAATTGACATTCAATGTTATTTTATATTAGTTTCGGGTGTTCAGTGTAGGAATTAGACATTTATATACCTTATGAAGTGATCCCCTGCATAGTCTAGTATCCATCTGGCACGATACATAGTTATTGCAATACTATTGACTATATTCCTTCCTTATGCTCTACTTTACATCCCTGTGACTATTTTGTAACTGCCAATTTGTACTTCTTAATCCCTTTACCTTTTTCACCCTGCCCGCCCCCAACTCCTCTGCCATCTGGCAACCATGAGTTTGTTCTCTGTATCTATGAATCTGTTTATGTGTTGACCTGCAAGATTTTGTGATGGGGATTTTGTTAGACAACATATTTAATTAAAGAGCCAGATTCTTGGGAATGGGTGATTAACACTTAAAGTATCTTATCTTGTGCCTGTGGTCTCCAAAGTAGTTTCACATACATTATCCTATTTTATTCTCACAGAAACATGGTAAGGCAGGTGGGGCAGGTGTTTTTATGCCCCCTTTAAAAGAAAAAGAAAGAAACAAGCTAGAAATGTTGAGCGGTTCATCCAACACCACTCAAGCCATAAATACATCAGGATGGAGACTGGCACTGAGGCATGTGCCTCCGAGACCAATGTTGCCACTCTAATTTTTTGTTACTATGCTTAAGGTCGTCCCTGAGCTGCATATTTCAGTGAGAAACCTCGGGGAGAAGGGAATACAAGTAAACATATTTTTTTCATCATCTTCCAGCACCATTAGAAGATCTGTTATGATGTCTTCAGAAGAAGGTGATAGAAAGCCCCATCACAAAGTGGCTTCAATAACAAGGATTTGTATTGTGTCACATAATTGGAAGTCCAGAGAGCGACAGGAGGGTTCGAGGTGCAGTATGATCGTTAACACAGGAATGTTAACAGACATTATTTCTCTGTCTTCTCTGTCACCCTCAGCGTTGGTTTCATCTGAACGGTGGTAGCCCTTTTGGTCATCAGATGGTTGTTGGTAGAAATTGGAGCTACCAGCTCTCTTGTTCATGTGCAATTGGTCTTCCCCCCAGCATTGAGTATCTGTCCTTTCCTCAATCTGCTAGGGTCATGCCAATCATAGGTTACCCACTGGACCAATCAGAAGAGGCAGAAATGCCTGCACTTCATTACTTCAGGTTACACAATGGATCCTAAAGTGGAAATTGAAGTCACCTGCTCCTTTGTCACCAGAGAGAGGGCTGAACACATAAATAATTAGGATTTTTATGAAGGAATAGAGGGGAACAGGTGTTGGGTGGGTAACGAACAGTATCCACTCCACAGCGTAATAATTCACTATTTATTATTAAAATGGCATTCCCCTTTTAATCTACCTGCACTCTCCCTAAAACATTGATTTCAGGTGGTTATTGGAATAAAAATTGTGAAGAGATTTTCCCATCAATTTTTTAAAATTTCTCTTACGACCCTAACATTTTAACTTAAAAAGAAGCACCAAAATCTTTCAACTTTTTATATAAAACCTAAGAAAGGTGATGGGAGTTCCTATAAAACTAAGTTTTATCAAGAGAAATCAATTTGGAACACAGACAGGTTATATTTTCCTAAAAGGGAAAAGAAATTTAATGTAGTAGATTCATTTGATAAAGAAGAAATACATAGAATAAAATTGAGAGCATGATAACGGTGGGAGAAATAGAAGGCTAGACAGTAGAGGGCCTCTGTTTTTGACCTACTTCTGCCCTAACCTATTATGGGTCCATGGGTTAGTCACTTAAGAATAGAACTAAATTGGAGGTTGTAAATTGGCATCCCATCGATCTGGCCCTGGATGTGATTTTATTTTATTTTTTTATTTTTATTTTTAATTTATTTTTGCCAGCACCTAAATAAGGCCTAACTACCTGAGATAACCCTGCTATTGGGAGCATAGTGACAGAACTTCTGAGAGCAAACACAACCAATCACCAAAAGTCTAGGGCTCAGATACCAAAGTTTCAGAGTCACATACAATGAAAATATGCTTACAAGTTATCCCCAGAGCCAATAAAAATCCATCACGTTATCAACATCCCAAGAAATAAATGCCTTGACTCAGAATTACTGCTTGCAAGTTATAGCCTCAAGATTGCTTATGTAACTCAAGACTCTTTTTATTACCTTGTATTATATGACCCAGATCTGTTAATAGAAAAACACAGGGTAGTGTCTTAAGGAGACAGTCCCCAAATTGACTATGGTACAGGTTTTTCTTTTACCTCATGCTTGAGTAGAATGAAGTCCATCCATCTTAAGAGCCCACATGTGTCCCAGAAATGGAAATGACGGTGGAATCAGAAATACTGGCCATTTATACATACGGATGCCTCTTTGACTCAGTTGACTTGCAAAATAGCACCTGACTCAGTTTCATTAAAAGATAGCCAAGCCTTTGTCTAGCTGGGAAGTATTCTCTTTTTAGAGAAGTACTACCAACCACAGAGCTCGTGTGAGCCCATGAAATGTGTCTCCTGATGCCTGTGCTCTTGGAGGTAACGCCTTTTCCTTTTCACTGCTCAGAACTCATTTGTCTGGATCTCATTCGTTTGGCACATCTTGAACATTACACAATCATGTCAGTACAGAAGATTTTAGCTTCTTGTCACTGCTCATGCTAAGCCATCCTCAGTGTTGTAATATCAGTGATATTTCCAAGAGATAACCCAAAGGTGTCTACTGGCTATATAATTTGTCAGACATTAATGGAGACAGGAGCTACGGTAGCAGTAAACATACGGTATTTTTGTCATCTTTTCCTGATAGGGGTTTTGATAAGATTTAAGAGTAGCCTCGGGTTTAGTTTCCTTAAATACTAGTGTGCGTGTGTGTGTGTGTGTGTCTTTGTTTATTTGTTTGTTTGCCACAAGTCATTTAAAATACCAGATGTGCTCATCTTTGTCACTATATGCCAAAGAGTTGTTAAACTCTCTGACTTTATGGTCAGCTTTGAAGCTTTGACAACTGCTTTCTCTTGCTGTAAAATGCGCTGTTTTCAGTGTGTTACTCCTTGATGCCAGCAAGTGTGACGAGAGCTAACCTCAAGGAAATTCTCAGGAAAGTCCCAAGAAATGTCTGAACGGTGTGCCTCCATTAGCAGATGAAATAGCTCCCAAAGATCCTCATTAAATTCCTTTTTGAAAACTTAGCAACTTACTAGAAAATAGCACATACATCCTGCATAAAATTCTGATTACTTAAATTCAGCTGATTCCTGCCAGAGCCTGAAGGTTTTCCCAAACTGTGATTAGGAAAATGAACAAAATTTATCAATTTGACCAACTTAATCAGTGCAGTGGAATTTCAGAAATCTTCCATGAAATTAATCATAGAATTTTTAAATTAATATGATAAGATAATTCAGAAAAAGAAAACCCATGACTTTACTGAGTCCCTGAGGTTGATATTTCAAAGCTGTTCGACATCTGACCCACCTGACCTTTACAGGATTTTCAACATGGCGTCATTGCATGAACCATATATTCCAGCCAACCTAGTCGACTGACTGCCAGGCATGTCTTCTCTTTGCCTTTGTCCGCCCTGTGTCCAGGGCTGAAGTGCTTTCATTTTTCTCTCTGCTCATCTCCTAAGCTAAATTAAGTCATGCTTCCTTCATGAAGTTTTTGCCAATGACTCTCTGAACCCTTGTAGTACTGATTATGCATTCCATATATTGTAAAATCTCTTGGATTATTGCTATCATTTTGAGTGATTATTACTATTCCCTACCTGACTAGGCATTTCAATTTTATATGCCTCAAGTAGATTATCATTTCCCTGAGATGCTATGTATTTGTCTTTGTGTCTGTCCACTGCCTTATGCAATGGCTTGCCTATGGCTGACATGGATTATATTGGCTAATCTGAATAGTTTAACTGATTGAGTTTAAATCATTTCATCAGAATACGAAGGTAGAGCAATGGACTGTTAAGGAATAGTTGGAAAAATTGTATTTATATCTGGGGCCCAGACACCTGAAATAAATTTCCAAATCTGCCACTTCCTAAATTGTGACTTATCTTGAACAAGTCCTTTCACCTCCCGGCTTCAGTTTTCTCATCTGTAAAAATGAAAGAATAATGATGACTCTCTACCTGTTTCACAAGGTTACTGTGAGAGCCAAATGATGTAATGTCTTTGAAAGTGTTTGTACAAAGTGAAGTACCTTTCATATAGGAATGTTCATTGTTAGGCAAACGAAACACTGCCTTTAGAAATCCCATATCCAATGTAGTGAAGAGCTCCCGAATTAGCAAGACTCGTGTTAGTTTTAATTACATTTGATCAATTTCAAATAGTGCTATAGATCAGGTTGAAAATAAGATATTCTTATTTCCATTTACAGATGAAAGTTTGAAGTTATCTCAAAGCTAACGATTGAAGTGAGATTATCAATGGCTCCAAAATGAGAATCTTCATTTTTTTCTAGTTAGTAGCTTTAAGCCTAATGAGTACTACTACTTCTTTCCAAATGTTTCTTTAAGCACCATAAAAGCTCTGAATCTTGGGAATTAATATAAAGCAACACGCTGAAAATATCACTCTGTCCTCTCTGCCATTCCTGACACCCTACATTAGCATCAATAACATCCCTGGATACATAATTTGACTATCTTTCTTCAAAATCTTCCTATATTTTTTCATGCCTCTTATTTGGTAAGTCCATATCATTACCATTTCTTCATCACTGACTTCCTTTGAGACATTTCTATTTGGATGACCCACAAGAATCTCAAAATTAAGAAAACCAAAGGTAAACTTGTCATCTCTTCCTCTCTTATTCACCACCACCCCTCCCCTCCCATCCTGAAACTTGTAACTCTTTCTATGTTGGGACATGCTCGACCATCTACGAAGTGGCCGAAATCCAAAACTCGGAAGTCATCCTTGCCCTTACCCTTCCTCAAGATTTACTAATGTCTGCTAATTCTGTCTCCTTTCCATCTCATCAATTCATAAACTTCCATAAATCTCCATGTTCAAAACCTGGGGAGCCCATCCATTGCATATTACCACCATAGTTTTCTAACTATACTCCCGGTGTCCAGTTTGCCTCGCTCCAATCCATGGTCCACTCTAGAGCCAGAGCGATCCGTATAAAATGCAAACTTAATCTTGTCAATCCTTGGCTTACAATCTTCCACTGGATCCCCATTTCCATCTGCATAGTAGGTGTAAAATGGAAGATGCATCAAACTCTTTCCTATGCAGCCAGTGCCTCCCTCACCCAGATCATTCCGTTCTCCTTCCTTCAAGCCTCAACTTAGATGTCAGGGTAGCCTGGAATATTTCCCTATTAACTCTCTTCCAAAAAATGACTGCTTAGCCCCCTACACTTAGCCTGATTGGGCATTCTCCCACTCTCTTGTAATTGCCATCTGCTTCCCTATGCACTCCAGTAGCTTGAAGCCTCCTACAGAGGAGGACCAATGTTTCACCAAGTTGTCTCGGTTACTCTTGCCATCCAAGCAATCATCCATGCTGTCTGGTACATAATGCACTCTCAATAAATGAAAAACTCAACTTACTCCTCCTCCCTCTACACATACTTTTCTTTATCCTGAAATAACCCTCTACCTCTTCAGCTCTGTTGGATTTTTGAATCATGCTTATTTCAGGAAATCTTCCTAAATGAATCTGCTCTAGTCAGTCCTTACTCTGCATCCCTTCTCAATGTATTTATTAAATGGATGTTTATCGTTTTCACTTTTTGGAATGTTGTCAATAAATACCACGAAGTTGATGCACGTGTTTATAACGTCTCCCAATACCAACTTTGAACTCCTTGGGGAAGCACCGCTCCTCATAAATCTTCAGTTGCCCCTGAACTTCAGCAGTCAGATAAGGCTCATTGAAGTCTATTTAGGATGTGTCATCATCCCTTTCAGTGTTCACACCCCAAACTCCTGTGAATCATGGTTCATCATGCATCTTTCTCTCTCACCCTCACATAACACTGACAGACTGTTCATTATATTTCCATCTAGCAAGAAGCCAGAGTGGTTATTGACAGGAAGGCAGAGTGGAAGGTGCCCTACTTAGTGGCAGTCAGGACTTGAAGAACCAAGTCCTAATCTATCTCCCTAATCTAGGGCTCCTTCTTTAATGTTGGGCGAGCCATTTCCAACACTTTAGGTTTTTTTTGTCTACTGAGAGAAGGATTTGTAAGAGTCCTACTAGATCTACAGAAGGCTGTATCACAAAAGTAATAGTAACCCAAAGGACTGATCCAGGAGAGTCAAAATTGCACCATAATGAACAAAAATCTCTAATATGTTTGAAACATGTTTTTAAAGAAAGAAGATGCCAAGGACAGAGCTAGAGCATCAAAGATTTTAGTTTTACATTCATACAGTCTGTGCCCTTAGCATAAATTTTCTTAGGTAATGTCACTCCAATGCTTGCTACGTAGAAGAAATTGGAAGGACCCTCACCAAACTAGTGTTCCCAGAAGGAGGAAGGACCTAGAATGAAACAGAGAGCAAATATTGAAGCACCATGAAACCTTGCAAAGAAACTGCACTACTCTGAGCCCCATTGTCCTGTTTGTTTATTTTTGAAGTCCACACTTCGTTAATTTGTTTAAACTATTTTACAAAAAATGTCTGGTAATTGAGGTAACCATATACATGACAAAAGAGGTAGATAAAGAAGTTGACCTGAAAAGTGTGAAGTTGACTCCATTTTCTTTTGATTTGATACAGTCACTGCCAGAGCGACAACATCAGATGGTGTGGTTTGTGTCCCAGGTGTTCTTTTGTTCCAGCGTATCTATCTACATTAACATCAGAATTATCACTGCCGCAAAGAGATTTTTATCTTACTTTAGTAATAATATTTTAGTAATAATATTTAATAATAATAATAATTGAGTTGGAAAAAAGTGTGTATAGTTACAATATAAATTCAAGGTGTGATCAAAAGATACGGTGAATGTTTAAATTAAAAAAAAAATTACAGTAAAAGACACATTGCCATTCATCCCCCTCAAAATGCTCCCTTTCACTTTGAGCACACTTATCCCATCGTTCTTGCCACTTTCTGAAGCAGTTCTGGAAGTCCTCTTTCGTGAGTGTCTTTAGTTGCGCTGCTGTGGCGGCCTCCAAGTCCTGAATCGATTCAAAACGTTTACATTTCATGGTCATTTTGACTTTGGGGAGGAGCCAGACATCTCACGGTGCCAGGTCTGGTGAATAAGGTGGATGATGTTTGTAATGTTTTCATTTGACAGAAATTGCTGTCCCAGAAGCGATGTGTCACATGGAGCCCTCCATGGTGATAAAAACAAATACGGTGAATGCTTCTTCTGAGTGAAACTCAAAGGCAGGGATCTTCAATACGGGAAGTGGAGCAGTAAACCTTAGTAACAGTGTGTGACAGCTTTCAACTTGTTTGGTGCAATATGTCAGGTGTGAGCTACGGTTGAGAGAAGGTGTGTTTTAAAGTGTGCCATAAATCATTCTCCATCATGACAACACTCCGTGTCACATATCACTTCTGGTATGCGGCAATTTCTGTCAAAAACATACATTGTGTCATCATTCACCTTATTCACCGGATCTGGCACCGTGAGATTTCCGGCTCTTCCCTGATGTCAAATTATTTGGGATCTTGAGGCAGCCACGACAGCATAACTAAAGACACTCATGAAAGAGGACTTCCAGAACTGCTTCAGAAAGTGGCAAGAATGATGGGATAAGTGTGTTCAAAGCAAGGGGGAGTATTTTGAGGGGAACTAATGGCAATGTGTCTTTTACTGATATAAGTTTTATTTTTTAAAAAACATTCATTGTAATTTTTGATCACACCTCATATGAATTAGGGAAGGAACTTTTCAAAAAAAAAAAAAAAAATATATATATATATATATATATATATATATATATATATGTTTTTTTATTACAAGCTGAAGTAGTTACAAATTTTCAAAATTACTATAACCTTACCGATCCTAAATCATTTTGTTCTCCCTTATTTTCATATGTTTGTATGTAGCAATGGTCATCTTATTTTTACTTTTAATACACATAGTATTCAGTCAGGCTGTAATAGTGTGGTTAGCTTTTGTATTTCCTAATTTGGAGGCGTTTGGATCACTAAAAATAAACTTTAGGGCCTTATAGATAACTCTGCTATGAATATCTTCACTCAGATTTCTCACTGTATACATCCATACAACCAATTTATAAATGCCACTGTGGCCATCATATATGAATGCACATCCCCCTGTAGCCTATTTTTAAACATTATGATTTTTAAAAATTATGACCCTTTGTTTTGCTAGGTGAATTGGCATACGAAGACACCTAAAATTTGTATAATTTTCATTTATTTTACTATTGATGAGACTGCATATCATTCATCATGATTTTTTACGAACTCATCCATACATTGGAACTCTACCGAGCTGTGTGCCAAGTGCTGTGTCAAGACCAAAGATCAGAAACGGGAAGGGGAGAAAGGGCACACAATTTAATGGGGCATACAAACATAAAAATAAGTCACAGCAAAAAATAAGTTACTTCCATACAATGGAATGCTACATAGCAATAAAAAGCAATGAACCACTGACACATGGAGGAATTTCAAAAGCCTGATGCTTAGTGAAAGAAGGCAGACCCAAGAAGCTGTATACTGTCCGATTCCATTTATATAATATTCCGGAAAAGGCAAAACTATATTAACAGACAACAAATCAGTGGCGGCTGGGAAGCAGGGGGAAGAAGAGAACTGACTTAAAACTGCTGGGCGAAAGAAGTACTCTGTAACTTAACTATGGCACCGACTGCATGACTGTACACGTGGTCAAAATGCATAGAGTTGTACACCTAAAACAGATGCATTTTACTAAATATAAATGATATTTCAACATGCCGAACTTTAAAAAATGCTAAGTGAAACAGTTTATTTTAAGATATTTGATAAGAGTAAAGCTCTTGGGTTGGGCTGTTAGAATTTGTATTTCTTCTCCATCCCTACTGACTACATCAGCTGGAGTGATTATTTAACCACTCTGTGCCTCAACTTGCTGGTCTTTAAAATGGGTGTACATGATGGTGCCTACTTCGTGGCGCTACTAGGAGAGATGATCAATGCAAAGTATCTGGAATACTGTAAGAGCTCAATAGATTTTATTTATTTATCTACTTGACTGTTAAAACAGAATAGCAATCACTGTCCAGTGGAAAATGGGCAAATGACCGGAAAGGCCATTCATAAATGAAGGAATACAAATGCCCATTAGTCATAGAAAGACAACTTTGGCCTAACTACTAGTCAGAGAACTATATATGAAATATAAACATCATTTTTGTTTACAACAAAAACAAAGTGTTTCTTTTCCTTTCATCTTTAATTTTTTAAGACTGAGGCCCAGGGTAGGGGCAGATCTGTTGAAACAGTACTGTCATATTATTGGTAGGCAGTAAATAGATTTACCTTTATAGAAAGCAATTTGGCATATATACCAAGGATACGAAAGTATTAAAACTCTTCAATCCAGTTACTTTAAGTTAAAAACTTCTTTTCCTTAACAAGTATCGGCAAAGTTCAGAGAAATTTATGTGAAGGTTATTTATTGTGATATGTTTATAAGAGAAAAAAATGGTAACTCCATTTTTTCTAATAGGTAGTTATTAGAGAAAAGGTTAAATAAAATTTAATATGTGCATACTGTTATGTAAACACACACACACATTTTTGGAAATTATTAAAAGGGTGCAGGAAGAAATGCAGCCAAAACAAACTTTTTCAAAGGGTCAGTCTCTGGCTTCTGGAGAAAAATAGAAGTTCCTCAGGTGGGAAAAATTGGGAGTTACATTCCAGGCAGGAGTGTTAGGTGCAGAAAGGCCAGTAGCCTAAGATCACTTAGGATGCCCTGGGAAGGTCAAGTATCCCTGAGTGATTGGCATATAGAATTTGCAGGAAGAAATGATAAGATCCAAAGCAAAAAAAAAAAAAAAAAAAAAAAAAAAAAGATCCAAATGCCATGCTAATAAGCCTGGACTCTATTTTGCAATTGCAAGCCATTAGAGCTTTTTAAGAAAAGGCTTAACACAATTGTTTTATGCCAACTGACACCTCCTGTGAGTAGGAAGTAGGACCATCCCACTTTCCTCTTTGGACATTCACCAAATAGAATGAGATATAACAAAAATTAGCTTAAAATTAATAGCAGGGGATATTACCCAAGTTCAGTACACTAAATAGGTGATTACAAGTACAGCAAAAAGCACACAGATTTAAAACCTTTCATAATAGCCTACAAATGCTTGTTGAATCCATCTTTTTCACTGGAGAGCAAGTCCATTTTTGCCATCACCTGTTTTTTGTTGTTTGGATTGAATGCTTTTTCTTCCCCTACTTTGATTTGTTTTTCTCCCTTCTGGGTTGTTTTGCCCACTTTGAGAACACGGTTTAGCTCCTGGGTATGGTTAAATCATATGTATTTTTTTTTTTAATTTTTGATAGGGGAATCAGCTAAAGTTGTAACGTTTGGAATCCTAAATCAGCAGCCCAGTTAAAGAGAGTCATCCTCCTTTGCTTTTCAATCTTTGATCATCATTTTGCAAAACGGCAGTCACTGCTCCTAATTAGTAATCAAGGCTTGGAGTGGTTACACCCTGAACAAAATACCATCTTCTTGGCCAAACTTTTATCAGAAGGCGTTGTAGAAACTCATTAAGTCCCTTGAGTCAAAGATGCAGGTGAATCATTCTGAACCTCCACCCAGTTCACCTTTTTCCTCCTGTAGCAGTTAATTATATTTTTCCTTTTTCCCACTCCCACCTCCACCAACATTCAATCACATGTTCCACGTGTCCACACACACTCGCTCTGAGGTTACAAGCTCACATAAGGGTCCCTTGCCTGGCACTCACAGGAAAGCGCTAAAAAATAAAATGTCTATAGGTTTTGTACTGAGTGCCTGGCAGTAGGAAAAAACAAAAATCTGAGAACTTAGTCCTAAAAGTCATGTAGCATTTAGTATTGAAATTCAGATTTTAACTTCATAATAAAAAGAAAGTAAGGCAAACACGTTACATGAAAATATTCAAGTGATAGTGCGCTACCTTATTAATTATTTGAGTAATTAACATAGCTTGCATTACTAGACTCAGTCTGAGCATAGAATCGATGCATCTTATCACTGCAAGAGTACCTGCAATTGATCGGGCTGGCTGTCAAGATTAGCCCTCTCACTTACCATCTGTGTGACTTTAAGCAGGTGACTCAACCACACAGAGCTGTGATTTCATCCGCTGGACTAATACCTATCTCCGATGGCCGCTGTGGGGAGTCATTGTAATAATATATTCACTGCTAAATACAATGACTATTCTTTGGGAGGCAAAAATGCAACAATAGCATACAGCCTGATAACATTTACCTTTCTAATCATTCTACCTAAATGAGCGCACTTCTCCTCTCAACAACCTCATGAAGAAGGCACCACCACGATCCCATTTTACAGATGGGGAAATTGAGACATAGACAGGTGACTTTCTTTCTTCAAGATCATGAAAATACGAATTGGTACTAAACTGGATTTGAACCCAGAATGCATGCATTTAATCCCTGTGAATACATTCTCTTCTCTCCTTAAAGATTTAGGAGAGGGTTAACTGACAGTCTCAAAAATTCAATGTCATCTCGAAGGTTAGTAACTGAGTTGGAAGCTAGGACCTATAAACCTAAGTCTTCCGATTCCATTCTAATATAATAAAATGAAACAAAGGTAAACAAAAGATTGAATAAAGCTTGGATAAATGCACGTGGCGGGGTTTGAATAAGAAACGAGAATGTTTCACTACTACTTTGTGAGAATGAGAAGTCCAATTACAGTGACTAATTAGTTGGTAATGATCAGTGTTGAAATAGTCACTTCAGGTCCTTATGCGACTTAAGAGTCAGATTCATAACGCTCTAGACAGATCCTATCTTAGGAGCTGTAAGGAGGAAATCATCTTTGCTGCTCACACTTCACTCCACAGTAGGCAAAGCTGAATTTTGGTGCTGTGTCCCTCTTTCTTCCTGGTGTCCCTCCCTCTTGCCCACGAGCCGCTCATGCACACTGTCCATTGGTAAAGTAATGAACCCCTGAAAGGGAGAATTACAGTCAGTAGAGTTAAGATGGACTAACTCATAGTGGAGCCCCTAGAGACATCTCACAGAAACAGCTGCCCACCCCTCTCACACATAAGACAACCCACTTCCTTGGGTATTATTTGTGGACCCAAGGAAAACTTTCTAAGTCTCCTAGCTTTTTGGAGTCATGAACACACTCACCAAGTCATGCTTTTGCCTCCAAATGCACAGGGATTTTCCCACACCCACCTAAATAACTATACTGGCCATGGAGCTCAAGGCCAAGGGCAGTGAGGCTACAGCCAGCTGTACTTGAAGAGATGGGAGGTGTGGGTGTGTTATCTGTGCCTCACCAGCTCCTGACCTGAGGCAAGAAGAGCTAAGGAAACCTCCCATTCCAGCTCTCATAAGGAAAGAGAATGTAGGTCAATGAGATGTGAGAAGAGACTCACCTTCCTTAATTGAACTAATCAGTGATGGGGCTACTAGGTGTTAAGGTTGATTAATATCTATTATAGGGACAACTGATAGCATAGCATAATCAGGATAATAGTAGTTAACATTCATTTGTGCACTTGCCATGTGCCAGGCACTCTTCCAAACTCCTCCATGGATTATCTCATTTTCGTATCCTTACTACAATCCTTGAGATTGGTGCCATCATCTCCATTGTACGGAGGTGGACACGGAGGTGGAGAAAGGTTAAACAGTCTTTCCCCAGCTGCCGTAGCAAGTGAGGGAGACAAGACACAAATCCAGAAATCAGAAGTGAAAGCCCTTGTTCTAAACTCCTTTCCCATGAATAATCAAAAGCAGAGGTTGCCAAGCTTTTTCTGTGAAGAGCCAGAAAGTAATTCTTTTAGACTTTGCAGGCCAAAAGGCTTTGCTGTCTTCCAATAAAACTTGACTTAGGTACACTGAAATGTGCATTTCATACTACTTTTATGTGCCATGAAATATTCTTCTTTTGATTTTTCTCCCCCAACCATTTAAAAATATCCAAACCAATCTTAGCTCACAGACCCTATGAAAACAGGCAGCAGACAAGTTTTTGTCTACAGGCCAATAGTTTATTGACCCTAGATCAAAAGGATGGAAAAAAATTAAAGCAAAGAAGTGTGGAGAGAAATATGAATCACCAAGTCCTTTTCCTGCCATTTTCAAATTGTCTGTATTTCAATCTGAAGATTATTGTCCATCATTCTTCTTTATATCATTTGAGCCCACACAGCCCAGCTCCAGAATCTAGTTCAGACCTCCACGTCTAACGAGCGGTGTGGCCTTGGGCAGTTTACTTAACCTTAAACCACAACTTCCTCGTTGTAATAACAGGTGTTATCTCACTGGGGTGGTGGTTGTAGGCATTAAATTAAATAATACACGCTAAGCAATTACCACAGCTCCCTAGCACACTGTGAACTCTCAGTAAATGTTAACTCTTATTACTACAAGTGTTATTATTATTACTGCTACTGTTATCAACATTGTCATCACCCCAGGTAAGAACATTAAAAGCACCTCTGCTGAAGCTCACCTCTGTAATCCTCCATCGACTGGGTCTCTACTTAGAAGGTGAATACAAAAGGCTTTTAAATATCTTCCCTACTCTTCTCATGATATGGTATCATTCTATCACACCCCAAGTATAGCCCCCCCCAGAAAAATATCCCACTTAATACTCCATGTTCTCACCATTCTAGAAAAATAAATGACCCATGCACCACGCCTAACAGAATCCTTGCTGTGTGTCTCCTTCAGTCTCTCCTGCAGGACTATTCGTCTGCAGCCCTCCCCAACATCTCACTCGCCTGTCTTTAGCTTTCCTGATGCTGGATGCCATGCTCCTGGGTCACTACAAAAACAAGGAGATGCCAGACCCTGGTGGTGAACCTCCATGAATGAGAACAACCACATCTCGTCTTAATCAGGCCACGTGTGTGGAACGCTCCTTCACTGAAACCACGGAGCTCAGCGCTTGTCACCCCTGCGAGCCTCTTTCTCTACCACTCATTGAACACGTATTGTGTCTCTGGCGCTGTGACACTCCCTAAGCATTTCTGCCCTGGCAGCATTTGCTGCGACAGGTGAAAGGTACAAATAGGACGCTGATGAAGATGCGGAAATGACCAGCATCGCTGTGTGGGCCGAGGAAAACCATGGCTCCGCTCAAAATCCTCCTGCAACATCATCTCAGACTCTTTGGCCGTTTTCTCAGTTAAAAGACTTGCGGGCAAGTAACATCGGTCAAGTTCGTCACTTATCGGCTGGCGAATCAGCTGAGCATGACTTCCTTATCTGATTCTCTACTTCAGAGGACTGATGGGTTATGTTCTCGGAAGGGCATGACGATTCATCAGGACCAGGAGTGAGCGAAGGTTCCCAGAAAATGCCTTACCTGTCATCTCGAGGTTGTCCATATCACTGGAGCCAAACGTCAACACCTCCCCACGCCCCCCAACTTGAGTAGCAAGAAATATCCTGGCCCTTTGCGGGAAAGAAATAGGCTCCTTGTAATTCTTAAAGCCTGTTGATATGAAATCAAATAATCATAGCCCAGATAATTGTAACAATTGAGTGTCTCAATTATTGCACCAAGTACAGACTCTTCTGGTTGCCTGAGCACGCAACGGCCTGACTTCCGGGATCATTCCCCCATCATTTCAAATGTCTTCTCAGTATTTTGTGCAGTGGTTAGTTAGGTAAGAGCTTTTCCAGCCTCCCAAACCAGTTGCTATAAATGGCACAACTCTGTTGATTAAATATTTTATTTAATTTTTTCTAGAACCACAAAATTATCCAATGAGTTGAAGATGACGATGAACCTACTAGCCCAGCTACTTTCTTGATTTGGCTGTAAAAGTTAAGTACTCTAAGGAATGAACAGACAGATCACTGGACACAGAATTCTGTCTTTTTTTCCCCCCAGGAAATCAATCATCAGCAAAAATGTGAAGTAAACAGTTTATCTCTACACACCCCCACCTCTAAGCTGCCAATACTATTGTTTTCTTTTGCCCCCTTCCTCGTAGCTACTTCCTTGGAAGTTGCTTTCACACTTCCAGATTTCTCTTAATTAACACAAATAAGGCAAGGCTAGGGAATACATTCTCTCTTCCAGTACAATGTGATATTTTATTTTTAAAAATTATAGTAATGTTTAACACAAAACAGTAAGTATCTAATAGCAGCATCTCACACATTTATAACAAGACAGTGAGGATATCATTTCTTAATAGGACCCTTCCAAGGATCTCTCTCTTGCTACCAACAGGCAGCCACCACCTCAGTTATCCTAATCCCATGCATATAGCCATTTGCCTATTGGTTCACAACCCGTTACCCAATTTTAGGAGTTGGGGGCATAGTAAGAGAAATTAGTATCTGCTGTAAACAAAGCTTTCTGAAATCTTCCAGGGAATTACCAGACAGTAGAAATGCAATTCACCATTCCCTGCCAGAAGACACACACACACACACACACACTATGAAAAAGTAATAGGAATGGAGAATACTGGTGTACAAAGGCAGCAAATGTACATCTTTGTTCAGAAACATCCTGGTCTCTTACCTCATTATCAGGAAGTGCTTAAAGAATTCCTGGTACAGAGTAGTCACTAGATCAACAATTGTTAAATGACTGAAAAAGTGACTAATTATCAAGTATTTGGAAGCAATCTGAAGACACACTTGTTTTTGTTCTGGGTGCCTTATGAGTTCAGGCCTAAGGAAATTTTTGTTCAAGACATTTAAGTATCAGGAGCCACTAATGATTTCTCCTGTGCCTTACGTTACGTGCTGTAGCCATCCTTACTTTCCCATCTGAAAAAAAAAATTAAGTATAACCCTACTCAAGAGAAATGAAAACTTATATCCACACATAAACCAGTGCACAAATGTTTATAGTGGCTTTATTTGTGCTCACCAGAAGTTAGAGACAACCCAAAGTCCCTCAGACACAGAATGAATGAACTATTACACACCCCTACAAATGTCACACTGTTCAGTAATAAAAAGAAGCAATAAAAATCATGGTAACACATGCTATAGGACAGCTGAACTCAGAAGCATTACACTAAGCGATGGGAGCCAAAGTTAAAAGGCTGCATGTGATATGATTCCATTTATACGACATTTTCGCCATGATACAACCATGGGGCATTTCCTAGGCCCCTATGACTAAAACGTGGCAGAGGGAATTGGCAGGTGTGATGGACTCGTCTTGTATCTTGGTTGTGACGGTGGTTACTCAGCTGTCTACATTTGTGAAAACTCGCACAGAAGCACGCCCTACAAAGGGTGAATTATACTGAATGTATCTTACAGCTTAATTTTTGAAGTGAAAGGAACAATAAAACAATGTTTAGCAGCTCAGTAAGGTAGATAAATATTTTACAGGTATTCATTTTTTGGCCGTGCTAAACTACACATGTTTTATTTTTGAGGTTTAAATTTGGAACCAGCAAAACAGCATCGGCTCTCAAAGAGGAACATTCTGTAGACTCAGTTACCGTGGAAGGGACCGGGGACCTAATATTGTGGGGGCCTCTGAATCCCCTAATATTCTAATCCACCATCAGTGTACCTCTTACCTGGCAAGCACGTAACAAGGATAAATTAGTTAATGTATGCAAAGAACTTTGAACATGAAAAGCACCAGGTGATTTCTAGAGTGCTGTTGTTCACACTAAGACTGGACTAAAGGTGGAAGCACTTTCAAAACTAGTGCCTGGGCCAGTTTTTCTGTCACTCTGTGTCGATTTTTCAGCTAGCTCCGACACAGCGATTACACAGATCTGCATCTTTGTACTGAAGCAGAAACCACTAGAAAGAAAAAAAGGTACTATGCAAATGCCACCAAAACGATGATGAGGTGGCAGCTTGGCTGACCAGACATTTCAAAGCTAAGAACGAAGGTCTGAAAGTAATCACCTTAGAAGTAAATAGAGCAAAACACATTAGCGATTACAGAACATCTCACTTTATAGAATAGATGTGTGTTCCAAAGTGCGCTGCACACAAGGAATTACTCTACTAAGAGTTTATTTTGGAGAAGTCAAGTGTCTCTTTATAGTGTAAGTCATCGCATCTGGAAAGAATGTGATGGTGAAGTTCAGAATGTTATAGATTAAATTTTCTTACCGAGGCCACAGTCTTCTCTGGTGAGGTCTGCAGCTAAAGATGGATGGGCCAGACCTCTGCATCCATATCTCCTCCTTCATAACGACACAGCCAGGGCAGTGAGCACAGCTAACAGACTCTGCCGATTGCCCAAACCCTCACACCAGGCTTGCCCTCCCAAAGGGCTCTACTTATTGTCTTGATTTTTATCTCCCCTGCCTCTTCTCTGGTTAAAGTATAAAGCAGTAGTGAAGACCTGGACAAAAGCCAACAAGTCTGAGGGAGGAGGAAGAAGAGAAAGGAGATGTTTGGTGGCGCATCTAGTGAGAGAGCCTGGCCTTGAGTCTTTAGGAAGCTTTCCCTGATAAGTGCATGACAAATTAATCTGCGGGTACATCTGCTGCATTGAAAAAGTGAAGCATAGGAGCAGCCCTCATTTTTCTACCGAAATGTTGAATAAAATCATTGGAAGAATGGGTGCCTACACAATTCTGATGGGCAACATAATATGTTGAAAATTGGTTTTGGATCAAGTCCTAGGGTACCTGAATTCTGGTTCCAATCCTGACGTAACAGAGCCGGTGGACACTGTCCCTGGCATGTGCTTTCTGGACCTCAGTGTCTTCATCTGTGAAGTTAGAGAGTTTTATGAGATAATCTCTAAGACCCCTTTCAGGTCTAATGTCCAGGTTCAGTTAGTTCTCCTTTAAGCTAAAGTAGCTTTTTGGGGAACCTAGAAATAACTCCAAGATTCATCTCTCTCCATTATCCTATTTTCGGAGCAAGCTAACTGCAAACAGTACCATTAGTGATACTACAATTATTAGTTCCTTCAGTATTATACAGAGTGCGAACAATCTCATATTGAACCTTAACTACACCTATCATTCAAAGACATGCCTGGGTGCACTACGGAAATAATGAAATGGCAAAAAAATAAAACAATAAAAATAAATAACTTATTTGCACAAAGTCTGAGGAGAGTCCTACTAGAAGATTATTCCACGGAGAGGAGAGAATCATGCAAACAAGGTTGGCCCGATTAGAAAGCTTTAATTTTAGAGAGGCGGCAATTCTGACAGCATGGTGTCTGGTCCATGGACTTGCATACTAGCTTAGCTCCCGTAAGCAATAAGACCCTTAGCCAACCTACAGAATGTAACACCTAATGTGGAGAGCGTCCTTCTCTAGCATTGTGCAGTGTAAGCCCCTTGGGACACAAGTAGATCAGTAGGGGCAGTATTTCCTGGTGAAACTAAGTGCCTGAAAGCCATAACTGCATAGCCAACTGTCATGGCAGGACCTAGAGGGGCAGGGACCCCAGTAGGCAAGATGCGCCCAATCAGGAGCTGACTAAAGCTGGATGAAAGTTAGAAATTCCCCAACTCCAAGGGGAGGCACATGGGTAGGGGTTTTGTGAGTAAGTGTGGAATGGTCCTCAAAACTTCTAGTTATAAGGGTGACTGGGAAGGATGGGAAGTTATTGGTCCAGGGGGCTAAACAGGAAATGGGAGTGCGACCCCACAAAATTCAGGTTGTAAATTGTGTTTTGTTTTGCTTTTAATTCACAATGTTTCCATAATACTATTATTTTCACAAAGGAAATCACAGGAAAAGAGCTACAGTTATTAATCAAATTCACTGTGTGAGTATTGGCGTGTAGGAGATGTACTCCATGTAAGTATTATAAATACTAGAAGAACATCACAGAATGCCTTTTCTATTTCTCAGTTGAGACCGCAGTAAATACTAGGGATTTCCTTGTCTCTACTTAGAACCACGAGACCTTTCTCAGCCTCACCTCTGCCTTTCCTCCCACTCTTTATTCCCCAGTTTTGCCACTGTCCATATGTATCATCAGATGTTATAATAGTAACTTGAAATTTTTTTTTCAGATGTATGTAGTAAAAAGAGCCATCCCATTCTATTGGGGATTGAGGACTTTGGATGATTTTAGTCCCTAACTTCAAAAATATTTTCTCACAATCTATATTATAGGGAAACTTATCGAAAAGAAATTTGGTAACTGCAAAATGTAACTGCAGTCCTACTTACTGTGAAAATTCATAGAATCTTTAGAAGGAAAATTGGGATTATCTTCCATATAGTTGGTGTTATGGTATATTTTAGAATTACATTCTGTCTATCTGTCTCTCCTCTACCCCTCTCCTCTTCTTTCCCTATTTCCTATCTTTCTCTAGGAAAATCTTTCCATAATATTTCCTGACATTTTGTAGGTTCTCTCGGTCTTATCCACACAAAAGGTGATGCCCATAGATGTTGAAGTATCTAAATGGTCCAAATTACATCCGTTATCCTTCTAGTAAGGTCAACTGATTGCAAGAAACCTTCCATCTATACTCAGAAACTGGAGTAAAAGTGTAGCTCAAATGTTCTCCCTCCTATGAAATCTGTGATTCCTCGGTCAGAGATTACCAATTCTGTCTCTCATTAATTCTGTTTATTTTTTCATTCAACCTTTTTTTTTAACAAACATATTTTAAGTCCAACTATTCTTGAGGTGAAAAGTCAGGCACCTTGTGATTTTCTTCTGACTTTTATCATATTCAACTTTATTGTCTTTGCTGTCCTTTATTTATTTATTTTTTACTGTGTGATTGCATTTATTTATTTATTTATTTATTTATTTATTCATTCATTCATTAGTTTCAGGGATACAAAACAATGCACTAGTTAAACATTTCACCCCTCACAAAGTGGTAAACCCCCTCCCCCAATCTATTGCCCCTCTGATATCGTATGTATCTATTACAATTCCATTCACTCTATTTATTGAGTCACTACTATGTGACAGGAACTGACCTGGGTACTTCACATACTTTCATTCATTTCATCTTTACAGCAAATCTATGAAGCCTGGGTGCTTTCCACATTTGATAGATAAGGATACAGATTCAGAAGAATTAAATGAAACCATGGTAGATAGAAGAGACATATATTTCTAACCCCAATGCCTATTATTTTGCTAGTTCATAAAATAGATAACATCAGAGCTCCTCTGACTGAAGCAGGGTTGAGGGACCCAGAGACCTCTCAGCTCACTGTCCCCCACTCCTTGAGGAGCTCTGTAGATGTCAGGGTTCCCCACTTTGAAAACCGCTGAACTACCATACTCCTTTAAGCCCTGCATAATTTAAACCTCCTCAAAGACAACAACTGTATCTTATTAATTATACTAGTTTCCATAGCATCTTGTTTGTGCCACAAACATGGAGGGTGCTCAGTAGAAATTAGCTAAATTATTCAGCTCTCGATCACACAGAACATTACGCCAGAGAACAACCGTCATCCTTTATGAATTCCTACGGCCATTGGGTTTCCTCAGTGCCGTCCATGAGGATAAGCAAATCCCCTTTAAGGTAAGACTTTAGGACAGAGTTTCTAGGAATAGAACTCACAGCATCAGAGATTTCCAGAAGGCTATTCTCTTCAGGACTTTTCGTGCTATCTGTAAATAAGGAGAGTTTAGAAAGACCTACAGTAGGGTGAAATAACTACTTTCTACTGTTATTTTGTAACTATCAGGTAGTCCAGTGGAGCACAGGACTAAATACTTAAGGGAAGGACAAGCTAACATAAGAAAAACAGCCATCAGGATAGGAGTCAAGGAAAAGTTTTACTCTAGTGGTGTCTGAAAATTGGGAGAATTATCTGAAGCAAGATATCTGGCTTCCTGCAGCAAAAACCCTATTGTTGTCTTGTGTCAGAGCAGAGAGACAATCTCAGAGTCTCAAATCTCCCTGGAGAGCCTACCTGTGCAGTGCTGCCCAAATTGGGTTCCAAGGTGGAACAGGCATGCTCACGAAAATGTTCAATGGACAAACAGGTTTAGGAAATAATATTGCCTCCTACGTCTTCTCTTAAACATTCTCAATGCATTTGAAAAACTAAAAGTCCCAAGAAGATTTGCCAACATCACCAAACTTATTTAGCCATGGAAACCTTTTTCAAGGTATACCACTTACCATTTTACAAAGCGCTGGCTCTCATTGGACTCATTTTTGCTACTAATATGTAGCAAAATGATATTCCCTAGTAATTGCTTCCCTTTATACCCTTCATCGGTATCCATCTAGGAACATGAAAACAGGCTGAGGGCTTTTTGAAGTTAACAATAGACCAGAGTAGTCTAGGACAGGGGTTGGTAAACTACAGCCAGCAGGCCAAACCCCGGCCACCTCATGTCATTATAAATAAAGTTTTATTGGAACAAAGCCACATCCACTCATTTACATATTGTCTCAGTCTGCTTCCGGGCTACAACAGCAGAGTTGAGTAGTTGTGACAGAGATCGTGTGGCCTGCAAAGCCTGAAATACTTACTATAGGGCCCTTTACAGAACATATTTGCCTACCTGTCGTCAAGGACATCTCATGTGTACTTAAACCATGATTCACAAAAATTTGAATTTTAAAAACCATTATATCAACCTTTTCTATTCTCTCTCTCTCTCTCTCTCTCTCTCTCTCTCTCTCTCTCTCTCTCTCTCTCTCAGCTCTAAACTCCTGTTCATATCTATTTTCTTGGGTGCCTTGCCATATTTCCAATGGGAGACCCAATTCTTGAGATCTATAGAAATAAGCCTGGCTCTTACAACCCATGAGTTCAACATTAATGAATGAACAAACTCATATTGTCTTCTCTCTCTCCCTATTTCTACTGTTGTTCAGACCTTTCGTTATTGCCTTCAGTTGTAGTTCCTATGCTAACCTTCTAAGGCTTTTCAGTTCAAAGGAATATTCTAAAGGAACCAAATAATTCCCACTAATCCTGACACAAGTAACACCCTTTGCAGTACCCTCTACAAATATGAAATATCATGTGTAGAGTCTCTTTCTGCATGTAGAGGGTGGCATACTCATGTTACCACCCACGCTAGCACTATTTTCCAAGCTTAATCCAGCCTCTATTTAAATGTGCTAACAGTGGTAACACTTTAGCAACAGAAATAGAAGTCGAATCCCATAAAAAGCTTTTTCAATAGAATCCCTTGGGAACATCTTTCTGTAGAAGAGAGTCCCAAGATTGTTTCTTTAAGGAAACATATGTATTGTGTATTTTCCTTCTTCCAATATTCAAAATTCAGCCCCTCCAAATGGCTCACACACTGAAGTTTATAACCTCAGCCTACACAAGTCCAGTGCGAAAAGATCTACAGCCTGCAGGCAGAGCAAAGAAGCTCTTTAAAGATGAATCATTTTCATAAATGAGTGCAGAGGGAGGTCAGGCCAGGGGACAAGAAAGGTTACATGTGTGCCTGAGATAAGGCCCCATCCATCCTCCTCTCACTGTCAGGTCTTGATGGGTGAACATTGCCTTGAGCTCCCATAAAACATGTTGTTTGTAGAAAACTTGCAGGTGGTTCATAAAAAAGTCCAAACTGTTACCATGAAATTTATCTCCCACTGCGGGATCTGTTTATAATAGAAAGGAAGGATCTCAAATAGAAATTAAGTATCTCAGACTGACTTATATTGGCTAGGAGGATTGAAAAATTCAACCTGCTTCCCAATCATTGCATTAAAAACGTCAAAGTCTTTGTATTGATGACATCTTGACAAGATACAAGTATGTTCAAAAGAAAAATCATGTCCATTATGTTCACAGCCCTTTATCCGTGGGGTTAGAATAGGCTAGGTGAGATTTTATTGGGAGAATTCAATCAGACGACTGAACTCTTCATCACTTTTTATTTCTGAAGAGTGTCAAGGATCTGTTATTTACAATTTTCCCATCTGTATGGTCAAAGTGAAAAGGGCATCTCAATTTTTTTTTAAAAGTTGTTAGGAGGTGTTTATTATCTTGAAGCCTAAAAGAGATTGGGGGCACTCGCAACATTGACCATAATTTGAGTTATCTCCAGGTAGAAATTGAAGGGAAATGCTGAGACAATTCATGTAGATAATTCAGACCCTAAAACCTCTGGTACTTGAAATAAAGAGATAAGTGAAAGAGAAGTGTTCAATTTTGTTTGTGTTTGTTTTTCCAGTGTCTGTTTGTAATTGGCTCAATTCATCACCTCACATGCACATCCACCTGTATGGTGGTCTGAGGTTGCTGAAAATAGTTGTGGCCATAAATTCCCATCAAATTGATGATCTTAGCACATCTACATGGCAGATTATTGTGCTGAGAACAGTTTACAGAATCCAAGTGGCTTAGAGCTGGAGGGGATCTGAGGTAGTATGCAGCCCAGGATTTCAACCCCTAGCACAGACATGGAAGGCAGATGTCTGCAAAACTTCAAGACATCTTCAAGGACTCATGTGTGTCCTCCACCTCACGTGTGACCTGAACAGTAGCTGTGGTCCAGTTCTTCATCCATCCCACATGCACACCCAAACCTCTCCTCCATTCCTTCACCCGGGTGGAAGGGGAAGGTCAGACTGAAGAAGGGCTGAGAAGCACGGTTTCAATCCAACACCTTTATTTGAAATATGAGTGTCATGAGACCTGGCTTTACGAGTAGCAAGAAACCAGACATGTTTCACTTCAGCGCCTTCTCAGTCTTCTTGTCTCTACTTTAACTCGTCTCCAAGCCCACACTCTGGCTATCTGGACCACACTGAATCACTGTTTCCTCCCTGCACAGGAAATCCCATGTTCTCTACCCAAGTAGTACCTTGTTTTTCCTTATTTCATGTCAAATTAACATTTTCTCCATGCCCTGTTTTCATCTCTCACTGCTGAGAGAACATCTCCGAGGTCTTATCAGTTCTAAGACTGAAGGTTTCCTTCTTTGTAATAATAGCAAGTCAAAAGGCAGCATATAATTCTGGTCAAATATGCTACCCCAAAAGAATGGATTTGTACTTATGGAGTCTCAGGCATTGTGGCAACCAGAAGACAAGTATATTTGGAAATTACGGGTCCTCTCAGCACATTAAGTGACTACCTTTATACTATTTTACACATTTTTTGTTGCCAGTTCTTCTCATATATTTCAATATTGAAGGGAAGTAGGAGCCTACTGTTTGGAATGTTAGGCTATAGAAATCTAGCAGGTGTCATGTCGCCGAAAATGTTTAATCAATGTTCTCCAAAGCAGATAACTTGGGTGTGTGTAATATGGTGGGGAAGCAGCATTGTCCACATCATTCGATGACTGATATCTGCAATTTTAAAATCATAAAATACTGGGGGTGCCAAAAACATCTATACACATTTTATAAGATGTTAACATGTGATCTTAAAATGTGTATACCTTCTTTTGGCACCCTCTGTAGATAGGACTTTATTTGCCCTCTAGTCTTCTCTACTGCCTCTAGCAGGAGTCTATCTAAAATGATGCAAATGAGTTACTAACTTAATCTTAAAGGCCTCCATGAAAAGATTCCTCCCCAATCTGTCTTTCATTCCAGTGTTTCATGTCACTCACTGTCATGGATTGCTTTCTAGTCTAAGACCCCCTCCCATGACAAGGCATGAGAGAAGGCTTAGACTCACTTATTTCAAAAACAAATATAGCTTGAGCATTTCTAATGTGCAAGTAAAGTGTTTCATGTAGCTTAAAATCAAGCAAAGATAAAAAGGCAAATTTAATATTTTTGTAAGTCATGGCATATAATAATAATAATTGTTAGAGCATAATATATAATGCTTAATAGCACAACAAAAAGCACTATGCTAAGAATTGAATTCAAAATAACTAATTTACTCCTACCACAACACTATGGAGTATAAATATTACCATTTTACAGACGAGAAAATTGAGGCTTCTGTTAAGAATCAGGGTCATTTATCTATATAAAGCAGCAAAGCTAGGCATTTGTTTATTAAATAAAATTTTAAATATTCTAAAATATTTTTAGTATTTCCCATTTCCCTGACCTCCAGGCACCCATTAATAACCTTTATTTTAAATAAATAAATAAATAAATAAATAAATAAATAAATAAAACTGCATTTCAATGTGCCAAGTGAATGTCTTCATTTGTTATCAAGGCATCTTGGTCTTAGCTCAACTTCTGAAATGTGACTGTTCTGAAAGGTTATAAAGGACACTAAACTGGACTAAACCAATTATTTTGATGTTTTGTCAATTGAAACTTAGTGTTCAATTGTTAATATAGAAATCTGCTTTGATCCGAAAGGAAACCATCAAAAAAAATCTCACAAGATGCTGTTCTCCCCTGCACAATACAACAAACCCTGAGTTGTATTTCTTCCCATCATCACAAGTAGGCACCAGATAAAACTTCTTGAAATTTTTTATTTAGAATTGTTTTGATAAAATTGATTTAGATGACTCATTGTCCTAATTTATAAACCCATTCTCCAACCTTTTATTGAACACCTATGATTAAGTGCAAAACATATCAGAAAATAGAACAATGAGCCCAATGCCAACCATGTCCCCAAGCTGTCCAATAGTCAATGGAGGGGATAATATATAAATAAACATAATATAAGGTAAAAAGTTGGAAAGCCCATGAGAAAATAAAACCCCTAATTTGGAGGTGATCAAATTCAGCTTTATGGTAAAGAGGCCTTTGAGTTAGAACTTGAAGGAGAGGGGAAAAGAATGCACATGATATCAAAGTCTAGCAAAGCAAAGAGAATGTTTGATGTCTACGGAGAACAAAAAACCTTTTTATGTAACAAAAAATGTAGGCGGTATAAGATTTTGTGACTGTCATACAAAGGAGTTTGAATTGAATTCTCTTAGAGGGAAGAATTCATTAAAGATTTTGAACAGGGAGGGGGGAAGAAGTTAAAGTTTTGCGTTAGTACTAATGCCAAGCTACTTCTCAACATAGAATATACTCAATACATGTTTGATGACTTATTGGGTATACATAGGGATTGGGGGAAGAGGCTATTAGAGCAGTCAAGGAATATTTTATTAGAACCTAAACTAGGAAATGAGAATACAGAGGAAAGAACAGATGAAAAAGATTTTATAGACATTAGTAGACATCAGATATCAGCTGATGGCGGAAGGTAACGAAGAATAAAATATCAATCCCTCATGACAGGTAGGATAGTGGTAACATTATCCAATAGTACAAAACATTAGAAATATGATTTCTACTTACCCAAAGCATATTACTTTTGTCAATATTGGTCAGAAACTTCTTAGTTCACAACTTACACAAATATTCTATCTTCAATAAAACATCTTGATGTGTTCAGAGACTCAATCGAGGCAAACATGGCAGTCCATATGTTGCCAAGGACATTCGCAGGTCAGTATTAAAACTCTATAATGATAAAGGGCAATACTTGGGGAAATGAGGAAGAGGAAAACTTGCAGAACAATTGGCTCATTATTCAGAAGAATCACTTTGCTCTAGCAAGTTATAATCACTCTCTTGGAGGAAACAAAAAAAAGTTAAAAAAAAAAAAGATAAATGTATTGAAAGGAAATGGGGTAATTAGACCTAATTCTAGCCTAAAAATCATATTTTTGAGAAGAAACATGGGAAATATTATTTCAGATAAAATGAATGCAGCCAAGATGGAATAAAGGCAACTGAATTTCCCTCCCACCTGAAACAACAAAAAAATGGACAAAAATACGTGAAAGAATGGTCTGTAAGATCATGTATATCAGACAGTGAAGGATAGTGATCCTTGAAAGATGAAAAGCAAACAAAGTGAGCCTTCTAATAACACCAGAATTCTGCCTTGAGAGAGTTTCCTGGCCACAGTGCAGGGAGGAGTAACTCAGGTGGGGCTTGGTGTATTGCATGAGTCATGGAGATGCAGTTGTGGTTCTGGAGAGACCTGGGAAGTCCTATTCTAGGGGCAAAGTATCAGAGAAGAAAGAGCTACTGGGAGAGAGAATACCAGATATCTGCAGGGAACCCCCTAGTATCCAGCTTAGTACCAATCAGCTCATGCATATGAGGAAAGTACCCATGGCCAGAGAAGGGACCGTCCAAAATTTGCACTTAGAAGGAACAGTGTCTGGCACTCACACAGAGTTGGGAACAGTTTTTGAAAGCCTGATGTGAGAGCTTCAAGATTCACAGGGCATCGGGTGGAATATTTAAATGGGTCTTTCCTCAGTAGTGGAGAGTAATTAGCTCTAGGAAAGGCACTGCTCTAATCCACCTGACAAATCTTAACAGCAAGACCTAGAGGTTCAAACTGTTTCTGAGTAACTTGACTGTATCATAGAAGCAAGTTCAAGAACACTTAGAGGAATTAAAAATAGTCAGGGGCCACTAATGTAAATTTCACAATGTCTGGCATCTAATCAAAAAGTACCAGATGAGCAAAGAAGAGAGAGAATATGACCCATAATGAAGAGAAAAATCCATCAGTCAAAACATACCCAGAACAGACACAGAATTTAGAATTAGCAGACAAGAACACGAAAACCATTATTCTAAATATATTCCATTTGTTAAAAAAGTTAAGTAGAAAGACGGAAGATATAAAAAAGACCCATATCCAACCTCTAGTGATGAGAACATCAATATGTAAAATAGTCACTGGATGGAATTAATGAAAGATTAGATATTATAGGAGAAAAAATTAATAAACTTGAAAGACATTGCAATAGAAATGATCCAAAGTGAAACATTGAGAGAAAAGAGAATTGAAAAAAAATAAAATAAAAGAACAGTACAACATGGAGCTGTGAGAAAATTTCAAGCAGCCAACTGATCATGTAACTGGAATCTCCAAAGGAGAGGAAGGGGGAAGAAAGTTATTTGAATAAATAATGGCTGAAATTATTGAAAATTTGATGAAAACTATAAACCCATAGATCTCAAGAGTTCCCCCTCACTCATCTACCCAAACTTCCTTTTCTTGTGACATGATTTCAGGTAGAGGAATACTAGCTAAATGATTGTGTTAGCATTTTAAACATACCACTAAGATAGCAATATGTGTGGATGGTTGGAAGATGAGAGATAAGGAACATAATTTGCAATATTACAGAAAAGAAATAATCCCCTAAACTAAAGCAATGGCAATGAGGGTGGAGAGAAGGATCCAAATTTGAGAAATACTTCAAATTGTAACATTGGTAAAGTCCCTGACTGCAACAGAATTTCAATCAATTATGGGATATGAGACCTATCTGAGGTAACTACTTTGGGGGAATTCAAAGAAGACTTTTGATATCAGAAGTGTCATTTAGGATGGGTTCTAATGCTGAGATGGGGGGGAGGTATTTTAGTTGGATGGACTAGCGGAAGAAATGGTACAGAACAAAGAAGGCACCATATAATATCTCAAAAATAGCAGCCAATCTGGTGGGACTTAACTAAAGGGTCCTGACCAGGGCATAACGAGAAGGAAGCTGGGAAGGTAAATAGTATTAAGTCCACAGAAGGCTTTGAAGAGCCAGGTAAGCTTTAGGAAATCATTAGCAGTGTCTGAACAGGAGATAGGACGCATGAGTTAGGATATTAGAAGGGTGGAGGCAGGGAACCTGTTTGTGAAATCCTCATAATGGGCCAGTTGATGGTTAATAAAGAACTCAGCTGGCATGGATGCAGTTAGAGCCGACAGATGTGAGAGACATCACAGACGCAATGTGTTGGGAAGGTTGGTGGGGGGGGGGGGATGTTGCAGGATTTCTGGAAAGCCAGAAAGCCTCAGGCTGTACACTATGTAGGCCCTTTTCGAGTTTCCTCTTGTTATCCATGAACTCCAGACTGGAGTTAGTAATCTGAGCTTATTCATGCCAGCATGTCCCATAAAGATATAAAAGGAGATACACAAGTTCACAAATAGACATACACATAGATATAAAGATACCCAGATAGACTGATACCAAGGTACATCGACTCATAGACACACGTACGAGGGATACCTGTTTGTTATTCCAGAACTCAAAGATATATTACAAGGAGGGAGAAAATGTTCCAGACTTTGGCTCCAGAAACTTCTTTAAAAATTGGGTGATAGGTCAGAGTGAGTGGGATGAACAAGAGTTCTCTTTTCCAAGAGAGAAGAAACCAGTTCTTCTATCTCTCCACTACATAACATTACCAGTATAACAGGCTCACCTGTTGACTGAACCTAAAGACACTCCTACTCTTTTTCCAAATGCCCCAAGTCCATATGTGCACATGGAGATCCAGTTTTAAGTTGTCTTCCTAAACACACACAAACAGCACAGTGAGTGACATTGCGTTGTTGAGTCAGCCAGGCTACAGCTTTGAGCCTGTGTGATGTTCCAGCTGTTTCAAAACCTCAGGCTCAGGACACTACACTGGCCCTAAGGCTTTTATGAGAGCTGTAATCCACAGCTGAGCGCAAGCAACGATTTGATGGGTTACAATCCTGGTGATGGCAGTTCACACATTTCATAAATGCTGATCACGCGTTAAGTCGCCAGGTTCTTTGTGATGCAATGACTCTTGAATTACTGGGTAGCTTAGTTGGGTTTATTAGTTAATGCTACATGATAACATAGTAATAACAATTAACTCTATCACATTCAAAAGGAAGTAGTGTAAGGATCCTCCACTGTGGTTTAGAAAGCAAAGGTAATTATAGCTCTACCCCATAATTGTATGGTTTATCTCTCTCTATAAGCTTGCCACTTGACGATGACAAAGGCAATGCTATGCGACTTGCATTGGGAAACCTGGGAGCCATGCGAAACAATGAAGGGATTTACCCATAATAAAAATCTCAACTTTTGCTGGAAACACAAAGTTAAGATCTTGTCCATGGCGATTTTAACTAGAGAGATAATAACAGGATTTAAAAGGAAGCAGATGGACAGAACAGGTATTGGGAGCTCATCTATGAATAAGATTCTTTGTTCTTCCCATTTGCTTTCGAAGCGAGTGAGGTTTAAGGTTTCTTCTATAGGAAGGCAGAGAAATGCCATGTGCCTGGTGGCCTCTGGCCCCCTGTGTCTGGCTGCCTACCTGAATAATTCTGCCCCCTGGTCCAGTGCCATCACACAATAAGAAAGGAACCTGATGTTAGATTTACTACCTGGGTTTGAATTTTGCCTACTTGCCAGCTGTAAGATTTTTAGATAAATTACTTGTTCCATCGACCTCAGATTTCTATCTGTAAATTAGGACCAATAACTAACTTGCATTATTACTGAGATAGCACGTAAAAATGCTTTGCAAACTGAATATTAAAAAAATACCATGGTTCTACTATATATTTGTTAGGTGGTACACTGGTCACAGAAACGCAACATGTTGTATAAGAAACATGAAAATGTTTCTAATTAAAAATTTATGAAATGAAAACTATCAGGTGTTACTTTCTAAACTATCAGATTTTGAAATGTTGCTATCATCCTTGTAGAGGAGCACCATTTCAGCTGGATATGAACACAGATGCTACTTAGCAAGGCCATGTGAAGAAATAGTTGCATAGCTAAGTACAAAAATATTATGTAGTCAACCATGGTTACTGCCTAGATGATGAAACAAAATATGCCTGAACTGAAATGAAAACATCTCTAGCATTGTGCTCTATAATAACCTTTCATGTCCCAGTAGAGGAGGTTAAATGGGATTCTCTCACTAATCTTAAAATATTTGTCGATCAGATTAGAATATTGGTAATAATGTGTGGAATACTAATGTTGTTTCCAGTTACAAAGAAACAAAACGAGCTAAGTCTTAATGTCCATTTTCCCCAAATATCTGACCCCAAAGAGGTTTTAAGTTTATTAAAGGAGACATGAAACGAAAAGTGGCAATAAAGCAAATAATAAGACATATCTGGGGTTAAGACGCTACAAATTTCCTTAGGCCTTTGGAAATAGTATCCACGTCTGCTCAAACCTGACACCAAAGCCAACCTCTCCCACTCCTGAGTCAATCTGAATGAAAACCAGTTCCACTTTAGCTTAACTATATCAGAACCTGTATTGTTATTCCTGGGCCTCTGTAAGCCCTTGTAATAGATAAAGTCAGGACGGTATCCTCCTAATTTAGTGTCATGAATAGTACAAATAAAGCTTTCAATGACATCTAATCAGAACATGTTCTTTTCTCTTTCCTAAGACCATTATTCCTAGAGGTCCAGATGTCCCCAGCCTGTCAGCCATTACCACTGCAAGCTGCCCAAGCACATTTGAAAGCCATCCAGTCGCTAATTTGCCAAGATAGATTTAAAAGATATGAGACAGCTTACTGTTGTGGTCTCTGTGGCTCCTCCAAAGCAGGGTTCTGAAGCCCCTGAGGGGATTCCTTTTGCTGATGGTGGTCTATTGTTTAAACAGTGGTTTGCCTCTTTTTTTGATTAATATCGTTACACTTTTTCTCCCTCCGCGGAACCCCGCCATTCCCAGTCACAGACTTCATTCACAGCCCATCCGCTGAAAGTTCTGTGCTCAACACACTAACAAAGTGAGCCATTTACAGGTCAGAGCTAGGGGAGAAAAAAAATAGCACTCATAGATATTAACTAAGCCTTGAGAGAATTTTTCTTATCTACTCAAAAGACATGCTTTTTATGTGGATAAACTCTGGCTGATGCCACCAAAAATGAAGCAATTCATGTTAAAGTAATTCCATAATGCATAAAAAAGACTATGCAAATGCAAAGTATTTGAGAAATAGGTAGCATATTTCATTAGGGATGAAAGGGACAAAAGGGACAATTTTCCCCAGCCTACTTTTCACAGAGCAAGCACGGGGTGATTTGTGGTCCAGGAAAGGAACGATAGATTTCTAGAGTTGGACCTACATGTGAATCCTGAATTGATCTCTTATTGACAACCGTGGACCAATTGATTTCTCTGGGCCTCAATTCCTTATTTGAAAAAAGGGGTAACATTACCTATCTCACAGGTTTTAGGGAGTCATCATGCGCTAATTTACATAATATATTTCACAATCCCTGGCATATAGTGAACTATCAATAATAATAACTATTACTATTTCTTTTGACTCTGGAAGATCAGAAGCAGAAGCTAATTTTTCATAAAAGATAACACAGAAAGAGTAATAATAAGATTAAACACATACCTAATATTAACCATGTGTCATGTATGGTTAATGGCATCGTTCTATAGAGAAACTGAGGCATAGAGATAAAGTGATTTGCTCAAGGTCACACAACTAGTAAGCAGGGAGGCTGCATTTGAACCCAAGCAGCCTGGCTGCAGAGTCCATGCTGCCGACCATTACACTCCAAAATACATGTCCTAATTGCGGGTCAGTTATACTCGTGGTCCTCATGGTTTTAAAAACCAGAAACACACCTAAATGAACTTGAATATAGAGTTTGTCAGCTTAACAGAGACTCTTGAGGCCATGAAACTCAGTTCCCAGTCGTGACTCACTGGAGCTGGAACTAGAGAGCAGTTCTGAGTTCAAGGTGGGACCAACCACCTCAGCACAGGAGTTGTGCCCTCACACTGTACAACCTCTCCTGTTTCCACCTTCAGATGGAAGTCCCTGCTCCACTCACTCTTTCAATTCTGTTCCCCCATGGTTCAGTTCTTCCATAATTCAATTGGATATTCCAAGGAAAGGCATTATCATGAGACAGTTTAAGGGGGAGGGGCATGTCCATTCCTGAATCGGTCAGGTCTGTCTGAAGAGTCCAGGTCCATGCCACAAATATGGCTGCCAACATTCACTGTTAGCAGATGCTTTAGAGAAAGGAACTATCTATAGGCACTTCAGAATAGATCTTTCCCCTTGTTACCTTCCTGCCCTCTTATCTTCCCTATATGGATTGTGAGGAACATAGTTGTTGAATTCAATCTTTAGAATCAGTGAGACTGAAAAATAAATTCTGCCTCGACCATCACTGTCCATGTGAGATTAGACAAGTTATCAAATCTCTCTAGGACCGTCTCCCGAGGTGTCAAATGGAGGTGATAATAATAACAACTGCCTCACAGGTGTACTTTGAGTATTATGTGATATGGTATATGTAAAATACTTTGGCATAAATCTTGGCACATAGTAAGTGTTCAGTAAATGTTACCTATATTTTTATCACTATTCCCAGCTCAAAACTCTTCATAAATGGACTTCCGCCTTTTGAGTTTCGGGGCTTCTAAGCTCCTTTGTCCTCTTTTCTCCCAAATCTTTGTTTTTCTCTTCAACAGCCAAATAGTCAAGGCATCCAAGGAATCAGAAAGGGCCAAAATTAGATACATGACAAGGCAGAGGAAGGCAGTGAGTAAACCAGTATGTATGGTACACACTGCTGATTTCCACCTATTTGGTCTCGTCTTTACAGACAGAATCTCAATTTTATGTCTGTTGACATGGCACACAGCTAACATATTACATTGTCTGCCTGCCTTGCAGCTACATGTGGCCTTGTGACCAAAGTCTGATCAACAAGATGTAAGGCAGAGTTTTGTTGGTCTCCAGAAAAACACTGTGCAACACTTCTATTTTGTGACAGAAATAACTTCTATCTTGCTCAAGCCACTGTTATATTAGGTTATTGGTATCAGAATATAACAGAATACAACCCTAATGTATACCATGAGTCTGGAAATCTTCAAAAAGTATCTAATAATTAAAGTGTTGGAAATAAAAGCATTAATCAGAAGAGAATGGATAAGTGGAAAGGAGTAGGAAAAAGGAAGGAAAGATAAATAGGACACTTGCAATTGGAAACCATCTTCCTCAAAAGAAAAACCACATACGACAGCAGAGTTTTAGTTTGTCTAATGTGATTAAACTAAAGGGAAATTATCATGATATGGTACTCTACACCTAGACACACATTTAGATACTTAGACACCTACCTGACCCACTAACCTGCTGAACACAGTGAGTAAATGACTTGAACTTTCTCGATCTTGCTTCCTCTTTTTTAAGTGGACATGAAAAGCCTTACCTTCCCAAGGTTATCTGAGAATTACTTGGGACATCACCAACAATATTTTACTAACATCCTCACACACTTTATTGCATGCCATCTCAACCAATTCTTTTCAGCCAAAACTATCTCCTCTTATGTCCTGACTATGAAGTGGAACATAGAGTTCAACCACCAACACAAATTCCCATAAAAATAACTCAAAGGCTCCAAAATGTCTCTCAGGTCCAGCCCACCATTATATTTTGACCCATGCTTGTTTAACTGATGGAGAAAAATTGTGGCTTTAAAATCCTTAGTCAGTTCCAAAATTATTTAGCTTCTTTGAACCCCTGTTTTCTCATTGGTGAAATGTTGCACTTTTTCTCCCAAAAATCCCTTCCAAAATTTAGAAGATATTCATTTATTCAATATTTATTAGGCACTTATTACATTCCAGATTTTCTTAGGTCTTTGAGATCCAGAAGTAAACAAAACAAAATTCCTGCCTTATGGATCTTATGCTCTAATGGGAGAGACAAAAAAAGAAAAAGAAAAAGAAAAACAAGGTGGAAAAAAGAGTTGGAGAAAGTTCTTTTAAGCTACCGTGTTTCCCAGAAAATAAGACCTAACCAGAAAATAAGCCCTAGCATGATTTTTCAGGATGACATCCCCTGAACATAAGCCCTAATGCGTCTTTTGGAGCAAAACTTAAAATAAGACCTGGTCTTATTTTCGTGGAAACACGGTATTGTCTTTCCACTCTCTACGCCACTTTGCCCTGGTGGGGCTGGGGCCCTCCCCCTCTCCAGTGGGCCAGCTGCTCTGCTAGGATCTGCCAACAGAGGGCGATGGAGGGAGTCTGCAGTGGTTGGGGAGGAAGAAAAAAACCTCCTCCTTCCTATTTGCATCCTGTCATCTGCCAACAGCTTTCTGACTCTTCACCCTGTCAGCAACAGTTGATTCTAGAAGTAGCAAGTGGTTCCAATTTGCAGTTTTCCCCTACTTCAAGAACCAGCCTCATTGTACCCCTTCAGATAGCCCCCCCCCCAGACAAGCAATGCCCCCTCCTCGGAGGTGAGAATTTCAGCTCAGGGGAGCCCCTCCTCCATGCCTCTAAATTGTAATCATCCCATTCTCTGTGGGTTGTTCTCCCAGTCTGTATTAGTCCACTAGGGCTGCCATAGCAAAGTACCACAGACTGAGCGGCTTAAACAGAAACTTATTTTCTCACGGTTCTGTGGAGGCCAGAAATCCATGATCAAGGTATGGGCAGAGATGTTTCTTCTGAGGCCTCTCTCCTTGGCTTGTAGACGGCCATCTTTCCCTGTGTCTTCACCTTGGCTTGTAGACGGCCATCTTTCCCTGTGTCTGTGTCCTAATTTCCTCTTCTTATCAGGACACCCTCATATTGGGTTAGGGCCCACCCTAATGACCTTATTGCAACTTACTCGCCTCTTTCAAGGGCCCATCTCCAAATACAGCCACATTCTAAAGTCCTGGGGCTTAAGACTTCAACATATAAATTCTGGGGAAGACAATTCAGCCCAAAACACAGCCCTAGCTGCCTCCTACAGTTACCACCTCTGAAACTTCAGTTGCCTTGTTTTGGGGTTTTTTACCTTTTCAGTTCACTGATACTTCATTAAGATTTTCTTATACTAAATTTTCTCTGTTAACTTGATCATGTGCTTTCTGTCTCTTGAACGGACTCTGGCTGATAACAGTATGTCTCATGATGACAGTACTGTGGAGAAAAAATAACAAACCAGAGAAAGGACATAGGAAGTGCTGAGGTGAGGGTAGGTTTCAACTAACATAGGATGGATAGGAAAGCCACATCAGAAGGTAACATTTGAACAAAAAAACCTGGAGGAGTGAGGCTTTCTTGGGGCATAAAAGACACTAGAATTCTTATAGAACATTGTGCAATGCCCATTGAGACAAGTCATTGCAGAGCACAAAGCTATTCATTAATCCTTGCTCTGAGGGACTGTTTTCCATCGCAAGCATATCAGGAGTTGCCAGTGGGGAGCTGGGAAGTACTGAGCAAGTCTCACATTAAAATAATCATAATCCAGAATTTTAGGGCTGGCAAAGGATCTCGTAGTTCATCAAACCCACCTTCATGTTTTATGGACCTAGATCCCGAGAGATGAATTCGCTTGGCCAGGTTCACAGAAGTGATTGACTCTGGAACTTGAACTCCAGTCTCCTGATTCTCACAGTTCAGAGGTCTTTCCAGAGCACCACTGTGCACTTTGCACATCAGTAACGGCAACAAATCTGAAGTTGACTGGAGACAGAGAATCAGGGATATAACTCCACCAAGAATGCTCAATTCTCAGGTTAAAAGATAAACTTACTGTTCAATCATACCTTGGATGTGGGGAGAAACACGCTAACAAAATTTTCACACACACATAAAGACATGGACGATTGTCGCAGTCTTAATAAAGAAGAAACAATAATACCAATGTATACTCTTGAATACGCTTTTTCTTGGCCCACATTGCAGGTGTGTCCTTGGGTTCTCCTTCTGGACTAGACCTAATCTCATTTACTCCTTAGTCCTCTCCAGATATGCTTGAGAGTGACCCCTACAGGCGTGGCATTCCGCCATTAGCCCACAGCAATTCCCGAGGCAGCATTACCAGTTTGTAGAAACCAAAATCCTGGCAACTGACAGAACACTGATAGCAAGGATAATAGAACGAAGCAAGGCCATGAAGCCATTTTGTGAGCTGTGTTCTGCTCTTCATCTTGCAAGGCTCTCGGGAGGGTATAGGTATTCTCATGCCATGAAGACAAAGGCTTTTGTATGCGTTCTAGAGAAAATTGTAAAATCATTTCTATGTGAGTGTCTCTGCTTTGGACCCCAGAGCACAGTGGAGCCATTGACAGCAGGACCAAAGAAGCAATAGGATTGCCTGAAGAAACATATGAACATCTAAATATTTAATACATGTTCTTACCTTCCTAAGCCATAGGTTTCCGTGGTGAGTTTGGCTCGGATAGGAACCTCATATATATTATTGTTTTTATATTTATTAAGGATTTAATTACAAATGTCATTAGCAACACTGACACGTACTTTTTGATGGTGATTTACATACAAATCACCGGGACAGGTAATGACAATCACAAGACAAAATTCTTTGTCTTATTACTGCCTCAAAGACAGTTATCACAAGCTGGGAAAAGCAGAGGCTAAAAAGACACGAGTAGGGAGGGATGTGGACGTGAAGGAATGAAAAGATCTTAGAGAAACGATTACATTATTATTGATTTGGAAACTTTAGTAGTGACACATTGTCATTTCAGTGAAATAAATATAAAATCACGTTAAAAGTTATTTCTGTAAAGACAGTTTGTCATGTGTTACATACATTATTTTTAAATTTGGCTTCCATTATAAATATAGTTGAATATAAATTTAATGCCCCTGGGAAGTGGGATTTGGGCTGGCTGGGGGAGGCCATGGGGAAAAGGTGTCTTTTACTTTTCAGTTCATACATGTGACTGTGTTCTATGGTAACTTTTTATTATAAGTATTTCTTACTTTTATAATAAAAATTTTTAAATAAATAAACTCAAGGTGACCATCAAAAGAACTCAGTGTGCAGAGTGGTCTAAGCATGAAAGAAAGACTGAAAAGGCTAGCTGGATACTGTATTATATTCCACTAAGACATTGTTCTTGAAGAACAAACAGAATATCAAACAAATCCCAGGGTCTAGAATTAAGTATGTACTCAGGGAAGCAGCACAGAAGAAAGACCTAACAATGAATAGGTCCAAATGCCAAAAATGATGGTGTGATAACAGAGGACAATCCAGAAAGTGTTTTTAAGAAGACTCCACACAATAAAATAAAGCTACATCAGGCATTAGCCCTCCACTTCTTATTAAACAATAATAAGAACTATAACCATTATCTCAGAATGAATAGACCTAACTATTGACATTTAACATGCTTATAACATTTAAACTTTTGAGTGTCTATTGCTAATTTATCCAAACTAACTTCCCTAAGCTAATTACTAATATTTACTTTTTATCACGAGCATTGTGGGGCTTTTTACTTGTTTTACTCTATATGTTTTGGTTTTTTTGTTTTGTTTTGTTTTTGCACTTGATTTTGACAATGTTCTGATATCAAATGGGCAATAATACAGGAAAGCTAAGCTGTGGTGGTCTGGGGCAATTGGACATTCTTCAGGAAGGAGGTGAGACTCGAGCTAAGATTCAGTATTTGGATACACCTTTCGTTCATTGCCGGTGGAAAGCTAGCTAATGAAATTTTAGCATCTTGCTCCTGTCCCCACCCCCCAAACAAGAAGTAATCATGTTTTTTTCTTCTTTTAACCCACTGCCACGATAGATAGCTTCAGTCAAATAGCTACATTTGTCTATAAAACATATCAGTGTTTATATTGTTGCTTTTGTTTATTATTTTAGTTCCTTAAATATTAAATGTTGTATAGCAAACAGAGTTCCACACACTAGACCTCATATGACTCAGAAAATGCACAGCTTTTGCATAAATATGGTGTCCTGTAGCCCTGGGAAAGCGTCCAGCACACGCTGCCAGTGCCTTACGCAGTTCAGGCCATCTCGATCACTTTCTCTCTGATCTGCCACCCCTCTCAATCCAATAGACGTCCCCCCAACCCACAACAAGAGCCAACATAGCAATCATTCATGCTTTGTATAAGCTGAAATAGGTATCGGGACTGGTAGCAAAGATGAAAATTAAACAGAGAAATGAAGAGGTTTCCTTCCCACAGCTTGTAAAATTCCAGTAGGGTCACTGCCCTGTTTGCTTATTTAGTGGCTCTCCTCAGTTCGGTCCATCCCTATGTCTGGTCATTCTGATGGAGATAAGGCTCCCCTATACTCACAGCTTCCATTTGCAGGAAGCCATGGGTCACCGCGGCTTTATCTGCCCACTGTTTCATCTGGGGTCTTACCTTTCCGTATGCTCTATGCCCTGTACTAATCATTTACCATCACTGCTATTCTTCTCCCCTCTTTCCACAAGCATAATACCAAGTCCCCATTCTCACTTGCACCTGCAAAGATGAAGCTGCAGGTGTTTATCTGTACAGATGTCACCAGAAGTCAGTGCAAGTCAGGGCAGTTCCCCTAGCAACAAAAATTAATATGTAGGAGAGCTCCAGGCTCAGGCAGTGTTTCCTTCCAATTATATTTACTCATTTTCGTGGGGTGTTATTTAATTCCCGAGCTTTCGTGATAAATTGTATCAAGGCCATTCGGTTTTCCAACACAATTTGCGATTCCGTTATGCGAAAAGACACTGTATTAAATAAAAATTAGTCTTAGTATTAGGTCCCTCTGTTCTCTAAGCAGGAAACTCATTTACAGTAATATGTCTTTGCTTTGAATACCCTGATAGCACAGAAGTGGGCAAAGGAGAAGGAAACTGCGCTTCGAAATGTCAAACAACATCTGTTTCCCATTTCTGAGAATTACAGAGCTTTCCCCAGCCCTTTAACCCTTTAGCCCACATTGTATCTGTCCCTTCATAGTTTATGAGCTTTATCTTCAGAAGCCTCTCAGTAAAATGAAACCTGATATAGAAAGTGAATCTCTGCCTTAGTTCTCTCCAAGGATTAGGGACGAGATTTATTAGAACAACACCACTCACACTCTGATACTTTAAGGTTGTGTCAACATTTCAATTATGAACCTGTGCTTCCAGAGGCGAGTACACAGTCTGCGGAAAAATAACAATAATAATTCCCCAGCTTCAGATTTGGAAAGTGGGATAGTCATTTGAGGATCCATGTTTGGTTTATTTGAATTTTTTTTAAGTTGCATGCGATTGACCTTTCCTAGTGTAGAAAACTATATCCCATGGACTTTTGTATGTTATACTTTAAGATGGTATCCCAAAGTGAAAGCAAAAATGTAATGGTGAGATGATAAGTTAAATAATTAGAGCAAAACAAAATCTAAATAAGGTCATTCTGGGAAACTACCAAATGAGTCGGTATTTTAACATTTATTGTGAAAACAAGGCAGAGGCTATTTTGTCACATTCAGTAATAACTGACATTATTATTCCAGTTTTAACTATAGGTCCACCAGGAAACTGCAGTTTCTTCTAAATGACCTGCGATCCCTCTGCCAACTAGACAAACAGTGGCTGAGGGGGCTGACGGAAAGGCAGGGGGGATCAAGGTCAACCTGAAACAAAGCAATGAACGTATGAGTTTGTCTTTGGTGCCCGCCTCCTTACATTTCATCGCTCTTCTGATGCCCATGCCCTCCGTCTGCCCCTCCTTGCCCTGTCCCCGTAGCCCATCGGCCTGAATCATGGCTCTGGCTCTGAGATTTCCCCCTTTCACCTTCCTTCCCACCTGACACCATCCTTTAGTCAAAACTCATCCGCTGCCCACTTGATTGGCTGAGAATCACCGATAAGGTTAGGAAAGGATCTACTGGATTTTACTGATTTACCAGCAGCCACTAAACCTTACATGGTTGTCTGTCTCAAAGAGGTTTTCATTGTTTAAGGAGCCAAGCTGGTGGAATTTAGGGCATCTCTATAGGTTCCGCAGGAAGGTATTTTTAAGTAAGGCATCTGAAAGCCCTCTTCAAATAACATCACATAGGCAACAGTATACTTTTTCTGTAGTTAGGAGATTTAATTACTTTTCCATTGTTTTACACTATGTAGAGAATTGATCATAAAACGTTTCAGGAAAGCCGAGCTTTCCTGTTTTGTTTCCTGCTAAACACCTAGCACCTAAAACATGGTAGATACTCAATAAATATCTGGTGACTGAAGGAATAAAGAAATTCATGAACATATCAAAGACCACTCTATCAGTTCTGAAAGCCTTGGTAATAAGTGACTTGCACACGTTTCCTCAATGCAGAAAGAAAAAAATCTATTACAGTAAAGAAATGATTATCTATATCTTGGCATCTGGAGTGCGGTGATGCAGAAAAGCATTACGTAAGAAAAAAAGTGAGTAACTAAGAGAAATACCCAAGAGCATTGTTTGTTCTTCTTTTCTGACTTTTAAATACCATTCAAACCTTTACTTAAGTACAATTTGAAATTGAAAGGTTAACTTTTCTGTCTCACCCTGCCTCTCCTGTTTTTCAAATATGAACACTATCTCAAAAGAAACTGGCATTTTTAAAATATACAGTGTTTCACCAGCTTACGCAACCAGATTGCAAGTACCTTGAAGGTAGACAAGCGCAATTTCGTTTTCATGTTTTTCCTATGAAGATCTTAATGGTGGGCTGCACAGAGAATATCTTTAATAAAAACGTGTTACACTGGATGGCTTCTTAGGAACCCAGACAATGTCTTCACATCTCCTCTGCAGCAAACAGCTTATCTAGACTGCTAATGAGCATCAGAGCCTGCTTTCATTTTCATCTACTTTCTCTTCCTCTGCCAAGGCTCAGATAGAGTGAGAAGGAGAGATAAAAGGAGGTGAGACAAAAAGAGAAACAGTCTGACAGTGAGGTCTTCTAGGTATTTAGATGATCTGAGTGTTTGAGGAAACTTCATGTATTGCTTATCTATATTTAATAATTTTTCCACCCATAGACCAGTATTACTTTTATGAAGGAAGTTGTGTGTTCATTTTGTTACTAAAGTCTCATGCCACTGTGAGCTGAGAAGCTTAACTTGGCCACTTAACTACTCTTGCTCCATCCGTCCCCTTGCACCTTTAAAACAGCTAGACTCAGTGGTCTCAAAACTATTTTCAGAGCTGATATTTTGTGCAACTACCTTCTGGTATTTCTGTGTGGGCTTTCCAGAGCATTAAAATTGCACTCAAGTTCCCTGTAAATCTAATTCGGTTTCAATTTGCCTGCAGAATTCTGGTGTTTTCCATGGAAAGCGAGGGTGCTCGTCTCTTGGAAGTTATCTGGCCCATTGCAATGAGGAAGACCCTCCATATAATCAAAAAAAAAAAAAAAAAAAAAAAAACCAAAACGGTATTGTGCTCCTAAGTGTTTATGTCCTTCGTCTTAATAGCAGTTTCTTCTTGAGAATAAGGTGTGTGTGGGGGGGGGGGGGGATCTGCACACACTGGCACAATCAGTCTGATTTCATTCCAGCAAGTAACGACAACAACAATAAAAGCAGGGCCTTTTTTTTGTTGTTTAATTAAATTCTTTCAAGCCTTGTGGAGCAATACTGCTGGGTAGATCTTGTAAGAAGAGATAATTAAAACACAAACAAACTAGTTCTTTCATTTGGAATGGCAACCACAGCACATGCTCAAGACGGCTAGCCCTTACAAACTCCCAAGGGAGCCTTAGTATGCAGCCGAGTATATAGAAATCCTGAGTATTTAGAAATAGGTCCAGCAGTTTGTTAGCGAGCTATAAACCCCTTCACATTGGGAATCAGGCAAGATATCTCTGGAAAGTGAGACTTTTTCAGAGACATTGTCAGTAGAGCCAGGCAAATGAAATGATGCGTTTGGCAACAGGCTCACAACAGACCAAGGGGTCTCAGAAAAAGAGCTTTCTTCTCTCACTCAGCAGCCTTGAGCTGAGGTGAGGCAGCTGAGGTCTCTAGGCCTTTCAAAAGGGAATTAAAGTGGGAAAAGGAGAGGAAAATATGTTCATACTTATTCATGTATTTTTCCCCCGATGCTGGTGGATTCTGTTTGCAGATTCCACATTATATGATCTGATTTGAAGCGATATATAAACCACACTATTTATGACGTTTCTAGGGGATGGTCAGTATAGTTGTCAACTTTGTTAAATGTGGTAAGGCATATTGACTGGGGTGGATTCTCTGCAATAGCTTTAAGAAAACATAGCATTTGGAGGGAAGTAAACCTAAATTTGAATCCTGCCTTCTTTGTGATCTTGGCAAAGTAAGATCCTTTCTGAGCATCAATCTCCTCACTAAGTACGAAACAAATTATATTGTCATTTAATGTATTTTTCCTATTCCAAGCATGTTGTATCTGTTAGGTTTATAATATGCATGTTTGGGGCAACAAAAATATATGCAGCCCTAGGAAAAAATAAGTCAGTGAGCAACCTCAGTGGATGGAATTACCCATGTGCTATCAGACCTCTGGACCTTTACTCTGTGTGGTCTCTGACATGGAAATTTTTCCTTCCATCTAATTCCTACTTATCCTTCAGTACTCAGCTCATTCATTTATTTACTCACGAGTGTTTATTGAGCATCAAAACAGGACACATGTAAGTATATTCTAGCATGTTCCACCAAACTACAAAAACCCTGACCTAATCTCCTTGACAAGCTACAGCCCTAGCTCTCTCCTTTCCTTCTCAACCAAGCTTCTCAAAACGATTATCCATACAAGCTCTCTTACCTTGCTCATCTTCCACCCCTACTGCTTAACTAAAACTTCTCTTACTAAGGTCTTGAACTGCCTCCATATTAATAAATCCCAATAGACGATTGGGCTTCATCTTACTTAACTTCTAGGATTTCACACTCTTGGCCATGCATGCTGTCACGCGGGGTGGCCTGTGGGGCCTCCTGTCCTGTTCCACACATAAGAACGCAGGACATAGTGAGGCCAAAAAGGAACACTCACCAAGCCATCAATAGGGGAGTCATACCGTTATATTCTCGCTGGCGGCTGGGTTGGAGACAGGAAGCAGGAGCCACACTATCCACAATCGGTCGTCCACTTCTCTCTGCCAACCAGCCTCACTTGCTAACTGCAATCAGCGCTTGCTAGCTCAGCCACCATCTTCTTGCTAGCCCCCATTTTCCGCTAACGTAGCCACGGCAGTTACATTAGTGGCCAATGGCTCACTGGTTACAGCTGACGGCCAACTAGCCGTCAGCTGATGGCCATCCAATCACAGTTGATGGTCATTTACTACCTGAGCCAGCACCTTTCCCCATGAGGCTGAGAGCCTGGAAACTGCACTCCTGGCTCTGTCCACACACATGCCTTATAAGGTTTCTGTGATTCCTGCTTTCATGTTTTCCTCTTATATTTCTAGTCATTTCTTTTCAGGGCCCTTCCAGTTTCTCTTCTTCTAAATCACTTAGGGGTCTTAGTTGCAAGCAATGACAACAAAGTCATTTGACTTTCAAATAATTCAAATTATGTGTTGTAAGTGGCTCACAGAGTCAGTGGGAAGCTCAGAACCATGCAACTAGGGGAAAATACCGGAAATCACCCGAAAGGACTGGCTGGTCCTTAAAGGCGGGAAAGGTCTGGCAAGAAGCCAAGCCCTGGACTCTGGTTGGTACCACTGCAGCCGCTGGTCTGGGAACGTACCATGACTACTGCCAATCCTGGTGCACCACTGAATGTGAAATCCAGTCTTGTTGCAACCATGAGAAGAGCCAAGGAAAACCCTGACGTTCTCACCCAGCCCGTGAACCTAGACCCAGTGCAAGTACTACTGGCTGGTGAATCTGCCCGACACACACCCGCTACAGGAGAGGCTGCAAAACCAAGCCCAAGTTCACAACACCTAGCAGGCGAGGTTTTCCATCCCCCACCGAGTCGCAGAAAAGGTGGAATTCCACAAACATAGGAAGATGGCTTAGACGTTAGGCAGCCAAAACTAATGGCAATTAGCCACAATCTTTCTAAATCAAATCTTGCCTTAAGCTTTCTCTAAATTGGCATCTCTGTCGGGAAATCTCATCGGCTCCCATGGCTTCAATTTTGATTTCCAATTCAGATCTTTTCTGAGGTTCAGTTTCACATATCCAAATATACGCTTGACAGCTCCATTTGGATGTCTCATAGATATTTTAACCTTGAGAAGTCCAAATCTAGGCTCTTGCTCCTCTCATGCCTATCTGCCTGTATTCTTCATTTGAGTAACTAGCAGTTCCACCCACCCATTTCCTCGCGCCAAAAATCTGAGAATCATACCTGACATCTACTGCCTTTTAACTTCCTCCAATTCATGGCCACCGCCTGTTCTGCTTCCAAAATACATTTCTAATGTTTTCCTCATCTCCACTGTTACCATCCTACACTGATTTACCATCATTTTATCATTTCATCATCTTCTTCCTGGACTATTACAATAGCTTCATAATTGTCTTCTTGCCTCCACTCTTGACCATATTCAAATCATTCTCCATGTAGCAACCACAGTAATCTTAGGGACCATAAATTAAATGATATCACTTCCTTGATCAGGACACATGAATAACCTTCCATTTGAAAAATAAATTCAATTAAAATGTCAAAATGGCGTCTGCTGACTGTTCTAAGCTCACCTTGAGCCATTATTTTTCTATCTCCATTGCTGTGAACCCACCCAAGCCAAGTTTTTAGAGTACTATTCTCAAATTCTTTTTGGTAAATAGCCAAGTCCACTAAAAAACTTTGAGGTAGGTAAGTTTAGTGACTCCCCACAACCTCATGACTAGACTGAAATGAAAGTAAGTCTGAAGCCAAAATCTGTCATACGTATATATAGTTATTTATCGAGTACATTTTTATTAGCAAGTATATTCATTTACTAGGGCTGTCATAACAAAGTACCACAGACTGGGTGGCTTCCACAACAAAACTTTACTTTCTCATAGTTCTGGAAGCTAAAAGTCCAAGATCAAGGTGTCAGCAAGGTTGGTTTCATTCTGAGGCCTCCGTCCTTGGCTTGCAGACAGCCACCTTCTTGTTCTGTCCTCACACAGTCATCCCTTGGTCTGTGTGTCTTCTGTGCCCTAATCTCTTCTTAAGGGTACTACACATATTGGATTAGAGCACACCCTCATGACCTCATCTTACCTTACTTTCCTCTTTAGAGGCCTTGTCTCCAAATACAGTCACATTCTGAGGTACATGCGGTCAGGACTTCAACATATGAATTTTTGGGGGATGAGGGATATAATTCAGCCCATGACAGCAAGTGAGCAGAAGAACAATGTATATACTCTATTACAAAAGTCCTCGATCTATATTCTTTTAGAGACTCTGACCTCTCCCTGCTTGGCAGGTCCATTGAAGTTGACCCAACAACAATGCAGACGCAGCATTCTGTTGCCTATGTTGTTGACACCAGACAACCAGAATGCTTCTTTTTTTTATTATTATTAGTTTCAGGTGCACAAGACAAAGTAATACTTAGACATTTATCATTTATATCCCTCACACTGTGGACCCCCCTCCTCCCATCCATTATCTCTCTGACATTGCACCGAGCCATCACATTTCCACTGTCTCCACTCCCAATGCTGTACTCCGCCTCTTGTAAGTATTCGGGATGCTTCTTAACGAATGAATGCACACAGAACGATTTAGGGGATCAAGTTGGAGACTCCATTCCTGAACCCCAACTCAATTACTTTTCCTATTACTGTCTTGCAGTCTTTTCTCCAAGAGCATATGACAGTGTTCATCAATTATTCATTTGTTTGTTAAATGCTATCACCCATTAATGTCCATGAGAGCAGACACTGGGTCAGTTTTCCTTACCACTGTAATCCCTGTGCCTGACATTTCTTTATTCATTTAGTCATCCAATTTTCATTTAGCCAGTCAGCCAATAGTACCTACTACGTGCCAGCAGTGAAAAGGCATGTCCCTGACCTTACCAGAATTTACCATGAGTGTCCATTCATAAACGCAATATGAGCAAAGAGAAGGAAAGAGTGTACTGTAAGTGAACCATGACACTAACATCTGCAGAAGGTTTCCGAGAGTATCTGTTTCCACCAGCAAATGCATCTCAACAGAGCCTGAATGAAAAACTCGGACTAGGACATATCAACTTCCACTAGCAAGAATGTCTCTTTTTTGACAAATGGACTTCAAACTAACATTTTGGTGGAAAAATTGGCACCAGTCCTTAAAGACACAACCTTGATCAACCTCAACCTACCATAAAGATATTTTTACAAAGTATTAGGAAAACATTAATCGTGATATTTGTATTTTCTGAATCCCTAGTTGGAAAACATAATTTGACAATAGACTTTTTGTTTCTCAAGCATAGTTTTATTATGAAGCTTTAAAATTTCTTTAATTTGATTATGTGTTTTTAATTGGAATTTCCTGGACTTTGAGACTCTTTCTGAGGAAAAATGGGATTGAACATTAAAAGTAAAATCTGACCTATAAAATAATGGCTCAATAGTGACTGCAGCTATGAACCGCTACATTTTTTTAGCCAGCTTATCCAACTGCAAAATCTTACCTCCCAGTTCATTTGTTAATTCCTGAAACCATACCACTAAAATTTCATTCCTCTGGCTTAAGGTTAGGTTTCCTACTAAAATGCAAAATATCCCTAGGAAAGAACATACTTGAAATAGTGACAGTCATTTACCCCTGACTCTTGTCTCAGTGCTTAAATATGTGAAGAAAGAGAGAAAAGGAAGGATATGATAATCAGGCCTGCATACAGTAAATAGTCTAGAAAAGAAATTTTAGAAATTCTAAGTTAAGGGAAGGACATCTTCGCCTAAAACTCTGCCCTGAAAAAATAATGTTTTGGAACATTGGGAATTGAGCTATGCAAGGCAGTCTTGCTAGATATGCACGTGGAGAAGAAACATATGATCTTTCTTGAGACATTTCTTGAAGCATCTCTCATTACTTACCCGATTATAATAAACAGCTGATAATCTCAGTGTAAACTGCTTCTGATGTCTGTCACTTAATACTAAGCGGCTATATTTAGCATTCCTAGATAAATAAATTCATTCCTGGCCAACACTGGTATTAAAGAATCTAAAAGGGCTTTAGGAAATTCCCCTAGGTAATTGATACTTTAACTGAGCCAGTCCTAGATTAAATACCTAAAATGAGTTGTAACACCTAGGAGCCAATCACTTGTGGCCAGAAGAGAATCATCTGGACATCCTATTGCCTCAGAAAAGCAACATATCAAATATCCTATTCAAATTGCATCTTGAGGCATGAAGAAGAAAGCTAAGTCTAGACTCACTAAGATGATTTGGAAAGGAGTTACCGTGATGCCATGAAAGAACTTGACCTTGATTTCATTTCCTCCTCTGGTTATCAAGTGGGAAAGTCATTTTCCTGCTCTTTCCAGGAATGTGTGTTTTCCTTCCCCTAGAAAACAGAGGGCCCTGAAGAGCACCGTATGCTCCACTGAGTAGCTGTATCTCCAACCAAGGCCACGTCTCCAGGCTTGGGCTTCCCTCGGCACAGTGGTATTGCCTTACATTGTCAAACAAGGTTGACAGTCAAACTGAAGGTAGACATTTCACAAGGATCAGAATTGTGGAACATGATCACTCAACAGTCACTTCTGCACCACCAGTGTCTTTTGATTATTAAATGCTTATTGTGCTAATGCCCCACGATGAAGTAATAAAATTGTATGTTTTCTGTTCTCACAAGACAAAATTGATTATTTGTTTAAAAGATCCAGAATTTGAGGAGGCCATATTAATGAAAATCTGTTCTGTTTAAATTTAGGAACTCAGACGCAAAAATTATATTTCTGCCTCATAAAAGCCTTGATCAAGGCTTGTTTTTTTTTTATTACTTAAACAAATAACACTAAGCTATTTACTTAAACAAATGAGACTAAGCTTCCACAACTGTGGATGAATTACATAAGATCAAGGTGATCCAATTTGCTATTGGTTTTTGCAATGAATGTTTATATTGCCCCAAACTTCATAGGTTGAAATCGTAATCCCCAGTGTGATGATTGGGAGGTGCTTATTGCCCTTAGAAAAGAGACCCCAGAGAGCTCCCTCCCAACTTTCTGCCATAGGAGGATACAGCAAGAAGGTGGCTACCTATGAACCAGGAAGTGGGTATGCAGCAGATGCAAAAATTGATGGCAACTTGATCTTGGACTTCCATTTATTTCTCACAGTCCTGGACGTGAGAAATAAAAGTTTGTTGTTGAAGCCATTCAGTCAGTGATATTTTTGTTATAGCCACCCAAACAGACTACAACACCATTTTCATGCAGGTCTTTTGCTTATAGGTGTCTACTAGGCATTTTGAACATTTATTGAAACCAGTCACAAATTAGATCAGTTGGTTTTTCAGTTAAGTTTGATTTGACTATATAATTGAATAGAAATTATTTTAATTTCTTATTTACCAACATCATCAGGTCTAATACAATTCATAATTTCAGATTTCTCTATACTTCATTCATCAAATTGAGGCAACAACTCACTTAGAAATGACATCGTAGGATTTATGTGATAAGACCATTCCATTCCCAAAAAATGTGTATCTAAAAGTAGTTCTTCTCCACGTACAAAGATCCTTGTGCTTTTTAACCCAAATGAGTCCTGCTTTCAAATACCCAAGACACCCCCTCCCGCCTTCCCACCCCGCCCCCATTTCACCCTCTGATGTTTTCATATTACTCCAGCCCTTTCTACTCAGAAGGAAAACAATTTAACAATCCAGGATTATTTGAGACCAAGACTAAGGTATCTGTGTCTTCATATATCACTCTCTCTAGAATGTTTAGAGTTTAAAACATTCTGGAACCCACTGACCACCTCTTGGTGGGGAGTAGAAAAGATATACAGATACACAAGTGTCCCACTGTGTGACAGACACTACTAGAGGTGTTTTCACAGGAATTGTTTCTTCTAATCCTCACAACATCCTTTTTCTGTAAGCCTAAATGTCCCTTTTTAGAGGTTAAATAAATTCCCTAAGATCACATAGCTAATAAATGCCAGTTTCAGGATTCCAACCCAAGTCTGTCTGACTCTTTACCGCTTATGGGCTTTTCACTATGCCAAACCTAACCCAAATGAATCTCTAATGGGGGATTTTAACACTGGGGAATTCTAACATGGTCCATGAAGGTGAGTGATATTGTTGATCAGTGAAGCCCTTGAGTTGCAGTAAAGTAACCACATACTCCATCTGTGTGTGAGGCTTTCTTTCCCAACCTGCGTTTTTTCTTTGCCACATTCTAGCTTCAATGCCTTTTCCATTCCAGGCTAGCTTAGCATTCTTTTTTTAATCAATTATTATTCATTCAGTCTTTAGACTGGAAATCCTCTAAAGACCTCAAGGCACCGTATAGAAAAATATTGCATAATGAACAATAAACATTTGGATTACCAGGAGGGTACAACTGAGAATGCTGCATTCTTACTTTCTTCCAGTCCTGAGGGAAAGGGGGAGGTTTCATCAAATTAAAATGGGCTCTTTTCCCCATCTCTCTAGCCAGTCTTCCTCTCTCTCTTACGGAACATGAAGCCTAGACTGGGCAGATTTCCGAACTTGATACCCACCAGCACCTTCCCAAAATGTGAACGTATTGCTTTACTAACATCCAGTGAATGCCCCCTAAACCATCAGTCTTCAATGCTTCTCCAAAATGATTTAAATCATGAAGGAAACAACACCTAAGACCTCCGAGGGACCATTACCATGTCATTGGAGGGTAGGCTGTCTGAGCTGTCTATCTGGTCACGAGTGCATCTCTACCTCCAAGAAGGCCCAAGTGAGGAGGGAGGGCAAACCCAATGGGCACTATTTCACGCAGCAGCACAGGCAAGGAACGAGGGACTATTCTTCTAAGTTTTCCCCAGTCACCAGGTGTTATGATTGAGTTGTGTTCCTACCTTCTCAGAAGAAAAAGATATCTTGAAGTCTTAATCCCCAGGGCCTCGGAATAGGATATCATTTGGAGATAGGGTCTTTATAGACATGAGCAAGTTAAAGTGAAGACATTAGGGTGAGTCCTAATGCAATATGACTGGTATCCTAATAAAAAAGGAAAAATTGGACACAGGCAGGCATGCCTGGAGGAGAGAAACACAGGGTTAGATAGCCATCTGCCAGCCAAGCAGAAAGAACTAAGAAAATCTTTTCCTCACAGACCTCACAAGGAGCCAACACTGCTGACACCTTGACTTTGGAGTTCCATCCTCCAGAACCGTAAGAGAATAGGTTTCTGTTGTTTAAGCTGCTCAGTGTGATCCTTTGTTATAGCAAACTAATAAACCAGATGACTAATTAATATACTTGGGCAATTGATGACTGACCTGCAAAACCCAGAATACATTATCATCTGAACTCTGGAAGAATGACAGAAAAAAAAAAATCCTGCATCCCAGTGAGCGGTGTTTTCTATCCCAGGAAAATGGAGTAAAGGAATGTAGTTTTCCCCAAGGTCACAAGTTAGATGCGAGCTCCCATATCAGGGTGGTCTGACTGTGGAGGAGAGTTCTGAAACTAAAATAAAATTAATTTAGCAGAAAAGTTCATGAAATGTAGGAGGCATGTGTTTGTACACCAACATGGAGACTCTGTTGTGATTCCACTAAGGCATAGGGGAGAGGAGGACAGGAAAGGACAGCTCTCCGATGGAGTCAAGGAGACAGTGACTAGTGACCAGGTTAGTTTGTAGCAGGGCTGAGGACAGGGCTTCCTCCAATGACAGTCTGATGGTTTTCCCTCCTAAAGAGTCCAGCTTCAGTTGATGTGTATGACGGACTTGAGGTAGGCACAGCAGGGCACACAGATAATGAGTAAGGCATCATAGATAAATTCCTTTACTATGATTTTGCCAACAACTTAGTCTTCTGTGTAGGAATTTTCTTTGGGAGCGGTGGCCTGCAGGGAGAGGGGTACAAACGTAGCTCCACATGTAAAGTCCCCAGCCCAGACACCTTGTCGTGCAGGGTCTCAGCTCCCACTCCCCGCCCAAGAACGCAGGACACAGTAGGGCCAAAAAGGAACACCCATGGAGCCATAAGTAGGGGAGTCAAACCAATATATTCTTGCTGGCGGCTGGGCTGGAGACACAGGAAGCAGGATCTACATAATCTGCCTAACAGCAGTCCGCACTTGCCAGCCACCATCTTCTTGCTAGCCCCCATTCCTTTTCTGCTAGCGTAGCCACAGCCGTTATATTAGTGGCCAATGGCCTACGGGTTACAGCTGACGGCCAACTAGCCACAGCTGCTGGCCATCTGATCACAGTTGATGGCCATTTACTACCCGAACCAGCACCTTTCTATGTGAGGCCGAGAGCCTGGAAACTGTTTTTTGGGGTTTTGTCCCCACACACCTTAATATGGAAATGTGTGCCAGGCTTACAATTTGGCCTGAATTTCAGAACCTGCAATGGGTTTTCTTGGATGGTGACTCTCCTTAGTCTAGTAACCGAGACCCAAAGGTGCTTAATCTAATTATGCCCCAGCCTTCCTGTCTACCAAATAGGGGTGATATTATCGAGTTGGATATTAAGACCATTGACTGGAAAGTATGTTAGTGGAAAGTAACTGGTAAACATATGTCGTGTGGGCGACACTGCTCGCTGCGCCATTTGTCGTCTGGGGTGGCCTGCGGGGTCTCTGGTCCCGCTCCCCACATAAGAATGCAGGACATGGTGAGGCCAAAAAGGAACACCCATGGAGCCATAAGTAGGGGAGTCATATCACTATATTCTCACCGGCGACATCCACCTCTCTGCAATCCACTCTTGCTAGCCCCCATTTTTTTTCTGCTAGCGTAGCCACAGCAATTATATTAGTGGCCAATGGCTTACGGGTTACAGCTGATGGCCATCTGATCACAGTTAATGGCCATTTACTACCCAAACCAGCACCTTTCTATGTGAGGCCAAGAGCCTGGAAATTGCTTTTTGGGGCTTTGTCCCCATACTCCGCCCCTACAGGGTCTCGTCTCACAATCTACACGACAAAGGTCTTTCGCGAGGGGGCCTGTGCGAGGAGCCTGGAGGTGAATGCAATATCCTGGACACAGCCAGGCTCTCTGGGCACAGCCAGGGTTTCTCAGGGCACCACCCCAGTATTTCTGGGCACAGCCTGACTTCCTGGGCTTCTTAGGGTACCACCTGTCTCCACGGGCACAGCCAGGGTTTCTCAGGGCACTGCCACTCTCTCTGGGCACAGCCAGACTTCCTGGCTGTTTCTATTTCTCCCCTCTATCTATCAGGTTGGTGCAAAAGTAATTGCAGTTTAAAAGGTTGAAAATAATTGCAAAAACCGTAATTACATTTGCACCAACCTAATATAACATCTAGCTAGCAAGTTATCAAAATGTGAAAACATTGGCTTTCAATCATAGTAAGTTCTGATAAGAGTAAGAAGAGAAACCAAGTTTCCAATCTTCATTCGTACTCTTTCTTCTTGATCCCTGAGGGTCCCGGTCAGTGTGTGAATGAGGAAGTAAAAGTACATTTATAAAATACCTCAGTCTTGTCCCCCCATCTCTCTCTCACACACACACACACACACACACACACACACACACACAGCACTTAGAAAATGTGTACGAAGCTTCATGTTTTTTCTCCCCAGTTGCCAGGATCACAATTGAAATCACACCTATACATGTCTCCACAGTCTGGAGAGTGTTAATGTTCAAAGCTTATTTTTCCCTAACAACTTTTAAGAGTCCACTTTTTTTCTTTTTTTTACTGTTTCTTCATCGCTTTACTCACCCAAATCCTTTTCTCTCTAGAATCATGTAGCACAGAGGAATAAACAGAAAGAAAGTAAGAAGTTCGAAAAGCACTTGGGAAAACATTTGAATTAAAGTATAAAACTGATCTTAGAATTTTGCCAAAAGTGATGTTTGAGGGGAATGACAGCTACTTGATCAAATAGTTGTATAAAGACAATACCTGGAATTAAGACATATTTCAAATTTGTTACGAAGAAATGAATGTATAATGTTCTTGGTAATTCTGGCAATGTTTTAAATATAAGTATAGAATTGTATTTAGGAGTGCAGTTCAAGATGGAGGATCATTTGCTACACTTTGAGCAGCCAGGCTTTGGAAATTCAGTGGTGGTTGTCCCTAGCCGTGTATTAAAATCTTCCGAGAGCTTTTTAAAAAATACCGGTGCCTGGGCCCCACCCCAAAACAATCAACTCAGAGTTTCCTCAGATAATTCTAAATGCTGAGCCAACATTAAGAATCCCAGATTCGGTGCTCATTTAACTGATGAAGAAATCAAAGCACAAAGGGTGAGACGGCCTGCTTATCATCTGCCTACTCTTTGTGACCAAGAATGCACGAAGAGAAGACTGTAAATAAGCAGCAAGAAATAGTAAATAACTTAAAATAAAATGATTGTAGAGAGAAGCCAGAGGGGGCTGCCAGCAGGAGAAGAAATGAGGTGATGAATGCCAAGGGTGAGGATTGTGAAACGATTGTGCAGCACCCTATGAAAATGTAAATCCTACTTAAATCCTTTATCACCAACTGTGTGTGTACCAGGGAGCTGGCTTTGGAAAAAATACATGAAACTTTTTACTAAAAGTTCAAAGTTTGGGGGAAGCAGGACAGGAGAACAAACTCTGGAATTTCAGAAACAGGTAGTTAAGATATTAACACCCCTGAGGTTAAAGGCATGGGAATCACCATAGAAAATAGTTTCACCGAGTTAACTAGGTTAGTGTAAAATTTTCTTGTCATTTGTACATATTCTCCTGAGAGTTCTTGAGTTGAAATAGTTCAAGTCTGCTGGCAATCACTACCAATTTCCTGTCATCATTTTCTATAGATTTCCTGCCATCAATCCTGCAAATAAAAGAAAAAACCTAAAAATTATTTTAAACTGATTACTGGCAATTTTGTTGCATGAAGTTTTTGCCTTGGATTTAGCAAACCACTTAGCTATTACCTGATTAATATCCAAATAAACTTTAAACGCCAGTGTCTGTTTCTTTTCCCAGGTTCATCCCTTGGGCCTGGATTCTCACGAACTCTTATCCAAGGTTTTGATGTGCTAATTTTCTCATCAATACACACTAGCCTTCCTGGGTTTAATTAATAAATATTTAGTTTTGACAAAGACAGGGTAAGCAGAAGTCCAATTCATGAATTCGATCTTTGTTTATCCTCCCATTGTGACCCTCACTTGAAATTGCTCTTATCAGTCTGCTCTGTTTTCTGCGTTTTCATTTGCATATCAAATATATCGTTGTAAGCAGGCTGCTTGCAGGCAGTCACAGAACCAGTTGCCCACCGGAGCCTCAGGGTGACATCTGTAAACCCACTGTGATGACGGGAGAAGAATGGGGGACAGGGGATTACCCTCATCCCACATTCAGATCCTCTCCTCCAGAAATCAAGATCTTTCATGTGTCCTGTTTTCCTAGGTTTAATCAATTGACTGAGTGATTAATTGATTTAATTCTTAATGTAAGTATTTTCTTTCCTAAAACTAGAATGACAACACAGGATTTCCCAACACTTGAACTTTGAGTTTCTTGCCACCCAAACCTCAGTGTGGACCAGAGTGTGCCTCAGCAGATTCTAACTGAAATGCATCATCATGACAGAGATGCATTTCCAGGGTACACTGGAAAATCAGTTGGCTTCAATATATCTGCCCTTGAAACATTTTCTCCCCACGTGAAGGACAGGCTGATGGTGGCCACTGATTCAAATCAAGTCCATTGTTTTTTAGGAATCAGGAATTGGGACTTACGGAATTATGAGAGCTACCATAATTCTACCCGTATCATTCAGCTTTGACCTGCCCACATTTATCAATCCATCCCTTATCCAGAATTCGCCTTTTATCATTATGTGATACCCTGTGTTTATTGGACTACTCAAATGTAATATTTAAATCTCTGGTAAGGTTAAAAATATTTCAAAGATTTTTAGAACTGTGTTTCGAAGTTGTTTTATTCGTATGACCCACTTCTCTAAAGAGCATTTTAGAGATGTGATCTTCAGGCACTTGAAAGCGGCATAACCAAGCAAGACCTGGCCCTCAGGCTGATGTCTGGCTTTTAAGAACTCCACACAGAGACCCAGAAGCAAGCATAAGAGGAAAATAATACCATCATGGAACACATTAATTACTCACTTAAAGGTAGCATTGTCTCCTTTTAGAAAAATTAAAATATTACAATGTAAAGCCACATGTCAGTTCTCTTCAGTGTGCTAAATGAATTAGGCAGGATCACTGGAAAATCATATTGTGGTTCTTTCACTACTGCCTGGTGTAGTGTAGGCAAGAGCCCCAGACTTGGAGGCAGAAGGCCTGAGTCTTATCTCAACTGTACCACCAACTCTCTGCCATCTGAGCGAGTTCCATCCTATCTCTGAATGTACATTCCCCACTCCGTAAGAGGAGACAGTTGGATTACGTTTCCATGTATTCAACTGTGTGCCTCAGAAATGTACTAAGTATTCCTTGAAAAGATTTATGTGATCAAATAATTTTGAGGTATCATTGTATTTCTCTCTCTCTCTCTCTCTCTCTCTCTCTCTCTCTCTCTCTCTCTCTCTCAAACACACACACACACATTCTTGGAGATTTGCAATACACATCATAGGAAGTATCAAATGCCTCCTTGAGACATTCTGATAAAGCTTTACAACAAATAAATCAATTTAATTGTGTTTCCCAAATATACTTGAGCAAGAATCCTATGTGTGCTCAAAACAGTTTGGGTGGCACTGGACAAGATTTTTCGAAGAGCCTTCCAGCTGTAATCGGCCGGGCCCATGTTCAGATAGGCCAGGCTTCCTGATGGTGTCATAAAGTGTAATGATTGAAAGTGGGACTTCTGAAACTAGACAGCTGGGTTCTAGCCTGTAGCTTCTCTACTTCCTGGTCTGTGACCTTCTTTAACTTCTCTGTACTTGGTTCCTTCATCCGCAAAACTGAGACAATAATAGACCATCAAGCTCATAGGGCTCTTATGAGGATTGAATGAGTTAATAAAATATATCAAATGCTGAGCGGATGACCTAACACCTAGTAAGTGCCATGGAATTGTTAACATTATCGTTGCGATATCAGACCTTGTCACACACAACAAAGCAAGAGAAGGAAGAGCACATGAAAGAAATTGACATCTGCTGAGTATTTACTCTGTGATTTACAGACATAATCTCGTTACACCCCCATCAGAAAACTAAGCTCAAAATATGATCATTTCATTTTAGAGGCGAGTGAGTAAAGTAGAACTCTGAGGTTTTAAGGAATTTGCTAAACATTACCCAAATAGTATAGTGAAAAAAGGAACCCCCAACGCAGGCATTCCTGATTTCAAGACTCAACTTCTTTCTGCTACATTATACTGCCTTAAAGGATCAAAAGGAATAAACTTCCTGTCATTTTATAGATGAAGAAATGAGGCAGACAAACTAAAATATGTCCCATGAGGACACAATAAGATGCAAGTTAGAAAATAATCCATATTCTGTCATCTACCCCTATAATATATTCATTACTGAACCCTAAGTGGAGAAGGAAATGTGAAAAGGGAAAAAGGAGCTATCTCTAATTTTGATCTGGTTACAATTTTTTAAATTAAGATTATTTTGCCTCTTACTTAAGTACCTGCTGTATGTATTATGTCCCACTTTAGCAGACGTTTTGCTCTCTCCTACCTAGCTCAGATTATGTTTTTAGAGAAGCCTAGGTCTAAAGTAGACGTTTAAAGGTCAGATTAATTCTACTGCCTCCAGAAAGGATTGGATCAAAATAATTCTCAAGTGATAATCCTTTACCCTATTCTACTTTTAAATATCCAGAGAGGAGAATTCTGGTAAAAATTTGGTTTAAAAATTCAAATATTAACAATACATTTAAAATTTCATAATATGCAAGGAACTTTGAGACATTTGTGAAAATAAAAACATATTAATCCAAAAAAAAAAAAACAGAGAGAAAAACGGAATAGGAAGATGAGCTGATTGTGCATGATGGAGTACAGTATTGTGCACTAAGAACTGAAATTCAGGACTAAGGACTTGGGAAGTAATTTATTGGATACTCATCTTCCCTTTTAGCAGGCAAGGCACAACTTTACTTAGATATGTCTGCTGCATCCAAAGTTTTAAAATATAGGGTCAAAAATGTATTCCTGCCACATATCCCATACTGCCATTCTGCTTGGTTCATCTTATCACTAAAACTGGTTTTTTACAGCAATGTCAAAGATGATGGAGCTTAGAGAGATTTCCATTTTGCAAGTAAAAAAGGGCAGACAGGTGGTGCACAGCCTGCCGTGTACTTAGATGGAGCAGCCAGCTGCTTAATTCCCATCATCAGAGCCTATTCTGGGACCACGGGGCATCTGATTGAGCAGGCAACGTGCTGAGAGAGGGAGGGGCACATAGACGATTTCTCAGCATCTGAAATTCTCCATTTAGGCTCAGTGAGTGGGAGAAGGGACAGTGATAGGTACTCTGATTTGGATGAGAGGAAACAATCTCTTTCTTTGGGAGTTGATGATGATGAGAAATCCACACAGTGGTTGACAGAGGATGTTTTCTAACCTCGGTAGTAGATCAACCAGATATTGGTCTGCATAACATGACTCATTCCTGGCAAGTCTTATTCCATGCCTTTTCTTCACTTTCAGATATATATCCATTGGAACGAGGGGTTTGTCCCCTTGCAATCGCTGAATGCAGAGCTTACCTCAAAAAATGAAAACGTTTGGGCCAAGTTTGTGCTTTGGATGTGATTTCCCCATTCTCACAAAACCAGTACATGTTGAGGCTTTATCCTCCCGGACTCAAAGAGATAAATGTCGAATTTGGTCCCTGGGGTGCGGCAGAAACTACCAGAATTAAAAAAAAAAAAAAAAAAAAAAGAAAGAAATGGAAAATTCCTAAGATCCTAAGATTTTTGTGATGCAAATGAAAAAGAATTTTTAGCTCTGGCAATTCCTGCCCTTCTCTAAGGTGAAAATTAAAGGTAATTGTAAAAACAAGTGGTAGTGGCTGGGGGAACAGTTTACTAGAACATTCTGTAATCTTGTTTACTTTATGTAAGTCTACGATCTTTTCAATAGCTGACCTTCAAATGTACAGTTGAATGAGAACGAAGGGAACCTGGAGCTCTGCTGCAGTTTTTCCTAGTGCTTATTCTTACCAGTCTTATCTATGGTTGTAAAACGGCCAAATCCATCATGTGACAGAAATACTCTCCCTCTATCTGAGCAAGACGTACCTCATACTTATAAATTGCCAAACAGAAATGACCATTATGAATCTCACAAGCGCTGAAGAGGAAGATGAGTCAAGAGTATTTATTTCCTAGGCTCTATTCTTTAAAAAAAAATCTCATGTTACTTGTTTTGTTTGTTGCCAGTCCGAGGTTCTAAAACACCCTTTACGCCCTCAAGACTGTCCATCTCATCTTTTTTTCAACTTTGACCCCTCTCTTGAGGTTACTACGCATAAACCATTTACTAAAAGGATATAGTGCATACATTTATGGAGAACTCTTCCTGACTCCTTGTATTAAAATGAAATCCCCCAATGCAGAATCCATTCAAAGAGTGTCTATTTTAAAAGAAGCCTTGTAATGTTCTATTTGTGTCTATAAGGACCACGCTTTTGAGAGATTTAGTTAAATTGTGCCATTTCAGACACACAAAAAAATCAGCTGCCCCTAAATGTGTTTTTCTCCAGCTTCCCAAGCATTTGTGCAATGGAGAATTCTCCAGAAAGCCCCTTTAACATGCAGATATGTCCTTACCCCTGAGGGGCTGCACCTCAGCCCAGATCGCTTTAGAGCAGATTAGTTTATCAGATTAGCAGAGCCCTGAGGAAAAGAAATACTGGCCAGGTAAATTTAACAGGGCACACTCTCCTCAGGGAATAGGAACCTGACCGAAGGCCTTCCTATAGGCTGGGAGCTATTGGATCATCGCAAAAATCCAAGTCACCAGATAGTCACATCTCTGTCAGGCTCACTCTCCCGAAAGCTAGCCCTAAGCATATCATGAACTCTGGCTCCCTGAATCTGCTTGTCCAAAGCCCGCAGTCTGTGGGTAAATCCTGCCTTCACCATTTCCTACGTGAACCTTTCTGTGCCTCAGTTTCCTCATCTCTAAAGTGGGAATAATCATAGTACCTACTTCATAAGACTATTGAATTAAATATTGAATTAATAAATAAACTTGCCTATGTGAAGCGCTTAGAATAGTGCATGACAAATAGAAGTATCATGTTAGCTGTTAACAGCATCAATAACTAGCTGAATTATCCCATTTTTGTAATACCCACCCCCCCACACACACGTACCCCTATAGAAAAAGATTGGAAGAATATTCATGCTTATCAGTGGCAGTAATTATGACTGATTCTTTTAATGCTTTCCTCTTATGCATTTTCCAACTTCCTCACAATAAATATGATTAGCTTGACCATAAAAATGTATAAAAGACTAATTAATGTTGTATGTAAAAGGTGATCATTTGCATTTTATTTATACTAACAAAAAAACTGGAAAGAGCAAACAGTGCCCATTAATATGGATTAGCTCAATAAAAAGATGTCTCATCTATATAATAGAATTATGTACCTACAATTTTAAAATATAATGTTGAAGAATGTTTACTGGCATAAGAAAATACTCATAATATAGTATATGAAAAATTAAGTAGTAATGCTGAATAAAAATTAAATCCTAGTTTACTAAACATAAAGTAAATATAGTTTTATTTGACCATAAATAACGAAAGGTATATACTCCAAAAATGCTAATGCTGATTATCCCTGTATCACAGGATAGCAAGACTCTTAATTTCTTCCATGTAGTTTATAAATTTTCCAAATCTTCAATAATGAACACATGGTGCTTTTAAAGCAGAAGAAAAAAGTACACTATTAGAAAAATAAATAAAGATTGATGATCAGAGTTCTAGTCAAAAAAAAATAGAGAAGTTCAGATTCAGGCAAGGAATTAAGTTAATGAACAAGACAGGTTGATCTCATTCCTCTTTCTCTGCTCATAATTACCACTGATCAATCCCCAAGTGTGCAAGGACCAAGGAAGTGTTAGAATTCAGAAAGAAAACTTCTGGGAGAGATTTTGAGATGCTAGACAACAGATTAGAGCTGAACCAAGAACTTCCCTATGGCGAGTGTGGACCACCCCTGTCTACTTCCCAGTTTTAGCAGAAGTCAACCCAGTGAGCATATTCAAAACCAAAGTACACATTGGAATCCTCTTCCTATTCTTAGAATTTCTGTGGGCCTTAAAGAGTGAAATGAGAGAAAAGTGGATACGAGTCACATCACTGAGTAAGGTAGGTAAGACTGGGCAAAAGATCATAAGCAGCCCCAGAGTCAGGAATGTACCCCTGCGGATCCTGTCCATGGAGTTAATTGCAGTGGCCATGAGAGGGTGGAGGCAAGATCCAGCTATCTTCCCTTTCGGCACTCCCTCCAGCCTCCCGCCCCAATCTAATAACCATGTACCTATTAAAGTGTTTGGAACAGAATGTGTCAGTTTGCCAAGAGAGATTACGATGCTTGAAATAGTGCTGAGTTGACAGGAAAATCTTAATGTCATGGAACAAACTGTTAATGATGGCATCCTAAAAATCAAAGATGGAAAGGGCTACAGTAACTTTCCCAAGACTCCTCAAATCAGGCAACATCTCTCTCACTTCAGGTATGCCCTGGAACCCCAATGTCAGACACTCTTGTCTCTTAAGACCACCCCCTCCATATTAGGGTGTGTGTGTGTGTGCGACCATTTCTTCAAAATGTAAGAGGAGGCAAGACTGTGGTATGGAGAAAGGAAAAACTAGGCATCAGACAGACCTGGGCTGGAGTCTGGATCTCTCCCTTTCCTTCCAGGGTCCCTCTTCACAAGTTGCTAGCCTCCTTACAACTACATCGTTTACACAGGGCTTATAAAACCCATCGGTGGTTCTAGACATCAGACGTAAAGCGCCCAACACAAAGTTTTACACAAAGTAAACACCCAATACTCAGGGATGAAAACTAAAATACAAGGAAAGATGTTCTTCTCAGAGCCCTACAACCAGCCTCAGTTTGCTGCTTCTGCTAGGAGATCCCTTGTTCAACTAGGTATTTGGAATGAAAGAGGAAAGTGTGCGTTTATGTCCTCCAGCCTGCTGAGCAAACAGTCACCTCTGCTGAAAGCATGCTGAAGCCCAGACCCAACATCGTGGGGAAGGGGAGCAGCAGGGGCTCTTTGCCAGCACCACCTCTAAGAAAAATATGAATCAAATAGTAAGTGGTTGCATATTTGAAAACAAAAATTATCTTAGGAAGCAAGTCTGTAGTACAGGAAATACTTATTCCATCTGTAGTGTTTCAATTGCGTTGAGAAACGTAATTGAGGACTATTTTTTTCCGTAATACTTTAAAGTATAGTATATTTAATGCAGAAGCCCGAGTGAACATCAGTGTTCCAATCAAACAGAGGGTCCCAAATGCAAATACTCTCATCTCAGTGTTACAACTTAAAATAGACACTTGGGGCTGACTTGATAGGCCCAGGTTTGTAACACCCTCCCTTTGGAGGGCTGATTTCTGTAAATAGCCATTGTTTTCATTCATATTTTCCTGCTATGTGTCTTAAATATAAAAATCCCCTTCACTCTGTAAATCCAAACACTCCATTCTGACACTTTAGTCACCCACCGAAAATGCAAAAGCATTTCTCAAAGTAACAGAACTCCACAGCTCTGCAAACTTCCTGTCTCACAGCACTGAGAGAAAGGGGGAAAAGTACAGAGTCCCTCTGAAGCCCCCTCCTGACATTTCCAGACTTATTAGCCAGTTTTCACACTGACTTCAATCAACCTCTTTAATCCTCCAAGGAAAGAGCATTTTTAATTCACCGATTGGCTGATAAGCTTGAAGCCAAAAAATGATTTACACGTAGATGAATTGTGCTTACAAGATGGAACTTGGAGCATTAGAAGCAGATCTGAATTTCCTATCTGTCATTTTATTTGCCACATTCATTTTTTCTCTGCCATTACCTTACTGATTGCGATCTTTCAGCGCTATTGGGCCCCTGCTTCCACAGTTTTTAATCTGCCTTTAATCCCATAGATTTTAAATATTCCCGGCACCTAGAGACTGGAGGCAATTAACTGCCCTTCTGATGCTCTCCTTATCAGTTTCCTCCTTGTATCTCCCAGAAGCAGCCCCAAGACACTTCCAGGCTGACAAATACTACCAGCGTTTCAGAAGAAGCATCCCCTGCAAATGGGGATATGAAGTCCAGCTGTGCACACTGACGCTAAGCAATCAAGCCATTTTCTTTTTTGGAGAAGGAAGCAGAAAAGACAGGTTCGGGGGCAGACACTGTATGCTCGAAGCCCCCAGCATCCCTGCTCTGAAACAATGCCATCGCAATGTGTTTTAGGCCTTTAAAAATATGTGAATCGTCTAATCTGTTTAATCTGATTGCCGCGTTTAACTAGAAAACCATTTCCAGCTCTCTGGCTTTAATGAGGGGTTCAGATGGGATGTCAAAAGGAGATGGCAGGTAGACTAGCCACTTGAATCTGGCTCCAGTCTCCTCCCTGGTTCTTGCTTAATTTTGTTCCCGTGATTTCAATGTGTAACAGTGAAAATCTGCCCACCAGTTTTCCTGACCACTAGTTGATAAATGTCCAACACTTTTAACTGATATCTGTTCAGACTTGAACTGATTCAGATTTTCTGGTGGAACTTTCAACATCACCCTGCTACATCAAAGGCTCATGAGCTCTGAGGGTACCTGAGGGATCTAATCAGCGTGACACGACTCAGCCGCCATGAAAGAAAAGAGGATCCTATTCATTCATTAAAACCCACGTGCTCATCCACTAATATATGTGCATTTAAGTACACTTAAAAAATACTACGTCTCTAGTGACAGCCCACCCAGTGGAGCCCAGAAGTTCTATCCTTTGGCCTCCTAAGGATAAATCAGCTTGACTCTATTTTTGCCTCTGTCCTCGATTCCTGATGTAAAGTTTGAGCCTTTCTGCTTTTTTATTGTAGTGTAGAGTTCGAAGGGAACACCTCCGAATTCCAAGCTATAACCCAAAAGACGAAGAGAGAGATAGTCGTCCGTGTCCTAGAACACTGGGCGGATCTCCTCAGACCTCCAGTCTCCTCAGCAGACACGTTTGGCAGCCACGTGGCTTACAAATAAGCGAGTTGTTGGGGCTTTGCCTAAGAAGGATGTGCGTATTGTTTTGCCAGTGGACATAAACACACAAAATGCTTGTAAATTCTTGCAGTTCGGTCTGATTGCCATTAGTTCACACATAGTCGTTGGCCTTTGTTGGTCAATCCTCTCACCACACCTTCAGTCACATTTATTGCAGTTTATGCTGTCATCTCCCCCTGGGGAGGCCATGGGAGATTGTCCTCCCTCAGTGGGGAAAAATGAGGTGAGTTTCCGAGTTCACTCAGAAACTAAGGGTTGGGCCCCCAATCAAACTATATTTTCTTGAGGTGAAAAATAGGCGTTTTGTAAAGGGGCCATTTGTGCATCCAACAAGGGTTCTCTATCTTTTGGAAGCTGCTCTATATTTTTTTTAAGTACAAACATCGCAGATGGCGATGTCAAACTGGAGAAAGGATACGGTAGGGGAGACAAACAATGCATTAAGTGCATGTGGTTAATTGATTGGCTCCACTTTCCGTACTAAAGGAAGAACGCAAGCTCTTTCCATCAAGGTCCACGGCAAACCCAGCACATGGTAAATGGATGGATTTTACAGCGCAGAAAGGCTGGGCTGTTGAGAGGTTGTTTATAAACAACGCCCAGCAACATAAACAAGGGAGGCATCCAGAAAAGCCAATGAGGAGGAAAGGGCCAAACTTTCGTTATATAACAGGAGAGACACCAGGGTAGCAGCTCTTACTGTGTTGTTTTGCTGTGACTTGCAGCTTTGCCTAAGCATTTTAAAGATTCTTGCAGGTCTTTTTCAAGCTGCCAGCTCTAGCCTACGAATTATGGTAATATGCCACTTCTGAGCCCTCGGCAGGATTTGCAACAGAGAAATCACATCAGCCTATGCTGATTAACAATTCCATTCCATCCAGAGATTTATATAAAAAAACTATCTTACATTTTGCTTTTTAATAAGAATGATCGCTATCTCAAATTGAGTCCCAGCAAATTTTAATAAAGGCCCAAGGTTGAGTGGCATTTTGCATGCTGATTTAGCTGTGATTGCTAGCTTTTGATGAGCGCAAGCCTGGCATGTATAGCTCTCCTCAGAGCAGGTTTAAAGACCAGGAGTAAGGAAAAGGATAAAAATAAAAACTTCCAACCAAAATTCGAGGTCTTTTCTTTCTATGATTGATGACTGAATAAATACCAACACATATCTTTGGATTCAGCCTAACAGTGAAATTCCCTACAGCTAAACAGCTGTTTTTTAATGGCTTTTAATATACTAACCTGTCAAAATATGTTAACTCTCATGACGGCAATTATTATTTTAAAAGATGTTATCAATCTATTTATCTATCTTCTGCCCTGATATTTCTTCTCAGATCAAATGGAGAGTCACAAACAAGCAGCGTTTTGTTTCCCGATAAGTAAATTGTCAATAAATAAATATCTCTTGGGGGGGAAGCATTCTTCTTTGCTGAAATAGATGGCACATTAATTATTCTGAACAATAAAACTAGAAGTAAGCTAAGATTTTTCAGCCTATGCCAATGGTTGATGAAAGACATCCCTAAGAGGGCAAAGATTATATGGGCAGAGCACATGAGAATGTTTGGGGAGGGGGGTGGAGAAGGGGGATAACGTATCTTTAAAAACTAACAAATCAGTGGCTATAGTTTTATGGGATGGTGTTACTGGTTTTTGTGAAATGTCATGTATCCCCACTGTCATTGATTTCATTACTCTGTGGATCTGTGCACATAACTCCACGCTACCATGAAAACCACCCCAAACAGTAAGTGAACATTCTACTCAGCTTGCCCGCCTCCCAAAGTAATGTTTGTTTGATCCACACAAAGCACAATTTTTTAAAAAGCTGAAGAATGCAAATGAGATCCAGTTCATTAGCTAAAGATCACCAAATTTCACCCGTTAGGTAGGCTGTGAGTTTCTAAAATAGAGATCGTGACCCAGAAAAATGCATCGGTGAAATCACAGAAATAACTAAATCTCAAAATGCCTAAAACAGTTTTCAATATAATTTTAGCTACAAGAAAGTATCTTTCCAACAGCCAAGTACTTCTTGGATATGGCATTTTCCCTACAGAAGTTCTTGTTTAGCTTCCTTGTTTTTTAGGGGACAATGGAGAAATGAGCCAATATGATGCTCATTACATATGACATTTACATATTATAAATGATGATATTATAATAAACGTTACATATTGTAATTTATTTTTTTAAATAAGTATGTATTGAGCATCTATGATAAGCCCAACATATTGCCAAGTCCTGGGGATACAATGATAAAGACATAAGTCCTCCCCTCAGGTAGCTTACTGTCTACCCGAGGGACCAAGAAGACGCAGGCATTTGTAACGTAGGGTGGTCAGTGCTATCACGATGGGAATCGATTGGTTGCTGGGGAAACTCCTGACTGATGAGAAGAAAATCAGGAAATGATCCCTAGTGAAGCAACCTCAAAGTTGAGCCCTCACAGATCCATAACAGCCCAGTTAAGACAGTCAAGATCCGAGAGTTAGAAAAGGCAGAACTACAAATAAATCATAACAGCTGTAAGCAGCAAGGACAGCTCAGTGTTTTCAAAGCATTTAACAAATAGTCATGAGGACCTACTACGTGCCGGCCACCTTTCCACATGCTGGAGTGTATTGCAGTTATGACCAAGACAGCTAGTGCAGGCTTCCATGAACTTTACATTTTTGTAAAGAGAGCCCAAAATCATATCTTAAAAAAAGGAAACAAATCAACAATACCACGTAAAATGGAATAAATACTACAAGAAAAATTAACTAAGGAGATGGGATTGAGAGTGATTGAAGGGCTAGCTTAGATTGGATGACCATAAAAGACCTAAGGGATTTTTAGCCTAAGGTAAATTAGTAACCAGTACAGGATTTTTTAAAACGTGATCAGATTTCCATTTTAGAAATTCACCACCGCTGCTCTGTGAAGTATGACTTGGAAAAGAGCAAGACTGCATATGGGGAGACCCAGTCAGTAAAGTGTTGCTTTCAACTGGGTAAAAGAAGAAAGTAATCCACGTGGAGGTCATGGTCCTCAAGTGAGGTAGTGGCACCATAGAGAGAACTGGACACTTCGGAAGCGATTGAGGAAGTGGCATTGACAAGATTTCACAATGCAGTAACTTGGGCTTCACTGGGACTTTGGCTCAGCCTGCAGGTGGGGAGCACTGTTCCTGATACAGGAAATGCAGAAGAAGTAAGCTTGGGGCAGATGATTAAAGATTTCCAGCTTTGACCATGTTGAGTATGAGTATGAGCGTAAGTCTGGATATAAGTAAGAAATGGGACATCCAAGTGGATATAACAGATACACAAGTGGTTATATAGACGTGAAGCTCCCTAAGAGGATCTAGAAAGATCTTCTCTTGTGAATCTTTGCCTCTTTTATTTACCTCTTCTTCCTCCATATCAGCTATTACCTAAATATACAATTTTTATTTCCCAAAAATATCTGACATCTTCCTACGTGTTGCCTTTTATTTCTGATCTTTCTTCAGCATGACATTTATTTTATTATTTCACCCTTTTCACCTATCAAAAGTCTAACCCCTCGACTAAAGACTTAAATTTAAGGTTCAAAAATATAAAAGAATGGGAAGAAAATAGGGGTTTTATAGGTTTTTTTAAAAGGGAGAGAAAAAACTTATCAACAATAAAACCAAAGGGAAAAGCCAAGAATGTAGATAGACAATTTATTAATAGAAAAGAAATATTTAAGTGGTCAATGAACACATGAAAGAATGATCTCACTAAAATGAATAGAAGGGCTAAAGAAAATAATAGTAAGAAACTATTTTCACGTACTAGATTCCTAAAAAAATTAAAGGAAAATTAAAAAGAAATACTCCTATGTTGGCAAAGATGAAGAGAAGCAGCTATCTTTATATACTGCTAGTGGGAATTAAAATTTATAGCATTCTAGAAGGGAACTTGGCAAATGTATCTAGTCAGCCTTAAAAGATTTATACTTTTTTCTCCTAGTAAAATCATTCTCAGAACTTGTCCTAAGGAAAGAATCGGTAATGTGCATAAATCTTTATGTATATGAATGTTCATTGCAGCTTTATTTATATTTAAAAAAACAGACTAAATATTCCATAATGGACAATTAATTAAATAAATTATGATAAATATACAAGATGGAATCACGTAATACATAAAAACATCACTTAAAGAGTATTTAATAACCCAAGAATGCTTGTGATATATTTTTATTTTTAACATATTTAATTACTATGCAAAAAATAAAAATAGAGAGAAAAATCATCCAAAAACAAAATAATCACAGATAACCTTTTTATATACTATTTTGTGTCCTGTTCTTTTTCATGTTCTACTATGAATAGATGCCAAAATGATATTTGTTTAAAATTAATATCTATTTCTGATTTTTATATACTAATAGAAGAAAACTTCTTTATTATACTTAGTGAAATAGTGGAGGAATTCTCCTTGAATTGACTGTTGCTTCATATTTTTCTGCAAGTTTGAGATAAGTAAATATTACAAGAATAAATGATATGCATATATATGAAAAGATAAAAATATTATTGAGAGAGGTACATTTCTCTACCCAGAATCAAGTTGAAATCTATTAGACAAAATAAAAACACTTAGTTAGGTGAGTGATTAAAAAGAAGTACCACAAGGCAAAACTCTGGAGACAATAAGATCAGTGGTTGCTGGGAGTAGTGGGGGGTAGAGACTAGCAGAGCACAGAGGAATTTTAGGACAATGAAAATACTCTGTATGATATTCTAATGATGGATCCATGTCATTATACATTTGCCCAAGCCCATAAAACGTGCAAAACCAAGAGTGAGCCCTAAGGTGAACTGTGGACTCTGAGTGATGAGGACGTGTCAGTGTCACTTCATCCCTGGGACACACTGAGCCATTCTGGTGAGTGGTATTGATAATGAGGAAGACTACACGTGTACATTTTTTACAATAAATGTGATTACTTTTTTTAAATCAGAAATTAACAAATAGCACGTAATTTACCTGTCTTTAGGGATACTTCCACAGGAATGGGTGTTCGCCAGACCTTGAACCCTCACGTCACTTGTCCCTTTCAGAATTTGTATGTAATTCAGCTTCGTGGTCTTTTGCACCTTGTCTTTCTGCTAGAACGGTGTTTTACTCACCTTTCTATGTTTCGCACCTAGAAAGTACTGTGCACATTGTACTTTACTAAATGTTCTTGTAATTGAATATCAAATTATAGAAAATTTATATTTAGGACCAATCTGATATTTACAACCGAGAAACCAAAAAGCACTATAATTGACCCAAGAATTTTATAAAGATCACATTTTTCAAACAATTAGAAACAGCATTAATTATTCTTTCTAACTTTCGTTTTGTTTAATAGATTTTAGCAACACTAAAAAATAATGTGACTCAAAACTGATCGAATCTGTACCTTTTCCTGACTCAACCCCAGGCCAACACACCCATTAGATGGAGTAGATGCAGAGCCCACTGCCTATAATACTTTTAGGAGTCGAGGAACTGTTTTCATTCAAAATCGGAGGGGGTAAAAATAAACTTATAGGGTGGAGAATTGACTGCATCTTTACACCCAACAGTCATCAAATATGTTTTAATCATTTTTTAGTAAAGGCAAGGACCTACAAAGTCAAAAATCACTAAGGGACCATGAAAGTTGTGAGGATATGTGCTCTCAGGGCAGCAAATGACAAAGTCCGTGGTAGAGGTCACTGGGGGTAAAAAACGGTATGCAAAAGAAAAGAAGATGGAGGATTAGTGAAGGTGTTCCACAGTGGTGATGGTGGGAATTTTGAGACAGAGAAGGGTAGTCAAGAGAGAAGAATTGAAAGGGGACAAGATTGCGAAGAAGCCAAAAAGAAAGTGAGTAGGTACAGGGAAGTGGGAGAGATGGCAAGTAAGGAAGCTATAGCTGGAGATGAGAAGGACCAAATGCGAGATCTTAGAGAGAGAGTTACCTGATGATAACAAGGGCTAAGGAAACCGTGCGCATAAGGAAATTGTGGGTGTGAGCCAATGCCTCAGTCTGATGAGATTCAGTTAGAGACGGAAAGGAGCTAGGAGATATGGAAGTAAACTTTAGATAAACAAGGAAACCAGAGGATCTCAAAATTTGGGGGACACCACATCAACTATTTCCCAAGCCTCTTTTACTGAGACTGCAAAATTAAAGTCTTGTGCAGTAACAGAAAGAGTACTGAACGTGATGAATGAGGTGACTTGGTTCCAGGTTCGTTTTAAACCACTTACCTGGTATAAATTAGACAGATAAACTGTCTAATGTGTGTCATCTCTAGAAATGGTTCTATTAATACCACATTTGCCTGAAAGCAAAAGGCTGAGCATTTCTGATCCCTTGCTGTATCTCCAAGCTTTCATTTCTGTTACTTCATAGTTCCATTCAGGGTGCAATAATGATTGCAACATAGGAGTTGTTTTGCATCATAGCTATGTGTCCAAAGGGCTGAGACAACGCTTATAAATGATATAAATACACAGGTACAAGAGGAATGGATATTCCTTCTTTTGTTCAAGAAGAAAAACCTTTTTGTTATCATTACATCACTTCTCCCTTTTCAGTAATAAGCCGTGAAAAAATATGTCTCCACGTTTCCATTTCTTGCCTTTTGAAGTTAATTTCCAATCCTAACTGTAAATCAGAAGTGGTGCAATCTTTTGATATGTTACAGAGCAAATGAAAATTTAATTTATATAATATCTTCCTTTTTTAAATGCTTTGTTCAACTGCAGCAGAAGCAGCTGTGAATGATGGCTAAGTTAAGAATAAAAAGTAACATCAAAGTAACGTCTGTTATTATGATTTCAAACAGCATGTGCCACTTGGAAAGGTTTGGGTGAAATATAAAAATGTGATCAACTAACTGAAGTAGGATATAGGCATATAGAAAGTAAGATATCCAGTACATTTGTGATTTCCTGTGCCCATATAAAATCTAAAGGACAATTTTGAAAATGAACAAGCCCATTGGATGTTAAATTCTTGCATGATTCTGTGTGTGTGTGTGTGTGTGTGTGTAACGTGGGGGCACCACTGGTCAATTATACATGTCTCATATGGGTTCTCAACTTCAAAAATAAGTGTGCTTTTTCTTTGGAAGAATCAAGCTCAGGAAGGATTTCCTGCCCCCATAACTTACAAAGTGCTATGCTGGTATGGGGGTGGACTGCAGAAAAAGAAAGGGGAGTCATGGAGGGACATATCATACCTCACAGCTCATGTCTTCATGCTCTGCAAAGCATCTCAAACCAGTGGGCCTATAACTTCCTAGACTTGAGGTTGATTTGGAGAACACCACAAGTCACTTGATGGAAGTAAGATTTCTTTGGGAATAGTGGGCTCTTATTGGAAGGAAAACTGGGTTATTTGCACAACAGTACTCAGTGCCAATAAGCTCTAAGTGTTCATATTAATAGACTTCCGAGGAGAAGAGGGCTCTATTTTGCTGCCAGCAGAGCAATTTGTTTCATGTCAAAGGCCTTCCAAGCAGATGCAATGCAATTCCTAACAACACTGGCCAAAGTGGTGAGCCGAGCTATTTTATTTCACTGAACCCTGAGAGCTGAAAGCCTCGGAAGAAGAAAGGACAGCCACCCTCACCTCGGAGAGCTGGGAGGGAAGTCAAGCCCATGGAAAACCCATCCATGGGCAGACACAATCTGGTGTCTGTGACACCCAGGGCCCTTTGTCACAAACAGCCTGTTTAGGAGAACCAGCCCCAGCTCCTGGGGATTCCTGGACACTGCGGCTCAGAGCCCTGATAAGATGCTATCAGCAGGCCCCTCTAAGCATTTGAAGCAGATCGCTGGGACAATTACCATCAAGAGTGAAAGATACGGGCCTTTATTGATGGGAGATTAATATTGACCACAAGGCTATTGATTTTTCTCTACATCTTATTTCTGATGGTAAACTTGTTTTGCAGCCACCTGAGGTTGGTTGGTTGGTTGGTTGGTTGGTTGGTTGGTTGGTTGGTTAGTTATTGTATTAGCGAGTGAGTGAGAATATATTTAGATACAATTATTTCAATGCATAATTCTACTTTTAAATGTATTTATGGTTTTGTGTGTTTATTTTTCTTATGGAAGCATTAGGAGACAGAGTATAAATGGTTCTAACCAAAGATTTTTATATTCCAAATAATAACTACCACTTATTGTCTACTATATTCCAGGCACTGTGCTAGCTATTTCATATATATATATATATATGGAGAAAGAGAGAGTAAAATTTGACTCTCACAAAATTATACCCAAGGTAAAAATGCTAAACTCACACTTCAGATACGGAGACTGATGTCCAGAAAGATTGGGGAACTTGCACAGACTCACTCAGATAGTAGGTGGTAAAGTGAAGATTGGAACTCAATAGATGTTAGTCTAGTTCCATATAATTCTAAAAGTAAGTTTACATCTATGTCATTAATCGTTTAACAATTAATCATTGCAACAATATTGGAAAGCTAGAATTCGAAGTATTCAAAGCTTAATTGTATGAAAGACTGTCTAAAACAAAAAAAAAAAGAACAGACAGAACAGTATCTAGCCTAGATCATGAAGCGGATGATAATGGCTTTAAATGAGACTAGGGGAAAGAAGGAAAACAAACAGAGAATAGCAGGAGGTTTGAAATGACACGTTTAGTTTGGAACAGTTTGTTTGGGTGTTGATTTTTAAAACTACATTTTTAGGTTATTAAAGCAATGTGATAGCAGAAAGGAAAATTGGGGAGAGAAGAGAGAAGGAATAATAAATCATCCATAATGTCACATTTTCCAACACAATTATCCTCAATATTTTTTCTTCCAATAGTTTTATGTACATCTTTTTGCTTTTAATTATAGTGGAAGTGCATATCACAAGACACTTCTTTTCTTTTCATGATGAGATATTTCAAAGACATTGCTACATAATGTTTATACTTATCATTTTTCATGGATACCCTCCATCTCATCCAGTAGATGTACTATAACTGACTTCACAGTTTCTTTTATTGTTGGAAATTTTGCTTGCTCATGTCTTTTTAGTACTTTACATCATCTTGTGTTGAATAAATTTATGTACCCTTTTTAGGGTAGGTGCTCTGAAATATAATTCTGGATGGGTCCATTCCTGTTTGTTTTTGATGCTGGTGAATTCAAGTTAAATATTTATTAGACATGTGAATTGTAAGTCTTAGCTTCAAGAGAAAACTCAAAGCTAGATGTACCGATATCTCTCTGGGAAGAGAGGTGTAGATACGGGAGATGGGTGCAGTCACGGACAATGTAGGAGTTTTCAAATGTGACCCCTAATTCTTTGACACTTCTTCCAATGAGAAGTGAGGTCTATGTTTCCAACCCAGGAGTCTGGAAGCACTTGTAAATGATGTGAAGAAGAGACTTTAATGGCTGGGGGGAGAGGGATGGCAGGAGGCAGATACCACTATGTAGGAATCTAAAGCTAAGTCATAAAAGACTACGCAGCCACCACTTGCTTCTCTAGGCATGCTCAGTTGCTGGATGTTCCAGTTGCCATAAGAAACCCTAGACACAGGGAGAAGCCACATCTAGGGGCTGTGCTTGAGGCTCAGATAAAACCAGCTTTCAAGTCATCCAGGCCAAGACCCAGAAATGTCAGTGAAGAAGACTTCTAATGGCCGCAGTCCCATTGTTTGGATCCTATCCCAGCCATCAGCATGTTTCTGATAAGATAACATGGAACAGAAGCCAGCCACTCCCTCACCAAGTCTGTTCAAACTCCTGACCCACAAGAGCATAACAAAATGGATGATGCTTCACTACTTCCATTTTAGGGCAGTTTGAGCTACAGCAATAACTGGACAAGAATTTGGTACCTTGAAGTGGTTTCTGCTGTAACAAGTGTAAAGCTTGTGGCATTGGTTTTGGAGCCCACTGATAGACAAAAGCCTCGGGGGCCTCATGGGGGCTCTCACTACCGGCTTCAAGAAAAGTAACAACATCATGAACTCAATGATCAAGGTAAGAGAAATTTTAGGAAGAGTGTTGAAGATGTCATCTAGCTTTAAATACCCTAAAATAAAATGAGAGTAAGAGAGATAAACTAAAGAATGAATTCCTCTGTTTTTAACTATAATTTAGAGGAAACATATACAGTAAAGCCTCACGTAACGTCATCAAAAGGTTCTTGGAACTGAGGCAAAATGATGTATAACAAAACCAATTTTACCATAGCCTAATGATATAAACAAGAGTTAAGTTCCCATGGCATTCACAAAACGAAATTATTCAATGGCCTGCTGTACTTCGGAGGAAATGTAACAACAGCTAACAGACTCAGGGAGTGTAACAGCTAGCAAAGTGTCCTCAAAATAAGAAATGAACTCAGGGCAAAACTCAAATCTTAGCTGCTGTCAGGAAAATGTGGGCTCAGGGTGAAGACAATTCCTAACTTACAATATCCACGAAAATAATAAAATGTCAGTTGTATTATGCCACTAAGACGAGATTTTCAGAATAGAAGCACTACTGATGGGAAAGGAGGAACAATTTGAGGCCTGACAGCATGAGTGGGGAGAAAGAGTATTTCACAAGCAGCATGAGAAGAGATATTCTTTAAAACAACAGATTGCTCATTGGCACTAAATGAAATATAACATCTTTCACTCAGCACAATTCTTTTGAGATTCAGCCATGCTATTTCTTGTATTTCATTGTATGGAGGTACCACAATTTGGTTATTCATTCACCCTTTGAATGACCCGTGACTTGTTTCCAGATTTTGATGATTATAAATAATGCTACTATAAACATTCACGTACAGATTTTTTATGTGAATCTCAGTTTTCCTTTCTCTAAGATAAATTCCTAGAAGTTGCATTGCTGAGTTATATGGGATGTATATATTTAACTTTGAAAGAAACTCTCAGACTGTTCTCCAGAGGTATTGTACCATTTTGTATTCCCACCAGCAGCGTAAGAGAGTTCCAGTTGCTCCACATCCATCCTCACTTGATATCATCAGTTTTTTTTGTTTGTTTGTTTGTTTTTTAGTGGTTCTAATGGGTGTGAATTGGTATCTCATTGAGGTTTTAATTTGTATGTCCTTAATGACTGATGATCTTTTTATTTGCTTATTTGCTTAAACTTTCATCTTGGTGAAGTCTCTGTTCAAATCTTTCGCTCATTTTTTAACTTTTGTTTAATGTTTTGCTTAACGTTTGTTCATTTCCTGTTGAGTTTCGAGAGTTCTTATTTCTGATTATAAATTTTTGGCCAGTATGTGATTTGCAAATGTGTTTTTTTTTTCAATCTGTAGCTTGTCTTTTCAGTTCCTTAACTGTGTTCTTCGAAGAGCAAATTTTTAAATTTTTTATGAAGTCTAACTTATCAGTTTCTCGTTTATTGATAGTGTTTGCCAAACCTAGCAGGGAGGGTTTATCCACCAAGGGTCAAAATGAGGGAATTTTTGAGGATATTGGCTCTAGTCTGTATCCTGTTTGTAGTCAGGGTTACATGAATCTACATACATATTTAGACACACAGAAATGTACACCCAAAAATGTGAACTTAAATTTTTTTTTAAATCTCTTTCATATCTAACTAATATATCTGGGGGTGGGGGAAATGAATGTAAATGGCATGCATGAGAGCTCTTCAATGCATACAATCTTGTTTTTATTAAAGAAGATATAAAACAGAATTTTTAAAAAGCAGCCTTTAACCCTGATTTATATCTATAAGCATGAAAGTGGCATAAGTTTATATTCTGACACTCCTCCATTGTTTAACATATGGAGGAGCATGCTAATGATATGCTAATTTTAACAATTGACCCATAGCAAAAGAATCGGTTCTTTCAGGAATTTTGCCCAGTAAAGCTACGTAAGGCTCCATCGTGTAATGGTCAGCACTCTGAACTCTGAAAGCATACTTAAGTATTATGGATACTACTGTTTTCATTTATATCCACACTTGATGGTACACAGGAAAAATGGGTTGTGGAGATTGGTCCAATTGCAGGTTGCCTTACAACAAATGAGCCCATGGCCAGGGGCCTAAGTGACCCAAAACATTTAAGACCTTTCAAATTATTCAGATTATTGATTCCCAGAGCAGATAAACAAAATCAAACAATTTGGTCTTTTTCTTTTCCTTTACAACAAATCAAATCCTGAAAGTCTCAAAAGTCACTTCTAATTGGTTTCATTGTTTTGTTTATTGTGATTCTCACAGTGTAGCTTTCATTTGCATTTCTAATGGACCATCCTAACATTGCAGTTGGTTTTAAATGATCCTTAATTGGTTTCTGTTGCAGCAGAAGCAGTAAGTCCATTCTTAGAGATTAACCTTTACTTGCAAAAGAGCTGCTTTTTTATTTCCCTTGTGGCCTTAAAAGTTAGAAAGACTAATGTGTGGCTTCATACATATATTAGAAGATATATGTTCATTCTCATCCTGCCATCAGAGACACAGAAGTGATACTGGGAGCTAACCAGAGTGGGCTACCTGCATTTTCCTGTGTATGCCCTGGATTTTCTCACATCTTATGTGATTTCCTCCTCCTCTGATGTGTCCTTTCCCTCCGGTATCCATGCCCTCAGTAAGCCATCCATAATTTCATAAGCTGGAACAAAGCTCCCTCCCCACCTCAAATGCTGCTGCTGCATTATTGGGATACCACTATATTAATTTAGTTTTAATTAATTAAGTATTAATTGCAACCTTCTCCACATACAGTTTGTTACACAGTGAGATCTATCGCCATTCAAGTCCAATTTCTTATAGAAAAAGATCATGCTTTATTCAATTTTCTCTCTCTCAAAGTGCCTTGAATGTTGAGTCTTTTGTCTGATAGGTGATTTGCAAGGGTTTTCTCCTAGTCTGGCTTGTCTTTTCATTCTTCACTGTGTTCTTCCAAAGCGAGGAAACTTTGTACCTCTGATGAAATCCAATGTATTACGTTTTTTTTTTTCTTTTATAAATAGTGTCAGTTATATCTAAGAACTCTGCCAAATCCAGAGATTACACGTGGGAGGAGCCTCTATCTACAAAGTGTCAGCAAAACGGAATATTTGGGGGATGTTGGAATTGTTCTGTTTGTGGTGGTAGTACGTGTGTGTTAAAACTGGTGGAAGTGTACACGAATTCTTATGTAGCACCTTTGAAAGTGCTACTAAGAGAATATTTGAGTGATTGAATTGTATCATTAAGGGAATCATTTTTTCCTAACTTATTTGAGATCTTGCCTTCCCTAACCATGGTTGTATTCTCAGGCCCCCAGAAAGCTAAGGGAGCTGAGTAAAACAGTGTTCCTCAATCAGCAACCTAGATTAAGCATCTACTCTATGCAAAAGTACTTTTTTCCCCTTTCCTTTTCAAATTGTCTCAGATGGCAACCAGACCTATCACCAGTAACCTGTGAACCACACTAGAGTAAAAATATGGTCCATCTTTGGAGACTTTCTATTTTCCCCCCTATTTTGGAGTGATGGGAAAAGGACCCCATCTACACTGTCTGTCCACATTGTCAACCTCTTCCAGGAAGGAAAAGAGTGATGTGGGCACAGGAGGAAGAGGCAGGAAGAGAACTAACTTCTCAATGTCTTCCTGTCCCCCTCTTCAAAGCTTGCTTTGGAAAGAACCCAGAATACTTCTTCTCCAAGGTGGTGAGGGTGCAACAGCTTAGTATCCCTCAGCTCTGAACAATCTGCCATGGGCCCTGCCATCTTGGAAATTGGTCTGGCCCACCTTGCAAAGGCTCAATTATCTCCTGGCTTCCTGTACAACTTTGCAGGATCCCATCTGCAGTGTCCCACTAGAGATGAGGGCTGGCTTTCACGGGGCAGGAAACGCTGACGAGCTCCCAGACCTCACACATGAAAAGGAACTTATTGCTCCTGAACCCAAAGCTTGACGGCTTCCCACAATAAAGCCTTGTCTCCATTTCCTTGGCTATGTGCCAATGAGGAAATTGGACAAGATTTATGAGCATCGCCCCCAAACTTGCCACAGTAAGGTTAAAACAATTTTTAAAACAGATGAAAAGCAGAAGAAGTTGTCTTGGGTGTGCACAGATTCTCCGTAGGATTCAATCAGTTTTATTTTAAGTCAAGGGATCTTTCTTGGGAGGGAATGAATGACCCCTTCCTCTGATGACACTCATTTTGTTTTGAGATGATAACACATGATTCTCATCATTGGAAAAACATGCTGCTCAAAAATGTCACGTTGTCTTACGTGTGTGATTGATCGATGGCATGTACAATACCTTAAGATCTTTGGGCTCCTGGACAAAATCTAAACTTATTACAATTAAGCTAAATCCATTAATTAGTAAGATGAATAAGAGATTCAATCCTCAACTAATGGAGAAGGCCTGTGTAGTCGGCACTTAGACCTTACCCCTAATAAATTATACACAGTTCTTTGCGGCACCGCGTATGTACTCCACCCTTTCCTAAGTGGCATTCAGTTGTGGTCACGTGGCTCTGTGATAACAGAACCAATTAGCCAGAGACAGCAGTGAAATGGAATTCCAATTGCAAACTCCTTACAGCTTAGCAAACCACTATATGAAAAGCCTATAAAAACTCGGCATAGATTTAGTTCTCTGCTGAGCAATCAGTTAACATTACAGACTGTCAGACCAATTTCCTTCTCTTCCTCTACCATGATTTTATGTGTCTGAGAACTGGCATAAAATAAAAGTGTCATTAACTGCCAATTTGTTTCTAAGGACAGATAACTTTTATCAGAAATAAAATATAAATAAGATTAGGCCCTCTTAAGATAACACTATATTACAATGAGTTTAAAAAGACAAAAAAAAAAAACAGATAAATAAACTAAATTGCCTTTTACAGAAGAATTAACATGTTTGCTGCTTTTGTTTTCTTAAAAACATCTGAAACAATAAAGTAGGTTACTTAATATTGTTTACTTTAGCAATCTATATAAAAAGAGCATCCAATCACAATCTAAGTGAAATGTATAACCTTTTTGGAGCTTCTATAACTAAAGAGAGAGAGAAATGTAGAATAAACAACAATAGAACTCAGTTACTCAAAAGAGGTTAGAGACAGTAAAATGAGTCCTTTATTCCGTCTTTTACTGGTCCATTGTATGAAAGGTATGAGGGAGAAAGTATTTACAAGGTCAGATAGCATGAAAGGCAGAAAATGTACATTGTATTTAAAGTATTCATTTACTCAATAACTGTATACAAAGTGCTTTTTATATGCAGAACTTCTTCAAAGCATTGAACTACAATGGTGAACAGACACAAAAGTCCCTGCTCTCATGGAACTTACATTCTTGCAAGCAAGACAGACAGTAAACAGTTAAGTACATAAAAAGTCAAGGATAATGCCGTGTTTCCTCAAAAATAGGACCTAGCCGGACAATCAGCTCTAATGCATTTTTTGGAGCAAAAATTAATGTAAGACCCGGTCTTACATTATAGTAAAATAAGACCCTGTCTTACATTACAGTAAAATAAGACCCGGTCTTAATAGTAAAATAAGACCGGGTCTTATATTAATTTTTGCTCCAAGAAACACATTAGAGCTGATTGTCCGGCTAGGTCTTATTTTCGAAAAAACACAGTGTCAGTTAACTTAAAATGTGATGTAGAAACAAACTAAGCAAAAAGATAGAGAGTGGTTGGGGAAATTATGACCGACAGGATGACCCAGAAGTATTTCTCTGGAAGGAGACTTCTGAACACAATGAAGATAGGAGGGAGTTAGTTATACAAATGGCCCTGGGAAGAAAGCCTTAATTATTTTGGAGAAAAAGTAGATATTTTAAAATTTAATTTAAAAGTAACCTTTTAAAGCAATGTTAATTCCAGATGGCTTAAATGAATGAAATATAAAATAGAAAGACTCTTTTAAAAACTGAAGAAATATAGGTAAATACTTATATAATTTAGATGCAGGAAGGATGTGCTAAACATCTAAGCAAAACAGAAACTCAAAAGAAAAGGCTAAATTATACAGCAGTGTAAAATTCCTTCATATTTGACAGCCCTATAAACAAAATAAGTGGACAAAAGACAGAGTGATTAAACACTTGAATATATGGATTTAAGATGTCAATATAGAAATAATTTTCAAATGAAAAAATACTTCAGATAATACTAAGAAGCATTTCACAAAAGAAGAAATAAAAATTGCCAATGAAGATCAAAAAAAGTTCAGCGTAACTTGCGTCAAAAGAATGAAAATTAAAACAGGATCGATATGCCATCATTTATCATTCAAGTTGACAAAAAATTTGTTAAAATGACACAGGACTGAAAGTAGGCACTTCATACACTGCTGTTGCACATGGTACAGCCTGGTCGGTAAATTGACAATAAATGTGTGTACATCCTAAGGAAGTAAGGGTATATGCAAACGAAGATTCACAAATGAGAATATTGAAGCATTACAATTTCTCCAAAGCCACCTGAGATGTGAGGGGGGAAATGAGGGGAGAGAGTAGGATGTCTTGATGCTGATCAAAGCAGATAAACTTGTACTTGTTTAACATGTTACCATTCTAAATAAGCTTTGAATTGCAAAGAGGTTTGGCAACAAAATATGCACCCATGTACATATTTAAACTGTACGTATCTTCCTACATATATAGTGTAAATTTACATAAAAATCATAAATAATCCAAATTTTCAATATGAGGAAGTTGATTAAATAGTCACTTAACTATATTCCAAAGCTACTAGCAATCATATTGTTAATAGTTAATAATTTGGAAAATGCCTGTAATTAATTGAAGAAGTTTTTTTTGAAATTATAGAATAGTATACACAATATAATCCCAATTATATTTAAGGAAAAAATCCATTATTTATGTATCGAATAATAATAGTAATGTGTTTCGAGAAAGACTAAGATTGCACATTTCTATACCAAAATAATAACAATGGTTATCAGTGGGTAGAAGAATTATAGGTAATAAGGTGAGCATTTTAAAAAGGAGTAAATTAGAAGTCACAGAGACCTTTATATATGACGATCTTAAAGGCTTTATATCACATTTAATTAATTAATATATTAAAATATATCAATATAATTAAGCATATTGTAATATTAATTAAATCATAAAATACATAATTATGCAATGACATTATATTACTAAACTAAATTTAGATTTAACTTAATTAAATATTAATATTATATAGCATACATAATGTAACTTATCACTTAAGAAATGAAACTTGTAAAGACTCACAAACAATAGTCCTGTTTAGCTCTGATTTTTACTTATTACATTATTACACAATTTATTTAATTATTATACAAACCAGTAACAGAAATATATTTCTGTTTCCCTAATTTTCTCTGTAGCCAGATGGTTCTTCCTGAAATCTTCATTTCAGGAAATAATTCCTATCCATACTTAAACAGGCCAGAATGAGAGAAAAAATAAGGAGATAATTGAGAAATTATAAGAATTACCAACAGTTGTACAGTGCTTTGTAGTTTTTAGGCAGCTTAACATATAATCCCATTTAAATTCAATACCAGCTGGGTAATGTACCTGGGGCAAGCAAACACCTGTCTCATTTTTTTACAGATAAAAGAACTGGTCAGCAAAGAGTTTAGAGTGACCGACCCAGGAAGAGGTTTAGGATTCTCCGCCTTCTCGACTACTGCACATTGAATTGAAGTATGAGATTTTCAGATCAATAATTGCCCACCTTATAATTACCAAGCCTAGCCTGAAAAACTACTTCAAATATGTGCCATACAGAGCTTTATTGTTAAGTTCGAATAAACTAAAACTAACTTTATTTTGATACTTTTGAAAATTCTACCACATTCCTAAAGGCAGAGAGAGACACCCTGAGATACTGCAAAAAGGAGGATAGGGTTGCTGCCCTCAGTAAGAAAACGCCTGTGCAAACCACATGATTTCACTCATATGTGGGATATAAAACTGAAAACAACAAAGGAACAAGACAAATGAAGACACAAAAACTCATAGTTTAGTGATTACCAGAGGGTGGGGAGAGGGGAGTGGTAGATGAGGGTAAAAGGGATCAAATATATGGTGATGGAAGGAGAACTGACTCTGGGTGAACACACAATGGGATTTATAGATGATGTAATACAGAATTGTACACCTGAAACCTATGTAATTTTACTAACAATTGTCACCCCAATAAACTAACTGAAAAAAAGAAAAGAAAAGAAAGGAAGGAAGGAAGGAAGGAAGGAAGGAAGGAAGGAAGGAAGGAAGGAAGGAAGGAAGGAAGGAAGGAAGGAAACAAGGAAGGAAGAAAGAAAGTGCCTATTCGGCCAAAATAGGGAATCTGCATAGAATTCCAAAGAAGAAAACATAGAAGCCCAAACCAGTAACCAATAAATTCCAACTTCTCCTTTTTCCGGTCAATGAAATGATGGAATATTAACATATACCCAGTGATCTGTATTCTGCTGCTACTGATTTAGCCTATAGGAATCTGAAATTCCTCTTTTTAGAACAGGCCCAACAAAAGGAAGTTTATCCCAAAAATATTCAGAAATTTTCTGCTGAAGCGAACTCCAGTTTTTCCAACGAGGCTGGTTGCAAGGAGGAGCAATTGCCTGCCACTCATAGAAATTCTGCCAAGCAATCTGACAAGGAAAAAGTGTACCCAGGTTGGCTTACATATTTCACAGAGGCATCTCAAACTAAAATTGCACCATTGTGAACTGGTTATTCTTCTTTTCTTTGCATTTATCTCTGCTTATCTCAGGGATGGCACCCTCTACCTAGTAACCTCAATCCCTCAATCAAAATATGGGTGTAATCTTAAACTCTTCTCTGTTCCTTAACCCCTTGTCTCAACACTCACCACTGCTCCATTTCCATTACCAAATTCTGTCGCGTTTGACTCTCCCTCACAAGCCTATATCAAATCCATTTCACCCTTTTCCTGGTCACACTGGGGATCCCACTGCCACTGCCTTAGCCCACCATCACCCACCTGTGACTGCCGTCACCTCCTACCTGTCCTTGCTGCTTTTACCTTGTTGTCAGTTCATGCCTAAACACCCACCATTTTACCCATCTCACACCCAGCTCTTCTTGGTGTAATTGTCAAAGATTTAAAAATTCTAATTATAAAAGTAATGTATACACTCACTGTAGAAAATTTAAAAATTATATAAAACATAAAGAAGAAAATTTAAAAATTCCCCAGTTACACCTTCCAGAGGTAACCACTGAATTTTTAAAAATCTCTTTAAAAGCAACACAAGGAAGATGTCTAAATAGTGACTGCAGAAATGACTGATTATACTGCAATTATTCTCTGACTTGGCTTATCTAATTTGGATCAAAACAAAAGTTTGGGCCAGAGAGTAGTTCCTTATTTCTTGCTCAGAAAACTTTAATTTTATGATAAATTATGCTGCTTTCTCATCATGTCAATTATGTGCATATTCTAAATGTGGTTCTACTTGCTTTAAAAAAGAATGTTATTGCATTTGCTTTATACTTTGGGGGTAGCTTTAGTCTGGAGAGAAGGAAGAAATTCAAGAAAAATTTTGGTTAGAAGTCACTAAGGAGAATAAAATTGAGCTTGCTAAGAAGAAAAATGAAATCAAATATGTATGCTGAAGTAACAAATGACCCCCAAATTTCAATGCCTTACAACAACAAAGGTTTGCTTCCTGCTGATTCCACATGCCTATCAAGAGTCAGCTGCAACCCTGCTCCACGTGATTTCACTTCATGAGTTAGGCTAATGCAGCAGCTTCTGTCTGGAGGATAGGTAATTGCTTGAGAAAAGCACAAGAAAATGTGGAAGATCAAGTCTGCCTTTAGAACTTCTTTTTTAAAATGCCCCTTATGTCATTGGCCAGAGCAGTCATGTGGCTAAGTTGGACATTATTGGCGTAGAAAAGCATAATTCAGGCTATGGATTATAGCCTGCAAGCAGCAAATATTTGTGAATATGCAGACTACCCCACATGCCTGATGCTACAATGGTCTAATCTATTATGGAAGCTCTAGACACTGCAATAAGACAAGAACAATAAATAAGAAAGGATTCAAGTATTGTTGTTCGCAGATGATTACCTGTGTAGAAAACCTAAGACAAACAACTAAAAAACTACTAGCATTACTAAGGAAGGTTATTAAGATGGCTAGCGATAAAATATGCAGAAATTAATAGCTTTCTTACATAGTAGTAATAACAAGTTAAAAGGGGAAGATAATAGGCTTGATGTTCCAATTTGAAGTAAGGAATTTGAACTCAAACTCCACACTTATAGTCACGTTTTTTGATCATACATGGCATTGACTTTAAGCACTTTACATATGTTACCTATTTAATTCTTATACCTCTTTTTATCCCCATTTTATAGATGAAGAAAGTGAGGCAAAAAGAGATTAAGTAACTTGCCAGAGTGCACAGAGCTGGGAACTGACAAAGACAGGATTCAAATCTATACCATTTGGCTTCAGGGCCTATCCTCTTTACACTATGCTACACTGTTTCTCTTATCTACCTAAGAAAACATGTACAAACATGATACAAATATCTCATGAAGTTAGAGACATTATTGTTTTTACCTTTATAACACAAGAAAAATATGTTACGGTAGCCTTGATTATTTATATCTCCAAACAAAATAGTTAACCTGATTAGAATCATATTCTTTATTTTACTCATGAGACTAATGAGGCAAAAGCAAGTTATCTCATTAATACAGGAATAACAGAACCAAAAACAGGCTACATTCCTAAATCTACTAATTTATTTGCATTATTTTAATCAAGAGACTTCACCTTTGAATCAATAAACTTTTTTTGACAGCACTCTTTTTTTTTTTTTAGATTTTTTATTTTTATTGGGGAAGGGGAACAGGACTTTTTTGGGGAACAGTGTGTACTTCCAGGACTTTTATCCAAGTCAAGTTGTTGTCCTTTCAATCTTAGTTGTAGAGGGCGCAGCTCTCCACTAAACACTTGGAATGATACTCACTAAATGATACTCACTGAACACTTGGAATGATACTAGTGAATTAGTTCTTCTTCTTCTTCTTTTTTTTTTTTTAATTCTGGGAAAACAGAAGGAAATGAAATGTTCTAATGGTAAAGTCCCAGAATGGGATGGACCTGGGATTGCTGTCAGTTGTCTAACAGGTGAATGCCTTCTGAGCCACAACCTGTGGTATAGCAGGGCTCGAAATGAATTCCACACATCACATATCATGGGTTAATGGGAAAAAGAAAAACCATGTGTGGCTGGGTCAACAAGAGAAGAGAAGGCATGAGTCCTCTGACTGCCATCACCACACAGAGAGGCACACAATGTCCTGAGGGCTTCTGTTCCTGGAGTGTGGGTCCGCTTTCCACTAGAGGGCTATTGCTTGCTGCTATTTAAGTTTCTATAGGACAGAAATGAAAACGCAGTGTTGTCAGCAGGGCAATACACAGGCTACTTGGAAATAAGTATTTTGGAGAGTGGGGTACCAGCTGTTTCCTGGACTTGTCTGGACTTGTCAGCTACCTAGCATCTGAAATCCATACAGCAAACAGGATTTTGTAGGACTCTCACTTTTGCAAGGTACCTCAGGTCTAGTGGGAAGCTGGACTTGGGTACAGTACCTCCCATTAGGAGAGGAGCCATCGCCGGATCTCAGGTAACCTAAGTAATCCAGAACAAGCACCCACACTCACTTTTAGACAATTTTGTTCACTCCTTCACAGATAGAAAAGGGTCTTGAAATTCTTGGCCTGAAGATGTACCAGGTCAGGTTAAAAGATTTGTTTCCGAGTAAATTCCAATCTAAAGGGACTCCCTAAAACAACAAAAACAAACAAACAAACAAAAATAGCTACTAGCCTTTATTAATACTGCAGTGTTTCAAACGATAAATTAATTACTTTGCATCTATTATTTTATTTGATCCTCCTAATAATAGCATTAGACAGAGAGGTTACACTTTCCATTTTACAGATGACTAAACTTAAGGGAGGCAAAATCATTTTTCCAATCCCACAGATCTGGCATGTAGCAAAGTGGAGATTTGAATTTAGACTAGACTAAATCTTCCAGCAGTTTTCTTCACCAATACTCTGCTCTATCTATCTTAAATTATTGATAACCTTTGTGAAAATGTTTAGGAGCTGAAGTCACTGTATGATTTTTCCATTTTTGGTACATATCCTAGTACCAAGTCTTTCGATATATGTTTACTGAGTGAATAAGTAATTGAGAAAAGAGTAAATGAAGAAGGATGAGGATAATTTAAACTTAGTGAATATATTTTGTTGCTCAATGTTTCGGCTTCAATTTTGATACATGTTGCAAGATGGCTTTACAGTTTGGACTTAAAATAGTTCAGAGGAAACAGAGTTTGTGTCAAGTCAGCTGTTATAAAGTGATACCAATCTCAGTGCAATAATGCCACGGGTCAAATGTTTCTCTGCATATTTATTGCAAGATGCAAGGACATACATGAAGACGGGAGGAACGGGCATGAGATTAAGCCCTCTAATAATCCAGAGTAAACTTGTCTTGTGATCATGAATTTGGCAAAATATCAACAAATCCGGAAAGTCATCAAATTGCTTTTACTTTCAAGAAAGAGAAGCAGAGGGTCTATTACTTTCATAAAGTTTGGAGAACACATGCAGAAACCAGCCAAAGACACCCATCATTTTGGGGGTTATCCGTGCAAACACCAGAAAGGAAAGTCTTTCCTCCTACGGGGTTGTTTTTCTCGGTAATAATTGACTGGAGGAACCAAGTATGAACTGAGATCGGTGTCTCTGCAGATCTCGAAGGCAGATAGACACAGATAATGTCAAACGTAGTAAAGTGCTGGAGGACTTCACCACAAACACGGAATTCCAATCTTTATTACCAGATGAAATTTTCCCTGAGTCACCCAAGGAAGTTGGAGGTTGGATGTTGGGTAGTCAAGGCTGAACCCTCAACTGCTTAGCCTGTGAATCCTGGGAGTAATAATAACAGGGTAATGACCTTTTTGTACTTCACAAAGATGTTTAGCAGATTAACTAATTAATGACTGTAAAGTGGTACATCTTATGAAGTTGATTATGATCATTACGTTCCCATAATGAAGAGAGAATTTTTGAAATTTGCTGTTCAGTAGGTGGCGGTCTTCCCTCTGGATCTGCATGGAATCCCATCCGGGTTCTTGGGACCATCTCTGACAACTTTTTTACTCTTCATGGTTAAAACAAAACTATCCACGAGTACTTTCTCTGGGCACCTGGGGGAGTTAAGGAGGACATGGCTGTATTTGACTGTGACTTGAGTATCATTTTGACATGGCTCCCTAAATAGTATGTTCTCAATATATATTGTCCAGTATATTTTTAAATATAATAACTATATTAATATAGAAATAAAACAAGTATGTAAAATAAATTTATATTTATTACACAAAATAAAATAAATAAACAGTATTTATGTAAATACATAAAGATAACAAAATATAATAATAGCCAATGTTCATGGAACATTTAGTTAGGTACTATTTGTCTTATATTACTTCATTAAATCCACTCAATAATCCTACGTTTTTCACACTGATAGAAAAATCATTGATATAGTGCTTTTTTCCATCTCATATCATCAGGTAGATTGATTTAAACTTTCCTTTTACTTGCTTTGGACAGGAGGTACTCAAAACTGTGCTACCAGACTTCATAAATAATTTGTTCATGGCACATTTCACTTCATCAGAACCATCTGAATAAACATGTGGAAACAACTTGTTTAAAGTTATATCTTCCTCCAACTTCTCATGGTTCTTCACTGAATTTGCCAATCAATTTCTTATAGAATGAGAGGATGTTGGATATAGGGTTTTCTGCATCTGCATTAATGTTTTGGCTTAGGCACACCTCTACCTAAAGGACTTTTTAAAATTTAACTTTACAGATGAGAAACGGAGGAACAGAGACAATAATTAATTTTCCCAAGGTCACACAATGCATAAACTGTGGAGCTGGATATATGACTCTAGCTTTTCTTAATGCCTATCTCTGCCTCTCATCTGCTAAGCCTTCCTCCCTTCCATACTGCATACGAGTACATATTCCCTGGTTGCCATGAGAAAATACTTACAATAGTTTTATTTTGAACACAGAACATAAAATTTGCATTTCTTCTATGAAAAAAATGACAATTTTTGATGGACTGTAGGCAGAAATTTGTTATGGTGGTAATATTTTGGAATTACTTGCTTTAGAAAAAAAGCTTCTTACATTGTATAATAAATACGTGTGTTTTTTTTTTGTTTACACGCATAAGTATATATTCTACTATTGCTAAACTTCTAATGATGTTCTTGTTTTCTTTCCCTATTAATTCAGGGAGTGTCTGTTGTGGGGAACAGCCTGGGGAGGGAGAATCAGTGAGAGATGGATTATTGGCTTTAGAACTTCTAGATGAGGGTTCCTGGAGATAATGACAACACCAAACCTCTGTACTTTTCCTCCCCAGGTGGGGAGTTCAGCCCCAGGACATTGTTTGGGTGATGGAACTTATTGGCAAGTGAACAGAGAGAAATGAGCACAGCCGATTTCAAAATGCCTGGTGAATACTACCTCTGTGCTATCGACTTAAGAATTTTAATCCTTGGTATCACCAAAGGATCCTATGAACATCACTTTGATTATCACACGGATATGAATCCTTTTGTGACCTCCTCTAATAAGATTAGAATACAAATATTGATTTAGATTTGGTGTTTTTTTGGTTTTTTAAAAAATGTAGAATATTATCAATAACTAAGAAAAATAATGCAAACCTTATGGACTCTGGCCAGTCATTAAAAAAAAAATACTATTTGTTAATCACCATAAATTGTTCTTTTAATTTTTAGGTATCACTGCCAACCAAAAAAATCCATAAAGTGCTAGACTTTGCAAAATATGCATCAGGAAAAAAAATGCTTCTAGAACTTATATAAAATTTAGTGCCGACTCACCGTAAGAACACTGGGAGAGTAGCACCAATTTTAAAGAACGCAGGGCAAGTTCATTACTATTTTTATTTCAACAGTGATGAATGGAATTTTTGCCTCTGTAACGGAAGGGTCCAGAGGAAATCTGACTGAAGTTAAGCTTGATTCCGCAGCTCAGAGATGAAGCTCAAAGCCAGTTTCTTTCCCTCTCTCTCTTTGTCTGCGCAGAGCTGGCTCATCCTAAGGCACCCTGGAGGCCCCAGGAGGCCTGCCACATACTTCCTTATTTATGCCAACAGGAAAGGGGTTCACTTTTATTTTAGAAATAAAAATAAATAGGACTCTGTGGCAAAGGTGGAAAAGATGAGGAAGAAAAGGAAGATACAACTCAGATGCATAAAAAACATAAACTATACAGATAAGCAGCCTATGGTACTTTTCATTAAATAGCCCCAAATGCTCTAAGATGCACAATTCAGGGTGATAGGGTTATAATGAGTTACAAGAAAAAGTGACAGGTATTAGGAGCAGTTGTTCAGTCTGCGGGGGTTGATTTTGCAAACATGGTCCCTCAGGAAACATCCTTTTGGCTGCTGTCATCCAGCATGGCAATCTTACCACATCTGTCATTGGGGACATGGTTTCTGGATATGCTCCTTGTAGTGAACGAAAAAAAAACAAAACAAATATATATATATATTTTTGGTGCAAAAGAAATTGCGGTTTAAAAGGTTAAAAATAATTTCAAAGGACCGGCCTGGTGGCTCAGGCGGTTAGAGCTCCTAACTCCGAAGGCTGCTGGTTTGATTCCCACATGGGTCAGTGGGCTCTCAACCACAAGGCTGCTGGTTTGATTCCTCGAGTCCCGCAAGGGATGGTGGGCTCCACCCCCTAAAACTAAGATTAAACACGGCACCTTGAGCAGAGCTGTCGCTGAGCTCCTGGTTGGCTCAGTCTGTTGGAGCACGGCCTCTCAACCACAAGGTTGCTGGTTCGACTTCCGTGAGGGATGGTGGGCTGAGCCCCCTGTAACTAACAACGACAGCTGGACCTGGAGCTGTGGTGCGCCCTCCACAACTAAGATTGAAAGAACAACAACTTGACTTGGAAAAAGTCCTGGAAGTACACACTGTTCCCCAATAAAGTCCTGTTTCCCTTCCCCAATAAAAATCTGTAAAAAAAAAAAATGCAAAAACTGCAATTACTTTTGCACCAACCTAATGTGTGTGTGTGTGTGTGTGTGTGTGTGTGTGTGTGTGTGAATGTGTGTGTGTATATATGTGGCTGGGCTCTAAAACAATAGGTCTTTTGAAAGTGCATGGTTACTGAACTATGACAATTAGCTCTCTATAGGTAACACAGCTAAAATAAATGATAACAATATACACTTTTTAACATCGTTTTTCTGAATAATCTATATGTCACAGGACTACTAAATTTTACAACTGCATTTTCTCAAACTTATGTCAAATTCCCCATAGGCCGCCTTCACATACCAAGCTTGCTAAAGTGTTGTAAAAAATATTGCAAAGCAACAATCTGTCAACAGCCAAAATAACTCTTGAAAGATCTTCTTGCTTGAAACTGTAGAATCTCATGACAAAAACTTCAGTGGTCTCACCTGTGTTTGTCACATATACACAATCTACACAAATCACTTATACAAAAATATTTATATGTGGATTGACTTGGGAGAAACACGTGAACTCTGTCTCAGTTGTCTCACCTATAAAGTGAGGTAATAGCAACCCTACCTAACTCATTTGGTGTAGGAGAGTTTATTTAGAAATTAAAGAACAGAAAAAGAAAAAACTGTTCAAACACTCTTGATTCAAATCCATCTGTTTTGAATGTGATGAGGCCATCATCCTCAAGCGAGGACACAGTTTCTGGAGAAGCACACATAGGATGGAGAGACAGGAAGTGACACATGCCTGGAATGGCCGTTAACACAGAGACAAACACTGCCTCCAGCTGCTCTCATATGCACCTGCCCCCCCACCCACCCACCCCCACACTCCCCCCACACCCCCCACCCCCGTTGCCATCGCTTTGAAAAGTGTCGATATATCACACATGCAAAACACTGAAGGGGAAAGTCCCCTTTCTCAAAACTTAAAGTTTAATTCGTAGAAGAGGGGACATTTTATGCAGCACCGATTGCAGATGGATCCCTTCTTACTACTGAAGTGCTCCCAAGAGCTAGGACATATTCTTACATTCTCTCACTGATCCTTTAGTTCAGTGTGCCAAGCCCATTCCTACCTCAGTATCTTTGCACTTTCTGTCTCCTCATTGGAACGGCTGCTCCCAGGTCTCTGCACACCATTTTGCTGGCTGAGGATATAGAAATTGACCATACTTTGCCTCTGCCTTCAAGGAACTTCCGACCTGGTTGAAAAGAAAAGCCAGAAAAAGGTTGTTGACAATATGTGGTAAGTGAAAAGAACAGACAAGTGCTGTAAAGACTCAGAGGAGGGAGAAATCACTGTCAAATGGAAGCAGGAAGATTTCACAGGTGTTTTCCACTGAATGTTTATGTTTTCCCAAAATTCAGATGTTGACGTTCTAACCCACAATGGGATAGAATTTGGAGGTGGGGCCTTTAGGAGGTGATTAGGTTTCGATGAGGTCACGAAGGTGGGGTCCTTGAGACAAAGTTAGTGTGCTATTAAGAAGAGACCAGAGAGCTTGCTCTTTCTCTCTCTGGCCACATAGTGAGAAGGTGGACAGCTACAAGCCAGGAAGAGGGTTCTCACCAAGGACTTAATTTGCCAGCACCTTGATCTTGGATTTCCAACCTCAAAAACTGCAAGAAATAAATATCTGTAGTTTAAACCATCCCATCTATGGTATTTTGTTATAGCAGCCTGAGCTAAGACAACAGACAAGCTGTGATTTGAACAAACTGCAAGGAGAAGTAGCATTTTAATGAATGAAGGGACATTCCAGGAAGGGGGGTGGGGTTCCTTTTAATAACACATCAGTTCATAAGTTTATAGCATATTAAACAAGCTCCAGCTAAAACTGGATTTGAGAAAAAAAAACAACTTAAGAAAAACAAATATCTGTGTTGCTTTTCAAAGTTATACAGAATCAATCTAAAACATATAAATTGGTAGGGGGGAATAATATTATCTGTGTAAACTAGAAAAACGAATGGCTGAGATGGTACCAGGTATAGCCCTCTTTCTATAATTTTGGAGGAGAATCTTTGTTAACTCCCAAAGTTTCCTACAGTAAACTGGAGTTGCAGATGTGTGCATTTCATTTTGTCAGAGTTTTAGGCAGATTTTCCCCCCAGAGAAGCACCTGTAAATGCCATTTCTGGTCTCTGTAATTTCAGTTCAAAATAGGTTCAGTTGGACAAGTTAAGACATGAACTTCCCAACTGCCAGCAGTGCAAACTCAACCTCAGATCTGAAAATCCTAGTGATGTTTCTCTGCCTCTTCCATCATTATTACCAGGAAGAAAGACTCTGCGATCATGAGTGAGCTGGCAAATGAGTTCATTATGCCGACGGCAAAAACATCCCACAGCGGTACTGGCTCTGGCCTCCTGGACAGGTTTGAGATGGTGACAGTGGGAAATGTGACTTCAGACAACCAGGGACTGCTCAGTGGCTCTCAACCTTGGCCGCACCGTATCACCTGGCATCGTTTTAAAACTCCTGATGCTAGGATCTCAGGGAGCAGAACTCAGACATCTGTCTGTTTTAAAAATTGGTCCTAATGTGCAGGTAAGGTTCAGAGTCGCTGCTTCCATTGGGCTGGTGGTTTCACCTGCATCCAGATTAGCATTACCTGGGTGCTTTTACAAAACAGTGATGTCTAGAAACCACCTGCAGAGAGACTGATTCCACTGGTGTAGGATCAGCAATATTTAAAAAATCCTCAGGGGATTTTATTAGGAACCCGGGTTGAGGACTACTGTGGGTCCTAATTCCGTATCTGTTGCAGTATTCATGCAGTACCTTCCCAGAAACACGTTGATGGAGAAATTAGAGTCAGGCCCTCAGTAACACGAAACCCCAAAAGCTAAGCCCCAAGATTGGAGAGAAGTTCATCTGCGACCATGGCTTTCTCAGTCAAAGGTATTTTTAGACCAATTAGACCAATTACACTACATAAACTGCGACGGGGCATAAATCAGAGATGATGGGGAATCTTTGATAAGGAAAGCTCTATGTTACTCAGAATTGTCAGGTTCAGAAATATCAAGCCCTTGAAACATTTTCCTTGAGCTCCTGTTCAGGCTGGGGGGAAAACAGAATTTTTCACTCCCTTTTTAGCCTCCCTGTGGATAGCTCCCAATTATTGAACACCCTGATGTCCCATCAGCCCCGAATACCCAGCATGTCCAAAGCTGAACTTGTCCTTTCACACACTACATCACTTCCGCCTTCCCACAGCACTGTCTCTGGAGTGGTATCACAACGCCTTTCTCTGCCCAGGCGCAAAGCTTCGAGTCCCTTTGGGTGCCTTTCTGCCTTTCCTGGATGGAGTTAGAAACCACATGGTGATGTAACTTCTTACCCCCACAGGTCTAACGTCCATCCTTTTCTCTGCACGTCCACACACTGCCCTGTGTGACACTCTTCTTCTCTTCCACACGTGAGTCCTTGAATATTGTCACCCTCGGTCCCGGCACTTCCCCTCTCAGTAGCGTCTATGCTTCACGACACACACAACTTGCTTGAGCACATGTTTCATCCTGTCACTTACCTCTTCGTGAACCTCCCACAATTCCTATTTTCTACCACTTCTAAACCAAACCTTCTTTTTCCAAGAAACATCATCCATCGATTGTACACTACGCTTCAAGTCTTATATATCCAATTCCTCCCATAGGCAGGACTTCCTTTATTTCCTTTATTTCTTCCTTGATGCCTTGAGCTGCTCCCCTCTCCCTTCTGCTTACCCAAATCCTGTGCTTAGATGCGTAATGACTATAAAAGCCACTGTCACACAGGGCCCTTGCTTTCAAGTTCAGTATAAGAATTGAAATAAGCTGAAGTTAATATTTAGATGACTACTCTTGCCAATTAAGTGATGGGGTGCATTTCAAGTGTGAGACAAAACGAACCCTATGGAGTCAACACCCATTTCCACTGGAACCACCTATGTACATCCAGTTCTGCTCACAGGTTCAGTGATTCCTAGCCACATTAGTGGCTGCTCATTCCAAGTAAGTCCAGAGAAAAAGAAAACAGGAGGAAGAAATGCTGCAGAATAATTGATCCCTGGAAAGGTGGTACATCCTAAAAACAGGGTTAAAATAAAAGACAAAACATTGAAGAAAACTGTCGTTCCCTCACTTGATTGGACCTCCATCTTCGTGAAAGACAATCAGGACCCACAAAGCCTATGTGACATCATGAAGCCCATGATGTGAGCACTTTGTGATTGGAAACTTTATAGAGAACAGAAACTATTCGTTGTTTGGAATTCATTTTATAGATCACTACTGTTACACAGAATCATTCTGGACCGCTCCTCCTAGGATGAAGAAATTTCCAGAATGCCAGTTTCCACTGAGTTTCTGCAGAAAGCAAAAGACTCCCATGGAGATGGCATACTGCATGGCAGGTGATGCCTAGCAATCTGAAATTACACTACAGCCCAGCGTCTTGTGAAAGGGCATGGCTCACTCCCCAAGGGCTGTGTGTCTGTGTTTTCATTTTCAATTTTGGGACTGTCAGAGTGTGCAGGCCAGGGAAAATTGTTATCTCCTAGTGATGTCAGATCTTTGTAGAATTTTTGTTTCTTTTTGCTATTGAATCACCCAGGGTTGCAGACAGCCGTTTCTATTAATAAAATGTGTTCTGCTGAGTTTGGGGATATATTTCTTTTCATTATTTTCAAAAGAAACATTGAATTGCTTTTCTGGAGCATGGTTTTCAATCCCTTCTGCATTTTTCTTGCGTGTACCCTATTGTCGTTGAGGTTATGGAGCTTGGGAGGAAAAAAAATTCAAGAATGGAAGTGGAAGCCATGTTATGAATAAATTTATGTGGTGAGTTTTTTTCCACCCACAGAAGGCAGTCTTCCTGACCCCCCCTGCATTTCAGTGTGCACCCTCTGAGCTGTGTTTACACTGTGTGTCGTCCGGCTGTAGCATGTATGATGCCATGATGTCATCTCTGTCCTGGCCTCTGTCTCTCTCCCACCAGACGTGCATCTCCTTTAGGACATGAACTGTGTCATTCATTTCTGTATTTTCATTGCCTACAACAATGCTCAATAAAAGTCTGTGGAATGAGCCAAGGATATAATTATGTGCTTTTAGACATTTAGGAATTGGAACTCGTATTTACATAAAGGCTAAAGACAAAAATGAAACTATGGTAAAATGGAAAGAAGGTGCTGAAATAAGAACTAGTCCCTGAGGAGTAAACTATTAGAAATGATTATAAGAAGATTTGAAGCAATTATTATTTTTTTAATTCTCAGAAGCATGAAAGGGTCCATGCAAGAAAAACGAACAAGACAGGGATCTTCTGTGGGACCAGGCTCAGATCAGGGGCTTATGAATCTCTGCACATGCTCAGTGTCTTCCTCTTGGGACACGGGGACAAAAGTAAAGGCACTTGAGTTTCATCAGTCAAGGGAAGAGATTGTCACAAGGTGTAAACCAATGAGAATAACTGAAAAGGTTAAAAGTGAAAGGGTTAGGATTTTTATTGGAATACAATGTATGTACTAAAGTTTGTCTATGCACAAATTTTGGATTTTACTGAAATCAAATAAAACAGAGTAAATCTAATGAACTTTTTGGCACCAGATAGAAATACTGTGGTGGCATGAAAACAGATATGCCAGGAACTCTCCAAATGGAAACAGCGATTCTTTGCAGGAGCTAGCTTGGAATGCCTCCTAAGAATACAGGATTTGAAGTATCTAAGAATTAGTTTTATGTAATTTTGAGAGGTACAGACTCTGGACTCATATGACTGACATTCAAATCCCAGAATTGTTGCTTACTAGCTGTGTGATTTTGTAAAAGTTTCCTCATCTCCATTTACCCAATTAATTCAGAGTTCATATGTGGTCCTACCTCATTTATGAAATTTTTGTGAGGATTCAGCAAGATGACACATAGTAAGCAGTCAACAAATATTCATTCTTATTGAAATAATCATCCTACTTAGTGTCATTGAAATTTACGTTCCGCGTAAGAACATTAGGTACTATCAGAACTATAGGTACATATGAACTATAGTTCCATCTGAGACTACTGAGGAAGCTGAGAAAATTGCTTGTGTAATTGTGGCCCTTAAAGACTGACCCTGGAGGAAGGGAGTCAGGTGTTCCCAAAAATGACCTTGCATGTCCAAAAGTTGAGACTTTTGATGGAGCAGGAATCTGATTCATCTAATGATGGATTGATTTTATTAACAACTCATAGTTTTTTATGCAAAATGTAAAATTTCAAAGCAACAAAGGAAGGTAAAGAATTAAAAGGCAATAAATAAAAGTGTTCACTAACATCTCTGGATGAAGAAATTATATGTGATTTTTACTTTCTTCTTTATACTTTTTATACAGTCCATGTTTTTTGTCAAAATGAGATCCTGAGGGGGCAGCAAAGTGAATTAATTTCAGATCATCTAGCTTATCTCACAGGAAGTTGGATTTTTTTTTTCCCTTCATTCACTAGGTTTTTTTGTTTGTTTGTTTGTTTGTTTTTTCCATTAACTAGATTTTAAGACTGTTATCTCTGCAGGAATGAGTCCTCATTCTTTATGCATCAAACATCAAAATTCCCCAACAATAAAATTGCCAACTTGATAACTAGGACCTACTCGGGATACTCCTAGGGAATGCCCCCAAATGCATTCATTGACTCACCTGAGAAAAATCATTGAGTTTCTCGATAACTTGTTATGATATTATTTGTGGTGTCTACGTACGATCACCTTTTTATTTGGTTGGTGCTTTGCAGGAAGAAACATATCTGAGATAGGCAATTAGAAAGAGAGAAATTCAGATTGCATATTTTAGACTTGAAAATATCATTGAGAACTTTTCAAATAACTGGTATAACCTAGTGAGTTTTTTCATGAAGCCATGTGTCAGGGAAGGAACACTTCTTGGCAGCATAACCTTAGGTTCTCATGTTCTGGATGTTAAAAACCACATCGATTATTTTGTGACCCAAGTAATTTGATCTGACTGACAGCCCTCTCCTTAGATGACTCTGAAGGTTCTTCAATGTTCCTTAGTCTTTGTTCTTTCGCGATTCGTGTTTATAAAATGTGGCTATATAATTTTACTGATATGAATTAATCATACACCTTTGCACAATAAAAAAATAAGGCATATTTCACTTATAACTTGACCATTTGTTCCATTAATTCTAGGCACATTTTCCCCCATGGAAAGTATGAATGAGAGTATGTGGGTCCAAGGTGAACTACCAACAGAAAAGGAAAATGCCTGAGGACGACTGATAACAGATAGAAGCCTGATTTAAAGATTAATTTCTCTGTGGTGGGGTGGTTCTAAACAGTAACCAACCATGAACTTTTACTTTTGAACTAGCAATTTCTCTACGTTGGGAAGGCAATTGCCAGCACTGGAACTATGCATGTCTTTTTCGGGCTCTTTCATCATGTCACAGGCCCCAGCCCAGTGCTCGAGGTGATTTTGGAATTTAAGATGAAACTCATTGCTCTCCCTAGTCCTCATGATTTCAATAACCAAGCAGTTGTGACATCCACATTTTTCTCTTGAGTGATAAAGGCACTGAAACATGTAAAGAACAAAAAATTCTAAAATGTCCTGTGTTTAACTTTCACTCACAAATCCCAGTCATTCCTTCTTAGGTTATGTAATGCTTTGACTAGTTGGGCAGTGTGCAACCCCCCAGAGTGGCTAAATTGGAGGATATACCAGCATCATCTTTATTAATACTGCCCAATGATTTGGAACAGTGACTATCTATAAAAGATCATGTAGCTAATGGGGGAAAAAAGGACAAAAGAAAGAAGGATTTGTTTCATAGACTGAGCTCCGTACATTATTGAAATGACAGAAAATGCCAAAATGGAGGCAAAAGTCAACTTGAATGACAGCATGAAAGATTCAGAGTTCAAAAAGACTCAACTAGGATAAGGCATTAGAATAAAAGAAGGGTAAAGAGAAAGCACACTGAAATGGTGGCAAGACTAGTCAAAGATTGGTGAGACACCGGGCCCCTGGGAGTGTATGAGGAATTGGAAGACCTGGGCTATAGTCCCAGCCTGATGCTGAACTATTTGTGTGTGTGTGTGTGTGTGTGTGTGTGTGTGTGTGTGTGTGTGTGTGTGTGTATGAGTTTTCCAAGGCAGGAAGCTCTCTGCTCCTCCGTTGTTATATGCTTTGCAGGGGACAACCTGAAAGGCAGTAAGTTAAGGGAGCCCACAGGTGTCAGAGCACCTAGCAATGACCTCGTTAATGAATCCTCTGAAAATGAAACCCCTCCACGATGGAGTTAGCCTCATAAATCATGTAAAGTGTGTACACTGGTTCAGTGGAAAATGTCCTACTAAGATCTTTATATGTGCTCGGCTGGACAGCAGGATACTTCCACATGTAGCTTCCATTTGAAAAGCACAAAGAGTGGACTCTAGGCCAAACTGGTAACTGTTACTGGGCTTTGCCATCCTCAGTGTCATGGACACTTTTTCTCCTTCCTCCACCTTGGCTTAACTACCACTCCACGTCAACATAGAAAAGAAACACCAGTTATTTAGGGATATTGTTTCATTCATTCACTCACTCACTCATTGGTTCCCTACACTTCACCATACATCAGTGTCAAAGCACTCTCTCAACCAGGTAATATCTGCCTTTGATTTCTAACTATGGAGTTAAAAGGCATCTCTGACAACAAGCAGACAGACAGTAGAAGTGGCTCTGAGGAGTTCCCAACACAATAATAGGTGTAAGCCTGACTCAAGGTAAACTGATTTACCTTTCCTTAGAGGGTATGGGGAAATGAATATCAGAAAGAACGTTCTACAGTCTCTTCTTTTTCCTTCTAATGAAGATATCCTGGCACCTGACTGCCTCCAGTTGGCCTAATCCCAAAAGTTGTTCCAGGCAGAAAGTGTGTGTTCCTGGCTCTGCATCCCGGTTGAGGCTACCCACCATCCCCTCCCAAAGAACCCTCTCATATATGTCCTTTTTTGCCATCTACTCTCTCAGTTTTTACGCCTTCTCTCTGTCATCAGCTTTCCAAAAATATAGTCCATGTTTTCTAGCACAATTGTTGTTTCACTTTGTATTAAATTAGATTTTTTTAACCATAATCTCCTCCTTTTTCTGATACTCTGTGACATTTGTATTTTTCCCCACTTCTATAGTTAAAACTTTTGTGTATCAGAGGAAAGCAGTAAACTACATTTTCTATATTATTAAAGGCATTCCCATTTTTAGTTCTATTAACTGAGTATTCATTGAGAAGCGTTTTGCCCTCATTCCTGCGAAGGGTTCAAAATAATTATGTCATCCATTTCTACTCTCAAGGAGCTGAAACACTAACTGACTAAGACTTGGTATGAACCAACACAAACATAAAAAGCTATATGTCATCACCCATCCCTTCTTTATAATTGAAACCTAAGTCAATTAATTATTGACAAGTAACAGGTCTCGAACATAGCTTATGTCATGACTTTAGGCCAACAGCCCAGTGCAAAATAACACAACATTCAGAGAAGAACGTCATGAAAATCACCCAAAGCCCAAGCAGAAAATATATCAAGTACATGCTTTGAATGAGACTTATTCAGTACTTTATTCTAGCACTTTGTAACCCAATTCAGCAAACAACATATTTTATGTTTCTACACTTAATTGCTCTAGGCATCAAAAGCCTTGGGTAGGTTTTTGGTTTTTGTCTGTTTGTTTGAGAAGGCAAGGGGTTTAGGAGCAGAGGAAGTTATGATTTCAAGATAACTGTGGGAATTCTTCTTTAGAATAAATACTGTTAATTAGGCAAGTACAATGACTTGGACACCTTTGGTGGTTGAGAGGTTCCTCCAGATGTTAGAGCACCATTGAGAATATGCAGGGCTCCTAAGAGTCAGTCCAGGCGGAGGCCCACCAGGTGTGAAGTGTTTTCTAATCTGCAAGCATTGAATAAAATTTAGGAAAGCTATAATAAAATGAAAGAAAATGAGATTGAAAGGTACCTCCATAATGCACTTGGTCTACCCTCCTGCCTTGACAAATTCTGCTCTTAAACCGTTTCTGAGAGCTGGAACCTACACTGTGGGTACGTCTTAGGTAGCTGCGTTGTCTCCACTCCACCATCGTAGAAGTATTAATAGTTGTTGCCACTTACTGCCGATATTTGGCTTTGTAACTAACTTTGACTCCCTTCTATGATTTAAGCAAACTTCTTTACTTGTGTTCCATGGAGATGATGGATTTCTGTCCAGAGTTCTCTAAGATGCAATATGTTTTGAGTTCAGTGGAGCTAAGTTACTTCTCAGTAGTTTTCTTGTTGATGTGAACAATTCCCATTCATTTTACTTTTATTTCATAATCGTTTTCCAACACTTGAAACACGGCTGCCTCACTTCTTTAACTTTTTTTTTTCTCAGAAAGGGAGGCTTAAATATGTCCTGCAATTTCTGGTGTCTACAATATTTAAGGTACTTAGGGGAACATAGAGTTTAAGACCAAATCCCTATCCTCATGAAATGTATAATCTATTAGGAAAGGATTAGCAAATAACTATAGTTCTATGGAAAGGAATTGCCCAAGCGATTAATCAAGAGAGTCAGAGAAGGAAGAAATGTTTTTATATAGAAAGAGGTGAGGAGAAAAAAGAGAAGGAATAACACCATATCTCAGACATAGCTAAGCATGGCTCGGTTCCCTACAGCATGGTAGGATCGCGTGGGAGCGGCTGAGACCCACAATTGGATGTGTCAACTGGGGTGGAGCAGCGACTTGGGAAGCAGAGCCAGAATTAGGTGCTGGAAGAAAGTCTGGTCCAACAGGCAGAACATGATGTGTGGAGAGAATTGAAAATAAGCACAGATGGTAATCCAGCCTGCCAATCTTGGGGGTATGGATGGGAGGGAAAGGGGTGGCATAGTAAGAGGGAGGGCAGGGAGAAAAGGATTAACACAAAGGAAAGAGGGAAAGTGACAGACAGAACAGCAGCAAGGAAAAGGCAAGAGGTGATATTTGGAGGCACCAATTAGAAAAGCCATCGGCATTGGGAGCAAAGCCACTGAGGTTCTTAGGTAGCATGTGAAATTGAAACAGCAACATTAATAGCAAAGGTGTGCTGTATTGCATATCAGGCATAAATAAGGGCATCCCGTGTATGTTAGCTCACCTACCCTTCCCAACAATGTTATTGAGTAGCTGCCATTATTGCTATTTTGCAATGTAGAAAACAGAGGGTCAGAGAGATGACTGAACATGCCCGAGGTTACATGGCTGGTTAGTGAAGGAGCCAGGCTTCAGACCCAGCACTCTGGCTTGAAAGTTACGTTCTTGGCCACTACACTACATGAGCTGACCGGGGCTTGGTACTGCCTGAATATTTTCAAGATATCTATTTTCCTGAGGGCCGATGCCTTCTCTGCAACTCTGCTCTCATCTCAGCAGCAAACAATCAAGTAGATTTTCCCTTTCCAAGCTGTATGGAAAGGCACAACCTAGTTCCAGAATGGCATTTTGTTTCCAACCTTTCAGGCATATCTTTCAGGAAAAATAGAAGCATAAGAAAAGGAAGGGTTGGGACAAAATACCATCTTGCTTTCAATATTTCCTCTACGAATAAGATATTTTGTCTGAATAAAAAGAAAAACCGAAAGAAGACAATGGAAACAACATGATGGGGTACTGAAATGCCAGTTTCACTAAGCAAAACTAAAATGAAAATAAAGAAGCTGAGTTAATCCAAGGAAAGAAAAGGCATTTAGGAGCCCTAAAACATAGTTACCTGCCAGAGTAACCCATAGCTTTAACCACTAAAGTAAACTGTCAAAACCAGGAAGTTAGAGATGTGGGGGGAAACAAAAAACAAAAATAAAAACTCCTGGATTAAAAAAAGGAGAAGAAAAAAGAAAAGGTGAAGAGTAGTCTTTTAATAGGCCAGATTAAAGTAGAAGACAGTGTTGTACTGATTCAAGGAAAATTAGAACAAGAAAAAGATGCTGAACTTGTTGCATATTCGTCAAATCCACCACATCAGTCATCACTTTACTATAAAAAACCACAGTGTAGGTTAAAATGTGTTGATATGAATTTCAGCTTTACCAGGTTAAGAAAAAAAAATAACTGTTCTCTCCAAATCATGATTGCTTGCCTTTTTCTCTCCATTTTTTCCTTTTTTTTTTTTTTTTTTTTGCTAGTGAATATTTACCTTCCTATTTGGAATGAATTTCTAACTTTCTCAGCCATTTTACTATTTATAAAACTTACTTTTTTTAGTGGAAATGTAACAAGGGCTCAAATATATTTACACACACAATCTGACAATTAAGTTAATGAATTCATCCTAGAAAACGTGCTGCATACGTCATTGCTGAATATCACTATGATCACCTTCAAAGTCCTCCCCTTGGGAATCTATGCACCCATGCCAGTGCTTAGTCCACCCTCCAAAGCAATTTTGGAACTCTTTTTCTGGAATGGCCATCAGAGCTATCGTTGTATTACTCTTGATGTCCTGAATGTCATCAAAATGTCTTCCTTTCAATATTTACTTTGTCCTCAGGTAAAAAAAGAAGTCATTTTGGGCCAGATCAAGCGAGTAGGGAGGGTGTTCCAATACAGTTATTTGTTTACTGGCTAAAAACTTCCTCACAGACAGTGCTGTGTGAGCTGGTGCATTGTCGTGATGCAAGAGCCATGAATTGTGGGCGAATAGTTCAGGTCCTCTAACTTTTTCATACAGCCTTTTCAGCACTTTCAAATAGTAAACTTGGTTGTTTGTCCAGTTGGTAAAAATTCATAATGAATATTCCTTCTGATATCAAGAAAAGGTTAGCAATATTGCTGCAACACATTCGTGAACTTAATTGTCCGACCTCGTGTACATATATTTTCAGATTTGAAATTCTAACTGAATTTTTTTAAATGACCAGGACCATGTCTCAGCTGGGGCAGCAATGTCAGCCATTGTAGGGGTACACACAGATGACCACGAATCAATTGTACAATGGAAATCAGCGTCAGTCATCAAGGCTAACAAGTGATGGTATCAGTTAAGTGGCCATCTGCTGTAGAAGTAAAAGATATTGCCAAGATATTGCCCAAAGAACTGTATATTGGCTCAGTTATAATTGAGAAATACGTACCATGAGAATAAACATAGAGTTCACAGAATAAACAAAATACTATATTGAATCAGTCCAAAGATCCATCCAACTTATGACTCAGCGTTCACACACATTGTAAAATATGTAGGGGAAGGGGCTGCACTCTCCCGACCCCCATCCATAAATAGCTGCACACCACCAAAACCACCACCCAATTAAGAAGAACTGAGCTTGTCCCCAAATTTTGGCTCGACCATCCCAGAATCACCAACCAGATGGAAGATTGTTAAGACACTTCTCAGCTGTAACCTGGACTTTCATACTTCAAGTGGCTAAATGCTTTGTCTGGAACTAAGGCTAATACCCTGACACAGAGCTATGCTGGACATGAAAGCTAAATCTATGTTTTACCCCACATCTTTAAGGTGTTTCTTCATGGACAGTTGTGTTCATCTCCTAATACATCCCAAGCATTCACTTTCCTAGTCCTCCACACTGTACCACTGGCCCATCCGTCCTCCACACTCACTCCGAAGTGACCTTCTGAGATTTAAACTGAATCACCTCAGTCCTCTGCAGAAATGAGGTGTCTGCTGGCATCTGTCACCTACTGGAAAGTGGGCCTTGTGCTTGCAGAGCTCACAATCTATCAATATCTCTCCCCAATCTATGTCACAATTTGCTTTTAACATTCCTTCCCATGAACCTGCAACAAGACATAGCCCCTGCCACCTCTTGAGATATTTAAAGTCCATTTCATCAGTCATCTATTCCATGAAGCCTTTATAATACTCTCCAGACAAAAATAATCCCATGGTCCTTTATGTTCCCATAGTACCTTGACCATTCATTTATTCATGCATTTAACAATTATTAATTGAACATCTATCATGGGCCATGTGCTGTTCTAAGCACTGGAGATATAGCGTTCAACAAAAATCAGCCAAGTCCCTACCTCCAGGGAGCTCCCATTTGAGTGGAAGGAAACAAACAATAAACAAGCAAGAAAATATATCCCTGAAGGCAAAAAGTACTATGGCGAAAAGTCAAGTAATGGGAGGGAGATAAGGAAAGCCAAGGGGTAGAATAGGGCATTGTGATTTAAATTAGGCTCATTAAGAGGTGAGATTGAGCTGAGCTCTGAAGGAAGTGAGTGAGAGTGAATCATGCAAGACGTCTGATAAGGAGCATGCCAGCCAGAATGGAGAACTTAGTGGAAAGGCCTGCAGGTGAGAATCTACTGGAAACATTGATACCCCTCCGGGAGGGCAGTGGACTGAGTGGTGCGAACAAGAGTGAAAGTGGCAGGAGATGAGGTTAGGAAGGAAATGGGAGGGGTGCAGATTAAGTCAGGGACTTGCAGAACAGGCAAAGGATGGAGGTTCTTTTCTTTGCACAAGACAAGACAGTTTTGGAGCTCTTGAGAAGAAGTGACATCGTGAGATTTCCTTAAAAGAATTCCTCTCAGAGGGTAAGGGGGGAGGAGGGTGGTAGATGAGGGTAAAGGGGATCGAATATATGGTGATGGAAGGAGAACTGACTCTGGGTGGTGAACACACAGTGTAATATACAGATGATGTAATACAGAATTGTACACATGAAACCTATGTAACGTTACTAACAATTGTCACCCCAATAAACTTTAATTTAAAAAAAAAATTCCCCTAGAGAACAAATAGCAGAGAATATAACAGTGGAGGCAGGGCTGACAGTTAAGAAGGAGGTCACTCCAATTGTACAGGTGAGAAGAGTAGGTGGCTTAGATAAAAAAAGGGAAGGGCAAAGAGGATGAAGAGTACCCAAATCAAGATGTACTTTGAAGACAGGTTTTGCTAATATGTTAGATGTCGGTGAAAGAGAAAGAGGAGTCAAGGATGACTTCAAGATCCTTTGCTCGATTGACACGGAGCATGAAAGAATCCTTTACTGAGATGAAGCAGACTGGGGGGAGCAGGTGACTGGTGGAGAATCAGTTCTTCTTTGCACATGATGTATTTGAAATGTCTATTAGAAATCCTAGTGGACATGAGGACTGAGCAGTTGGATATTCAAGTTTGGAGTTTAAGGGAGAAGTCTAGCTTAGAGATACAAATGTGGGGGCGGTTGTCAGATTAGGTATGTATTTAAAGCCATAGATTGAGGAAATCTCTCAGGGAGTGAGTATATAAAGAGAGACCAAAGGACTGAGACTGGGACACCCCAATATTTAAAAGAAGGGTTAATAAAGAATACATAAGGGTGGTGTCCTAGACCATGTGAACCAAATCTTTCAAAAAAGAGGGTCAACCACATAAAATGGGCCAATGGCTGTCAAGTAAGAAGAGAACTGAGAATTCACGCCTGGGTTTAGTCACATGAAGGTCGTTGATAACCTGGAGAAAATATTTTGGTCAAGTGGCAGAGGCATATCCCAAGTTTAAAACTGCTTCAAGGAAGAATACGTTGGTAAGAAGACGGCGATTATAAAAGACGTTTTCAAAGAGTTTTGCTGTAAAGGAATGCAGGAAAACAGAGAAGGGTCAAAGGAAGGAATTTTTTAGACGAGATATTTCAGCAACTTTGATGATAATGGGAAAGATTCAAAGAGAGGAAAATTCGATAATGCAGGAGAGAGATGCTGAAGTGATGTTCTTGAGTAGGTCAGAGGGATTGAGATCGAATGTCTAAAAGAGAGCTTGGCCTCAGGTTGAAAAAGGAACAGTTCATCCATTTTGTCCAGACAAAAGGTGCTGGCTGATAGGGTAGTAGGTGTGCTGGTGAGGACACTAAGAAGTTTTTTAACGATTGCTTTTATTTTCTTAGTGATTTAGAAAGCAGCGTCGCCAACTAGGGTGTTGGGTAAAAGAGGGAAAGATGTGAGTTGTCCAAGAGACTGGACAATGAATGGACTAAAGGAATGGAGTAGGGCCCCCCTGAGCGCCCCCTAGAGGTTGTGAACTTAGCAGAGATCACTGAGCTTGGTTCATCGTCAAATCCCAACACTCCTCTCTCTCTCTCTCTCTCTCTCTCTCTCTCTCTCTCTCTCTCTCTCTCTCTCTCTCTCTCTGTCACTCTCTCTCTCTCTGTCTCTCACTGTATTCAGGTTAGGTACTTATCTTATTTCCCTCACCTAATCCTAATCACTTAAAAAACAACCCTTAATCATTTTTGAACTTCCAGCACCTAGCAAAAATGCCTGACAAAGATTTGTCAAGTCATGATTACAGGAAGGACCAAGCCCATGGAAAAAAGATATATTCCTGCCCCTCCCTTCTTAAGGCTACATAAAACAGGCTTCTAAGCATGTCTAAGTTATGGCAGTATTGTATAGCATCATACCTCTCGGCACACTCAGCCCAGAGACTTGTACTTAGATGGGCCAAACAGACATTTGCTTAATGAATGAGTGAGTGAGTGAGTGAGTGAGTGAGTGAAGCTTTAAAAGCTCTATTATAGATTCTCGTGTATTTGGAGACTCAAGTTCCCAAGTTTTACCCCAGCCTACTCAGGAAGATAGGCTTTCCTTATTCTTCATAATAACAATGGATTTTTCATTTTGAGACAGGCAAGCACACCAAGACAAGCTTCAGACAAAGGATCGGTTCCCACAACCTATAAGCATCCCCCTCCCAGTTTGCAGAAAGGCAACCTGGGGCACATAGAGGTCATACAAACCGAAAGGTCACCAATCTGAGCTCCCGTTTAGAAGTTGTCCAAATATAATCTATGATATGCTGGCCATCATCAGCTGGTTTTTGAACAAAGGATAAAAAAGTTTAGTAGATGAAGTACAACTTATTACTATAATCGGAACTCCCTAAAGAAAATTAATACTTTCCCCCAACACTGCCATACATATAGTTTGTTTGTTTGTTTGTTTGTTTGTTTATATATTTATACTTTGCCTCATTCCATAAAGCATTTGAGGAGGCTTATAGTTTGATATTTTCCCCAAGTAGAAAAACAGAAAGAAATAGTTCAATCTTGCAAGTTCTGAAGATCCTCCCAGGGTCCTGATGCCATAGATTTTTGTCTAGCTTGTTACGTTCATCCCACATAACCTTGTTTACAATGATCAAAAGCCCCTCTTTCACCTTTCCTCTGCGGAGGTCAAGTTTCCACCCAAATGCTTCCCAAACAGGTGAGGGAAGAGGGATGGGGGAATTTTCATAGCCAAACCATGAGACATAATCAGAGCCAGGTGCCCAACTTTCTGAGTCACATGGACTCATATGCCATAAAAAATGAGTGATTGATTTATTATAGGCCCCTAATTAACAAAATATGGTTTAACATACAGCCAGCAGTGTATCCCACTGTGTGCCCGTAAAACACGGCTGGCAATTGGGAAGTCACATAATGGCTCAGTCACGGCAATTGTCACCACATTAAGAAGACGCAGCTTGAGTTTTGCATTACATCTACTTAACGCCACCACAGAAGGAGCAAAGTCAAATATCTGGTCACTATTTAGTACATAATTCACTTAGCAAAAACTTTGGAGTATATACTGTCAGCAAAACTAACATACACAGAATCATTGGAAACAAAAGCTGGACTCGCTTTGTAGCCTGGATTTCAGACATGCGTGTAAATCATACCTACTTTGTTTAAAATTTTGTCAAGTGACCATTTTGTAAATTAATTTACCAGCATGACTGGGGGCAAAGGATAGACAGGATCATTTGGGGCCATGTTATTCCTCAGTGGTCCCTTGAGAGAGTCTAATTCTAACAAACCAAGGCAGTTTAAACGTGGCGTCAGTGCTCCTCTCTTTCTTAACACTATTGACATTTATATTCATACCGAACCAAGGGTGTTGCTAATGGTGATGACAAGCATATCACAAATGGTAAAATATCTCTTCAAGGTCTTTTGGCAATTAATTGATTGAGGCACATCTGGGCTATTTAGATTTTACAATTGGTAGGTGTATCTCTCATAAAACCCAGGTCTAAAGAAAGAGAGAAAGGTCTCCCATAGTTCACAACCTCTCCTATACACAGTTTTAGGAGAGCCCTGGGACCAGACAAAGTTCTCCAGCTTGTGGTTTTGGGGGGCAGCTACATCACCTACAAGCACGGTGGCAAACAACTGTCTGTCCCTGCCAGACAGTGCTAACTGTGCAAAAGGGGAATTAAAATCAGTGCCATGCAGTGCAATGACGGCTGTGCAGACCGCCAACTCGCAACATTACAGATGCCCGCAGCCAGAGGTGAATCAAAGATGATGAACAGATCAAATACAGCCTAGTTTCTGGGGTCACACTTGGTTTTGACAGCTGAAGTTGTCCTCATTGCATTCAGTCAACCACATGCCGAGCTGCTGCATTTTCTCTGCTGTGAAAATGCAGGTATCCCCATACCAGAAAGTTGGTATTTTTAGGAGGTTGCTCTCTAAGGCCCAACTTTGGGGATGAAGGTCTCACTTATTTGCAGCCCCAGTGTCCCCAGACTGCCCCCTCACAGTCTCTCAAGCCCCGTGTAGAGTAGAGAATTGAATAAACAAGACTTGATTCAGAGAAGACCCAGCCCTCCTCATGCATACCAGGGGTGCCAAAAAAATGTATACACATGACTTGTATTCATCTTTTGTTATTGGTATATATTGAGTATTACAATTTTAAGACAGTTTTTTCCTTTCTTAAAATGTGTATACATATTTTTGGCACCCTCTGTATTTATTCCTGGAGATTGGCGAACATCTTTCCTGAGATGGGCACAGAGAATGCCCTATAAAAATCTAGTATGCTTGAATGCAGAATGAGCCTCCTGGTGCTACAAGCAATAAGGGTATGGTTTCTATTAATCTGTGAAAATGCACTGATTTAAAGGAGAGAAGTGGCAGAATTTTTAAAAATCGTTCAGGGTATGCTAATGCCACAATCCTCTTCGGTTAGAGCTGTCTTGTAAGTTCCAACCAACAAGAAGTTATCAACATTAAATATCAATAAAATAATCAAATAATCAACAAGAATCAATCACATATTAAGTATCTATTCTATGCCCAGAATTTTACTTGATACTAGAAAGAGATGCCAGGTAAATATGAGACATTTTGCTTGCCCTTTCTATATTTAAAGAATACATAATTCACTTATTAAAAAACTTTTGAGTATATACTCTAGGCAAAACTAACATACACAGAATCATTGGAAATAAAAGCTGGACTCAATCTATAGCCAAAATTTCAGACATGTTTCTAAATCACTGTTTAAATCTCCAAACAAATTTAATCTTTTTTCCATATGAAGCACATTAAAATATTTCAAGATAATATCCATACATCTTCTTTTTTCAAGCTAGAATTTCTTTAACCGCTTCTCATGTAACAAGATTTTTTTAAAATCATTCCCCATCTTAATTGCCTCTTTCTAAATACACTCTCATTTTAAGCGTCTCTCTTAATAAGATGTAGCTCTATGCTTTCACTCTATGGAATTCCATCTTATCTGTGAAATGGCAGAGTCAGGCCACTTCCTTATAAGAGGACCTGATTTACACCAGCTTCCCCTCCCATAGCCGTCTCATCCGGGAGACCTCCAGGGACTCTCCACAGAAAACACTGTCTTCAGACCAAGCACATTAAAATGAGAGTAAGACTGTGTGCTCACCACTGGGTAGGATGTGGTTTCAGAGACTTTGGCAGGAACGGAGGTCTTATGTTGTTTTGTGTAACAGATGGACAGACTCATCTACAAGGTCACCAAATGTCTGATGAGCGAAGGCTCTTGGAGCCTCGCTGGTCAAACTCATTCTCTTTACTGGGGAGAAAACACAGGCCCAGGGGCCAAGTAACTTGCTCAGGAACGACACTGTTAGCAGGGTTTCTGAACCCACCTGGTCTGTCAGAACCGTGCCACATCTCCATCAAGAAGTGGGGACGATTTCCCCTCTCCTGGTGACCGTTTTGACAGAGAGAATGTAATAGAAGTGAGGCTGCCTGACATCCAAGCCTAGATCATAGTAGGCCAAGTGGCTTTTGCATGATTCTCTAGCTCTCCTATCTCTGTACCTCTCAGCACATCTCTGGAGCCCTGAATCAACACATAATAATTCTGGTTTTCCAGAGGCCACACACTGAAGAGCCCGTGTGAAGAGACTAAAGAGGCATCTGAGAGGGGCCACTGCCTAGCGCCCAGCTGTTTGGATCTTTCCAGCTCAAGTGACAGCTTCCACTAGAGCTTTCCTGAGTGAGAAACACCTAGCTGATCCCAGAACCATCATTAGGAATAATAATAAAACACAGCTATTTGCAGCCATTGAGTTTGGAGATGGCCTGTCACCCAGCAGTAGATAGTTGTGACACTGTGTTCTTCTCAGAGATGGCGATCGGGAGACAGAGTGTGTGGGGGGGGAGAGCAAGACCTCTTTCTTCAAAGGTCCTCCGTTCTGTAGGTAGTCTTTACTTTTCCTTCCATGGAATTGCTTTGATGTGTGATGATAACAGAATGCGGTCAGGCCAAGACTCCAGATGAGAAATTCACAGCGGGAAGCGATCAGATGAAATGGAAAGGCCAGGCCCTTTATCACATTCTTCTACATGGTACCTTCTCCTGCCCTGACTATTTTAACACAGTACCGGATTTTAGCGAACCTTAAAAATAAGCGCCCTGCACCAGAAAGGAGAGCACACTTTACCAGGCACAAGTTGGTCCTTTATGATGAATGTGGCGATGCCACTAAGAAGCAGTGGGCTATTGAACAGAGCAGAGAGACTTACAGTTCATCTGGGATCCGTCAGAGCCTGTCCTTCAAGATACACGGTCTTGGGCAATTGCTTAAACTTATGCAGGTGTCTGTCTTTTTGCCTATAGATGGGAATCCTGCTTATCTCTCAAGGTGACTGTACGAATGAGTGTAAATAAAAGATGTAAAAACATGCCACACAGGAGGGAGTCAACAAATGTACTAGTGAATATTATTGCTGTGGCTGATTTGTATTATTGTGATGCTTTCATTCATTTTCAATAACAAAATAAGAGCATTACAAAAAAATAGAACTGGACAGAAGCCCTGAACACTGAACTCATCATTTCAGTAGGAAGGTCAGATAGACGAATCATTAGGTGTTTGTAGAAAGAAAAAAATATATATATTCTGAAGAAATAGTCCTCTGCAGTTCTTTGAAATAAAATTAAATCTGGGGAAGCACATAGAATTCAAGACCACAGAGCTAGAAATTTTATAAGATTTGATTGATTAAATAACCTTACCAACCTATTATTTAGTCAAACCTAGATGGAATCAAGCAAAAATATCTAAATGTACTTGAGCAAAAATAATGTCCTGGGATTTTTTTTCATGTTTTTATTAGATTTTCTCAGGATTTTTGTTAGTGGGGAGAGTGAGATCTAGGCACTGGTGGCACATGGAATATTCTCTTAGCCACCCAAGTAGATGTTGATAGCTGCCCCCTGTCATATGAGAGCAGAGGAAGAGGTAGAACGTGAGATTGTCATCTCCAGAGAAAATGTTTGTGGTCCTGACTTTCTCAGTGGATCAATGTTTAGACAGAAAGCGTAAAAAGTAATTCAGGAAAACATAGGAGCCTAATAATAGGGCTTATTAAAAGTTATTATTCAACTGATGGCTGTTAAATTCTATGCTGGAAAATTGGGGGGGGGCAATTTCTGATTTCATAAGATGAACAAATATCTTTGCCCCTAAAATCTGGCCTTAAGAAAATGATATTCTGGTGAGCAGTGGTGCTTTCAGGACCACAAAAGAGAACCCTCCCAAAATAGCCCTCGGTGTCTCTCTTGAAAGATGATTTGCACTTTTTGTACATATCTCTGCAAAGGGAAATGAGCCTCAGGGGTTTAACCAGTGGAATTATCCCCTGGCTACAAGACACTGTTTCTCATTGGGAAAAAGACTGAGGCTATGGAAAAATAAGAAAGGTCATGAGGAGACCTGGTTCCCGTCCATGCTCTGACAAAACTAGCTGTGTGCCTGGAGCTAATTTTTCTGATTCTTCACCTAAAAATGTCCTCACTGGGCTCAAAGACCTCTCCAATCATGTCCAGCTCTGGAACCACTGCTTCCATGACCCACGTTTAAGATGTCTTGCCTTATCATTTGAGTAGTACTTTTAGTCAAATGCAAAATTCGATTAGAGTACCCAAAGGAATATTGCTTTAAATCTAAAAGGTGTCTGTGGACCACGTCTCTGAGCACTGACTCCTCTTTGGCAGCTCAGGGTCCCTTTCTCATACATGACATGCTGCAAGTGCCATTGGCAGTGTCCATGCCTGCCCTGTGACCATGAAGGGTGTCCCAGCCTTGGCCAGGCGAGCTGCCCACATGTGCACTTGAGCCCAACAGCAATGTGGCTTGCCTGGTCCTTGCCCCACAGCAGCCAAGCAGAATGGCAGGTGAGAGTCTGACTTGGGACTGGATTTCACTCGGAGGCGGCGGAGGGACCAGCTTATGAACGGGTGACTCTCCTCAACATGAAACTGCACGCAAAGCTCTGGAGTTGTCACAACACTGAGCTCCAGGACAGAGAAGGAGGAGCACTTGGCAACTGAAGAGGCAGAGTCAGGGCCTGTCACAGGGAGAGCACCAGGAGGGTTATAAGAGCATTTTTAGAAGGATGCAAAGAAGATCTGAGTGTGGTAAGGAGTGGATGGGAAGGGGGCTAGCAGAACAGGAAAAGCTGGAGGGAAAATGAGGTCGAAAATTAGGAGAGTAAAGAAGTGACCCTGATTAGGAAAGAGAAATAAAAATAGTAGAAGAAAGAATGAATATGATGGGGGGGGGGGAGAAAGAGGAGAGAGAAAGAGACAGACACAGAGAGAGACGCAGAGACAGTCTGGACTGGTGTTTGACCAAATCTCTGGGCTCCACAGCCTAGTCAAGTTGACACAAAGTTAACCATCAAATACACCGTGTGTGAAAATGCCTTGCACAGAGCAGGGACCCCAGAGAGCTCTCACCCCCTCTGTCTCTCTCTCTGTTTCTGTCTGTCTCTTTTTTTTCCTTTTATGTATTTAACATTCAAATCAGTAGACTTGGAGTAAAACAAATTATCCTCCAAGCAGTCTAAAGCGTTAAGAGCAAAGACAGGATCCCCCGAGAGGGAATTCTGCCTTGAGACTGCCACAGAGCAACAACCCTGCCTGAGTTTCCATGACCACCCTGCCAGCCCTCCAAACTTCAGACCTGCCAGCCCCTGCTATCGCGTGGGCCAGTTCCTTAAAATAAATCTATGTGTACATAAACCTGCTGGCGGTTCTGTTTCTCTGGAGAATCTTGACTAATATAGAGGATTCATGTGAAAGAATGACTATGAAAGAATCCTGACTATTCACAGCTGCCCAGTAAGAAGGTTATCACTGGCCCATCTTACAGAAAAGAAACTCCAGAGAGCCTACCTTCCCCAATCACCCCTGCCGCACTCACTTCCTCCTGGAAAGAAATGGACATTTATTCAAACCTAGGCTTTTTTGTTTTGTTTTGTTTTATAAATTTGAATAGTGCTGTTTTTTGTTTGTTTGTTTGTTTGTTTTTAATTTTATTAGGGAATATTAGGGAACAGTGTGTTTCTCCAGGACCCATCAGCTCCAAGTCATTGTCCTTCAATCTAATTGTGGAGGGCGCAGCTCAGCTCCAAGGCCAGTTGCCATTTTCAGTCTTTAGTTGCAGGGGGCGCAGCCCACCATCCCATGTGGAAATCGAACCAGCAACCCTGTTGTTCAGAGCTCATCCTCTAACCAACTGAACAATCTGGCCACCCCAAATCTAGGTCTTTCCTTCTTTTTTTTTAAATTAAAGTTTATTGGGGTGACAATTGTTAGTAAAGTTACATAGGTTTCAGGTGTACAATTCTGTAATACATCATCTATATCTCACATTGTGTGTTCACCACCCAGAGTCAGTTCTCCTTCCATCACCATATATTTGATCCCCCTTACCCTCATCTACCACCCTCCTCCCCCCTTACCCTCTGGTAACCACTAAACTATTGTCTGTGTCTATGAGTTTTTCTTTCTTCATTTGTTTGTCTTGAAAGTCAAGAACCATATGATTTCACTGACATGTGGTATACAAAATTGAAAACAACAAATCTAGGTCTTTCTTAACATCAAAACCATTGTGTCCGAAGCCTGGCAGGGGCATCTACAAGCCATTACGCCCCCATTTGAGGCATTCAAAGCTTTTTAGGAATGTCATTTGGCATCCTCTGGCCAGGGGGCCGAACAGATTCCTCTCACAGTCCTGTGGTTCTTGCCCTCACGTTGCCTTGTCTCTGAAGTGGCCTAGCACATGGAGTTTGGGAAGGAGCACTGAACATAAAGGACCTCAGTCACTGCACAAATGCCAAGACCTGAGGAAGTGCCACTTCAGACAATGGCTTACTCACACTCACACTGTGGCTGAAAGTCTGGGCCCGGTTCCCCCTCTCCTTCGTGTACCTTTTCCTACTTCAACTGGTATGAATTCCTATATTTGGTCGGTCTTCAACATTTCACAGGAAGGGCCAACCAAGCCTTATTTGCATGCGTGGTCAAGTTCTAAATTACACACAGGCATAAATCCCCCTTACCACGAATTTTGGTCTTTTCTTGACTCACCGGCTTACCCCCGACTATACACACTATGCAAACATGAATGAGCACGTTTGTAGCTCCTAGGATCTGTCAGGTGTCTTACAGGAGCCTGAAGAAGGCAGGGGTGGGGGTAACCACCAACGGAAGCTTAACTTCAATAGCTTTTATTAACCCTGCGAATGACTCTTACCACTACCTCCAGGGGACAGCAATGGGAGCAGGTTTCCCTCACCTCTCCAGTACCGCAGGCCCGCTATTTCGGAAGGAGAAACTGTCAATACACCTGTAGATGTCTCATGTGGCTTTTGCTACCCACCAATGGAATCAAGGTAAATCACTTTTTTCTTGTTTTTTTTTCTGCCAGAGGTAAGTGATTTCTCCTGCTCAGAGCTTTTTCTTATGCTCTCAAGAGTCAGAACTGAAACTGAATCTTTTAACCATCAGATTATCAACCAGCATTTCCCTTAGGCCTCCAGAGTGAGGACTGTGGAAGTCTGATGAAGCAAACCAGCCTGCTACCCTGAAAAGACCACGGGAGATGCAATAACTCAGTCATTTAACCTCTTTGAGTTCCATTTGGTTTAGTCAATGTTTATCGACTCTTTCATATGTACTGGGCTGAGTGCTGGAGACAAATGAGCCACTCAGTTCCTCGCCTTCAGAGAACCTAAGGTCCACTGCAGGGGGCAGCCAGGTACAGAAACCATGGCAACCGCTGATGGCATTCTTCAACAGAGGGATGTGCGTACATCAGAAAGTACTAGATGGAAGGATTAGTTCCATCCCAGATGAGTTTTAGCGAATGTTTCTCAAGGAAGGTGATACCTCAAGTGATGAACAAAGAGGCTGAAGGAAAAGATTTCCATGTTTCTCGAGCCTTCTTACAGCTCTGAAATCCAGTAACTTTATGGGCAAATCCAAGAAATGTTGAAAACCAGGAAGATCCAGTCAGGTGGTCTCTGAGAGCACTGGGATTTATGGGATGGGGAATCTACACACACCAGTGTCTCCTGAGTCAGGCAGCTATCCCACTTTGTGACAAGTGAACCAATCAACTCCCAGGGCCCTCATTGCAGACTCTGTGCTAGGAGAACTCTGGTTAACATGCTGTCTGAGCGGAGGAGCCCACGGCCTGACAAAGGGACAGGAAAGAACACAGGGAATGACTGCACACCAGACACCAGGTGGAGAGCAGAGAGTTCATTAAAGGGAGGAAAACGTTCCATGAATCGAAAGAATGTTCCGTGGCACACAAGCTTCCAACTAAAAACATATCAAAGTGCACAGAGATAACAGGAAGAAAGGAAGAGCATTCTACACAAAACATTCCGTAAGCAAAGGTGGGAAAATAAAGGCGTTTCAGGAAATCGTAAGCAAAATTAGACCAGAGCTCTGGAATTTAATAATACTTAATATTATCGTAAGTATTACTTATTGAGTGCCTACTCAGTGTGCCGAGAATTCAAATGTCCTGTTTCACCCTTCACTGCCAAGTGGGGTCTGGCTGTCGTACCCATTTTCCAGACGAGAAAACTAAGGCTAAAGTGGCAAAGCTGGGATTTTAACACAGGTGTTTCTGATTCCAGACTCTGCATTCTGAAGGACCGTTAGGTTTTTGATGCCCCGCTGGGAGATAGATGTTTACCCTGAGAAGCAATACAAATAGTGTCCCTTTTAAGGAGAGGACTAACGCATTACCACGGATAAATCTGGCAGTCGTGTGGAAAATGGAGAGACTGGAGATAAGCAGTTCTTTAACCTGAATGCTATTGTAATTACATACATTCAAGAGTCATAAAAGGTTCTGGACTGAAGCCATGGCAGCCAAAAAAGTAAAGGGAAGAAAGATACGAGGTGACAATTAAGTTTGTGAACTTGTCGCAACAATGCTGCTAACCCTTTTTTGATATCAGAGGAGTTATTCATTATGAATTTGTACCTACTGGACAAACAGTTAACCAAGTTTACTATTTGGAAGTGCTGAAAAGGCTGTGTGAAAAAGTTAGACAACCTGAACTTGTCACCAACAATTCAGGCTCTTGCATCACGACAATGCACCAGCTCACACAGCATTGTCTGTGAGGGAGTTTTTAGCCAGTACACAAATATCTATTGGAACACCCTCCCTACTCCCCTGATCTGGCCCCCAATGACTTCTTTCTTTACTTAAAGACAAAGGAAATATTGAAAGGAAGATATTTTGATGACATTCAGGATGTCAAGAGTAATACAACAATAGCTCTGATGGGCATTCCAGAAAAAGAGTTCCAAAATTGCTTTGAAGGGTGGACTAGGCGCTGGCATCAGTGCATAGCTTCCCAAGGGGAGCACTTCGAAGGTGACCGTAGTGATATTCAGCAATGAGGTATGTAGCACTTTTTCTAGGATGAGTTTGCGAACTATATGTCAGAACTCGTACATATAAAAAACTTCATGGCGATAGAATCGCCAGGACCCGGCTAGTGAATGGATATGGTAGAAGAGGTGAGAATAAGGAGTTTGAAGAAAGTGTGCTTGGTCTCTGAAGACCACTCCTGAGACAGAGAAAGCTGCCTCCTTCTAGCCCCTCAGACCGATAAGCAAGCAAGAGTGCATTTTCTGAACTTTTTCTTTGCTCCAAAGTATGAATCTTACAAACTCATATTCCTTTTGGACCTTAGATTATGGACAGCAATAATTAGCATTGCTGTAAAACCCAAAAATTTAGAGTAAGAAAGTTGATTATGTAGAACGTGGATAGGCAAAAATTTCCGTTATAGAAAGTCTGCCCAATCACATATTTCTGGAGCCCATTGCATATGATAGGTACTTAATTCATATGTTTTAAAGGATTAAGTAAATAAACCACAAGTACTTTCAGCATCTTTCTTCTTGTAAGACTTTAACCCCTGCCTTCCTTTCAAATCAGAACTTCAGAGTCAGGCGTTAAGAAAAGAATAAAAGGGCATAGAAGTCAAACATAGAAACATGTGTGCTCAGAGACTCGGCAAGACAGAGCTTGGTTAGGCCTCGCTTCTGGTATTTGGTTGGCTCCTGACACATAGTAGGACCTCAGTAAGCATTTGCGGAATGAGTGGATGAATGAATGAGTCAGCTCATCTGAGATCTTCATCGCCATAGCACACGCTTGAATGGGGGACTCCGTGCAGCCACCAGCGAGCCTCACATGCCAGTGTGATTAATGTGGCTTTTTCCAGAAGTCTTGGCCTGAAAAACTCAACACTGAACACCTGAAGAAGAAAAACAAAGTCCCATTGGCAAAGCCTACTTTTCACAGTGGGAGACTCCCAGCAACGTTGCCAAAATCCCGGAGGCCCAATACCTTTCTGACTTTGCAATAACTCCCAAGTCAAACAAATTGCCAAAGAGTTATAAGCTTCTTATTAGGTGGATGGATTCCTCCTATTGCTCTCTTGGCTTCACTTTCCCTGCACACATGCTGGTGAGTTCCATCCATAATTCGTGTGCTTGCAAGTTTGCTCCGCGACAGAGGAACGCTGGCATTTCTGGGTGAGCGTCTGCTCTGTGGTCTGTGATGTACGATTTCCACTCCCTCCTACCTTCACTTTGAACTGAACTGCTGTGTTAAGCAACCCCACTACCCACCACGGGACAAGCCGAGACCTGAGTCTTCATTAGTGTTACAACACTTTATCCCAGGCTAACCAGTAGCACCAGTATTCAAACTGCAGTGTGCTGATAACCACAGTGACCCAGACGAAAGCGCTTGTACCATTTCCATGATGTCCAGGAGCAAGCATGGCCCCGGAAACAGCAAGAACCCAGGTCACCACAGGTTTAAACAGGAGAGGTGCTGGAGAAAAGCTCAAACAGCGGATTAGCATCAGACTGTATCCCTGAATTTACCCAGCAGGAACTGAAATGGAGAACTGGCAGAGAGAGAGTACATTTTACCCGAGTGAGAATCAATCTGATTCTTTGGGATAAAAATCTACTTTAGAAATTAAATTGTCCATTTCAGTTAACAGCTCTGATTCATAAATTAATGTCCAATGCTCTATTTCGAGTTGAGCAAAATTTAGCTACCATACCAACTTTTGTTTCTGCAGGGATTTCTATACAATGTAAGATCTGTGTGATGATTTCATTATACAACATGAAATGAAAATGTTCCATTCAAAATTCGTTACTCAAGGAAAGCTCCTTGAAAGGAATTATAAACTAAGTTTTCTGTTTTGTTTTCCTTCGAAAAGCACAAATGCCTGCAGTACACTGGTTCCACTCTTATGGTTATAACAAGGGACCACCCAATTAGTTTCTGTACACTATTTCTATTGATTTAAGCCTCCTACCTGGGATTAACAGAAATAATCATTTTCTTAACTACAGTCAAAGAGTTATGGACAAAACGTGAGTCCACTGGATAGCCATAATTCTACCTTTCCTCCTTAGCGGTGTTATCTTGCTTCATCTAGGGTTTTCCTAGGCACGCAAACAAGATCTTTGAGATCTTGTTGAGGGTGGGCTAAAGAGTGGGAAGACAGAAAAGGAGGAGAGACAGGGAGGGACAGTGCACCTGTACAAGGTGTGTATAAATAAGCAAATTCTACCCAAAGGTCTCTGATACTCAGGACCTCAGTTTGAAATAAAATGGACTCAGATTGAAACTGCATGTGATCATGACCCAATGTTTCCTGAGAACCTCTCTCCTTCTCCTAAAAAGCACTACAATTTGGTGAAAGAGTACAGTTCCTCAAAAACTGCCATCTGTCACCTGCCTGTGCTCCTATTTCTGCAATATCTAGAATACAAAGAGAAAGGAACAAACTCCTTGGGGTCTATCCATCGCAGAGAGGCCTTTCCCACTTCAGTTTTCTAATTCTTTATAATCCCTATATTTTGTCAATAAAACAACGTGCCACTCGGGGTTCTCTAGAGGCTTCATGATTTATACTTCCACACCCAAAAACAGATCCTGATAAAGCAATCTCATTTATAACTACTGTGTAACAGACATTAGCCCAAGGGTTACTAGTCTTAACGAGGTACATTTGATATAAAGAAGGCAAACTGAAATCAACTGGCTGGGATCACACTGAAGAAAATTGCTAAGATTTTTGGATTATAGAGATGGCCGAATCCATAAATATTTCCCCAGATCTAAAGCAGGAGAAAGGAGAAAGGCATAATCTCACCCTCGCCTACACTTCATAAAGAAAGGCTTCTGACTCTTGTACATCTCACGTTGTCCTCCTAAGAAGTTTGAATGCAAAGCTTTACTTCTTAAAATGACAAAAAGAATACACTGCAGTTAGAGAATATTAAACAACTGGTAACATGCTAAGCATCTTATTTATCTTAAGCATTACTGGTATCAGTGGACAATTCTGTGGTTTCCCTCAGAGTGAAAGCGAAATGAGCTCTTAAAATGGGGTGGGAGTTCCAAAGTAATGTAAGGATGTTACCATTAGTGGCACCTGGGGGAAGGGTATACCAGAACCCTGCATTATGGGTTTAACTTCTATCTAAATGTCTTCACAATAAGAATTATTTAAAAGAGATGGGGTGGGGCTGGGAGCTGGGAAGAATGAACTCAGAGCTGCAAGAGTGTCAAAGAGCTGGTTCAAAACTGTGCTCTTCTGTGGTGATGACAACCGGAGGAAGCCCCACCTGAGATGTGCAGAGGACCCATCTTTTGGTGACATAGACAAACAATCTCTAGAGTGGTCTTACCTCGAGAACAAGGTCCCCAGCACCTCTGCCGGTCAAAGGAGACTTCAATCGTTTTGCACAGAGCAGCGCACCTGTCCAACCCCTGCAGTGTCTTCTCTGAGGGTCATTTCTTTCAAGCATCCGGGACTTTCCTGAGCTTTCTCTCCATATATACCTGGTGCTTTCATAAGTCATTCTCTCCCTTCAACAAACCCAGGTTGGGTGTGGAATCAAATCCCAGAAGTTACAGTGAGCACAGATACATGGTATCTGTGAATCTCTTCTCTGTACGCGTGTATTTTAATCTGTTATTTAAATTGTAAGGCTTTACTTGGGAGATGAAAAAGACACTAGAAGAGCTGAAGGCAGTTCTATCAGCCTTGTTTAAACAAAGTTAATGTGGCTTGGTGCAAGCCAAGATTAAATGTGACTGAGTGCTTCTGTCTGAGGAAAAAAACCCAGATCGAAAAATAGAAAGCTCTGGCAGTCCTTTGCCAACCTTCTTAAAATAACTACCATTGTGTTGGATTAAAAGGCATTTGCTGAAGATTTTGTGAAGAATTAAGCTTATTCGTTATTCTTTTAAAACAGAAAGGAGAATAAAAGAAAAGCCGTTAGTCAACACTGTCTTAGAAGATGAAGGCTTCAAGATAACAGAGGATCTGGGTCAGTGGGGACCTTCCGCGAATCCGCTCTTGACTGGCAGCTCTTCAGAATTTCAGCTGCAGACTTAAGACTTCCTCCCCACCCCCATGTCAAGGGACTCATCAGAGGTGGCCACTGAGAAGTGGTCTGTTCACATGTCCTGTGGATGAGTGGGGTCATCCTCCCACAAATTAAACTATGACCTCACCAGGATAGAAATCGGGGACCAGAAGGAAAAAAGTTGAATTTGGCAGACAGGGACTCCAGAGTGTCGCCACGTGCTCTTGCTGGCTTTGAGGCTGTATGTGTTGGTCCTTCTTCATACCATCATAACAAAACAAAACAAGATGACTCCAGGGTGCTTCCCCATAGAAGAGCCTCCAGACCCAAAATCCAGTGTCAGCAGTGGAGAAAGCAGCCTGCTCGGGAACCAGCCAGAGCTCCTGCATGGGGGAAGCCCTGGGAACGCAGCTTTGACAATGAGCAAGTCTCATAGGCCCTGGACAGCGTCTCCTTGAGAGGAAGAGGGAAGGTAGGTACGACTACACGTCTAGCAGTTAATTCTGCCCCTCACGTATGTTGGGAGCATTTCCCTCAAATACCAGGGAGGTTTCATTCAAACAGCATGAATCTCTGCACTTTCCACCCGCTCTTTATATCAAGATGATGGCAGTATAGACATCACTCTGAAACACTGGTTCCCAAACAGGGCGAGTTTGTCCCTCCGGAGACATTTGGCAATGTCTGGAGACATTTCTGGTTGTCACAACTGCTGCTGGCCTCTAGTGGATGGCGTCCAGAGGTCAAGTCCTACAATGCTGTAAATTCCTAACCCCTGCAATGCAGACAGCCGTCCTCCACCAGGAAGTATCTGGGCCCAAGGGGCAGTTTTACCAAGGTTGGGAAACTGGGCCCGAGAGGATGGAATGAAAATTCAAGTTTCTCCTTTTTCCCCTAAAAGATTTTTGGTATGTTTCTAAAAATCCACAAGAGAACGTATGTCCCAGTGTTAATAAACACCTCAGTTTCTGTCATCCTACCATGGGTACCAAGACCTTCACAAGCTGCTCAAGCAAAATGACCAGCAAATAATTGCTGAGGGCAGAAAACAGACATTCTGGATATACCATCACTTGTCTCTCTAGGAACTTTCATCAATGAATCTATCGACAAACCTGGTAGACCCACCACATGGGCAGCCCGGTGCTTGATGAGGTAGGAAACATAAAGATGTATGGGAAGCCATTAGAGTCAAAACAGAAAGAGGAGCACATGAATGGAAAATTAAAATGCAATATAGAAAAATTAGTAAGAAAATCTAATAAAGCATACATTTAGCCAACGATTCAAGTTGGTAAGTTAATATTTATGTGTTGTGTAACCATTTTAAGAATATTTAAAAATGTAATGATAAGTAATAGGTTTGACAACTGCTGATTAATTTGCTTGGGGTGGGGGGCAGGTATTAAACCAGTGAATGCTTGTCAGCATTATTTTTAATTTTCAAATTCAATAAATGGGATTTTTTTTCTTCAAAGCCACTAGAAGGCCACTGAGAGATTGGGTTGGCCTCATATTACCTAAATACAAAGTGATAGTTCCAGAACAATACTCCAAAAAGGATGTATCAAACTTAGTTAAATTGACATAAGTCATTCTTCACAAAACCAAAAATTTGTAATTATACTAGAGAGTAGTATCGAATTAGGTGACGAAAGGAAAGTCTTTTTAAAGTAGACACACAAATCCTCTTTGGGGCTTAATGTTGCTCAAAAAATGAAAAAAATAACATTGAATCAGCTGAATTTAAAATAGTGAAAGAAATCAAAAATAAAAAAGAAGATAAAAAAGGAGAAAAATCCATCTGAGTGAAAAAGGATTTCCATGGCCTAACAAACCTGCTAAACACTAGCTAGAGCAGCACTTACAAATTTGCTTCTCAATCCTTTCTTCCCTGGAAGGATTAGTAGACAGGGTCTACTAAATCTAGACCCTGTAATTGCTCTGCACAAGCAGAGGTGAGAATTTGATGGCAGGTAGAGGCTTCAATCGGGGAAACTGGAGCTACTCGCTTCCTTGGAAAAGTCTCCGACCAGCAAAGCCAGGCCAGGCCACCCAAGAGAAGCCCTGGATCCTCAGATGTCACATAGTAGGACTGCGGGAGAGAGTAGTTTGTGGCTCCTCCTTTGTGCTGACAGTTAAGTGAAAGATTATAAACCCAATCAAAAAAGCTCTAGAAGCCATGAACGGTGTTGGACTGATGAAAGGGACTTCTTCAGTCTGCCATTCATGTGTCCCCATCTATCAGGCAGGAAAGGAATCAAAACTTGAGATTGCAGATCTGGGGGAGGAAGCTCTTTGGCTGATGTTGGCACCCACCCCTTTGCCTCTCTAATTGTCTGCAGCTTGTTCAAGCTGGGAGGGTCAGCTCTTCCCAGTACATCCCTGCCAAAGTGTCATCTCACTGCTGTCTGGCAGAGTTACTTCTTGTTTGCATACTTTTAGTCTGCTTGAAAACAGGAATGATACCTGACGTGACACCAAACATTTTCAGTAGCAGCACTCAGCAGTTGCCATCTCTGTGCTACATTTGAAAAAGGAAGAGCCACAAAAGAAGATGGACATCTGGTATACCATGAGTCTGTCTAAGAGTTCCCCAGACAACACCAGCCTTGCAAAGAAGACTGCTGTCACGAGAGATTAGGATGTCAGGAACTTGTCAGCTTTATCAAACCGTATCTCATAGGAGTGAGCAAACTCAAATACAGACAGAGAACTAAAAGGCATTTACTGTGACTTTAAAACAAAGCGAAACAATACACACATTTCTGTGTGTAGGTATTTGTATATATAATCCTTTTTACAATTTGACAATTGCCGACATAATGGCAAAAATTACAGGTTTCTATATTTTTAAGGTAATTGCAGCCAGCTGTTTACTAAGACTACAAGAGTTTTATAGCAATAAAATAAATACTTCAGGACCAAAGGGGTATCCTAGACTATCTGGAACTCTGAGAAGATTCCAGCTTTGTGAAGACATGATCTAGGAACAGTTCATGGAAAAAGCTGCAATTGAGCTGGGTTTCAAACATTGACAGCAAAAAGATGCTTTTCATTGTTTTTTTACTGTCTGTGGTGATCTGCAAAGCCACCAATATTTCTGTCCTTCAACAGAGAGTTTGACAAAGTGTTTGCTCTCAGATTTCCCATATATTGCATCCCTAATATAGCACCCCCTACCACTGTACCACTCTCAGTGGTGTATTTGCCTGGATTTGGTGTGTTTTTGTTTTTTGGGTGTTTGTTTGTTTGTTCGCTTGTGTGGCTGTGGAAATGCATTTGCACTGTTGATGTTCCTGGTCAATTTTGGTAACATTTCTGCAAAATCACCCATTACATGGCAGGAGCACAGGTCATGCCTTAATAATAATATCTTTACCTTTTCTAACTTTTCACTTACCAAAATTTTATATCATGTACATCAGTTAATATGCACAGAGAAGAGGGAACTGCTTTGACCCACATAGAGAATCAGATATATAAACTTTGATCTCCTGAAGTTGAACCCTCTAACCCCCAAAGACAACCAGCTACAACCCCAGGCAACTGTTACCCCTTGTATAAGACTGATAAATATCGTAACATTCCTCGTGACATACCAAAATGTGCTGACTAGGAAGTACACTTCATGTTGCCCTTAAAGGACACTAGATGAGTGGTCCTACAGTCCGTATTGTTACACAATCAGAGAGAAAAGCTAAGGCACCACAACCTACATAGAAACACAGCCTTAGAAAGGAAAGCCACATGTGAGGCTGTTGAATACTACCCTCTATGGAATACAGGAATTCTCTTCACAACATCCCAAATAAGTGGCCTGACTATGTGCTAGAACACCTGCACCGATGGGGAGCTCACAGTCTCTCAGTGTAGGCTAAGGTATACGTAAACAATGCTAATATTTATAAAGTGATTTCTATTATCAAGCTGAAATAGGCCTCCCTAATAGTTCTTCCTATTAGTCATAGTTTTAGCCTCTGGATACGCTCCGGGTTCTGGGCTTTCGCTGGAAGTTGTGACCAGTCAGTTTCCACATGTTGCTACGCCAGCCATCAATACGAGTCCACTGGGAACAAGGAGTTTCTTTGGATCCCAGTCCTACCAGGAACAAACTCTTGTTGAAACCTGTAAAGAATTACTCTTCAAAGCAAATCAGAGTCACTTACAACTTATAAGTAATAGTTTGTTTAGCGATAAGAACAAAGTTGAGTGAGAGCCACAGCATCAAAAAAAAGGCAGAAAAAAATAGACTGATTACATATAATCACATATGTTGAACTATTTCTAGCCTAGATATAATCTTAATATAATGTGTATTGTTACAAGACATAAAGATAACAATAATTTTATTTATAAACCATTTTTCAGCCAATGTGCTTGGGGCATTGCCTGATCATATACAATGATTAAAACACTATTAAAAACATCAAACAAATAAAATACAAGCTATTCTTCAGATATGAGATTAGTCCCTAAAAGAATAAGGGACTGATATTAGAAGTACAGAGAAATGACACTAGGTATTAGGAAACATCAGAGAATGATCTTTTCTTTGTGATTTTTCCACTCTAGTTGCTCTGAAAAAAATATTTTAAATCCTCTTTACACATCTCCTAATGTGTGTATTTCCTAAGTACTAATTTCCTCTTTAGTTCCTGTTCTAAGATTAAATTTTCTCTCCTTCCTAGATCAAGATCTAAATTTTATGTCCATTCAATCAAATTCATATGACAAGTGGGTTTGTCTAAAAAATCAGCCAAACAGCAAAAGAAACAAGAGTCATTAAGCCACTTCTCTAATATTGGAATTTTCCTGTGCTTATTGTGTATTTTGGCTAGATAATCAATGACATTGAAAACAGAAAACATGGTCAATGCCTGAGCATAAAGACTATACAACTGTCATTTCCAACTTTTTAGCCATCATGACATCCTCTCATTCTGAGTTTTGCAATAACCACTAACTCCCTCCTCCCTTCAAAAAAGATGGGGATGGTGTGAAAAACACTGTTGGTTACCTATACCACAACCATTTCCTCCCTCACCCTCTACTTTCTTCCTTGCTAACAGAACACTTTTTTTGTTCAAGTATCAAGGGGTTATATGCTCGTGGAAAGTGCACCACTCCCCAACCCCAGGGAGAAAATGTTGAATTTAAGCCATCAGCGTCAATTCCAATTCCCTTTGCTGGCAGCATGCTTGGTCCCAGTTTGTAATGCAGCTCTGGCCAACAGACATAATAGAATGCCTGATGGGAACTTTTCAGGAGAGGTCTTCCTGCCTGCCATGCCTCAGTCTACGTGTACACAGTGATCTTTAGAACCAGAGCAGCTCCCTAGGGACTGTGACCTGGAAAACCAAAGGGCCAAGCTAACACTCTGGGTTCAGTGGAGTGAAAAGATAGAAAGTCACTGGGTCCCTGAGAAATTTATCCAGCCAAACCTGCAACCACCCTACATTGCATTTCTTGTTCTAGGAATAATTTTTCCTTCGTGTTTAAATCAATTTAATTGAGCATTCTCGCATTGGCAGCGAAAAGCAATCTACCCAACTCAGAAGGCATCTCTTTTTACATAAGCAAAATTCATTATGTACCTTTGGCATTTGTATTTTTAGGAAACACTTTCATATCACTGAAAACACTTGGAATCTCTTAAACCAATTTGAATTTCACTCGGGTAACATTGGAGGGCCTAATATCTACCAAGCATATTAACATATATCATTTTTTTATTAATTTCTGTAATTCCCTGTAAGATGGCCATCATTCCTTCTTATAGATAGGAAGAACCAGAGAGATCAAGTAATTTGATTAAGATCACACAGTTTGGAAGTGTTAGAGCCAGAATTTGTAGTCAGATTTTCTGAATCAAAGTCCAGATCACTTTCTATTTCATTAGATCCCATCTACTGTTAGATTGACTATTGACAATGATTTTAACCTATTTTAGGTTACTGTTGACTGTGGAGTCATATTGGAACCTTGGTTGAAATACTAATGTGAAGTTTTTTACCTAGTAGGGTCCCCCCATCCGCCACACACACAAAAAAATGTATATATATATATATAGTTCAACATCATATTTGATTAACTGCATGCTCCTATAAGAATTTTGGCTCAGTTATTGATGACAAAAGCTGAAAATATGCTTCCCACCATTGACATGTTTTTCATTAACCAATATTATTTAAAAGATAACTAAAGAATGTGGGAGTTGCTCAATCAGACATTTCCCTTCCTGACTAAAGATTTTTAGGCAACTTGGTCTTTATCCCGTGACATAACTCTAGTGAAAAGGAATCACTGGATCCTTTGATAAACTAATAGTCTGTGCTGCTCGATAAGTAAACATTTTCACTTTAAAAATTTATTTTTAAAAATTAACATTTCTTACTTGTTGAGCTTAACTGTTTCTTGGTATGTTGCCTTTGGGATGGCACAAGATTGATTTAAATTCATTTATTCATTCAACAATGAAGAGTGATGTAATCTGGTTTATATTTTAAAGTCTTTGCCTGTTATGTGGGAATGAATGAGAGAAAAATGAGTGTTGGGGAGGTTACCACCTTAGTTCAGGCAATATATGGTATACTTTGATTAGGATGATAGTAGGAAAAATTAAGAGAAATGGATGGATATTTTAAAAGTTCGGCTAATATAATTGCTGATGAATTAGAGGTAGGAATTGCCTTAAAGAGAAAAAAGCTGAAATGGTTAAAAAAAAAAGAAAGGTAGAAAGTTTGTGAGGGGCAGACAAGTTTTCAAGAAAGGTGGAATTAAAAGATCTACTTTAAAACATTAATCCTGAGATGCCTATTAGGCATACAAGTAGAAATATAGGATGGTGGCTGAAGAAGTCTGGTATACAGGAGAAAGGCCAAATTTGGGGATAAAAAATGATGAGTCATCAGCATGTGAAAGGCCTACGTGAGATCACCTAAGAAAAGATACACAAGGAGAAAGAAAACAAAGAGAGCACAGGACTGGAGGTCTGGAACAGAAACAACAGCATCTGGGAGACTTCCCTCATAGAGGTTTTCCATTCCTTGAAATCTTTGAATTTTACCTATTTTCAGAAATATGTATTTTTCTAGCCTTCTTCTGTATATTTGCAGTCATTTTTAATTTCCTTCCTTGACCATTATTTCCTCCAAAGTATTCGATGAGCCTCAGACTTGGCTCTGCATACCTAAAACCATTTTCAAGTCTTTAAACTCAGTTAATTTGTCGGTTAATTCATTGCTATGACATATACATTAACACAATTACATAAGTTAACATAGGTATTATTTCCTAAACTGAAACTTTTTTTTTTTTAGTTTCAGGTGTACAAAACAATGTAAGAGAGACATTTCACCCCTCACAAAGTGATAACTCGCCTCCCCCAATCTATTGCCCCTCTGACATTGTATATATCTATTACCACTCCATTGACTCCATATCCTGTGACTATATATATTAAATTATAGCTGACATACAATATTATTCAGCTTCATCAAACTTATTTTTTTTAATCTCCTTTTCTTTCTGACTAAAGACAGTGGTACTTGTGCAGGCAAGAGACAAGGAAAGTCATCACCACTTAACACCTCCCAGAAATATTTGGGGTACCTGATATTTCACTGGCACGCAATTTGTATTTTAACCTCATATCATGAAGGTGGTCCAAAATCCTATTTCTAGAACAACCAAGCAAGCAGTGTTTTGGTGACCCTCAAGTAGTTTGGTTTAATCGAAGGGAAGGAAGATGGAGGTGGAGATGAAGGGGAGTGACTCCGAGGGGAAGATGGAATTGTGAACTGAGGATACCCTGAAGACTCTTTCTAGTGACTTGACCTATCTAGTTGAGGTCACTGATCCTAGAGAGACAAGGAAATTATGGTTTGATACTAAATAACAGGCTAAGAAATTACATTTCACTTTATTTATCCATGAAACATACCACACATAGCATACTAGTGTCAGTCAAGCCTAGAACTCTTCCCCAAACAAAGTTCTGAAGCTGGAAGGCCAAATACTGTATCCTCCCTACTTCCTCCATGCCCACGGTAGACAGCCTTCTTTCTAGCTGTGTGGCTCCCACAGCTAATAGTAGGTCATCTGCTTCTAAAGGGTCTTTCCACTGTTTGTTTTCTCTTGCCCTTATCACAGAGGTGGATGGTACTAGATGTGTTTCTTTTTAGCAAGTATGAGGTAAGCAGAGGTCAACCCAGTGTCAAACAGAGATGTAGAAAAGCAGATATAGTTACAGTGCAAACCCGCCAGCCTAAAGCAAAAACAAAAGAATTCTTTCAGCGACACTTCAAAACCAATTGAAACCGTAGTGATGATCTGGAGGCCACTTTCTAGATAGAAGACAAGCCAAAACCTTATGCTAAAGAAAGAGCTCTTCTATACTGAGAGGCCGGAGGTAAACAGATGACCACATCATGTCCCCTATCTCAAACCCAGTTTTGGGTGCCAGTCTAGCACCTCCTTTAGCAGGCAATTAAATCGGAGACGGATTGGAAACAAAATCTAGAAAACCCTCTGATGTCTAGCCTTTCATCCTTTAATGCTGAATCTATTCCAATCCCCAAGGTGGGAGGAAGGCATTATACTTCTTCAGATGTACTATTGACTCGAGGCCAGAGAGCAAAGAAAGATCATAGGTATGTTACCGTGCATTTATCTCCTCAACTGTGAACCATAAGATGGAGATTACCTTACCTTTCTTTTCGTCATCATTCATTTTCCAGGGTTTTGCACAGTCACAACTCAATAAATATTTCTGGCATAAATTCCCTGTCTTTTAAGTCTCGGTATCTCAATTATCCTTGTACTTTAAAATTACAGTTAGCAAGATGCCTAGACCCAAAAGTATCTCTCATTTTATTCTCATTCTACTTTCCATGTCATTTTATTGTGCCTAAATCTCGTCTCACTAGTTCTTCTCTCTCTCTCACTCTCTCTCTCTCTCTCTCTCGATCTCTCTCTCCCCCCCATCTCTGTCTGTCTCTCTCTCTCCCCCCCCCCATTTTTTCACAAGTTGTGAGTCCATTTAATCATCCTTTCCACCCCCTCAGGCTCCCAACATGCTCTTCATTTCCTCCTGCCCACCCTCCATCTTTTTTTCTGATGATTCTTCCTCTTCTGTCATATATTTTATTTTGTTATCACTCTCACTGCCTGTTATCATGGTCCTGCTTCTTTGTCTTAGCAAGGTGACCTGGGAAGAAATCAAATTATCCATCAGCCATAAAAAGTGTTTTATAAGTACTCTAAGAAACAATGTAATCCAACTATTGCTCCGGGGATGTTTCCAGACTGTCTCGAGTTTTTACTGGTCTACCACCCTTTACTACCCAAACCACTTACTTCCCATGCTCTAAGAATTTAATAAACTCAATGCTGACAGATTGAATTACAGCCTCACTTGATGTGATCAATATGATTTGTGCTTTAGTCCACTGTTACAAGAAATGGATGAAAATATGTAAGCAAAAGTTATTATTAACTGAGCTATTGTATAAATACATTTTATAAACCTTTAGAAATTTTAGATTTGAGTTGAGTAGAATTGGTCCAATACATAGAGCATTAACGAGCTGTGCAACTTTGGGAACATCACTTGATTTCCTGGATCGGAGCTGGTGGATGCAAAAAAAGTCATGATAACAATATTTTCATCTGAGACTCCTATTTCTCTTCCTAATGTTTCCTTAGGTGAAATCTGTTCCAAGATAAAAAGCCTCAGTCTAAAGAGTTGCCTACAGACCCAGTCCATTGCATGGCATATAAAAGATATCCAATAAATGTTGACAAGATAAATGAATCCCAACATCTCATGATTTTTGTGAAGAGTAAATGCACTAAGAAATGTAAAACTAAAAACTTGTAGACTATAAAACAATATGCAAATGTAATTAATTATTATTAGAATTATTATTACTAAGTGCTCCTTCAACATGCTGACTAATCACATAAAGAACTAAGTAGAATTCAAACAGAAAGTACTATGGAAGTTTAATGGAGACAAACATTGGTTGAAATTGAGACTAGAAGGGGGGTTCATTTCTGTAAAAGGCTAATCTGTCATAACAAAGTGTGCCAGAATACAATATCTGTTATACCACCTCCAGAGTTAATGACACACATTTTAGGTTTTTGTTACAATACCATTCCACTTCAAGTATCACTTTTTGATAGAGATACAACAAAAGGCTCAACTATTCTGCGGAAAAAATAATGCAGTGGTTTAAATAACAAAGAGAGTTATGTCTCCCTCATGTCATAGCCCAGAGGAGGAAGGCAAACTGTCCTGTCCTACTGTACATGGTCATTCAAGTTCCCAAGTTCCTTCCATACTGTTTCTCAGCAATCCTGGAGGGGATTGTCTTCATCTGTATGGTCAAAGCTGGTTATCAGCTTATCAATGCCTCCCGTTCAAAGGAGAAGGGGGATAGAGGGATGAAGAGTACATGTGCAGTCTGGTAAGGCATAAGACTAAGTGGTACAATCACTTGCAGTTCTAGTCCACTGGCCAGAACCTAGTCATATGATCCTTCAATGGCACCTTGGAAATACAGTTCCTTACTAGGCAGCCACATTCCCATACACAACTCTATGGCACAACAAATTTGGGTGGAAGATTAGCCACCAAACTAGAAGGCTTTGCGAAGAACATAGGTCGTGAGGTAGGTATTGAAGAATAGCTAAGATAACAGTAGAAAGTCTAGAAAGAGCCATAATTATAAACTGAAAACTCCTAGATCCCTTCCTGGCTGCTAGCAGGGATCTTATTTTGTACCTTAATCCATGCATTCTTTTTAAGCAAATTCTAGAGAAAGAATAATAAAGCATTTTTCCTTTAAAAAATCATATTATAGACCTTTAAAATAATGTTGAGAACTTTTATAATAATGTATAAAATAATAAGGTGCATAGCACAACAATTTCCTCTCAGAGTAATCAGAGATATAAGAACATGTATAGGAACAAACTTTACCAATATATAAAGTGTTTATATCTATAACTTGAAATAAATTCCCAATAGTTTTTCATTGTGACAATTTCAAAACAAGGCTCTCTAAATAGTAAATACAATTTAGGTTACAAAATTAACACACAAAATAAATCAACAATGTTTAAAATTCTTTAATTACACCTAGTGCTGGGAGAGATTCAGTGACATCTGTAAATATTCAGTGATTAGAGAAGATATCACAGGGAATGGGATGGAATAACTACAAAGGATAATTAGGAGTTTGCCAGATGGATAAAAAGAGAAAAGTCTTTTAAAGAAGAAGAAAAGAAGTATGTGCTGTGCCAGGCAGTGTGGGAATCTCTCTCTATATATCTATGCAATTTAATCTCCACTCAACCCATGATTGTTTTTATGATTCTAAAACTGAGTTCCAGTCAAGTTATTCATGCAGGTAATTTGTCTAAGAATCTACAAAGGATCAGTCATAGAGCCTGCACCCCAACTCAGTTCTTCAGACCTTACCTCCGATGCTCTGTCACTCTGTTTCACTGCCACTCAGTCATGGTGCCAGGCTCATTCATTGCTCCCACAAGTGACATGGGAGGAGGTAATATGCCAGTCTCCTGTGTGGTCTTCCTTCTACTATTCTTGCTCATCTCCAGGTCATTCTCCACATAGCGGCCAAGGAGGTCCCTCCTGATTGCCTTGCTTTGCTTTCCTGGCCTCGGTTTGCACTCTCTCACCTCTTCGCCCCTGGTATTCTACCATCCTGCCACACTGGCCCTCTTTCACCTCTCCAGATGCCCCAAACTCTTTCTTATCACCATCCTTCCTACACACTGATGGCCGAAACACCCTTTCTCCTCTATTTGCTTTGCACTCCCTTGTTCCTGAGACTTCAGCTAAAATGTGACTTCCTCAAGGACTTCTCCTAAATATGTAAATCCAAAGTATATCCCTGCCCCCTCCTCACCCTTTTATTATCTCTCACAGCACCCTATGTTCTTTTCCTTCATAGGACTTTTCACAATTTTTAATTATATATTCAGATAATGCAATGCTGACTTCTCCTGCTACACTGTAGCACTGTGAAGGGTGGGGACTCATCTTTTCTGTTCATCACTGTACATCCACCCATTGCATACCATAAAATGCAGCACATAGTATGTGCTCAAAAAATGTTTGAGCTTTAAATGAGTGAGATCTGAAATAATTTAAATATAAATGTTAAGTAAAACTATTTAAATGTTTAAATATGAAAGAGTCTAGATGAGCTGTTAGAAGCCCAAAGAAAGGAGTTATGCAAAATTTTATCATTCATTCATTTATACCAAAAGTGTTAACTCAGCACCTATTATGGGGGTCTAATTCCTGCCCTCCAAAAGCTTTAGTCTATCATTTGGGTCAGATCTTCTTTCAAAACATGCATGTGTCTTGAGCAGACAATCCCATTTAGGAGATTTTTATTTTCTTTCTCGATGCCTTTCATATAGTAAAAGTCACATGAGTCATTTCCTAAATCAAATGAGAATTTCAAGACAGCAATGGAATTAAATTCTCTCCTCCACTGAAATTTGAGAAGAATTGGAATCATAGTATAGAATCTTGGCATACAGAAGAAACCTTCAGAGTACAATCATGATAAGATTTACCGGACTTCTTGACCAGGGATAAAAGGAAGTCAGGCCAGGACCTAGGGAAAGTCATGACAGAAAGTGAACAAACGGAAATGAAAGAGAACAAACGGAAGTGTTGGTGACAGTCTGAGACATCACTGCCAAACTGGGAACGGGGGAGATGACCGAGACTGAACCCAAGACCATGCAGGATCTCACCTCAGTGGTGCAGACACTCCTGCAACAGATGCAAGATAAATTTCAGACCATGTCCGATCAGATCATTGGAAGAATTGATGACATGAGTAGTCGCATTGATGACCTGGAGAAAAACATTGCAGACCTCATGACACAGCCTGGAGTGGAAGAACTGGAAGGTGAAAACAAGATACCAGCTACACAAAAGAGTTGAAGATTGCTAATTTACACTGAAATCTGAGACATGGTTTTTACAAGCCAAGAGAAGACCGAATGGCTTGTTGCAACTAACTACTATGTGTAGACAGGTTTTATATTATATAGTGTGCATTCTTCTTATCACATATTATATAGTTATTTTATCGAGTGATCCCCCCCCCCTTTTCTTTAACATGGTAACTTCACATCTTGGATCTTGGTCAATTGTGCTATTAAATATTAAACAATAAAAAAAAAAGAAAAGCATGAAAGAAATAAAATATGCCCCACTTGTATCTCTTCTGTTCCATGCTGGTCTGTGTTTTACAAACATTATTTTGAAGATGGAGGAAGTCAAGTAGGAAATCCTTGATAGCCCTGAGTTGGTCAAAAATGAAAGTACCAAAGTCAATGGTGTGAATATAAGATATGGGTCAAATGCTGCAATAAAAAGATTCTGCATAAAATCAAAACTTCATGATTTGTGGTTGTGGCCCGCCATTTGCAAGACTGAGCTCATTCCATAGATATCCCTCCATCCGTTCCTTTACTCATTAACTCCTTTATTCATGTATTCATTCAACAGTCATTTTATTTTATTCTACACTCAAACTTTTCTGAGGAATATGACAAATTTTAATGTATTTGGCATTTCTAATGGGAATAACTTTCTGAAAATCTTGGAAGCATGACTTAAAAAAACTTGTCAGCGATGGATGTTAACTAGGCTTGTTGTGATGTTCATTTCACAATATATACAAATATCAAGTCATTATGTTGTACACTTGAAACTGAAAAATTGAAGCAGAATTGACATATAAATCTATTTTTTTAAAAAGTTGGGTAAGTCCTCCACAAGTAGATGTCTATTTACCTCTGACTCAGTTCTAAGTCTCATCCCTTTTTAAAACCATCTCTCATAGAAGACCCAGGTTTTTTTAGGCCCTGGAAGGTGGAATATTTAACTTAATTATTACTGGTAGAGCAGAGGTAAGTAATCCCCCTGCTTGCATTAGAAGACAAACACCTGTAGGCAAATACCTCTTAGGGACAAGGTGCTCTTCAAATGGAATTCCCGGGCGCCCCCACCCCAATGGCTCCAGAATGCCTGTTTTGTTCTAAGATTGTTTGTAAACTCGGCCTCCCTGGGAGGAACACAAAGTCTTCATTTACAGGAGCCTTTGCTGGCATTTATTTGCAGAACAAACAAAACATCACACACAGAAAGAAGGAAAAAGAAACAAAGCTCCTATATTATCTCCCAAGATTTGGCCCCATTTTGACAAAAGATTGCATCCTCCCACCTTGTCTCCTCCAGCCAGAAGCAAGCTCATGCCCTGTTCTAACACCGGGATTGAGGTCAGATCTCGGATTTAGATGGAAGATCTAAATTGCCAGCGTTTGGCTGTGTCTGCCTTGAAGGCAGCTTAGAAAAGTACCTGGTGGGCTGTTAAATTGTTGACATACTACTAACCGTGCTATTGATTAAACAAGGAGTATTTATTGACTATAGCTACTTCTGGCAGAAAGAGTTAAAAATCACCCAGTGGGTTAGTTGCACCTCTCACGGTGAGGGGTGAGCTCTGAGCTCCAAATTAACGTGTGCCATACTGGAAATGAAAACTCACCTCAGAGAAAACAGTGAGCATTTAACACATAGCAATGATTTCGAAAGGTGGAGTGATAATCTAATGCCTCCTCAAGTCATACAGCGCCAAATGCTTTCTGTTCTAGAAGAAAACAGAAATGATGTCTTCCAAACTCTCATGTTATCAATAAGCAAAAGGAAGCTCAGAGAAGCACACCTGAAGCCACATAGCTTGTGAGTGGCCACGGCCTTACTTTTTGATTAGGATGTGATTCTAATACATATATTCAAGAGTAAGTATGATTGCAACACAGCGTTTGCAATCAGGAGCAGAAATCCTAAGTCACAAAATCAGAGCGTATGCTTGGCTCCTCGGTGATCCAGAGCCAAGCCTGGAATCCAAATCCCCTTCTCTTGGGGAAGCTCCTCTCCTGGGACACGCACAGTCTTGGTCCGTGCCCGGTCCTTCTTTCTGAAGCACACCCCGATCCTGTTCTAATTCCTCAGCCACACGCTCAGCCCAAGTCTAATCTTGGTGCAGAGCTCACTTCACAACCTTCGTCCTACACCTTTCCGGAGGAGGGAGATGCACTCCTGTTGCTTTTGTGATTCTTATTCTTGAGCCCATTGGCCCTAAAAAACTGGATTTAAAAAGCTAGTAACAGCAGAAAGGCACCACTGTTGTTTCCGCACCTGTGTACTGCGCTCATCACATCGGGATGTTTGGCCCATAGGGGACAGTGATTCCATTGTTACGATGATGAGAACGCTGTGTCGTTTTCACATTTTCACCTGGTCAGTGCACAGGGTGAATGAAGAGGTCCACATATTTTGTTGGCTTCCTCAGCTATCTAAACATCTCTGTCTCTTCCGTAAAGGGAACTTCGTTTCTAGAGTTTACATTTTTATTTCCAGAGGATGAGACTTGGTAATAGGTCATATCCATGTGCAAATTTGGGTAAAAATTGGATATTCACTTTAGGCGTACTAGTTTAAAATAAACTGATTAATTTTACAAAGAAGAGGGGTAAAAAAAAAAAAAGAGTTAAAGCACATTGGATCAATTAGCACACCATATTACCAGGTGGTCTTCAATTCATATTCCTTTGTGTGTCTCAGGGTGACAAATGTTTTTGTATAAATTGTGGAATTTATATATGACTCACCGATGTAATCAATTCCACAGAGGATTAGTACAAACTGTAATTATTGGTGGCGGAGGATCGAAAAATCACACTGGTTCAGGAATTCCCCAAGTATGTTCTAAGCAACATTATGAGGAGAAAAGAGGGTTTCCATAGACCAATGATTTGGGTAAAAACTGGATTAAATAACATTGACAGGTTTCTTAACTCTTCTCAGAGCCTTTATTATGTTAATATAATTATGAGTCACCAACAGATGGATCAATATACACTATTTCCCCACTGTAGTTGATCATGGCTTTCTTTACCAGGGAGTATCTCATGGGATTAATACTTTTCAGATTAATATTAATAATAATGATGATGGCTGTGTTGGGGAATCTTACTCTGTACCAGGCATTGTACTAAGCCTTCAGATTACACCTCATTTAACCTTTCCAATGACCCAAGGTTATAGGCCCTATTTTAGCCCCATTTTATAGAACAGTTAAGTAGCAAGTCTCAAGTCACACAGCTGGTAAACTACAGAACCAGAATTCAAGTCATTCTGACCCCAGACTCGCTGCTCTTGATCATTCTGTTATATGAGGAAGGTAACCCTTGCCCTTGCCAGTTCTTGCTGAGCTTGGATGAGAACTGCTGAAAAAGAGAGAGAGGAGGGAAAAAGAGAGAGGAAGGTAGGGGAGGGGAGGCACCATTTGATTAGATTAGCACAGAGTGATTAGATAAGTCATTGCTGTTATTTTGAGGGAGTGAAAACCCAGACAGAACAATTCATTCCCTATTGGCAGGATGGAAAAAAGAATAGGTCTCTGGTTTTGACAGGTGTATACTAAGTTAATTTTTTTCCAACAAGGTGCAAAGGAAAGTCAGAGGGTTGTTTTATTTTGTGCAAATATTTCACATTGCCAAGGTGACCAGGGTGACATCCCAGCCACAAAAGTAGTACAAACCACAGGTAGCCAAGGGAAACAAATACAGTTTAAAAGGTAGATTTCAAAGTGAAACTAAAAATTTGAAAAATACACTGGTGGTGGGGGGAGGCAGGGAGGAGGCTATGTCACAGATTTTTTTTCTAAATGTCAAAAAAAAAAAAGTTTTTAACTTTAAATGAGGCAAAAGTTTTTTTCTAGGGCCCATATTCCTATAGGGCCAGTCCCTCCAGTACAAACCCACAAATGAAACTGCCGACAAAATGGAAAAAAAAAAAAACTGCCTAGTAGAATTTAATTGAGTTTCCTGAAGGGACAAACTGAAACCAACCAACCTTTCCATTCTCCAGGAAAAAATTTGAATCCCGCATGCCCAGTGGAAAAAAAAAAAAAAAAGGGAGCAAGTCTTCTTCTGCATTTTAATATCACTGGGGTTTCTTCAAAGCTTTGGAAGTTTCCTCAGGAGTATTCAGAAATTAAAAAATAGAGAGTGCTTCCCCTGTCACATTTTTCCCCTTATTTAAATTAGTTCTATTGCTCACCAAAAGTTCAGAATCTCTGGCCCAGAAAATAAATTGAGTTAGGATGTCCTTTAATAGACAGGGATAGACAAGGAAAGAGGGACCCGCCCAAGGCCAAAGCCCGGAGGAATCCCTGAAAACCAGAGCCTCCCCCACCCCTTTATGGCCTTTTGATGGAGTGCAGCTGCCCTCCCTCCTGGACAGCCAAGGAAGACGTGAGGGCTCAGGGCTCCTGCAAGTCTAACCAGGCCAAGGGTCATCTGTCATATGAGCAGAGTATCTAAAATGGATTCTCTGCCTGCTGATTTTATGGGGAGAAGCACATTTCAGTTCTCATGACTGTAGTTTGTCTTTAGAGAGACCAGAGAAAGACCAAAGCTCTCAGCCATTAAAGGTCAGGAAAACCTAGAGAAGCTACGTCCAGAGTGGCAGATGGCTTGTGAATGCCGGCTTGCTGGCGTTGGAGTTGGACAGCCTGGCTTGGATGGGGGTGGGAGGAAGGTGAAGGTTCTAGAGAAACTCTGGACCTCCATCTGAACTCGTATCCATCATGGGACCCACTGAGTGGGGCCCAGGGTGTCTCCATTGAAATCAGAAATTAAACCCATCTTGAAAGGACCCTAAACTTCCAACTTTTTAAACCTTAAATATAGGCCTCCAGAAATTCACCCAAGCTATAATTGCATCAAAAAAGCAATGACCTATTCTGGACCTACACCCCTAAGCCTTTGCTGGGACAGAACCAAAAAGAATGAAGTGACATCACACTATTCAGAGGCTTTAGCAGCTGGTGTTTCACCTTGTTAACAAGCATATCTCCTGCTGCATTCAACTCACAGACACCATACTCGGTAAGAGGAGAAGAAAAGTAAAAACTCCACAATCTTTGACCCCTCAGAGCTCACAATATAGTCGAGAAGGCAGAGAAGGGTGGTATTGGCAAGAAAGGGCCTTCAGGAGAAAGGTGAAACCTTGATGCAGAAATTTACAAAAAGATTTGTTCATGAAAATAGGGGTTTTAGAATGAGATAGATGATTTTTGAAGGTTAGAGATTTTCCATTCAAGTATTCATGTATAAAGTCGGCCCAAAGCTGAAACCCTAAGATGACAATCTGTGAAAAAATGTGTCTATTCTCTTTCTTTTTGGTGTTTCAAACATCTGTTCAAAGAGACATAAGGGGCAGATAAGAGTTCAGCTTGAAGACTCTAGAAATAGACTCAAAAAACCTTTGGTTTGTTTCTTGAAACAGTCCAAATTCGTAATCTTTTCTGAAGTCACTTGGTCCCATTTCGGAATCCATAAGATGATAACAGACTACCCTTGGCACCACCTGCGTCACCAGGCTGTTGAAAGAATTAATGAGATAGTGTCCATAAAATGCTTTGAGCTTATTGGCAGATGTCAAATAAGCTAAATAAGAAATACTATTATCATCGAAGCTCTTCTAATCCAGCAAGCTTCACTGGAGCTTAGAAATACTCCGTTCTCTCTTCAAATCTCTTTCTCCCTAACTTTTAAAGGTTGGCATGACTGATTCATCTAACATCACTGAAAGCAGCCAACAAAATGGAAAAGAAAAGCTTCATGCAAATCCTTCTGTGTTTCTGCACAGGAGGTTATGCAGAGCAAAAATACAACTTACTTCCTGTCCTCCCTGCAGCTCAGGGCCCTATCTGGTTATGCGGCTGTATCTTATCCTCACTCATACAAAAATTATTCATTTTCCACTCTGAGTCAGAACCTTTTGGTCTCCAAACATACTGACAAAAATGCATCCACTCAAGCTGTTTCATGTTTGGGATGTTTTTCCCTTAAGCACACATTTTATCTCCTTTGCTCTGTGTCCCTTCGGAAATTATTCTTCATGTTAATTTGTATATATTTGTCTTGTTGATTTGTATATATTTGTCCGCTGCCCTATTAAACATAAAGACTTTTTCTCCCCTTGTGTAGATGAAGTATACTGGATCCCCCAATTAATCATAAGGTCCTTGGAAGCAGGGAATCACTTCACACTTCCCCTTGATTCTGATTTTGGTCTGCCATCTGCATTTGTCTATTTTATTGTATCCTTAAAATAGCTTCTCTCTTTGGGGAGGTGGAGGAGAGTGATGAGACTCATGGGCAATGCATTTTGGAAGTCCAAGAGCTCCGGGTGTCACCTCTTGTGTTACAAAGGCATTAGGAGAGATGAATTTGGCCTTTGCATTACTCTGTCCATCTTGCAAATTCACACATTTTACATAGGAGGTGAATACTGCTCCAAGATGGTTTTACAACATAAGGATATGGAAAATACCCACATCCTATTGCAGACACTGACCAAATGAACTCTTCAACTGAGTCAATCATTCAACAACAAAAACCCAACAAGAAGTCAAGCAGAAGGGATTATGCTTAAATATTTAGTAAAAGACTTCAAAGGAATGAACACACAATCCTTCAAGGCAGATATTGCCATTCACACCCCAAGTGGAGCTTGGACTTGTATTCTCTCTAGTAACGGCTGTGACTTCCATTAAATCATGCCTGTTCTCTGTATCCTTCAGACCAGAGTTAAGAGTTCAACCAGACCTAGAATTATATCAGCTCCAAGTGGTAAATAAGAGGAGCAAGGTTAATTGATCACTCCCCTGTTGACCTTCAACAGAAAGAAAAAATACTAATTACAATGCCCCTGAACCAAGCGCTTTTTGCCATTTGGGGTGTGTCCGATTTTGTTTTTTATCCCCCTCTGTCCAGCATAAACTCTCTCGAGCTCAGATTGGTCAATTCTCAGTTTAGCCATCATTTACCAATCCCAGAGAATATGCCCTCATCGCACCTTTTAATCTTTTCCTCCTGCCAGAAATAGCTCAAATACTCTGGGAAGCCTCTGATCACCCCACAGAGGTTACTAACATCTCTACGAGTCACCCCTCTCCTGGCACTTAGCATAGACTCCTACTCTCCTACTGTGTGTGCTGCTTACTCACTCAATCACTGTATTTTAAAATGCATAACAGGTGCCTGGCATTGTGAGATGCTGCGAAGACAAAGCTGTGAAAACACAGACCCTGTCTTTGAGTGGTCCCCAGTCTGTTGGGGTAAACAGCTTGGCTCCTCAGAGTCTGAAACGTTCTCCAGGGAGAGCAGAGGTCTTTGTCATCCCCCCCCCCCAACCCCTAGCAGCTAGCACTCTGCCTCACTCAGGTGAAAGAGAGCACTCACTCAGTCAAGGAGGGTTGATTCAAATATGCTACCAAAAAAATTCAAAGACTTTTCCAAACACTGATGCATGAAAATGCCACATTCTTTTTTATGCAAAAATTATAACATAGACCATGATTTAGCCCTCTGAATGAGAGTAATACAGGTCAGTTCCTTGAGGCACTTTCTAACTACTGTTTACCTGCTCTCCGATTTAGGAATTTTGGAGGGGATTGGAAGGGCATTTGGGGTAGGGTCTGATGACACATTTACATAACAAAATATGTTTATAGTAAGAGATTCCACTCACTGAAAATTCAAAAGGAACCAAAACAAATTTGCAAGGATGAGGGGCAATTTTTCATCTTCCGCTCACCTCTAGCAAACAGCTCAGTCATTCAGAAGGTCTTTGGAATGTCCCTTTTTAACACCGGAGGGTATGAGGGTGCCTTAGCTAAGCAGGTTATTTACCTCTAACTAAAGGCCTAAAGGAACACAAAAAAGGGAAGTTAGTCACTGCCCCCAAGGATGGGGAGCAAAAGACACACTTTTTCCTGAGGGTACTAGATGGCTCAGCAGCCCTGTAATTCCTTCAGGGACACTGGATTTTATCTTCTCAACTGTCCCAAAGGAGTTCCAGCCACAGCAAAGTAACCCACCCTGCATACCTTTGTGCAAGCCGTCCTTTCCCCAACCTTTCCTCTCTCCAGCCCTTCCTATAGGCTCCTGCTACACCCCCCACACCCAGAAAACAAAGCAGAGAGGATCCAGGACCATATTTTGGACCAATTTTTATACCCTCCACAGCAAATTTCTATCAGACTGTCTTGTTGAGAGTCAATGGGTTAATCAGGTTTGCTTCAGAGCAAAATAATAAAATAAAGTGTACGATCTCTGGTCTCCTACAGTTTATCGACAAGAGTGAGTCAGTTCCCACCTTAAGGCTGCATCCAGATTCCTGGTAGGAAACCTAATGCAACACTGATTTATTCTGTGATGGCACATCATGCTGGTCCTTAGTTCCACTATCCATTTCCAGGTAAAAGGAAAAAAGAAGAAAATGGTAGATCGTAAAAGTTCACACTAGTGAGGGAGACTTGTTTAGAGTCAGCACCTGAATTTTAACCCAGCTTTGCAATTTACTAGCTGTATGATCACACAAACTACTTCAGAATTCTAAACTTTAGTCTAAAACTTTTGTGAGGATAAATTATGTGTGGTAAACATGATTAAATAGTGAATAATAATGGAATGCATGCAAAAGACTGAGAGATGTCTGGCATTTAATTAGCACTCAATAGGTGGGAAATAGAGAATGAAGGTAGGAGAGAATGAGAACAAAAAGACACACAGTGTTTCCCCAATAATAAGCCCTAACTGGAAAATAAGCCCTAGCATGATTTTTCAGGATGACATCCCCTGAACATAAGCCCTAATGTGTCTTTGGAGCAATAATTAATATAAGACCCAGTCTTATTTTCGGTGAAACACGGTATTATAAGCTGTCTCTCTCAAATCCTCCTTCTCTCTCTCTCTCTCTCTCTCTCTCTCTCTCTCTCTCTCTCTCTCTCTCTCCCCCTCCATGAACACACACACACACACACACACACACACACACACACACACACACACACACCCTCAATCTGAATCTAGTTGGACCTCCTTGAGAATGACCGTTGAATGGATCTGGGCTTTCCTGAACCCTAGTTAGTCCTAGGTTGAACAAAACCAAGTCCTGGAGGAAGTGGGTTGTATCAGGACAAAGTTGCTGAACAGAATTCAGCCCAGACTCAACTTCCAGAGTCCCAGAGATAACTGGAACTTTAGTCCACCCAGAATGAGGTAGGATGATTCCTCAAACCAAATCATTCCTTTAGCTATTTTCTAGATGTGGCAGCACCCAGGATTGGGCAGTGCTTTGCAGGAATTTTGCAGAATAAAACAGAGAGCCCTTCTCAAATTCCTAATTAGTACAAATGAGGGAAATGGGTTCTTTTTCTCCGATCCCTTCTCTCTTCTCCACTCCATCTCCACGTACTGTGACTGTGCATAGGCCAGCCACCACTTACTCCTTCAGTAACATTTATTGACCACTGTCTGTGTGATTGTGCTATGGTGGCAGTACTGAAGACACAAGGATTGTCTCAGTGGGCTCATGGATTGAGGAGGCTGAGACGTAATCAGAAAGTTATCATTGATTGAAACTAAAACTCTGGTCGGCGTGTGGGTAGAATGCCATGAAGAATACAAAGGAGGGACAGGTGCACCTAAGTCAAGGTGAGAGAGTCAGAGAAGACCTCCCCAAGACGGTGACTCCTGAGATTAGTTGTAAAGGAAAAGCAGGAGTTATTCATGCCAGGGCTGGGGCTGCAAGTGGAAGGTGTGTTGAAAGCACAGAGACAGGAGAAAGATGGGAACTAGAGCATTAGATGATCCCCTGGGGAGGAGATTTTGAATGGTCGTAGATGAGACCAAAGAGGGAGGCAAGACCTGGCCAGCTCATGAAGGACCTGTTGAGGAGTTTGGATTATTTCCTGGAAACACTGAGCCTTTAAACAGTGGAATGATATGATCAAATTTCAGTCTCAGAGACTACACACTGAGGACAGGGTGAAGGAGGTGGGAGGTGGGACGTGAAGGATGAGGGTTAAGTTGAGATGCCCGCATCAAAATGCCTCATTTTTACTCAAAAATTATAACTTACCCTATGATTCAGCCCTCTGAGTGAGAATAATACAGGTCAATTCCTTTAGGAATTTTCTACCTACTGTTTACCTACTTTGTAATTTAGGGGTTTTGAGGGGATTAGAAGTAGCAGGACTTGCTAACCGAATGCATGTGGGAAGGAATGGATAAGCCGAGAATGGTTCCCAGATCTCTGCTTGGTCAGTGGGTGGGTTATGATGCAGTTCACGAAAGAAAGAATAGAAGGAGAGGAAGAGAGGGAAGAAATGGAAGGAAGAAGACTTCAGTTTGACTTTTTGAATTTGGAGTCTTAGTCTATATGAAAGTATAGATATCCAGTTGGCAGTTATATAGAAACATCTGGAACTTGGGAGGGGCATCTGAGCTAGAAGTAGAGTCAGGATGCATGTTCTCCTTGTGAAAGTTCACATGGGAGGTGTGGACCGTGAGAAGAGAAGACGAGCAAGGCGAGAACCTGGAAAACACCAACATGTATGGTTGGCAGGTGGAAGGAGAGGCAACCAAGCCCAAGACGGGGTCTCTCTCCAGAGATGAGAAAAGAGATTGCTAGGAAGAAGGAGGTAAATCGTGTCAAGTGCAGGAGAAAAGTCAAGTAAGACGATGAAAAGAGCCCATTGGATTTAGCAACAGAGATGAGAGCAAGGAAGTTCAAGTAGCAGGGGTGGGTGGATGACATTTACCCTTCTAGTTCACTGTGACATTTGACTCATTGTGCCTTTGGCTCACGACTCGTCTGCTGGGGTACAATGCAGATCAGGAGCGGCTTGGGCCCCGCTGTAAACAGCCTTGACTCAGCAGAAATGAAAGTCGGTTACTGCACTGCTCAGAAGGTCAGCTGTGATGACCAGGACACGCACGTGCAGGTGTTTTGCTGCGTGGGCCACAGATCCTTCGGAAACACTTACTGATGGTGGCCATGATCTATATTACATTATATACAGAGTTTAGCACGGACGGTAAAATATTCAGTTTACTTACAATTGCTTCGAATTTCAAAGTTCCGTCAAAAGGTGGGTTTTGAACCCTCTTTCTCCTTATTGGGCTCTGTCAGCACAACAAAACAAAGTGAGGGGCTGTGTGCACCTTTGTTGCCCAGGTGGGGCCTTTCAGGAGAATCTGGTGCCTAAGACCTGAAACCCCAGTACGTTGCTTTCCTGAACATCTCCAGTTACTGCTCATACATCATGCCTTAAGGCCACCCTGGGGGGACCACAGCTCTCAGTCCCAGTGGCACATTGATGGCTACCTCCACGGCTTCACCGCAACAACCCTGCCTGGGCTACAGGTGTGCATGCGTGATGAGAAGCTGACACAGGGCCACGAGGTGGTACTCAGCACATCCAAGGACATTTGATGTGGATGAGGAGCCCTGCAAGCTCCCAGCTTCACGCATTTGCACAGCCCAGCTCAACCAGGCCACCAGGGAGCAGAGGGCCAAGCAGCAGAGTGCCACCCCCTGCAGAGCAACCAGCAGCCAGTGCCCCAGCACCTATGGAGGCAGGTTTGACGAGTCAGCATGCACGAGGCCCTGCACCGGGACAAAGAAGCAGCTCGAGGAGACCTCCATGTCACCTGGCACTGCGGTGGTCCCAGGGGACAGTGACCTAGAGCCGTACTATGCCCACATCAAGAGGCTCCAGTAGGAGTGCAAAGGTGCCAGAGCCAATGTACTAGAAACTGTCCCCTGAGTGGTGCTTCCTGGATGCCACCAGATTGACCGAGCCCAGGAGCACCTCAGCTATGTGACTGAGGTCGCACAGGACATGATAGGATGTATCCTGCACGCGGAGCTGCTGAGGCAGCCCCCAGCCTGACCGCACTACCTCACCTGCCACTGCTTCATGGGGGCTGAGGCCTCGCTCGTGAAGACAGGCGAGCAGGGCGACACTCCCCGGCAGCAGGCTGCGATGGCTCAGGACCCTCGGCTGGCTGACTACCTGGAGAGCTGGCAGCACTACCAGTGACCCAGAGGGAGGACCAGGATACGGCTGGGTAGAAGTGAGGCCCATGCCAAGGCAGCAGGGGGACCAAGCTGGCCAGAGGATGAGCGCCCCTCTGTCCCACTCCACTGACACCTCTCAGATGGATGGCCACGGGGACCCGTGCTCCAGGGAAGGAGCTCTGTGCTGTCCCCTGAGGAGCCTCCCAGCCCTAGGGTTGAGCTCTAAGGAGCTGGGGTGTCTCACCTGTTTCCCTGAGGACCCAGCCTCATCCGGAAGCTCACAAGGGAACAGGAAGCTGGGGAGAGGGTTCTGACTACGGGTATTGTGTAAAAAGGAATAAACTTGTGTATGGAGTTTATTGAGCTTTCTTAATGAAAAAATAATTAAATGGATGGATTACTTTTTGCCAACACCATGATAAATTAGATATTGGGACTAATGCATATGTCAACTTTTTTTTTAATTGACAAAGTAATTTGTTAGGTATCAAATATAAAGGTCACCAAAGAAATGTATTAATTCCTAGTCACTATCTGGGACATAGAGAATTAATTAGAAAAAAATATAAAGCAACTCTCTCATATTAAAAGACACAGAACTCATGTGTCACTTTTCCTAATATCCCCAGTTCGAGCCACAATCATTAAAACAACAATGACCTCGTAATTCTTCCATTTTGCTTTTTGACATTGTGATCTTATTACCTCTTTTCCTCTGTGTTGTTTCAACCAATATTAGCAAGAGAAAGCCTGACACAGTTATTTTATTTCAATTTCACTGATGAAATGTATTCACCAAGGTTGGCTATCTCACATTGCTTCAAGGTATTTGAAGATTCTACTGGTATGACCCATAGCTTTTCTATCTTGTATATAAACACAGTTTATAGACAATCCTAATTCTAGGAAAAAACATTTCCAGCACCGTTCAATAGAAACACAATGTGAAACTTACATACAATTTAAAATTTTCTAATGTGGTAATAAAAATAGTTCCCTTAGCTACCTCTGAAGTGGTAATCAATTAAACCATGGTTATGAACTTGTTCTTTAGAAAAGACTAGTTATTATTTTCACCGAATTCAACTTAAGCCTCAACTGACATATACGGAGTATCTGTTATGTTGTAAGCGTTTTTAGGGACTTTTATATCCATCATCCTTCCCTTCATCCCTAACTGCCTCCAAACATACCATAATATCTCCTGTCCCATAAAGTCACCTACATCAGCTAAGTATTTCTCCTCACCATGCGAAGAACTTCTTACCTTAACTAAAGGTTTTCAAATGCTAGTACACTGACAAGTACCAGGCTGTGGAAAAGCTTTCTTAGGTCTAAGACAAAATAGCAATCACAATGGTAATGACAAACTAGTGCTTCTTTATAAAGCCAAATTAATTAAATCTAGATAGTTTCCATTATTCTAAGATTGGCCTTCCTTTCTTGTCTTTCTTCTTAAAGTGTCACCTCCGTTTCTTTTTAAGTGAAAGGATGATGATGGTGGTGGTGGTGGTGGTGGAGATGATGATAACGGTGGTCTAGACATTTTTGTTGTTTTTGTTAATACCCTTTACTGGCGAAATAACAACAAAAATGGTTATATTTATCCCTGCAGTCTAAAAACCTTGCTTTAGGTCCATAAATTCCGCCTCCTCTGATGTCAGTGAGTTGAGGATGATAAGGCCATGCTGTGCTGTTGCTTAGCCAGTCCCCTGTGGAAGACACTTCAGTGGCTCTTCGTTGTTGTTGAGTTCATATCAAAATCTTTCAAACTCATACGAACAGCTTCTGATCCGGTTTCTCTATCCCCTGTCTGCTTCAGTGTCCTGGGTCCCCACCCCACCCCACACAGGCTCCAGGCACGGAAGCCTGCCTTCTCTTCCTTGAACACTCATCATTCCGTTCTGTTCAGAGGCTCTGCCTGAAATCCCCTCTCCTCGCCCACTCCCTTCCTTGCTACCCACTTCTCCAGGCTCACGTTCACCCATCCTTCAGGGCCAGCTGAAACGGCACACCTCCACCTCTCAAGATCTCTCTGAGGTCCCCCAACAGATCTTTTTCCTGCTTCACAGAAGGGAAATATTACAGGACATGGAGAGAAGTTCAATGGTTTTTTCAAAGTCAGTGCCCGGGATAGATCTAAACCCCAGATTTCCTGATAATAAAATAGAGAGGTCTTTACGGACTCTCGAGGCCCAAATAAGGTTTTGATGTTAGTGGAGTGGGGTGGGATGGGATGTCATATGGAGAAAAGGAAGGTGGGAGAGGGGATTGAAAGGTAGCACACAAGGTCATTAACAGTTTTGCGTTACCCTTGATGGGTTAAATGTGAACCTGGGTCAATCCTTTGTACCCTTAAAGACAAACATGCAAACAAAAACTATGCCTTTCCAAAAGTGACACAAGTCTCCGATTCATACATATCACAGTGCCTATAAAATGTCCATTTTTCTCATTCCTGCCCAACTGCTGCTTTCTGTAGAAGAATACCCCTCACAAAGAAATTGGGCTGACACGTTCTAGGACAGCTGGGGGTCCTGGGCTGGGTCACCTTTGTGTGACAGCAGCAAGGCTATCTCTAGGAGCTCCTTAGCCACTCTGTCATCACGTCCTTTGTTCAAACCTGCTGCCTCTTAGGAATGGAGGCATCCAGGAGGGACCAGGACACTCAGGCCCCCAGTGACATACACTCCGGGGAAGTTTCTGAAAGAACACCCTCCTCGGACCTCCTGACTGTTTACAGCACTTACCTGAAGGGTGCCTAAGGGCCATTTTTAATCATGGATGTCATGTTAGGAAAATCCCCCAGCGAGTAAACTAATGATCAACTAATGGTGCCCCAAACATGGTGCTTGGAGTCCTACAGCAACAAGGGGATTTGGTTCAGTGGTTCTGAGTAGTTTGCTCTCAAAGAAGCAAAAAGGACACTTGAAGACCTTTCTTCAGACACTTTCTTATAAGAAATTATAAAACAAAGCCCGGCCTATAAACAAAACCCACAACAAAACTCCCGTCCCAGCTACCGCCCGAATCTCTGATGGCACTCGTTCTGGAATGACCCACAGGAGGGAAGTCGCTTGGACTCAGAAGCAAGTGACATGACTCATTGGTTTATGAAAGCTGGAATAAACAGAAGGAAGTAAGTGCCTGAAGAAACAATAGGAAATATGAATGGTCTGTCTTCTGGAGACATGAGAACTCGTCCTCATTTTGGCAGTCGTAGAATTCCTGCCTGATGGTAGGACATTGTTTTCCCAGAGTGTCCTTTCTGAGCACTTGGCATGACATCACACACCTTCAGTGTTCCATTCTGCCAGGGGAGCCCCCTGCATTTCTTGATCTTTCCTCCTGTGAACCAACATGTGGCAACCATGAGAATGAGAAGGGGAAAGCCAAGGAAAATACCCTGCTGACCAGATTCCTAGCACTTTATCCAGGGTTAAAGCAGAGAGAAAGCTAAGGCCAAAATGGCATAAATGGGGCCACCCCATTCCTTTAACTGTGCGATGTCCTGTTGCAACAAAATAGCAACAAAATTAAACAAGGATGAAGTGTTATGCTTACTGCAATGAACGGGGTAAAAATGGAAATGGGGGCTGTGAAAACAGGCCGCTAGTTGAGTAATTATGCAGTGTTGTTCTACCAGTAAAAATTGGGAATGTCGACAGGGTTATACTAAAGGAGTCTACTTAGAAGTTAGAGCTGGCCCCACCTGCCCACCTAGGAGAATTGGGGTGATAAACCCTTTGAACTGTGTCTAAGTACCAGTACTGTTTACTCTGAGGAAGGAAACTGTCAGTTGTATTTGTTCACGATGAGCCAACCACAATGTCTCTGATGGATTTGAGACTAGTGAAAGAGGGGCACGTCAAGTGTAGGAAACAAGGTTTATCGCGGGATAGATTTAGGAAGACAAAAGTAAGCAGGAGACTGCTGGGCAGGCATTGTTTGCTGTGAAACTTCAGACATGGAGTTGTTTTTCTTGAGAGTCAGCCCCACATCCTGGGGAAAGAGGTGGGGCGTGGGGGCCAAGGCCCCTAAAATACTGATTCTATTATTCACCATTTTTAAGAAATGTAGATTTTCCCCCACTCCAATATTTTAGATGGCGTTTTTTTTGTTGTTGTTTTTTTCCCTCCCTGCCACTCTATCCCACCTTAACTGAGAGTAACACCAAAACTGTATGATCATAGAGTTATTAATAATCAGTGTGGGGAGAGTTCCGCTTCATCAAGGAATTCCATTTAAAATGTTTTAAATGTTGATAACAACTGGAGTGCAAAGCGGTTTTTGAAAGTAGACCCTTTCTGTTCCTGAAGGCAAATGTTAAGTAAAGCAAATAGGCCAAGGGATAAAACAAAGAAAGCTCTTATGGGCCAAGTCTCAACGTGTGTGGACTCGAGATCTGGTGGAGTTCCTTCCAGAGCTTTCTATGACACAAGCATATGCAATTTGAAAAATGAAGAGTTTGACTTAAGGTTAAACACACTTGAGTCACTGGCGAGTACTGCTAACAAAAAAAAAAAAAAAAAGCAGAATTCAAGGAAAAGGCCAAAATGTCCTTTATTTGAAAAACTTTTTTTTTTTTTTTTTGCAACTAGCCCATGAAATAAATCTTACGTTCCCAAAAGAATTCAGTGGCTTCAAAGATGCTGATGAATCAACAAAGTATGTCATTGTCATGACTTATTTTACTCTCAGGAAATGCTCAGACTTTGATATTGCCATTTCGGGGTCCTATAGATGGGCCTGCTCCCACTTCGTCAGGCCGGTACACAAGGCACACAACTCCTTTTTAAAAAAACAGATTTTAAAATATTCGTTGGGAAACTTTGTTATGCCTGAGCTCCATTTTACTCAGCCTATTTTTTTAAAATAAGTTTCTGGCCTCTTTCTGTAGAGATAACAACCTTGTACATTTCCTCTGCTGAGATGCCAATATTCCATTCTGTTGCCATCATGCCTCACAGTGGAGAATCACTTCTTCAAGTCCTCACAGCCAAGCCAGTTTTGTAAAGATTCATTCTGTGTCCTTGTACTATGAAGACAATATTTTTTTCTTTTTTTTCTTTTTTTCAAATAAGAGATCATGCGTTACGAGTAAATGCTGTTCCAAACTGTCTCCAACATCAGGACTATTCTGCTATGATGCCATTAGCCACCCCACTACACAATCCAAGCTGGAACATCTTCTTTGGGTTGTTCCGTTTCCAAAGCACCCACACTTGGCAAGGATAATCCTTAGGGCTCTATCCTTACTTCTTAGATATTTAAATTCATGGTGGGTCTCAAGGCCGCACAAGTAGTTGATTTTGATGATGATCTGAGAGAGGTCGAGCAACAGAACTGTAGATTGTTTTGTTTTCTGTTGGGGGCTTTTATTTACTCATTTTCATTATACCACAGAGATTCCCTAACAGGGGTCTTTGAATCCCAAAAATCTTAGTGAAAATTTGATGGCTTTTTCAATCATTCAAAGAGTCTCATAGAAATAGTTGTGATGCTTTTAAAGTAGACGCATGGTGTCACTCAAGCCACTGGCCATGGTATCAAACAACTGAGTTTACTATGTCTTCTTGTCATTTGCTGTTGGCTGTCATTATTGCACATTCAATTTCTATTTGCTTTGAATAATAAAAATGAGGAAATGAATTATCACTTCCTGCAAATGAATTTTAAAAGCTTACGTGAGAGTTCAGCCACTTAGAGATCCTTGAACAAAGAATGGTCCTCCTGCCTCTGGGAACTGGGTTCTCTAGGACCACGCTTGGGAGGTGACTCCCTGAGGTTAAAAGAGAAAGGTGAGGCCCCATGCCTTGCCCCCGACCCCGTCTGTCAGGTAATATAACTCAGCCTTGGATTTCAATGGGACAAAAGATGCTGCTTAGTTTACTGGCAGATAAAATGCTTTCAAAACCATCTGGGTTAGATGTCATCTAAGGATTTCTCCTAGTGAAAAGGTGGGAAAACCTGCTGTGAGCCATTTGAGAGGCTAGTGCTGGGAACTGAACAGAGCCAAGCTGGACTCCTTCGTCTTAGTGCACCCAGCATCCAGGTAGCCCAGGCTCAAAGTTGGTTGAAGGAATGACTGACCCATGGCAAACCCATGGGTGCATGTAGGATGGAAGAACAAGCATGTGCCTAATTTCTGAGAGTAAGACATTCCCCATGCAGGGCACTGTTGGAAGGAGGCAAGAGAGTGCTCCCGGGCCAGGAAGAAGACTAGTTCTCTTCAGCATTCTAAGTGTGCCTGTGGAATCAAGGGAAGTCCGTGGGGGCCTCAGAACCCTGCACACCCAGAACCTCTCTCCCAATATCTGACTTGGGACTGTTAAGACTAATCTTATCGCACCTTTGACCTCAGGTCATGTTGGAAGCTCAAAACTCTCTTGTCATCCCTTATTTCCAAACTAATTCCCACTCAGCTTACACATAGCCTCCTCTAAGCCGATCTATTGGCCCCTTTTGAAACCCTTTCACTCCATCTCCTGATACTTACATTCAACCATCTGCAAACTCCTGGGTATTGTGAAGCTGTTCTCAGAACCTTTGCTTTGGCTCTTGCTCTAATGGAAAGCCGGCTGTCCTCTGACGCTCTGCTGAAGTCGCAGCCTGCTCACTTGTATGTCGGGGCCTGGACGTGGGCTGCACCTCCTTCCTCTTCCCTCTTCAAATACTGCTTCTAGGCCATTCTCTTTCCCTTCTGTCTAAAAATACCAGCTTTGATTCCAATGTGTTTGACGTCTACCACCGATTACTCCTCTTTGCTGCAGTCAACTAATGAACCCGGCTCCCAACACCACACCAACTCACTCCCCTCAATTCCTTAGCGATATCAGCTCCTGCTTGAGAGCTACTCTCTCCAGCAAACCCCTGTTATAACTCTTAGTAATCTCAATATCCATGTGACACACTCTTGACCATATCATACGCAGTAACCAAAATCCCCTCAGGATTATTTTTATTTCAAATGCCCCATTCTTCAACCACCATTCTCTTTCTTTCCAAACCACTCCCTCTGATACCTCTACTCGAACAAGCCCTGTGCCCCACTGGACCTTCATGCTGTTGATTCTATCACCTGTTTATTTTCCTTGTCGCCTTCATGCTCTCACGAGGTGTGTGTGAGCCTGGATGTTATGCACATAAAGTGCTTGGAAAAGGGCCTGGCGTATTGCAAGCACTGTGTAAGTGTTGCTCTTCGTATTGAATCTAAGAGTGATGTCAAATGGCCAAGGGATTAGCCAGCTCTGTACCTAGAAGCCTGGTGATGCCGGTATTCTTTCACGCATGCTCTGCTTAAATATGTGTGTGTGTGCAGACACACACACACACACACACACACAGGGTTTTTCTAAGTTTCAGACATTGCACTTCAACCCAACCTCGGGAGGCATTGCCTAAGAATAAGGATGAACTCCTTAACCATAGTAATATAATCAGACCCAAGAAAATGTATAATCATTTTATAATATAATCTATTACAATTTCTAATCTACATTTAAATGTCCTCAATTGTACCAAGAAGGGTTTTTTGGGTTTTTTTATAGCTATGATCCTCCAAACAGGATTCAGTCGAGTTTCACGTGCTGCGTCTGGTTCTCATGCCTCTGATAATCTGCTAATGCCCCCTCTAAAAACTTTTTTTTAAATATACCTTCCCAAGTAGAATTCCTTATCAAGAGAAATGAGGGGACCCAGGGTCAGATCTCTCTGTTTACTTCTGCTGCTCTTTACGCAGCTCAGAGGGACATCTGTTGTGGTTTCTAATGGCTGTACTTCCATTACGTGAAACCTCAATTGAAAACAGTAACCTCTGGAGACCAGGTACCACCCCTCCCAGTGCTGAGGTTCCCTGGGAGTTTTACATTCCTTTGTGTCTTCAGTATTTCTGCTTTCTTTTTTTCAATTGTTCGTTTAGAAATCCTTGTTCCCTCTTCCTTTTCACTGCCCCCTACCCCCATCCATCAGGCCTGGCACCCGGCAACTGGAAGGTAAGAACTGAAAACTGAAATCGTGCTATGTTGGTCTATGTCTTGTGTTCCCACACTAATTGCCAGATCTTCCAAAATGAGGGCCTATAAGACAGGGAGAGGAAGCTTTTATTTTTATTTCCACATTATTTGAAACTGTACAATTAAGCTATCTGATGCCTTTATTCTCTTCTCCTTAATTTATCCAGTACCCTTTGAAGTCCTGTGTTCTCCGAAGTCTTCTGAGCCATTTTGAAAGTAAAGTTTGCTTTTTCTCCTCTGAGTGAAAATGTCCAGGACCAAACTGGATAGGGCTTCCCAGAGGAAAGGGTTTGGTTTGCTCCTTCCCAGAGGGTCATGGCACTATCTATTGACACATTCCAAACCCTCATAAAAGCTGTCAGAGACTGCCCAAGAGAAACACCCGTTAAGTATCATGGGTCTTGATTTTTACAGCTACGAATAACTTTTCCCTTTGAGTTTGCCCAGAGCTCTGCACATGATTAAAACAAACAAACAAACAAACCTTATTTCTTCCTTGCCAGTAAGTTTGCTGTGTGACCTCAGGAAAATTACTTAACCTTTCTGATCCACTTTTTTTTCCTTAGTTAAAAAAAATTTTTAATGGTATGATCAGAGAAATCACTAGAGAATAAAACTCCATCATAATAATTGAGTTGACTTTTTAAAAATCTTTAATTCATCACCACACGTGTATGTGTACAATCAGTTACTTCTAATGAGCAAGTTTCAAAAGACTGAATTTCCAAAAGGAGTCGTTCATTTGACCATATTAAACTTTCCTGAAGGGTCAAAGGTCACATGAAGGCCTTCAGCTTTTTGCAGGAAGCAAGCTGAAATGCAATAGGAGGAATTGAAAGAGAAAGAACATTTCTCTTTTGACTGTCCTGGAATCGTCATTGTGTGGTCAAAGGAAATGTTTTAATGTGCATCTTATTGCATGAACCCTATCAAGAACACTTAAGCTCTGATCCAAAAGTTTCCATCATTTTCCCTCAGGGAACTTCATTTTCTCAGGATGAATTTATCTAACTTTTGTCCAATAAAAATAATACCAGCTAAAATGTTTTAGTACTGGGCTTCTAACAATACAGAGCTGTGTCTCAGTGGAGTATCCATTTATTTTATCCCTCATTCATCATAGTTTTCTTCTGCTCCTTCTTAGCAAAATTTGAGTACTTCACCTTGGTTCCCAGAGTCCTGCCACCCCTTCTTTTGTGTTCTAGAAGTAACAGGGCACTAGCCCGGTGGCACGAATTATTTTGAGACTTGTCACCATGTGGTGATTATATTCCCGTCTTACTCTCCTTGTCCTTATTGGCAGTCCCTCCCCCATTTCCCAACCTCAGGTCCTATTTCTACTGTTTTGAGAAAAGTTGGGAGGATCTAAACAGTCTCTCAGAGTCTAGAAAGTTTAAAAATATGCCCAGGACATACTTTCTAAATAGAGAAGTTGAAACCCTAAACTCTAAGGGGCTCGGTTACTTCCATCTATTTTCAAAAGCAAAGAACAATATTTTATCTTGAAATTAAAGTGAACATAAATAACAATGTTTAGAGAAAACTTTCTGCCATGTGTAAAGCCAAAGGGACAGGCTGGATCCTTGCTAAAGCCTAAAAGAGAATTAGGGGAAAGTCAGAGATTTCCTGTCTTTGTAATGAGTTTACTAATTAAATCTTAATTGTAAACCAAGCTGAGCAAAATTTAAATGAACCTCTGGTGCCAGAAGCCAGGTTATTATGGTGGAATTGTTTATGAGGACAGGAAAGTGACTTTCTAAACATCAGATTCCTGTGCGTTAGCCAAGAACGGGAGGAAGTCCCCATGTGGGGAGGCTCAGAAAGTAGCAGGATAAGTGACTTGGGCTTTGAGATAATTAAATGACACTGAGATGTCCTGAGGCCCCTGAATTCAGTCATTGCCAGAGGCTGCGATCTTTCTGTTTTGATGGGCTGGAAACACCACTTCTGCAATAACCAATGTGTCCCTGCCCCCACTCCCACCCCCACCCCATCCCTCACGCCCACCCTTCCCCCACTCCGGTCTTAGAGCAACAGGTCTAGCCATTTCTGCCTTAACAGTGATGAAGATGGAAACTCCTTTCAGGTTATAAACCCTGACTTCTCCATTGAAAAATAAGCCTTGCGAATACATCGAAGTCCAAGCACCCAAGAGAAACAAAGCCTCCATAATGGGAGAGTCAAAAAGTTGCTTTTATTTCCTCCTGGCATTATTGGGGGAGGAGAGGGTGTAAAAGGCAGCCTGCAAAATAAATAAAAACAAAAATCCTGTGGCTAGATACACGGTTTAACATTATTTATCATAAGATTAAGAAAGTGAATTATCCAAATGTTTCTATTTTGCTTTGTTTGTTTACATTCACTCATTTAAAGTAACTTGCCTTAAAACCCTTCTTTCTAGAGGCACTTATTTACAGCCAACTTTCCTCCTGCCTATATATGTGTTTTGCCGTTAAAATTTCCACTTGCCTCACTTGCCATTGGAAATGGGTCTATGTGCTGAGTTCCGTGCAAAACACTCTCATGACTAGTGACATGTCACAGATCCGGGACCACGTGGGAAAGATTTCCTCCAAATCCTAAAAGCAATTCTGTTAAAAGAAGAGGTGATGGCTGATGCCTGTGGTCCAAAGGTTGGAGGGCTGGTGGACAGTTTCGTTAGCCTAACTACATCCTTTATCCTTCCTTGCTCTCCAAGGAAACCACTCAGGAATGTGGGGAAAAGATACTCTACCGAGTAAGGAGCTAAAATTAAAGAGGCAATATAATCTTATAATGTATGATATTATACCTAACTACCATGTTTTCATCTGTGTAAGTTTTTAAATGCAACATAACTTTGCTATTTCACACACACACACACACACACACACACACACACACACACACTCACACACACAAACACCTTAATTTTTCTGTGGGCTTCTTCTTGGGCCAGAGTAAGTGTAGCTGCCTTCAGAACAAGTCATGGGATTTGTTCTGCCTTCAGAACAAATCAAGGGTCAGAATCTGTGCTCCGGTCTTTGCATCAGATATAGGAGGCTTGGAGAAAGTCGTAATTCCAGCAGGATCCTCATTAAACATGAACGCTACATGTCTCCACTCTTCACAAGGCTATTAAAGGGGTTAAAAAAGGCACTAATTTATTATTAATGTTATTGTCATTTTCACCTTTTAATCCAGAAGCAAAGAACGCAAGGAAAGCATCACCTGGAGGCCTGTAGGAAAGAAGCCTCTTCCAGCTCTAATTTCTTTGAGTCACTTTCTCAATTATCCCCAAAGAGAATTTTAAAGTGTCTACTATTTATTTACTCAGTAAACTTAAAGGGGTTTTACGGATTTTTTCCAAAACTCCTGGTTGCTGTTCTTTTGTTTGGTTTTTAATAGGAGGCAGCATCGAAATGGAGATTTACATAATAAAGCCTCATTTCACCTTCAAAATCTTCTGAGGCTATTTTGAGCCATCATGCCGCACATAGTTCAGAAATGCCACTTCTTTCTAGATTTTGCCATCTCCTAGGTAAATGCCATGCCAATCACCAGAGAAAAATTGGGGTGTTTTCAAACGGTCTGCCAGTGGGTGCTGTGCCCCTAGATGGCTCCTACGGAACAGCTTGATTTGGTCCCACGGTGTTCCATAAGAAAGTTCTTCAAGAGAGAAAAACAGTATATGCCATTTAAATTTGGTTACAGGGTCAGCACGCTGGAGGTATATGGTGTGGCTTTTGTTTGTAAGTTGTTGAGTGTAGTTTCTTGTTTGTGCTTTTAAACCATTGTCCAGCACAACCTTTTCCCCACCCTCTCCCATCAACCACGCCGGCCTCCAGAGACGTTCTAGGGAATCAGCCAGTACTAGGAACCCTGGGAACCCTAGATTCCTGGAGGGACCATTTTTTTAAAAGATGAAAGAGGGTGTTCAACTGCACCCTAACCATCTAGTCCTATCCAAAGCCTGAGCCTTGCTATCTGTTTCCTCACCAACAGCCTCGTCCTCTGCTAATTGTCTAGCTTTTGCAGGCTAAAAATACCTTCACGGGACTTACTGGTGCTATGACAAGAGTCAAAAAGCCTACTTTTATTGCAAGTATATTTAGTGTGAGACAGAATCCAATTTCCTACAGCACTTTATCTGCGCTGGAGTGCCTATAGATATAAACTTATAAGGACTTTCTTTACCTTTTGGTTAATATAGAAATTGGTGAGTGTTAAGAGAACTTAACTATTATTCGGTTTAATGTCTTAATTTTGCAGGTAAAAAAAAAGAGAGACCAAGAGAAATAGCCAGCATATGGCAGAGCAGTACCTTCAGAATTCCATATACATACCGGAGGTGCCAAAAAAAAGTATACAAGTGGACACTTTGGTCAACGTTGCTCAAGCAGTAGTTCGCTATCATCAGAAGTGTCTGGACGCTGATGGTAACCACTTTGAGCACCTCTTGTAATTGCAGAAGTCAAACGTGGCTTGTATTCATCGTTTGTTAATGATATATATTGAGTATTACAGTTTTCCTTTCTAAAAATGGCAGAGGGTGCCATTTTTTTGGCACCCTCTGTATATGTCCAGAGAGTCCAGAAATTATAGAGAAGCCATAAACATGTTTTACTCCAATGAGGTGGCTTAGCCCCAGTGTTAACAGGTGAATGGGAAATGGCGTAATAACATCTGACATCAAGATTTGGGGGACTTGGTTTCATTAAAAATTGATTTTTTCCCAATTAGACTTCCATTTTACCTTAGAAATAGATTTCAGGCTTGTCAAGTGATAACCTAAGCTTCACTGAAAAGTGCTATTAGCCTGCTGGAAGAGAGATGGTAGGCAATTCCGGCTTACCAGCTAAAGGTCAGATAAGTTCCAGCGACAAGTTTCACAGCTGAGTGTAACGCTCCAGCGCCTATGGCCACAAGCTGCCCCCCCTACCCCCCAATGCTATGATTGCCCCACTCTGTCCATGACCAAGCTTACGTGTTCAGCTGGGCCACAATGTCTAATTTGATTTCAGAGAAAAATACTGAAAAGTTTTCAAGAGCACAAAACTTTTCTTCCCTTTTTACATTTAAACAGGAAATCATTGCTCTAAAAAGCCAGATTTCGTTTGGTTTCTATGTGCGTGTGTGTGTTTTTCACCCCAAGGGCTGCTGAGATCACATTTTCCATCTGAGACTCGGTTCGGAGCTTGGAGATCTCCCGGCTTGTTCAAATATCTATACGGTGCATGTGCAAGAGAGGGAAATGTGGGGAATACGGCTGTTCAGTTTCCAATACTGAGAGGAAGGCCATGACAAAGGGTGAGTGGGTTTGGAGGCATTTATCAGATGTTGGAAAAGAGCTCCTGTTCCTGATCAGTCCATCTTCCGGGTACAGCTCCTGAGCCCCAGAGCTGGCTGCCACTCAGCTGAGGCTTTGTCACCCCCAGAGTACAGGATCAGGCTGGGGCAAGCTGTAGACAGTTGGTGTGAAGCACCTGAAAATGCTGGAACCAGTTCTCAACTGGCCAACACTACGAGAGCAGGAAATGCGGTGTTTATGAACTACTGTGTCCCCAGAGCCTAGAACAGGGCCTGGCCAATAGTTCATGTTTATATACTTTTTCACAGAAGAGTTGCCATATTTGGGAGAAGCACCAAACCAGGCATTTATTTATTCAAGGAACATTCTCTGAGTATCTATTAGTAGCAATGTCCTAAAAATCACAGAAGACACAAATACACACACAAAAAAATCTAAATTGCAAGTGGCGTGGCATGGTGAAAAGACCATGAGCTTTGAAGATGGACCTGATCAACTTCTCAGCTTTGACCTTCACAAGCTCTATAAGTGGGCACGTCGTTTCATATCACGCAGCCTCAGCAGCTTCATTTTCTCAACCTGTAAAATGTGGACAAGAAGTGGACCCACCTCACAGAGTTACTGCAAGGACTAATAGAAAGCAAAATGCATAACACAATTTCTGGCATGTAGCAGGTGCTCAGTGAAAGCATTTTTTTTTTAATGAAAAATTTTTGTTTACTAAAAAAGAAAAAGCAATAAGCAAAAACAGAGACAAATGGAAAGCTGTACTGGTTGACATTCTACGTGGGTTTTTTTCAGATTTATTGAGATATAGTTGACATATAACAATGTATAAGGTCAAAGCGAACAATGTACTGATTTTATAGATGTATGTATTGCAAAATGATCACCGCATAAGGTTAGTTTGCACATTCTTCACCTCACATAGTTACAATTTTTTTCTTGTGATGAGAACTGTTAAGATCTTTCCCTTAGCATCTTCAGATATACAGGCAGCATTGTTAACTATAGTCACCATGCTTTAAATGACATCCCCAGGACTTACTCATCTTATAAGTGGAATTTTGGATCGTTGAACACTTTCACCCATTTCCCCATCCCCCACCTCTGGGAAGCACCATTCTACTCTCTATTTCTGTGAGTTTGGGTTTTTTCAGATTTCACATGTATTTGTCTTTCTCTGTCTGACTATTTCACTTAGCCTAATGCTCGTAAGTTTCATCCATGTGGTTGCAAGTGGCATAATTTTCTCCTTTTTAAAGGCTGAATAATATTCCATTCCGATAGATAGATCATATTTTCTTTTCTTTTATTAAATTAAATTTATTGGGGTGACATTAGTTAATAACATTATATAAGTTTCAAGGGTACAATTCTATAATACAACATCGGTATATTCCATTGTGTGCTCACCACTCAAGGTCTAGTCTCCTTCCATCCCCGTATATTCAACCTCTTTTACCCTCTTCATTCTCCCCCACCTCCCTTCCCCTCTGGTAACCACCATTCTGTTGTCTGTGTCTATGAGCTTGTTTGTTTTGTTTGTTGCTTTTTATTTTATATCCCACATATGAGTGAAATTATATGGTTCCTGTCCTTTTCTGTCTGACTTACTTCACTTAGCATGATATTTTCAAGATCCATTTGTATTGTCACAAATGACAATATTTCATCTTTTTTATGGCTGACTAATATTCCATTGTATGTATGTACTACACCCTTTTTACCCAATCATCCACTGAAGACACTTAGGCTGTTTCCCCGTCTTGACTATTGTAAATCACATTTTCTTTATCCACTCATCCATCAATGGACACTTAGGTTGTTTCCATGTCTAGTGAACAGTATTTTCTTCCTTCCTATAGATATATATGATCCTTGCCCCCCAAAAGATCATTGTCTAACTTGGGAAACAGAAGCATAAAAAATGAAATAAGCTTATATTCCCTTGCTACAATTTCCATGTAGAATAGCTTTTGGGGTCCTTTAGAGCAGTGGTATGCAAACCTTTTCTGTACAAGGCCAGCTAGTAAATAGTTTAGGCTGTGGTAGCCAGGAGCATTCTGTTCCAAATACTCAGCTCTGCCAGTGTGCTGGTAAAGCAGCCATTGTATAATCAGATGGGGCTGGGTTCCAGTGTGTAGTTTGCTAGGGACGCCATAGCAAAATACCACAGACCAGGAGGGTTAAACAACAGAAGTTTAGTATCTCACAGTCCTGGAGGCCACAAGTCCAAGATCAAGGTGTCAGCAGGTTTGGTTTCTTCATGGCTTGCAGATGGCTGGCTGCCTTCTCTCTGTGTCTGCACCTGGTTTTCTTGGTCTCTTCTATGTCCAAATTTTCTCTTCTTCTAAGAACACGTGTCAGATTAGATAGGGCCCACCCTATTATCTCAGCTAATCCTCCCAACCTTCTTGGTAGGTGGGCCAAGTATTCTTCTCCTCTACGAATGAGGAAACAGCAGTTTGAAAGAGATTGGTCACTAGTCCTCATCACTAGTGGTGGAGATGAGAATGCAGCCCTTGCACTGGCCCCAAGCCCTGTGCTGTAATGACCTGCTGATTACTTGGTGGCTCCTGGTCCATTAGAAGAAAGAAGCAAAATAAAAGTTTTCCTCTGCCCCTTCCCTCACCCCCTTTACAGGACACAAGTTGATAATTGCTAAGGAAGTGAGGTCACCACTAACGTGATTTTGGGCTCATACCAAAAGTTTGTCTCGGAACTATTGTTGAAAAGTGTTCTCAGGAGAATGGACTTGGTTTAGTAATCAAGCAGAAGTTGTTGTGACTAAGGGAAGCTCCTGGGAGTGCAGGGTGGTAAACAGCTGCAGGAGTCGTCTCCCTGAGCTCTATGTCACAGGTGGAGCACACCTACTGAGATAACTATCGATCTCGTCTTAGAGATTTCCAAGCATAAGATCCCATGGCCTGCTTTGGAAACCAAATCTGGTGCTACATGTCATCCACTATGAGGATCGTTTTAATATGTCCATAATAAGCCTGGTAGCTGTGGTTTCTGTTGAGGCAAGAAGACCAATTATAACGGATAATATGGAAGGTATTCTGGGTTCCTCAAAATCAGAAATCTATCACTGCAATAGGGAATTCCTATGCAACAGAAGTAAATAGTGAATGCCCTCGTAGAGTGGTTTTTATTTTCAGTTTCCTACTACGTGCCTTATGACAGATCTTAGGGTACAGACTTGAGGTCACTTTGTGTTTTTGTCAGGCTCTGACACAGTGCTGGCTCATCAGTTTAAACACACTTGTTGGTAAAACTGGGTGGAATGGAAAGGTGGGGGAACTGGGGAGATGTTGGTCAAAGGGTACTAAGTTGCAGTTATGTAGGATGAATCAGTCTAGAGATCTCCTGGGCAGCGTGACAGCTACAATTAATAATATTGTATTGAGTCCTGGAAATTGGCTAAGAGAGTAGATTTCAGGGGCTGTCATAATACAAAAACTGAGAGTTGATATGTTAATTAACTTCACTGTAGTAATCATTTCACTACGTATATCAAATCGTGTTTACACCTAAAATATGTATGGTTTTTATTAAAAAATAAAATAAAAACTAAACAAATATGTTAATCAGCAATTTCTATATTCTGTAACTTTCTTAATAAATGGGTAATCATATGAGACAGCTTTCAAATAACAAAAACTTTATTCAGTGGTCAGAGATGGTGGCCAATTTTCTAATCCTGTTGAAAATTACGTCAGAAGAGATTGAAAAATTAGGTTTTAAACATAAAGAATTTTCTGGCAGTGATGTTAAATAACACATAAGAATGATATTTGAGTATCTCCTTCCAGACATCAATCAGTTGCTAACCAAAATCTTTAAGATGTTAACTCCATTAAATTCACCTGGCCACCTCCTCTCCTCATGTGTTATGCTTTAGTCACACTTTCATTTTTTAAGAAAACCTGGAAAGTCAGGCCTCTGATTCTCTTGTAGGACAGCTCTATGCATTCTTCAAGGACCATCTCAAATGTCACCTCCTCCATGAAGCCTTCTCTTATGCCCCACCTTCAGCAACCCTAACCAAGCACACCACCTCTCACTCCAAAAGCAACCTGCTTCTATCACTTTTTCAGCATAATTAGTGGCCTCTGGCTAATGGTTAGGAGCAGTTTTGTTTTCTATGCTTCACTGTGACCCGTTTATATAGTTTTTCACACCTTGGTACCCACAACTCCAACCACATCCCTGACAAATAACAGATTCTCTATATTTGTCAAGCGAATGAATAAATCCTTTCCAGTCTCATTCCTAAACCCTAGCTCTGCAGAGTAGACCACTCAATGAATGTAGCCAGATTGAATAAATGCAATGCAGTCGTTTTCCCAACTGAGTAGAGATAAGGCTTAGTTTTCTCTCCAAGGATTAAGGGGGAAAGGTTTGACCAGTTTAAACCGGAGAGAAACGTGTTCAAGGGTCGTGTGGGAAGGCGGTGAGCTATCCAGGAGGCATCCTGTTCTCTGCTGTATCCAAACCACACGAGAACAGGCTTCTGAACCCCATGGCTAAATGGGTGGGCCGGGCGGAGCCTGGCTGCAGAGCTGTGAGAGGACTGGAGCATGCACGGACAGCCCCGGGCGCTCAGCCCGCTTTCGGAAAGTACCTGATGGGGCATGAATCATGCCTTCACTGCAGCTGGAAGGGGCTGCCTCCTCTCACCCAGTTTTTTAAAGACTTCTCATGAAACCCATGTCTCTAATAAAGTGCATCAATGCTGGTGCAGCTCTGTGGTCACACACAAGAACCTGCAAGGAAAAAAAAAGAAAAAGAAAAATGGAACAGAGCTGGGAAATTGGGCCTTGTAAGAGTTGTGGCTAGAATTTAACCACATGTTAATCTACCTGTTTCTAGGGCAACGTCGACTGGATTTTGTAAAACTATAGACAACTGTATTCTAAGTCATGTTGACCACCTTTTTAAGTTTGCCCTTAAGTCCATCCTAGACTAATTTCATTTCAACATGCAAAACTGATCTATTTTCAGATTGAAATGGGTCAACTGGTAATTTCTGCTTCTAAAGTTATAGGGACCAAAAGGTCTTTACTAAGATGAGCCTGGCTAAATTTAAAATAACTCCTCAAGCTTTACTTTACAGAGATACCGTGAAGTATCCACTCTTAAAATTAAAGTAGTAAAGGATATATAATATTAAATCAAATAAACCAATGTTTTTAAAATTTTAATAGTTCAGTAAGTATGGTTGACAGATTAGCTATCTTCATTATGCTTTTAAAATTTTAAGTACTGAAATCAAAACATTTCCTGGGCCTAAACTTATTTATTTTTCTTCCCAAATAAAAAAAAAAAAAAAGTTGAGGGGAGGAGGGAAAAAATATTGTCTTATTTTAATAAATAGTTTGTTTAAATAAATCAGATCCAATAAACACAATTTTATGGTGATTTTTCTTCTGCACTCCTAATGGTCCTCATAGGAAACACGTTTGGGGATTTGATTTTATGTTACCTAAAAATGTTTCCACTTCACAAGTTTATCACAAACTTGCTGGAGATTATGAAAGAATATTTTTGGTTGACAGGATGCATCAAAACAGTTTCCATGGTTTGAGGAAGCAAGGCAGAGAAAATGAAATAAAACTATCACGCATTTCCAAAAACAATCTTTTTTTTCTCTTTTTTTTCTCTTTTTCACTCCCGGTTCATTAAGACTGAACGGTTAACTGTTGACGTGCGTTGTGGCTACGGAAGGCAGAAGTAGAAACAATAGATGGAGACAAATTTGGGGTTGCCAGAACTAAGGACTTTATAAAAACTGGTGCCTGAAAGGTAGGGAGCAACCAGCCTCTACTCAATCATGGGATACAAAAGCATGTGTTCCCAGGCTGGCTGAGGGTAGAAAGCAGGAGCCAGGTGACATCTGCACGACAGCTCCTGCGAATGCAAATATCCCCTATCATTTATGGGGCACTAACCATTTGCTGACCACAGTGTCTCTTCTTTCCTTCATAGCCCAGCTTCACAAAAGAGTCGTGGACACTCACTGCCACCATTTTCACCTGCCGCTCACTCCTCAACTCACAATAGTCTGGCTTCCATCCCCCACACACTGCTCTCCCCATCGTCACAAGTGGCCTACTAATTGCCACAGCTCATGGACACTATTCAGTCTTTACCTTACTTAACCTTTTGGTGGCCTGTGACGACCTCCTTTTCCGTGAAGCTCTTTTCCTCCTTTTTCCTCCCCCAGCCACAGTTTTCTCAATAAACGCATTATTGGACATCTACCATGTGCAGGAAACACTGCTGGATGTTGGGTACAAAGACAAGTAAGGCATAGTCTCCACCTTAAAGGGAATGATAGACTTGACGACTATTATTTATTGAGAACTCAGTAAATTTCAGACATGGTACTGGCTATTCTGAGTCCAACGTCTGTACTCTTTCCACTCCTCAGTGTTACACGTCTTGAACAGGGTTTCCTTCATTCCTCCTTCCTTCTCTCCATACTCTCCTTTGACCATCTCATCAATACCCCGGATTTACACAGGAATGACTCCCAAATCTATTTCCCCAACATGAACCTTGCTTTGGAACTCCAGACCTCATAGCCTTTTGAGCCATTGTCTCCATCAGAAGATCACACAGGTCCTTCAAATTTAACCTACTCAAAACTGAACTCATCCGCTTTCCCCAGAATCTGTTGCTTCTGGATTTCCCTTCTCACCAATGGCTTCACCATTTTCTCAGACTATCTTCAAACTCAAACCCATCGATCGTCTTAACTCCTGTCTCTTTTTCAATACTCACGTTCAATTATCCATTAATCAACCCATATCCTAAATCAATCAACATCCATTTCAATTTTCCCTTTCCTCTGTGTCACAGCCTTGGTCAGGCCCTCATTTGTTCTTAGCTAGATGATTTCAAAAACCAGTTTGTGTGCCTCCAGTGTTAAGCATCGCCTACCACCACCCAGCCATCTTGCCAAACGCAGCCATGGCTCTAATGGGACCATAGCACATCCCTGCTGAATCCGTCAGTCATTCTTCATTGACGTTAGGAAAAGTTTTAACATCATGGCCTGCAAACTTTGTTTGTAATTGTTTGCTTATGTATCTCCCAAACTTGACTGGAAAAACGTGGGAAGATAAATTTTGTTCTGTTCATTTTTATGTTACAGTTCCTGGCATGCTATGTTACCCATGGTAGTTGTTTGATAAATGTGATTAAATAAATTATATTTCTTTTCCACCAGTCTTCTACCATGTTTCCCAAAAAAATGAGACCTAGCCAGACAATCAGCTCTAATGCATCTTTTGGAGCAAAAATTAATATAAGCCCCAGTATCATATATATTTATATTATATTATATTATATTGTATTATATTATATTAAAGACTGGGTCTTATATTATAGTAAAATAAGACCAGGTCTTTTATTAATTTTTACTCCAAAAGACGCATTAGAGCTGATTGTCCGGCTAGGTCTTATTTTCAGGGAAACATGGTAACATTACTAAAATTGCCTACCATTTAATTATTCCTTAGAAGTATTCTGGATATATATATAGAGAGAAAGATAGATAGATAGATAGATAGATAGATAGATAGATAGATAGATAGAAAGAAAGATATAAATAGACTGGGCATTGGGTAATCTACTACTAAGGATTTTATTTGTATTAATTAATATAATATCCGTTTACTGAAAAAATCCTGTTAGCATCCACTGCTCCCTGTCAGAGAGCAGGATCTCTGGAAACTAGACAGGTAAGTTTCAATACGGGCAAATAGGCAGGGAATGGTTTGGACTAGAAAAGGAACTCTAAAAGGAAGACCTGGTCAACCAGAGACAAATGGTTACTGAGTACTAAACACTTGATGCTTCAATAGATGACAGGAAAATAAGGTACAGGGGGTGTGACACACAGAAGCTGTCTAGGATGACTCTGTCTGGCTAGAGGCTAGCAGTGTCCCATAAGGCAACTGTTTTATGCAATGAGTCAATCTCTCTCTAACACTGCCTTTAGAAAGGTATTCCTTTTTTACCATCCTTAGGAAGATTTAGGGAGAAAAACTGGGTTAAGGTAGATAGAGTCAAAGATAAGACTTGAACCTATAAAACTACTTAACACTTATTTTATGGGAGAAAATGAATGTGTGTGTGTGTGTGTGTGTGTGTGTGTGTGTGTATACTCAAAAAGGAACAGGATACCCACAGTTCAGCTGGTATGTTAAGCACAAAATTCATTCTCTTTTTCTGGCCAAGAATAACTGGAAAAATGCTATTTAGCTTCTGCCTTTTTTCTGAGAATAGTATTTCATACAACTGAATATCAGGGTGGAAAACCAAAGAGTAGGAGTGATGCAGAACATTTCATCACCAACTTTCACCAACTTTTTGAGTAAGACCAATGAGCAGCCAAACCAGGGAAACAATTAAATAGTCCTCTACAGTACAAAGGACAAGATACACATCTGCTTGCATGCTCATAAAATGCAAAGGGACACAGGCATCCTCAGACTGTCCCATGCAAGACTTTCTGCTTCAGGCAAGATCTTAGAGCACTTCCAGACTTCTTTATGAACTCAGCTTCTTGCATAATATTGTTCTGCTGGGAGGGAGAAATTCCTTTCTGACTCCTGCAAGTGATCAACTTATGCCCTGGAGCATGAAATGTGATTACCCTTTATCATTATCTCAGTTTACCAAGCCACACTCGTTATCAGTCACCATTTAGCAATATTTTTCATGCTCTTGAAATGCCCCGGTTAACCATATGGTAAAAGCCTGATGCCAATAATTCAGGTTCAATTTAGTTATAAAATATTTTTCTTGAGACTTTATTTATAGTAAGATACTCTGTACACTATAGCAAGGCAAGCTCATTTCTCTCAGGAGAAACCTATCTGCCTGCTATAAGAGAATGGCTGAAAAAGAAAATCATCATTCAAGACATTTAAAAAAAAACTGTATCTTGAGCTTTGCACATGGTTTCTTAAAGAAAAAAAAATCTCAACTGCAATAAAGTGTGAAGATCGGTCTGTCCCTGAAAGTTTACATGCCAATACATTGGGTATTTGTGTGTGTGTGTGTGTGTGTGTGAGTGTGTGTGTGTGTGTGTGTGTGTGTGTGTGTGTGAGTTCATGTGCTATGTTGGGGAGGTGGGAAGAAGGAATTAATCATGCAAATTAGTGCTTGTCCACATTTGAAAACACGTCTAGGTCAACTTCAGTGCAGGCCTCTAGTAATGGCCTAACTTAAAATAAACAAATTCACCTTGTTTTCCCAATACTACCTCAGGTCTTTAAAGAAATCATAGATAGGCCTGCTGCCCATAAGTATGTGGTATATTCATCTCCTTCCCCGGGTTCTCTGGGGAATGAGGTCGTCCAGACAAGGACGTTCTAAATAACTTAAACAGTTCAGGGAAATAATTTAAAAACAATTTAGGATACAGATCCTTCCACAATGCCTCTGAAACAGCATACACTCCAGATTACTAAAAAACATTGCTAGGGTATTACTAGAAAACATATTATTCTATTCAGTGGCTTTCCTTTGTTCTGCCCAGTTGATAAGCAACCTCACGTTAGATTGGAGGTTGACAAACTATGGCCCTTGGGCCAAATCTGTCCTGCCATCTAACTTTGTAAATAAAGCTTTATTAGAACACAGCCATACCAATTTGTTTACGTATGTATTATCTATGGCGTTTTCATGCTACTATGGCAGAGACGACTATGTGCAAGAGACCATTAGGACTGAAAAGCTAAATATATTTACTATTTGTCGCTTTACAGAAAAAATTTGCAGACCCCTGTTTTACTTGTTTTTTTTCTTCTTTTGGGCGCTCTCTCCCCATATGTTCACTTTTTTCAACTTAATCAGAGGAGATGTGGAGTAAGAACTACAGGGTTTTCATTTAAAGTGTTCTGCGATAGTCCTTGAAACCTCCCAGCACCTGCGTGGGTGTCTGGGCAAAGCTTTATTCCAGTGGTTTGAGGAGAGTAAACATCTGCTGTTGGATACGTGAGGAAATGCTGTCTTTGTATGCTCAGACGCTCAAATGGTAGTGTGGAAAAGTGGTACCAGGCCTGGCTGATCAGAAATTACAGAGGGTAGTGAGGGTTTAAATGTAAGGGGACAAAATACTTTTATATCCTTTAGCATATATTTCACGTATGCACAATAAAATGTACTACAAAACAAACAAACAAACAAACAAACAAACAAACAAATAAATGTAAGGGGAGTCCACTAGAGAAAAATTGAGAAAGGAAGAGGCGCAGGTTAATAAACTTAAATCACTCTACAAAACTGTTTTTTTTCCACAGAGATAATTGCCAACAACAGGAAAACTCCCTGTCTAGACTACCCTACAAGAATTAGAGTGAATTTATTTGTGAAAAATTTGGCAAACATATTCATGTATACATCGTTCTATCCATAGAAAGAGCCCTCATCTCCTCACATACAAAGTAAGAATAATGCTTCTCTGTTCTCTTAAAAGTTCTTATACAAACACAAGCTCATTTGTGGTTCACTGAGTGTGAAACAATTACTCCCACAAACAGAGCAACAGAAAGCAAAAATAGACTCGGAGTGTATTTTTCAGTTTGTGGTCTCCTCTGTGTTTAAATACAAAGAGAGAGTTAACAAAATGAATGACTACATTACACCTGAAGAAGATGGGGAAGCCAGATAACCTGCTCAAGTGTTTCTCTTTGACAGCCATTATGACACATGTACCTAGAAATATAATTCCGTCGGTTTCCAGGACATTTGTGTGTCGTTTGAATTAGAACCGTTACCTTCAGCGCCCTGAAGGAAACCAACTTCTGCCCCAGAGAAATGGGGATGGCAGCCATGAGTGTATGGGTTTGTGCTCTGCAGCCTGCCAGTGGGGACCCCTGAGATGAGCCTGACTTCCAACATTCTCGGATCACCCAAGAGCTGCCATGACAACACATTGGAGAAGATTGCTATTACGCTTATTGCTACTTAAAACTTTGTAATTTGGGATGCCAAATAGGAAGAAAGAAGCTTATCTACTCAGCTATTCTGGACTCTAGAATAATTTGCCATTCTTATTACTGTGTATCAAGAAAGTGGCAAATTCAAAGGCTGTCATTTATTTCACTAATGGAATTAAAAATGAATGTGGTCCAGAGCGGTAACCAATGCCTAGCTCGTTATGATGGATTACGGTTTGGCTAAATAGTATGACCTTTAATTACCTGAAAAAATGCAATTTTCCAATGTCTTTGCTGTTTTCTCTGTGATTCCCCACACAAATACAACCTGTCATGTGCTATTTTTATTTAGCTTAAATAAATTTAATGCTTATGAAAGGTGCTGGATTAGCAGCCTTAGAGTAAAATCCTTTATCCCTTTAGTACGTTATTATTAAACACTTTTAGAGCACTTTGTTCTTTGCTGAGCCCCATGCAGTCAAACCATTTGATTATTTTTAATCATGTCCTTTTATAGTGGGTAAGTATTGTTATTCTTATTTTTTAAGATAAGAACCCTGAAACAGAAAACGTCAGGAATGGGGCCTGGGTCGCAAAAAGAGTTCATGATCAGCTTGTTCTAGCTCTCAACTTAGCATGTAGCCCCCTGACACGCGCTGCTCCCACTAGGGTAGAGCAGTTGGTGAGTGCTTGTACAGAATCTAAGACAGAACATTCAATTCCAGGTTCAGCTTCTACCCAATGAGCAGTAAGAGAAGCTAACGTTCAACATGTGATGAAAACCAAAAGTGCAAATACAAATTACCCATGTCTACTGGAGACTGATGTTGGAAAGAAAGAAGTGAATTATGATTTTAAAAAATGAAAAGTCTTGGGACAGCCGGTGGCTCAGGCGGTTAGAGCTCCGTGCTCCTAACTCCGAAAGCTGCTGGTTCGATTCCCACATGGGCCAGTGGGCTCTCAACCACAGGGTTGCCAGTTCGATTCCTCAGTCCCACAAGGGATGGTGGGCTGCGCCCCCAGCAACTAGCAACGGCAACTGGACCTGGAGCTGAGCTGTGCCCTCCACAACTAAGACTGAAATACAGCAACTTGAAGCTGAATGGCACCCTCCACAACTAGGATTAAAAGGACAACAACTTGACTTGGGGAAAAAAAAAGTCCTGGAAGTACACACTGTTCCCCAATAAAGTCCTGTTCCCCTTCCTCAATAAAATCTTTATTAAAAAAATGAAAAATCTTATGATTTTGATGCTTTTTGGAGAAAAATAACTGTTGATTTTAAAACACATACATTTAAAGGGGGGAAAAATTAGGCCCCTGTGTCCATAAACTTATACTAACAACTAAAGAGAAACAAATTGTTTTCCTCTAGAGATATGGCTGCATACACATATCTGACTCAACACTACCTCTTATCACACAATGTGTTTTCTTCTCATCTAGATAATTTGCAGATTCAGCATCAATGGGTAATTAATTCGAGTTGATTTTTCCGTCACATGGTGAAGTTTCAGTCTACAAAAATTCTCCCAGTCACTGAAATTGGACATGTTTTGTTAATCATTGATAATTGTGTAGAAAAAAAAAAGAAAAGGGAGGGAAGCAAAAAAGAATTTCAGTCTTATTTTAATTTATATTTCTTATTAAGATCTTCATGCTTGTTAGCTATGTTTGTAATTTTTAAATTTATACCATTTACCCATTTATCTAATAACATATTTTACTGTTCCCCAAATTAATTTATGCATGGAACATTATATATTAGGATTCAAAATATTTAACTACGGTGCTGGTTGTAAATATTTTTCTAGCTTGTTGTTTATCCTTTAATTTTATTTCTCCAGAGAGATTGTGATCGTTAGAATCTTATTTATTTAAATGTTATGTGGTCAAACCTATCTTTTCCAGAACAAATTTTTCCATAACTCGTAAGTGTGGGACACTCTTCTCTATGTAGGAATTCCCTACTTAATCACTTACATTTTCTTTTTGGATTTTTTGATAAAGTACTCATGGAAAGTGCCAGAGGAAAAGCTTAGCTCTATCATCAGATTACAGCCTCTGCACTTTCAATGTATAAATGAAACACAAAGATAGGCACCTTTATTTATCATTTATCTTTAATGATTAAGAACCTCTCAGACACAACACACACACACACACACACACACACACATATTCTCCTTTAGAGACTAGTTTCCCATCACTACGTTACACAATTTTCCTTTTCCACTCACCTTTGGAAACCTTCCTGGACAACTACCTCTGGTAAAGATGTTATCCATGATAGACAGGACTCCTCCCAAACGGCATTCCACTTTTAAATGGGGGGGGGGGGCAAATAAAAATAAACCCTAAGAAATTGATCCCCTGACCTATCATTTTCAAATGAAGTTCTCTCCAGGGGAGGAATCCCAAACACCCTTTCACCTTCACAGTCTGACTTGGGAATTTCTTGAGTGGCCTTTTACCTACATTCCCTCTGTCCTGAGAAAACCTGAGGGCATCAGTAGCATCTCTTCTTTGGACTCCCATGTCCTTTGTCCAGGCTAACTCATTCCCCATGTCCAATGTATGATGTTTTGAACTTGATGAGTTAGTTAGCTCCAACACATCTCTTCAGAACCGATTACTCCTTGGTCTATGACCTCACCAGCCCCCAAAAGAAAAGCAGAAGTAAGTCCTATCATAATTGCCCTGGAAATCCTCTAAGGAGAGAGAAGAAAGAAGAAAATGATGTGAGGCTCACAAAGAAAGGGTTGTTCCCCCCCTGTGAGAAACTCAGTACAAAACAACACATGAATAGGATTTAACATGGAGGTTTCCCTAACTGTCCAGTACAATTCCGTACTGATTTTCAAAATACTGAAAAATATCTTGCCCTTTATGCCTAGACAAATACCAGCCACTTGAGATCATCATTTTCCTCTGAAACTTACATGAACTATTTTGCCAGGGCAAAGGATTCAATCTGCGGTGACAGCATAGGGAAACACACTTGGACAGAAGAGAGAGAAGGTCTTTCTGGCCATGAGAGACCCTAAAAATGGAGTCGAATGAGCTATTCACATACAGGTGGGATGACGGTTTGATGGACATATTTTGGAGGGGATCATGAGAAGATTAGAATAGTGTCTGGTCCCTGATAGGCACACAAAAATATTTGACATTGGAATACAGAGTGTTGAATAGGAAAAGGGAAGGAGTTAGGGAGAAAGAAAAAGGGGGAGAGGGAATGGTGGAAGGACAGCAAAGGAGAAGGAAAGGAGGAAAGAAAGAGGCGAGGGAGAAAAGGAAGGAAGGAAGGAAGGGAGGGAGGGAGGGAGGGAGGGAGGGAGGGAGGTAGGGAGGGAGGGAGGGAGGGAAGGAGGGAAAGAAAGAAGGAAAGAAAGAAAGAAAGGAAGAAGGAGAAAAGGGAAGGAGAGTGGGAAGGAAGTTTCTGTGTGTAATTTGTTTTTAGTTGAGTAGAAATTGACCCTGGATTTATAAATCTGATTTTCCTCCTTTAAAGGAATAACAGATGGAAAATCCACATATTTTATTTCTGAGGTCCTTTATTTCATCAGCAAATCCCCCACAAATTACAAAATCCGGAACCAATATATGGCTTACATTTGTAAGCTATATAATAAAAAAGTAAAGAAAATCAATCGGGTTCTATTAACCTCTCAAAACACTCTCCTTTTAACCATCATAATAGAAACGAATGTGTTTTCCCCCCTAAGCCAATGGCCTGGGCTTCTTTTTTGATCATCTACTTAAATTAAATATTAGGTAGCTTCAGAGTGGAACGCTGGTACGGAGAGTTTCGTCTTGAGGCTGGCTCTGCTGATGCCATTTCTCAGTAACTACATCAGGAAGGGCCTTCAAGAAGACAATACATCAAATACCTTGCCAAGAAAAGTTTTCTTTTTCATTCATTTATTTTTAGTAGTGCAGCTGGGAAATCAAATGACTGACTAAGTAGACTGTTGGAATAAAGGCAGGGAAAAAAATAATAAAAGCACTTGAGTGGCTATTTTATTAAGATCCCACAGTCCAAGGATGAAAATTCTAACAGAAATGTGTCTCGTGTCCTGAAAATGTCTTGCTTGTCTCACGGGCCAATGATTGGGCCTCTGCACCTTCCATCTCTGACAAGCTGTGTAGACAGAGCATGTCACACACATGTTCTGTGTCCCACCTACAGAAAATAGAGATAATTGTCCCTCTCTTCTCTACTCTCGTGACGTAGTTCTTAAGATCCAGATAAAATATAAGATATATAAATACTTAAGACATTTCAAGTGTTCCAGACTGCAATTTCTGTGGAGGGTGGCAGAGGGGATGGTTAATGAGAAGATTAGGTACTGGAAAGTTTACCAATGTGTCTTCTAGATGTCTCTTTTTTGTCCACTACTTCCTCTCCCTCAACTCCATGTTCCTCACCATCACCATTTCACTGGTCATAAAACAAAGTAAACTAGTAGTTTCCCCCAAATTCATCACATATCATTTGAGTCAGGTTTTGGTGTGTTTTACAAGTAATAGCAATACCAAAACAGCACTGGTTATTGAAATGTTTCCAAACACAGCTCTGTTTCTGTTCTACACGTATTCTATTTCATGCATTGACATTCAATCCAGAAATGGTTGATAGATGTCTGGGAAAACCAGGATGATCATTAGGAGCCAACGTAAGTTCACCAAGAACAAACTGTATTTCCTTTTTATTAGTACAGCTGGCCTGAAACTGACCTTTGATTCTCTCAAAAAAATATCCTTGAGAGAAATGCAGACAAATTAGGCTACCTTTGTATAAACAAGTGGCATTCAGTGGACTATCCTTATCCCAAAAGTCCCAGTTAGTCAATTGGTGACATGTCTTACAACTCTCTATCTATATATAATTTTTACTGATTATTTAAGTGAGGCTAGCTAAAGAAATGTATTAAATTTGAAAAATCCCTCTTACTAAGGACATGGTCTCAGTTAACTTTCAGGGTTATAGTCTTATTTTGTAAAACCTGCTAATATCTTTACATTGTATTTATTTATTTAGAATTGTGCATTGGCCATTTCCCTATACTTCTAGTATCTTTCTGTTCTATGAGATTATGCATGTAATATACTCTTTAAAGAGTTAAGAATTATTTTTAAAATAAAGTATTATTTATTTAATCATTCATTGAACATTTTTTAGTTCCTACTGTGCACTAGGCAAGAAACTATCCATTGGATGTACCGAGGTGAATAAGAAATGTCACCAAGTTACTTACAGTATAACATATTCCAATATGGGGGGTCCCTAGTATGTGGCATATTCTTTATTAGGCATGTTACATTCATCATACATTATTTAATTCTCACAACCATCAAGAAGTAGGTACTTTATTATTCCTACTTTGCAGATGAGGAATTTAAAGCTTAGAGAGGTTAAATAACTTATCTAAGTCATTTGGGTAATAAACAGCAGAGCTAGAATTAAAACTCAAGACTTTCTGACTCCAAAATTTATCTTTCTATTTACTCTACTATACTCTCAATCAGCCAGCCCCGTTTGGAATCATAAATTTGGTATCTTTATTCTAGTAAGCATATTTATTAAGTTATTTGTCTTGGTGTTAAAAATGAAAGACTAAAAAATGGAAGGTGAATGTGAAGCAAACTGAGAAATTGAAATAACATTAAAACAATGCATTTACATGAGGGAACTATTAGAATATGGGCCATGTCTGGTCTTTTCAGGTTAGATATAGTTTTGTCTTACACATAGCATTTATCACTATTTTAAGATGTAGAAGGAAGTCCCAACAATGATTGTAGAAAGCAACTTTTGGAACTGTTTGATCTTCACACCTAAGCTGTTTTGAATCTCAGCAGATATGATTCCAGTTCTTGGGTTGAACAAAACTTCATTTTATTTTCCCACTTAGTATAGACCTGGTTTTTGGGCCCATTGTCTTGGCATCATACCCAATCACTGTCTTACAGTGGAAGCCCAGCACACGGCGTGGTTCAAGGGGACATGGAATATCTCAAGAGCCACTGGAACAAAGCACTTTTCCAGTTCCTGAGTGCTTGGTGTCAAATGAATGCCCCTAGGAAATCCACATGATGGAGCCAAAAAGTACTGCTGTAGTTTTGGCTCCAAAAGAGGTTTATTTTGATGCACGAATAATATAAAATTATTCAGAAGTTTCTAGAAGGAAGGAAGGGAGGATGGTGAGCACCACATTCTGAGAATCACCTCATGAGTGTCTCTTCATATTACTCAATATTGATTTTGACTTTTAAACCTTTCTTCATAAGAGAGAAGACGTCTTATTTGCATTAAAGATCCCCTTTCCCTTACTTTCTGGGCAATTTAGCTGGAGGGCAGAGTTATTAGAAGTAGCTCTTTGATTTGAAAGTTTGTAAACCTATAGACAGTGTTTTTCTGTGAATGAGTGGTAAGCTGGCCTTTAGAAATGGCATGACCTTAACCATTTTGCATAAGAGTTTAATGTCTTGTGTTAGGAAAATGTCTCCTGCTATTTACTGTTCAACGATTTTTTTTTCTTTGTAGTATAAAGGTTCTTAAGGAATGTATCATTAAATTATTTTTTCTTGAATAACTCAAGAAATGTGGAGTACCATTGTGTATTCCAATAGGTGAACAGCTAGAAAAATGCCACATCTATCTAGAATGTTCCCAAATTTTCCAAGTATTCAGTGCTTATCAGGAATCAAACCTAAATCATCTCTCTATGCATTTGGGTTCCTGATTTTATGGATAGGGAAAAGATGGGGGTCAAATGCCTGGTTGAGGATCAAAGGTGAAACTGTGGCCGAATTTGGATTAAATTGCTTATCCAGAGATCTGGACTCGAGCATTGTGTCAGTTCCAATTGAGGCTTAATATCTCACAAAGTTTTAAAAGATTCTTTTCTTATATAATAACAGTCATTCTGAAGTAAGAAGACTGAATTAGAAACCCTACCTCATATGATTATAGTGAACTAATTAAGTTGTTAATTGGTCTAAGTTATATTGTGGGGAATAGTGTAATTTTCTTAAACTCGACCTGGCTAATTATAAATGGATGGTTCCAAAACACTTTAAGTACCTTCTCACTCACACAAACTCATTACAGTAAAAATGGTCTTGATGGTTTTTAATGCAGCTGGCATGGCTTCACCGTTCTCCCCACCGTCTTCTTGGATTAGTCACCATTTTCTCAAGTGAAGAAGAGACTTGCGGCTGCTGCTGCCTCTGGTCCCGCTGGAGTGGCAGAAACTACAGCCAACCACCTGTGGGGGCCTCCTTGGACGCCCTGCCTCACACATCATTAAGCAAATTGTCAGCGAAGTTTTAATTACAGCACTTTTAGGACTGCTGGTGATGTAAGAAGCACAGCGGGCACACCTTGTTTTTTTCCAAGCTCGGCTGTGTTTGTAGTGCTGGCAGTTAGGGCCAGAGCATTTTTCATCTTGCACAAACTGAGCTAATTTATGTGGGAACCCAGACCCTCTCCATGTTGTTTGTACTGCATCAATTTGCAGAGTCTAATGAGCCCTTTTTAAATGATGGAAAAACCCTCCTTGGTTGCATTACTGAATAGCCTTTTAAAGCCTGCCACAGAAAACAAAGATGCTCAACGAGAAAAGAAACCAGGCTCACCTTACCCTAATTTATTGCCTAACCCACGAGAATGATGCTCGGGTATCATAATAAGTCAAATGGGCCCCTAATAACCGATGAGCTCTGGTTTGTCCTGTTTTCCGTGGACAGAACTTCCATGAACTGATTGGGTAGAGTGTGCTAAAGGTCTGAAAGAGTCCGTTGTGTATGTTCTGGTTAATAAAGATTTTATGTACCCAGGAGATTATGCAAACCAACCCTCTGGAAATATTGTGTGTGGCGCTTGTTGAAATGCATAACCAAATAAGATATCTTCAAAGACTTTATGAACTCTGAGTGCAGAGAAGCAAAGGGCAAACTCTAATCACTTTTGTCCTAATGGCTTGCAAAGAAGGAATCAGCCATCTTTAAGCCATCTCTAAAGAGGCCAACATATCTCAGGCCAATAAAAGCTATGGAAACCAAATGTGATTCAAGGTACTAGAAACCAAGCAATGGCAAGGTAGAAATAGAAGATAAAGCTTTAGCAATAATAATTTTCTGTGCTAGACACTATGTTGGGGGCTCATACGTGTGTTCATGTAACTTTTCAACTGAGGTCAAAATTATACATGAGCTCTAAGTTCATACCAAATGTTGGTTTCAGTGGCACTCTATTATTTTAAAAATTAATTTGTTATCTCTACACCTCTCTGAAAAGACTTCAAAAATCTTGCTCAAAATAAAAGCAATGCACATTTTCCTTGAGCTAAAGCTAGATAAAGAAATACAATAAACTGGCTTACATGATTGGCTCTTGTGATAAATAATGTTAAGAAAATTTGATGTTATTTCATTTATCTCATCAATGGGTCAATTACTGGAAAGGTCCTTTTGAACCTCTTCTCTTTCCCCATTACTCAGACAGTACAACACATGCAGGTTATGCAAAATGGACTTCTGGAGTTCAACATATCCAGGTTCATCCTTTTACATGAGAAGAGAAATTAACTCACTTGGAAGCTCAAACACTTGCCTCATAAGGTTTCTAACCAAGAGAGATTTCTCGATTCACCAATACTGGTATTCAATATAGATGAGAATGGCCCTGAGATGAGGGCAGCATTTCTAAGTCAATTTAAGAAAGGTTTTCATTTCTCTTATAGGAATTATACTAACATTTCAAAATGCCACATTTTCATTACAAGGCTGTGATTTGCATACAAAGGACCAAGTTATACATGGCTCCGAATAGTTTTATGCCACATATTGACTCCAGGGTCTCGCTTTCATACAGGAAGTAAATATCGCCCAACAGCAACAGCTGACAAAAGACACTTCTCCAAGTCAATGCTAGAAGTGCCGATGAAACTAAAGTTCTTCCTCATTTCAAAAACTTCTTATGAAACAGAAGAAAAGAGAAGGACAAAAAGGTCATTTAGAGGAACGTAAAACTGGAAAAACCACCATTGATGCAATGTACCTCCTAAACTAAACACCAAACACACGGTGTTGAAAGTATTTTAATTTTTTTTTTAAAGTACACAACCTGCTGGCTTGCCCCAGCATACTGAAAGAAGTTTAAACATTAATGCTTTTTCTAGGAAAAAAAAAAAAACTTGTTTTCAAAGAGGCTTGATCTGAGTCATCTTCAGCAGTTCCCCCCACCCCCAATCTGATGTCAGGGGAAACTGCTAGAAAATTCTGTAGCAGTAAACCTTTTAAACAAGAATCAGGAAAAGGGAGATCAGCAAAATGGTTCCTAACGTGACCAAAAGGTAGCATTTTTCCTTCAACGTGAAACTTTTATCTAATTGTTCTCATAATCTTGTGAAAACTTTATTCAGCTTGCCTTGATGAGGATGATTTTAATTAAAAAAAATATCTTTATGTTGAGTTTTATGTCCTCCATAGGCCAAGACTAAAGCCCAAAGGTGCTGGTATTGAGACACAGAACAAGAGAATTGCTGATGAAAACCTCATGCGTAAGATGGATCTTGAGCGTTTTCCAGCCTGGACTTGCCAAAGTCAAGGGGTAAACTTCAGATAAACATCTGAGCTCTCGGGTGTTTAAATGAACTGAACCTCCCAACGTTTTTGAGGTTTGCCGATGACTAGTAATTATATTGTCATTTAACAAAAGTATCTGCATTAAACCAGAGATGTTACATTAATGGTTAAGTTCACATCCATTAAAAAACATCATGCGCCTGCAGAGCACACAGAGGTCTCCATGATGTGTGGACGGGAATGGAAAGTAATGTAGGTCTGAGGCCATAAATCAATGTCTGAATACTACCTGTCAGGTTTGGAAGCTGTGCTAATGCAGGAAGTTTTACTTCTCTCCAGCGTATAGAGGTTAGAGGGGGAAGGACGGAGATGTAACTTAAATGGAAACATCGAATGGAAAACCCCCAAAGAATAAAATCATCAACATACTAGTCTTGAAGAAAGTGATTATATCTAAGTCAAGGTTTTAATCATTTTAATGCAGAATTGTTGGGTTTCCAAAGGAGACAACAGAAGGACTGAGGATTCATTCCTAGAATCTAGAACCCTTTCTTCGAAGTGCTTTTCATTTTTACTGAAGCATATATGGGGGTAGAAAGTAATGTGTCAACTTTCTCACTCCTAAACTTAGGAAGTGAACATATAACCCTTAACTGCTTCCTAGGTGATCATGCTAATAAGCAAATTTAATACACAGGGTCTCTTTAAATTTCTTACATGTATATAATAATTTTCCCCCAGGATTATATGATGGCAATTGGCTATATACTAAAAGTCAAAGTAAGCATTTTTAATGGATGTACAATAAATTTAAAGTTAACATAAATAACGTATCAGTGAAAAAGTCACATGGGAAAACTTCCAATTCTTTTTTAAAGGGATAGACACTCTTTGTAAATAGTTGATGTTTCCTTGTCAGAGGTCAGAGATCGCACCAAAGAGAAAGAAACTACATGCACAAAATGGAACCTGGAATAGAGACCCTGTAATCCCAAAGTGAGCTGTGGCTTTCAGGATCCCAGACAGCAGAGTCCGAGCCAGAAGAGGGTCTCCAAGATGTCATGAAAAGAAAACACAGTCAAACTAGTGTCATAATCCAAAATCCAAGCCAAAACTTCGGAAAGAACCACACTAAGAAAAGAGATATAGAATGCAGCGCCCACTGGGGACACAAGTTCTCTGACCTTTGTCAGAAGCGCTGACAATAATGTCAACACAAGACCTGCTTCAGGAGTCAAGAACACGGTCCTTCTTTAACAAAGACCAGAGTTACTCTTACTCAATCTCGCATCCACCACCGACCTCCAGATCTCATCAGCTCACCCTTGACCTTGTCTCTGAAGTTCAAGACTAGAATTCCTTAATGGAATCAATTCCTTAATGGTCTCTGAAAGTTTGGGATTGTTCTTTACAACTATTAATAAGTTTATGTGCCAAAACCTCTGTGATCTAGTCTTCCTGGAGCCAAGTTCTGGTCATATCATGCCCTTTTCAAATCCTGTGGTGTGACCCTACTGCCTACCAAATCCAATCCAAGTCATCTGGGAGCTAACTCCAGCCTCCTACCCTTCCCTGCCAGACACATATTCTACTCTCTAGCCAAACTAAAATGCTTGCTCTACTCACCCTGCCTATGCCCCGATGTCTATGTATCACACCACTGTATGTGTGATCCCCTTTATCCGGAATGTCCCATTTCCTCCACAGCCTTGCATCTTTATATCCCAAGTCCTCCCTACGTGCGCCCCAAGGCTTGCTCAGATAACACATCTCAAATAAAGCCTTCCCATATTCTATATCCCCATCTAAACTCCATTCCACAGACCATATTTTTTAACAACACAATCTGCTGATTTGCCCCAGCATACTGTGTTTCCCCGAAAATAAGACTGGGTCTTCTACTCATTTTTGCTCCAAAAGATGCATTAGGGCTTATGTTCAGGGGATGTCATCCTGAAAAATCATGTTAGGGCTTATTTTCCGGTTAGGTTTCGGGGAAACCTGTGACTAATGAAAGTTTAAACATCAGTGTTGTATCTAGGAAAACATTTGTCTTCAAAAAAGATTAATCTGAGTAATCCTCCTCAATCTCCAGATAGGCTTCTCCAATAGACTAACCACTTTTTGTATATGTTCATTTCTAATGCATCTTTATATTGTTCTCTGTGTTATTTGTAGTGATATGGTTGCCACCACACTTTCAAAAAGTGCTGAATTTTAGTGCCTTTTTATGGGAGGAGGGTGGTATCAAAACCATGAAAAGAGGTGTGCCATATAACTAAACGCGATGACCTTCAGCTTGATTCCACCAAGAGTGACATTTGACAAATGATCTGCTTGATTAGATTTTTATAGTGCTCGCTTTACAGATACCCACATTTCTGGGGGCGGGCAGTAAAGGAGGCAGAATAGATTTAAGGAGAACACCCATGTCTTCAGAAACAGATCCCCAGCGGCTCCATGGCTGGCATGAGTAGCCTGAAACCCCAGCTCTCCTGACAATAAAACCTATTGTGATGCCATTCAGCAAGGGGTGGAGGAAATTTGAAAATCTGTCTAGAAATGCAGGAAGCAATGTAAGCTATGTAATCAAAGCTCGAAATGCTCTAAACAGTGTTGTTTTTTGTTGTGTGGTTTTTTTTTTTTTTAAGCAGGAATGGTTGGACTGATTCCAGTAATACTACATAAAACTGATATTTAAAGCATAAAAATAAGATCTGATTCTGCTCAGGCAGATCACCCGTGTACCTAGCTAGAAAAAAAGCAAAACAATTTTGTAAATGAATTTTCAAAGTACATCAAAAATAGGCATTGTTATGAGGAGGAGGAGTGGAATGTTAGGTTGGAAATTGCTTCAGACTATTTTTGTTTCCTGAATCTAAGCATACTTGTTTGAGAAGTTAGTCTTGGTTCTCAGTTTGAGTAGGGTTTTATTGTTGTCGCTGTTGTTATTGTCGTAGCTCTCCAATCAAAGTATAATATTTACAAAACAAAATGTTAGCACATAAGCCGGAATTTGCTAGAGTAGCTGTATACTGTTTCTTTAAAGGGATACATATTTGTAGATATTGAAATCACTGACTTTTTTAAATTGGATCTATCAGTCCAAATTAAAAAAAGAAAGAGGGAGGGGAGAGTTGTTCAAGAGTACACTCGAAAGGAACTACTAATCATTGGCCTAATCAACTAGACACTTAGTATTGAAAAAGGATGGCTAGCTCAGGAATAGGGTAATCTTCAGGTCTCCAGGCTTGGAAAAAGAAAAGCTATGGCCAAGAAAGACTTTATCTCTTAGCAACATAAAAGGCCTTCTTTTTTTTTTAACTTATGAAAAATGTGTCAATAATAGAAAATATCAAGAAAAGAATGGCAAAAATGACTCAGAAGGTTAGAGAAAAATATCTTTAATAACAGGTAAACAGAATATCTTTAGTCTGCAGAAGAGATAATTAAGGCACATAGTAGGGCCTCAATATTTTTTTCATGGAATCAGTGTATATGAAGTGACACTAAATAAGCTAAGAGGTAATAATTGTGAAAAGGGAAATGTAACATAGAGAACGATGAACACTACTCCTCATTTGGGAGAGAAGGAAATAAGAGGAAATGAGCATAGATTTCAGCAGGAAGAAACCAAGTTAAGTAAAGGAAGTAATTATGGAAGAATTATTAGGTCCTAAAATAGCTTACTAAAGGAACTTTTGAAATATTCTTCCCTGGGAGTCTTTTTAAAACAATATTTTCTAGTCCAGTAGTGTTTGTAGACTAGATGAACTTTTGCTCTTCAGCCCCCAAAATCATGTTTTAGTTTATGAGGAGATTGATGTAAAAAGACTGGAAACATCAGCATAGGTTATTATTTTTTTTTAACTCAACAAAGTAAGAGTCAGAAATCTGGGCTTATGTCCTGATTCTGACTTGAACAATTTATGTGATTTAGGAAGACACTTAATATCTTGTGTAGTAACATCTATATCTATAAAATGTCTGATTTTATCAGAGATATTGTGAAACTAATTAGTGCTATACAAATAGTATAAGATTGCTGTTGCTGTTGCTAGTGGAATAATTATTATCAACATCATCAAAACGTAGCTGTCTAACTTCAGCTTCTAACAGTATGGGAGATCAGACATTCTGAAAGTTCCTCCTACTACATTACAACTGAATTCTGGATAAATTATAAGAAACATACTTTGTAATGTATTTTATTGCTGGACTTGAATGGAGGTAAAAGAACTCCCAAAACAAACACAATAATAACAATGAGCTAAATTCAAAAGTGGAAATAGAAAGCTAGATTGCCTTGGGAATGAATTCTCATGCCAGTTCTAGAAATTGGATAATAAACCTTAGGCTCTTTACAGGATAGGGGAGCATGAGCTGAGATTCCATGTTTCTTTGAGGATGTAAATATAGTAAAGTAGTTCAATTTCCCACTGCCTCCTGGCAAAAGTAACGTAAGTTATCCATGAAGGAAAGTATCCCCGATTTAGGCCATTGGAATTTCTATTGATTAAGAGCAAGGAAATATGAGCTCACAATCAATATTTGCCAAACACACATAAAAACAATTCACCACATGTGATAGTCTAATAAAATTAGATTTAGATTTTGCTTTAAATTTAGAAACAGATTTAGGTCTTTAGATATGGGAACTATAAGACAAAATATGGAATAACTGTGTATGAAATATTTAAAGAACTAGAAAATTAGCAAAAGCAAAAACAAAAACAAAAACAAACAGCAACAAAAAAACCCAAGAGATTATTAAAACAAAATGACCAAGCAAATGTGCAAATAAAACAAATAGAATTTTAGAAATGAAAACTATAGTGACTGAAATTATAATATTGATGGTTGAGTTAAACAGCAAATCAGACACAACTGAAGAACGAATAAACTGGGAGATAGAATGAAGAAGTTATCCAAAATGCAGAGAATAGAAATCTTAAAAAATAAGTTAAAAGATATTAGAGGACAAACTGAAAACATTTAATATAAATCTAAGTACAGTACCAAAAGGAAAGGCAAAATGGAAGAGAGATAGTATCAAAGGTATAATGGTTGAAAATATGTCAGATGATAAAAGACATGAATCCAAAACCTAATTGTAGAAGAACAAAATAAATAAAAGGAAAAGGATAACTGAACCTGAAAAACAGAAAAGACAAAGACCTGAAAAACAGTGACAGTAAACTTCATAACAACAGGAAAAAGCTAGAACACAGTGGAATAATAACTTCAAATTGCTAGGAGAAACTAACAACCTGGAATTTTGTACCCAGTAGAACTATCTTTCAAGGACAAAGCAAAATAAAGGTATTTTAAATAAATGAGAACTGAAGGGTTTACCACCAAAGACTCACAAAACAGAGTCTTTCAAACATCTTAGATTGCAAAACAAAATTCCCATAAGCCTATAACCAAAACAAACACTCACATATTAATACTTAATTTTATTACGTACTTATTGTGTCTTCTGATTTTTTTATATTCTATTTCAATTTTTTTAAAGTGAATAAGGAAAATAAACAATCTGAAAAAAAAATAAAAACAGAGAAAAAATAATAGAAAAGAGACATAACTAGAAAGCACAAAGTAAGATAGTAGAAATATAATTTTCCAAAAGTGACTAAAAAAGAAACAAAAAGCCAGAATTGTCAATTAAATAAGCTGAATCAGTCATTTGAAAGAGTCCCATAAGACAAAACAAAGCAAAACAAAAACCTCCAGTTCAGACAGGGCTGTAGGTGAGTTCTAACAGATTTTCTTTGCACACTTACTCAAACTTCATAGAAGAGAAAATGAATGAACAGCCACTTCTCACAACTCTGTGAAGCTAGTATATCTTTGAAAAATAAAAGCAAGATGAGGAGAGAATGACAAAGGCAATCTTAGAATAATTAATACTGAAAATCCATACCAGCACATTATCCCAAGAAAAGAATTCAAAGGTAGCAGAAAGCTGAAATGTCCTTATGTGATCATAATATGACTATCTACATGGAAAATAAAACAAAACAAAAATAGACTATAATTAATAAAAAAAATTAATAAAGTGGCTGTAAAAATCAATTATATTTCTATCCACAAATAACTTTACATATAAAACCTCACATCTAGAGGTAAATCCAACAAACAACTACAAGACCTTCATAGGAAAAGAAATTAAATTTTCTTGAAATATATTAAAGAAGACCTAAAAAATATATAGTTCTGTGGATAAGAATATCATCAAGAAATCAATTTTCTCTAAATTGATCATTACATTCAATGTAATTTTACACAAAATTCAAACTATTTGTATGGAATTTGGTAAGTTGTTTCTGAAATTTATAAGAAAAAGCAAAGAACTGAGAATACTCAAGACACTATTGAAGAACAAAAAATAAGGGGGAGTCACTTTCATATCAGATACCAAGTTGTATTACAAAATAAGTAATTAAGACTGAACAATATTACTGTGGATATAGACAAATTAAAACAGAATAGAGAGCTCAGTAACATATCAATGCGTACTAAGAACTTATTCTACGGGTCAAGTGATACTGCAGTTCACTGGAGAAAAGCTTATAAATAAAATGATAATTCAATAAATGATTCTGAGATAACTGTGTTCCTATATAAGATGTGAAAAATATTTCCTACCTCTCACTAAGCATTAAAAATAAATTCCTAATACATTACAAACTCAATTAAGAAAGGCAAAATTTTAATCACGTTAGGAAAAAATATAGGAAAAATATCCTCATGATTCAGAATTGGGAAGATGATGATACCAAAAAAATAAAATAAAATAAAAACCACCACTAACCTCAAAAAGAAACATCATATACTCCATTTTGAAAAGTGAAAAGGTAAGGTACAAACTTAGAAAAACTATTTTGCAAATAATAGAATCAAAAAGGGTTTTTTAAATTCAGAATATACAAAGAGTTCCAAAACACAGAAGAGAAAAGATGAAAAACCCATAATGAAATGACCAAAAGATAAATGTGCACAATAGAAGAAAGGTCAATAAATAACCTGAGTCTTAAGCACAGCAACGCAAAGTTAGGCCACAATGAGGTGTGATTTTACATCTATCAGACTGACAAAAATTAAGAAAGTAGTAGCAAATAAACAGAATTGCTATGAACCCACGTACTCTTCTACGTGCTGTACATGTTTTCACTCATTTAATTCTCCTAGATCCCTTAGAAGTCCATCATCATCTCCATTTTACAGAAAGAAGTGGAGAGACAAAGCAGTTAAACCCCATCCAAGACAAACAGCTAGGAACTGACAGGGCAGAGATGTGAATCTGGACCTCAACCACTCTCGTAGCACAAAGTGTTGGCTCATCTGGGAGGGAAGGGAAGTCTCACACACCCCCCCTCAACCCCGTGGTGGGAATTATTCGGTGGCACCACTGTAGAAAACAATGTCCATTATCTTGAGAAGTTGAACATCTGCGTACTCTTCAACTCAGCAGTTCTACTCCTGGGTATGGATCCAAAAGAAACTTTTACCCATAAGTTTCTGGGGACATACAAAAGCTGTGCATACCCTGGTTTGTTACAGAAAAAAATAAAAACTGGAAAAAAAATGTCAATCAACAAGAAAATGGGTAAACTGTGGTATACTCATACTATAGAATACTTTACAGTGGTAAGAATGAACCAATTATGGCTCCATGCAAAAGTAGTAATGAAATCTTAGGTATATGGAGCTGAATGAAAAAAGCAACGTTCCATAAAAGACTAAATTGAATGCAATATTTTTCTTACACTGAAAACAAGCAAAATGTTTCTTTAGGTTAAATATATGTGTAGTTTTTTTTAACTATTAACAAATAAAGGATAAACAAATGTTCAGAGTCATAGTTATTGCTGGGATGAGAGAGGAGCATAAAGGTAGGCTTAAATTTCTGATATGTTGGTCCTAAGGTGAATGAATGGTTACAGGATATTTATTTTCATTTTTGTGCTTCATACTTACATTTAGGTTACTATAAATATAAATAGTACATAACATTTGTTTACATGTTTCAATAGCCATATGTTTGTTACATGGTATTAAATATTCTGTTCATAACACATTCACACACACGATTTCTAAATTTCAATCTTGCTCTAAATTGAATATAGTGAACTAATAATACAATAACTATATAAAAAGACAGAGAATGATGGCTGGAAATTCAGAAATAGATCCATAATTTATCAACTCAAGGATTCTGGTAAGTGACATATTTAGGAGTACAGAAGTTTCAGTGTGAAATTAAAAATATGAAGATTTTTTGGGGGACACTTAACAACAAACACATTTTGTGAAACATTTCTGCTGTAGAGGCTAGTCACTCTGTTCTAAGTTACTGAAAACTGTTTAGTTGTTTTGAACGTAAGCCCAATCACTTTACCACTTATCCTGTCTAATTGTTCAAATTTGTGCTTATAAATCATATAATGGCTGTTTTACCCTGGGGTGAAGGATTTGATTCTTTCACTCACATCCACACCAATCAATCAGGATTGCTTGGTAAGTAGCAGATATGTTTTTGAGCAGAATGGAAAATTTTAGGAGATAGAGAAATCATGATTTGGATGAGAACCACTGACTCAAGATAATTAACTCAAACTATGTGAGAATAAAAATATCACCTTCCTAATACAGATCTCATAAGTCTGCTCCCAGACTGCAGGCCTAGTTAAATTGTACTATATAGAGGATACTTGGTTCAAAAAAACGTAAGATAAATTTAATTATGACCTGGAGCTTCTTGGCATGTAGAAATTCTGCAATTGCCAATCAATTGGAGTGATGCCCATTTACAGTTTCCCTGTCTCCCCCCATCAGACAGAGGCCGAAAGTACACTCATGGAAAACCTGCTGGTCCATCAGGGTGGAATTAACGTTTCTAATTTTCCCATGTTCTCTCTCATTTTTCAGTGATTTGAACATTCTGTTTCCTCTGCCTAGGGCACTCTCCACAAGCCATTCCTGTCCGCTCCTTTTGCAAAGTGAAAATCCTAGATTTTAGCTTAGACTGAACTTCCCCACCCCAAGGATTGTTGCAGAGCCCTCCTTGGGTGGCCTCTGTGTGCACCATCAGACGGCCCCCTCAGGACCAATGAACTATCCCCCAGCTACTGAGAGTGCTGTTGTTGGCCATCTCTTTAGGGCAACCTGCAGCCAATGACTGGCTGATGCAAGAAGTCCCCTCCATCACCAATGCCCCCAGTCCCAACTCGGAAGGGCCACCCAAGGTGCAGAGCTTGCTGTGGGTTTGGCTGAGGCCTTTGTTGTGAAAACACTGCTACCCAGGTCCCCCCTCTGCCTGATCCTGCCTCCTTCTCTTCCACACAGATGTTGATCCTAAAAACACTCCACAATAAACTTCCTGCACAGCAATATCCATCTCAGAGTCTGCCCTTTAGGAGACATGACTTCAACACGTGCCTTTCCCAAGTTTGGGATAAGTATTCTTCTACATATGTCATTAGCTCCCTATGTTTACCACCACTGTGCCCATATTTTCATTGCCAATTGATTCCTTCATTTCCCTATCAAACCCATAAATTTCTTGAGAACGGGAATCATCTTTCATTCACCTTTTTATCTCCAATACCAAGAACATATTAGATGCTGAAGAAATACTCATTGAAGGAATGCATCCATAATAAAAGAGTGCAGAGAAGTATAATACTCATGCTTGGGGAGTTACACTAGTTAGGGCAATATTCTTGCTATAACAATTAAGCCCAAATTACAATCTCTTAACACAATAGACAATATGTTGGCAAACTTTTTTGATAAAGGATCAGATAGTAAATATTTTAGTCATTGAGTGTGATACAGTCTTCATTTGTAACTCTTCAACTCTACTGGTAAAGTGTAAAATCAGCCATAGAACAAATCAGCATGTGAACAAGTGGGAATAACAGTGTTCCGATAAAACTTTATTTATAAAAACAGGTGGAGGGCCAGATTTGCCCATCCACCCCCCACCAATAATTTAGCAATTCTTATTCATGTAATAGTTAACATGGGTACCACCAGTGGGCATCATCCCTCCTTGTTGTAACTTGGAGGTTCATGTTACTTCCATTCCATGGCTCCCCCATTCCCTAGGTTCGCAAAGTCCTCTCTTTCCATTTGTTGGCAAAGAAAAAAGACAAAGCTGCTTCCTAAAATCTTTGACCAGAAAATTAAGCACAAAACTTCCATTTGTATCTCATTTGCAAGAACTAATCACATGGCTACAGCTGTACGGAAAGGGGCCAGGACATGTTATCTCTGGCAAAGCAACAGCCCCTCTCAACAATCCCTCCAAATTATTGAGAGAAATATGAATTTGTGGTGGACAGCTGGTTGTCTTACTACAGGAGGGGAATTTCTCCATTTTACGGAAACAACCCTAGTAGATGTCGCTATTCTCTATCTTCTGTCTTTGTGCTAAAAATGTGTAATTTTCATGGACTTTAGTGTCTATCTATGTATGTATTCTTTCATGGGGATTCAGCGATGCACCAATGATACATAAACCCACACTGCTCTCAGGGAACAATGTCTGTCTAAATAAGTCCCATAATCATGCAAATGTGAGACCACCACAGTCATAAGAGTGGAGGTTTGAACTGTTGAAAATGCCTTGGAGACCACATGTCTCTAATACAGATGATGAGATGATAAAGAGGCTGTGGAGATGGGGTGAAAGCAAATAGATCCAGGAGATATACGGAAGGAGGGCGTGATGATGATTCTGTATGAAAGTAAGGATGAGAGAAGAACTAAAGGAAACGGGCGCCATACACTACAAAGTCAGTTAAGGAGAGAAGCAGGTTTGGGAAAAAGAGAGGCAGGCTTGGGGGAGAAGATCTGGTGTTCAGTTTGGGACATGTTGAGGTTGGGACATTGTGAGATAGTCAGGTGAAAGTGACAGAAAAGTGACCATTGGCGTTAGCAATATGGCTATCACTGGCAACTTTAAGGAAAACTGAGTCAGTGAAGCAATGAGATTTGTTTGACGAGAGAGTTGAATGTAAGATAAGGTGGACACTGAGTATAAAGAATGCTTTACAGAAAATTGGTGGAAAAGAAGAACAGAAATGATGGAAGGAGTTTCACGGGAAAGATTTTGCACCTTGGGAGAAGTGAGTACGATTAAATGTCAACAGAAAGAGAGGGAGATGAGATGTTAAACACACTGGAGAAAGAATGGGGTCATCCATAATGTCACTTTCCCAAGAAGGTAGAAGGGGATGGGATGAAAAGACAGAGGATTAGTTTTACCTGGAAGATGGGCTACCTCTTCTATTGAAGTAGAGGGAAAGAAGAAAGAATAGGTGTAGGCAAAAGAAATTCTCATGTTTGGGTACCAGGAAGATGGAGAAGTTATGGCTTCTGTTTTACCTATGATATAGGACTCAAGGTCATTAACTGAGACAAAAGGAGCAGCAAGAGAAGGGCCAGGGTGATCAGAGGCTTTGAGAGTGGAAAACATTTAAAATAGTCATTATGAAAAGTGGGAGAAGAAGCTGACCCAGGAAACATATGTGATGGCAGAGCTAGGACAGCCCATTTGAGGTGAATGACATTAATTTATAGTGGTGTCAGTCTGACCCATTTTTTACTTTCCAGGGCAAAACCAGAGAGCAAGGTCTGGAACAAATTCATTAGCAAAGACAAAATTAGGATATCTAATTGCTAGATTTCTAGTCCATAGATGTTTACCCAAGATACTTTCCTTATTGAAGGGGGAGTGAAGCAGAATAACATATTTTGAGCAGTTACATACATTAATGATTTACTTGTGCAGTAAATATTATATCTATTTTTATAAAGAGAAGCCAGAAGGTGAGGTTTGGTAATTATTGCCTGAATTCAGAGCCCACACTTTTTCCACTTTATGCCATGTTGCTTCTCCTTTCAAAACAAAGTGAGACTGTGTGTGGATTTAATCACACCTCCAATCCCAAAGAAATGTCAAACCAGAAGTTATCTAAGCTTCCACCTTAATGACGTGCTAGCAGACATGCTCTGCTTACGTCTGAGGAATTAAACTTCATTGTCTCCTTGACACTATCTACTTTTCAACAGAAGAGTCTATGAACTGAATTCTGTCCAATCATTTCCCAAATACTAACCTGACTCTCTCCAATAGGCAAAACTTTCCATTCACTTTCACAGAGTAATACAGAATTAATGGGTACGAGAAACTTAATAGGGACAATGAATTGTCATCCTCCTCCCATTGCCACCTCTATCCCCCTCCCTCCTCTCCAAATACAAGTAAACTAGAGCCCTTCCAGGGGTTCTAAGGAAAACAGCTGAGACTATATTGATACAGGTCAAAAATCATTAACAAATCTCTTGAACTCCCCAGTCTTACCATCTAAGAGCGACAATGGCCTCCATGGGACTCAGAAATGAGAGAAGAGAATCTCCAGAGCAGCACTGATGATGTACCATCTTCATGAGCACCTTCTTAATTAAGAGGTGGAATCTCAAATGCCCTCTAACGCTGTCTGAAGGATTTCCTCAACAAATATTGATTGAGACACATCTAGGGTTGAACATAATTGCCACTCTTATAAAATGATAAGAAACATAAGATGAAATACTTGCTGGAAGCGATGGTGTTCAAATACTGTCGAAAGCATGAGGAGTTAAGATTGAATTCTTCTCGCCAGAAAGCCATCAATCGCATCCTCTGCTTAAGTTTTTCTCTAGTCAACTTACCCGTGAGCCCCAGTTGTTGAAATAAAGATCTCATGATGCTGTGTCCTTGGTACTAGGTGCAAATCACCAAGCAGCTCTAGTGAATGCCCAGCTCCACAACATCATAACAATTTTTAGATTTCAAAAAACTTAGACATCGCCTTTCTAGCCTAACACCCAAAGTTCAGAGATGAAACAACAGAGACCCAGAAAGATGAAGTCACTCAGCCAAAGCCACACAGCTAGTTAGCAGCAAAAGTGGACGAGAACCCAGACCAGAAATTGCTATGTGCCATGGAGAAGACATGCATTCTCAACAGAAGGTGGCAGATGAACAGGAAAGGGTCGAATAGTAATTTATGACTCTGAAAATGACTCTAAGGAAATTAAAGAGAAAACTTACAAATGGAAAGCACCAGGCAAAGTCAAGCCTCTCTTCCTGACACAACACGCATAATAGGCAAATGTAAAAATGATGAATATTAATATGATTGAGGCACCCGGGTACTTAGATTAAGGTACATATTCCACCTTTATCTGTGGAAAGTGGTCTGAGAGGGAAAATCAAAATGCCTTTCTCTTCTAATTTCACAAATGAAACTTATGCATTGTTCTCTTCAAAGGAAGAAGAGAAGGGGGTGTTCTTATTTTTAAGTGGATTTTTAAAACCAGGACAGGAATACACTGCCCGTTCTGTGGGAAGATCAAACTGGGGAACACTCACTCCTAAAAATAGACCTTTTGTGCATGATTTTTAACATATAGGGATATAATCTCAGGTGACAATCCTTATAAACCCACAGAAGACCTATGAAAATCATTGTTGAATGGCCCTGAAAATATTATAAAGTTTGATTTCTAGTTTATTTTTTCTTAGTGAGAACCCACATAACAATCATTGCTTCTTCATACCCCACTCTCTAACTTGCTGGGTTTTAATGTGTTCGTGATGAAACAGTGCTTTCCCTTTCTATTAAGAGAAAGCTCTCATAAAATGATTTAAAGAGAGTCTTACTTCTTTAGAGGGCAAACCATGGAACTGTTTACCTCTCTGCAAATGGACCCATCAGCTCTGCCCTGAGGTTGTTCAAATCCACTGAAATTGAACGGGCTTTGTTCCAAGAGTTAACAATAAAGATGTTAAATCACTTGTACCCAGAAGTGGGACTGATGGACCATCGGGTAGTTCTAATTTTAATTTCTTGAGGAATCTCCATACTGTTTTCCATGAGACATCTAAAGTCATCAAACCCATAAAAGCAGAGAGTAGAACGGTGGTTGCCAGGGGTGCAGTGGGGGGGATGGGGAGTTGCCGTTCAATGGGTATAAGGTTTCAGTCATGCAGAAGGAAAAATTCTACAGATCTGCTGTACACCATTGTGCTTACAGTGAATAATAATATACTGTACACTTCAAATTTTGTTAAAAGGGTAGATATCATGTTATGTGTTTTGTTTTTTTACCACACACACACACACACACACACACACACACACACACATTAAATTCCTTGTACTGGTGATAAGTGCAATAAACAAAACAATGAAACCTATTTGAAGGTACTTGTGGGGGACTCCTGTTTTGAGAACTTGGCTCAGGTTAGAAATCTGAAGTCACACCCACTCAAGGAGAGGTTTGTTTAGTCCTGTTTATTTAATGTCAGAGGCTATAGCTCTTGTTGCTCTCAAGTGTTCTAGATGGTTGTCTAAGAGGTATGCTTTTCTTCCGTGAGGTCACAGGTGGAAGTATTTGTACACGTGTGTTATCACTAAAAGTCAACACTGAGGGACACCCTGCAGAAATCAGAGAATGCAGGCCCAATCTAACAATGTTAGATTGTCCCCACCATGCCCCCTACCCAACGCTGGGATGAAGTCACTGGAATTCATCTGTAGGCTGCACATCATATCCAGAGGATTTACCGCTGTGATAAATAATCAATCGTGGCCTCCCACCTACCCTTCTACAATGAAAGATTAGAGACTTTATTTTGCCATTTCTCACACATGCCTAGGTACAAATGTAGTTCGGTGGCCGAAAAGCTATTCACATGTCTCACTGATGTTTTCTTATCCAATATAATAGTCATCAGAATGTATTTTTCCCACGAGACCTTATAAAACTCTTTATTTTGAAAGGCGGGAAAAGGAAACAGCATCAAACATTTTTACTTTTTTTTTTTTTGACATGGCCCTTACGGTGGGAAATAATTGGAAGAAAGGAAGGAAGGGAAAAAGAAAGGGAGTTTGGAGGAAGGGCGGGAGGGGAGGGAGGGTCTAGTAAGTTATTCACAACTGGTCTGCACGGAAGCTAAGGATGTTTCCAGGAAGTTGATGGTTGCCTATACTTTGGCATTAGAGTGTTTTAACATGAGAGCCAATTTCATTATTCTCCTACCACGTTTTCTTATAAATTTACTTAATGCAGGAAAGCACAATCACATTCACTCTTTTCTCTAAAACGCTCTAGTTTTGTGTGGGGAAGAAAGAAAAAAGTAGTAGAATCAGATAGTCCAGGTTACTGTGGCACATCACAGAATCTTCTTGCATCTTCAATGGGGTACATACTTTTTTTGTATAATTTTGATGGGAATAAGGAAAAGTGCTGGGAAATATGCTATTAACTGGTATATGGAATACCAATCTACTGTCCTCGCCCAGTTAAATATCTGATCAGTAACACTCTGCCCTCATCCACAAAGGGCCAGTTTATTTCCCTTTAAATTACCTGGCCCTCTGTTACCACCAGGAGATGAGGCTCCAGCCCTGGGGGCAGGAGGCCTGGGCATGGCTCCCAGCTTTGTTGAATAACATAAGCAGAGGTAATGCTGTCGACTTCAAAGGATAGTAATGAGGCACAAGACAGGTATATGAAAACACTTGGTAAATGCTACTGATACAACCGAGAGCTGGAATACATCCGTTGAGTAAAAGATGTGGACTGCAGAATAGATTTCTAATAAGAAGCAACTATCAGAAGATGTCCACCCATTTCCACAATGACCACAATGACTTTTTTTTCAAGACACATGAGGTGGTATTATATAAGAAGCCTGTATTGGACTATATTTATAAAAATGAATAAATATATATCTACACACATGCAGAGAGAGAGAGAGAGAGAGAGAGAGAGAGAATATTGCTTAATAGATAAGACTATGAGCTCCAGAGTCAGCCTGTCAAATCCAGGCTTTGGCCACTTCCTTCCTATGCCTCAACTCCTCATCTGTAAAACATGGATACTAATGTCACCTACTTGATAGGGGTGGTAGGTTAAGTGTGTTAACCTGTTTAAAGCAGTAGGACAGTGTCTGCCCCTGGCTAGATGAGAGCAGGGACTGTCACTTGTTTTTGCACTGCCGGGTACAACTGGCAATTCTGACAATTCTGGCCCCATAGTGGGTGCTCAGTAAACACTTGCTGAAGGCTCGCTGGCAGCTATGGTAAGCTCAGCTCTGTTCTTCTCTGGCTGGAATCTCAGCAACCATTCCTTATAAACCCAAGGAACTTGGACTAGAGGATCTCTGAGGCCCTCTCAAGTTTTAAAGACCCAAATGATTTTAACTATATGTAGATACCTCTGCAAAAATTCAAATTCATACACCTTCTAACTTTGCTGACTGTCGTCTTCTCCTTTCAAAGAAAAAAAAGGTTAAAAAAAAAAACACCCTAGTTTAACCATCCTTCTTCATGCCGCCACCCCCAGAGTGATAGGTGGAAGCAGACACTCCCATATGGAATCCCCGCGCTGAGAGCAGGGGCAGTTACTTCTGCGGGGAACCTTCTGCCCAGATCCAGGTGAGAGCAGAGATGGGGGGCTGGGGGCAAGTCAACGCAGCCCAGCCCGGGAAGGGGCGACGGGCCTCGGGGGCAGGCTCGCGCTTGGGCAGCAGGCCCCGCGGTGCGGGTTTTGCACCCCACTCCTCCCAGGCCGCGCACCCCGGGGTGGGAAGGGACCGAGCAGCGCGGGGCCGCGGGGCTGCAGCGGGGCCCGGAGCCTGCGGCTTCCAGCGGACTCCCAGCGGGCAGCGGCCGGCCGCGGCTCCGGAGTGCAGAGCTCAGCAAGTTCCTGCAGCTGTTTTGACAATGCTGCTGCGTGTTCCCATCACTGCCGAGATGCTGCCGCGCTCCTCACGACCACAATCTATTAGCTCCCGTAGCTTTTGAGCGACTCAGCCCGGCCGCAGCTTCCTGCTTACCCCGCGCTGGGGCGCTGCCAGGCCCCCCGCGGGGACCACGCGGTTAGGGGCGATGCCACCCCACCCCACCCCTACCACCAAGTGTCCTTACTCTCAAGAGGTTTTCCTTTGAAAAAGATCATCTTAAGCTCTCTGGTCGACAGTTTCTAACAGGGCATGATCCGCTTTCCTTGCAGACCACCTTAAGAAAAGGCTGGCTGTAGAACTTGGAATGCTAACAAAGCCTTGAAGTCCAGTTCCCGAGGTCCAGGAAGGTTAGCACAGCACGGGAACTTCAGAAAGGGGCTGGCTTCATCTTCCACCAGCAATTGGATCTTGTTGATGAGGCACTATTCTGCCCTCTTTCTCGTTTTGTTTTGTTTGTAGTTCTTTGGTGAAGAATTGCAAGTGTGTGTGTGTGTGTGTGTGTGTGTGTGTGTGTGTGTGTGTGTGTTGCACACAAGCCTGAAAGGGGGGAATATCTGAAAGATAAATGTTTTACGTAGCACTTGGGTATTAATTGGGATGAATTTGAAAGAGAAAGCTCTTGAATGAAAATCACAAGCTCCCTGAAGAAGGGAATGCAATAAATTTTCTTTAAAAAAAAAAAAATGCCACGAGTTTCACGTTGAACAGATGTCTGGACCAGGCAGGACCAGACAACGTTTGAGGGGCTGCCTATTTGACTTCCTCACCTGTTGGAGGGGCTGGAAGGGGGACGACCTCAGTCAGCACTTTTGTGCGTGTCAGTTGAAACTACAAAGACAACCAAAAGGAGGTCTTACTCGTTTTTTGTTAGCTTCAGTTGGGAACAGCAGGTAGAAGCTGCACTTTGGTTTTCCTTTTTCACCATGGGAGCTATAAATAGACAAGTGCGTGTGGCTTTCTGGCTAAGTTACCTACAGTTGCCTGTACCTCACCATCCAGGCGGCTCTGACTCCCACATGAGCAGTCACAGGTCACAGCCCCCACACCTACATTTTCCACAACATGTGTGTGACAAGAAGAAACGGCGAAACGGGGCGGGTGAACGTGTTTTGTTGTTATTTTTGTTTTAGCTTTGAGTTCTAGACATATCCCACCCACACTGTCGACTCTGGGAGCAAGGCCTGCACCTAAATGCCTTGAAGAGATGGCATTCAGTGTTTGGTGGAGGAAGGAAGGAAGAAAGCATCACTCTTTGGTGTGTTTACTCTACATGTGTCCAAAAATACACACCAATTTGTTATGTTATAAAACTATTTGTGAATAACCTACAAGCTGATTTTATAGGATGTGTGGTGTTTGTCTACCAGACTGCATTTTCTACATGATTTCCCCTTGCCCCCCACCACCGCAGCCACCAATTTGGTAAAGAAATTTTTTCTCATCTTTAATAGATGGCAATCTGGGTATCCATTTCTAGCTGGGCATGAGTAGGCCACCAGAAAGCTAGGTCTCTCCAGCAGAGAAATGCAGAGATCACCCCAGTCTGGTCCTCTGGACACTGGGCATTTAGCAGCTATGAACCATTTGAGGTCCCCAGTGTTTTTACATATTAAAAGGAAGACGAATTCCTGGTCCGTACTTTTTTCCAATTTGTCCAAATGTGAGCAAAATAAATAAGCAAAGAAGACATGCCCCTACCAATACACACACACACACACACATCCTTTATCCTCACCTTTTTCCTGGTTCCACCAAAACTGTCTAAAAACGAAAAAACAAATTGCTCCAGCTGTCCTATAATTCTATACTCTACTCCTTCACCCTAACATGTCTCCAGTTGATGAGTGCTGACTTGCTCAAAACTGAAGTACACAGGCTAATCCATGCTGTGTTCTGATCATGACATTCTGGAACCATTAGGTCAGCTGACATTTGGGTCATTTATGTTGAACTTGATGCTTGATTGTTTTTATATCCATTATCAGACAGTGCAGTTGCTCCAAGCCTGACACTAATATGGTCAAGTGGTTCACAGGTGTGAGTCCCTAGAAACCAGGTCATGCCTCTTAAGACTATGTCACGACCCATGGTTCCTGTCTTGGAGAGATATAGTGGTTGCCAAGGAAATACAGTGCGGTAGGTATCAGGGACCAGAAACCATCTTTCCGCCTCATTGAGTTGCTTTTTGGGTAAATAAGACAATGTAAGGGAAGTTCCTAGAGTTTATTAAGTGATCAAGAAGTGGTCGCTTTTATCATGTCAACTTCTTCAATTCTTCCAACCTTTATTAGCCTGGCCAGAGGCAATCAGACTTCCAAAGAAACCGATTTCATCTTTTCCTTTGCATGAATACCGATTGAATATACCCTTAAAGATATGATCAAATGAAGCTCACCTCTATAGACGAAAACCCTTCCAAAGCTGGTTCTATGTCACCCAGGTACAAAGACAACTATTGAGCCAACAGACTCCTACATAGAATCCTATAGAAGGAAGTGAAGCTAGAAATAACTCTCCAGACGTCAAAATGTTTTTTAGAGCAATCAAATTTGGGAACTTTACCTGACAACTGCCCTAGAAATTTGAAGATGTTGAACAATTAGCAATTATTCCATATTCACTGCCTTTTCCTCTCTCTCTTGGCTGGTTTGACCCATTATTTGACATTCCCTTTACACATCCCGTCTGCAGACGTCTTGACAATTAATTAACTAACCTTCACAAAACTCCTCTGAGGTAGATGGATGAAAAGCACTGCGGCTTTATCTCCACTCTTCAGGAAACTAAAAACAGAAAGGTTATGACTTATCCAAAAGTCACACAGCAAGCTAGCAGAAGGGCTGGGGTTGGTACCAATGAATTCTGTCTTGAGCCAAACCACTGTAACTCTCGTCCTAAGGGAATATTCCTGACTCACTACAAAATTCAGTGTAGTTGCTTTGACCAAGTTCAGCTCTCTGATACTTCCTAGTGGGAGTAACCTTGGACTGGGTTGTCCAGAAAAAAATAGAATTGAATTCAACTTAATAGGCAGAGAAAAAGGATTAGGAAGATTGTCAATAAAGAATCTTTCGTTCACGCAGCCAAGTTGTCAAGCTGTCAACCTGATATTGCGGGACAATGAATACAGAAATATACTTGACTAGGAAAATGTTAGGTTCCTGGTACTGTCAGATAGAAACAAAGACTTCTATAAACAAAGGCCAAGGTGTCTGGGGACCATTCAAGACAAGTTTACAGTCCATTTCTAAGTTCAAGCTCTTGCAGTATTTTTGGCTACCGCTCACAGCATTGTAGAAGGCCTTGCTGAGGCCACCAAGTCATAACGTTACTTTGTGTGATGATGTACGGTTTCCTGTCCTTTTGTATTTTGAATTCCACCCTCAGTCTCTTTCCATGTTATTCCCAAATTGTGCTAACTCTTGCACTTCTTACATGAGGCAAATAGACAGAACCGCTCAAAATGCCTTTCAGAACAATATAGTCCCCATAGAAGTAATTGCTCTGGGGAAATGTTAATGGAACAGATTATTGCTTCATACAATCTAGAAAGATACCTGTTCAGTAAAAGAATGTATTGTTCAATTATGTGTGGTTTGTGAAAATGCTTAGGCACAAGAAGACAATGTCACTGGTCGACATTGTACTAATCCCCTGACATACAAATGTCCTCCCAAATGGAGAGCCAACTATGAGAATACAATCTACCATCGCAACACAAATACAATGCAGAATCGTCCTAGCATGATAGCACATCATTACCCTGCCTGTTATTGGGAACTGTACTTCAGGTAGCCATTACAAATTTGTATGCGAGTTCTTTTTTTTTTTTTTTCTCTGAAGTCATTTACCTCCTGCACGTGCTGTGAAGTCATATTGCAATATGCATCTCTTCAGGTACTGGGAGATAAGGCATTTTTTCTTTTTTTGTAAGGACTGCTAGGATGCCGCAGCCTTAAACAGAGAAGCTCAGGACACACATAGGAAGAGAAAAGCTTTGCGTCAACTCACACGTTAAAAGGCAGAATCAGTCCCGGTACCAGGTGCCGCCACAAATCTAACACTGCTAAGGGTAGCTCTATTGAGGTAAGGGGAAAGCGCCTTCAAAATTAAAATCTCAAATGCAATGAAATAGAATTATCATGAAGGGTCCAATCAAAAACAAATTTTTAAGCTAACTTTTTTTCCCCTGAGTTACCATGAATGTTAAACTTTTGAGTTTTTCAAAAGGCTTATTAGGATATTAAAACAGCTGCAAATTCTCAGACCAACACAGTAAGTTTAGTATTCTTGCTTCCAGTTTCCTCGATCTGAGACCCTCCAGGAAAATGATGCAGACTCATGATGAGAAAATCATAGCCAGCAGGCTGAGTAGCCAACAGCCCCTACAATGGTGTCTCATTGAGCTTTGAAAACTTTAATCTCTCGGTTTCAATGGCCATGGTTGCCTTCATGGTCAACTGGAATGGAACTAAGAAGATTGAAGAGGGGCTAAGGTACTGCTTTGGAAAGACTGGAACTTAGTGGGACAATGGGGGACTCTTGGCTTATAAACAAGTTTGTGGTGGACAGTCTTCTCCTTTATCATAAATCATTATAATGATAAACTTTAAAACTTTATGGCATGACTGTGTTTTTTATAAGGCACAGCATTCAAGGGACATCCTTTGATGATATTGCCCTGAATCATTTCCTGTTTAGTTTATTTATTATGTAATCTCCTGATGAAGTAAGCGATTACATTTCTTGTTATTTTTTCTGACCTCCATCATATTTTTATTTACTACTTTTACAACCTCAAATTGTAGTTTGATGCTACTCTCTTCAACCTGCTGGCCAATTTACATCTTCTGTGTCCATCCAAACAACATTAGAGGTGGGAAATTCCATTGTAAATTCATTTGTTTGATTGCTTTTTAAATTATACCTAAGAACAAAGCTGTTTTCACAGAGGAGGTATTGTCTGTTGGATTGTTTGTTTTTTGTTGTTTTTTTTGTTGTTCTTTTTTGTTTTGTTTTTGTTTTGTTGTTGTTGTTAATCACAATACTACCCCTTTCCAGCCCTGCTCTACAAGGCCCCTCCTGAATATGGAAAAATGGGGGACATCTGAGCAGTGTCTGTTTCATCTGGCTTCTCTCCCCTCCCCTCTCCCTCATCTCTCCTCACTAAGGCATTGGGTTCTCATCTAGCAGTTTCTGATTCTCGTTTTTCAAGATTGGCACCAATAGGAAAAGAGCTTATGAACACCAGGCTAGATTCTTATCCTGGTGGGTCTCCTCCAAGGGGGGTGGGGAGGGTAAAGTGAAACACAAAGGAGACAGGAAGATACGGGAAGGTTTGCACAGGTGAATCACGGAGCCATTGTTCAACCTTAAGGCATATTTAAGACCAGACAGCAACAGCAATGAAATCAGACTTATAAGAAAGTAGGCTTCGTACTTTTTGTCATGACAGGGAGGGAGCACACTTGGTCCTAAAATCACCAGTGCTTCCCTTTTGTCGGCCCCTTTTATAACCGTCTACACTTGGGAATGACTCGTGCACCCCTTGAAGCCACATTCTTGCTTTTCAGCAGTTAAAACCAATTCCAGATACAAACTGTTCTATATAGTTGAAATGACCACGGAAAACGGCCCCTCGAGCACCTTTGACACCTGTGTGTGCTCCATCCCTTCCCTGACTGGCCTTAATGACTTACACTGCTTGCTGCAACTTTGCCCTCATCCACCAAGAACCCCCTAAGATTTTCCATCCTCATGAAGTAGGTTCACATGCATTAAGCATGCCCCCTTCTCCTAATCTAAGAAGAAGGGTGTCAGATGCAAAATGAAAGAAGTGAAAGAAATGTCTCAGGAAGAGAGAATCTGGTTCACCTGTTAAACTTAAAAAAAGAAATGGAAGGGTGTTTTTAAGGCACATGAAAACTATATTATTCTCATTTTTGTTTCCAGCTAGAAATAGACCACTATTTTTGTGAGGTTACAAAAAGGTCAGTGGTTTTTAGTACATACTTCTATGTTTGTTTCCTGATTACATCAAAAAAGTGTTATAATTTCCTAGAAAAGTTATAGCTAGCAAAATTTATATGGCCATGGCTACCACCTTTGCAAGACATATGCAATTAGAGGTTTTTCCCATCTAAGTTTGAAAGCGTTTGAAATGTCATCAAGCACACTTCAGGAATTTTCTCAGGTAATGTATGAATTTCTTTGACCTGTTATATTTATTTATAATCAGTTTGATGGTTCCTCCAAACACCATCACATACAGTGAGAGCAATGCATCCACCCCAACTCTGCAAAAGTTTTGGGCTGTTTAGCTAGAGCACCCAAGATCTTCAAGGAGAGGTGAACTGCTTACATTTTAGGACTCCTATCTTATGGGAGGTAAAGAAACTTTGCAGTTTCTCTCCTGCTAGGATCTTTTAAATTTTTCATAAATGTTCATAAAGAAGTAATCAAATTCAAGCTGCAAACATGTGGGGTGTGTGTGAAAAAGTAAGGTATTTTTGAGGACATCTATAAAAGAAAGCTAATTTAAATGAAAGAGTTGAGACTCTTACTCATTTTGAAAATAATACAATGTCTTTCCTCAGAAGAGCTCAATTTGACTTTTGCGTAAGAGTGAACAGGTCACTGACTCACTCATTTTTCCTGTTCAAAGTATCAACCTCAAGGCAGTGAAAAAAAAGCAGGATTCTTTTATGAAGAAAGTGAGCAAATCAAATAGAGTTCTTCAGTTGGTGAAACAGTAGAGCCAATTGATTTTTCTGGGGTCTACCATCAAATTAATGGTGTTTCTTTTAGTGCTTTTATACCAATATCCTATGTGTAACCACACACATCCACGTAACACACGTTCACTTTGCTTATCTGTTAATTGTTATCCTCACGTCAGTACTTCTAAGGACACACGTGGTTCAAAACACTGATATAAATGTTCCCCATGGAGCCCTCGAAAAACACTCAAAAAATTCAGTTGCTTAAGATTTGATTAGAATGCAGAGTCTGCAAATGACATTAATGGTTTTTAAAACAACTTGTGACAATATAGAATGCAAGATATTGTGCTTATTTTTGATTTTGTGGTGGCTGGAACACCTTCCAGTTCCCCTCTGTTGGTTGTAGGAAAAGAATTCTTAACTCATTTCCAGAAAGAGCTGCTACCAAGTTGACGTCTAAGGACTGTTTCATGTACTTTTCCTACCTCAGAAGAGGTTAACATCTTAAAAATGAACAGGATTCAAGGAAAAATCTATACACATGTTATGTATGCATATATGACACACCTTAGTGTGTCTATGATCACCTGGGACATTATTGAGCAGATATTATTCACCGGAAAACTATGTACTTAAAGGAATATAAAGGCCATATTAGCATACAGTGCCTGTTTGCAGATGGTTAATTTAATTATGGGTCAAAGAGACCTCAGCGCTCCTGTTTCTATTCCCCATATTAGCTCACCCTCTAAAGCAATAAAACTCTCCTAGAAACACTGAGGCCAAATTAGTGCCTCTGTGTGTCCCACAAAACCATTGTGAGAGAGGAGAGTGGGAAAATCAAAGGTCAAAATAATAAAAATCCGGATTGGGGTTATTCTCTGAACATCAATGAGCTTTGCTATATAGATAAAAATATAACTGGCTGTAATATAACATTGGAAAATAATGTGTGACAACTACTGAATGACCTTCACACATGGTCTTGTTTTGGTCTGTCATCAAGTCCAGGGAGTAGACGCCTTCGAAAGCAGTATTTTACTTCCTTCGTATCAGTTAGCCTTTATCTGCATGTCTGCGCGCTTTTAGGTTACACGACTTCTGCTCCCCTTTATCTTAAAGCTCTGGTTTTATTGCTCTTATTGACCAAATGCCAAAACGTAAATTTATCCCTGCTAGAATTTGTGCCAAGAGCACAAACATAACGTTTACAAGCTCAAAAAAGTATTTTTTTTTTAAGATTTAACTAATCAAGCAGAGAAATAATAGGTTGTCACCATTCTTCCATCCTAGGGTCTCTTCCATATGCAGCGTATTAGCAAATGTTCCCATCTAGACGTCTCTTTGGCAGAGATTGTAAATCATACCCTGTATCCCTCACAGCTAGACAGACTCATTGACTTCATGGATAGTTTATGGCTTTAGAATTTGAGCAGGATCTGCAAAATAGCCCTTAACAAACTTATCGCCAGGAACTGCTGGCCACACGAGCTAGTGCACCGACCAAAATGGAAATCTGTCTGTTTTTCTTTCTCTGGGGCATTTCGAGTTATTAGGCAATACAGCCTATTTCCTTCCTTCCACCGGAGAGGTATTGTGAGCAAACAATGAAAATCCAGTTCTCTATTCATGTTTGAATTTTGCCATTGTGTGTCCTTCTGTGTATTTTTCTGCCTGGCACCCCCGAAGTGCAAGATCTAATGTGTTTCTGGACACATTTCAGCTCTGGTTACCTGATGACATAAAAACACTGTGGGTAGAGACGGCCTCCATTTGTAAATCTATTGAAGGACGTTTTACTGTGCGTATTTTAGAAATTCTTCTTTATGTGGTGAAGCAGATCTCCCTCTCGTCTCATACTTAATTGTTCACTCAGGAAATATTTTGGCTGCCTCCTCACCCACAGGTTCAGTGTTCAGCTCTGTGTCCTCAGCTTTTTTCCAGCGCAGCCTGCACAACTAATGTATGGACGGTCGTCACTGCAGAAAAGTCCATCAAGGAAAAAAATACATGTATTTATTGTAACTTTTAGACATACAGAAAGGAGTTCAATAAATGGATTTAATGCTTACTCAAAATTTAAGAATCCATTAGGAAGTTCAGTTTTACTATGTCAGTGCGATACATTTCAGACCGTAATCATACCCTCTCCAAATCCCATTTAAAGTAAACCATTTATTTTTTCTACTTTTCCCACAAGTGCCTTAATGTAGAATTTGGATACCTTTCAGAAGAGACCTGTGAGGTAATGCATTTGAGAGACATAACAATATTTATAAAGTTTGGAAAATCTTTTCCTTAAATGAATGGGGGAAATAATCTTCAGCATTGGCAGAATGGATAATAATATTGATACTGAATTTGGTTGTTTCCTATGACTTTAATAACAGATGTGGGGAGTTAGTTCCCCTTATTATTATTCTGCAGTGGTTTATAAGGCAAGAATGGAATTTTAAAGTTTCAGGACACATTATTATAGTGCTTAAAAAAAGTCATATTCTCATTTTTCCAATATTGTATTTTTTCCTTCAGTAATATAGCACAAATTTGAATTAAACAGACAAATGGAAAATGCCTAACACTTGTCTTTATTTTTCAAGTAACTTTTACACTCATGGAAAAAGAAAAAGAGCTTGATTAGACATTCACATTCGCGTTCTCTCTGCTTATCTATTGAAAAGTTTAAGGCAGGAGCCAGAAGTTTTCTTGTATCCCAAATGGGCATCCAATCTCAAATGAGAGAGAAGGGAGTTCTGGTCTCTGACTCATTCAGTCCCTGGGCTGCTGTCACTGAAGGTGGAAACTGCAATATGAACACCTGTCCATGAGGAACTAGACTTGAGATAACCAGCTCATTTCACACAGACCATTGTCCAGCCATCAGATGGTAATTACTTTTAGGCCCCATCAGCCTCGCCTGGATTCCAGCCAATGAGTTGTGGGTGGAAGGGCTTGTATCACATTTCCATTCATCTGAGCCATCCAGTCTCTTTCTTGCTTGTTTTCAATTACATTGACATGGTGGCTTTGGCACATAGTAAGTAAATAGCAACGTATTCAAAAAGAAAGGTCTGAAAGCCAATATCTGAAAGATACTCTTGAGGTTTCAATGAGTACAATGAAACTGGCACAGAAATTCTGGCATTCTGACCCAAAGTCATAAAATACAATTAATTAAGTTAATTGTGGTGAATTTGTAGGATATTTCGTGAAAGCCAAATGCAGCAGATGAAAGTCTAGAAAGCAGTGGAAATGTTACTGGATTTCCTACGAAATAAATAATTAGTAAATTAACTAAAACATTGATTAGATCAGAAAAAGGGGATTGGAAGTGTTGTTAGAAGATTTACTTTCGTTCTTACTTTTTTAACACCTACCTAGAAGGAAGAAAGTCCCTGGACAATATTGATATTCGAAAACCTTCCAGAATTGTAAGATGATTTTACTTAGTGTGTCCTTCTCTTGCTCTTTCTTTCTTCAACACACGTCCACTGGCTCTTCCCAGTCTGCAACCTGAAATTTCCGGGCCAAGACAAACACTGAGAGCCTTGCGTCCTCTTGTTATATAATAGAAATGATCAAAATTAAAACAAAGTAGCTACTTTTTTATTACATGACCCTTGAGTTGAATTCATCATGGCCCAATCAGATCCTCTTCTCCTTGTTGTTACTTATCTCTGCCCATCCTTGAACCCAGAGCCCTCTGGAGCTTTTCATCCCCTGCTAATTAACCTTCATCCAACTCCCATTTTTTTGCACCTTCCTTTTCAACCCACAGCAAATTTAAAATACCAAATTTCTTTTTTTTTTTTTTTTATTGGGGAATATTGGAGACCCATCAGCTCCAAGTCCAGTCGTTGTTTTCAATCTAGTTGTGGAGGGCGCAGCTCAATGGCCCATTTGGGAATCAAACTGACTACCTTGGTGTTATGAGCACTGTGCTCTAACCACTGAGAAAACCGGCCACCCTAAAATACCTAATTTCAAAATACCAAATATGTGATAATGTTATTTTTTTTTCTTTACTTTTGCTTTGTTTTATCTCACCAAAACAGCATTTTCTCTGGGATGGGAAGACTTGTGTGTGTTCTGTCTTTGTAAGATCTTTTGAGAAAGTTACTTCAACATTGCAGCAAACATTCATTAGAAGGTCATGTGCAGGGACTTTGCTAGGCACCAACCACACAATGACGTCTACAGTATCATTTGTGCTTTCGAGGAGATTAAAGCACAAGAAACAAAGAAAGATACTTCCAGTAAATAAATACAGTATCCTTAAATATCCTGGGCACTTTAAATTCTACATCGGATGGAATAGAGACACAGAGGACGGAGCAGTTCATCCTCAGAGGGTTATTAGGAAACTTTGTCAAAATGGTGACACTTGAAATGGATCTTGGACTTGAGTAGGAATCAGCAAGCAGAGTGGAAGGGTGAGTGGAGATGGAGAGATATAAAATTGCATAGTGGGTCCTGGTGGTATTTTGGGTATGAAAGAAGCCATGGCAAAGGTAAGATGAGAGATCTCAAGAGGTCTGCCTGGCGTGCTCCATTAAGAAATGTAGACTTCTTCCAGCAGTCAACCTAGAGTCGGTAAAGGGTTTTAAGTTGGGGAACAAAAGTGATAACATAGTTTATTAGTCAGTGACCCCACTAGCGCTGGGTGGAGGATATGTTTGAGACCATTGCAATATTTCAGGTAATAAATGGTGAGAGTCTGAAAAAAAGCTACAGCAAATGGACCTGGAAAGCGCAGGAGAGGAGAGGCAACTGAGAAGTAGAATTTTGGACTTGGTCACTGATTGAGAAGCTATCAGATGAAAGTCGTATGTATAAAAATAAATTATGTGCTGTGTTTTCCTGTTTTACTCATATAAAACTGAAGTGGAAATGCCGCTAGCAGTGGGGGTCAGGCTTGCCCCGTGGGAGGAATGTAGAACAGGGAGTCAGAGCATGAGTATGAATCCTGGCTCCATTTTCTAGTTTAACTACTTTACATCAATCACTTAGGCTCTTTGAGCCTTGGTTTTCTTTTCTTTCTTTCTTTTTTAACTTTTTATTTATTTTAAGTGTGTTTTTCCAGAACCCATCAGCTCCAAGTCAAGTATGTAGTTGTTTTAATCTAGTTGTGGAGGGCGCAGCTCACAGTGGCCCATGTGGGGAATCGAACTGGCAACCTTGTTGTTAAGAGCACCGCATCTTAACCAACTGAGCTAACCAGCCACCCCGAGCCTTGCTTTTCTTATCTACAGAATAGGGAAGTATGAAATACAGCTTACCAAATTACCCAGCATGTCATATGCTTTGGTGGAGTAAGTATCTTTTAGATGAGGGCCAAAGGACTCCGGCTCATAACTGCAAGCCATGTAGCTGGTAGGAAAGAACAGAAGCAACCGGTTAGCCAAGTTAAGAAGCAGCAAGGGAAGATGAGGTGGCTGTTTAGAGCTCACGCATCGTACAGGCCATAAAAGAAAGCACCACAGTCTCTATGTTCTTGGGTTACAACCACAAACCAAAGGCAGGCCCCACATGGGCACAGGGTTGAAACAGCCGCTGGGAACGACACAGGGCTTTTCAGTCCCACGTTCATAAAAGCCCCACACCCAACGGTATCTTCAAACGTGAGCACTGTGCTCAGTAAAGAAAGTTTGTATGGACTATTACAAATTCTCACTTAATCAACTTCGGGTGGTTTTGAGTCACATTTTTACTTTAAAAATCAAGGTCTCATTTTAACCCAGGATGATCATTGTCCCTTCATTGGATATAAACACAAGAGAATGGTGTAGAGAAGACACTGCTTACAAACTTCCGCTTGTATATTTATACATAAACAGCTGTCATGATATAGATCAATTACGTGGATGTAAATCAATCAACCCATCAAGGTGAAAATATAAAAGCATTAGTACTTATGTATATAATTATTAGAAAGCAATTAATGGTTGATCTTCATATGACTATAGCTTCTTCTCCAGCCCAGACAATTTATCAATCAACAAATATTTATTGAATTACCTGTGAACAAAACGTTAGGTCATTGAGGAAACAATGGAGTAGGAGATAGACATATAGTCCACACAGAGTCAAACAGCCACCCAAAGACTGATGAATGACTATCTGAGACAAAGGCAGTGTATGCCAAGTACCAAAGGATAATGTTAGCCAAAACTGCCATAGAAATTTAAGAGAGAAAGAGGCCACCGGGGTCCAGGTGATCAGAAAGCTTTGAAGAATGTTTAACATGGCCCGGGAACAAGGGTGAGCAGCTCTTACACATTTGGGAAGAAAGAAAAAATAATTCTTCTGTGGCATCTACTATAATCCCACTCTATTCTAGACAACTATGTATACCACAAAAATGTTTTTCTGGTAAGAAAATAGAAATATTAAGATGACTCCATGGAAAGAGGGAACTTCTTTCTTCATCAAAAATAATAGTTAATATTTTTGAGTGCTTATTCTGTGCTAGGCAATGTGCAAAACACTTTATCTGAATTGTTTTTCTTTTCTTTTCTTTTCTTTTCTTTTCTTTTCTTTTCTTTTCTTTTCTTTTCTTTTCTTTAAGGAGGGTGTAGCTCACAGTGGCCCAGGCGGGGATCGAACAGGCATCCTTGGTGTTACTAGCACCACGCTAAAAGCAACTGAGCTCACTGGCCACCCCCTGAATTGTTTTTCTTAATCTTCATAACATAACATGAGGTAGGTAACAATAATCTCTTTCAGAGATGAAGGAAACTGAGGCTATATTTACAGATCTAGAAAGTGGTGAAGCCAGGCAGAACTTTCAAACACTTGGTTCTATACTGAGTTAATAATATGAACTGTGGAGTTTGTTTAAGACACATAGGGAAACACAAAGTATTCATTCATTCAACAATGTATTAACCACCTCTAATATACCAGACACATGCCAGGTAAAGGACATATAAAGACCTATAAACAAGTCTGTGAACTTATAGTCTAATGGTGAAGACAGAAAAATAAATGATTTTTTATAATATAGAGTGAGAAGTCACAAATACAGGATGTTGTGGAAGGATTATTCCTTTTGAGTAGAGAGAAGTGTTAAAGGAGCCTTTCCAGAAAGCAGTGACCCAAGAGATAAACTTTAAGAGAGCAAAAGGGCTTGCCAGGCATAAGTATGCAAAAGACATTCTACGAACAGGGAACAGCATGTACAAAGAAATAGAGTTGAGAAAGAGCTGATGTGATTCAGGGAAATACCACATCATTCAGATGGCTGAGGTTATTTAAGAAACTCCAATTCAACACCAGAAGACTAATCATTCAAGCCACTGCTTATCTGGCTCTGACTTCATAGCAAAGTTCTATAACCAATATAAAAATTATTAATGAGATACTCCACGTTCCTTTTTTTGTATTAAATCTTCCATATCTTGTGTGTATTTTACATTTATAGTAGATCTCTGTTCAGGCTAGCCAGGTTTTAAGGACCCAATCTCTACAGGTGGCTGATGGTTTCCATATTGGACAGCACAGGTCAAGATGGGTCATTTGTTACATACGTAGGTGAGATTTCATGTCTTAGATCTGCAGGTACAGTGAAAGCTGCTTAAGAATTGGGCCTTCAGCCTCCATATCTCCCAGTACCCAGATGACTGCTGAACACAGAGCAAATGATCAATAAATATTTATGCATTGATTGTTACTTGGAACTCTTATGTAGAACATAAGTGTGTTCTCAGCTTGACCCTGGAGGATATATGTGTAACACACTTGAGATTGTTCTTTCTATACCAATTAAGAACATATTCATATCTGCCAAGCTGATGTTATGATATGTTATAATAAGGTGGTGGGAAAAAGAATTCCATCCAGTTTTAGTCCCAATAGTGTTATTTAATTAAAGAAACCTTTATGATGACCAAGTACACACAGCTTATTAGAGTTTGGTGTACCGTTTCTGGTAGAAGTGGTGGTGGTGGTGTTACTGCACCTAAAAAATGAATTTCCAAGTATCATTTTAGAACAAATCAAAAATTGACAGAATTGCAAGGATAAATAGACTCCCAATTATTTTAGGAGATTTTAACAAACCTTTCTCAATAACTGACAGAATAAGCAGACAAAAAATATCAATAAGCATAGAGGAGATTTGACTAACATAATTTATAAACTCCATCCAATGGACCTATAGAAGACACTGTACCTAATAACTGCAAAATATATCATCATTTCCAGAACATATAGAACTGTTTCCAAAACTGACCATATGCTGAACTTATAAAGCAAGCCTCAATGAATTTCAACAGGTTGAAATTATGCAGAGTATATTCTCTGAGCATAATGTAATTAGGCTAGAAATCAATAACCAAAAGACAAAATCCTTGCATGTTAACTGGAAATGCACATTAATTGGCAATTCAGAAATAGACTATCAAGTAACTTATATTTTTAAAATAAATCACAACAGAAGTTAGAATATATTGGGTTTGAAGACAAAGCCTGTATTTATAGGAAATTTCTCTAAATTTAAATTAATATATTAGAAAGAAAAAAGACTAAAAAGTCAACGACTAAGCACCTGTCTCAAGAAATTAGAAGAATCGGGGTAAATAAAATTCAAAGAACATAAAGTAAAATAATAAGGATAATGGAAGAGCGTAATGAAATGGAATGAGCATATAATAAAAAAATTCAACAAAGCCAAACCTTAGTTCTTTGAAAAGACTAATACATTTGATAAAACCTGGCAAAGGTGATCAAGAAAAACATGAGAGAAGTCCTGAAAATATATCATGAACTTAAAAGGGGGGTTATTACAGATTCTGCAGACATTGAAAGGGTAATAAGAAGATATCACAAACAACTTCGTGCCAATAAATTTGAAAATCTAGGTAAAATAAATTCCTAGAGAAATACAAGTTTCCAAAACTGACAAAAAAGAAACAGAAAATGTGAATGGTCTTATTGCAGAAACAGAATCTGTAATTTGAGGAAATGCCAGGCCCAGAAAGCATCTCAAAAGGAAGAAATAATGCCAGTTTCCTTAACCTGTGTGAAAATAGAAGAGGAAATATTCCCAGACCCATCCTGTGAGCATAATATCACACTGGAACCAAAGTCCAGAAAGGATATTTCAAGAAAGAGAATTTAAGGCCAATCTACTCATGGCCAAGATGTAAACATCCCAAACAGAATATTAACAAAGAAAATCTAGGGCTATTTTGAGAAAAAGAATACATCACAATCAAGCAGGATTGTTCAAGGAACTGAAAATTGATTTACCACTCAAAAAACCAAGCCTTGTAATTTTCTATATTTACAGAAAAAAGAGAGAACATGTTTTATAAAAGCCAATATCCATTCATAATTAAAACTTCTTAGTAAAATAGGAAGAGGAAGAAACTTTCTCAATCTCATAAAGCATTGAGAGAGAGAGAGAGAGAGAGAGAGAGAGAGAGAGAGAGAGAGAGAGAGAGAACTAAAATCTTTCGCTTTGAGCTCACACGCAAGATGGAAATGCTCACTCACTATTTTTCTTACATCCTGTCCTGGATATTTTAACCACTGCAAATAAGGCAAGGAAAATAAATAAAGGATGATGATTAGAAAGAAAAATTTAATTGTCATTCTTTCCAGATAATAAGATTTGGTGTGTAGAAAATTGAAAACAATTTGTAGGTAAATTATTAGAATTGCTAACTTGGCAAGATTGCTGGAGGTCAGTATACCACGTCAATACACAAAACCAATTGTATTTCAAAAACAAACAATTAGGAAATTAAATTTTTAAGACACTTCTTACAACAACACAAAAATATAAAATACCTAGAAATAAGTCTAATATATGTTTATATGTACATATATATATGAATAGATGCCATATATATACAAGACCATCATCGAAAAAATTTATTAAAAATGGACGACTATAACACATTGAAAAATTGGAAGACTCCGTATTGTAACAATGTCATTTCTCTTCAAATTAATGAATTCATGAATTCTAAATAACAACAACAAAATGACCCGACAGGATATTTTGTAACCTTGATAGCATGATTTTTAAATCTATATGAAAGTGCTGAAAAGATGAACACATAAAGCATCCTTAGGTTTTGCATTTCTTTTTTCCAACCCATTCATTGCTTTCCCATTCACTTTGGAAACTTTCCTAGAATGCCACATTGATGAAAAGAGGGTCTGTTGGATATGAAAGAATCATCCCAACCGATATCCTAAATTTAAATTGGGGGGACCCAAAAGTAAAATAAACTCCAAGAAATTGACCTTCTGACCTATAATTTCCAAATGAGTGGCTCTCCAGTGGAAGTCTCCCAGACGCCCTCCGTGTTGTACCCATGATGTATAATCTGTGAAGGCCACTGTCCAAAACGCAGTTTCACCTTATCTACCTGTTCCTGCATCTTTATATTCTGGAGATGCCAGGGCAGGGCTGGCCTGATTCACATGCTACGATCGGCATTATGGGGACAGTATTCCCACCCCTAAGACAAAAGGACACAAAAAAAGGAAAGCCGAGGAAGTCTGTACAACTGAATGAGACACAACCCACTCTAGACCTTAGCCACAGTCTGCTCCTGCCACCCACACCAGAAGAGAAAGAACTGGACTGACTACTTCATGCTTTACCAGTGGTTTCTGATAGCTGTGAGATGAGCTATATCTGAACAAATCCAGACCTCACAGGACAGATGACTTCTCCCTGGGCTATTCATATCACAAGTATTTGTTACACCTACACGTGATGCTTCTAATTATTCTGTTTCTGGTTTGTTACTTTGAGGCTTTCAGTCCATGAATAATATTGGCACCCTCCCTCCGTAGGACAACACGATCAAAAGAGTTGACCCCAAGCTCTATCTATTCTCACCACCCTCCACGCTAGCCCAAGTCAGCCAGAAAGAACTGCAAGTGGAGAGGAACTTGGACTACATTCTCATGGCAATTTGTGGCTGGATGTGGCGACTCCTCCTTTGCTCCCTCGGATGCCTTCTGTCTCTGCTTGGCAATGTAAGAAGCAACAGGAAGGGCTATGGATTTCTGGTAAAGGGAAAAGGTGGCACTTGTAATTACCAGCAGAGGTGATGGATATTTGGGGAAATTCTTATTCAATTCAGCATTATTTTGAATTGATCAGTCTTTGTAGACTGCCAGACTGGGTAATGCCTGAAGCATTGCAAACGAACAATGCTTTCTTCCAACTCTATGAAACCAGCATCTTAAGGGTGTATGATTGAAAGCATACACTATTCATATACCTCTTTCAAGCAGTCACATGGCACAATTTGAAAGACTCCATAACAGTCATTCAAACATTTCCCTAGTGCCAATAAAATGATTTCAAAGTTAAGTAAGCTGCCTACTCCCTAGTTGTGTCTATGAAAGAGACCTTTTTTTCCCTTCATTTACAACTATACAGATGAATTCAGCATTTCTGATGACTGATTGTACACATATTATTAGTTGTTCCAAAAATAAAGACATTTTCCTTAAAAGATATACTATGGCCATGCCTACTGTAGCCCAATGTGAAAAATATTTAGCAATGTTCCCCTTAACTTTATACATACAAGTGCTAAAAAGTTGCTCTTTGCCTCCTAATTATTAATAATTTTATTATCACCTTCACTGATCAATTTATGTGGCTAATAACCAAACTACAATTTGGGCAATGTAGACACATTTTAATGTTAATAAGGGAAGAATGAAATATATACTACTTGAAACAACAACAAAAAAAGTGTTTGAGGCTTGAGTGGTTAGCAACCACAGTTCACGACTTTTCTCAATCTACACTGGTTTACAATTGATATTTTCTGACAAAAGAAAGCAACGGGAAAATTTTTTTTTCATATAATGATGTGGTATTTATGAAGCAGGTTTATTGTCAAAGTCCTTGAACTGACCGTGTCTTTCCCTACCAAAATGCCAGACGCTTCTTGGGTAGGTAGTTGGCAAATGTGTATTCAAGATGTAGGGAAATTGCTCACCTTGCTTGTTAAAGAAGTAGGGCTAAATTCCCACACTGTGTAACTGAGGAGTTGGGTGGATAATCGTGTGACACTAGGAAATTTCATAGTATATATAGAAAGTGAAGCTCAGATCCTGGCTTGGGGAGACCAAAACGGAGCCCCAAACAACCTTGGCTTGACATCTAAAGCCAAAGCAGAGAGGGCCTTAGTTTTAAAGATGTGTCCTGGAAGTCTCCTAAATTGCACGAAACTCCATTTTTTCTCTCTCAGAAGATTAAGTGTTGTGTCAGTTCCTATCAGAAAGTAGAATCTCTGCTTCCAAGAAGTCAGATTATTTCAGGCCTGCTGCCATTGCCTTGTCATTTGTCTAACCCTGAAAGCAAACTTTTCTCCAAGAATTATCTCAGAAGGTCCCTTGTACTCCTGTTATTCTTTGCAGACTACTTCATTATTTTGTTTAAGTCCTTTCTCCACTGACTACCCCTGGGTAGCCCCAGCAACATCGTGAGGAAACTGCTAAACTTTTTATACATGACTTGAGATAAAAGCCGTACAATTTCTCCTTCGGATTGCGTTATTGGTTAACTACTTTGCTCACTTTACATAAAATACCCTAAGTCTTGTGTACAAAAGAGAATAAAATTAACTAGTTATCCAAGGGCTATTAGTCCATTTCAAGATTAATCTGACCCTTTGGGGTTTTTTTCTTTCTGTTTGTTTGTTGTGGTTTATGTTTTTTAAGTCTCTTACTTTGATTATTTTATGAAGCCTTTAGAAATGAACAAAAACTGTAACTTGGAATTATTTGATTTTCATCCAAAATAGCAAATTCAGGAGTCTCCTAAAAACAAAACAAAACAAAACAACAAAAAAAAACAAAACAAAACTACCCCTATAATTCAGGCATTAATATTATTACACTAAAATGGCCAAATTCTACTGTGCTTCTCAGAAAAACTGTACCATGCTGAGCGGTTAACATCACTGAACTCTGTCAAGACGAGAACCGTGACCATCGTATCCACTACCCCGGCCTCGACACCTAACTAAGCTTAACACATAGTAGGGCCTTATCCCAAGGGCCTTACCCCAAGGAAAATTTTATAATGGCTTCCCAAAGGAGCAGGGACGGGGGCTGCCAGGCAAAGGGACCACGTCAGTTAATCTAAAACACAAGTTCTCCTCACTTGCCATTAAAGATATCTGTTCGAACTTTATTGGAAAGGAAGTATTCGTTTATTTCTGAGTTGTTTGGAAATCATCATATCAAGTAATGAAGAGCGTGATTATCCTTCAATCATAGTGATTAGTGTCATAATGGCTTTAACCCCCGGATAAGATGCAGTGGGCATTGAGAGTCTATTCATGATGCCTGAATTCCACTGTTGATTTAGAGGGTTCTCAGTTCTGATGGAGTGGCCTCTGAAATTCTTCGGTGGTCCAGGGAGAATAATTCCAGCTTAGGACAAGCATGTGGCTATGGGAACACATATCTCACCAAAAGGAAGTGATTGGAATAACTAACAAATCATCGTCTCACCAGGACCCATAGCATATTTTCCTGTATGTTTTGAGTGTGTGTGTGTGTGTGTGTGTGTGTGTGCACGCGCGCACTTTCTCCCTACAAGGATTTAGAACTCTCTTACTGCTGTGTTACCAGGTGATCAGGCTGTTTCTCACTTGAGATGATAACAAATGATGATGTTCCACTATTTAATAAACAAACTGTAATACAACCACGTAAATCCCAAGAACACGGCCAAACACCATGGTGTTTCTCTGACACTTAACTGGGATTTGCTCCACAGCTAAATACAAGGCACCTAAGCCAGCCAGCTCAGTGGCTTGCCGGGGCTGCTCTGCCCAGATGACATCATCACTTGGCTTTCCCAATGTACCTCTTCAGCTCAGGCTCTTTTGGCCTCTTTCCATGTAAACACGGCTTGATTAATGCTGCAGGACTGTGAATCACGTATTCCACTCTCGCATGGGAAGTCAGAATGTCACTTTTTCCCGTTTCAAGCACAGAGCATCGGGATATTTAAAGTGGCATCCCTAGCAACAACGTAGAAACCTAGCTGCCAGCTTCACGACACACTTTCTGTAGGAGCAGCTGATCCATCGCCCCCCGGAAGACCGGCTCATCAGAGCCAAGCGGCATTCACGGCTCTGACCGTGACGGCCTGATCACAGGCATGTTACAAGTCTGCCCTTTGACGCAGAGACAAGGGGAATAAAGAGAAGTCCTTGCTGTGCCTCCAAGAGTTAAATGGGATTTCGTCTGTGCAGTCACAAATGTTCCGCACTGCTCAGAGCCTGGGTGGGGCCTCTGTACCCTTGGGGTACCTCTTACCACCGTTGCCTCCAGCTGGCAACCCCATTGAATGTATCTGATTGTTAAATCAAGTAAATCCAGGAGAGCTGAAAGCGAACTCTCTCCCAGCAAAGAGAAGAAATGCCACAGATGTCAATCTTTATAACCTCTTAACAAAAATAGTAGTTTCACGGTCCTAAATAGTCAAGACATGACTTAGAGGAATTAGAGCTGGTGGCTATCAAGAGCATCCCAGGGGCCGTGTGGGGTCTAATTGCCACTGGTGAGATGCTTCATTCCACCAGCCCCAAATGGTTAACTGAGGGTGTGGGTCGGTTACGCGGACTCGGTTGTTGGGAAACGAGTACTCGTGACACATGAATTGCTTCTCGGTGATGACTAACAATGCCGCCTCCGAAAGTAGAACGTGAAAAGTGTTAAAATAATATACTGGAGCAAATTGTTGTGTTTTACCACAGTTTCCTCCCTCCTTCAAAAAATTAGGAAACACTAAAGCAGTAAGAGTCTTTCTTCTTCATTCCTCCTGCATTACTTCCAAAAATTATTTGAAAGTTGCCGGTATGCACCACATGTTTCATGAAATTTTTCCTGAAACCCCTATTGTTTTCCATTTTGATAAGCCAGGAAAGGAAGTGGGGTTTTTACCTTGACTCTTAAGGTCAATTAAGCTACTCCAATCAGTCCAAGGGAGGAAGTGAATTTCCATGTCAGCTCCAGAGTTAATGTCTTTCTAATGAGATTTGCAAAAAGGCAGAGGTTGTATTTGCAATGCTGAAAGGTAACAAGCAAATCTTCAGAAGTTAGCCAATCATTTCAATTCTTCAAAGGGCCTCATGATTTTACGATTTTCATCCAACGATACACACACACTCACACACTCCACAGAGTCTACAAATAGGTAATTCAGAGGAAGGATTTCATTGATCTGGTCAGACACCAACTTCAAGTTCACAGGCTTCTAAATAATTCATAAAATAGACTTGGGAAACTACCTCACCAAATCTGGCACGATATGATTTGTTTAGAAGTTCATGTATAACAGGAACAGAGACAATTGTGATCGCCACCATACCCACTTCCAAAGCGAAGTGGCAGCCTGGGATTCCTTTCTGGAATCCACAATCACGCCCTCCCTTGATATTTTCAGAAGTGCTCACTGCCTGAGGCTCTGCCTTACAGATATGGAGGCTGCAAGATGCCCTCATCTTGCACAAGACCACAGAAATACTAACATCCCCATTGCAAAACAGCTACTCTCAGGGCCTCCATACAGCACAGTGAAGGTGATTTCACAGGTGCAACCAAAGCATTTTCCCGCACCACATTCCAAAATTAGGGACACCTCAAAATGTAATATTTTTAAGATGTGATGTTGGTGAGTAGAATTTCTAAGGCTCAGAGCTAAGTATCAGAAAGGATCTTGCCCTTTTGTCTCCACTGGCAATTTTTAAGGAAATGATAATGTAGAGAAGCAAACCATGAAGCTAGAAAAAATTGAGATATGGATTTGGTTAGAACATACAGATTTTAATGTCACTCCAACCAGTTGTTATTAGGTACAGCTATCAGCCTTGTGTTATTATGTTACTTCGACCCTGTTATTCCTAGATATCATTATAAGGAAATGAGATGCCCTCATTTACTCTCAATATTTAGAGTCTCAGTCTTAGTTGAAACTCCCAAAAATGTCCCAAGGACCAGAGCATAATTTTTGTTTCCTCTAAAAGATACTTTCTCTGGGAAACAAAATTAAAGCAAATTAGAACACTTTCCACATCTTATTTGAATCATTTTGTCTTCTGCTCATTCACTAAAGCCATTACATAATCTGGCTGGAGTTTATAGGACTTCAGAAAGTCTAGGCACTCACCTTCTTTGGTGAGTTCAGGTACTCATCTTCCCCATCTGTAAAATGGTTTATTAATGAATTCTCTGATAGTTTCTAAGTCCATGATTCTAACGACACATAGCATATTGTTTCTCTTAGATTTGGTTAAGCTACCTATGACAAATGAATTAATAAATTGTAGTGGTTTTAACAAGACACAGATTTCTGTTTCTCTCACCTAAAAATAAATCTGAAAGCAGAGGCTAGTACTGTGGCTCCACAATCATCTGCATCCTAAGCTCCTTCTATCTTGCTGCTCTACCCATTGTTGGCATGCTGCCGCATGGCCTAAAATGGCTGCCAAGCACCAGCCTTTACATCTGCATTCCAACCAGAAGAAATGACCTTTCCTGTCAGGTTTCATTAGCTAGAACTTAGACATACACACAAAGTTGCAAGGAAAGCTAAAAAACATAATCTTTATACTGATGGCCATATACACAGCTAAAACTGAGCAGCTTTTCTACCTCCAAGTTGCACAGCCTTTCTTGGCCTCATTTTCCTCATCTGTAAAATGGGATTGTACGGAAGAACATCACTTTATAAGTTTGCGTCACTGTCTGAAGTAGGACAACAACTCAACATTTGTTGGCCGTGTTTATTATCATTGATGATATTGTTATTAATATTATTAATCCAGAAAGATCCAGAAGGAAAAACTTAAAAGTACAGTGTACCCAAAGGAAAGGTGTGCTGTTGCTAAAGAGAGGAGCATCTCTTTAACTGTGACTGTTTGACAATGGAGGACAGACCCAAAAAACAGCTTAAAGGTCCTAGGATTTGCACACTTGGAGCCTTCTGCATCAGTAGAAGCATGGCATTCAGGGATAAGGATAAATGGTTTGAAAATCCTTCTTAGATAAAGGTCTCACAATTCCTTTTGCATTAGGAAAAAGAGGAAGCGGAGGTTACTGGGACATGCTCTTGTTCTCTGTCCAAACCTCTAAACCACTTGAATCGCTGGATTTCTAAATATAACTTTGAGAAAACGAATCACACATTTTCGATACGGATGAATTACTTAGTTTCCGTATTAATCACATTGAGCTAGTTAACATTTAATCATACATCTTGACCACAGACAATACTAAAAGCAACGCCAGAGAAAACAGTTTTACTCTGAGTGGTGGAGAATTTCTGCCTAAAGACAAGAGTAGGACAGGTCTATATTTATAGACAAGCTTATTCAATAACTTGATTTTTCGTAGGCTGGTATTCCTTCTTATAAGGAAGTCAGTTGCTGCTCTCACAGCTGCTCAGAGGGAATGGCTTTTTGTAATGTCAAAAGCATGAGTCAGTATTTTACCCACAATAGCCACATTTGAAAACTAGCATGCAGCTTTTAAGGAGCAGCTAGGAATTCAATAGTCCAGTACCAAACTTTCAGGATAGACCACCTTTGTATGTGTACAGCTAATTATCTCAAGAACTTGAAATATGCATTTAAATACTTGAACATTTAAGAGGTTTTGGGAGTGTTTGCTCCTGGGTCTCTCAGCCACCTCTCCCCTTCCTCCCTTCTCACCCTCACACCCCCACCAACCTGACAAATTTCTACTCATCAGTATTCACAGGGATGCTTGAAATGCTGGGCTGTTGAATCATCACCGATGTCTCGGATGGAACTACTAGAGCCAGGAGCTGCAGAATGTGTAAGAGTGTGTGCGTGTGCGCGCGTGAGCGTGTTTGGCTGTGTGTGTGATGTGTGTGGTGTGTGTGTGTGTGTGTGTGTGTGTGTGTGTGGTATGTGTGCGTGTGTGTGAAGATGCTCATACTGAGCAGTGACTCAGAGAGGCAAAGAGGGAAAACGGCAGCTTATCATCCTTTTCTAAAAACATCTAGGTCTTCTGTACACAGAATTAGCCCACAAACCACCCTCGCCGCAATTATTGGCAATTGAAGCCCTCCCCACTTTGAACCCATCTCTAAGGATGAACACTGTCCTTTTTTTAACTCATCTGTTCATTATGGAGCAACTGCCTGAACTCAGGCACTGGGCTGGGGGGTGGAGATGCTTGTTCAGACGTGGCTCCTGCCCTCCAAGTGCTTATATCCCATTGGGGAGACAGATATTAACCAATGTTATCACACAAGTAAGTATTACACTGCAGTTACAGTAGAACAAAGCAGAGGAAGATGTTGCTATGGAAACTTAAAAAGAAGGTTTGACTGAGTAAGGCTGATGATGGTTCTTCTAAGGATTTGCTGCTTACCTAAGGAATAACTGGGAGTTAAATGAGGGATAGGGGACAGTGATTTCAAGCAGAAGACCACAGTGAGGGTTCCATGGGTGGAGCAAGATATGTAAAAAGAGGACAGAGAAGAGGGGGAAAGTAATATGAGATGAAAGTAATATGAGAGGCAGGTGCCAACCGTACTAGGCCTCATGGTCACAACAGTTTGTCCTTTATATAAGAGCCATAAAAAAACCACTGCAAGTCTTCAGCATAAGGGTAGCCTGATCACAGGTAGGCTTGGAAAAAGTTGTTCTGGCTTCAGTATAGAAGAGAATAAGAAGGAGACACAGGAAGAAAGGATTGGTGTAATAAATCTGCCTTAGGAGGCCATTATGACTTCCTTGATTCATTTACTCATTCTGTGTATTTTTACCGAGCACTTACTAAGTGCCAGACATTATACTAGGCCTGTGAGCAAAAGCACACGCTCAACTTGATGAAGTTTAATTTTAAACATATTCCTTTTACCCCAATTTTACATACATAACATTATTGGGTCTGAAAAAGGAAGAGTTGGGCAGGGATTCCAGGTCAAACATCCCCTTTATGAAGACAGCTCATAGGCATGGAGGGATGTCACAAGACTTAAAGAGGGGAAAATAAAAATACGGTTCCAGGCAAGTGTCCTGAGTGTGCCGCTGATGTTCTGTGTTACCTGCGAAGAGATGAACCCTGACAACTGAAGTTGCAAACAATGGTCCTCAAATTTCCGGATTCTCCGATGTATCCCACCACCGCCTTGGACCTCTCTGCCTAGGGATTCACAGTTGCCAAAACCAAATTATCACTTCCACCCAATAGATTTCAAAAGTTGATAACGCTTTATCAAAGTAGTATAGACGCATGGTTTCAAAAGTTATATGTTACTACAAACCCTACAAAAATAAACAGCATCCTTTGCCCAACCCTCCAATAGCTGAGTTCCATTTCCTGGAGCCAACCCCTTAAAACCGTGCAATTCTTTTGTCGTTATTTATAGTATTTACCTTCATGTTCATAAATACTACATCCTTATTTCTTGATTTTTCCTTTTGAGTCATGATCTGTTTTGACTTCTTATTCTGAAAGAAGTTTCCCTGCCAAGTCTACCCTCCGCTCCATCCCTTGTCCTTCCTGGGAAGTCACATTATAATTTTGGTTAAATTCGAATTTATTGTTTGCCTTCTCTTTAGGCAAAAATTTTCATGGCTGAGCCATAGAAAGGAATGAAATGTGCATGCTCTTTCAAGTTTTCCTTTTTCCCAAAGTTAATGATTGCACTGTTTTTCAGTTGCTTAGTTTCCTATGAGTCCATCACTACTTTAAACCTGACCTGTCCTGGAGACTCCTAAGACTTGTCTTGTAATTGTCAAACACTTATGGATGTCATTTTCTTAGAGACATACGTCCTGGGGCCCTCAGTCCTCCCGATCTGATTTGGAGCCTGGCCTCTGGCTGCAGCACCTGACAACTCCCCTGGAAATTCCTTCCCCTCTCTCTTGGTAGGTCCTTCTTTCCTGGCTCCCAGGTCTTCCTCTCTCTTAGTGGCCTCACTTGGCTTGGTGAGCACCTCTTTCAGTAGCCTGTCTGACAAATATCTCTATAACATTTGTAAATTACCATTGGCAATCTAGAAAGTCCTCTCCCATTCATCACCTATTTCCACCCTCACTGTAGTTTCATAAAATCTTACCTCCAGTTTAACCTACTGAGAGAACTGAAGTGATTAGCCCAAGGTCCCTCGCTCCTCAGAGGACATGTAGAGAGTTGTCTCTGCCACCACCACCTCTGTGAGCTGTGCCCAGTAACTTAATAGTGGGAGCACAACAGATGGAGTGGATGAATTTAATAAATTAATTAAACAGACACCTGCTAACGAGCACATTATATACTTCTCTGTAGGACCATCAGCAATGTGAGGGTGTGTGATTGAGGACTGGATCTCATAAGCTTAAAAATGTTCATGAGCAAATTACGGAATTGTCAGTGACGTAGATGCAATCTATGCCAACCTTCTTTTCCCACTTCTCCCACCCCATCAGAATGGCCCATTTCTGTCCCACCCATCTCTGAATCCGTGCTCTGGTTTACAATGACTTGAAAGCAGATGTCCTGAGCAAAGGTACCAAGGGGAAGAAATGTCACAGAGCGGCCGTACAAAAGCATGTCTCTGAAAGAGTGAACAGATGGCGTCAAGTGTCCCTTAACACCATGGTGAGGACGCTTGGCAACGACAAGTACGCTGACAAAATTGGAGTCAGTTTTTTGCTCCCTCTTTAGACAACAACAACAAAAGCAAGCTCTCCTTTGTGTATCTGTCTGTGCCTTGGTTACAGGAATTTCAGCAACTGCCTCCTTTGAAACACAGAAAGTCTTCCCTCTCTTAGACTAACTGCCCCTCTAGCTCTCTTGGGGGATGCAGACATTCAAAACCTAGCTGTAGCTGACAGTATGAGCCTCCTTTCCCCCAGTTGGAACAACAGTCACAGATGATAACGCGTCAGAGCCTGAGAGCATCTTTGCCATCACCCCATCCATCCCCACCTTTTCCACACAGGATTCCAGGGGGCAGAGATGCAGGTCTGGCCCAGGGCCACACACCTGGGGAGGGCCAGAGTCAGGACCAGAACTCAGCTCTGCGTTCTTTCTGTGAGTTTAGCTATTTCAACAGCCTCATCGTATACAAGCAATTTAAAACTAACAGTAAGATTTGGATGAAATGAATGAATGCAATTCTGATGTGTCATCCAAGAGTCAAGGCTATAAATGACCAAATTGGGGAGCTGCTAACACAGGCAACACGTTCCCTTCTGGTTTCCTCTGTCCCTGTGAGTCCTGCGTGAGGATGTCGCCTGGGGGAGCGGAACACATTGTGGTAGCTGCTTGACATGGTCAGTCTGTCCCACTGAGTGTCATCCGACCTCACCAGAGTCTCCCAGTCCTCCCTCACAGTACTCCGTGGACTGTTTTCTATTCCTCTGTTAAGAGCTTGTTGAATTTCCCAAATCCCCTAATTCTGCTTTTCCTTTCACCTCACCTAGGTGACCTGCCCCTCTCTGCTGGCTGCTAGAGTGAAACGCTCGCTTTTCGGGTGCAACACCAATGTCGTCACCACAGCAAAAGCAATTTGGGTTGACACAAAGGAAGGGCCAGGTATCTTGTGGGTGGGATGGCAGGGGCACGCTGCAAGCACCTGCTAAAGCAAGCTTCAGAAATGATTTAATTCCAGGTTAAGGAGAGTCATGCTACAGAGCCAGTTGTGGGGCAAGAAGAGGCATGTGGAACATAGCTGTTTCACAACTTCCCCAGGTCTGATAGATACCACATCTCACAACATCGTGCTCCTCTCCACACACCAGGCCCCAAACCCTTTAAGGGATGTTGCCATGGCTATAATTTTTGCAAATACCAAATGAATAATGATTGAAGTGTATGTCAAGCTCTATCACCAAAACAAGAGTGTTTGTGTGTGTTTCGCCCTGTGCGGCCTTGTTACTATACGTTTTTGTCTGTGCAAATGTTGACTGCATGTTTTGCAATGGGTTTACTTGAATATGATTTATTTAACTTTTGCCATGAAAAGAAACCATAACTCAAGAGAAGACAAAAATGATGCCTGCCAGGATTACTCTTCTTAAACTGGTTTATTTCTTTTTAAATCACAGAAGCACAAAGAACCCAGAGTCTCTGATAATGAATGTAATATATGATTGCCATAAAAAGTTCACTCTGCTTTCCATTTCAATTTACCCCACTATAAATCAGCGATCCACTTAATCAAATATTCTTCCACTTTAATTGTTTTATCTTGCTTTTATGTTAAATCTCACTGAGTTCCTGCTGGCACCAGTCTTCACATTACAGAAAAAAATGTCAGTGGTTGGCCACATAATTAGTCTAAAACTCAAACATTGGTTCTGAATGTGAACCAGGTTGGGGAAACCCTCACAATTTCACTGGACCAGTGAGACAAATCCAAGTCAGACAGGATGAGCTGAGCTAGCCATCCATCTGCTGTCAAAATATGGAGTGTGGGCTCCAGCTTTCAAACTAACTGGAGTTCTTGTTGGGGCTTTTTTTTTTTTCCTTCCATAAATGTCTTTCATTATTATCTTCCAGGGCATTCAGACTCTATCGGGGTGTCTCTTCAATTCTCCAGCCTGAACTGTCCGTGTAAGAACTGCAGATGCTTGCCTGAACTAGCCCAACTGTTCCCATGAGAAAAGCTATCAGCACAACGTACCATGAAGCTCAGGGTCACACTTCAGTGTCTGTGAAGCAGGGCACTTCCTGGGTATTGTACGAGACAAGAACTGTCCCTCGTGGATAATCCGATTCTGTAAACAAGGAAGAAAATAAATGAATTCCATGTTATTGATTGACAAAACCCTTTCTGACAAGGTGTATAGGGACAGCCTGATGGAAGAACTGTCAATTTCCACGTGACAGCAAGGGCCCCGGTCCAATGCTACTTGGACACGTATTACTTGAATGTCATCCTTGACCTTCAAACAAATACCCACTATAATTTTTTAAGTCAAAATTCTAAAACTCTTTTCCAATAAACTCAGAATAAGGATGTGTCTAAACCAGTCCATCAGCTTTACCCAATAAATGTGAATACTTCCAAAGCAAAGGAACTTCCTCTGGAGTTTTATGTACTTGTTTGGAATTTCATAAATGAACAGAAGAAAGGAGAAGCTATTTGGAGGCTAATGAAGCCACATGCTGTTTCTGAAGCTTTCTTGAAAATATCTCTATTTTACTATTCATTTATGTCTCTTGACTTTTACAAAGGACTTGGGCAAATTTAAAACTTTTTTCGCTTTGACCATCTAGCTCAAAAACAAAATATTCTTTCTATTAACAAAAAGCTAAACAATTTTTCTCAAAATCTGAGGAAGAAAAAGAGCTTCAAGTCACCCAGAACATGTTAACTTTATTTCAGGTCTAGCTGTAAACATTAACCAGAGTCAAGATATTTTTTCCCCCAGTGGTTGAAAAACAAAAATCTATTATTGTTTAAATGGTATCGAAGTTCTAAGATATCAAAAATGTTCAGAAAGAACTTGAATTATGAAAAATTTATTTAGCAATGGGCCTCACTTATGCAACTGTTTGTAAAGTATTGTGACATGTTATTATGGTAATTACTTTTATTTTCAAACTTATCACATCAGACAGGTGTGCTGAAATAATATATATTAAATATATAGATATAATTATCACAACAGAGTGAATCTAGGGGAAAAAAAAGACATGAAAAATATCCCATTAAAGAAAAAGCCTTTATATGGGACATTATTCACATTTCTGCAAATGGAATTTTCTGATTAACTGCCATATATTATATTATTTGAATAACTTTAGGAAAGATTAATTCCCAAGCTCTGTCCTCGGCAATATTTTACCTTGGCTGAAATTAGGCTTTAAAACAAAACGTCAGCCATGCCAGCCGGCTATTCAAGTTACAGGTTCAGAAACTTGGAGTGCAGGCAGTTAAAAGTGATTTAAGAAATGCAAAATCATTCTTTCACAAATGTGTTTGTTAAACTTGTAAATTGATATATCAAAACCACAGCCGGAATATAGCAATTTGTCTCTCTTTGCCTGCTGTGGTGTATTCCACAGCTGCCTGCCAGATAATATACTGATTGTAACTTTCCTAATTTACAGAGCCTTTAAGTCTAATCTCCTGGGCCAGCCTAAAGGGTTTCTTCATCCATTGAAATGCCAGAATAATTGAAATTGTCTTCGGCAGACAGTCAGGCAATAATGAATATTTTCTCTGCTGATTGCATGCCAAGGTTACATACACATAGTACTGCAAACAGAAGCGATCCCAAGCCAAGCCTCCCCAGGGAGGGGCAGCCACTAACCTGCGGCGGGAGAGACAATACCTAGGGCTTCCCCTCTCTCAGGCTCCTGCCGTCCGGGACGCCCACTACGCTTCTGTACACTGAAGAGCAGCACAGTCGCTGAGTGAGCACCGCTCCCATTGGCTTTCCTGACTCTCCAGGGGCAGATTAAAGGCTGGGAAAGGTTGTGGATATGGATTTTCCGCTGGGGACAGCAGGAGAGATGAGTAGGAAAAGCTGTTGTTGGGATTAAGAGGAAATACACGAGTAGTTAATCAAAAGAAACCAAGCACTGATGGTGCATGAGAAAACGCTTGCTTGTCAGCCCCCAGCAGTCTTTCCCAGACCTCTGAATGGCTTCTGTGAATGCTGGGAGCTCTTTTCTGATTGAGAGTCAGTCCTGCCTCAGCCGAGTCTTAACGATGCTCTGATTGAAATTAAAGCGTTCAGTGGTTGGAGTGAATTAGTAATATCTTTGAAAAATCTAAAGATTACTTTAACCTTCGGCTGTGGAATGGTTAACATTTTGAATTGAGGAAATTTGAAATCAATCTCTCATTGAAGCATCTAATCTCACATTACTGGTACTCCCATGACTTGCTTCCTAGGAGGAAATTTGGGGGACAAGAAGAGCACTACCCTAAGACACTATGTATTTAAACCACACAGCAAGAGGTAGATATTTCCTACAAGGCCTCACAAGTTACTTTGGTGAGGAAGAGTATAAAACCTGCTGTTGATGCGGCACCTGAATTGCTAAGTAATTGCACACCACATACGTGGAATACATACGAGTGCTCTAGTGCTGCTCACCCAAAACTCAGTGGCTTAAAGCAACTAAGAACGTTAATTGTCTCCCACAGCGTCTGTGGTCAGACATTCAGGAGCAGCTGACCTTGGCAGTTCTGGCTCAGGGTCCTCACGAGGTTACAGTCAGAGTGTCGGTCGGGCTGTTATATCTGAAGGCTGGACTGGGGTGGGAAGCTCTACCTCCAAAAGGGCTCCCTCACATGCCTGGAAAATTAGTGCTGGATGTGAGCAGGAAATTCCGATCTCTTTATGGGGCTGCTTGAATGACAGTGGCATCATGACATGGCCTCTGACATTCCCCCAGAGCAAGTGGGCCAAGAGAGAGCGAGGCAGATGCGACACTACCATTTATGCTTAGCGTCAGAAGTCACACACTGACATTTCCACAATGTTTTCCAGGCTACACAGTCAGCCCTATTTGATGCGGGAGGGGAGACCACATAAGGACATGAATACTAGGAACCGCCATCTTGGAGGCTGACCATGACACATACATGTTATACGATCACACAGCTCTACCAGCCCCTTGGGCTCTAAGATCCCACTCTCTCTCTCATTGGCCATCACATTCTTGCACATATTTTTTGTCCCAGGCGAGGAGCAGTGGATACATATCATTAAATATGTCTCACACTTTCCCAGTTCCAAAGCCCAGAATGCTCTCCTCAGTCCTAAACCCTCGTCTCCCAAAAGATGGTCCCCCGCTGTGCAACTCTGATATCTAGAAGCCCTTCCCAGATAGCCCTACCAGACTCCTAACCACATGTATGTTTTTTAGATCCAAACAAAGGATGGGAGGGAGGGAGGGACGGAGGGAGGGAGGAATTAAGGAAGGAAGGAAAGAAGGAATTAAGGAAGGAAGAAGACCACTTACACGTATTTAAAATACAGTGAAAATAATACAAAGAAGCGGTTACCAAAATGATAGCAGAGCTAAAAGGTCAAACAGAAGACATTGAGACAACTGCCCCCATCCTTAGGTTGGAAAAACAAAGCAGGAGGCAATGTTACCAGATGGGGTGCCCATGGTCACCCAGCAGTGGGTAAAACCACAGGGGGGGTGTCCGTGGGTGGGAGCTGGCACCATGGAGATGCTGCTACCAGAGCTAGACAGAGGGGAAGAAAAATCCCCTGGCTTCTCTCTTGCTCCCACTCTCCAGTCTCCTGCAATGCCTGCATTGATGGAGTCTAGCTGGAAATCAGCTGATAGGGAGACCCCATGTCAGAGAAAAAGCCAGAGCAATTAGACCAAGGGCCAATACATATATCCTGCTCTAAGCTAAAGCATGACGCTGATTTGTAGTTTTTCACTTCACATTTACATAAACGTGTGTGCGTTCTAATAGTTTCTAATAGTTTCAATTGCTGTGCACCATTTTATTGTGTACATGGACTCCGCTGGACTCAATCATTTCCGTAGAGTCGTTTCTTCACGTGGTTTCCATTTCTTTTTCATTATCATTATTTGCAAGTGACAGTTCAATTAATATCTTCATCGTTTAGGTTTTTTTTTTTTTCTTTTCACATATGTTCTTAAGGTAAATTCCCAGAGATGATAATTATTGGATTAAAGAATCTCAACATTTTTATGTCAACAGAGACATATTTCAGGGCACCTGCTTTTGACCCTATTGCTCTCGGAACTTCTTCCTACTCACAAAACAAAACAAATGCAAACAGGTCCAGGTCCATAAGGACTCACGTCCATATTTCTAAAACCAAAGAGGAGAAATTCCAGCCCGTTAATAAAAATCTGTATTTTGATATTGCAGCAACAGCAGTGGGAGCTCTGAGATGCCAGAGGAAAGCTGTGATTAACTTTGCAAAGGATGGCTGACTTCTCTTGGATATGACTAGAATAATATTAGTCTAGTGTTTTTCTTAAAGGAAAATGAATCCTCATCCTTGCTTCTTGGAAACAATCGACAGCCTGAAGCAAATTTGAGGTGAAGAGCACCTTCCAGCAGTCAATGTCCCGTTTTTGACTGTCCTGTAACCTAGATGTCTAGGAACACCCAAATCTGGGGAAGTAAAAAAAGTGTATAATAATAAAGTTTCTGTCAGTCTTTTATAAGACAATTGAAAAACAATAGGCAAGGGCACGGGTGTATAACCTAAGAGACATTGGGAGATCTATGAGTAGTGCTTCTCAAACGATGGCCCATTTGTGAAATGCAATTTAGTCGGCAGCACAGTAAGTACTGTACAAAAATTGAGAGCAACCATTTAGAAACATTTATGGCAATTTGACATGGCAGCAACACTTTTATTGTATTTGCAAAAGTATCTTTCCCCGAAGAATTCTTGTGCCTTATTCCTAAAGATCTCCCAGAATCTAAACTATGACACATAGTTAGCACTTAATGTTTATTTATTGAATGGATGGATGGATGGATGGATGGAAGGATGGATGGATGGATGGATGAGTATATTTTGTACCTTCAACTCTTTCCAGTGGCTTCACTTGACATAAAGTCCCAGAGGAGAAAGGACTGTGAACACCGAGGCAGATGACAATGTAGATTACTAGTTACCAAACTTTTTTTTCCTACCAATCAGAGAATGTATTACATTTTTCATTCAGTCCTCAGTGCAATGATTTCACATTAATGCTACTAACATTTTTGCACTGAAGATCCAATTTTAAATTATTTTTTACAACGAATTCCAAATCTCTGACAAATAAATGTCAAAAGAAAACATTTATCTTGCAGATCTTCCTGATAAGACAACAGGGCATGCTCTCAAGGATTGCCTAATGCTTTAGAAAGGCCACTGCTTTGCATTTTTTCCATTTGTTTGGTGCAGGCGTCCTTATTCAAAAAGGTTCCAGATTAAAAGCTAATTTGCTTTAGACCTGATGTAGAGCCTGTCTCCTGCTTGGGCTTTGTTGTTCACCAGGGTAAAGTGTAATTTTCTGACTCTTCCCAACTCCTTAGTTTGAGACAATAATCCACTCTGTCTCCTCTTAATTAAAGCAAATAACCCCAGCTCACAATAGTAGTTCAGAGGGCCAGGGTCTTCTGGTTCCCTCTGAGCTAGGAGCTAATTGATTTCCAAATGATAATGCTGTTTACATTAGAAAGCCAAACCCCTTGTATTGAGTTCTTAGCTCATCTGAAACATTCCCAGTCTCATGAATATCAAATGCCCAAAATACCTGCATTGTGGTGGGTGCTTCTTAAGGGGTCAAGCCTCAGTCCCAAAATATTTAAGGGGCTAATGGGGTGGTTTCTGATTTACATGCTGGGCTCCTGCATTCCAGTTCCCACCAAAGGAGACCTCCTTGGAATTGTCAAAGAATTGTCTTTCGCATTTTATAACCTCATTGTCTTACAATAACGTCCCCACTCCAGAGGACACTGGAGCCTTGAGTGGATTTGAATTTTTAGGATGACTTTAAGGAAGGTCATTCATATGTATGATAGCTTATGGGAGGAAGCTGGGGAGAAGGAAGAAATACATAAACCACATAACCTAGGAACAGCAACTCGGGGCATGGGAGTTAAGTAGGGGTACAGTACCACAGTTTGAAATTGTACATACATATCATGTTTCTCCGAAAATAAGACCGGATCTTATATTAATTTTTGCTTCAAAAGACGCATTAGGGCTTATGTTCAGGGGATGTCATCCTGAAAAATCATGCTCGGGCTTATTTTCCGGTTAGGTCTTATTTTGGGGGAAACGCGGTACATATATAACTGGGCTGGTGTTTCTGTCCTTGTTTGAGAGTCACAGGAACAATGCTTTCTAACACACGTTTCTCGATTTCCATGATCTCTAACAAGTTTTTCTAGCATCTTGGGTTATAAGTGAAGTCAGTAGAGACCTCAAATGTCCCTGCTTAGAAATTCCAACAATGGCCAAAACAAATCATAGTTATTGATCATGTTCCTGGCCTTCCACAGAGTTTACACAAATATTGAAATTCACTTTTCATCACAACAGGGAAGATGAGGTCCAGGCAAGCCTCTCATTCACTGAAATGGGTATGTGTCATGCAAGAGAGGAGCAGGAATTTCATTCTTCTGAAACAGAGTTTTGTTTTTAAAGAAACTGTTCTCTGTGAATATGTTCTTGATCACAGGAAATTGCTCAAGCAACCCGGGAAGGGGGGGTAGGGGGAGGGTCGGGCAACGCTTCAATATAATCACTTTCTAAGTAATTAAAACAGTAACTAATTTCTCTCATAATTAAAAAAAGTTTGTTCATTGGCACACACATCCATCCTAATGCCATATTTAGCAATACTTCCATTTTTTAAAACTATCACTTCTAATACACCAGACTCTCTCCTATCAAGAAAGGCTGCAATCTACACTTTCTTCTCTGTTGCTTCTTAGCTCAACCTTCCATTCTTTCTGAGTCACAGCTTTCCAGTCAATCCTGAAACGGTTCCCCTTTCATTCATTCTTCTTTTGTAGCTACAGTGTTATTACACAAGTCCCCCAAACATGTCACCTTGATAAATTACACACGCATGCACACACACACACACACACACACACACACACAGAGTTTGGGAAACTAGTGCAATATATTTATTCATTAACTCTCCAGGGCTGATATTTACAGATTAAGGAGAATTAAATCTTATCAAGATTAAATGCTTTACCCAAGGACTTCCAACTTCTCAAGAGCAGAGCCAGATCTCCAATACCACCTCTTCTACTGCATATCCTGTTCTTTTAAAGACTTCCATACAAGTCAACTAGCATCCTCCCTTTGGAACACATTTAACATCCTGGTGAACCTGAAAATCCACACAAATGTTTTAAATGTTAGCATTCTTAATAATGACTTCCTATCTTTAGGAACAAGAACATATAATAAACGACTCTACAGGGAAGCTCCCACACTAAGAACTAGGAAGATTTCTAAATTCCTTTTGAGAGAATTCTGCATTGTCAAATACTGTGTTAATAAATGAGTCATTGGTTGGAGCTTGAGATTGTTTGGGTTCTGGTTTTTTTCTTTAATTAGAAAGATTGTTCACTTTAATTATATTCTTTAACAGGATTTGTCATGTGGGTGTTAAAATAATAGCACGCATCCCAGTGTGCCCAGGGCTGAAAACAGTACGTGAGAGACGTGGTCCTCAGCCTCGAAGAGTGTATAGGAAAAGAATGGAAGTGTTGAGGGCTTTGCATGGTGTCCTGGAAATCAGAGAGTATCTAATCCCCTGCCTCTGGCGGGTGACACAGTCACCTTACGGAAATGTTCGTGACCTTCAGGGATGGGTACTGGGCTGCTGTTTAAAAGGAGAGGGAAAAGTGGAGGAGCCCTGAGTGATACACCTAATGATCCTCTAACGTAGCTGGAATGAGAAGGAAGGGGTGAAAAAGTCAGGGGGGAAGGAAAATGCAGTGCTAACATCCATAGCAAGTCACACCGGCAAGAAGAGACATTCATTCGCAGGAAGAAAACGGCGGTATCGATGCTTTCAGAGTCTGGGGAACTGAAAAGCAATTTTCATGAACTCACAAATATTGCTTTAAATAATAAAAAGCTTAAACCGTCTCTCCCAAAGAATATTCTCCTTTGAAAGGATTCCAGAAAACCATGAAATGCTGTTGATAAGGCTGTGCCAATTTGTAAAGCTTGCCACAATCTCCAGCTCGTGTTTTTTTTCCCCTTTTTTTCTCCTTTCTTTCAAAAAAAAAAATGTTTTTTCTCACTGAGCTTTGTTAGTCCAGGAGCCTGTGATGACAACAACCAACAACACAAGTGTTTTCTAAAGCTGAAACCTCTTTTTTCCCCCCAACCAGGGGCCCCGGCTGTTGACGTATTTGATTTATTCCATGGAAATAATGTTAAAATAGCATTTGCAAAGCCAGAGAAAAGATTTTTGATGGAAAGCCCAGGTACAGATGTGTAAAGTAACTCTCAAAGTTTCTCACCCTTATCAACCATTGTATTCAGGATTAATTATAGGTTTGCTTGAATCTTACCCTCATTAGAATGTTTACCCACCCAGACAGAATTGGCTGATTGGCTTTTTTCTCCTAAAGTAAACTTTTAACTAGTGGAGTCTTAACTTTCTTAATGTTTTGTTTACCAATTGTTTTAGGTATATTTTCTCCTCCCTGCTGACCAATTATTTTCAATTAGACTTATAATTGCATTGTATAGTTAAAAGGTCCAATTAATATCTCTAAAGCAACAATGTTAAGTAGTATTTAGTGGAAATTTTATATTTAGCTGTCAAGAAATAATCACGGCTTACATTTATGGAGTACCTTTCATCCTCAAGGGTACCTGAGTGCTATTACAAATTTCATACGCTCCATTACTAATTATAGGACAGAATCATGTCACCCCAGCACTACAGCATCCTGTTAGAGGTGAAGAATGATAGACTAATGTGGTAGCATTTAAGAAAAAGTGTTCAAGTCGCTTATTTAATTGGAGCAGTGAAGGCGGTTGGGCCAACAGCAGCTGTTCTGGGGATTACTGGAAGGCGGTTCCCCCACGGCCATCCCTTCCAGAAGAGAGGTAAAGCAAGTTGCATAAAGGATTTACATGTGAACACTGAACCCCCTTTTCAGGGATAGAGAAGGGCAGTCCCATGATACCATGGTGAAACTGTGATTACTTGCTTTCCAACAACTAAAGCAAATTCATCACAGCAAATCAGCGTCACCAGCCTCTGACAGACCATCCATCACGGACAAGGCTCTCCATCCATACTCACTCAGGAATGTGTGGCCGACTGGCTGCAACATCACCTGAGATGCCAACGGGGACTCTACAAGGTGTAATCTGGAGTGTTCCCTTGACAGACTTTAAGACATGTTTGCACTGGGGAGGTGGGGTGAAAATGGGAGACTACACCCCACCTCCCCAGATTGACCTATCTCATCAAAAGACTGAAATGTAAATGTGTGTCTTACATATGCTAATATTCCTACTGAGAAAAATGAAAGTGAACCCCAGGGGCCCATCCCTGAAGTCTGGCAACCTTGTTTCAGAGACAAGTTACTCATGTATTCATGCAACAAACACACGAGTGCCTAGTATGTGCCAGGTCCTGATTCAGGCCCTGGGAATAGACCAGGAAACAAAACAGAGCCCTGCCCTCAGATTTAGAGTTGAGAAAGAATAGAATGGAAAAACAAAGTTCTTCCACTCAAAAATTATAAATCATGCCCTGGCTGCTCTCTGCCAGGATGTGACCCTTTGGGCTCACAATGGTCACGCATTCCCACAAGCCCGTGTTTCATTCGAACTGTCTAAGTGCGATGAAGGAAAAGTACCAGTATGAGGAGTCCTTGAAACAGCAAGAGGAGACAACAGCTGATTTGATAGAGATTGTGGAATTGCAGGCACAGCCAAAAGGAATGTAAAACTGACCGAAAGCAAGTCAGAGAAGAGCAAACGGCACCTTAGGGAGAATTTTTTCGAACAACAAGAAGGGCCTGCAGAGCAAAGATTTGATAAAAATGTGTTGGGCAAGAATCCTGGGGAACATGCAACCACTAAGTCTTGGCTCAGGTGACTTTTTCCATCCTGCAACCTGACTGGGAGGGTAGCATGGGGGTTGATAAGCAAGGAATGACTGAATACCAGGACCAGGTCAAAGGGAGCAGGAGGTCTGACCTGGGAAGGAGACATGGCATCTCTGCTTGCTACATTTCCCATTCGTGAAACGGCCTGTAACGTTGGCACACAGACATTTCTCCTACTAAGTTCAAGTACCTTAAACAGCTGGCTGAACCTGCTGCGACAAAGAGACCAGAGAGAAGAAAGAGGGTGGTCATAGAGGAAGACGGTTTTTTTAAAGATTTCAGGTTTGGAGGGAGGAGAGGAAAGACAAAGGTATTGTTTCCAAAAAGCACCCAAAGTGCCTCCTGTTGGGGATGGGACCGGAAGGAATGAGTCCATTTCATCTATGCAGTAAAAACGGAACTGTGGGGCAGGAAACAGGAAGGAATCAAGGCAGAAAGCCACCCTACAGTATTTTTTCCAACCGTGTTATAGCACACCACTACCATACTGCAGCCCTTCACACCGCCTCGTTCTCCTACAGTGGTGGGGGCTGCGGGTCCATTAGGCACACTGCTCGATGCTATAAGTAGGACTCTCCCAAGCACAGAGACTTTATCTATTCTCCATCTTTGGGGTTTCTTGAATTATTTCAGTGAACGATAGCATTGCTCTTCCCTAGTAAACTTTTATTTGCCTTATTTGTCCATGAACATAAACTTTTAGCAGTGGTTACTCTTATGAGATGAAAACACTGTTTCTTGCTCCCATTAACTTCATCCCTAAAGGTCATAATCATCTCCCAATGTACCTGGGCAGGCGGACAAAGCCAGGCATGGAGGGACTCGCAGACAAGGAAGCTTTGGCCCAAGGCTCATTCTTCTCTGGACATCCCTGTGGTCATATTACTTCAAGGGCTCCGTTTCTGCCCCTATGATGCTAGTGGAAGGGACTCTCTTATTCACATAAAAGTGTTTCAAACCCTAAAATATCAAGGACATTTGACTCCAAAATGTGTTGCGTTGTATTTCCAAGAGATTCAGAGTCTAAATATATATAATATCTGGTATTCTCACAACATTTTTGCAAAGTGATGAAAAAACAGGTATTGTCATTTCTGTTTGAAAGATAGACAAATTAGATTTTAAAATATTAAAATATTTAGCCATAGGGAGATCTGGTAATGGAGCACCCTCTCATACTTTGAGCCCAAGGCTCTGACATAACGTAATAATAATAATAGTGCATCAGGCACTGTGCTACGTGCTTTAAATAGAAGGTTTTGTTTAATCATCGCAACTACCACAGGAAGGCGGCACCACCATCCGAGTGCTTGGCTGATACTGACAGGCCTGAGATCAGGAGGTTGTGGGAGGTAGGGTTTGAACCCAAGATGCCTTTCCCCAGTATCCAATCTTTTCACTCATGTTTACACAAGTATTTATTTTAAAAATATAATGTATTGACCCAATTTAGTTTGGGTGATGGGTTAAAAAACAAACAAAAAAAAAAATACGTGTTCATTCACATTCTCATCTTTTGGAGAAAAATGACTCCAACAAGTATGGCAACTTCTAAAGAAATGATAAGCAGGAAAGCTACAGTAGGAAGAGGAAGACTGAGTCTGATTTGAATCCAGGAGTAGAAGAGCAAAACTTCTACTTTCTTCTTTCTTCTGAAAGAAGAAAGTGGAGGAGGAAGGCAATAGCTCTGAAACCAGCTCCAAAGCAGAGGCACAGACAGGAATTGGAGGGGGTGAGGTTTGGGGGGAGGTGATGCCAGTCAGCCCGCCATCATAGTTTATCAAGGGTATGTCAAAGGACGAGGACACGCTGATGTGAGCACAGAGGCTGGAAAAGAACAGTATCCTTCCTCCTCTTGAGGTTTCCTTTAAGCTTGCTTCCTCTCATCTTCTTAATGCTTCTGCCAACTGGTGCTCCATCTGAACCAACCATCTGGGCATCACCCCCCAGGTCAGATGTTACCATATCTGCCCACATCTTCCAGGCCATAATTTCAGACTCCATCTCTGAATTTATAGTTGACGTATTGTTTGTGAAAAATACCTAGACACCCCTCATTTTGAATTTTGAATGTTCTTCTCTCCTGACAATATACCCCACCCTCCTTTCAGAGACTCACTGCCCAGACCCCACCCTCCCTCTTCCATTCTTCCTCTTCCCCCACCCTGAAACTTCTCTCCTCATTGCAAAATTCATATTTCCTTGGGAAAAACAACTTATAAGTAGTTTTCTAATTCCAGTTTCTACAGAGATGTGTCTCCCAGAGAATGCCTATTGCCTAATCCTGAGCCTTGTGCTCTGGGGAATATAAGAGAGGTATAAGGTACCCAGGAGGAATTTAGGCGGAAGATAAAACACAAAAAGTAACTCTGGAATTTTTAGGAGAAAAATACCTCTGAGCTTCCTGGCCCCTCAATAGCCACATTCATGTTCCAACTGCCCCTACATACTCTTTCCAATTAAACCCTACTAAATGTCACAGTAAACACCCAAGGAATATTCTAGCATCTCCACCTGCTCTGACTGCCGCCCCCAGCCCCTCCCCATGTTGGGCCCATTGATCAGCAAGGATTCTGCCCGATTCTTTCTGATTCTCCCCTACCTTCTGCACTGATGTATCTGAATTCTAAAGTCAGCCTCAAGTCGGTGCCTATCCAGCTTGGAAATCTTCCTCACAGAGAAATTTAGAGACGTAGCCAGTAATGTTGTGAGAGCAATCCAAAAGCCTGAAGTTATAGAATCGCTGCTTATTCTTTTTAAAAATCTCTTTAAAAATTCCTCTAGTTTTCTGTTTCTCCTTCGTGCATTGTATTACCCAGAACTTACAATGGTTTAAGTCACCTTCACGGAGCCCCTAAGTCACCTTCACAGTGATGGCGTTTTCCATTTAAAACTCACAGTAGGCTCCCGCTGACGTGAGTGCTGGAGGACTTTTCTTTTTTTCTCCCTAAAAACAAGTTCCTAGAGAATGTTCCTTCTTACCTTCATGGGGCCTCAATGACAGCCAACATTGGTGACAAGCTACCATATCTGCTCTCTGAAAGTCTGTTTTCTGTTGTTTTTCAGTATTGAACTGCAGTTTTAACAAAAAACTATCACCAAACTCTGCACACAGATTGTAGGAAACATTATTTCACTCCAGAGATGGTATCAGGAAGAAGCTTCTACTCCTTTTTTTGTCTGTGGCTTATCGTACCTCAGGTGAGCAAAGGAGCCCAGAGGCGCAGGGGAAAAACAGCTATTGGGGAAGACCACCGCCTGGGAGATTCCTAAGCAAGCTTCACATGAGAATCAGAGGGGGCATTATGGAACCCTAAGCGTGGGCTTACCAAAATCAGTGTTCACAGATTGTTCCAGGAAGCAGCCCATGCCAGGCTAGGGAGTGGGGACTGAGTCTGGCTCCAGCCGTGATCAGGAGCTGAGCGACCCTGGACAATCACTCCATTCCCCTGGGCTTCACTCCTTACTGATAACAGTGTGAAGCAGATAATCCGTGAGATCATTTCTAGCTGGAAAAGAATAAGGTTATAAAGAACAAGAGATCTCTAAACGGGACATGGCTAATTCATTCCAGAGAGATTTTTAGTCCTCTCTAGGCAATTTTTAAAAGTTGGAGCTGTCAATATCAAACAATTTTTTAAATGAGTTTTTAAAGTCCAATCCAATCCAATCATACACTGGGACGAGGTTCTTTTTGAATAAAATCCAAACTCGGCTGAGGAATCAGGTTTGGAGAGTTTGATGTGGGCCAGAACATTTATAATATAATATCAATAAATACAACTTTGAAGTGAAATTTGAAGAGCTCCAAATACAGAACACAGGCAGGCCTTCAGATGAGCTTCCCCAACCAACCAAATTTCTAATGCTTAATGTACGGATTCTCTTCTTCCTTCCTTCCTCCCTCCCTCCACCTGTGCCTCCTTTCCTTCTTTTCTTCCTTCCTTCCTCTTTCTCTCTTTCTCTGTCTCTTGCTTTCTTTTTTTACTTTGATTTCTTTCCGTTAACTTTATGTCGTTGAGCTCATAAGCCCAAATAATCACAGAGAAAAACCATCTAGAACCAACATAAGACACTCACTGTCTGTAGCACTGTTCAAGATGGTAGCCACAGGTGGATATTTATGTTTAAATTTAGATTAATTAAAATCAAGTAAAAATAATTAAATGTAGTTCCTCCGGTCGTACTAGCCATGGAGGAACTACTAGCCACTACTTTACTGTACTCAATGCCTGTACTCAGAAGCCACACTGGCTACCGAAGAAGATATTGGACAGTGCAGGTAGAGAATATTTTCATCGTTGCAGGGTTCTATTGAACAGTGCTAGCTGGCTGCCATTAGAAGGTTTAAGAAACTTTTCTCCGAAAAAAAGTATTTTTTTAATAAGACATGTTCTAAAGTCAGGCTGCCCAAGTTCAAACCCAAGTACCATGCCACGTGCTAGCGATAATACCCTTGACCCATTTAAGTGTTCTAAGCCTGTTTCTTCCTTGGTACTCTCAAAACTTTAATTCTACATGGCTTATGTTGTCACTCTCGGGATTAAATGAGACAATTGTACATGTAAGTAGAGGTGCCTAGTCAGTGCCCAATAAATGTTAGGCATTATTGTCAATACTGATCTTTTAAGGAGAAGTAGCAGTTTAAAAAAAATGGCTCTTGTTCCTTTCAGAGTTCATGTAAAGTCCTGTTCTCTGTCAAAACACTGCTCTGTTTTTATGCAGAGACTGCCTAAGAATATTTTTCCGAGAGAGAAAAGTCTTCCTTATTACTTATCCTTCACCAAACCCTCCTACTTTCAAATTGACTCCTCATGCAGAACCTTAAAATTCCTGGTCTTATAATAATTTTTAATATAAAGGAGTAAGACTGATAACTGAGTCCACACGTTATCATATCTTAATTATCTACACGTGGCTTGAAAACGTATCACTAGCTTTTCACTCAGGCAAATTATACAATTTGCCATAAAAGTATTATATGATACATGACAGAAAGAAATTTTAAAATTGAGGGACAATCTATTTTCAGAATCTTCTTAGAATTACCCCTTCACCGGGAACAAATTCAAGGTGAGGGCTAGTATTTCCAGAGCATTTTGAAGTATGCATTTTCTTGCTGCAAACTCCTCTGCCTCTACTCCCATGCTGAAACCATAAAATTAAGTGGCATCTATTCTAAATGTCCACTGACTTCTCGGCGACATTCTCTGCCCGCCAACCAGTAGAACTAGCTTCTCAGAGAACAGGGGAAACCAGTGACACTACTGGCCAAGCCGGAGCCTTGCTTCTGGCTTCCTGTGTTTCCTGGAAGATCCCCTGCCTCAATGGTCCCATCACAGCACCCTGCATCCCCAAGCTGCCCTGCTCACAGAAGCATCAGGACAACCCACGGTGCCTAGACGAGGTGCTGGCGCAGACGGAGGAAGGCAAGCCTGAGAGGCAGAGGCCTGCATCGCTAATTCAGGCTCAGCCACAGAGATCTTCATCTTGAGCACGTTGTTTTCTTCTCTGCAGAGTGAAGGAGTTAAACGAGATGATTTCTCAACTCCCTTTGAGAATCTACTATTGTTTACATGGCAAGTTCAGGTCAAACAGACCTCAAATTGGTGCCATTTTTTGTTTTTGTTTTTTTTTTTGGTGGAGAGTTTTGGGTGAGTAGAGATACAAATCAAATAAGCCACCAGCATTCACGCTCCAAATGGCATCAGAACATAGGAGGAAAGTTCCAGTTCTCGGCTGTTTGGTTCTGCAACTTCTCACAGCTCCATCACTGGCAGGAAGGACGTCTCCCTTCCCTTGGTGGGATAGGGCCTCCATACACCTCTCAGAATCCTCAATTAGATCCTTTATTATGCATAGTAGTAAAATATTAAGAGGTAAAAGGACTTTTTTTGTTTTGCATTTAAGTATGAAGCAAGCCAAATTCTTAAGCTGAATGAATTGTAAATACCATTCTAGTGCCTTTCCCCAAAATCTTTTCTACTAAGTAGAAATTCTACCCTTTTCAATATGATTTTCCCTTTACCTTCACAAGTAAATCACAGACAGATGAAATCACTGATTTTTTTAAACATGAATGTGTTGTTTTTCATAAAAATATTCTTCTTTTCATTGTTTTCCACTTTAAGAGTCAGACTTCTTCTCAAGTTCCTGTGAATGCAAGATCTAAGGCAGAGTATAAATGTTTTTGAGAAGCCACACATAGGCAGAGGGGTAAAATGGAAGGCTAGGTTTATGGACTAATTGTCACCTATACCAATGTAAATCATTTCTTTGACAACAGTCTTAATTTTCAGTTTCCTTCGCCATCCACCCACTCAACATAGTACAAAAACAAGATAAGTTATGATTAAAAGAAACTTTAGAAAAATTTGCCAAACGTCTCCTTGGTTGACCATTATGTACTGGAGCATATTGTCACTTGTATCAGTATTTACCAGAAGTTATAGGGCCCGCACTGATTGTGAAAGAGAGAGAAGCAACTGCCAGAAACTACAAGTCCCAGCGTGCAATGCTCTACAGAGATCAAAGCAACATAATGGGAGATGATGATATCTTCATTTTAATTAAAAGAATTCTCTTATCTTCAAAGAGCTTTTCAAATACTCCCAGCACATTATAAGGTCCATACCATTACACATCCAATTTAAAGATGGATAAGAAGAGGAGAGGAAGTCAATGTGATTGGACTTGACAATGAAAGTTGCCATCGTAGGTAGCCTCTGGACCCCACAATTATTCACTAAGTTAATGTTCTAAGATTTCAGTTGCCAAATGAAACCTAAGAGCTCTTTCCAAATTGCTGCACCATGTAATCGATTACTTTCTGAGGAAAACAGTCTACATTGAACAATCTTCAAATCTGATTCTTCAAATCTCAAAGTCTTCATGTCTTCCTATAAATGTTGACAATTTTGCTACTAGAAACAAGCCAAAAAAGGTTTTCAAGTTAAAGCTGCGGTGAAGGAGCCCATAACTAGGTAAACAGGAAAGATCAAAAAGTTGCACAAGTTGAAAGATAAATTGCTAATCACCAGAAAGCACAACAGGGGGCTACCTGAAGTTAGCCATCAAAACTTAGTCCTCGTGCTCGCTTCGGCAGCACATATACTAAAACTTAGTCCTCACCAGTGATTATTAGACCAAAAGAGTATTTCCTTTGGAAAGAGTGATGAGATAATACCATGTTTGTTTTTCCATAGGTGATTGGTTCTTCATAACGATGTGGGGTTAGTGAAGGGGTTGCCCATCCCAAGTCTTGTGGGTCTCACTCGGAGGAGACCCACAAGACACAGGGGATTGGCATCAACACTCCACTTATTACTTTACAAATCCATTCACAGTGGACACACCGTCCTTATTTCCCCCACACCCTTTCTCAAGTGTGCTTTGTATTTTTTTCTGATTCAGTTATCACTAAAATACACATTTTAATTGAATTATGCAAGATTCAAACTTTCACAGCTTTGAACATTTCAGTAAACACTTCTACACACTTACTTACCTACAGCAATGCCACAGATCCTGGCAGAAAATTGAGGGCAGTTCTGACAGCTTCTCAGTAAGAATTTTCTAAAACTTTTAAACGAATTTTTGCTACAAGCTACTCAGACGGAGTTCAGTATTTCTCTTATTTTTGCTCTTCCGTGTCAACTTTCTACACCAACACTTTCTGTCCCTCCATTTTTTCCTCTGTGCTTGTGGACCACACACAGGTCCAGGAGCAAGCTGTACTAGTGTGACCTTACGATGGGGATCTTCCTTTAAAAGGACAAGTGTCAAGATTAGCAGTCAACTTGGCTCCTGCTGTCAAATATACCAACCATTTGCCTATTTTGGCTTCCTCTCTAGTTCCCTTAAGTTATTCACGTGTCTCTTCTTTTAACCACAAAGCTTTGGTGTCTCCCTGAATTTCGGCACAGGCCTTCACTGTTTCTCTCCTAAGAGTAATGGCTATTATTGCCTCAAGGCTCCCCTTGGCTTTGATCCTCTCTTCCATGCTTCCTTTCATTTCATTGCTAGAAGCTCTTATGATTATCAATTCCATTGCCTCAATTTTGTATCTGAGGGTCCCTTTCAAACTCATTCTCCTTCTAAGGTTTTTCTTAACAGCAATGGTGAGGTGAGAACAACGTATCACATTTTTAAGTTGAATACAGGATCAAATTCCTATGGGGCAAAAGTTAACCCATGTCCAAAAGAGTTTCTGGCTGGAGCTAGTTGGCCCCACCAGTAATAGCACAGAGCCAAGGAGACTGAAATCACAGAGCAGTTACCTTCCTATAGGGAAGTATTATTGTTCTTTACCCACCAACTGAATCAGTTTACTTCCAGCACACATTGCAAAACTGTGTGTCCTTTGGTTACAAGGAAAGCATAAAGGAAAGATCATAGGAGGTTTTGCGCCCATCATCGCTATGGTGGGAAAAGTCATTGCAGAACACGTGTCTGTTGTATGTTGTATCTTTTGTAAGTGAAAGTTCACACATGAAAATTATTTCAGAGAATAAACAATGTCAGTGTGGTATCTCTCCTTACCATGAGTCAACCCAAAGCTCCACTGATTCAAAAGCTGGAAAGAGAGTGACTGAGAATACTTTACAATCACTCACCGACTTGAAAGTTGGTGTCTGCTCTCTGCTCTCGTGGGATATAATATAATCGTGAGTAACATTTATGGACCACACACTTGGTACTAGACACTGAGCTATGCACATATATGATCTCATTTCTCATTTAATTCTCAGAATGGAATGAGTATTCTAGAAGGCTGATTAATTAACAGGACCAAAATTATTCATTCGCATCCAGCAATATGTCAAGTGCTCATTCCCCAGCCCCATGCTAAATTTCTCTGAGATCGTATACCAATGTGTTTAGAGTTACTTAGAGGTAAAGAGACTTTAAACCCTGACAAATCATGGTTAAAAAAAAAAAAAATGAGGATGTTTGGCCTGACTCCAGGGAGATCTGACAGTGTCTTAAAATGTCTTTCACACTGTCATGTGCAGAAGAGGTTACATTAGTTTTGTGTGGCCCCAAGTAGAGATGAAGATTTCGGCTCAGCATAAGATACGGTTTTGTAGCTATGAAGGGAATGAGGGTCCTTGAGAAGAGAGCTCAGGTCACTAAAGGTATTGACACCAACAGTGAATTGTGTTAAATAGTAATTACACAACAAGGGTAAAGTAAGTGCAAGTACTGTGTCCAACTCTGGTCATAAGACAAAGAAGATACATATGAGCATATGGTTGGAATTCAAGAATTTGGTTGTGGTAAACTAAGATGATAGGGGCCTAGCCAAGGCACTAGGGAAACACAAAGGAGGGTCATCACTCCTGGCTTGCAGTGAGAGGACGAGAAAGAGGTTGTGCCTGCGCTGAATTTTAGAGGGTGAGAAGGAATTAGTCAGATGATGAAAGTGAGAAGGGCATTCTGGGTTGGTAACAGGACCGTCAAACTTTCAGAGAGAGAGAGATTATAGAAGTGATTTAAATATCACATGAAAGGTTTGACCGATTGACATTTGAAGGTCCAATTTTGATTCCACGACTTCTAAAACTGACCAATAAAACCATCACCAAGGGCAGAAATGATTCACACAGAGCCTGTCTTATCTCTGAATGAGGAAAAGAATCACTTAAGGAAGCTGGGATATGGCCCAGAACAAAAGTCAAATTCCTGGTCCTTCCAGGAAGCGGAACAGAGAGAATAGGAGTTGAGGCATAGTGAGGATAGTCAGAAGGAAACATATCGTGTGGTCATTAGCGGCCCACATGCAAAACCGGGCCAGGCAAAGGGGTTGAGAAGAAACCATTCACACAAGAGAAAAAGTGACACCTGAGACACAGGTACCAAAAAAGAAAAAGAAAAGCCATACAGATGCAAGGGAATAAGAAATTATCTGGTCTACCCTTTAATATAGGGCTCAATGTCTCATGGCTGAGGAAGGAGTGTGCCTAATTCTAAATCCAGGGGGATTTCCATTGTGCTGTGTGGTTTAGTTTAGTTTTTCACTCTAACACAAAAATTGCTGCTTATGCTTTTTTAAGCCTTCTTCCCCAGGGGCAGGGTGGGTGATTATTTGTTTTGATTGAAAACACTTTCCTTTTACAGTTCCTGCTGGTGTGAGAGGCTACACACAGAGGGAAGAATACATGGAGAGGGGTGGTAAATAGGTGATAACATCGACCTGGCTTTTAAAATAGATTTTCACACGGCAAATCTTTGATGAGAATAACGCAAAATTGACCACATTACCAAAATTAGTTGATCCCTTTTGCCTGAAGAGAGTTAGATCAAAAAGCGTACAATAAGCTTTATGGATTTCTCAAAGTTCAACTTTATTTAAACGTAATAAATATCTTTTCTTTTGGAAGCCACTCAGCAAAAAGATGGTGGATACCTATAATGACCATTTTTTCACGTATTTTCTATTCATATTTGGTTCAAAAAACCAGATGCTTTGTTTTGCATAAGCTCACCCATTAAGTATGTAGTAACTGGTAGGTAACATTGAAGAACACAGTCAGTAAAATTTTCACAGTTTTCAAAGCCAATAGGTATGCCTCAGTCAGTAAGGAAGTCAATGGTTTTTCAGACATAAAACCACCATAGGCAATTCAAAAGAGAAAACAGCCCACCAGGTAGACAGACAAAATTAATGATATTTAAGTTTTCAAATCTCCACCTACTCTTCCAGGAACACGTGACAATGAGTGAAGGTGCCTCTGATATCTCACGTTGCTATAAAAATTACTATTTAAATTCATTAGCTTCATTTATTGAGTATACTACTAAGTGACAAAGTGCCTGAAAGAAAAGACTCGGCCCCATAGTGTAATGGTTAGCACTCTGGACTCTGAAAGAAAAGACTCAGTAGAAGAGTGGTGCCTAAAATCTCTTTTGGAAAAGCATTTTGTACAAACATATACACAGACATATACAATATATAAATGTTATACTAAATTAATAAATACCAAATAACACTATTATACTGACCTTTAAGTGTAGACTTAAAATTTGGCACATCCACGTCAAAAGTTCTTTTTTTTTTAAATAAAAGGGTGCGTTTTCAAAATGCCTGGCTCCTTTAAAAATTACTTTAAAGCCATTTCTAAAAGGCTGATAAATTCTCCCAAGCATTAAAAATCAAAATACAGAGACTCATATTTTCCCAAACACATATTTTCCTTTTTTCCAGCTTTATCGAGATATAATTAACATATTGCATAAGTTTATAGTGTACAGTATGATGATTCGAAACACGTATATATTGCAAAATGATTACCACAATAGGGGCAGTTAACACCTCCCTCACCTTACATAATTACCATTTTCTGGGTGGTGACAACATTTAAAATTTATTCTCTTAACAACTTTCAAGTGCACGATACAGTATTGTTAACCATGCTGTACATTAGATTCCCCCAAATTACTCATCACTAGAATTTTGTACACGTTGACCTACGTCTCTTCATTTCTCCTACTGCCCACTCCCTGGCAGCCACCATTCTACTCTCTGTTTCTATGAGTTCAGCTTTTTTAAGTTGATTGCAACATTTTCAAAATGGGTTGAAAACAGAAAATAAAAGGGCCTATGGAATATTATGAAGTGAGCTGTGCAAATTCTCAGTTCAAGGCTGAACACATGGTTAGCATGTCCAAAATATCCACTTCATTATTGATCTAAACCCATTCACTCCACATGAGTAAGTTGCAGGGTTTTGTTTCTTATTTTCATCTACACAGGAAAGATTCTGTCACATCAGCTTGAACCTTTTGTTTTTAATTCTTCCAAGGCAAATTGACTAAAGTCTTAACTGGCCAGTGGCTGCAGCTGGCTGGGTAAATATAATATTAGTGCTTAAGTGCCCATTATATTTCCTCACTTACCCATAGCTCAAGAAAAAAATTAACTATTTTCATCATTTACACAGCTTCATAAACAAATTTGTTTATCTTCCCCCAAGAAGTTGGTTAGCAAAATGCATGTACTAAGATCTAATTTGCTCCACAATTTCCCCACTATGTAGAAAACTTTGCAAGGACCACAAAACACTGACTTCATGCTGGTTACCTGCCTCCCACTTTCAGGCACCACAAGTACTCACTGAACCACTAGTAATTTATTACAGAGATACAAGAACTGGCGACAGAGGAGTTTAGATCTACTGGTACTCACACTTAATCATACTTTTGAGTTGGCACATATTTGAGTCAAAAATATATTTAGGAAAGGGAACTGTTTTGATATTTGGGGAACCCCCTTCCACCTCCCCAAAAAGCTAGGTACCAAGACAATGAGCTTCTTGCCCTTTAAGATGAACGTCTTTTTTTCTCGTTGATGAATTGTAACCCAGTATTCTGGGTTCTAGAGACAAAACAGGACTGCTGAAACAGAGCACATTTTATAATTTCTGATGTAGTAGAACTTGGCGGGGTGGAGGGGGTAGACATTGAGAGGGAAGAAGGGAAAAAAATTAGAAACTAACTAAGAGAAATTTTTATTTTAATTAATTTATCATAAAATGCTCCGTATTTGGTGTGATTTGAAGTGGATTTTACAATCAATTACATTGAGTGAATGCTTAATAAGCACATTCTATACTCTGAACCTCACCACCTGAGCTGCACACATATGTTTTATTACCTGGATGGTAAACCTAAACAAATAGATTTATAATGGTTGGTAGACAATTCCCATGCAGTAACTATATTATTAAACCTAGAGCATTATTAGAGGTTAATTACATTTAAAATTATTGAGATTTAACAATGATGTAATCTATAGAGAAGATACTTATCTTCTCCTGTTTGTGCTATAATTACTAACCCTCAGTAAACTTCTCTCTTTAATTCTGCCATTCTCCTGGCTAAATAGCCTCTCTGATGGAATCCGACGCCTACAACCCAACATGACTCTTTCTGCTTTAGACCTTTAATATCTCTCTTATCCACCTCCCTTCTTCTCCATCTTTACCCAAGATCTTGTCAATACCTTCAAAGAGAAAATTGTCACTTTGTGGCAAGAGTTCCCACCCCTCCCTAACATTTCTTTTTACCAATATCCTTCTCTTCACTGCCCCATATCTCCCTCAAAGTTCTAAACATCTAAAGCACTAACTGTGTGATTTTGTCCCCATAAAGGTCATTCAGCAAGGACCTCGGTTATTTTTCTTGGTTTATCTGTATTTTGCTGCTGTTCCTATGCTTCCATTCCCAGCTTTCAGAAATGTTCTTGACCCAATCCTAAATTAAACTCTTACTCCAATTCATGATTTCATTGTTTCGTATCTTTCTTTTAGCCTCACAGACAAGCTCTGACAAATATATTGTGCCTTCACTACTTTTATTTTTCTCCCTTAAAATGGGATCTAGTATCTACCTTCTGAGGCTGATGTTAGTATTTCATAACTAGGTCCTTGATTTACATTTTATCTTATTTTCCTGCGGTGTAGTTTTTACCTTCTAACTGAAAATGTTCAGATAACTCTGGAGATCTCTATTGATATCTCCCCCAGTTATTCATCTTCTTGAACTTTCTCTTCATTCAAGTACAACCCTTTTTATTGAGCACCTGCTGTGTGTCAGACACTGTTCTAGACTCAGAGGCCAGAGAAAAGAACATTACCGTCTAGGTCCCCATCTCGTGGAGTTTGCAAGTGGGGAGAGGCAGACGATGAATACGATCTAAGTAAAATCTTAACAATAACAAGTAAAGAATGTTACACATTCCAAGAAGGAAATCAAAATAATGCCATAGGTAGTAACCAGAGAAGAGGACAGCCACTTAGATAGCATGTGCAAGGAGGACTTATCAGAAGAAGTGTCATTTAAGTCGAGACCTGAACAATGGGAAGGAGTCAGCCAGGCAGACAGAAAGCAAGGAGAGGACAGAAAGCTAGGAGAGGCAGAAAATAGGAACGGCAAGTTCCAAGTCCCGTTGACAAGAGCAAGCTTAGTTTATTCAAGGGACCAAAGGAAGGCCAAAATTGCCAGCCCAGAGTCAGGTCCCCGGGGGCGGGGGCACAGTGAATATTGGCTTGGACTGAACTATAACCCCTTGGGTTGACCTCCCCCTTGGGGAGGTCATCCCTCCCCACCCTAAACATGGTAGGGTCCAGGTTTCAAAGCTGAGTTTCCCAACTTCCATAAACACATCCCAAGTTGGAGCCAACTCCAGAAACCGGAAAACAAAGCATGTCTTTTTCCCTGTCACTGACCAAAACCATTGCAGCAAAACTCTGGTGTCCTTCTCCTCCTGCCATTATCTGCTTTCATGTCGGCACCAAAGGAAATACGCCAACGTGTTACAATATTTGACTGGCACTGCTGAGTTTACAAGCAACTTGAATAATTTTCTTTATGCTTTCCGACATCTTCTGACTGTTCTATCATGCACACTACTTATGGAATAATAAAGTAAATGCACAATTTAAAACTACACAGAAGATACAAAACAATGGGTGCACCTTTGCGTGTCATCAGCTCATTTCTGGTTTTGCTGTTAAACGACTCAAGTGCTCTTTCACTGAAGCCTCCTGTTTTCCTTGGGATGATTCTGAGGTGACCTGTTTCCCCAAGAATGGGGCACCGAGGTGCTTGCATGAGCGCACAGGTAGGAGTGCACCTGTGGGATAGACACAGGGCTTGTCGGTACAGGCAGGGATAGACACAGGTACTTGTCGATTGTGCTGGAGCCTCTCCTGCTTGGTGTTCAGGACACTGTTCTCATTTAAATGGTATCAGAGTAAACAGGATGCGACATGTAGAATGAAACTCCTCGAGCCCTTCCCTGAAGAGATAAGGCTGAAATCGTAACCATCGCACATAGTTTCAAAAGAAAATCTGTGATCAGCTCCGGGGGCCTGTGTCTGGACCCACTGCCGCCACCTGACATTGCCAATAGGCGAGAGCAAAGCAAAGGGACCACCATAGATTGAAGAAGATTTCCCACCCATTTCTCCAAGGACCCCACAAATTCAAAAATTCCGTATTTATTTAGTAAGTCGGAATGAGTTGGGAAAAGAGAAAAAGAGACAGGTGAACTCCTGCCAAAAGTCTAGGGTCTCTATTAAAAAAAAAAAAAATCTCCAAAGTATGCCAGTTCAGCCACAGCACATGTGGGAATTGTTTGAAGGATAATGACAGTAATAATTATGATTACTTACACTTAATTCTCCCTCACAGGGGCGCTGTGAAGATTAATGAGTTAATGCTCGTAATGTGTTTCTGGTTTCTCGATGAAAGCTTCCATGAAAGCCCCGATTATTGTTATGGCTATTGTTGTTTATATTAGACCATTCCCGTGGAAGGCTTCCCTTTGCTGCTCGTCCACTTACGTTCCCATCATAAAATACAACCACTTCTCTAATTAACAGCCCACTGGCTCCAGGAGGAGTCAGTCACAAAAGGCAGGAACCCCCACTTTAAGAAAGAAAATCACTGTCAGCGCATCTTTTGTGCCTACTAGACTTTGTTCCAAAGTCTTAGCATAAGGACGGGAAAGAAGGTAAGCAGTGTCCTGCCTCAAATGGAAACTACATTGACAGTGTAAAATACCTTCCAAAATAGAGAGCCTGCAGACAAATTCATAGATATGATCACAAAAAATACGTAGGTAGAGAAAGCCTTAAGATAATGTTTAAATAAGGCTCATTGAATAGCTTGTTCAAAGCCACAGAAAGATAAAAGATCAATGGATTGCTACTTAACATTCATTTATTCGTGTTTCTTTTTCTTTTTTTAAGAAAAGTATTGCAAACCTGCTTATCTCCTGTTCATAGGCTCATACCAAAAATGTTTGTTGAGCAAGACAGGGTCCCTATCATTGAGAAGATGGTTACAGAAGACTAGCACTTAATTACCTACATGTGGTCTGGTCGGGAGCTTAGGGCGCTGTTACAAACGCAGCTATTCCCCTGGAAAGGCAGGTATGACACGTTCGCCATGATAGTGTCTAGCTTTAGGTACTAATGGAAATGGCATCGATTCGTTCAATAATGAAAACACGCTTTTTGTAGGACTAAGAGAGGAATAAGTTACCACAAAGTTTCTTTTTGCATATTGCATGGTGCATCTGTAAAGACAAATGTGTGTAACGTGTCTGATTCCTTCAAGATGCTCAATGATAGATAAACAACACAATTACCCAGAAGAAAAGAAGAAGAAAATGGGAAACGAAGACTTCTTTCTTCCTTCCACTCTGGTTTCTCATTTCTCCACTTAAAACTGTTGTTCCTTAGCTCTGGAGGGTCTCAGAATCATTAGAAGAGGAAAGAACTTAGAAGAAAATCCAGACCCCCTCCATCGGCCTCTACATGGCAGAGGCTGCTAACTGCCTACTCAATAGCCATTCACCCTTCTCCCACAGAAACAGAATCTTAATTTTAGTGGAGCACTTTACCACTATGAAAAAAAAGACCACATTTCCCAGTCTCCCTCAAAGGTAGGTATAGCCACATATGACTTAAGTTCTGGCCAAGGAAAGGTTGGCAGAGACGTTGTGTGGGAGCAAGCTTAGCTGGCAAGAGTGCTGTTTCATCACTTTCCCACTTCCTCTTTCCTGCTGCCTGGAAATCTGACACAACCGTAGAAATTGTAATAGTCATTAAGGACCATGAGTTTGGCCTTGAGGATGAAAGGCAGAATAATGCCCCCTGCCAAAGATGTCCTCGTCCAAATCCCTGGGAACTGGGGAAAGGCTACATTATGTGACAAAGGGAAATTAAAGTTGTGACAGGCGAGCATTACTAATCAGCTGATCTCAAAACAGGGAGATTATCCTGGACTGTCCAGTGGGCCCAAAATCATCACAAGAATTGTTAAAAGGGGAAGAAGGACACAGAAGGAAACCAGAGAGATGACTGAGTGACAAGGCCTCATCCTGATGTGGCTGACATTGAAGCTGGAGGAAGAGGCCATGAGCCAAGGAATGTGGGGCAGCCTCTAGAAACTGCCAACAACAAGGAAACCGATTCTCCCTTGCTGCTTCCAGAAGGAACCACGGCCCCACTGATCCCTTGGTTGTAGCCCAGTGAGACCTGTTTCATAACCCAGGCCTTCAAACCATAAGATCAATAAATTTGTGTTGTTTTTAAGCTACTAAGTTTGTGGCCATTTGTTATAGCAACTGTAGGAAACTAACACACTAGTACTTGCAGATGGCCGAGGAAAAAGAAAGAAGGAGCCTGGATTCCTGATGACTTTGTGGGACTGCCATACTTGGCCTGCATGACCTAACTCTAGACTCCTTTTCCGTGAAAGAATACAGCCTTTGGTGTTTACCCCACTGGTATTTAAGGTTTTCTTTCATATGGAGCAAAACATAATTCGTAGCTGTACGCTTGCTACATTTGAGAGATAAAAGACTGAGATACCTAAAAGTTAAGTAACATTATTTAATGCCATTCAACTATTCCTTCAGAATCCGAAATAGGACCAAAGTCCCCGACATCCCCATGTTTATTACCTGCCCAGTAGTATAGACAGCAGTGGTTCTCAAACTTCAACTTTCATTGAAATCTTCAGGAGGGTTTGTGAAACACAGATGGCTGGGCCTCACACTAAAGTTTCTGAGTTAGCAGGTCTGGGCCACACTCTGAGAATACCAGTCTACACTAGCTCTGGACGAACCTTCACTTCCACTGTCAGACCCATAACCAAAGTCCAGCCCTCATGACCACAAACCTGGAATATCAGAGCAGCTTCCTAGCTGGCTGGCATGTCTCCAGTCCTAACTTACTAACTCCCCCTACCCGTCCTCTCCCCTAACTCATTTGGCTTTCACCATGTCCCATGTTTGCTTCAAAACCATGGTAGCTTCCTGTTGTTTATGAAATCAACTCCAAACCCCACTCCACTTTTGCCAGCACTCTCTCCTGCCCACCTCAAGCCACCACCCCTCCAGCCATCCCTGTGAAGACAGAGGAACCAAGAAATTTCTTAGTTTATAATCAAGAGGACTGAGAGCACCCAGAGAGAGTTGGCCAGATCCAAACTGGAAACAAAGAACCATTCCCATCCTCCACGAGCTCCCCCAGACGGCCCAGCGCCCACCCTGGGGAACGATGAACCAGGTCCAAAGCAAGCAGCCCACAGCAGGTTCCCCTTAAGGGAAGCTGCAGTGACTCCATAGAAACTTGGATGAGGTGAGAACACAATGTGCATTTCAACTAATTACTCCAGAAAGGGAACGCAGCCAGGAGGACCTGGGATTGTTTGTGTGCTGTTATTCTGAATTCTGAAAGAGAGGGCAAACTTAGAGGAAATTGGCAGCCACTCTGTGTAGCGCCAGCCAAAACGGCATGTGTCCCTCCCCCAGCAGCTGCACAGTTGTGTGGCTGTGGGCTGCGGCACCTGCCTGTCTTTGTGTGCTGGAAGGGCTGGAGGTGTGGAGCACCGGACAGGCTGCCTCAACTGAGAAGGCGGCATTCAGGTCCCCGGAGGAAAAATGCTTCCACTCAGGGCAAACGGAGCACCAACTGATCCACTAAGCCGGGCGTATTTTAGGGTCTTTGTTGGTTCCTCTCATCAACGTCAGTCTTCACGTAAATATTAGTTGCGCCCTTGCCAGGGAATCTGGTCCCTATATCACTGCAGGCTTTTCTTTAAGAAGGAAAGTTTTTCATCTGTTTATGGTACATTTTTCTCCTGCTCCATTAAAAAAGAATTAATTCTTTTGCGTCTTTGTTCTCAGTCGGGTCGGCTTTCTTCCATTTTTCCTTTCTGTTATTTGTTCACGGAAACCCTTCCTCCCGCTAAAAATGATTTGCTGCAGCTTGGTTTTTAATCACCTCCCCGGCATCTCCAATGGTTCTCCCCACAGCTACATGTCTCAGGCCCTTGAGGTTCCCACATACTGAACCACCCTCCTTCCTTCTAAATGTTCGGGAGACCAGGCTTGGAGTAGTGACTCTTCCAACCAATACCTATGGAGGTTGCTGTCTTTGGTGGACAGCCTCACCCTGCTCCCTTACAGATCAGAGTCCATGTTCTGTCACAAGCATCCCACAAGAGCCTCACCCGCACAGCTTCCTTCTAGAAGGACCTGCATGAGATGGCCAAGTTGATGCCAAAAGAGTTCCTTCCTAAGTCCTTCCTATCAGAGTGGTTTGGACAAAAGAGACATTACTGAAAAGTTTAATAGACATTCAAGAATACAAAAGGCATTATTTTTATCGAGAGCCTCATTGAAATCTGGTGCTCATTGAAATCTTCCATGTTTCCCTTTCTTCACCCGGAAACCTACTGTTTTTACCTTCTCAGAGTGACTAATCTCTACCCAGTTTAGGGGGAAGGTAAAACACTTGACTCGAGTACTTTTCGTGAACTTCATATTCTCCTACTTGGATTTAATTATGGGAAGATAACTGGGGATCACCATTCAGAGAGAGAGACAGAGAGAGAGAGAAGGAAACAGCGTTTCTAAACAAGAACATATACCCACACAGAAAACTGAAACTCAGCTGTACCCATTAGAGCCATTCCCAGAGAGCATTTCAGTTCTGGAGGCTGCAGGGGAACACACCCTGAAATTGATGGTAATTACTTTGTAGTTCTTTAGGTTTTCTTTGTGTAGGGTGTTGAAGGGAAGAGGGAAGAGGATAGCTGACTTTTAAATGGAATGCGGGATGGAAATTCCAGGTGAATTTAAAGCACCTGGCAAACAAGAATCTCTTCTTAGTGTTTCTTTGCTTTTGCCCCGGCCTGGGAAGCCATCACTTTCCTGGCTCTTTCATGGAATTTCTGTGTGGTCTTGGTCTTACTCAATTAACCTCTCCCCTTCTGCATTTCATCACGCATATATGGCTATAGGATCGACTTCAAAGAGGTCCAGGGCCTAATTAATGTCTCTAGGGCACCTGAAGATTCTAGGATGGAAAAAAAATTAAACCACCACCTGTATGCAGAATCTGAGGCTACACCACAGCAGGTGGAAATTATTACTATTAAATGTGACTCTATCTCAATATTTGGTGAACTCCTCCTCTGGGGCATGAGAAATGTCAAGGTGGTGAGTGTAAGCTTCGTCTACGATCAGTGCTTCCTCTCTCATTCTCAATCTCTCTCTCTCTCTCTCTCTCTCTCTCTCTCTCTCTCTCTCTCTCTCTCTCTCTCTTCTCTCTCTCTCTCTCCTTGTGAGCAAACAATCATGCTACATTGGAAGGCAACAATCAACAAACAATAAAAACTGAGAATAAAATAATGAAAAGTGTAACATACTCAATGGCTTTAGGAGAAGAGAAGCCAGCTCTGCAACCATCCAGCTACTCATCCCCATCAGCTTCCTCCTCCATCCCGCTCCTCTATCCCGTCAGTGGGTCTCTCCAGATAAGACCAGAACACACCTGAAATTCAGGGGGAATACTAATGGAGTGATCCTTCTGAGATCAGGAATATAATACTTACATAATAAGTTCTTAAAATAATCACTCAAAATATTTACTAATATCCATCATCTTTCTCTTAGGTCACAAAGAATCAGTTGCAAGCAGGAATTTGGTTTAAGCTCTCCAAATGTCATTCATCTCGGGTAAATGGATAACACTACCATACTTGCAAAGGTCTTTTGATGTGACCATAAGAAAGATTTTGCAGGATTTCCTTCATAACATCCTCAAGCTGGAAGGTGACTTGGTAAAGTCAAAGGCTACATTTGTTTATTCTAAATTCCTTTAATATATTTATCGAGTGCTCTCTAAGTGACAAGCACTATGCTTCAGGGAACTTGGGGGACATGAAGACAAAGCAGACAGGTAATCATTGCATTGTAAATGCTGAGGATGGACAGCTAAACTATTTGTTTACACAGCAAAAGAGACAGGAATGTCTGTAAGTCTCACTTTATGGAGATACTCTTGGTCAGAAATTTTTAAGCTCAACAAAGTAACAAGAGGGAGAAAATGGTTGAATGAACTTAAGTTTGGTTGATTCTATGGAAGACATACTTCCTTTCCTGGATGTTTTAGGATCCCTTTTACACTACCACTAACCTCCAATCCACCTGATAGACAGAATCTCCTTAATCTCTCTGTTATTTTGTATATTCCTGCTGGTTTTCTATTTTCAACAAAGGAGGTATTGGAACTCATGGAAACAATCTCTTGAGTATTGAAGACATGCAAAGTAAGGTAACATATTAGTCAGAGTTTCCCAATAAAACAGAACCAATAACATATATATTTTATAGATACACTTTACACATAATGTTATATATAATATTTTAAATATATAAATATTTTATATATATATATATCATATATTTAATAAGAAATTGGTTCATGTTATTATGGAGGCTAGCAAATCCAAGTCTTCAGGGTGGGCTAGCAGGCTAGAGATCCAGGAAAGCCAACGTTCTAGTTCAAGTCTGAAGGCCATTTGTTGTAGAACCAGGAACAGCTAATGTTGCAGATGAAGTCTGAAGGCTGTCTGCTGGAGAATTCTCTTATTCTGGGCAGGTCAGTCTGTTTGTCTTCAACTGATTGGATGAGGCCCACCCACATGAGCGAGGACAATCTGCTTTATTTAAAGTCCACTAACTTCAATGTTAATCTCATCCAAAACACCCTCACAGAAACACCCAGAATAATGTTTGATCAAATATCTGGGTACCTTGTGGCCCAGCTAAACTGACACATAAAATTAACCATCACAGGTAAAAAAAAGTTCTATACTAACACAATTTTCTTTTTATTCCTTGTAGCATTTTTCCCTATAAGTGTGCTTTTAATATCCCTCTCCATTTTATAAAATTGTGGAGAAAATGCAGACACATGCCTAGTTAACAGATTAAATATTCTAGGCTTAGCCTTATTCTACCTGCTACCATTCTTAAGGTACAGTTGTATCATTTAAATCATTTAAATATTTTCTTCTTAATGCCAAAGATGTTAACTCCAAAACTGTTTCCTAAAATCTATAACTTTAGTGTGGCAATTTAAAAAAGAAAAAAAGCTAAATCTCTTAAATACCTGTTAAGTAACAGATTCCCCCTAAATCCCACCCAATCTCCTATTTTGAAATCCAGAAAATGCCAGTGGCTCAAACAGCCACTGACCTACTTCATTACTTCATGCCCCACACAGATCAGGAAAGGGAGCGGAATATAAATCATGGACACTCCCTGCTTTCAAAAAAGCAAGCTGGCTTTGGGAAAAAGCAGCACACCTCTGCAAGAAAGTTGCGTCACAGTTAATCTGCAAGTGCATTTGACCTTTTTTCAATGATGGAGCTAATAATCACGATTTTTATTGACCTTACAGCTATCAGTGATCCTGCGATGTTGATTTCAGATGAAGTTACACACCATGAAGATTAACTGCCAGTTATATCTTTTTAGCAATGTCCTAAAGATAGTGGGTATCCAGTAAATATTTCTTAAAGTTACACTTTGTTTTTTGACAGATGGTTAAAAATGAATAATTATAATACAGATGTTTGTTTGTTCATTTATTTAACCAATATATATGGCTGAGTACTCACTATATAATAAGCTCCCCGGAGAACACAAAAATGACTAAGCAATCATTCCTAGCCAAAGAACTCCAGAGCCCAGTACACAAGAGAGATAAGCCAACAATGAATTAAAATAACTATGTGAGAGGTGCCATACTAAGGTACCTACTAAGAGTTATCAAAGCAAAGAGGAATGGCTTTCCCTCAGCTGCCTTATTTGGACCGTCGTCCTACAAATCATACCTAAAATACTGTCACAAAGGTGTCTAGTGGTTGTATTCCAAAGTCAATACAATGGCAGATCAACGTATAGACATGAGGGAACCGGAAAAGATACCAAGAACTGATACTGAAGTAATCAGTGATTCAAAAGTTGTACACCACTAAATTATTTTTTCATCTCAACAACTTTGAACTAAGAATAAGTTAATATCAGAGTTGGCAATCACACACTCTTTCTCTGGTACACTGTAACCTACTTAAGAGCTACATTGCATCTCTCCTTAATTAATAACTTCATATTCTGTGGTCAACAATGAATTCCTCCCCTGCCACGTATGGTGCCAACTTTCACACGATTCAGGTTTCCAGTTAAAGTGGTGTAAGATCCCGCAGAAAATTGTTCTTATCTGGGACAAAAGGTGACATACCAAACGAGTAAAGGTGATTCTTGGTAGCAGGTTGGTGTTTGTAATAAGAGGCATTGCATACACCTTATTCATCTACTATTCCACTTCTATTCAATCCAGTACTGTGGGTTTTTGGTTGTTTCAGATAGCAGACCTAGAAATATAAAGTCTTGAGCTAGAAATGTTTCTTAAAACAACCTCTTTATACAGATGAGAAATCAGAGGCCAAAGTAACTTGCTAATATCACAAAGGCAAGCATGAATGAATAAATGCCGCTTGAATTGTTTAAAATCCAGAATCAATTTACAACAGGATTGCTCTCATATCGATAGGTACACTGCAAACGAAAAACCACCATCTCCTGGAAGAAATTGGGAATGCTGGAACTGCACCGTGGAGATCATGGTCAGACTGTGGGAAACGTGCAAGACGAAAATTATGTGTGATTCATTTTCATCCTCAGTTTGCAGCAATACCTAGTAATAGACAGAGACGCTCAGGGAGGCCTTGGGTGCCCAGAGGGTAACTCTACGTGGATGTTCAAAACAACACTGGAAAAGAGTAATAGCCACGTGAATGTGTCATAGATACGGGGCACCTCCCTGAAGGTTGCAGTATCTACAAAAAAAGGGGAGTTGCTGGCATTTACTCTGTTGAGTGATGACAACAGACCACACCCCATTGATTGGAAAGTTGATGGCCTTATTAAGAAAGAATGTCCCAAACCAGGTAAAGTAATTTCTCTCTTTCTTTCAGATCTGCTTTAAAACTCATATTTGTTCACCACTGACAAAGCCCTTATACCTTGTCACGAGTTTCATGAGTGTGCAGGACTTTGCATATTCTGGCTGAAAATGAATTTTTCCTTAAATGACCACTGGAGGGGCAGAGAGAAAGGGATTGGGGTAGGAGGGAAGGAGAGAGAGAGAGAGAGAGAGAGAGAGAGAGAGAGAGAGAGAGAGAGAGAGAGAGAGAGAGAAATTAACCATCTCTAAATAAAACATTGGGGTTAATTTACATTTCCAGTAATAAAGCACCACTGCTCAAAGAACCAAGGGAATTTGGCCAAATTTGAAGTGAAATAAGTAGAAATCAACCAGCTTATGGAGCAGAGCAGCCCACCATACAGTGCACACAACTGCCCAAGTCTCTTTCGGGATCCTTGAAGCAAATAAGGAGGAAATACACTGCCATTATCAGCTGTACTGAGACTCTGATTGTGCCTGACATTACTTTAGAAGCCCTTATTAGATATTTGGCACCGCGAGCTGATGTAAATGGGAAAACAAAGGGACATTATGATTAAAAATCAAGATTTGAAAGACATTTGACTTCATAGGAAAATCTTTATAATATATTCTGACATGAAAAAAGCTATCCTAGTTATATATAAACCTAAGAGTGTGTGTGTATGTGTGTGTGTGTGTGTGTGTGTGTGTGTGTGTTGTGTTCCAGTTACATACTGCTGCGTAACAAAGTTCTCTAAAACTTCATAGCTTGCCACAATAAACATTTTATATTGCTCATGACTCATAACTTTGTCAGGGCTCAGTGGAAACAGCTCCTCTCTCTTCCACACGGTGTTGACAGGGGCAGCTTGAAGGCTAGGCCTAGAATCATCTGAAGAAATTGGGAATATTGGAACTGAACCATGAAGATCATGCAATGGTCAGACTGTGGGAAATGTGCAAGAACCCTGAGAGAAGTATGATCTCTTAAAAAACTTGAACTCTATGAAGACAAAAATTCACTCAGTCACATGTCTGGGGGTTCATGCTGGCTGTTGGTTGGGAGTCTCAGCTCCTCTTCATGTAGGTCTCTCCATAAAGGTTCATTTGGGCTTTCTCACAGTGTGGTGGCTGGATAGAAGGGCAAACATCTCCATAGAGAAAAAGCCAGGGAGCAGCTAAATTGTGTTCTCTAGCCTAACCTTGTTAATCACACAGGGACACTCCCACCCTAGTCCCAGCCCACTCAGATTCAACAGAAGGGAACAAGGATTTCTCAATGGAAGAGTGTCAACGTCACCTTGCAAAAAGAGCACGTAGGATGGGATATAGATTGATGTGACTATCTTTGGAAAATGGTCTGCCACAGATGGAAAACAACAATGACAGTCAATACACCAAAATGTTAATGATGATTATCCTTGAGTGTCTTGATAATGACTTACCTATTTTTCCATTTTCCAAAAATTTCAACAATTGGCGTGCTTTACTCTCATACTGATTTCTCTACAGTACTTGTGGTGGGGGTGGGGGTATAGGTAGGGAATGTAATCACCTTACCTATAGTACTAGTGAATTTTGGTGCCCAAGATCCCCTTACCCAGGAGTGTATCTCATTCATGCTATTTGGTGTGAAAAAAATAAAGATTCCATGATCCAACCCATATGAAACCCTTCACCTCCTGCTTATCCGTGAAGGGGACAATACACATGTGAACATTTCAAAGACTCTGAAACATTCTGCTGTAAAGGATTATGAACTCAACTTCTTTGGCCTTTGAGCCCAATTTTTGTAGTATTTATCTGTTGAAAACTCTTTGCAGGTATATTTCTCTCCACCAGGGTTTCTCAACCTTCCTGTTGTTGACATTTTGGGCTGGTGAGTTCTCTGTCATAGAGCTCTGCCCTATGTGTCTCTGGCCTCTACCCACTTGATGGCAATCGACATTCCCCTTCCTCTCCCAATTGTGACAATCAAAAATGTCTCCAGACATTGCTAAATGCACCCTGGGGGACAAAAATCGCCCCAGTTGAGAATTATTGTTTACATTAATAAGCAAAATTGGTTATTAGCTTTTCAATAATGTAAAACAAATAAACAAACAAAAGCAGGCTTTCCCAGATAATTTGAAAATCCTATTGAAAGTTATACATATGGTGACAACAAATGTGGTCTCAGGGGTCATCTTCAAAACCAAGCATATTCACTGACTCTAGGTCACTTCTACCAGAAAAAAAAGCAAGAGGAAAACCAAGAATATTTGCTTCTTGGGCTCTCATTTTTAAAAATCTACAGTCAGATCATGTAAATCTAACCTAAGGGACAAAAAGTTCAACCTATATTTGCAGGAAGATTGAGTTACAGATTTTTTTGAATGAAGTTTTTTTTTTTTTTTTAAACCTTATAAAAACATACTGGGATTACTGTAAGATTAAGCAGATTTTTCCTACTAGACTTAAAGGCATCTGCTTTCATAAGTACATATATGATTAGCAAATACACTGTTTATATATAAATAATTAAGCCGTCTCTTTAAAATAGCTGATCTACGAACAACCTTACTTACAGAGAGATTCAAATGTTGAAGTTCATTCATATTCATATCCATCATTGCCAATGTCTTCAGATCTACCCAAAATGTTCTCTATTTTCCATAGGTTCATCAGATATTGTGACTACAGTGAAGTTCTTTAAAACTGAACCAAAATAGCCAAAAAGAGCAATAAAGAGAATAGTAAGATAGCAAGCACAGGGTTGGGGTAAAACTGAAGAAGGGAATAACATTTTAGAATTTTAAGACAGGGGAGGCATTAGAAATCAGGCATCTGGCTTTCTCTGGAAGGCAGCACTTGGACGGCCCCAGTGACCTCTGATGGCATTCACACCCTGTGTAATTCCCTCCTGTTGAGTGAGGTCTAGATTTGTAGCTGCTTCCAATAAATGAAATATGGCAGCAAAGATGCAATGTCACTCCTGAGGTTAGGTTCTGTCTCCTCTCTTGCTCACCCTGCAGAGAGCAGCTGCTATGGTTTGAGCTGCTCTATGAAGAGACCTAGGTGGCCCAGAACTGAGGGAGGCCTCTGCTGCACCCTCAGTCCAACATACTGCAAAGAACAGACCCTCCCCAAGAACCATGTGAGTAAATGTGGATCCTTCCATGACTGAGCCTTTGGGTAGGACCGCAGCCCTGACTAGCAATTTTGCTGTAAACACATGAGAGAAAAGCATGTAACTATCCCTGTCTTGGGTTCGTGACCCACAGAAACTGTGGCATAACACATGTGTATTGCTTTATGCCACTAAGTCTTGGGGTAATTTCTTAGATAGCAATAGATAATGTTTGGACTAAATCATGTCCCTCAGAATTCATATGTTGAAACCCTAACCTCCAGAAACTCAGAATGTGACAGTATTTGGAGATAGGGTCTGCAAAGTAGGGATTAAGTTAAATGAGGCGATAGGGCAGGGCCTAATCTATTCTCACTGGTGTCCTTATAAGACACACCAGAGACAGACGTACACAGAGGAAAGGCCATGTGAAGACACAGCAGGAAGGTAGCCATCTACAAGGCAAGGAAAAAGGGCCCCAGGGGAAGCCAAACCTGCCAATACCTTGATCTCAGATTTCCAGCCTCCAGAACTGGAACAACAATTTCTGTTGTTTAAGCCACCAGTCTGTAGCATTTTGCTATGGGAGCCTAGGAAACTCATACAGATAATTCGCACACTTTCCGTTTCTATAGGTGGCATGATAAAGCAACTTCCCTCAAGTCAGCTAGCTGGTTAGTAGTAGGGCATTGGACCATATGTGTGGTTGTCCTTGTTAGCTGGTCTCCCTGGACTTCCATCTCCCCATCTGTAAAGTGAAACCTTAAACTAAATCCGGGGTGGCAAAGTACACGGGCCAAACCTATCTTGCTGTCTAGAGTCTTAGGACTCTAGAATCTAGAAGCTCTGCCACCCAGTATGACTCTCTTTACATTAGACTAGTGATTCTTGAAGGATGGTCCCTGGGAACTTATTAGAAATGCACATTGTCAAGCCCTACTCCAGACCAGAATCAGAAATGATTGGGGTGGGACCCAGCGATCTGTGTTTTAACAAACCATCCACAGACTGATGGGATTCATGGTATTAGATCATTCTCCCAATTCATTTTCACATTAAAAACTAGGTAAGAATTGCTTTGCTCTTAAATAAATAAATAAATAAATAAATAAATAAATAAATAAATAAATAAATAAAAGACCAAAAGAGTGGCTATTAGAGCCAACTCTAATAGACACCTGATCTCCTCCTTCAAGGGGGTAGCTAATACTTTGGTTGACCATAGTCTTCATGGGGAAACCCAATGGGTTGAGAACAAAAAGCTAGGAAATGTGAATGGGGCTCTGCTAGAATCACATTTGTGTCCTCTTGCCCCACCCTCACTTATTCTTCCCCAGGGAAGCAATTTGGGTGGGGAGTTTAGAAAAAGGAATTATGCACGTCTGGATCAGCTCACTCCTTTCCTTCTCTTTGGGATTTGTCTACTTACAAAGAACAAAAGATTTGCTCCACTGCTCAATGTCTATGCCATAAGTTTTACAGCAGCTAAATCACATGCAGGGGCCAGGGGGTTGGAGAACAGAGTCCACGGGCTGTTTAGCACTACCAGAGACTGTGTCAACCCCCGAATGATATTCCATATCAACCTTTCTCAGTAATAAAGCTGACATGTTATTCTCCAAAAAAAAGAGTGGCTCAAAAACAAGAGCATTTTTAAAGGACATAATCCAGTATTCCTCGATTAGAATGAAAAAATGGAGGTGATATTAAATAATAATAATAAGATGATGATGATGATGGTTTGATCTCTATCATTCATCTCTCTTTGTGGAATTAGTAAAAAAAAAAAAAACACAGCTGTCAGACCCTGTGTTTACTTTAGCAGCCAGTTAGAACTGTCGTCTAGCAAGCTGACAGTGTGTATCTCCTCAAGGAAAATGCATTTTGTGTTATATTCTTGACATGAAAAACAAGAGCACATTCAAATTGTCTTTCCCAGACCCAGAAAATACACTCTAATTTTGATTTATATATTAGAGTGTATGCCCCCCAAACACCACCACCACCAAAATTAGGACATTAAATATATTTTCTAAATGTAAAAGCTTAAAGGGAAAAAAAAAAGAAAGAAAAAAAGAAAAAAAAGAAAGAAAAAAGAAACAGGAAATGGTGACGCCCACACACTCAGAAGAGGAATCCCAGGACCAAACCCCATTTCCTGCCCCACAAGGTAACAGAAACGTCTCTTCTTTATCTAAAATCCGGTTCCTGTGCCACTCAGAGTCAAGAGCTGAGCCAAAATCTTGGTTCAGGGTTGGCAGAAGAATTCTATTTCTTTCTTCTTTTCCTTAAAAAACACAGAACTGGAGCAAACTCTCCCACCTTCTCCTTATACATGAAAAAGAAGGAGGAAGACCCATCTTCCATTACTGCCAGCAAAGCCCCGTCCCCATCCCCCTCCAGCTTTGCTCACCCACCCAAGTGACATTGCTAGGTCTGGTTGTCACTGGGATCCTACTACAAATGCTGACTAGGGAGGGGTAACTCCATGTTTTGCATTCAGACTCAATCCTGGTGCCCTCCCTCAACCCTCTAAGACACTGTTTTTTAGAATTTAGCCAAACACAGCTGGAAATCAATGAGGCACAGCCTACAGCATGGTATCATTTTATTTTTGGGCCAGATATCTACAAAGGCAGATCAAGATTTTGTAATTATCTGCTCACTTGGAAATGTGAAGAAAGCCATACTCTATCACTTGGGAAAATAAGCTCTTATTTTTAGTTGTGATTTGCTTTCCTCCTACCCCCCACCCCCATCAGAATTCTAAGGCTCTATATGGAATCAGGGCCTGAATAATCCAATTAGGTCAACTTCCAAGTCCCAAATAAGGAAACAAGTGTCAAATTACATTTTTCTTTTTCAAATTTGCCTCCCTAGGAGGGATGGTTCACTCTGGAGAAGTTTTAGGGGTATCTGCTGGTTATGGGACACTTTTTCTTGCAAAAAATAGGTACCAAGAAATGTAGTCCTTACTACTGAAGAAACTAGCGGGAAGGTTGGCTAGTGATCTAGTTGCTACAAATCGTCATTATCCGGGAAATCCCAGACAAGTGTTTTTGATTACCTTGCATGGAGTCAATAGTGTTACAAATCTGATGTTCCCCCCACCACTCCCCAAAAAAGACTAACATGCTGTCACTGAACTTCAAATGGTGCAATCACTGTGGAAAAGTTTGGCAGTTTCTTACAAAATTAAACTTATATCTATCTGTTGATCCGTCTATTCCATGCCTAGGTGTTTACCCAAGTAAAAATATTCACCCAAATGAAAGCATATGTCCACACAAAGACTTGTATGTGAATGTGCATAGCAACTTATTTATAATAGCCAAAAACTGGACACAAGTCAAATGTCCGTCAGCAGGTAAATGGGTAAACAAATTGTGGTAAATCCATGTAACGGAACACCGCTCAACAATACAAAGGAATGGACCATTGATACACCCTGCACGGATGAATCTCAAAATCATTAGGCTGAGTGAAAGAAGCCAGGAAAAACAGGACAACACTGTATAATACCATTTACATAAAACTCCAGAAATTGCAAACTAAGCCATAGTGATAGAAAGCAGATCGCTGGTTGCCTGAGGATGGGGGAAGGTTAGGAGGAGAGGTGGGGCCAGAGGAGGGAGAAATTAAGAAGGGACTTGAGGGGCACGCGAGGAGGTGGGTCTGTCCACTATTTTTTATGGTGATGTTTTCATGGGTATACACATGTGTCAAAACCTATCAAACTGTACACTTTAAACATTCACAGTTTAGTACATGTCAGTTATATCTTCGTCACACCTTTTTCTGAGATGTGATTCCTGTCTTATTTTCATGGGAGAGACAAAATACGCTGCCAACTGGAAATGTGTGACACGTTGACTAAGTGCTTTGAGAAGGCAGATGAGGTAACACTTTTAGAACTATGAACCTTTTCAAGCTGAGACATCTGGTGCCTCTCACGCTGCACTCCCCATCCCCACCCCCAAGCCCAGTTGTCCACCAGGAGAACCCATCGTCGATGTTTCCAGTTTCAGACTCTGTGACCTCTTCCCTCTGGGAGAGGAAAAGAACTGACGAGGGCAAATCTCCCTTTCCTTTCTGTGAAGTCAGAGAGGACAAACCCAAGGTGAGAGGTCAAGATGCAAAAATGCCCAAGACCTCATGCACCCCACAGAAACTAGTGTTGGGCAGGAATTTACCTTGAACTGAGTAATGGGGCCTTCTGAGTGGCTTTGGTCTAGACCCATTCTCTAAGGACATGCCAGTGCGAGGAGGAAAAAAATACCCGGGTGGAAACACGCCCCTGGGGCCTGTCCTGGGGGAGACTCTTGTCCTTCCTGACCTCATAGGAAAGCCCCCTGCTCCTCCAAACGGCCTCACCTACAGACAGGCACTCACCAGGAAAATGCCACTTTGTGCTAAGCAGCAAGTTAGCTGTAGTTACTCAGTTTACACACTCCACTTCAGGGCTTGCCAGGGACAAATAGCACCGTGCCTTGCGACAGCCTCTGAGCGAACTCTCCTATCTCCAGCCCATTTGTTGTCACAGCGATAACCTTCTGCCTTTCACCTCTTAATACTCTGTGGCTCCCATCCCAGGCGAGCCCCAGACAAGCCCAGGTAGCTCATTTCTGAATCTCGGATATCACAAGATGATGAGTTTTTGATACAGGTTCTGTACGAGATGAAGGAAGCAAGATATTCATGTCCTGGCAGGGTACTCAGTCCCCAAGGGACATTTGCCAATGTCTAGGGACGTTTTTTGGTTGTCATAACTGGGGGTGGAAGGTGCTACTGGCATCTTAGGGATGCTGCTAAACATCCTATCATGCACAGGACAGCCCCCCACCTACACAGGCACACACCCGAAAAATGATCTCTCCCAAAATGTCAGTGGTACAGAGGTTGAGAAAGCCTGCTATACAGTGAAAAGTTGTGTCTTTCTGGGGACTTACCAAATTTATGGGGAAGTAAGCCACCCTCAATTTAAATTCAGTTTTCAGAATGTGGCATTAGGCAAGGTATCTAAATTTTCTGCCTCAATTTCCCATGTCTGCAAAAGGGGAATGTTCCTATGTCAGTCATTCCTTTTCTCTCCGTCTTCCTCCCAGGGAGCTGCTAATGAATGTTTGCCAAGTGCTTTGAAGATTCTAATTACTGTTATTCCCAGTCTATCAGTTCGAGATTGTGGAGCACCTGGGAACCTTGCAGACAGGAGATAGGAGCAAATGGAGCCAGTCCTGTCACTGTGGTTACCATTTATCCTTCTCGGAAGGCAGTATCAAGCCCTTAGGCTTGAATTACTCAAATCAACTTTAGAATCTGCTGAAGGAAACCCAGGGTTCTCACAATTAAATCAAAGCCTTTCTCAAAGTTAAGGGCTTCAGCTGAGGGCTTCCTGTTGCCAGCAAACAAGGGTCAGAAAATCTTAGCGTGTGCTGAGGATTCACTATATCTTTTGGTTGATGCCTAACTCAGATAACATATATAACAAAACTGGGATATTAACACCTAAATTTCAGAGTTGCCATGAGGAGGACATATATTAAAAAACCGTTCTAGGGATTCACATAGAGTAAGCACTGCTCTTTTTAAAAAATAATAATAAATAAGTTTATGATTCAAAGTCTGCTGAATGACTGTCAACTTATGTTAGTCCCTCAGAAATTCTTGCCAAGCAGATGGTACCCGGATGTTCGACACACAAATATATTTGCCTAAACCGAAGATGATCCATTGCAGCTCTCTTTACTTCTCCTCGCCACTTCTGGATCCCAGGCATCTCCCTATTTAGAAATGATGATAGCCTCAAGTGCACAGGTCTGGAGAAATCAACCGACAAAACTCCACTGAGTACATGCTACCGAAGTCAGCAGAGTGAGAACCGCCGGGAGACTCCGAGAATATGAAGGTGTGCTAGCTGTGGTCATGGAACGTCCCTGAGACGTCAAGGCCAGCATCAAATGACAGCAAATTCACAACGCCAGGCAAGTGGAATTGCTCGCATGAGTGGCACAGCTTATGAGCTCAAGAAATTCAGAGGATGGGACCTGGGATGGGTAGGGCCGGCTTTCTGGATATGGCGGGACTTAATAGGGTCTGGAAGTACAGGTAGGAATTCTGGAAGGCAATGCTGAAAAGGCAGCCTAAGCCTTCCTGCGCATTTCCCTACCAATTACACGGTAATCATTCTGATTTTCCAGGCAAAATTGTACGTCAAGTGTTCTGGCATGGGTTTTATGTTCCCTTGCATGGCTCCATGGCTGCAGCCTATAGCCCAGATCCGCTGGGGCTTGTCACCCATCAAGAGGGGACTGAAGCAGACTGTGGTTCTCACACTTGAACTTGAATAGTGTCAGCTGGAGGGTCTGGTGAAACACATTGCTGGGCCCACAATAGGAGTTTCTGACTTAGGGCTAGGGCCCGAGACTCTGCATTTTGAACCAGTTCCCAGGTGATACTGGTGTGGTCCATGTGGGGATTTCATCTGAAGAAGCGTTGAATGAGTGTGTGGACACCTTAGAGCAAACACAGCACCTCTTTGAGGGAAAAATGCAAGATGCACACCCACCCAAAGGCTGGTCAGGACCGTCAGTCTTTGGGGGAAGCTGCACATCATGGCCTACGCACTTGTGACATCATTTCGTAGACGTCCAACATCGGGAACTCGGGACATCTCTAAGACCTGGCTCCATTAAACAAATGTTTCATGAACCTCTGCCATGGCCCAGGGGCTTTGCAGTGACATCATCTCCCTGATGCTTTCATCTCAATTTGAGGGGTCAGGGTTAAATGATGCAGAAATGCTTCTTTGAGTTGACATAAAGGAAAGGAGGAGATAGACAGGGATCTCACAAGAGATTTTAGAGTTTTCTGGTCTACACACACACACACCACACATGCCAACACACCCTGAACTGACCTAGCACAGGAAGGGGTGGAGGCCAGAAAAAGGGACCAAAGAGAAAAACAAAGCAAGGCAGACAACAGATAAACTACTTTGTGGTTAAGTCCAAAGCGTAGGAATTGAATCAGTTCTGGAAAGTGGTAACCTCCCAGGTACGCTTGATTCTCATCTCACACATTTTGTTTTACTAGCATTTTCTTCATTTTTGAAGCGGCTTAGCAGTCATGGCACCTTCCATGGCTTGTGCTACTTTCCACAATCTCCTACTGAGCTCCTACGGAACAGAAATGCTTTCACCCATGGCAGGTATGTGTTCATCTCTGCAATGAACACTAGAGTTGTTTCTGCCAGGAGCGCTGCTTTTCATTTCTTTTTAATGAGTGAAGCTGAAAAATAAGTTCACCAGCTGAAACTGCCAGGGAAATTTGAGACCACAAATGCCATTATTAACTCCGTTGAAATGTATTATTAATAATAATGGTTTGCTCTGTTGTAGCATTTTCTGGCTTCAAAGCCATTTACAAACATCAACTAATTAATCCTTACCTCAGCACGGTGAAATAATTAAGTATTATTATCTCATTTTACAGAAGGGGAAACTGAGGCACCCAGCGGGTAAGCGCCTGGCCCACAGCCACAGAAAGGATGGGCTATGCTCTCTCCTGTGACTTGATTCTACACTGAAAATGTCTCACTCCTGGGGAAAATGAAGTTTTTAGCAGGAACCACACCTCTAAAAAAAGAGATCGATGGAGTCAGTTGGGCCTCGGCTTTCCAGAGCACCTTGCACAAATAATCAGAATTTAATTTTTCTTTAGTGTTTTCCTTCCTCACTGACTTTTTTAAATAGCATGCTGACTTGGGGGAAATGCCAAGGCATTTTAATGATGTATGAAATTAAAAAAAATTAAATAAAAGCTTCTGCCCACACAGAAAGAGTACCAGCCTGCTATCTGGACGTGTGCTTTTCTTTTCCCTCTCGTATTGGCAGCTGCTCTGTGCCATGTAGCTCAGCTGCAGCCAGAAACACTTTTTTTTTTTTTTTTAAGGAAAGAAAATGAACATCGAAACTTAGCAGCCTCAGCCAAAAGAGTAGAACTTGGTCTTAATTGCCCTTTTATAATTCCTATTCTCACTTCCATTTCCCTGAACTTTTCTCAGAGCCATCAGGCGCAACCACAAAAGGTCATCTGGCTTTTTCTTGTACTTTTCCTAATTGTCTCTCTTTCTCCCTTCTGTCTTCAAAGCTTTTCTTCCACAGGAAAGATAACTGGTTGGGTATGAGTGCTGGCACTTTCTACATCTCCCTCACCCCCAGTCTACAGGCCTGTGGTTGGTCATTAAAGCTCTGAGACAGGCTGAAAGCAGGTGTCATAATGTGACAGAGGTCCACACGTTCCTTTCAAGCCCATCACAAATGGCTTCCAGAGACCTCTTCCTGCACCCATCCTTGCATCTTTTCTCTTCTTTCAACTGCCCGTGGATGGCACACAGGGGAAGATGCAATGGCAGTGAAGCAGTCGGCTGGCTCCACACCTCCTCCCACCTGGCAGGAGCCCCCACCCCATATCCTGCCTGGAGTCACACTCCAGCTTCCCCTTGTCTTGCTGCAGGAACCACACCGGCACCATGTGTAAATCTGTTTGCTAGTGTTCTTCTGTTCTCTGTGGGCTCATGTGAAATTTCCCTCGATGAGCTTTTAAATCCCCACACAATTTAAGACACAAATAAAAATTTTGAAGAACAGGCAAAGTTAAACTTTAGTGATTAGGGATGCCCATTTGGGTGATAAAACTATAAAGAAAAGCACAGAAGTCATAACCACACAAGACAGAATAATGGAATAATGGAATAATAATGGAATTCGGGCATGGAAGCGAGTGTGAGAGGGGCATATGGAGGGCTTCTGGGTCCACCAGCAAAGCTGTCTTCCTGAACCCAGGTGTAATTACATGAGTGTTCACATTACAATTCACTTATCACTAAGTTATATGTTTTATGCAGATTACTGTATCTCTGTTATAATTTACATTTTTTCTAAAGTAGGACTATATGGACTTCATTCAGTGCCCCATGAAAACTGATGGGTTTTACTTTCCTTTAGTTTTAATATAATTACTTCTATTTACTCTCATTAAATCTGAGAGTTCCCAAAGAAAAGGTAACAAATGTTGAAGACTTCTGGTGGGCAAATTGTTCTTAGGAAACTGCTGCTTAGTAGATGTCGAAAGTTCTAGTCTTTTTTCTTTTTTCTTAGTAGATGTGGAAAGTTCTAGTCTAGGGTATGTGTGCATACCCTCGTCTGGGGGTGCTAGGTTTGCCTGAGTTTATAGCAGAGTAGAAGGAGGCGGGGGAAATGTTCCACAGAGACTCTAACCCTTTGTGAACTTCAGGCTATCTTCTCCTCCCTACCCTTCCAGATATGCCCTGGTTTTCTGGTCTACAAAATGAAGTCACTGGTGAGACGGCATCTAAGGTTTCTTGCCGCTCTAATATTCTGTGATTCTACGAAAAAAACACCGAAGGTTGAACATGGCTTCCCCCTTGTTTTTCCAAACCTTCACATTGACCTTGGTTCTCAAACCACTCCTTGCCTTATAGAGAGTCTTCCTCTTCAATGAGTATTTCCTAATGATGGTATTAATCATCATCAAGAGAAGACTTGATTTAATGTGACAATGATGGGGTAAAAAGGCCCCTCATGACTGGCCCCCACCCTGGTTCCCTGCCCATGGTTCCCAGCTGCCCCTCACACGCCACACTTGCTCCTTCAGCCTCTTCCACTGATCACCTCATGCTCCCTTTCCAGGTTCCTCTCAGGTGGATTCGTCAGGAAGCCTCCTCTTGACTCTTGGGCTCAGCCGAGCTTCCCCGTTGCACACCATGTATAACCCTGCCTTAGCACAAACCCATTACATGGATGTCTGTTTTCGTGTCTGTCTCATTCACTGGACAATGAGCTCATCTAGGGTAGAACTGGGTCTTAGTCATTTCAGCATCCTCACACCTGGCATTGTGCCCACACATAATAGGTATGTTTCTTTAAGTCAGTCAGTGTTTATTCAATCCAAGCATAACTGAACAATTGATTGATTAGGCCCTGCTTTGGACTGAGAAGGGTAGAAGGGTATTACCGCGGCCTCCTTGCCCTGTCCCCATCTGTCTTCCTTCACTCATCCCTAATCTCTACATCCAGCGTCTCCATACCAGCTGATCACCAGGATCATCTGATGAGATTTTAAAACACAGATTCTTAGGCTCTCGCCCAGAGATCTTAAAAAATTTCGCCCGCCTAATTTGGATACGTCAGCCAGGTGTTAGAATCATTGCTGAAGTTTGGTCAGAGAAATCTGACTCGATGTAAAAATGATGCTTCAGGAGAAATGGAAACGAAATAGTAACATTCACATAAAATGCTGGACAAGCTGTGGTCAGAGGGGAGGGGGAAGGGGGAAAAATCTGGTCATGAGTGCTGGAATTTTAGCTTTTTAGCACAAACAACCTCAAAGAAAATAAATTTAGTCAAAGATTTAGTGCAAAAATCCAGAGCACCTGTCAAGTAAACCGTTTCTTTTCTTTCAAGAAAGCAGAAGGGGAAAAAAGAAAGTAGCAGGTCTCTTTAACTGAAGCCACAAACTTGAGTCTTTGGTAAATGCCAAAATTTCTTCGATAACACATTTACACACCTATAAAAACAAAACGTTCGGTCAGAAATGCCAATAAATGATTCTGAGCCTGTATTAAAGCCATACAGCTGCAAAAACATAAAATATAATCTTGGATTTTTAGAGCAACCGCTTCAGAGAAAAGCCAGTTACGGAACCTACATAAAATGACTTTTTGAAATATTAATGGTAAAAAATGAGATTGTCTTTGACCTTTTATTTTACGTATTTTATGTATGTGTGCAAACTGGAGTGAAGACACAGATGAATACGATAAATGTGCCATAGGTGGGCAGAAAAACAGTTTGTGACTAGGAGTGGGGATGAGAAAGGATTTGGGTTGAAAGTGAGTTGAATTTTTTTCTGTCTTAGCATTCAGCCCGGCACCAGGGAGAACTTTTGCCACCAGCACAGGTGCAGATGAGGGAGAAACTTAAAAAAAAAAAAAAGTGACTATTTCAGAGCCGGTGGTAAGGAATGTCCCCTGCTGTCCTGACAAACCAAGACAGTGATGAGTAGAGAGCAGATTTGTTAGGAAGTGAAAAAGAATGTGAACATTGGCCGTGGTACCCACCGGCCCCCCTCAAGTCTGGGTGTCCAGGAAGCTGTTTTCAGCTGTCACAAGTGTCATCCCTACCCATTTCTGATCCGGCTGGAAGTGCTTGTTGGTTCAGGTTTGCCCCCTGGGCACCAGAAGTAGTTGCTCTGTTGTAATTCCAGTCCCAGCGAGCTTGGTACATCTTTAACAGTTCTTGTGTTATTAACTTTGTGACTAACTGAGAGGTGTTTGGCTTTTGAAACAGCGCCACAGAAGCTTCTCTCTCATCTTGGATGATGTCAGCCCCATAAACGGGAAAGCTGGAGGAAACAATAGAGATTTCCGTGGTAACATTTAATGAGGCGGACCCTTATTTTCCCCAGATTTAAAATTACCTCCATTTTCTGCATCGGGCCGTTAAAAAAAAATCACTGGGGGAAATTTAGGATGTGGATTTAGATTGAAGAGTCAGATGGGTTTTTGACTTTGAAATTCTCTAGGAAAAACACTCGTGAAGTCTTTTTTAATTCTCCACTAGCCGATGATTTCAAGTGACTCATATAAACTTTATGAAAAGAAATTGATGATTTCCCAACCACTTGACAAATCCCAACCACAGATGATCAAAACAGCCGTTAAAGGTAGGAAACGGCGAGTTTAGCACCAGAAACTAAAAAACATAAGCCTCCGTAAGATGCCCAGCAAGTCAACAGCTGAAGAAGAGAGCAAACCTCAGGACTTTTCTGCATAGGAACTTAGATTTGTTCTAAGTTAGAAAAACAACCTAGACATGAATATCACCTAAAGGACTATGTGTTCCCAAAGGAAAGACACATATAGTAATGACCTTCATTAGGAACACAATTTTTAAATCCATAGTGTAACTTTTCAGAGCAATTGTGAAATTGAGCACCCATGGTGACCTGCTGACAGCTAATGCATGATATTAATTAATGGTTCACAGGACCTTTGCCAAAACCTACACTGAAACACACAATGCTATGCTGACACAGCCCAATCTCTTCAACAAGTACAATTAACTTTTCACTTTTTCTTTAATGGGATCCTCCAACCAATGCAGTAAAGGGGTGTTTACATAGGCAACCTGCAACAGATTCCCAGTAGTTCTTGAGCCTGTAGATGCAGGAGAAAAAAAGAAAAAGAAAAAGCTACACAGTGCTAAATGTTGCAATGTTTGGCTCAAAGTAAAGTCCAGAAGCTCTGCCAAAAGCACAGGGCCTGTATTTCTAAATTCTGAGTCTGTGTTGTTGCTATTGTTTAATTCTTCTGATGCTTCAATCACTTTCTCCAATGGTGATTAGGATCCTAAGAGAGTTTGTTTCACTTGAAGCCCACCCAAACCCAAATACTCAAGGTAAATGGTAGAAGTCTCAAGAAAGGTTTCCTCACTCCTTACATCTCTGAGGCATCCTTTCCCAGGCCTGATTAAATGACCCCATGAGGGGACCACTACGCACAATGAAACAGTGCCTGTAAGCTGGGTGACGTGTTTACTCAAGCTCACACCACAAATTGAGACTTTATGCCATAAAAGAGCAAAGAACATTGTTATCACTCTCTCTCTCTCTCTCTCTCTCTCTCTCTCTCTCTCTCTCTCTCTCTCTCTCTCTCTCTTTTTATTTTCCTTAGCACTCTTTCCTTTTTCATTTGTAATCTTAGGAGCTAGGACTCCATGGGATGGTCAGCCAGGTTCCGACTTGGATTTTGGAACCGTGCATTTTATACCAACATCATTCTAAATCTGCCCAGCAAATAGCAGCACCCACATTACTGCAGAGTGAACATCACCTTGCATGTATAAAACCTTTCACTAAATAAATGTGTTCAATCACTGAAAAATAGCCACCCCCAAGTTACAGATTATGCCTCCACCTTCAAGGAGCAAAACATCCCTAGAAACCCCTTTGATTTGGAACACTTTCAGAAAGAAACCTTCTTGCAGCCGCAGCTGAAAGAAGTCCCCGTAGATAATTCACAGTCCACAGAGACGATCTCCAGAAGTAGGACTGGTGTAAGTGAACTGGCTGGAATATGAGTACATGTTTTTTGAAATAATGGCAATCCACAAGAGCTACAGACCATTCAGTTATTGCCCTGCTTCCTGTTCTAGGAAATTGGGGACATGGCTATTGATAGACAAACTGTGGCCACAAAAGTGCTACTCAGTGGATATACCTGGGTGTTCTTTCTCTAAAATTTCTCACCCACTGGCTTAAGATCCTATAAACTAGAAAGCCCCAGAACCATCATTAACAGCTTACTAAGGACCTCAAACAAGACTAGCTCAAAGTTTAGCAGTACACATTTCACTCATTCCTAGGCCAGGGTTCTCTTAATCCCTCTGTGTTGTGCCTGCAACGTACTCAAAAGTAAACCCTGTGAATTATATCCTAAGGCTTTACAGATATGGGAAATTAGGCAGAAAGATAGGAAATGATTTATTCAGTGCCGGCAAGACTAAAGAACTGCCAGCTCCATCTTTCCTCATCCATTGCTAAATAAGTCCCACTAATTTTTCTCAATCTGATAAACTACTGATAAGAATCAAAGGGAACGTGAAGCTCAATGTTCTTGTCTCACAAATGAGGCCTAAAAGCTGTGTTTGTTTGCATATGCATTTCCAAAATGAGTAATTTAGAATTACATGGCTTATGTCATTTGGTATAGTCTGCCTTCAGGCATGAAGAACACAGGCATGTTAGTAACAAACGTGGCTTGTGTCACCTGCCCTAACCAAAACCTCCAAAGAAAACCAGAGGGAATCTTGGTAAAGTCGGGGATGTTGGCATGAACAGGGACCTGCAAATTCCTTCCTGTGCGGTTGATTCAGGAAAAACAGTGGGCATGGCGATGGTTAAACAAGCCTGTGGGTATATAGAAATTATAATTCCTGTATATGGTAGAAATCTTTAGGGAAGGGTAAGTCAGCAGGGTGTGGATAGCTCAGGGTAGGTCATCCTACGTGTAGAAAAGTTGGGATCACCTGAGCCTATAATATAATTAGCTTTCATCAATGCTGCAGACACACAAAAAAAAACTGGTTATTATAGCATAGTAGTCGACAATGACTATGAATAATAACTGTGATCAAGCATTTACTAACTGCCAGACACTATGGTAAGTGTTAATATAGGTTCTCTGATTTCATTCTCCCCTCAAAACTTGGCAAGTTAAGTAATAAAAGAATCAAAATCAAATGAACTGGGACTCCAGGTAAGGTTCTTTCACTAAGCAAGTGAGTGATGTTGGGTAATTAAACCTCTGTAAGTCTCAGTTCCCTCATCTGAAAATGAGATAATGGTGCACACCTCATAGAGATCTTGCAAAGATTAAATGAGTGATATATAGAAAGCACAAGGCGTATAGGTGCCATTTACTTTTCATTATAATTAATACTTTATTTTTACTTGTTTTGTATTTATGCTTAGGGAGTAAATGAACACTGATAGCACAGTATCTTTCGAAAATGCCTAGTATGATCTTTTTACAGGAAAAAAATGAAACTTAAAGAATATAAGTGCCATCTTACTGATTGCCAGAGAGAATTCAGCTTCTGTGCCCGGCCACAAAGGTAGGGGTCTGCTCCTTCGTACTCCACGAGTGCTCAGAGCTCTGCTGACAAGGAATTCCTGTATCCCTACGGCCTCATGGCAGAGAGAGGGGGCAAGGATATCTCTCCCTGTCTTCAGGATGTGATTATTTTTTTTTAATTTATTTATTTATTAGTTTCAGGTGTACAAAACAAGGTAATACTTAGACGTTCATCATTTATATCCCTCATACTGTGAACCCCCTCCCCCCATCCACTATCCCTCCGACCTCACACTGAACCATCACATTATATATATAAAATTATAGTTGGCATTCATTAATGTTTAGCTTCTGGTGTACAATGCCATGATCAGGTCAGGATGTGATTATTGGTACTACAGTCTTGTTTCCATCATGACCAACTAGTTATTCCAAAGCACCAAGATCTGGTCTTCCATGGAACAGTCCTACATGGTTTCCATGGAGCCTGCACAGCCTTGTTCCCTTCTCACTGCCATGTTCAATTTCACTTTAAAAGGTATCAGGTTCTCTCAGTCCAATCAAAGTCACCCTCCTCAATGAGGAAATGCATGGAAGGGGCTGCTTTTTGTATCTTCACATATTAAAGTCAAAGGGGCCCTTAGCCTTCTGTCAGTGGAAACCTCAGCCTGTGCTATGATTCTTCATTCCGCTAAGATTGCAGTGGTCCCCTCTTCCAGTCACCAGTGAAGACTCACCGCACCAAGCAAGGTTTGAATGTTTGTGCTGATAACTAGCTCTACAATTCCACCCCCAACTAAATCCATTCCTTAGAAGTGCGGAAGTTGACTCTTGGCCTACAGAAGCGTTAGTTCTCTGTCATTTGATTCTACTGCCTGATACCCCTACATGAGGAATAAGCACAGGAAAATGTGACTGCTACAAAAGTTCATCTTTAGTCTTTGTCAAACACGCATAGCAAAGGGAAGGATTAAATGCTTTCTGGATATGTCGTGTTTAAAAAGAGAATAAAACTAGGCTCCTCTGTGTGGAAGTTGGTGAATAGAATTTGTCACCAGGAGAAAGGAATATTTCTTATTTCCTCTTGGCAAAGGAAGGATAATGGGCAGGACTGTGATTCTCTTTGCGTTTTGGGAACTTCGTGATGGTGATCTCAAGGGGTTAAAATGTGCATGCCCAGCTCTCAAAGGTCAAGGAAGTAAATGTTGGCTGGGCTCTTTTCAGTGCTGTCATTACACACAGTTTGAAGCCCTCCTGTGGCCCACAGAGGTCTGACATGGGGAGAACGGGAGTCAGAAGACAGGGTTTCACTTTGTGGTTCTCTTGGCGCCCATCTACCTAGGGTGCCACTGTGTCACTGACATGTCAATCTGCCTCTCGGTGTTTCAGTTTACTCACCTAAGAGAGATATGAAATAATATATACTATACCTTGCTCCAAGAGTAAGGTAAATGTTGAGGTCCTTGTATTCACACAAAGTATTGCTAGAAGTTCCCCCAAAATGGAAAATAGAAGCAAGGATTTCATTACCACACTTGTCTACCACTCCTGAGTAAAGGTACAAAAGCCAGGACCGGTGCCACAGGCTCCCCAGGGCAACGCATCTTCTGCCTTGGTTTGCTGGGAGCCCTTTGGCAATTTGTTTCAGCACCCCATAGTTCAACGTGTTCATCTATAAAATGGGTATAATCATACTCACTACCTCACTCGTGTGGCATGAAGTAGTTAATTAACAACGTGTAAAGCTTTTGAAAACTATAGAGTGCAATGTATATGCTAATTATTATAAATCAAAAAAAGCTCCACAGTTCCATTTTTAATTACCTATATATTTTATTGAAAAGACATAAAGCACACAATAAAATTAACGTCAGTGTCAAGGATCACCGGTAGCCTGTGCTGTCTTGTTCTTTCCTCCGTCAGAACTAGAGCAGCACTTTCCTGCATCACAGGAACGATTTTATGTCAGTGGTAGACGTTTAACCAATATAACCAGGCTTAACCGGCGATTTACTGTCATAAAAATAGCTATTCCGATTCTTGCCTCAATTTCTCTTAGTTGTGATAACTCAACTAACGGAACACTAGGACCTACCACCAAAATGTGATAAGAAGATAACAGGGTTTTATGTCAGTTTTGTGTTAAAGGGTTTAAACACTGAAGAGTGGCTTTCTATGGAGGTCTTTGAAGAATAATCTAAAATAGTCCCAAAAAATGAAGGATATTTAAAGAGTGCTTTTTTCACGTTTGAATTTTATTTTATTTTTCATTAAGTGTTATTGGGGTGACAATGGTTAGTACAGTTACATAGGTTTTTAAGTGTATAATTCTATCATATATCATCTATATATCACGTTGTGTGTTCACCACCCAGAGTCAGTTTTAAAGTCTAGTTTAGAGTGAGAAAATCTAATGGAAGGAGGAAGAACTCGACAGGTAACAATCCTTGGGTTCTAATCCTCAACTACCAGAGACAGCATGAAAAAAATTGTCAGGGTGTAGGTCCCTTGCTTTCCCACAACTTCTGGGCTCACCCTTATTTAATAATAAATGGTTCGTGGACATTCAGAAATTCAAGAGGAGGACCAGAGATACAAAATGAAATTGTGGTTGTCATCTGCCTTTAGAAAATGAAGTAAAATTCCAATCAGTCACATTGTTTGTCCCTGCGGAAACAAAATGCTGTGATCAAGACGCAAAGGCTAAGAACATGTGATCCCTGCCTCAAATTAGTTACCAGTAGGAAGTAGGCAGTAGGAAGACAAGACTAAAATTTTATGAACCAACCTGAGACTATGATGAGACCCACATGTAAGACTGTGGGGTTGAAAGAAACAAACATTGGACAAATGAGTGAGTAAGTGCCTGTCACGGCTAAGGGAATGCAGAGCAAAGGAAAAGTTCTCTGTGCAGATGTCTTGGAGGTGTGTCATCTCAGCAGGGTCATAAAGAAAGGATGGGACTGAGAAGGGCAAAGAGGCAGGGATGTACAAAGCCATGTGAATGTCTGGGTGATCCACAATGGGCCCTGGGACCGAGGGAAGGACAGGCTGCTGCCCTTCCCTGCAAACCAAACAATGCCAAGCAGGGACATTGTTCCACACCCTGTCCAATTATACTTTAAGCTGCAGACAAGTCTCCAAATATTATGGACTCACCTCTTCCATGTGCCACTTCCAAATGGAACACTCTCGATGGCATTGCCTCATTTGACAATGAATATTCTCCCAAAGAACTTAGCAGAGATGACAATGAGTGAAATTCGTTTCGTTGTTTTTAGCAGCAAACATGTTCTGTCCTGCTTGGGAAAGAAAATTGGCCCTCGCCATTGTGTCTGTTCCAGCCCAGACTGCCTTTCGTGCCCATTCTCTTTTCTGCCACTCGCCAGCTTCAGCAGACATAAGAAATGCCACGTGCAGAGTCGGACTAGCCCCGGGAAACACTTGCTGCAACTGCATTATTGCTGTGGCTTAAAATCACACCATCAGTCCACTTGGCACACACCCACTGTGCTTAGACAAGAGAATGAATGGTTCAATAGGACAGTGGTACATACACCGTTAGACGAAGGATTGAATTTTCCTAGAGAAAGTGTTTCCCCTACTTCAAATATGGAGACACTAAGAAAAGGAGAGATTTAATCAGCTTCCTCCAGAGTTGTTTTATTTTTTAAGAGCTTGATTACGATGCATTTGAAACATTTTAAAGTTTGAGTGCTCCCTATAAACCTGTTCCCTTTATGCTAATTGCTCTCAATAAAACTAGATCAAGAAGGAATCACTCAGCCTGGGACAAGTCCCAGCATGTCTGTTGGGCATAAGTTCAGAGAGCGTAGGTCCTATCTGATAGGCCCTTTGGAAACAGATAGATAGCATGATAGGTAAATGATAAATGGACAGATACATCATATTAATAGGTAAATGATCTTGCAAGCAACTCAAGGTGATGGAAAATAGGATATGGTAACCAGTTTGTCATCACAGACATTTCATAAGAGAAAACCCTTAGAAGGCAGTAGACACCCTGTTTTGGCACTGGCGGGGACCCACACCAGGTCCCCCTGAACCGCAATCAGAACAGCCAAGTAAACAGAAAAGCTGGAACCCAGGCGAACCAGCTTGCCGTGCCTTCTGAGAAATCAACTCTCTCTCCCTTGATCATCAGCTGCTCCGTGTATTCCAGCTAAGGACAGGGAACAACCAAATGCGAGGCCTAGAAAGGACTAGAAAGGCAGCAGCTCAAAGCTGTCCACCTGTATTGAAATTGCAGATGAGCTGGCCTCAAAGATGTGTGCTTAGTCAGGATGTCTTCACAGAGTGAGGGGCTCCAGAACCTTCCTCCTTCACAGTGGCTAACAAACCTGAGAAAGTCTTGTGCACCTTGTTTAAATTCTGCCTGCTCCATGGTAAGCTCATGCCCTCTTGTTACATCTTCACTCTCCTTACAGAAATCCCTTCATGAACCCACAGTCGGAATATCTGCTAAGTCGTTTACAATCCTGCTCCGTTTGCTTTGTGAATGCCAATTAGTGTGGATGATAAAAAACCAATTCTGTCGGCTTAAGCCACCAAACTCTTGTGCGAAGGCATGATTTCTGGACTAGATACCATTGATTCTATCCAGGCCACTCACACGCTATCACAACAAGCAGGGTCAAAGCTCTTACGAAGGCCTTTGAGGAATTTGGCCCTAAAACATTGATTTATTAAAGGTTCTCTCTGTGCAGCATTTGGAGGGCTAGAAGAATGGAGAGGAGTGCACGTGTGTGTGTGTGTGTGTGTGTGTGTGTGTGTGTGTGTGTAGGTTTAGTGAAAAGTGTCAGCACCAACCACTTTTCCTACAGGCAAATTCTCCACTAACAGCTTTGGAGCAGAGGTTACTTTCCCAATGGTTCTTATGCCAGCATCCCTAATTTCACACACAGAAGAATGGGGCAATGTACCTACACAAATTAGAGAAATCAATCACGTGAATTTTAGGGTCATGAGAGAAAGGTAACTGATTGTATCTCTCAAGCGGTTCCCTCAGAATTTTGCAAACCTTTAAAAGATGCCCTTTGCACATCCTTGAGGATAAATCCTGCAAGAATTATAGTACCAGAAAAGAGTTCTCCAGTCCTGGCTCCCAGACCCCTGAGAGATAGCCTAACATGGAAAGGTCAAGTGAGTCTCTCAAGTGTCTTGTTGCTAATGATTTAAAAAGCATCAGGAATCATTTCTCTCTCACTCATTTGGAGGAGCAAGGTGTATGCAGGCTTGTAGAAAATAAGGATTTTCTTAATTTCAGTGCCTGGCTCATATTTCTAGGCAGGCCACAGCAAAACTATCTGGGATTAGGCTTCTTCTACTCATTTGTAAAGCTACCTTCTGGTTTTCGTAGGAGTCCTTCCTCTAACTTAAATACTATTGCATTCGTTGAGAAAAGATCTCAATTTCTCACTTTCACAAGCCAAATAGGTTAATTTATTTTTTCATTGAGGAGGTAAAACTTAGAAGGAAATATTTGGGAATGCCAGGATTTCACTGGGGCTGATGAAAAGCTGGAAAAATTAGTTCTTCTTAAGCAGAAAACAGTGAAATTCTGACCACAACATCCATTGCATGGTCCTTCTCCCTACAGCCTTCTCCCATGCAGCCTTCTCCCTACATTTCATCCTCCCCTGAAAGTAAATCAGGGATTTGATTCCTAAAAGAAATTATAACCTGGGTTACAATAGCATTACAGAACACTGAATGTATTTTGACTTCAAATTGATTAGCTTTCTTTGACTGAGGAAACAAAGATACTTAGATAATCAAATAAAATGTGATAGTACCCTGGAGTGTTAATATCCCCTAACTAGTTCTAACACAGGTTTGATTCTCATCAGGTGTACTGTGGAAAGCAGGTATGTCTTCAGTACCAACCAGATGAGAGTTGAAAGAGTCGCACTGAACTACATTCAACATAACAATTTTAATCCAGAAAATTGTTGTAATTGAGCAACCCCTTCCTAACACGCTTCTCAATGGATTCAATGCATTTTTTTTACCCCTAATATGAACTGTTTTACCTTCATTATCTCAGCAGAGTCATCTGATACAAAGGGAAACATTTGCCTATTTTCATCAGCAGGACAGTTTCAGACATGTGCATTCTTTACTTGTCCTATACACCCAAAACCAAATGAGCACCATAGGGACATAAATGTGTTTCCAGAATGACAATTTAAGACCAACTGAACCTGAACTAACGGGACTAGGAATAATATTTTCATAGCTATTCAAACTGATTCTGAATCCCACGGGAAGTTGTAGATAATTCCTATCACACATCATAGTCATCTCAGCTTCTCAATGCGGGGAGGAAATGACTATTTATTCGAAATCTTCTATGTGGTGTAGACATTGTGTGGGCATTTTTGTTTTTATTTAACCCCCACAACCAGAGCAGACATTCTGCTGGTCTGCCTCAATACAACATACTGTCTGGCATCCAGCCCCATTGGCCAGACGTCACTTCTCATTGGCCTGTGCCCTGAATGACCTTCCAAAAGCGTGTTGTTATTATTATCTCATTATGTACAAACGAAGAAACTGGAGTTCACGTGAATAAGTTACCGAGGGTCACACCAAGGATTCGAACACAATCAGTCTCTTCTTATACCTCACTTATCTCTATTTAATCTATTTCATGCCTTCACTTTGCTGAGAAAGTTGAGCTAGGGTTTTGGTATCTTTCTTCCCCAGCATATTCTCAGGAATGCAAGCAGTGTGACTTGAGTCTAATTATAAGTATTCATACTGAGGGCCCTGTTTACAAAACAGTTGAGTATGACTTATTACGTATATATGAAAGGGATTCTTATTTTTTAAGCTACTTTCAACAGTATTGAGTATTTATTGAAGGATCCTAGAACATGCCAGCTGGAGAATATTTGCCAAGTATTCACTGTGTGAGGAACATTTATCCATCCGTTCTTCAAATACAAAGTAGTGGAGAAGCATTTTCTGTCTGGAATGAAAAAACAAAACTTCAGTGCATCACCCATCTGATGCTTCAATGTTTTGTACACTGTTCTAAACAAATCATTTTCCAGCCCATGCCTGAATACTTGCAGAGCCGGAGAACTCATCTTTGGACAGCTGTCTCTGTTAGAAGGTTCTTTCTTATAGTTTTATATCATTGGCCTTAATTTGGAAAACTTAGTATTTCTTTCACATGGTAACTCTTCAATTGTGTGTAAACAAAAACACTTTATCTTATACTCCCATCAACCTCTCTCATTTGGCAGGCAGTTTACATATATTCTTTCCCTTAATCCTCATACTTAACCTGTCTGGCATCTATATGCATATTTTAGATGAGAAAAAAAGGACAAAGTTAGTAATAAATATTGTTAGGAGTCAAACATAAGTTCTGTTTTGGCTAGAAAGCCTTGGACCTTTTCTCCCCTGTCGTGGAAAAAGGATCAGTTGGTGGGATTCTTCAAATGCCAGCATGAACATAAAAAAGCTATGATCTTGCTTCCGTTTCACGATGGCAGAATGTTTTATTGCTGGCAGGGAAGGTGGTGAATATATGATATTTTGGTCTTATCAAATTCACACATATATAATGCTAACTTAAGTGAAATTACTAATCATTAAAAATTCTGGGTGTAAAACATATGCCAAAACTACATCTCCTTCAATCAATAAATGGTTCCTTCTTACATCACAATCTTATAAGTAAAAACATGCCAACAAAAGTAGTCCCAAACTCCTTTGATTTAGATGAATTGTAGCTTTACTACCTTCATTTTTCATTGGTGAATCATTTCGTTTCATGAACCACATACATTTTATCACGGTTCCAGTTTTTTCATGAACTATTAGCAATCTAGAGCCATTGCATGTTAGAAGTTGGAACTGACCCTGGAGTTCATCCAATGCCATGTGCTTTACAAATGAGGACACTGGCATCCAAGAGGTTAAGTGACATATCCAAGGTCACAAAGCCCATTAATGATGTGCACAACTGAAGGCCAAATCTAGGCTTTTGGACTCTATAATTCTCTGCTACCTCTTAGGACAAACATCAGCTAGACCAAATGCAAAGTGGTATCTTCCAATACGTGCACATCCAACTACGATGTGGAGAAAAATCCAACTGTTCATTTCTGTTGATCTCTCTTTCTCTGCATTGAGCTGTTGCTTAACTAAATTCATCAAATCAGGCAGCATCTGAAACAGTCAGACAAGATGTGGATGAGGCATGCCCCTCCCAAATCCCTGTCTATTTCTCTATGAATGCATCTTGATGTAGATGACACAAAAATAAGAAAGACTGGTGTGCAGACATAACACATTGTCCAGAAAAGTTGAACTATCTGTTTGGCTTCCCAAGGGTTATAAGGTCATTGTGTTATTAACCAAACTTTTCTTAATAAATCCAAAACTCATATTTTCATTCATCAGAGAAATAACCATGAAATAAGAAGCCCTAGAAACCTCAGTCTGGTCAGAGTGAAATTGTAACTGTGCCTCTGTGGGGTGTCCCTTCCTCATTTTAAAATCAGCCTGAAGACAAGCAAGTTGACAGGTCAAAATGACAAAGTTAGCCTCAGAGCGTGGGTTCTTTGGATCTTCCTGTTCAATTTAGTCCTCAAGGTGGAAATCAGACCGAAGACATTTTCTAATAGCCCAAAACTCTCATAAACTCCGTTGTCCCTGGTTATTCAGGCACACATGACAAGAATTAAAGGAGCCAACTGGGCTTGGTTGCCTTCTTTTTTCTTCTTAATTTTCTTTTTTTTTTAATGTTTTGCATCTAAAGTAAGTTTTTTTCATGAGCGTTTAACAGGTTTTAATTTTATAAAACATTGTGCAACGAGATCCCTTAGGGAATAGTAATTAACTGGGATTATGTTTTCATTTCAGTGAATTCTAAATGAGAAGCCTAACTACTGATTTTTGTCTATCACCAAATGGGAAAACACAGCCATACTCATTTCTTCAGTATATTCCTTTGCTTACTATAAACACTTCCCTAATGATATTTGCAATTTGCTCCTTGCTTAAGCAGGCCTTCCCCAGGAAATGCAATGGGTTGTTTAAAATAATGAAAAAACATTTACTTTTAATTTTGATACTTGTTCCTGGCAGTCTCCAATCCACAGTCTTCCCACCCAAGGCCCAAAATGGGGTAGAATATTCATTAACAAATATTTCTTGTGTATCTATTACAGGTCAGGCATTGTTTAAGCCACTGGGTATTATCATAATTGCAGCATCATTTTCTTTTTTTTTAATTAAAATTTATTGGGGTGACAATTGGTTAGTAAAATTACGTAGGTTTCAAGCATACAATTCTGTAATACATCATCTATATATCACACTGTGTGGTCACCACCCAGAGTCAGTTCTTCCATCACCATATATTTGACCCCCTTTACCTTCTTCTACTATCCCTCCTCCCCTCTTACCCTCTGGTAACCACTAAGCTATTGTCTGTGTCTACGAGTTTTTGTTTCTTTATTTGTTTGTCTTGTTCCTTTGTTGCTTTTGGTTTTATATCCCACATATCAGTGAAGTCATTCGGTTCTCGACTTTTTCTGACTTATTTCGCTTAGCATAATAAACTCAAGTTCCATCCATGTTGTTGCAAGCGGCACTATTTCATCTTTCCTTATGGCAGAGTAGTATTCCATTGTGTATATGTACCACATCTTTTTTATCCAATCATCTATCAAAGGACACTTTGGTTGTTTCCATGTCTTGGCCACTGTAAATAAAGCTGCAATGAACATTGGAGCACATATATCTTTACAGATAAATGTTTTCAGATTTTTTGGGTAGATACCCAGGAGAGGGATTGCTGGGTCATATGGTAATTCTATTCATATTTTTTTGAGGAACCTCCACACTGCCTTCCATAGCGGCTGCACCAGGCTGCATTCCCACCAACAGTGTATGAGGGTTCCTTTTTCTCCACAGCCTCTCCAACACTTGTTACTATTTGTTTTGTTGATGATAGCCATTCTGACTGGGGTGAGATGATATCTCATTGTGGTTTTTATTTGTACTTCTGTGATGATTAGTGATGTTGAGAATTTTTTCATAAGTCTACTTGCCATCTGTAGGTATGTCCTCTTTGGAGAAATGTCTATTCAGGTCCTCTGCCCATTTCTTAATCGGATTGTTTGTGTTTTTTCGTTGTTGAGTTGTATGAGTTCCTTATATATTTTGGATATTAGCTCCTTATCAGAGGTATTCTTTGCAAATATGTTCTCCCATTCGGTTGGTTGCCTCTTTATTTTGTTGATGATTTTTTTTGCACTATTTTGTTGATGATTTCTTTTGTTGTGCAGAAGCTTTTTAGTTTGATATAGTCCCATTCATTTATTTTAGCTTTTACTTCCCTTGCCTTTGGAGTCAAATTCATAAAATCCTCTTTGACCCCAACGTCCATAAGTTTAGTACTTATGTTTTCTTCTATGCAGTTTGTTTCACGTCTTATGTTTAGGTCTTTGATCCATTTTGAGTTAACTTTGGTACACGGTGACAGTAGTGTAGTTTCATTCTTTTGCACATGTCTTTCCAATTCTCCCAGCACCATTTATTGAAGAGGCTGTCTTTTCTCCATTGTATGTTTTGGGCCCCTTTGTTGAAAATTATCTGTCCATATTTATGTGGGTTTATTTCTGGGTTCTCAATTCTATTCCATTGGTCTGTGTGTCTGTTTTTCTGCCAATACCATGCTGTTTTGATTATTGTAGCCCTGTAGTACAAGCTGAAGTCAGGGAGTGTGATACCTCCACCAGTGTTCTTTTTTCTTAGGATTGCTTTGGCTATTTGCAGTCTTTTGTGGTTCCATACAAATCTTATAATTTTTTGTTCTATTTCCTTAAAAAATTGGGATTTTAACAGTGATTGCATTAAAGCTGTGTATTGCTTTGCATAATATGGCCATTTTAACTATGTTGATTCTTCCAATCATGAACACGGAATGTCTTTCCATTTCTTTGTGTCTTCTTCAATTTCTTTTAAAAATGTCTTATAGTTTTCAGTGGATAGGTCCTTCATGTCCTTGGTTTGCAGCATCATTTTCAAGTTGAACTCAAGATCATTTCAAAATGAGAATGAGGAGATGAAGACTGCGGCTACATCTAAATTATATACTAAGTACGACTTCAGAAAAACAATTATGCTTATCTTGTGAATTCTAGTAGGACCTCTTCGATGTAGTAGCTAGCCTTGGAGTGAGTTAACCTTGATTCAAATTCTAGTTCTACCATTTAGTAGATTTTGATCTTGGGCAGTGAATTATTTTTCAAACCTCTCTCTTCATCTGTAAAATGGAAATAATCGTTTCTATCTTAAATGGCTCTTGTAGTATTTGGTGAGATGCTGCTACTCGGAATATATTCAATAGATGGCAACTTATCATCGTCAGCATCATCATCAAAGCACCAAGTAAACTGTCCAGCCCAAAATAGCGACTAACTAGCAGCTGTTGCTCTTCTGCCTACACATGAGAAGCCTGTATTGGCAAGCTTGTAGAATAAATCTACACGCAAAGATATAGGTTAAGATGGTCTCTGCCTCTGCCTGGCCCATACCTCTGGCACCTTGCAACTAAAAGATCGCAAAAATAAAAAAGGCTTTATTTAGATAAACTTTGTAGAACATCAAGAAATATTCATTAACTATAGATGTCTCCTATGGATGATTTTTTTTTTTAAGTATAGTTTTATTCATGTCAAGTTCACAAGGCAATCAAACTAAGCTGGGATGATTTCTGTTACAAGTCCTTAGGGAACCCATTTTAAGCAATACATGGAGAGATTTGTAGTTAATCATTCAGTTTGTCTCTCTATATGAGTCCACTTTCACGATGCCTTAGATACTTGAAGTAAGTTGTGTTCTCCTTTACACTTGATTTGCATTATCAATGCGAACTTTGCTGTACAAAGACACAGTTCAACCTGATGCCTGTCTGAATTTTAACACATTTTTCTGAATGAAGCTCCAGCCTGACTTTTGTACTAATAAGAAGACAAGCAAATTCCAACTTGATTTTAACCAATTAAAATAATTATCTCACAATGGCATGAAAATTTCTTGTTTATGGCCTCTAAAAAGGAAATACGTGGGACTGTTAGTTTTGGTTTAGGGAAACTTGAACTGAGAGAAGGAATAAAATAAATACCCTTTTGCTGAGCGGTCATTGACTCTCCTAATGAATGGAGTTTGGTGGCTAGACTTTCAGGAAGTTCATAGGTTCAGACAATTCAAGTGGGTCTTTGAAAAATGGGCCAAATGACTGATGTCCAGTGTAGAATGGAAACAATGAATGTGCTAACAACAAATCACTCTTATCTACCCATTACTGTGGGTCCCCCAAGGACTTCTAATAGTCCATATTGCCAGCATAGGTTGGGTTACTAATTTGGCTGTCACGTGAACATTATAAAAAGGCATTTATTCCAATAAGCCTCTTTTTCATGTAGTTTTAAATAAAAGCACACATGGCACCAAAAAGCAAACCATTTCTTCCTATTTGATGAAATATGACCATAAACCATAATCCTTACCCCAGATTTCTCTCTACACTGCTGCTATCAAAGGCTTAGGTAATAAAATAACGCCAACATCAAAATCGTTTTATTTTTACACTACATTTCTCCCTTGAAGTTTTGTTCTTTCTTAGGAGCAAAGCAGTCTACATATAGCTTTCAACTTGCAGCATAGGAGTAGACTTAGTGCGAAACAGAATAAGAACATTTTACAATAGTATACCAAAGTTTACAAGTAATTTCACATAAATCATTTCACCTGATATATTCATTCAAAAAGTACCTACTTGACTACTGCATTTCAAAGACTAGTGCAAGGCACTGGAGATGCCAAAAAGAGAGGTGGTATCTGATTTCAAAAGGTCTACAGGTCACCCTTGTGAAGGTGGGATATTATTATGCTATCCATTTTATAAGGGAAGGAGGTTAAGGTATTTATAATCATAGAAAGTTCCAGGACTGTAGTTAAAATGGAGGTCTTCATTAAGTACTGTGTCCATTCTATTCTATAACACTGCCCTTCCCGACTCTCCAAGTAGAGGGCCTATCTCTGCCTCTCATTGATAGAGAACTTTCTCATCTGGTCAGCACTAGGAATTTGATGGGAAATGAAAAAGGAGTGACCATAATGGAAGTTTCTTCTGCAGAAGACAGGGAATGTTTATGCTCTGAATTTATCCCAGGCTCATTGCAAGATAAGCTGCACGAGGTCTGAAATTAAGTTCACGAACTTGTTGCAGTGATGTTGCTAACCTTTTTTTGACATCAGAGGGATTATTCATTATGAATTTGTACCAACTGGACAAACAGTTAACCAAGTTTACTCTTTGGAAGTGTTGAAAAGGCTGCGTGAAAAAGTTAGACAACCTGAACTTTTCACCAACAATTCATGGCTCTTGCATCACGACAATGCACCAGCTCCCACAGCACTGTCTGTGAGGGAGTTTTTAGCCAGTAAACAAATAACATCCCCACCTCCTCACCTGATCTGGCCTCCAATGATTTTCTTCTTTACCCCAAAATAAAGAAAATATTGAAAGGAAGACATTTTGATGACATTCAGGACATCAAGGGTAATACGACCACAGCTCTGAAGCCATTCCAGAAAGAGTTCCAAAATTGCTAAGGGAGGACTAGGCACTGGCATCAGTGCATAGCTTCCTAAGTACTTTGAAGGTGACCATAGTGATATTCAGCAATGAGGTATGTAGCACTTTTCTAGGATAAATTTGCGAAATTAATTGTCTGAACTTGTATGTTACCTGTAAAGGACTTTGAGTTCCTTTCAAGTTTTTTATATGGCACAAACTGGAGGGAAATATTTTAATATTTAATATTGTGTTTCCACCTTAACTATGTGGATTTTAATAGGTAGTGGGTATTATCTGACTTTCAAACATCTACTCTTTCATCTGACTTTCAAATATTTACTCTTACAAGAGTAAGTATGATAGCATTGCCCTATGCTCGAAAATTACTTCTTTTATTTTTAAAGGTGGGGAAGAAACTTGCTGTTTCATCTGCACACAAAATGATTGTCCAAGGAAAGATCTAGTCAAGGGGGTAAAGGGAGTATCTTGTTAATTTGAGGAAGACTAATAGGCACAATCTTAATTGTACTGCAAAGAACAATTATAAAGATAGTATTACCAAACCAGGATAGAAACGGCCATGTTCTACAAGCCATATGTCACAGGAGCTCACTGAGCAACAGGAACTAGTAAGGTACAAACAAGCATTAGCTTCACAAGTCAGGGACTCCCAAACAGATGTAGCCTCTCCTATGGCTTTTGTTGGAATTCTTCTTTGGAAAAATGACATGCTTATCAATTGTGGAGTTGTCACTATAAAGACATCCTTCTGGCCTTTATTTCCCCTTTTACTGGTAAGTGTGGAAAATACTCCGCATTCCTTTGCACCCTTTCTGATTCTTGCCTCTGGGACTTCTGTAGCTTCTAGTTCAGAGCATCTCCCATTTTCACTGTAATTTCTCTGATACAGATAAAAACAAATAAATGGAAGCAGTATAGGAAAAAGGCCATCTAAACAGACCTCAGAACGTCTTGATAGTGTTGGAATATCTGCTGCCACTGGTGCCAGGTCTGGATTCACACAGAGGAGACCATTACAAGAGCTTCAGGGTTAGAATTGGTGAGAACAGAAATAGCCAGACTGACAGTAAAATGGTGACTACCCTCATGGAGAACAGGTAGACAGGGACAGTTATGCACTGTCCAATGTGGAGTCCACTAGCCACCCCTGTTGGAGAATTTGAAATGTGGTTAGTCCAAAGTGATATGTGCTATAACTACAAAATACATACAGGATGGAGTATGCCAAGAGATGCAAATATCTATTAATATTAGGTTGGTGCAAAAGTAATTGAAGTTTAATAAGTTGAAAACCATTGCAAAAACAGCAATTACTTTTGCACCAATCTAATAATTTTATATTGATAGCATTACATGTTTAAATGATATAGTCATTATGTTGTTAAAGAACATATATTCTTAAAATTAACTTCACCTGTTTCATTTCACTTTTTTAATGTGACTATTAGAAAATTCAAATGACATACGTGGCTCACGTTAGAATTCTATTAGACGTCACTGAGATAGACTAACTTGGCTTATTCTTAGCCATCTCAAATAACTAATCCATCCAAGGGTAGAAAATAGACACATTTCTCTGAAAAATTATTTCTTGACTGAGAGGTCCCAAAGGGAAAATGGCACAAATAAAGGTTTGATTAAGGATCCTTACACTCACATTGATTCCATCTTTTCCTTCCTCCTAAACAGAAAGTCTCTTAAACGTTCTCAGGAAAGCTGTTGTCAAGACGGTTTCCCTTACCCTGAATAAAATCAGAAAGAATCTCCAACTCTTGAGACAAGCTTAATTGTTGTAAAATCTCTAACTAAACTTTTCAGATCCTGGAAATTCCAACCACTATCTAAACTTGTGAAGAGTCAATCTAAAATGAACCATCAAAGATTGAAAATGCCATTTCTAGATCAGGGAATCACTTGGTTTGGACCCAGTCTCCATGTGATCACTGCTGTTTAATCCTTGGACCATGTGGGAAAATGATAGAAGAATAATTCTCAAAGCCTTTTAACCCTGTTGAGAAAGCTTGGGACAGGAGCTTCTCTCATTGGATGTCATATGGTCATCAATAGACTTTCATTAGTAATGACTCTGTAAAGTAGTTTGGCTCTAATTAATGATATTTGAAATGGGCATCATTGTAGTTTGTAGCTATCTAATTTCCATCAAAGAATAGACAGACACAAAAATCTAAACATTGAAAAAGGATCAATTATGTATTTGCTTGATCCCAGGTCACATAAAAATCTGACATAAAAAGTTAGCGGGTTTAGGGCAGTGAAACTACTCTGTATGATATTATAATGATGGATACATATCATTATACATTTGTCCAAACCTATAGAATATACAATACCAAGAGTGACCCCTAATGTCAACTGTGGACTCTGAGTGATGATGACAGGTCAGTGTAGGTTCATCCATTGTAACAAATGTACCATCTGGTGGGGATGTTGAAAATGGGGGGGCTGTGTATCTCGGGGGACAGAGAGTATATGGAAAATCACTGTGAACTAAAAACTGCTCTATAAAATAAAGTCTAAATATATAAAAAATAAAAATATAAACATATATTATATATATATATACACACACACACACACACATATATTTTATACACACACACAAACACACACAGAGGCAAAGGTTTAATATTTTCCTCACATAATCGGAAGTCTACAAGTGGACGGTCTCTAGCTGATACCCCTGCCCTGTGTTGCCATTAGGGATCCAAGCTCTTTCCATACATCTGCTCAATGACGTGTAGCATGTAGATCCTCATCCTCGTATTTGTTACCTTGTGGTTGCATGATGGCTGCCAAACATCCAGGTATTTCCTGTCCAGGCAGGAGGCTCATGAAGCAGCAGTTCCTGTTTCAGGAAAGCAAAAGCTTTCAGTTCATGTCCCATTGGCCAGAAGTGTGTCACATGACCAACCAAAATGCAAGGGAGGCTGAAGAAGCACATGTTTTTAGCTGAACTCTGCTGCTCTGAATAAAGTCAGGATTCTTTTACTAAGAAAAAGGGAGCTGCACGTTGGGTGGGCATTAGCAATGCCTGCCACAGAAGGATCTGGATAGTTTCTCTAATCACCTTAGACATAATGAAATTCAAACAACTGATAACATTGACCTTTGTCAAGTATGAAAAAGCTGAACAAGAAAAGCATACAAACTTTCAGGAAGCTATCACTTTTATAGATCTGACTAGAGGCAAATAGGACTGAGAACTGTTTGTTAACTAACCCCTTGAAATCAACTTTTGTTTATCATAATGATGTTTTTGTAAACAATTTGTACAACTATATTTGAATAATAATGAGCTGTTCTACTGGTTATCAGATACTACTTAGCAAATAGCGTTTGGCTATAAAAGGTTACCTATGAGTTCAATGGTGAGGAAAACAACTTGGAAAAGACTAAAGAGAAAGAATCTATTTGAGTCCTTGGTTTCTGTGAATATTGTCTTCCAAGTGGCTTCTCTAATTTAATCATCTTCCCCCAAGGAATATATAGATAATCCCTTCCAGTCTGTTGACTAGAAAAGAGTCACTGGAAGAGCACAGCCTACCAAGAGGAAATGACATCATCCAGCCAGTCATTCATCTTGGGAACTTCTGAGATGTGTCCTCAGGAATGGAATGGAATGGAACGGAACAGAACAGAATAGAATAGAAATGCATTATTTGCAATAAGGGTGGTATTGTTCTAAGAAACTTCTGTTTCAGTTATATATGTATGAGGGGACTGGATACATGTAAAATGACATTCTTTCTGTGCACTGTGGTCAAAAAAGTTTGAAAGCCACTGACACAGGGGTTTCAGAACACCTAAGAGCAGCTATTAGCATAAGACACCAAAAAGAAAATACTGCCTTAAAAACAACACCAGAACTCAAAACAAGGAAAAAAAAAGTCAATATATAGTATAATGCAACTTTCAGACCTGTGGAGTACATAGAAAACCACAGGAATAGCAATTAATAGATGACTATAAAAAGGGTAGCAAATCTTTATCTTGTCATAGTCATCTTAATTCATGGTGATTTGGAGAAGATACGACACTTGAGAACAAGGGACAAGGACCAAGCGGTACCCAAGAAGGGAAAAATACCAATCTGAAAGGACTTCAGAAAAGCATGAAGATTGATTCTGACCAGCCATCTATGAGAGGTGCCACCCTGGAGAGAAAGGATCAGCAGATAAACAAGATTATGCTTGCTGAAGTCACATGTAATTAGTTGTGTTTCTATGCCTAAATTAACAGTTACAAACCTGCATTGTTTTTATTATTTGTAGGTAATTACTTTTGTTGTTTTCTAAAGTCACAAGTTACAAAATGTTGTTAGTAACATTTAATGAAAATACCTGATCAAATGGTAGACTCAATTTGTTTTCCAGAACTTACTATGAAAATGAATGCCTGGTAAACAAGGGCTCCATAACCAGCCCTGGTACTAAGTTTCACAAATGGCACCCAAACAGGAAGTGGCCCTGAGCCAGAACAGGACATGGTTTGCGTAAGACATGTGAGCACTCCAGAAAAGTTACTGATCTGGTGCCCCAAACCAATCTTCTGTAAACATTTGTTTGGTATTTATTTATGTGAGAAGCTGAGCACCGTGAAATATTCTGTCTCTAAACTTACATACCCATTCTGCACAGTTAACCAAACTCACCCCTTTGACTTAGGTAAGTTAGCCACCAACTAAGCCTTGTCTTTGTGTCAAGCAGCTTTTAACCAATACGTTATTCTCCGTGAGAAGAACTCTATTAATATAAAATACAGTCCTCTCCAGCTCATCACCTTTCCAGCAAATGCTCACTTCCTCTTTAGTTGGACCCTGGGTCCAGCCTATTCCTTGACCTCTCTCTTTCTGAACATTCCCACCGCTTGGCTAATGGCCTATACACTGGGTTTTATGTGAGACAAGACAATTACTGATGAGGGAAGAAGGGGTTCCAACATCCGGTCATCAAAGTTCCACAGTAACCCTTCTTGCCATCATCACCAAGGGAAAGACACAGGCCCACTGTCTCTGTCCTTCACATATTCTGCCCTGCTGGGATTTCATTTCCTCTGGATGTTTGCTAGACCAAATCTTAGCTACATAAAAATGTTTAAGAGTTATACCTGAAACTAATAAAAAATTTTAAAAAATAAAAATAAATGTTTAAGAGTTAGAAAGGGCAAGTCATAATTTTGTACAAGTCCTAAAGAGAGCCCTTAGCTACTGCATTCCATGAGAAGTCTATACTTCCTGAAATAAGACAAAAGCCTCTTAAAAATCTGGAAAAGCATAAAATTATTTAGGGAAATGCCTAAGTGAACTTTGGGGAAAATCAATCCTAACATTAAGATCCTTGTCAGATTCACGGAAATCGAGTCAAATGTGTCTGCTGCCACAGACAACTACTCTTTCTGAATATTTAGCCACTTAGCCCCCACCACATGTACCCCTGCCATTTCTACCGGGAACTTCAGCTCCTTTGCTGTAACTTAACTTTGGTCAAGCACTGATCAAATACTCAAAACCCCCACCACAGAATCAGACCAGTGACGGGGGGAATCCATCATAAGATTGTTTGAACTGAGCCTCTTGGGTCAACAGGTAGATAAATGTGAATTGAAGAATGCTGTTGGCTATCTTCTCTGTCACGAGCAGAAAAGCTATCTGAAGTAGAAGAGAATAAAGGCAATTTGGAGTTAGAGAGAGCAAGCTGATGACCTTATATGAGCCTGAATAATCTTGTTCCTGAAACCAGACTTCCTGCTATGTTAGCCAACACATTCTCTTTTTGCTTGAAGTAGATAGTGTTGAGTTTCTGTCACTCACAATCAATGAGTTCTGATTGATGCTCCAAATATATTTCTTGACTCTAAGCCGATAGTTTACTCTGGTAGATACATCCATACTTCCTGCCTAACTCCTCTCAGCCATGAGTCACTTACCATGTTTCCTTTTCTAGAAAGCCTTCCTTGACCTTCCAGGGAAGACAAGCCTATTGACTTCTGTTTTCCCAGAGTGCTTTATGCCTGCCTCTTTTACAGCCCTTCTCTCATTGTTGGTGTCTCCTATTAAAATGTGAGCTTCTAGAGTCTAGAGAACAGAGACTGGACTTTCCCTCATCTTTATCTGCCTTGTTCAGAGCAGTTCACTTGGCATGTGAAAGGCACTGCAAGAGGATCAGCAGAAGTCTGCCAAATAATGTTTGTTAAATGAGAGAAAAAGAAACTGCCTTTATGAAATATTTAGAGAAAGAAATTGCTTTCTATAGAATCACCACTAAGTATCTGCTGATTTAAAATGATTGGTGAAACACATACATCTCCCTGGTGAACTACACAAACTGTGGGCCAGTTTTGTTTCCACCTTTGTGGGCTCTGCAGAACAAGGAAATCCCACTTTATAGCTAATTAACTTATTGATGTATATATTCATTTGTTCAACAAATATACACTGAGTACCTAAGATTAAACTCCAAAAACTCAAAAGACAGATTGTCACTGCTTATGTCAGCCATTCAAAATTGGGCTTCGTTCTTAACTCCATGAGATATAGAAAATTAGGTTTAGAAAATGTGATATATGCAAACTAATATTTCTACTCTCTTTCTTTGATACTTTTAAGAGTCCCCAATCTTTTAGAATTTCCAATACTGTAAATACTGTACATATATATTCTTTAGGGTCTTTTGCATTATCAGAAACTAAGAAGTAGGCAAATGAGTGAAAATATTTTGCCTCAGTAAATGTTGACAAAATCATTATAAGATTTGCAACCTGTACAATCTATGGTAAACCCTAAAATTTTTAATCCACCAGCACAACGGGCATTTTTTTTGATACTTCCGTTTCAGGGCAATAACAGGACTCTGAAAAGTATATTCATAAAACTGTCTATAAAACCAGAGAGTTATCTCCAGGATTTCACTATGCTGATCCCATGTAACCAGACTCATCATGATCTATCACTATATCTAGGTGAAGTGTGAAACATATCTAGACTATTTCATCAGGGCAAATGTGTCAGTCTGAGTGGGGAGGAAAACCCTAGAAGGCCAGCACAGTTGTGTCACTTTTTTAAATGACAGGCCAACACACATTTCTGAAGATTGCAGAGTGATAACTGACACAAAGCTAAGTACAGATAGTAATGTCTCCTAAGGATCACCTAGCTGGGAGGACAAGTGGTGAGCAAAATTAACCTAAGTTTTATGCATACAATTATAGGTAAAGAAAGCCTTTCATGAGCTATCCAAGAAAGTCCTAATCATGTAAGGGAACAAAATTCTGTTTTCCTAGGAAGGCTGCACCAACCATGTGGACCTACAACATGTTCTGAATGATTTCTCAATGGCACGTTCATCATTCTAATTCTGCTGTTATGCATGCCAGCCATTCTCAGAGTGATGTCTGCTGGGTCTGGAGTCCCGCAGTTCCTTTCAGAGGCCTTAGAGATATAGACTGAACTAAGAAACAGACATGAGAATCCAGCTATTTTCTTTAAAGAGATGTGTACAAACGTAAAAAATGACTACTACTCTCAGTAATTGTGTTCTGTCTGGGACTATATAGTGTTTTTCACGAAATATGTGGTTTGTTAACATATGGATTTTGTTTTGATTATTTTTTCATGAATTTAGAAATAAATATATTTTTTTAACTTTTATTTATTTTTAAGTGTGTTTTTCCAGAACCCATCAGTTCCAAGTCAAGTAGTTGTTTCAATCTAGTTGTGGAGGGCGCAACTCACACTGGCCCATGTGGGGATTGAACTGGCAACCCTGGTGTTAAGAGCACCGCCCTCTAACCAACAGAACTAACCGATCACCCCAAAATGAATATTTTTAACATCCCATTTTAAATGCCTAATAGAGTGACTATCACAGATATAATACAAAAACAAAAGCACTTTAGGGTCCTTCGTAATTTTTAAAAGGGTCAAGGGGTCCTGACAGTAAAAAGTTTGAGAACCACTGATATATACATTCTAGTTACATTTTTCAATATTATTCCACATACTCGGATGTTTCTTCAGCCTATTTTCTTTCTTCTCAATATTATGTTTCATCAGTTCACCAAATAGTAAACCTATATAGGAATCATACTAATGTAGCAGATGAAGTCATAACAAATGAGCAATGATTGAGAATCTCGTCTGTGCAAAGTGTTATGTAGGTACACAATGTCCCGTGTGCCAATCTCCCCCTTAAGATATCTGGGTTACAGTATATCTATAGTATGTGATGCATAAAATACTCTTATGAGTTTGGATTATCAAAGTGAAAGTGTTTGTGTCTGAATACATCCAGGAAAAATGCCAAACTTTTGTAGGGAAATGGACTCTTACGTTGAAGATAGGAACAAATGACTCTTACATTGAAAAAAAGTGATTATTTCTTTCCAGGATTTTATAAAGTGTGTGGCTATTTGTTTTTGATCAAAACAGAACAAGTTAACACACCGACTTCTAATTCCAAATAATATTAGCACACTTCACACAGACTTGGCCATGCAAATGGCTTGTGACATTACCTCCTATTGCGCATTATGCTTAAAGGTAGGAGTAACCAGTTCTCTTACTACAAGGGTATTTGGAAGATCAGAAAGTCACCATGCATAAAACAAACAGGAAATACAAGGAACAACATTTCATCATTGGGTCTTTAAATCATGTTGTCAAATGTCTATAGAATTATGTCCCGCTCAGGTCTAGTTTAGGGGATTTCAAATAATCCAACTGAAACACAGTCTGTATTTGCCCATTTGTCACTATAATTGCAAAAATATTACATTAAGATCACGGCCTATCCAGAAAGCTTTTGTACCAGTATACCTTACACATCACTTTAAATGTATAAAGAGATGGTTCATCATTTTATAAACAAATTATGGACAATTAGTAAGTTCTAAGCCATTGGTTGTAATTGCCACTTTGGTTTACATCATTAGAGAAATTAGTTCTGCCCATGCTTCTTTATGGATTTGTGTATTTCATTTTATTAGGGGAATGGTCTACCAGTGTTTTCTGGTGAGTACACAATGCTCTAGGATAATTATACCATTTGAAAAAAATTCAGATAGTTTGTTTAGGACAAAATTAAGGAAAAAGCAGTAGCTTGTACATCTTGAATGTCATGTAGAAATGAATTATTATTCACTAAATATAACTGTTTAATAAACATTCTTCATTAGGTGACAAACGCTTTCAACATATTAGGTGCAATATTTGGGTTAGTGGCTTACTTTGTTCATTATCTGAAGATAATGACAATAAGCCCCTTTCATATCTTCTGGAAAAGGCGATCCTTGTTATTTACATTGGTTTTCCATAAAAATAGTGTTTATAATATTGGGAATACGGGAGAAAATTCAATTGAATCCCCTCCTTCTTCCTCTTTTTTCATCTTCCTCTTTCTTTCCTGCTTCTTATCATTCTGTCTTTTTTTCTCTTTCCTTGTGTTCACCATTAAATGATATCGAATTGTACCCTACATCTCATTATAAAACCCACAAGCTAGTATTTCATGTGCTTACCTGGTTAGAAATTGGTCCATGTCACATTCACCGTGTGAGGATTAAACTCTTAGAGTTTGATTAGGCTTAATCTTGGCCAAAGATTGGCATGTAAGCAAAAATCATTTGTTATGTCTAACAAAAGATTCCTTGCCACACTTGGAAGTTCGTGTGACATCATAGATTTCTCCTGTCATTGATGGCCGATGCCATGAAAGGTTTATGGTAAAATGACTTTCAGCTCTGGAATACTACCAAAGAAGGTGGGATTATGCCTGGCTGAGCCAATCAGGATGGCACAAACTCTTCCATTGTTTGAGAGATTTGCCTCAAATCTCAAAATGCTAAGATTTCTCTCATATTTCTAAAAGTTCACTGATGCACTTTCATAGGCAAAAATCAGCAGAGCTCTTTAAGCTATCTGTATGGAGGCAAGTGAAAACATGGATTAAATCTGGGGGGAAAAGTTATGTCAAAAGTCAATAAAATGACCTCCCTTCCACTTACTTCTTACATATCATAATAGACATAATAAGTATGACACTCCAATCACTTCTGGAAAGAAACTTTCCTATGACTTATAGCTCAGACTTACTTTTCTGAAATTTATTCACAAAAATAATTGAAGCAACTTTATAAAAAGTTCAGAAAGAAAATCATTTTAGGGACTGAACTTTCTGGATATAAGGTAGCAAAATAGTTTACTTTCCAAATTATTTGAATGAGGGATTCAACTCTTTGTTCATATAGAAACATCTCTAAAATGCTCATTTTTAAAGTCATCAGAAACATCAACATCATAAGTAAGCCATGAAGAGAAATTAAGTTCTCTATCAATCAGCCAAGTATTAAATATTTACTTAAGACCTACTATGTGCCCCCCAAGATACTTTACAGAATGGTTGATATAATACGACACTCTGTCCACAGGAGTTCATCACTTCTTTGTTAAAATCATTGTTGGTTTTTTTTACAAATAAATAAATCTTTAAATTCAAAATGATTTATTAGTCATAAAATGATAAAAATCTTAGAGTTGAAATGGACTTTATATGTCAAGGAGTCTACACTCTTTTAACAAGGCAAAGTTACCTAATTATTTTCACACATGACTATACCAGACTTTTATAAATGCCATTTCACAATTATAAAATCAATTATAACTGATCTGTGGAAGTATCTCACAAGTGAGTTTCTTACAGTATTCAGAACAAAGTATACAGTCCTTGAATCCCATATTTTTAAATTTGTACATAAACTCATTAGTCAGGAAGTGTGTATTGAATTACTCATATTGGATTTTCTTGGCAGCCATACTCACCCTTTCCAAGCAGCGCCCTGCCAAAACCTCCAACTCCCACCTGGTACTGTTCCTCAGAAAGCCATCATATCTTTCCATCAGTTGACTAAACAAGAACCCAACTAAAATCAGTTTTTTCAATCAGGTATGTAACTTGGAACATTTAAGAGATAGGTTACTGCATATTTAATTATTATTATTATAAATTAAACTAAAGTACGAGTATGATATTTATAGAAAGCAACAGATAGGTTACATAAAGAATATTTACTTCTGGGCATTACTTCAGAGTTCGTATCACAATAATTTATTTTACCTATAGGCAGTATTTATTCTAAGAAAACCTCAGTGTATTGAAAGTTGCAAAAAGAAATATTTTAATGGCACATTTTGTCTTATTTTGACTAAATTCATTTTAAAACGAAAATTTTGAAAATTATAGACTCTTTTTTCAATTACATGGTGCCAAATGACCGCATTCATTGAACTTTTCAATTCATTATTTGGGTAACATTTAGACATATGCTAGTTTCACGTGGAATATGCAATGCATATTAAAGATTATAGTTAATCATCCCATGTTTGAGATCAAGGCCATTTATGTTCATAATTTTCCTTCTGCCTTCCAGGAAGAACAAGCAAAGATTAAAATAGAGTGAAAAAAGGGATGATAATGTTTTGTGAAGAGAAGTAGATCAATCGTCTTGGGTAAATTTGGTTGCTGAAAATATTCAACAAGCACAAAGATAGTATTAAACAATCCATAGATATATAATGCTGAACAGACTATGGATTTTCAAATTTGGTGCTTTGCTTTTCTTGTTTCCTCTACACAGAAATCTCTTTCCCACCTGGTGAGCCCCCTATTCTCCCTTCAAATGCAACTCAGATATTGCATCATTTGTTCATTGCCCTCCCTCGTTCCCCATTATGATTCCTGATTCATCTTTGTATCCTTAAGTGCCTAACACTGTCCTGTATATAAGAAATGGCTCCTGAAACCTCTACAATATTGGTTGCAAAGTGTGGTCCTGGGACCAGCAGCACCACCTGATTCATCTGGTATTACCTGGGAACTTATTAGAAATGCACATTTTCAGACTCCACCCGGAACCCAGTATAATCAGTAATTCTGGTGTGGGGTGGGAGAGGTGAGTAGGGAAGGGGCAGAGGATTTAGCAAACCCTCCAGGAGATTGCAATGCACACCAAAATCTAGGCTTTATCTCTGACAGAAAAATCCCAAGGTGGGGAAATGTAGTTGATAAAAAGACCCTCTGCTCTTTTCTCTGACTTTAAACTTGTCCTTAAGATTTTATCCCTCTAACCATACCTGCTATTACACTTAATTCCCTGTAAAACTCTCACCAATGGCAAAGGAGGAGGCTGGATATTTCTTCATTTCCATTAGTTTAGCTGACACATGCTATGATTTTCAGATACTCCTCTGAATTCCAATAACAAAAGTTTAAAATGAAGGAAGAATAGGGAACAGTTCAGTGAACTTGGCAGAGCATTTGATCATCCTGTAGTTCACTTTACCAGAAACAAGGACTGTCCTATTGTACATCCTATCTGAAAAAAGGATCGATTCTGATATCCTAGAATACCATATGGCATGATGCATGGCAGACTCAGATATCCTGTGAGCTAAATAATGGTCCCCAACACAATTTTACAGAGCAAAGCCAACTGGGCAACATAGAAATAGCCCTGAGCCTGACTGACCAACTCCGAGACTTTGAGCAGATTATAAAAATTTTCCATCCTCTGTTTTTGCTCCCATAAAATGGAGATAATACCTCTTAACACATAGCCATCAAAGAGCAAAATGAGATCATCTTTGGAAAGGAACTTTATAAGCTGTAAAACATTAAAGCATCATATATACAATGTCCATATATAATATTAGTAACTATATTTGTAATTATACTTATAGTAAGGCTTGCTTACTATTAACACATAACACAAGTGTTAATTGTATTTTGAAAGATTAACATAATCAATGAAGTTTATAAAAATAGCAATAGATTTCAATTTTGGATAAATTTCACTTTCATAATTTTCAAAATTTTATTGGAGAAATTTTGGAAAATAGTGGAAAGAAAAAAAAAGGAAAGAAAAGAAAAATGACTTGGATACCCTGACCAGAAATAAATAGTTCATATTTTCCATTTTTCTGTAAAGTTTTGGTATAAAATTATAGTCATATATTAAATAGGTATATTGCAATCTGCCATATTCACTCAGCAGCATATCAGGAATCTCTTTTCTATTTGGTAATATACTTCCACAAAATTAAATCTACTAGCTGTATAGTCATCTATCATATAGATACAACAGTATTCTTTGTTAAACATTGAGATTGTTTCTAGAGCTTCACAATTATAAATGGGCACGAGGTCAGACAATTAACTTCGCAAACTTGTTTCAGTGATGTTGCTAACCTTTTTTGATATCAGAGGGATTATTCATTATTAATTTGTACCAACTGGACAGTTAACCAAGTTTACTATTTGGAAGTGCTGAAAAGGCTGCGTGAAAAAGTTAAGACAAAAACGACCTGAACTTTTTGCCAACAACTCATGGTTCTTGTACCACGACAATGCACCAGCTCACAGAGCACTGTCTGTGAGGGAGTTTTTAGCCAGTAAACAAATGACTGTATTGAAACACCTTCCCTACTCACCTGATCTGGCCCCCAATGACTTCCTTCTTTACCTGAAGATAAAGGAAATATTGAAAGGAAGACATTTTGATGGCATTCAGGACATCAAGGGTAATAGAACGACAGCTCTCTCCATTCCAGAACAAGAGTTCCAAAATTGCTTTGAAGGATTTTCATGGTGTCAGTACATAGCTTCCCAAGGGGAGTACTTCGAAGGTGATCATAATGATGATCAGCTATGAGGAATGAAGCACTTTTTCTAGTATGAGTTCACAAACTTAATTGTAATACTCGTACTTTGTGTATTTATTCTTGTACCATCTCAGTTTCCTAAAGATAAATTCTTAGAAGCGGAATGGCTAGGTTTGTGTTTGTAAACATTAAGTCTTGAATCTTAGTGCCAAACTGCTTTACCAAAAAGGTGTATAAATTTACATTCCCACCAGCATTGTTGTCAACATAGTATTACTATTTCTTTAAGCTTTGTCCATTTTGCAGGGATACAATGCTGTCACATTTTTGCTTCAATTTACATTCATTTGATTACTACAGAAGTTAATATAACTAAATTATTGAACATGTTTTAGAGTTCATACATTTCCAAAGACTATTAAAAGCATAAAATGGGAAGATCGTGGGAAAATTGTAATTTCACTTATCAGAAAGATACACAGAGAGAATGTACATTATCAAGATCAGAAAATAATTTAGATCTTATAACTACAGATTGTAAATGATTAAATGTGTATTACAGATGTGTGTATGTAAACATGAATATAGATTACACAGATGCAGATAGAGGTAGGGACCATACCAGTCAAATACAAATTGCTGCACAAAGTTCTGGGTAAAAGGTTGCCTTTTATTACCTTCATACAAGTCCAAATTCATCCTTAGGCTCATGGACTCTTTCAAAGTCCTCTTATAGTTTATTTACTACGGTTGTACTGACCTTTTCACAGGTATCTTTTATGCTAGTCCCATCAATACCCCTAAAGTATGCTAGTGTCAGAGGAACACTGACAATATAAGAACTTAAAAATGAACAGTAATGGCTTTTTTTATAGAATCCACCTGCAGAAACAAGGTGTTTCCAACTCATGTGCATTTCCCATCCTCCACTCCATGGGACATCCACCCGCCACACTGATTCCCAGGGTGGCAAATAATGGCCAACACGACTTGCCCAGAGCTACCATCCCTATCTTCTAAGAATGGTCCCTTTCTCTTGACTTAGTTTGCTACTTACAATGGCTGCTACTCTTTTCTCCCCACCTAACTATAGACCTCTTTTGCTTCCTTTTCTTTAACTGCTTTTATGTTCTCCTTCTTTTCTTGTCTTCAACTCTTGCCTTCCTGGTACACTTTGAAAGTCAAGGGTACCTAACCATAGCCCTTGCTACATAACATTTCTCTTTCTTACTAAATCTGAGGAATAATGTCAGCACAATGGGAACCTACAAGAATTTGTTCACTTAGGCCATTCTTTCTCTTTAGTCAAAATGGGGTTCCCTCTTACCACTGGTCCCACTCTTCCTGGCCAAAAAAAAAGAAAAAGAAATCCAGATTTAAGGGCCAATTAAAGTCATTGCTTGGAGCCAAGAAACTTAAACTCGGAAGAGCACTGTGTGAATTAAAATAATTCATTCATTAAAGGTTTCCAGAGGTCTCAGGACAGTGTCTTATTTTTTCTCTAATTCGCAGTGAACCTAAAGGTCAACCTTAGAGCAAGGACCCAGGAAAAGAAACTAGACTGGAGAAGTTCTGCTTTACAAATATTAGAAGTCATATTAATTTTAATACTGTATATGGTAAATTAAAAATAACTGTAAAGTTCGCTTCCCCAAATAGATTTGAAGTATAGAAATATCTCAAATCCTGATTCTACTAATACAAGCTCGGGGTACAAATTTCTCCAATGCTACAAGATAGTATTTTAAGCACTTTTTTTTCAATTTATTAAAATTTTCATGGCTGTGTCTTTTCCGCCCTGGGCACTCCTGCATGGGTGGATACATAAGCTGACACATACATAAATGAAGTACACTTAAGGACACAACTTGTCAAATCACGTCAGCCAATAGGTGGGTCTCTTAGCTGATGAATTCACATGAGAACACGATTGCTCAACCACAAACCTGTGAATCTTCCTTCAATCCAGCTTGGCTTTAATTGCATTATATCCTGTAGAAGAGGTGCCTCAACTTAGCCTTCTCATAGAATTACTAAAAGGCTGTTCCGTGGAAGTCATCGATTGACATTGAACCACTGGAGGAGCCCTCACAGGGCAATCTGCAATACCCATTGGCTGTTCCACTATTCTGAAGGGAGGGCTTTTTATTTCAGTTGTATGTTGGTTCAACCCTGCCTCTCGGGAAGTAGGAACCTTCTATAAGATAACCAGTTCTTTGTGTTTTAAACCTGCTGTCTTGGGTGAAAAGCCCCAGCAGCCTACGAGGACAGCTGGTATTCCAGAGAACCACCTAGGAATGTGCTTGGCTCCAAAGGAGTTTTAAATTTAGTGATCATACGCCTGAATTCAGGGCGTGTCAGGATTCTCACGCTGTTTTTGTCCACAAATCTGGGTGCTAACAATTAAATAGCAAAGTATCTCTAGTTTTTCACTAGTTAGTCAGAATCATAGAATTTTACAAATGGAACGATTTTCAGATACTGTCTTGATCGATCCTCTTGTTTCCAGATGAGAAACTTACATACAAAGGCTCAGGATGTCTCAAGTTCATACAATAAATTAAGGAAATTGATTCTTAGGTCTGTATTGAGAAAGTGAACATTTAAAAGGTAATTGATAAGAAAATGCCCTCTCCCAAAGTAGCCCTATTAGAGAGATGCATTTTGTCATTAGTTTGGTGAAAATTAGGACATTATCATTCAAAAGAAAAAAAAAAAAACTAGAGTAGACTTCCCTGTAATGGATTTGGATTCCCTTCTTGTTATCTTTTTGTCCTACTGAAATCTATTTATTTTTTTAACTTATTGTTATGAAAAATTCTAAGTGTATACAAAAATGAGAGAAAAGAATAAAATGAACCCCTCCGTTGTACACATTGTGTCATCACTTATCATCAATCCATGGCTGAGCTTGTTGGTTCTAAACTCCCTCATTTCTGCCTCGTTATTTTTTAAGTGGATATCAGCCAGTATGTCGTTTCATCTGTAGATGTCTCAGGGTGCGTCTCCAAAAGATAAGGACTCTTTTCTTAAAAGCATAACCACAGTACAATGATCACTCATAAAAATTTAACAATAATTTCTTAATATTAATAGACTTGTAAAGTTCACATACATTATCCTTTGCCTTAGGACAATTCCATGCTACTATGATTTGACGAATACTGTCACATTGATCTATTTATTGAACAAATACTTACTGAGTAAACATTCACAAATATTTTCTTTTATGGGGGGCTGGGGAAGAGGTCTAGATCCTTACTTTTTGAGGGGCAGTAGAGAATGGAAGAAGAAAGAATTCTGGAACCAGACAGAATTGGCTCTGTAGTCTCATTCCTTATTGAATGTGTAAATGTCTTCATCTCTCCAAGCCTCTGTTTGATTGCCTATAAAGTGGGGATAATGATGCCAATTAAAAGGAGTTACGAGGAGGGCTAAATGAGATTAGATACATAATGTTATAGAGCCTGGGGCCAGACAGCACTCAAAAAAGAGCTATTTTTTAAATGAACAAACAAAACAGAAGCGAACTCTTAGAGACAGAGAACAAACTGATGGGTGCCAGATGGGAGGGGGCTTCAGAGGTTCCACGGAAAAGGAGAAGTATTAAGAAGTACACATTGGCAGCTACAAAATAGTTACAGGGACATAAAGTACAGCTTAGGGAATATAGTCACTAATATGGTAATAACTATGCACAGTGCCAGGTGGGTACTAGACTAGTCAGGGGGGTCACTTCTTAAATTATATAAATGTCTAACCACTATGCTGTACACCTGAAATTCATATAATATTGAATGTCAACTATAATTGAAGAAATAAATATATACATACATACATACAATAGGCAAATAAAAATAGGTATTTTTCTCTCAGATTTGTTTAATAATATGTAAGTATGTGTTACTAATATTTGTTCAACCAGATTTATTAGCTTTAATTAACTAATGGGATATGTAAGCAAACTTCAAGGGTCATTATTCTGTTTCTGAGTTGAACACACAATGCTTCAAAAAAATAAAGTCTGTTTCTCACATTAAAAACTGAAAGCCAAAATGACAATGGTCATCAATTTCTAAGAACTATCAAAGATTTGTTCAGCATTGTCAATTCAATAAATAATACTTGATGAATTAATGAGTGAATAAATAAATGAGGGAAAATGGAGACTCCCCTCCCTTTCTTCAATAGCTTTAGAAAACAAAAAAATATATTTTGCCCACATGGAACAATTAAGCGTAATAATACCACAGGATTAGATAACATTTCCTTACAGCTTTATATCGTGCCCCCTTTCAAATACATGTTCCTCTTCTTAATGCCCTTAAGCCTAGTCACCCTATATTGTACAAACCCAGACAGGAATCCCATTGGCCTGGCACTTTCCCTGTGACGTGGAATTTTTCTAAAGAAATTGAACCTACACTGCATTCCATTTCAATGACATGCCAGGATGCCAGACCGGATTCCATGATGACAGTTTTTTTCTATAAATAGAATTAAAATAACCAAATATCATCACCGGAGGAGACTTTCAAAGTCTTTCCATTCAACTTTATTCAATCTGGTTTCTGTGGTGATTAAGGCCCCAAGGAAGAGGAGAATCAGCAGGACTGTGGGTTCCCTCACCTCTACCTCACCTCTGTCTTCACCAGAAAACTCGACTTTTATAAATGACGATTCCATAGAAGATTCTGTAGGAGGAAATGATTCTGCTAAAAGGGGTTTGAAATACATTAGGCTAGTTCAGCTAGTTCATCACCAAAACTAGGAAACTGAGGGGATTCAATGGCGAAGTTGGGGTTAGACCTCCTCTATGGTTACGTTCCAGAGAACCAGTGCAAAATGATCACTTTCCAACCTAATGACTAGCCAGACTCCAGCAGTGCTGTTTGCCAGAAGTGTAACACGAGTGCATTGTTCCTTATAAAGGATAGCAAGTAGGTTGAGATACAGGGCATGCAGCACGTTGTGAAATAAAAGTCAGATGTAAACAATTCTTGCGATGATATATGAATCTTATTTTGTTTGCTGTTTGCCATTTTCAAGATGACAAAACTCCAAAGTAATTTTCTATTCAGCTTCCGTGTATACAAAGATGTACACATATCAAGTATCCAGCCTGATCTCAGTAACTACAATAAATACTATGAAAAACAGCTTAAAAACTGAACCAAATATCTTTAGTCCTCTTGATACAGCTATCAATGTCTCCTGGATCCAAGAAAGGCAGAGAAATTGAAAACCTAGAGTGATATGGTGTTATCACTGATTAACTCAGATGGTCAGAGTGCAGTGTGAAGAAGACATACATCTGTCAGCGTCTGTCAACACCTCTCTTTTCCACAGCTAACTGTTCCCAGTCCTCACCCAACAGACACACCACTGGGCCATTGCCTAGCAGGTGTGACCTACTCATCCTTCAAGGGCAGCTCAAGCATCATTACCGTCTGCTCTATGGTCTCTCCACTCTGACTTCTCATAGGTTTTAGTAGCCATAGTATTCTCACAGATACTTTGCATTGCTATTTAATTCCTTAGCATATGTGGTCTTCCCAATTAAATCATAACCTCTCTGCAAAGATGTCATATGCTTCCTCCTCTCACCAGGCTCTGACACCCCACCCTACTAGTGATGAGCACTCAATCAACGTTTGTTGATAATAACAACGAGGCTGACGAGACTCGAGATGAACAAGAAAATCCCCCTTTCTCCTCTGCTGTCAAAAATCCCTCAAAACGAGACACCCTGCTGCCCAAAGTATGTGCTTCTTTTTATGAGAGTAGAATGGAATAAGAACAAACATTTGTGGTCATTTTCCTCTTTATACACATTCTCATACGTGACAGCTACTGTTATTTGGTCCATTTCTTCTCCATGGAGAAGAAAACGGAGGCACAGAGAAGTAGGTGGTTTCTTTCATGATTTCAAAGAGGCCCGAAAGAAGGTGGAGAAATAAATGTGTTCATATTGGAACAGACCCGTAGGAAAAGAAAAACCATCACTGAGGGCATGTCCTTCTTAAAAAGTCAAATAAATACTCATGGGGAAATAAGTACCAAGTTGCGGCAAGCATGCAGAACAAAGCATGTCATTAGGTTGTGATTAAACAAATTTTAAATAGAATGTGCATGGAGCCACATCAAAGATTATGATACCTAAGATCCACTTGAAATGAATATCTGAAAAGATTTTTAAGTGCTGGAATGAAACACCTTAGTGAGGGCCTTTAAAAAAAAACACAACAACAACAACAACAAATTGCATAAGGATTGTTTTTTCCTACAAGTGACAGAAAACTCAGTGTTTCAATTAACAGCACCTCACCATCCTGAGCTTCCATTTCCTTTCTTATTTAAACATCTCATCTGAAGCCATTGTGAAAGATTCATGAAATAGGTGGTGGGAGTGGACAGGGAAAGAGAGATCATTGGTAAGAAGTCTGATGTCTTTGAGGAACTGTTCTATATGAGCACAATATTCTCGTTTGGGTGGTGAATAATTGATTTATCCCAAAGGCTGTTGACCTTTCTACGCAAACTTTGGTACTGTCCCAGTTCTCTTTTCTCTGGTCACACATTCTCACCTTGAGTAGCGTTTCTATATTGGCAACCATTTTGTCTGTAGTTTCCTAGGTATGCCCGGGGACCCCATGGAACCACATCTGGCAGGTTCTCAACAGCTGATGGGTGCCAAAGTCTTCATTTTCCATTTTTGCCATGTTGTGGATTCTCTTGCAGACAGCTGGGCCTTTTGATAGAGCACATCCACAGATGGTTTGCCCATGAGCCATTTGACACCTTTGATTTAAAAGCACAGGAAACAAATTGAGATACCATGCTATCATTCATTCATGCATGCATTCAAAGAATATTTATTAAGTGCCAGCACTGAATAGAAATCACACTTCTAGACAAAGGCCTGGATTTAAGTCCGGCTTTACTATTTAGTCGCTGTGGAGCCTTTCTTTGCCTTAGTTTCTTTGCCTGTAAAACAGCAATGATAATAAAACTGACCTCAGGGGTTATTCTGAATATGAAAAGATGAGTAAAATGTCACCCCCAAGGCAGAGAAGGTCACAGAAACCCCCTGGTAACATCTGGCTCAAACCCAGACTTAACAGATAAGCTTCTGAATATTTGCCCCACCAGAACAAATACTTGAAAAAATTAGAGGAGCTGAAACATAGGACTGAGACACAGACAGCAAAAACCATGGCGGGCGGCATAGGCTTGAGGAATCAAAGTTACAAGGAACCATAGAAGTGACCTGGTCCAACGGTCCCCATCATTTTTGTGAGGAGACAGCAGAGACTTTGGAGGCAAAGAAGCTTGGTTCAAATTCCAGTTCTGACACTTTCTAGTTGTGTGACTCTCTGTAAGTGACAACCCTCTTTTGGCTCATTATCTTACAGAATGGGAATAATGATTCTAATACAATTGTAGATTGAATAAAATATTAAAATTACTTGGAATGAAGTAAGCTCTTAACACGATTATCTTTGTTATTTATCTTTATTATTTTATTATTACTCTTATCTTTTATTTCTGTTTTATTGAGATGTAAGTGACATGTAACATTGTATTTGTTTCAGGTATATACTATAATGATTGGATATATGTATATATTGTGAAATGATCAACAGTAAGTTTAGTTAACATCCATCACCTCATGTAGTCACAAATATTTTTTACTTATGATGAGAACTTTTGAGATTTTGTCTCTTAGCAACTTTCAAATATACAATACAGTATTATTAACTATAATCACCATTGCATCCCCAAGACTTACCTATCTTATAACTGGAAGTTGAGATCTTTTTACCGCTGAGTGAGGGAGGGGTAGGTATTTGGTAAGCCAAAAACAGAGGGATTGGAAGTAGGGGTAAAGACTCTAGAATAGAAAGAAGGTATCAAATTGAGTTTCATTCTCCTTTATGCAGGAAATTCTGACAAATCTAGGGAAAAGAAAGGGGCAAGAATGGCATAAAACTAACTTGTAACTCTGCTGGAAGATTCTAGTGTGTTCTAGTGTGTTCTACTCGAAACAGCCTACTTGCTGGGGGCCAGGGGCCCTAATCTATGCCAGTGAGGAAACCTCAGCCAAGAAAGGCAGGCTAGTCGACAATGGAGCCGGAATTCACACACATTTTTTTGCTGTATCAAACTTTGTATAATTCATTTGTTCATTCATTCATTCACTCATTCAAAAACAAGTGTTGGGTACCACCTCTGTTCTAATCATTGTGATCACAGGGTAAGGCAAAACTGTACTTACCAGAAATGTGTCGTGGTAAATGATGGCCTTAATGAAAATTATCCTGATCTAGAAACCCAAGGAGAACATCAGCAGGACCACCTTTCTTTATTCATTATTCACTCTGTTTTTCACACCAGTCAGAAGAGATGCAGATGGTAAGCCTGTGATGAGAAGTTGGGAGCAGCAATCTCGGCTGGCCAACTTTGACTTCCTGCTCTGCCGTCTTCTCTGCTTCAGAGAGGGACTTTCCTGGGTGGTATGTAACCTACATTTTTCAAACAGTTAGGTCCTTTTCGAACTGAAATCTGCTGGAACAGAAGAAAACTTTTAACGCAATTCACTTAAAGTGGCATATACGTTGTTTTCAAATGGGCAAATGTGGAAATCTTTAGAAAGTTGGAATACTATACTACTGAATCTCATGCATAATTATGTTGCCTGAGAAATGTCGGTGGCTACACAAGAACACCACATCCTAGTGAGTAAGAAAGATTACATAACAGTCAAGATAAGTAAGCAACACCACCCACAGATTTCATGCCAGCGCTAATATTGAGTTCTTGGCCACAGTGTGAAATAAAAGGGAAGGAATGCCACACAACCGAACTTCAAAACATGACTCCCAATTGTTACATAAAAGCTTGATCAGTTTGACACAAGTGTTTACTTCACATTTTCTAATTGTTCGCTCTTCGTTTTCAAGGCCAATTCTGTTTTCACTCACAAAGCAGAGTACTTAAGAAAGCCCAAACTGAAGGGGGAACCTGAACAAGGGCCTGTGGACTGATAGAGCAAAGTCTGGATAGGAAAAATCCCATAATCTTCTTCCGCACCTATTGCATAGTTTTTCAGTGGAAAGTTCTTCAGTACATCTTGAATCTCCGTTGCTGACATATAAATGGGACACCTTTTCTGGAGAGTATGTGGGCATTAAAAGCATTGACTCCTTAAAGCGAAGTTCTCCAAGCATCCTCAGAGCACTAGTTGCTTAAGATAATAATAATAATAATAATAAATTCGTGGGAGAGGGATGAATTCTGTAATTAAACAAGTTTAGTAAATACTATATTCTGTATTCCCATCTTCAAAGCTCAAAACGTACTATTAGCAAATTACCAAGTTTGAGAAGTCCAGTAGTAATGATGCCTGTTTCATCGCACCTTTAAGCCAAGCCCTTTCCCCCCTGCCCAAACATTGATTATTGATTCTTGAAATTCTTTCTGTGAAATACCCAATGGGAGACTCTGCTGGAGATTACCAGTTCAATCTCTTTATTTTATACTTGAGGAATCTAGAAAGACAGCAACTTGCAAATTTTGAATGGGAAAGGGATAAACCCCTCTGCAAGCAAAAATATCAACATTTTTTCTTATCCTTTGTAAATTGCTGATCAACTCCCTTTTGCAGAAAGGAAGACCCTGGTTCTGTGGACCCATTCCTAAAATACAGGCTCTACTTAAAAATAGCTCATCTGTGTTAGATGCACGTGTTCCCAGGCTACATCCAGGCCCAGCTCATGCCAGCAATTTAGAGATACCTAGTTGTTTGAACTTATATGTGATTCCACCACTTAAATGCCCTGGGGAGTTGGGGGAGGAGTAGGCATAGAGTGACATCAGGGCTAGAAATTTAGAGATCATTTCATCTGATCTCTTCATTCAGTAGCCATAACGGAACTGTGGCCTAACAAGGGAAGGTGGCATTCTCCTAAGGGACAGCTAGATAGTAGCGAGCCAGAAGTTCAGAGTCTCTCCAGGTGCCTCTCATCCCTCCATCCCTCCATTCATCTGCCCTCGGGTTACACAAGCCTGTTCCCTGACCTTCAGACTAGAAAACTGGGCTCAGTGGCAGAAGCATTTGCTTACCAAAGAGTATTCAGAAGCCAACTTATTGTTAATACCAGGTTGCTTTATTCTAAGTGCAAAGGTGAAAAGATTTCCACTCCTAACACTTTCAGAAGAATCGTGGGACCATGGAGAAACACTGGTTTCTTCACCAATGTCCCAACTCTGTCTTCTCTTCTACACAAATCCATCAGGTTCCAGGTAAGCAATTCTGGGTATGTGAAGGTTAAGAATTTGGCTGGAGATGAAAAGCAAATCATTGAAAGGGAAATATAATTGAGTAGGCCAGGCTATGAAGACTTACAACATAAACATCCTAAGAGCTACAACGCTCTCCTTATATAGAATTTAGAGTTAAAATTTGATGTATTTTTTTCACTTTGGATTTTTATTTTATATCCATTGCTTGATAAAGAAGTTCCTTCTTTTCATTCACCCTCTGAGGACATTTTAATTATACTTTATTCTTGAAAAATGAGCATTTTTTACTTTTAGCTATTGATTTCAGAACGCTATGAACTTTCCCTAGAAGTCATTTCCTTCAATCTTCTACATACCGAGGGGCTCTTACCCCTGCTCCAAACAGGGTCACATTTCCACAGATCTTGTGCCCTCCTCGTGCCTGACCCCCAGGAAATAAAGGAGCATGCTGCATTGAGGTGGCCATTATGTATCTCCACTCAGCAGAATCACAGTCGCCAGGTGGCAAGGGTACAGGATGACAAGAAAACAATCCCATCTTTCATTTCCCAGCTTCTGTCACACACGCCCCTTCAACCTGAAAACAGACCACAAAAAGCCAGGGAGAAAAGGTTTGAAAGGCTCTGCACCAAGGTGACAAGGGAAGTCCAACTCTTACTTACCTGGAGAGAAAGGGTTCACAGAAACCCACAAAGAACTCAAATGATTCCTTTGCTTACCAAGTGAAATAAAATAAATTGTACTCACCAAGCCAATGATTCATCCGGATTGTTTGGGGCAGTTTCCTTTTAATATTTTACATTGTCTCTAAGCTTCGCCTAGCCTTTAAAAAAAAAAAAAAAAAAAAAAAGAACTGTCATTTCTATTCAATTAACTGCTTCTCCCTCTGACTTTAAATCAAGGGCAGTGTCTGTTCAATTTAATTACTTTCCAAGTAACCTGTATGGCAGAGCAGCAGCCACTAAAGCAAAAGAGCTATGCAGTACTTTATAAGGCAAGAAGTCGATATAATTTAAGGATGTTCTCCCAACAGAAAATGCAAGAAGACTGATTTCCCCCTGCTGGGTTTCTAGCCACTTGATGAATACTATGCTCACAGGTCAGATTTTAGCTCAACAATCTGAAGCAAGTAAACCGGGGAGAGTGTCATTTATTTACTCCCTGGAAAGTCTACATAGGACATTTTTGAAGAACGCGTGCTCCACCTCTTCTGATTACGTGTGAAGAGTCACCTTCTTCTTCAAAGAAAGTGCTTATTTTCCAGAACTAACTGCATTAGTCATTACATCAACATTGGCATAGTGACCATCAGAAAGCGAGATTAGGTCAAAATTGTGAGGATACAGGGCATAAATTGCAGAAATACGGCACAGCAGAACACCAAGAGCCTGATTCGAAGCTGGACTCGGCCACCAATGAGCTATGGAATGTTGAGCAACTTGCTGGATTTCTTGGAGTCTGTCCCACTATTTATAAGTGAGGGAGCTCCGTTAAACTGACAGTAGGACTCTTTGTCGCTAGCATCCACTGAGATTATCAAACGACAGTACAGAACCTACCAACAACAGCAGTTACGATCTCAAAGGGGAACAACTCCATTCTCCGCCAAGCGGAAGAACCAACATAAGGAAAATTTCAAGCAATAATATGAACCTAAATTACCCATAAAGGGAAAACTTATGGTGCAGACATCTGAGATGGAGTTGCTCTTTTTAATTAAGGCATCAGATGGTCCAGAAAACTTCTGGAAAATTCTGGAGAAATGAAATGTTAAAGCAGGAGGAACTGTACATTCAATACGGTGATTTACAGAATGTAGTCAGATGTGCTAGGATTCAATGTCTTCTGTGGTTGGATAAATATTTTCATTCATGTACAATGCACACTCTGCCCGAATCATCTACAGTCACATGTAGATGCCTCAGTTTGTTCTGTGTACACTGGATAACTACTTAATAGTATAGAAAGCAAGTGAGAATCAACGCAATACACATTCTTGTCTAATAGAAAGCTCCTTTTTGCACACTAAATGCCAAAGATGATGGATTCCCCAGTAAATTACAAATAAATGGCCAGTCTTCAAATCACACATTAGTTCTTTCCCCATACATTCATATCCATTCACTCACAAACAGATTTTTAAAATGTCATTTTTTTTATTCCAATGAGAGTGACATGTCTTGTGAGTTTAACACAGAAATGATCCACGGCCCAGGTGTAAGATCCTATAAGATTATGCTCGTCAAACTTAACATTAAGTATGAATGATTGAAGAAGTGAGACATGCTCTGTATAATGAGTGCATATATTTAAAATAAATGACTCGAGGGAACCTTATTCTATAGATTCTTAGTTTTTCTAGGCTTCAGGTTCTGTATGTCATCTTTTCTTCATGCTGGTATATTCTTGGATGGAATTTTATTCAAAAACCAAACAAATCATATTAAAGCTCATTTTCTACTTTATGTGGCTTTGTTCTCAGCTCTCCTTAGCTTTTGTATAATTTGATTAAATGCGGAAATAAAGAGAGGTAGAGAAAAATCTTTGTAGGCTGAATCAGTTTTCATCAGTGCCTTCCAGTAGAACCAGTAACGAATTCAAGACACATAAACATTTATCTTTATCCAAACACCCTCTGGGAAAGAGATTCTACTACCTGTTCATCCAATTTTAAACAATCTTGATAATATGAAACAAATTAGCAAACTTTCTGCGTCTTTTATACAATCATTTCTCATGAATGGTGGACAATTATAATTTTTGTGTATGTCTTCACTCTAAATTCACAACACATAGTCTGGGCTCTGCAAACCCAATATGGTTTATCTCCCTGTCCAAATGTTGGTGGAAAACATCAACCAATCAACTAATCAAAAAAGTATCAGCTCAGCATTGTTCTGAGTAATATCAGATTTGTCCATGTCCACAGGAAGCTTATTGTCTTTGAGGACTAACATATAAGAAAAAAAATTACAGACATTCTACTCATAAGTGTATATATCTGTGTAAGAATGCAGGCATTCAGAAGAAAAAAACACTTTTTATTTATGTTCTGTGTTCCCCATTTTGTTTCTATAAGATCCATCTACCAAAGCTAGTACTTACCATCAGAATGCTTGGTTGATGGTTTCACTAATTGTGGTTCCAGGTAAAATGCAGTAGGAAGCAACAGAACACTGCTCTAGCTGCAACAATTTTTTAAAAACCAGCTAAATTGCAAAAATTACATTGTCCAAGACGTCAAAAACTATGGAAGCAAAGAGGACTAAATGAACTCAACCAAAGACAGGAGAGCTCTTCCAAAATGAGTAGGCGGCCACTGGCTGCTTTCTAACCTGAGAGTTTGCCAATTCTAAGTGCAAGATGAGGCTCGAGCTTGGCCTGAATACAAGGACATTACTGTGAGAAAGAAAAACTACCAAAGATTTGGAGGTTGTATGGGGCTGGAATGATCATTTGGAAACCTCATGATCCCTAAATGCACAAAGGCCATTTTCCCCTATGGTTCATTTGCTGAGTCAAGGAGCACTTGGAAGGTGAGAGAGCTTCTATAAAATAGCAGACTTAAATAGACCGTAGTCTCACAGCAGTGGGGGGACAAATCCCATCTCAGGGAAGAACATCTGCTTGGGACACACAGCCAGTCTCCTCCTTAAGACATTTGCCAAATTTGGAAGAAGCATGGGGCTGGAGACTAGAGAGCAAAGTTCAAAATTGCCAAAAGGCAACCTGACTGCCCTATAATCTTTACAAGCAGAAATGGGGGAGGCCAGCGAGCATAAACCATAAGAGGGTCTTCTCCACTCTGAAATGTTTGAAACCAGAGATAGACTGAATTTGACTAAATTCCCATCCCTAATTAAATCAATCAGAGGGCAAGTCCTTTCTTAGTCACAGTAATTTAAACTTTAGTCTCTACTGTTCTCTTATACACAGTGTCCAGAATAAAATAAAAAATTACAAGACATGAGAAGAAACAGGAAACAAACAAACAAACAAACAAACAAACAAAAAACCCAGCCATTTGGAGCAAACAGAGAGATGACTTACATGTTGGAATTAGCAGACAAGGTCTTTAAATAATTGCTATTAACATGTTAAAGAAAATAAAGGCGAAAGTGGACAAATGATTAAAATATGGAGCATTTCAACAGAGAACTGAAATCTATGAAAAGAATCAGAAGACACTTTAAAACTGAAAATTAAAATATCTGAAAGTAAGAATGTATTGGATGGGTTTAACATCAGACTGACAAGTCAGAAGCCTGGATGAGTGAACTCAAAGACAGATAAACTTCAAAATATTAAAAATAAAGTACACAGAGGAAAAAGGAACAGAACAGAAAAGATATGTGAGACATATTCAAATGATCTAACAAATGTATAATTGCAATTCCAGGAGAGGGGAGAATGGGGAAGAAGCAATATTTAGAAATTATGGATGAAAATTTTCTAAAACTGATGAAAGATGTTGACCCATAGATTCAAAAAGCTCAATAAATTCCAAGAAAGATAAATATAAAGAAAGCCACACCCGATTTAATTGATCTGGGGTAAGACCTGAGCATCCATATTTGTAAAAACTTCCCAGGTAAATACTACCGTAAGTCAGTGTTAAGAATACCTGGTCTAGAGAATGCCACATTAAAAAAATAATGTGCAGTTTGTTTCATCTTTTTATGTTTTCAGGGGATCCTAAGAAGAAGCAAGTTCTAGTCTCTTTTTTCTCAAAAAATGAAGAATCAGGGAGCACATTATATTTCAATTATTATCTCCATAATGCAATTCCACAGTTTTTAAGTGATGGCATTAATTCCTATTTTCTCCATAATCCAATGAGTATCATGGAAAGAAAAATGAAATGGTATAGATTCAGTCTGGCCAAGAAAATTTCTGATTGGAGAAACATTAGTCAGGAGGTTACAGAAAGGAATACAAAACTGACTTTACATAACATTTTCTGCTTCGGTACTTAAGGTGCATCAAGAGAGAAGATACTGAGACATCAAAAGATGGTGGTAGACTTTTATCTCTGGTGAAAATGCTCAAAAGTCAAACTAACGATGGCTAATTAGCCAAAGCAAAGGAGAGTCTGAGGCTGAGGGAGTTGAATGCTAGAAAGCAGATGACAAATCCCCATGCGGCTTTGGACACAAGGTTTGCCTACTGGCATCCATTCCCAGAAAAAGAATTCACAGCTGAGAGAGAAAGAATTATTCTTGTCAAATCTGAAGATAAGATTAAACCATGACTGATAACACTTCGCGGGTGATGAGAAGAGGATACATTTCGATTTCTTTCCAAGCTTATTTTACACAATTGTTATACAGTATGTGTATATGTATTTATTTTAAAGACAAAATAGAAAGTGTAACATTAAATGTAGAACATCCCAGGTCTTAGAGCCACCGGGAAAATCTCCACAAAGCAGGAGCAGATGACCAAAGCATCTCTGCGTTCTGATGGCCGGCTAACTTTGTCATAGGCAAAAGCTCTCCCAAATACCCAGTTTATCCATATGTACAAAAGTGACCAAAATAAAGGTCAGAGTCATTGCCCTTATGATTAGCAAATTTTAAAGTGCAAATAATGAATCAGCACAAAAGGGACAGAGCATTTTGTCAGTAGAACAAGGTACAAACTATTCGCCAGCTAGACCAGAAAGCTCCTTGCCACCAGGCCTGTTCCTACCTAGTGCACAAGCCCTAGCTGAGAATGCAGGCTCCCAGGGCATCCAGCCCAGACTAATTTTGCTCATCCTCACAGGGAAACAGCTCTGCTTTCAAGCTGCTTGTGCCCATGTTCTGCACAATCTCAACAGGCGCTACCGAATTTCTCATTCATTTTTCATGGTACATCATATCTATACGACAAAAGAGTTTGCTATTGATTTGGTTTTGTTACATTTCCCCTCCCAAGACTCGTCATCCATTTTTCCTGGCTTCTAAATATTACTTCAGCTGATGTGAATGCTACATGAAATTGGTCAGGTCTGCCAAGGTTCTGTTTTTGCTATTTACCCTTCCACAAATCTTAGGATTATTATGTTTAATCCTATCCTTGGGGCCACAACTTTACATTTCCCTGCAAAATTCTCCAAGTGACTCAAAGTTTGCTCGTGCTCCAGATCTGTGTAACGCTTTAAAACTCCTTTGTCCTCAGCACCAATATCTGTATTCCACTGTCACCCGGTCCCTTTTTACATACTAGTTCAAATCATTCATTTGTAGATTAATTCAAAAGACTCTAAAAAGAGTTTGAGTTCCAAGCTTTTTGCTGCTATTTATATTTTTTTTTCTGTTATCACTCACTGCAAAATGAAATCAGCATGAATTCCTTGTAATACATTTCCTTTATTTCTCATCTTACCGTATAACAGCTGGCCTCAACCTAGATACTGGCTGCCAGATGATTACAAACATACAAGAAGTTCATCCTTTGAAAGAAGAATTATTTTTTTTTTTGACCCATCATGTTTCTCTACTGACCAAGACACAGTAGAAAACTTCTCTGCAATAGGACTTCATCTGAGAAATATCTACTTCCATATCAGTCTTCCCCTCGGCACGGCGCATGACTGGCCTGGGTCCGCACTGGATGGATGAATGCAGGAGTCTTGGACAATGCCCCCGCTGCAGCCCCTGAATGTCATGTGACTGTGAACCAGACACTTGACCTTTGAGTGACTCAGCCGAGGGTCATCTTATGATGATCTTTGGCCCTTATATTTATAGGTTAGTTGGTTGGCCTTTAAACTGTAGAGACAGTAAAACCTCCTTCGTCTGAGTTTTATATAAAACCGAGGAATTTGGAGGACAGGTAAAAGAAGAAAGTTGGTTTTGTGAATAAAAAAACAAATGAAAGGAACCTTGAATTTCTTCAAGGAAAGGAGCAGCATTACAGTGAATATTTTGCTACTATATACATATGCTCAGGGTGGGGGGCCTCTCTGAAGACGCACAGTGTCTCTCTTTCTATCCTCAGGGGAGGGGAAATCAAGGGACCTGGCGTTGCTGCTCCACATGGCAATTACCAGTGTGTGGCTTCTCCTCCTGGCCCAGAGTCCGTAAGAAGTCCATGGAATTACCTCTCCCTGACTGAGTGTCCAAACTCCTACCTCTCCTACCTTCTCTAAACTCAATTCACATAAATGTTTAAGCAGCTTTTTCCAGAAGAGCTCAGCTACCTGCAAGTACCAGGACAGTTGTGCGGCTTGTACACAGCACAAGGCAGCTGACCAACAAGAAGGTGAGGGCTGAGATCCAGCTCATGGTTTGCTTGCCAAGCCCTGAGCCCTGGCACTGGTTTGTGTCCAGGTGGAAGAAGGGGTGCCTTCCCCTTCACACAAAGGCATAGAATGCTTGCCAAGCCCTGTGCCTGTAGGCCTGAGAATGTCGGACATGGCACCCAAAAGTCCAGTCCAGGCTAGCGGGAGCCCTGGATGATTGTCCAGAAGAGTATGCATATGTATATGTACTAGTATGTCATAACACACACATAGTTATGGGGTAGGGGGCCTGCAGAAGGGTACAGTGCGCCTGATCTGGCTGCTTCATTCCTTTGTATGACGTGAAGGGCGCAGCCTCACTTCCTCGGCCTTTTCTCAGGCATCTCTTTCAAATGTTCTCTAGGTCATCAGAGAATTCAATCCCTAACACTCCCCTTCTCTTTCTCTCCTCTTAAACCCCACCCCAGATGTCCCAGTTCTCCCTAGAGAGTAATAGGAAACACCCTGCTCTCTCCTTATGTTTTGCATATTCCTAAATCAGGCATTTGCTGAATGCCAAGGTGTGTATTTGTTACTCAACAGTTATGAATTACTCAAAACGTAGCAGTTTAAAACAACAAATATTTTTCTTTCAACAAACATTTTCTCTGTGGGTGCAGAATCCAGAAATGGCTTAGCTGGGTCACTCCTAAAACTGGAATCAAGCTGTCAGCTAGGTCTGCTGTCATCTGACAAGATTCGGCAGAGACTTCCCAACTCACCACGTGGCAGGTCTCAGTTCCTCTCTGGCGGTTGGTTGGAGGCCTCAGCTTTTCACCACAAAGTGCTCTCCATAGTGCTGCTGATAATGTGGCAGCTTGTTTCTCCCAAAGCCAGTGATCCAAGAAAGACAGAGAGCCAGGGAGTGCCGGAATGTCTGAGATAGAAGCTTTTGTCTTTCATAACCTCATCTTCTAAGTGACATATCTCTTCTCCCAAACACAGCTAGTCACACAGACAAACCCAGGGACAACAGTACACGGGGGTGTGACTGCCAAGCGCAGGGACCACTGAAGCTCATCGTGAAGGCTGGCTCCTCCTCTTGTCAATGCCACCAGCTTTCCAGAGATGGCGTGGTGCACACATTATCTAATGAGATGTCACAGCACTATAAAGCAGATCCTATTTTTGTTCTCATTTTGAAGGTGAGAAAACTGAGCTTTAGAGAGATTAAGCAATTCACCTGCAGTCACAGAACGAATACAAATATACTCCTTTCCATCCTTTCCCTAGTGGATAAAATCTTACCCTTTCATGTTTACAGTATTCTTTGCTGCCCTCCCGTCCATCCTTTATGCATTTACCAGAGCTATCTTCCTTCTCAAATGTCTCAGAATGTCTTTCAATTCAATAGAGAATAGAATCCCATCTCCCCATAATGGCATACAGTTTTGCTGCAATCTATTTATGATGGTTAATTTAATGTGTCAACTTGGCTGGGCCATGGTGCCCAGATATTTGGCCAAATATTATTCTGGATGTTTCTGTGAGGGTGTTTTTCGATGAGATTAACATATAAATCAGTGGAGTTTCAGTAAAACAGATTGCCCTGCCTCATGGGGGTGGGCCTCATGCAACCAGTTGAAGGCCTGAATAGACCGAAAGGTTGGCCTCTCTGAACAAGGAGGAATTCTCCTGCAGATGACCTTCAGACTCCCTCTGTGATATCGGCTTTCCCTGGTTCACCAGCCAACAGCCTTTGGACTCAAACTGCAGCTCTTTCCTGAGTCTCCAACCTGCCAGCCTCCCCCATTAGATTTTGGACTCACCAAGTCTCCACAAGTACTTGAGCCAACTCCTTAAAATAAATCTCTTCATATATATACTATAATATTAGATATAGAGATAGAGAGAGAGAGATAAAGTCTAACAAATAAGTTTGTGAACTTGTTGCAATGATGTTGCTACTTTTTTGATGTCAGAGGGATTATTCATTATGAATTTGTACCAACTGGACAAACAGTTAACCAAGTCGACTATTTGGAAGTGCTGAAAAGGCTGCATGAAAAAGTTAGACGACCTGAACTTTTTGCCAATAATTTATGACTCTTGCATCACGACAATGCATCAGCTCACATGGCACTGTCTGTGAGGGAGTTTTTAGCCAGTAAACAAATAACTGTATTGGAACACCCTCCCTACTCGCCTGATCTGGCCCCCAATGACTTCTTTCTTTACCCGAAGATAAAGGAAATATTGAAAGGAAGACATTTGGATGACATTCAGGACCTCAAGGGTAATACGACGACAGCTCTGATGCCCATTCCAGAAAGAGTTCCAAAATTGCTTTGAAGGCTGGACTAGGCGCTGGTGTCAGTGCATAGCTTCCCAAGGGGAGGACTTGGAAGGTGACTGTAGTGATATTCAGCAATGAGGTACGTAGCACTTTTTCTAAAATGAGTTCATGAACTTAATTGTCTGAACTCATAGATATAGATACACACACACACACACACACACACACACACACACTATTGGTCCCATTTCTCTGGAGAACCTTAATGAATTCACTGTCTTTGTAGCATATTTACCAGTACAGCCTCCGTCACCATCGCCCTCGCCATCGCTGTCACTGCGCACACACCATGTGCATACATTCACATTCTGACCCACGCACGCTGGCTGACTCAGCATTTCCTAAACATGCTGCATTTCCCCATGTCCACATCTCTGTTCAAACAGCTACAACTTCTCTCATAAATACCCTGTCCCCTATCCCCTCCCCAGCAATTTGTTCCTCTCCCATGGTCTCCCAGTTCTTATTGTATATCCTCCATTATAACACCTATTATCGGGTTCTCTGGTATAAAAATGAATGTCTATATCCAACACTAGACTAGCAGCTTCTGGAGAGCAGGGGTTATGCCATTCGTTTCTCCTTAAATCGCCTCAGTCACCAGTACAGTGCTTTGCCCACTGGGATTCAATGAGCTCAACTGAATTTCTCATCTATTTTTAGAAGATGTTCATCTCTTGTCACATCTCACTATGTCCAGGGCAAGGGAAGTAATATATTTGTATATATAAATAGAGACAGATATGCTAATCCATGTTTTTAAAATAATAGAATAAAGGCTCTAGGAAAGGTATAATGTCCTATAATTGCCACTATTTAAAAATAAAACAACGCACCCTCAGGAAACCTGCTGTGCTGGTCCCCCAAAATGACCCTCCTGTTGAAAAACAACTAAAATTCTGGGTGAAAAGAAATGTAATCTCCTCAAAAGCATCAATGAGCTGGCAAAAATGTGAACACTAATTAGGCTGGGGCTGAGTGAAGTAGGGACCCCCAGGGAAGCATGGGGGGCCAGGAGCCTGGCTTTCGCCCTAAGGGTGTATGCCAGACTGCGTGAACTCCACTTTAGTTTTGTCTCGTTTTTTTGAATGTGAGGTACTCGTTTTACTTAAAACTCAACATTTACAATATGCCAGAAATTATATTCTTTGAAACCATGTAAAATTGCCATGTGAAATTTTGAATATCAACTTTAAAACATGAAAAAGAGTACAGTTTTTCCAAATACTTTTGGGGGTTATGCAAACAAAATTGTGAAGAACCCTGAATAAGGCATATCACGGGGGCAGGACTGATGAGGAAGACAGTGTGTTGTGTTTTTTTTTTTTCCTTTAAAAACTGGTATTTCCAGTTAAAATACCTGGAAAGTTGACCTCACTGGATATTTTTAAGCCTCTCAGTAATATTTCAACAACAACAAAAAAGGATATTGTCAAACTTTAATATGATGCCCCAAAATACCAACGCTTTTTTCTTAAGATCACTTAACTTTTATATGCATGCTCCTCTTTTTGTAGCTTTTGTCAGTGCCAGCTTAGTTTTGATTTCCTACATTATGAGATCTCGCATGCAGTTCAGAATTTCCATCTGAGATCACTTTCCTTCTTCCTGCAGTATGTCCTCTAGAATTTTCTTTAGCAGGGTCTGCTGGTGGCCAGCTCTCTGGTTCTGCCTTCTTCCTGTTGAGCCAGTTTTCACTGGAGTGCAGAGGGCAGAAGATGAAAGCCAAGGCAGAAACAGAAAGTCTGAATGGCAAGAGAGAACACATTATAATGTAGGAAATCAAAACTAAGCTGGCATAAAGCAATTATTGAGCCATTAAAAAAAAAGATATTTGTCTTTTTCAGTCTGACTTATTTCCACTCAGCACAATATCCTCTATGATCTCACTTATATGTGGAATCTAAAGAACAGAATAAACAAACAAAACAGAAATAGACTCAGAGATACAGAGGACTAATGGTTGTTACAGGGGAGGTGGTTGGAGGGATGGGTGAAAAAGGTGAAGGGATAAGGAATTATAAATTGGTAGTCACAAAATAATCACGGAGATGTGAAATAAAACAATAATGTTTTAAAAACTATGTAGGGTGTCACATGGGTACTAGACTTATCAGGGGGATCTTCATAAATTACATAAATGCCTAACCACTGCACTATATACCTGAAACTAATATTGAATGTCAACTATAATTAAATACATATTTATAAGTCAGGGGATGTAAAGTACAGCAGAGGGAATACAGTCAATGGTACTGTAACAGCTATGTACGGTGTTAGGGGGACAGCAGACTTGTTGAGGTTATCACTTTGTGAGGAATATAAATGTCTAATCATTAAGTTGTTTTGTAAACCTGAAACTAAATTTTTTTTTAAAAAAAGATAGGGGATTTCACGCATATGTGGAATCTAAAAACAAAAACAAACAAAAAAATGACTTCATAGACAGAGAATAGATTGGTGGTTGCCAGAGGGAAGGTGGGGGAGAACAAAATTGGTTAAAGCTATGTCAAAACATACATATGTCCAGTTATAAAATAAATAACTCCTGGAGATGTAAGGAACAGCGTGGTGACTATGGTTAACAGTACTATACTGCATATTTGAAAGTTGCTAAGAGAGTAGCTCTTAAAAGTTCTCACCACAGGAAAGAAAAATTCTGTAACAATCTATGGTGATGGATGTTAACTAGACTTACTGTGGTGATCATTTTGCAATTATACAAATATTGAATCATTATATTGTATACCTAAAACTAATATAATGTTATGTCAACTATACCTCAGTGAAAAAAAAAAGGAAAGAATAAAATACAAGACAATGATATATAAATTTGGGGAAATAGTTGGAGTCACTGTGTTCTAATATTCTTGTATTTTTGAGAGAAAAATAAAGATATCAACTAATTTAGGTATGTCTAATTAACAAGTATGCTTCAATTTCTAGGCTAGCTACTAAATAGACAAAGTACACAACTTCCAAACTGATAAAGGAAAACAAAATAGAATGAGAAAGAATTATTAATCAATTCAAAGAAGGCAATAAAGGAGAGAAAAACATCAAAGATTTAAACCCAAATACATCAGTAATCACATTAAAAATAAACAGACTAAATGCTTCCAGTTAAAGGCAAAGATTGATATACCGGACAAAGCAAAATGAAATCCCGCCATAAGCTGTTTTCAGGCAATACATCTAAAGCAAGCTATAAAAAGAATGAAAATAAAAGAATGGAAAAGAATATAAATTTAAATATTGACCAAAAGCAATGGTGGTATAAGCTATATTAATATCAAATATTTATTTTAAAGAGTGTTACTTCATAAAATGATATGACAAGGTCCCAAGGAAGATAAAACAATTGTATATGTATCTGTACCTCATAAGAGGTTTGCATAATGCAAAAACTCACAAACAAAACTATAAGAAGAAATAAACTACTCTACAATCATCTGGAAGATTTTTCACACAACTCATTCAAGAACTGATATATCAGACAAGTAAAAAATGAGAAAGAATACATAGAAACTTCACCTAATAAACATATCTATATGGGACACTTAACTCAGTATAGAATACAAGTTCTTTTCAAGCTTTTGTAAAATCTGACCATATACTGAGCTATAATATAAAGCAAGTTTCCACCAATTTCAAAAATTATCGTATTATCTTATCAGACTGTAATCAACTACAAGTTAAAAACAAAAAGATGACTCGAAAACTCTTAGGAATTTAGAAATTAAGATATGTGCCATTCACAAAAGTCAATTGCATGTTCATCAAATACCTAAATGTAAAAGGCAAAACTATATAATTTTTAGAAGAAAAATACCCTAATAACCTCAAGGTAGAAAAAAAAAATTTTTTTAAATAAGACATGTAAAGACTAACCATAAGGAAATAATTGTTAAATTCAACCACAGTGAAAATCAAGACTTCTGGTTCATCAGAAGACACCATAAAGAGAAAAAAGACCAAGGAAGAGTTCTTTGAAATATCAATAATGGGCTACTATCCAGAATACTGATATATAAAGAACTTCTGTGAATCAAGAAGCAAAAGAGGGGTGGCCCGATAGCTCAGTTGGTTAGAGCACGAACTCTGAACAGCAGCATTGCCGGTTCGATTCCCACATGGGCCTGTGAGCTGCGCCTTTCACAACTAGATTGAAGGACAACGACTTGGAACTGATGGGCTCCAATCATTTTGGGGAACAGTTTGGGGAACACACTGTTCCCCAAAATTCCCCAATAAACCTTTTAAAAAAAGAAGAAGAAGCAAAAGATATACAATCTATTGAAAAAAAATGGGCAGAAGACTGCACAAAAGGGGCATCTGAATGGCCAACAAATGTTGAAAAGAAATTTAACCACATATTAAAACCAGATTGGCATAATGGTTCAAGTCTGAAAATATCAAATATTGGCAATGACCAGAGCAACAGGAATTCTCATACACTAGCAGTGGAAGTGTAAATACGTACAACCACTTCAGAAAAAAATTGTTTGGGAGTACCCAGTAAAAGTGGAATCTATACCAAGTTATCCAGGAATTCTACTTCTAAGTATAGACCCTAGAGAAACTTGTGTGTGTGTTCTAGAAGCATGTATGAGGATGTTCACAGCAGCACTGTTTGTACAGCAAAAATCTGGAAATAATCCAAATGTACAGCAGAATAAATAAGTTATGATGTAGTCACACAATGAAATACCCTAAAGCACACGCTCTATCTGGCCATTGATTTCACATTGATATTTATATCCCCCTGATCAGTCCCTCGGCTGTCAAGCATATTTGAATGTCAAAAACATGCAGAATGTTTTCTGGTTTTCTGAGAACCAGAATCTGGTTCTCATGTGACCGTGGACAGTTCAAACCTATCCTGAAACAAGTTGTTGATAGTTTTCATGGTGGATACATTACGGCAATATGACTCTTCATACGAACAAGTCTCAAAGATGAAGTAGCAAGATCTCCCATTTTTTCTTGGTTTAATAACCAGACACAATCAAAGAATGTTTACAAGACATATGAGGTATGATCAAAAAACACGGTGAATGTCTAAATTTTTAAAAATTTCTTACAGTAAAAGACACATTGCCATTAATTTCCCTCAGAATACTCCCCCTCACTTCAAACACGCTTCTCCCATCGTTCTTGCCACTTTCTGAAGCAGTTCTGGAAGTCCTCTTTCGTGAGTGCCTTTAGTTGCACTGTCATGGCTGCCTCCATGTCCTGAATTATTTTGACTTTGGGGAAGAGCCAGAAGTGTCACGGTGCCAGATCCGGTGAATAAGTTAGATGAGGACACGCTGTAATGTTTTTATTTGACAGAAATTGCCGTACCAGAAACCATGTGTGACATGGAGCCTTCCATGTTAATAAAAAAATAGTGAATGCTGCTGCCAAGTGCCATCCAACAGAAAGGCACGAATCTTCAATACAGAAAGCAGCGCATCAAACCTTAGTAACAATACGTCATGAGTTTCAACTTCTGTGCAGTCAGTCAGGTGTGAGGTACGGTTAAGAGAAGGTGTGTTTTAAAGTGTGCCATAAATAACCCTCCATCATGACAACTCACCGTGTCACACGTAGCTTCTGGTATACGGCAATTTCTGTCAAATAAAAACATTACGGTGTGTCCTTATCCACCTTATTCACCGGATCTGCCTCCTGCAACCTATGGCTCTTCCCCAAAGTCAAAATGATGCAGGACATCGAGGCAGCCACAACAGCACAACTAAAGACACTCACGAAAGAGGACTTCCAGAACTGCTTCAGAAAGTGGCAAGAACAATGGAATAAGTGTGTTCAAAGCGAGGGGGAGTATTCTAAGGGGGATTAATGGCAATGTGTCTTTTATTGTAATAATTATTTTTTATTTAAATATTCACTGTATTAATTGATCACACCTCGTACAGAGAGGTAAGAGACAGGACTGTCACTGTCATTGTTGGTATAATTTGAGATACAGGAAGCAATAGTAGATACTATTAGAATCTGGATCATTGAGACATGATGTCTCTGAACTAATCTGGGGCTTTAGCAAAATTCTTCTGCATGAAGGGCCAGATAGTAAAACTTGTAGCCTTGTGGACCACAAGGTCTCTGTGGTAACTACTCCATTGTGAAAATGTGTCCCAACAAAACTTCGTTTATAGATACTAAAACTTTAATTTCATATAATTTTCTTAGGTGTCATGAAATAGTATTGTACCTTTTATTTTTTTTCCAACCATTTAAAACTATAAAACCATTCTTAGCTCACTAGCTGTACAAAAACTGGTGGCAGGATGGATTTACCCACAGGCCTTAGTACGCTGACCAACCATTAAGTAAGCTCTCCTATTGCCTTCAATATCAAAGGCAAGTTGGTGTTGGCTAGTTGTTCCATAGCTGACTATGCTAGAAGAGAGTACATTCCACCACCAAATCACCTTGCTTAGCTAACATGTGATGTCTTTAAGCAGTGGAAACAAGATATATAAACACTGAGAGATAATATAGAACTAGAACAGAGAAAAAAGGCCTGGATTGGAAACCCAGCTCTGTCTCTAATAGGTTGTGTAACCTTGGGCATAATAACTCAAACCTTTTTCATTTCCTCATCTATAAAAATGGAAATAATAATACACACACAGTCATTTGTTATTTGCAGTTATGGATTCTTCTACCCTTGAACTTCAAAACCCATTCTGTTAAAATTAACTACATCCTGCTTTACTTTCCTGTCCCCAATTTATGTTTGTCCCATGTTGCACTGGGTTATTCTTTTATGTAAAAACTTGTGAGAGTTCGCCAGGGCACTAGTGCTCACATTCCTTGGCTTTTTGGTTATGGGACTTGAAAGGTCACCTCCCATTTTTGGTATAACTGTGGAGCTCCATAGTCCCATCTGCTCCAAATCATCATAACTAAAGGGAATGCAAATAGAACACAGTTTAGCAGTATGTATCAAGTGCCTTACATGCTCTTAAAGGTATTTTGACCCAGTATTTTCACTTCAAGGAAGCGATCCTAAAGTAAAAATCTGAAATACAAACTAGATCTACGCACAAATTTATGCCTTTATGGTCATCAAGGCATCACAATGTAAAATAATAACAATAATAATAACAATAACAAAAAGGACTTTGAGGAAATTCTCCATTTCTTTTGGAATATATACACACACACACATATATATATTTCTAACTCTGCGTATGCTTTCCTCAGGATTATGTACATCATGCATATGATATATTATGTATATTACATTGTATATATAATCCCATGAATATGAGACCACCTAAAGCATGAATTCTATTTCAATACTATTAAAGCTGTCTAGAACTTCAATATCATAAGCTACCAGTATAATGGTGTGGACCATGGACCCCACCTCATGATATGTATTGGGAAGCTAATCTGACTCGTGGTGAAACTGAATCTGTTAGAAGAAGGTACTTTATATCAAGGATGTCTTGTCGTAACATAATAGTTCTCTCAAAATTCCTTTGACCACCTTACCCATACAGGATAGAGTCTCAGATTTTATCCAACTGTTCTCACGCCATTAAAGCATGGGGCCATGTCAAAGCTTTCTCTGAGAAGCTTGCAGTCTCCCCACATTAGGGCTGGGGAAGTGGGACACCAGCCTGAATTTAATTGTCTAACATCAAACCCGCATTTGGAAGTTCAAAAATAGCCTTTCTCACGCCACACAACCTGGATTTTGCTAATTAAAAGCATTCATTTTTTATACTACTGTCCTGCTATGGATTAAAAGACCTGTTTTCAAACTCAAAGCTGACCAATGCCATTTTGATTTAGCTAGGTCATATCTATCCTCCTGTGAAGCAACACATCTCTATTTCAGTAGGTGAAGCTGTGGAGAACTGGGAAAACTTATGAGGTTACTAGGAATTAAAAATACATTGATTTAATATTGTCAAAAATGTTCTGGCACTACCATCTTTTCATACAGCAGTGGTGAGGCCTGAGGATTATATGAAATGATGTCACATTCCTAGTGGGGGTCCAATCTCCCAGGCTGCACTCAATAAACATTAGCAAAAAAGTAAGGCAGGTGAGGGAGCCAGCCACTGAGATATCAGAGTGGAGTGTTAAAGGGAGAAAGAACATGGGTGCAAAATGCCCCAAGGTGGAAGCTCATGGGTGCACGTTTCAGAAACAGCAAAGAAGCTAAAGTGACTTGTTGGTGAGTTCTAAGTAATAAGAGTGGTCAGAGCCCTTTAGAGTAATGTAAGCATTCTGGTAGGAGACCACTGGAAGGTTCGGAATAGAGGAGATTGTAAAATGGTCATACTTTGGTTACCATATTAAGAATAGAGCAGAGGACAGGTGGAAGCAGGAAGACCAGCTAGGAGTCAGCTGGCAATAATCCAAGTGAGAGGTGATAATGGCTTGAAGCAGGGTGGAAGAGTGAGAGGTGATACAATTCTAGATATACTCTGAAAGCAGAGTCAACAGTACTTGCTGACAGATTGAACGTGGATGTGAGAGAAAGAGACGGGTCAAGTGTGACTCCAAGATTTTTGACTGAAGGGTGGAATTGCCATCAACCAAGATGAGGAAGAGCAGACTTGGAGGCGTTCCCTTGGATTTGTTAAGTCTGTCATATCCATTAGACATTCAGGTAGAGATGTCAGGTTGGTGACTAAATATGAGTCCAGAGCTCACAAGACAGATCTATGCTGTGTAATAAGTAATTTTTGACCTAAGAAACAAAAATCATAGTGCTATCATGAACTGAGATGGGGGAGGTGGAGGTGGGAGTAGGTTTGGAGAGGCAACGATTTGGAATTCAGCTTTAGGCATGTTGCATTTGAGAGACCAAATGGAAATCTTGAGTAGGTGTGAGTTGGAGTTCAGAAGACAGATCCAGGTGGAACACTTGTCCATTTGGGAGTTGTCAGTATATAGATGGTGTTTAAATTCATGAGACAAGATGATATCACTAAAGGCACAGAGAGAGAACACAAGAGGTCCAAGGAAGGAGCCTTGGGGTACTCTAACATCAAGAAGTCGGGGAGATGAAGCAGCAGCAAAGGCAACTGGGCATGAGCAGCCCGTGGTTGGAGGAAACCAAAGAGTACGCCATGCGAGAAGTGACAAAAGTATTTCAAGGACTGATCTGCTGTATTAAAAGCTGAATATAGCTCAACAGTGACGAAAATATCTTCGCAATAATTGCAGAGTAGTTGGTACACATGACTGAAGCCAATAATTAAATGTAAAATCCTAAATCCAGGTTATTTTCTTTTTAACTTTTATTTATTTTAAGTGTGTTTTTCCAGGACCCATCAGCTCCAAGTCAAGTAGTTGTTTCAATTTAGTTGTGAAGGGTACAGCTCACAGTGGCCCGTGCGGGGATCGAACCGGAAACCTTGGTGTTATGAGCACCGCGCTCTAACCAACTGAGCTAAGAGGCCGCCCCCAGACTATTTTTTTCTTTATATTGAACTTCATTATTCCCATTCACATTCTTGGTGATTCAATGAAGGCCACTCCCTGTAAAAGTATGGTTCAATTTTTAAATATGTTCAGTATCTACCCAAACACCCAGAATGATTAGTAGAAAATAAAGATAAGGTGGCTCAGTGCCCCAGAAATACAGATGTGACTCAAAGACTGTGAAGTGAGAAGACAGAAAAGAAAGTTCCAAACCATTTGTTGAAAAAAATGCCCTCCCTTACCTGTATAGCAACCAATTGATAGTGAACTTATTCTTTTTGGGGAAGATTTTAACACTGCATTTTAGTAGGATTATTTTTTAAAGTAACAATATACCGGGAATGCCAAAACAATGTATACAAGTGGACACTTTGGTCAACGTTGCTCAAGCAGTAGTTCACTGTAATCAGAAGTGTCTGGACGCTGATGGGAACCACTTTGAGCATCTCTTGTCATTGCAGGAGTCAAACATGACTTGTATTCATCTTTTGTTATCAGTATATATTGAGTATTATAATTTTTATACAGTTTTCCTGTCTTAAAATGTGTATACTTTTTTTTCAGCACCCTCTGTGTATCATTCAGGAGACATTTTTCAGAAATGCCCAGTGCATTGAACCATCTCCCTCTTTTCATGCTCAAGTTCCTCCTTCTGTCCTCAGAAAGATCTTTTTCAGACCAGCTTAGGGAGCATGGCTATGCCATCTTGCCAAAAATATTCCATTACCTTTAGATGACCTTTCTCTGAGACTTGGAAATGGAGTGTTTCAACTCTAGGTCAGGCACGGGATGACTTTACTGGTACTCCCTGGAAGACAAGGCTGATGGATAGCATTTGAACCCTATTCCCCTAATCCTTCAGGCAGAATGAGAGGCTCTCCATAAGGGTAATCCTGAGTGATTCATGGTGCCTGCTTCAGCACAGTCACACATCATATAAATACAAATTGACAGTTCGCACACACTGGCCTCATGATGGCATTTACTTAATATCCTCTCAAGTACACTCCCCACCGCGGCCGTGGGGGCAGCTCTCAGTGAAGGCTAGCAAACAAAGAGGCACCAACTTGTCATATCCGGTCACCAGATTTACAAGAACACAGGAGCTTTTCGAACATTCAGCTCTTGTTTTGTGCCACTTGGCACTTACTACCCATCGGGTCAGGCAATTGGTTTGTTAATTGATTGCAAGGATGGTTCTAACAAACAAAAAGGTAGTAAACTGAGACCTATGGATAACCTCTTTGGCTATCCTGAGGTTTTGAAAGTGGAACAAAAAATTGAGGCTATGAAATCGTACCAGAGGTGGGGAAAACATGGGCTACTACTAACCTGCTGAGAGAGTTTGAGATAGTTGAAGACACTATAAAACCCTAATTGGTCAAAGTGTAAAGAGAAAAACTTATATAGAGACCCCCAAGAAAACATTTAATTTCGTTATCTTCCTTTGGAAGACAACAATAGATATCTTGATAGATAATAATGAAAACACAATAGGCAGATAGCAGCTCTTACTGACGTATATTTGTGTTTTCAACAGTGGCAACCCCACTGCTTCAAAGAAAATGTCAAAAACAGAAACAATGTTCACCTAGTACAATGTTAAGGTCATCCACACAGTAGCACCCTGACTGCTAAGCCGGGACTCAGGAGGAAATAAAAAGGAAGCAGGATTTGGAAAAGAGTACAATTGATGTAAATAAAAAGCAGAACAAACTCAGAACTGCCTCAATACCAGCTTTTAGGCAGGCTCCTTTGGTGGTTAAACGCGGTGTGAAATAACCTTTTTGATGGTCATGAGGAGCCTTGATTTCCTTTGTGTGTAAGCCCATTATGTGTTTACTTGAAAGGACTCCCTTCTCCTTTCTGGCTTTCTCTGACATTCACCCTAATGGTTCCTCTTTCTTGTCCAGAGCATAAAGCAGCACCCTTTGGAGATGAGGGCGGAAAGTAAAATGCCACCCAAGCAGATGAAGAGGTGGCAAGGCTCCAGGCTAAGGCCTCAAGGAGGGGAACTGTGTTCTTCAAGTTACCTGTTTGCACCTTTTGTGCATGATAACAGACATCATAGTATTTTATTAGTATTATTAATCAGTAATCAATTTACTTTTACCATTTGGATCACCCCTTTGGTTCCTACACCTTAACTTGAAGTTCAGAAGGTAGAACAAACAAGTCAAAGCTATGGGTTAGTAACAGAGGGGGGAAGAATGAGCTAGTCAAACATAGTAACAGAGACGCAGACTCTTGAGAGCACTAATAAAGCCCTAATATTGATACAGTGCCACACCAAGGCTCTATAATTTGTTTACTGAGCTCTAGCGGGTGCATAAACAATCTTCTGAGTGACGCTGATAATCAAGGCCCTTCTGTTTTCTGATTGGTTGGATTTGCTTTTGGCCTGACTGGTCGGAAGGTATAAAAGCCCAGGCATGCTGGTATAGGTTATCGTAACTGTGCTCACAGGAAAAGTGACCCAAGTCTTATGAGGTCGGACAATTAGGTTCGTGAACTCACCCTAGAAAAAGTGCTGCATAGCTCATTGCTGAATGTCACTATAGTCACCTTCGAAGTACTGCCCTTGGGAAGCTATGCACCAGTGTCAGCGCCTACCCCACCCTTCAAAGCAATTTTGGAACTCTTTTTCTGGAAGGCCATCAGAGCTGTCGTCATATTACCCTCGATGTCCTGAATGTCATTAAAATGTCTTCCTTTCAATATTTCCGTTATCTTCGGGTGAAGAAAGAAGTTATTTGGGGCCAGATAGGGTGAGTAGGAAGGATGTTCCAATATTTGTTTACTGGCTAAAAACTCCCTCACAGACAATGCTGCATTGTCATGATGCAAGAGCCATGAATTGTTAGTGAAAAGTTCAGGTCGTCTAACTTTTTCATGCAGCCTTTTCAGCACTTCCAAATAGTAAATTTGGTTAACTGTCCAGTTGGTACAAATTCATACTGAATGATCCCTCTAATATCAAAAAAGGTTAGCAACATTGTTGCAACAAGTTCTTGTACTTAATTGTCAGACCTCGTATAGTTTATATCAAACGTAATACTTTTATCTTTACTAAGTGAGTGCTTATAATATCTAGTCCAACAAAACCTAAAGATAAAATATACCAAAAACACAATACCCTTCTCTTTCCAAAATTAGTTTTTTAAGAGCATGAGAAGAGAAGCCAAAGACAGAGAGAAAATATTTGCAAAAGACACATTTGGTAAAGATCTGTCATCTAAAATATACAATGGTTTCTTCAAACTCAACAATAAGATAACAAACAACCTGATTTAAAATGGTCAAAGACAGGAGACCTACACTCAGTCAAATTTCCAATTAAGTTTAAAGGTGGAATAAAGATGTTTTCAGATAGGGGCGTCCCCCAGAACATGTGCTTCCCATATATCCTTTCTTGGGAAGCTACTAGACAATTGCTCCCCCAAAATGGGAAGAACCTAACTCAAGAAAGAAGATGCAATTTCTGAGAAACAGGGTATCCAACATGGAAAAGAGACAAAGGGACTCCCTAGGGTGATGGGGAAGGAGGTCCCAGATGACAACCATATAGAAAACCAAGGCAGCAAGCAACCAGTAGAAGGTTTCCAGCAAGAGTAGAAGTGAGAGATTTTCTAATATGATTGTGCTGAGAGGAACCTTAGAGAACCTTGTTTTAGGAGAGTTTGGCATAAATTATCCATCAGTGCACAGAAAATTAAGCTAAAAGAAAAACAATTCATTTATTTACAGCCAAGAAATGCAATACTTTAATGTGTGTGTCTCAACAGGGAAGAGCTTGTGCACTGTCTTCAGACTACAAACACTGAATATTGATTAACCAAAAAATTGTGATATCGACGGGATAAGGGAAGGTGTGGTATAAAAGCGGTAAATCCTAGTCTTTTATAGTAGAAGACAATAAATAATGTCTATCATTGAAAAATCAAGGTGAGGAGGTGTAAACATGCTATTTGTGGGTGTCAGAGTAAAAACCAAAAGAAACGCTAAAAGACGTAGGAGAGGAGTGGGGAGGAGTAGGAAAAAGAACCTTGGTATTTGCCCTAAGCCATACAGTATTGTTGGACTTTTAAAACAATATTCATGTATATATTTGCCTTAAATTAAAAATATAAGAGTTGGAATCACTATTCGGAGATCACTCACACTGTACAAAGGGATCCTTCCATTGATACTGTCTGTTTTTCTGAAAAAATAGAGAAACGCAAACACTTCTGTGTATTATGTGTACAATTTATAGAAAATGACTGCTTTATTAACTATGTTAATAAGATAAATTATCTGAGTTTTTCATTAAAAAAATGGTCAAACGCCAAAACAGACACCTCACCAAAGAAGATATACAGATAAGGCAAATAAGCATATACAGATAAGGCAAATAAGATACTCCATGTCATACATCATCAGGAAATGCAAATTAAAACAATGCGATACCACCACCCACCTTTAAAATGGCCAAAATCTGAAACACTGACACCACCAAATACTGGAGAGGATGTGGAGCAGCAGGAGCTCTCACTTATTATTGGTGGGGATGCAGAATGGTGCAGACACTTTGGAAGACAGTTTGGTGGTTTCTTACAAAACTAAACATCTTCTTACCATATGATCCAGCAATCGTGCTCCTTGGTATTTACCCAAAGGAGTTGAAAAGTTATGTTCACACAAAACCCTGCACAGATGTTATAGCAGCTTTATTCATAATCATCAACACTTGGAACCAGCCAAGATGTCCTCCAGTAAGTGAGTGGGTAAATAAGCTGTGGTCCATCCAGCCAATGGAATGTTATTCTGTGATAAAAAGAAATGAGTTGTCAAGCCATGAAAAGACATAGAGGAAACTCACATGTATACGACGAAGTGAAAGAAGTCAATCTGAAAAGGCTCTGTACTGTCTGATTCCAACTCTATGACATTCTGGAAAAGGTAAAACTATGAGACAGTAGACACATCAGTGGTTGCCACAGGTTGGGGGTGGGGGAGGGATGAATTGGTGGAGCACAGAGGATTTTTAGGGTGGTGGAAATACTCTGTATGACCCTATAATGATGGACATATGTCATTTTACATTAGTCCAAACCCACAGAATGTATAACGCAAAGAGCGGACCCTAATACGAACTACAGACTCTGGGTGATGATGACGTGTCAATGTAGGTTCATCTATTTTAACAAACGTACCATCTGGGGGGGATGGTGATGGGGGAGAGGCTGTGCATGTGGAGGGGCAGGGAATATTGGGAAAGCTCTGCACCTTCCACAATTTTGCTGTGAACCTAAAACTGCTCTAAAAAAAAATAAAATATTAAAATTAAAAAAAATTTGATAGTCCATGGGCATTTAGATTGTATCGTTCCTGCAAAATAAATTAGGGACATGTTCACATCTGAGGGCAGAGGGGTCAGCATCCTGAAGGACTTGAAGAAGCGGGGTCTCCTGGTCTGGGAAAGTGCGCGGCTATTCCAGAGGTGACTTGGTTCACCATACTGTAAAGCCACCTCAGTCGTTCACCAAAGCTCAGCGGTTATCTGTGGAGCCTTCTGTGTGTCCTCATGTCCTTCTCTGAATCGTTATTTAATGGGACCTGTTGTCCTGTAGTGCTCACTCACCCGCATGCTTAACGATGCCCTTTTACAAGGTGAAGGATTCTGAATTGACTCATCCTGGGCTCACCCCTCAAAGAGGCGAGCAGGCAAGAAGCGTAAGGAGAAAATCAGGTACCTGAGGTACTGTTTCTTAAAGCTGATGTGGAGAACTTGTTATTTATTCCACACACACAAAAAAAATAAAAACTTGCAGTGTGGACCCTCAGAACTTTTATGGCAGCCCACCTTCTGACCCTGGAGCCCTTTATGGCTAAGCTCACCCAGTCATCATTAAGCTCTGCTATAATTAACAACTTGACACGTTTGCCATAACTTGTCTCTGGCCATGGATTCTGAATGACACAGGAAGTATCATCGGTGGGGAGGACCTTTGGCTGGAAAGAAGGACTCCAATGTAAGGAAGACAGGCGCGTGAAAGATGGTGTCTCAAAAATTTTGAAATATTGACTGTGACATTCTCCCTTTTTCCCCTTTAAAATGTAAAGTGTGAGTTCTAGTTTCTAAGTATCCTGAGGAGCTCCAACTGAAACTGGGAGTGTGCCAGACACGGGCAAAGGACTGTAAAAGTGAGAATAACAAGAGGTAAGCTCTAGCAACAGTGAGACCTGGAAATTGAATTGCCCACGACGGAGACCAGACAGTAAAAATAGCTGAACTAAGAAGCTTCCTGTCTTCATCCATCATGAACAAGACAACCAATGGAAAAGGGGAATTTGACTGGCAGAGCGAATTTTGGCTTCCACGTGTCATTTCCAGACTTTATAGTAATAGTGCCTTCCTTTTTTTCCCCAGCAAGTGTCTCTCACAAGGCAACTAACAAGTGAACTGAGTTAGCCACCATCCCTTATCTCAGAGGCCTTGGGAAAAGAGAGGGGTTAGGCACGAGTGCTTTCAACATTGAAACCACAGAACCAACAAAAAGACCAAAGTGAATATTTTTCTGGAGATGATATAGCCATGACCTTTTTAGATGATTTTGAGGCATGGTTGACAAATTCGGCCACTTCAAACTTTTTAATTGTTTGAACTTTGGAGCTTATTTTAAAAAGCACCAACTCTCATCATCCTCCAAGTATCCATTTCAAGATTCCAGAATTTAACTATAGTCTTTCACTTCTCGTCATTTGGGGTATTTCTTTTTCAAGCAGGTAAAGCGTGATCTTAGAAGAGCCGAGTAATTTGCAGTCAAATAGAAGAGTACAAATAATTAAACAACATTTCAAACTCCACAGTGGCAGCTCGAATGGTGTTTTTTTTTCCTTCCTGTATACCCTGGAATATGAGTCAACCCAGCCTAGAGGATGACCTGAATTCTGGCATAATTACATACATAAAAATTTGGATTTCAGCCCAATGCAGAATTTTCCCTTCTTACTGCAGCTGCTGCCCTTCAGGGCTGGGAGATCTCTAATTCCCAATAGAAAGACAGCCCTGGCAGTCTCCACACTCATTTAAGTCATCTGTGTGCCGTCAGACCTGTTAAATGCAGAATGGGTAGGAAGGAATAGGCTCCTGGTTCGCCCAGGAGAGATGTCTGCACCTGCCAGGGCTCTTTGCTGCGAGCCACAAGCCCAGTAGAACTGGCCTGAGCAGGAAATGTATTAAAGTCTGTTTGGTAGCTCACAGAAGCTCCCAGAAGGCCAGAGAATCCGACTCGAAAGCTATCTAGCCAAGAACGGCCCCCAAGTTGCCCCTACAAAGTACTGCAGGTACAGTGCCAGAGCACAGGAGCAACGTGTCCCAGCGTACTCCACAGAGGTCACTTCTTACCAGCAGCTCATGAAAAGATAGGAACAAAAAGAATATTATGACATATAATTTAAAGGCATTCCTTTTCATTGTTCCTCCTGGATTCATTTCTATTGTAACCTGCTCTCTGATTTCAAAAATAATACATGTTTATTGCAGAAAATGTGCAAGATACCAAAAAGTAGTTTAACCTTCTGAAATTTTATCACACATGAAAAATGTATACGTCTTGGTGTATATCTTTACAATCTATAGACGATGCCAAAAAAAATGTATACATGTTTTAAGAAAGGAAGAAACTGTTAGAATTGTAATACTCAATATATACCGATAACAAAAGATGAATACAAGTCATGTTCAACTTCTGCAATGACAAGAGGTGCTCAAAGTAGTTATCATCAGCGTCCAGACACTTCTGATTACAGCGAACTACTGCTTGAGCAACGTTGACCAAAATATCCACTTGTATACATTTTTTTGGCACACCTGGTATAGTTTATGTATGACATACACAAATATGCACATACATATTCAGATCATTTTCCACATAACTATTTTATAATCTGGATTTTTTCTTTAAAAATGAAATGACTTAATTTTTATAATTATGAATGTATTATGTGCTTATTATAAAAAACAAAAATAGTAAAAACTGCAAAGAAAAAAAGTAAAACCATCTATAATCCCACCACCAAATGAAAACTGCTATTGTCAACCTTTTCTCCCAGAGCGTGGGTTTTTCTCCCTGTTTATATAAATAGATTAGATCAGATTAGATAGAGAGAAAAAGAGATTCTTTAATGTGATAATACTTCATTCATTCTTCTGTAATCTTTTTTAACAATATAATAAAATGGAAATTCCTCATTTGTTAAACATTATTTTACAACACGATTTTTTTAATGACTGCACACAATTTGTTCCACCATACAACTGTTCCATCATTTACTTAACAATTCCTCTACTGTTCTATTCAGGTAGTTAGCAATTTTTTATTATTATAAACAACTCTGCAGTAAACATTATTTTCACTCTTTGCTCCAATTCAAAGCTTTTTAGGATAAACTCATGAAGATAAAATTGTTCAGAGTATCACCCGTTTAATTTGAATTTCAAACAAACAATGAGTAATTCTTTAAAAAGTATAAGTAGGTCCCAAATATCATATGGGACCTACTTATACTAAAAAATAGTATTCCTGGCTTGCCTGAAATTCACATTGCATGGGGAATCCTGTATTTTTGTACACAGGCAAACACGATTATTGGGTGAACACTGCATGCCTTCCTTAGTCAAATGCATGATATAACTGACTAATACTTGACTACATGGCAACATTTATTATTAGCATTTATTCCATGTGGCAAGCCTAAAATACTGGGTTGCATGACCCATGGTTATGCAGGGTTCCTAGATACCACAGACGTCAAATACTAACAAAACTATCACACTAAAGGATGCCTTAATTTATTTAGCAATAAATGTTTGTATTGCTAAATGGAATTTCTTTCATGCATATACAACAATCAGCTAAATATAATGTTTAAAAATAAATAAATAAAAATAAATAAATAAATAAATATAATGTTGAAACATTTTTGAATCGTAACTCACAAATATCATTTCAAATACTCAATAAGATGATATTAAAGTTCAACAGTCATTAGATGCCTCCATGCTTCTAAGCCCAGCCGTCTCGCCAAGCCTCTTTGGGAAGATTTTGCCATTGGACACAGCCAGGGTCTTCTCCTCATGTGTAAAGCAACGAGAGAGACAGGAATCTCCAGCACCTTGAAAAATGCAAGTCAGGACTAAAAGGTATCTGCCTAGACAAAGGTTGGGGCAATGGAGGTAAGAAACCACTCAAGTTCAAAGTAACCACTATATTAAAATTGATGAGGGGAGACCACAAGCTTCTTCAAATCTATATGAAAAATAGATGCCAAATAAGGTGAAAAACTCATATTTTAATACTAAAGGAAGAATTCTAACATGGTTCTTGATGAGACCAGAAACTTACATTAAACACTCCCACCACCCCACCACTTTGGACGCAAGAGTTAAAGGTGTGCAAAAAACCTCAGTAATCCAGATAAAGAATATCTTACAGCAATAATTTTAAAGTAGAAATTAGTATCAAAACATTTATCATATTTATCATGAAAAGCATGAAAAATACGAAAAACTTTAAATAAAGACAGGATCATTTATTTATTTTTTTCATTTTAATTTTTAAAACATTGCATTCAAGTACTCTTTAGCTCAATTACTGGGTTTGCACCTGACGCAAGTGCTTCACTCTTCTCACCCTGGTCCCAGCCCCAGGAAACTAAGGCTCAGGTACAAGCTAAAATGTCCGTCCCAGGCAAAGAGGAAGAGAGTGGGAAAAGCAGCCTTTGCCTACAGTCTTGGGAATGTCTCAGGCCCAGAAGTTTTTCTTCCCCACACCAGAGGAGACTCTGGGGCTGCCCATATTTAGCAAATAAAAATGCAGGATTCCCCATGCAATGTGAATTTCAGGTAAGCCGGGAATACTTTTTTAGTATAAGTATGTCCCGTGCGATATTTGGGATATACTTATTTTTTTTCTTTAAGAATTACTCATTGTTTGTCTGAAATTCAAATTAAACTGGGCATCCTGCATTTTATCTGGCCCCCCTACTTCACTCCCCTCCCAACCCTCCCCCAGGAAGCCTATCCTAAAGAGAGCTATGGTCATTCTGAAGGCCCATAGCAAGAACAAAAGAAATAAAAATAACAAAGGAACTGAAAGCCAGCCCAACTCGGAAAGAATGTTATTGCACATTTGCTGACAGAGACTGAGGGCGATTTCCAACATAAACAAGGAAATTTAATCTCTCATTTGCAAAAGCTTCCCCCAGCGCTAATTTGTTAGCTGTTCATGTCGACACAGAACCAAGTGCATTTCATTGAGCTTCTTTTTTCTTATATTCTGCAGATCAAAGCAATCCCTGCTGATAAGTGCAGAAAGAGACACCAGAAGTGATGGCTGGGGCTGTACCCCACACGCTCCAGGCTGTTTTATGAACTGGTCAAGTTAGTCCAATTAGCTTCTTTTCCCCAACCAAACGGATTGTTGGACAGCCAAGTTCATGAGTGACTTCAGACCAAAGTCATGCATTTTGCCATAATTGTGAGGCTACAGATCACTTCAGACCCCCAAATCAATGTGGGTTTGCCTATTAATGCTGATTTTGGTCTGTCAGCCTGTTCTCTGGCTCCCCGGTAGGAGGCAAGTGTATCATTGGCCCCTGAAGGAAAGAGACCTTCGCCCAGTTTCCTCTGCTGCTTGAGAAGGAGGTCAACGAGGGATTTTTGCCCCCTCCTCAACACAAGAACACACTATTTCAGCAGCTAGCTAAATCTGAGTGAAGGCAGGAATGGTTTTCACTTAAAATAATAATTTTTCTATCAAGACTCTTCTTTCTGCTCCTGAGTCTGGGTGACTGCCACACATGGTGTTAAAGACAATTGCAGCCCTCTGAACTTGACTTCTACTTTCCAAAGAGACACTCCTTGCTGATGTTCTTTTAAGCTGAAGTCGAACTGGAAAAAAGATCTCTCTTTCCTCTCTCTCCCTCACTCACGCGCTCTCTCTCTCTCTCTCTCTCTCTCTCTCTCTCTCTCTCTCTCTCTCTCATCAATGTTTGTTGCTCTTGTCTTTTTTCCTATGTATTTTTTCTTTGTTACAAAATTGGGTTTCATTTTTATATACAATTTTATATCCTGTTCACATCTTTGCCCATTTACATTGAAGAAATAAATGGTTTTCCTCCTCTGTAGCATAGAAAGAGAAAAATAAGGACCTATGCATTTGTCTCATAAAGATTTTGAACAATCAGCTCTCAGCCAAAAGTTCCTTTAAAAATAAGTAAAACTATTTCACTTCTATTTGAGACTAAAATCAATGTGTTGGGTTCTAGTATGTGAAGTTGGGTAAGTCCATTCACTGTTTGAGGCTTTGTAATTTCATCTGTCAATATGAATTAAACCATCTTTACAAACACTTCCAACTCTAAGAGTCTAAGCTGACAACACTTTTGGTATTACCTTTTAAGGGTTTAAGAAATTTGGCCAATAGGAGTATAATGAAGAGAATCTTTATATAAGATTCTAAAAATTCTTATATAAGATTCTTTAAACAAGTCATGGGGATATGATGTACAGTATGATGAATATAGGTAACAATACTATAGTGTATATTTGAAAGTTGATAAGAGAGTAGATCTTAAAAGTTCTCATCATAAGGAAAATAAATTTGTAATTAAGTGAGGTAATGTGTAGTAACTAAACTTATCGTGGTAATCATTTCACAATATACACATATATCAAATCATTATGCTACACATCTTAAACTAATGCAATGTTATATGTCAATTATATCTCAATACAAGTTGGGAGGAAAGGGAAAAAAGAAACCTATGCTTATGAACACAATTTGATGCTGATATTAGGAGGCTATGAATTATTTCTTTTTTTTAATTTATTGGGGTGACAATTGTTGGTGAAATTACATACATTTCAGGTGTACAATTCTGTGATATGCTTGCTCAAAATACTGCCAGTAAAACTTCAGTCTCAAGCAATTGAAAAATCTTCCCCACTCTATACCACTGTCAAAAAATCAGTTTCTGACTTGATCGTGGCTCTTATAGAATCAGCAAGACTTTTTTATGAAAGCCAAGGTTTACAATTGGCCTTTTTCACAAGCTTATTTTTCAGGCGGCATTTGGTGCTTTTAAAAATCAAATTTATCAAAATATAAAATTTCTTTTTTTTTTTAATTTTTATTGGGGAACAGTGTTATTCCAGGACCCATCAGCTCCAAATCAAGTTGTTATTTTCAATCTAGTTGTGGAGGGCACAGCCCTAGTTCTGGCCTATGTGGGAATCGAACTGGTGACCTGTGTGTTATGAGCACTGCACTCTAACCAACTGAGCCAATCAGCCGCCCCAGAATATAAAATTTCTTACCTTTGCGCAAGTTCAAAGGAATATGTATTGGACTGTGGAAGCAATTGCAAAAAGAGGCTTCAAAAAACTGTGCTAGCCAATAATTTAATTAAAATAAGCATATAGCCCACCAATGCAACCACTTAAACCAATACCATACTCATTCATGTATCAACATTCCAGATTTTGTTTCCCCCTAAAAAAATCCTGAATCATGGTTTCCAGTTACACATGGGTTGAAAACATGCAATTGTCTCCATCATCTCCTGAAACCCCAATAAAAATAAGAGTGAAGAGATTTATTTTAAGGAATAAATCCATAAGGACAAAATAGTGGGAGAGGAGACACAATTTTGGAAGCTGGAAAATAAAAGGAAGAAAGGTGTAGCAATTACAAGTAAGCTGAAGCATAAGCAGTACCATCATGTTGCAAAATGCAGCAGCCTCAATCCTAAACCATAGCGGGGAAATCCAAGAAACAAATTTTACCCCTCTAATCCCCAAAAGCCTCGGATGTTACCTTTAGGTACCTCTGGCAGTGGGATTGAAGGTGGGGATGTAAACAGGAAGACGTGTTGAAGTCGCTTAAGAAGAAGAGACCCATATTCTCTACAGTCGGGTGACTATCTTTCCCTACCCTCACAGAAATCTGAAGGTTTATTTTCTGCGGAAGGTATAATAGAGGATCTAGGTTGGGATACCTACGGCACAGCTGAAAGTGAGGCGTGCCACAAGAAAACAGATGGATTAAAATTAAAGTTTACATTCTGCAAATTGAGATCCCTAGTTCTCACTCTCATCCAGAACACTGGCATCTAGAGTTCTCCATGTAGACTGAAGCAATATCCTCTAGATAAATGAACAAGCCTATGAAAAAATAGCCTTAAAACGTGTTGTGGTGGTTCCCCAAACAAATGACCCAGCCAGATTACCCTACAAAGATATTTACAGTCAACACCCTCTCCTCATGAACACTGAGAATCCAATTAGCCTTTTTTTAGCTCTCCACCCTTAAAGTATCAGCAGACACTCAAGGAAAAAGCCTTTAACAGAAAAAGCAGAGGCCAAAACAAACAGAGAAAGCCAACAAGGAAGAAAGACACACTGCAGGAAAATGAATTCAGCACTTCAAAAAACCATCATTGATATATAAAAGAGGAGAATTCTGTTTAAAAAAAACAAAAAGTAGGGAAAATCAAGAAAGACCTCTTGAGAGTTAAAAATATGATGTCATTAAATATACCAACTATACCTCAATAAAAAAAATATATCAGAAATAAAAATCTCCATAAAAGTGTTATAAGTTAAGGTCAGAAAATGGCCCAGAACATAGTACATAAAGATAAAAAATAGAAAATTAGAGACCAGTTCTGGAATTCCAGAAAGAAAGAAAAGAATAAAGGGAAGTAAGGATGAAATTATCAAATAAATTATTCAAAAAAATTTCCCAGGCTTTAGGAACATGGGTTTCTAGGTAAAAGAGCCTGAACGCTCAGCAGAGTAGATGAGGAGACCCATATTAACATACGTCTTTGTGAAGTTTCAATCACTGAGACAAAGAAAAGATCCTAAAATATTGAAGAGAAAGAAAAGAAGCTCACATACAAAGGATGGAGAATAAAAATGGACTCAGGCATCTCAATGTCAACATTGAAAGCGAGAGGGCAATGGGATAATGCCTTGAAAATGCTTAGGAAAAATTATTTATAGCTGAGAATTTTACGCTAAGCCTACTAAGTGTGCAGATAGTCTCAGGACATTTTCAGACATGTATGGTGTCAAACATTCATCTCCCATGCACATGTCCTAAGGAAGCTACTAGCAGAGGCTCTCTAACAAATAAAAGTGAGGAAAGAAGGGAAGACATGAAGACACAGGAACAGAAAACAGGTTCCAAACCCACAAAGGGGCAAAGGGACCCCTAGGATGAGGTAAAGAGAGATTTCAAAGTTAGAAAGCGATTACCAGATTGTGAATCAGAAGGAGAGAACTGTCCAAAAAATGAATTACGAGCGTACTTGATAAAATTGAATATATTGAGAGGAAATTAAAACAAGTGAAAGGAAGTGTGGGAATGACTGGTGATTAAAAAACATGGGCCGGCGGGGTGGCTCAGGTGGTTGGAGTGCCAGGCTCCTAACACCGAGGTCACCCGTTGGATTTCCACATGGGCCAAGGAGCTGCACCCTCTACAGCTAAGATTGTGAACAATGGCTCTTCCTTGGACTGGGCTGCGTGAGCAGCCAGAGGTCAGCGTGAGCTGCTGTGTGCTGCCTGCTGCTACTGTGTACTGCCAGAAGTGGCCGGTGACCAGCATGAGTGGCCGGCAGCCAGTGAGAGCTGCCGTGACCTTCTGTGAGCAGCCAACCGACAACCAGCGACCAACTGCCTCAGCTGGGGGGAGCGCAAGACTCATAATACCAGCATGGGCCAGGGAGCTGTGTCCTATACAACTAGACAGAAATAATGGCTTGAACCGCAGTGGGGGTCGGGGAAAGCGGAAGAAGGGGGGTAAAAATGAAGTGAAACTAAGACAATTATTAACCCCAGGAAATCAAAACGTTTTGTAAGGGAGCAATCAGAGTAAAAGAAATGTCCTAGTTGCAATTAGCATTTACACAGTCAAAATAACAACTACATTTGTTTGGGAGAACAGGGAAGATGGGCAGTAAATGCTGAAATAGGTATTGGAAAGTAGCCAAGGTACTTGGAGTTTGGTGAAACTCCAAGGTACGAGTTTGGTGAAAGAAAGTTTCATCTTCAAAAGAGTGGAAAGAAAATAGAAAATACCTAATAGTAAAATAAAAGAAAAAGCACTAAAAAATACATCATTTTGATATAATGGAGGTTAATACCAAAAGGGATCGTTAAAATAGTTGGTGATTTCCTCCAAGGACCAGGGAAGTATGCGGGTAGTGTCTTAGTCTGTTCCGGTTGCTATTACAAAATACTAAAAACTGTGTGGCTTATAAACAATAGAAATTGATTCCTCACCGTTCTGGAGGCTGGAAGTCCCAAATCCGAGTGCTAGCAGGGTTAGTTAGCGTCCTCTTCAGGGTCTTACATTTCTCTTTACAAAGGCTGAAGGAGTCTAGGGAGCTTTTGGGTCTTTTTTGTAAAAGGGCTCCACCCTCATCACCTAAGCTCCTCCCAGTGGTATCACCTGCTAATACCTTCGCACTGGGGGTTAGGATTTCAACATATGAATTTAGGGGTTGGGGGATGGACATAAACATTTAGACCTTAGCAGAGGGTATTGGGCAAGAGACTGTCATTTGTCATAATAAGTTTTGTAATCTGACTCTTTAAACTATGTGCATGCATAACTTTGATAAAAATAAAATCTAAAATATTAAAACTCACATATGTTATATCTACAGTATTTAGAAACCCAGATCAGTATGTGTAGGGTGGGGAAAGAGTAAAACAGAAAAGAAGCAGAAGAAAAAAAGTCCTGGTAGTCACAAGGAGAATACCGCGAAATACTTGGTGGCAGCTCTTAGGAACACAAAACACAACCTAGAATTCCTGAAGTCCCCATTGAATGAAAAAGCTATTTTCGGATCATCTGTCTTTAAAACCAATATGGCCTCTTTCCAAATACATTTGGTTGCCCATGTGCAGTGCATTAAAAGCAATAATAAAGCTAATCAGAGGAGCCTCCCACAAATATTTTTGCTACATAGACCAGACCACAACATTTTTCCTACACCTACTAAAATGTCAGCGATGATGTGTCAATGGTGGGAAGCTGTAATGACATAAAAAAAGTCTACTGCAACAGCAGGGCTTGTTTCTTATTAAAATGGTAATAACCAAAGGCCAGAGACGCAGAAAAGAAACTGCCTTCCTCTGGGAAGTCAGACTATAATTCCACTCAAACATGTTAAAGTGAGTTGTATAATAAATTAAAGCGGTCACCATTTATTGAGCATTTACTGTGTGCTAGGAATTCTTCATTGCTTTGTGTATATTAAGGCCTTTCATCCTCATAGCAACCTTATGAAGTGGGTATAATTTTTCTCATGTTAGAGATGGGCAGACTGAGGCACAGGGAGGTGAGATAACTGACTCAAGAAGGTACAGCTGGTAAGTAATGGATCTAAAGCAGACTACCACCCCGGGAGCCCCTACTGCAAGCCAGTCCTGCCCCAACCATGTATAGGTGGGGAAAGATGTCTACCTGTCTTCATCACAGGATTCCCATGTGAATCTCTTCAACGGGAGCCAGATCCTTCACCCTGCTTATGGAATCCTTACACATGCCGGGGCTCTGCTGAGCATCTCACAAGCAAGATCTCCTGTAATCTTCCAGCAATCTAAAGAAGGAGGCATTCCTACTGCCATGTCCATCCAGATGGGGAAAGTGAGGTTCCCAGAGGATAAGAAACACCCCCAGGTCCCTGCTATTATTAAGCAGCAGAGCCAGGACACACACCCAACTGTCTCGTTCCAAAGCCTCTGCTTCTTCCAAACAGAAATGATTGATGAAAACATGATGGTTCAAGGTTTAGAACCCAACAGGAAAGAATCCAGAAGCTCACCCTTGAGGACAATGAGTGGGGTACCTCTAATCCTTATAACCATCGGCCAGGTCTTGTTTTATGTAGATTTTTGTTCATGTTTTTCCATTGTCATTGTTGCTATTGTTAAGAGATGCTGTTTTGCTTAATTTTAATATTAATAATTAAATTAGTCATTAATATTTACTCATTTCAATTTCAGTGATTTCGTTTGCTTAAATTTAACTGTCAGTAAGTGACTGTCATGCAGGGTCTCAGCTCCCACTCCCCACATAAGAATGCAGGACATGGTGAGGCCAAAAAGGAACACCCATGGAGCCATCGATAGGGGGGTCATACCACTATATTCTCACTGGCGGCTGGGCTGGAGACACAGGGAGCAGGAGCCACATGATCCTCAATCTGCTGTCCAATTCTCTGCCAACCAACCCACCAACCAACCCCCTAGCTCAGCCATGGCAGTTATATTAGTGGCCATTAGCTAACCAGTAACAGCTGATGGCCACCCAGACACAGCAAATGGCCATCTGATTACAGCTGATGGCCATTTACTACCTGAGCCAGCACCTTTCCACGTGAGGCCGAGAGCCTGCAAACTGCTCTCTGGGACTCTGTCCTCACAGTGACAAAGACAGAAGTAGAGGGCGGTGGGCTCTATGCTGTCTCCTGATGACCCCCTACTGACTTCTACACTTGGGAACACTGATTTTCCATGTGTAATTTCAGACTTCTCCTTAGCAATTCTTAGAAAAAATGTCTATTTTGTAGTTAAGAGCACATTTACTCAAGAGTGACCAGGGTAAATAATTCTGTTTTCCAGTACACACTGCGATGCAAGTTATGTCAGGGTTATAGGCAAAATCGCCACTTATGAACTCAAAGAAGGGAAGGGAAAGAAAGGGAGGGAAGGGGAGGAAAGGAATTGAAAGAGAAGATTACGCTTCTAGCCTTAATGAGCTAAATGGTTAGCTTCTTTCCTTCCCAACAAGGCTTCCTTCCAGGGCAATCAATCCTACAGGACTACAATTTTGGTCTTGGCTGAACTTGAACAGCAATCTCTGTCTGCGTCATTTGTTTGGTGCTCAGTACAGGTGGTAACTTCTGTCCTCTCTACCTGTTTAACTCTTCTTGTGTGAGAACCTTACTTTTCTCCAAGTACCTAGAGGGCTGGGACCTCACTCCATACTTTTCTGTGTCCCCCTCCTCCATGCCTTTGCACAGCTCAAGGCTACATACAGTCTGGAGCCTGACAAATATTTGTTGGATCTTCTTGTTCTTGTGGGAGGAGAGAGAACTGGATGACAAAAAATGAGGCTACTTAGGAGCAAATCCAGTTCCAGTACTGAGAAAACAGCTCCAAAGAGCATGTTCTGCTAATTTTGTTCCCTTCGTTAGCACCACTAAAGAAAATGCTCTCTTTGGTAATGAGAACACAAGGGTGGAAGGAAAAATGACTCTATAATCTTTTGGTTGAGAAGTTTCACAGTCATTTCCATTTCCGTCAATGTTTCTGATATATTCCCCATCTCTCTCACCTGCTAGTGCTGTGGGGATCCGGAATGCAAATGTTGGCAAGCAGTTTGAACCAAGGGCTGAAGCACACCACGTGATCATGCGTTTGCTCAAGACCCAGCATGAATAGCAACAACAATAACAGTAAATAGGGGTTTGTGACAAAGAGAATTGAGTTGCTTTGTTCCCCTGGGTTTTAAGCAGGAGAGAAGTAATGGCGCATCTGCCAGTCAATGAAAAGAACTTTCCAAAACACAGAGCTGGGATCTCAGCAGCAGCATGCCTCTCAAAGAAAATCCTTGTAGAAGCTACGATTTGCTGCACCTCTAACCTTTACGCAACCTCAAGTCACTTCTCAATGTGCCTTGGCCATGACAGGACACAATTTCATGATCTTTCAATAACCTTTATTGCTTTAGTTTAGAATATTTGGTATTTCTCCACATCAATTCACCCCCAAGTGATTTATTATAACATTAGACATTGAAGGAGAATTGTCTTCTTGCTCTTTATGTCCCTACATCCGCCCTCTCTGGACCAACCTTCCCTGTCAAAACAAAAAAGCAAGTGGATATACTGCTGGAGCCCATGGCAGTAAAGGCAAGCCGTGGTCAGGGATGAGGCATTTCCAAAGTGTAGTAGCACCAGCTCAGATCCCAGAAGCCAAAAGCACCCACAGTTTTGGAAACTAATCTAAACGTTTTATCCCTAGTCAACGGTACCTCTCGTCTGGGACCTGTCTGCTGGAATCCTGACTGATGGGCACCATTTTGAAAGGACATACAGGGTGGCCTACTTATTCATTTCAAAATAAAGACCTAGACCTTGGATGCATTTTTGAATTTGGACTCTGGTGAGAAGTTGTCATTGGGCTCAAAAAGTGTTCACTTCCACTGGTTAAATTCTAATTCGTCTTCCCGAAAGGAAATATGAAACTATCCCTCACTGATTTCACGAACGATGGAGAGGAGACATTGCCACATCATACTTCCCTCAGAGCCCAAGGAGATTTCAAACCTATCATGCCAACTGGCAGATTCTCTGGCATCTCTCATGGAAACGTGCCTCAAAGGTGATTGCACCATCATCAAATGAAACTCTGTACCGGCTTCCTATCATCACATCCCTCCATGCCACACAGGACAGCCTTCAGTAGGTAAGGGGCAGGTGCAAATTTTCTGTAACTCAATATCTGTGTTCTCTTAGACCAGAATCATGATATTCATCTTGATGCTAAGATAGTCTGGAGAGTCACCTATTGACATGGTCTTTTGCAACATTCCCTCAAAAAAAAAAAAAAAAAAAAGTCTCAAGAGAATGTCACCCATTCATTTATATATTACTATTTTTATTACATTTTCCATGCAAGGAAATTTGAAAGAAGCTAAATCACAACAATAGAGAATCCCAACCACCAAAATGAAGTTTGTCCATTCCTGGTGGATGTCAGGTGAGTTGATGAGAGGACACACGCATGACTCACAAAGGATGATTTTGCCATTATGGGGACCATCATTAACTCAACAATCGCAATCTGAGTACCTACTAAACTCAAGGCATTGATGAATCAGACACAGTCCAGGCCTTCAGAGCTCTTAGAGTCCAGTACAGGAGATACAATGATATAATATATTAATGACCAGAACACAAGAGAGAATATGGCAGCTCCACAAAAGAGATACAGGGAAAATGAAGTGGGCATTCAGACGGGGAAGCAATAATATAGCACATGGTGAATATGTCGACAAGCCTAGAGATGTTTATAAAGCTTGTTTACAAGGTTATTTACACCAGCTCTGAGTCTTCCTAGACTCAAACTCAAATGGAACTGGAAGTTTCTAGCAAAATATAGCCTTGCCTTTAAACACATTTCTCAGGTCCTGTCTACCTGGTTGAAAAGACGGCAATGGGCAATCTACCTAATATTATATCGGAACAACATGGCCCCTTAACCAGACCCCTACTCTGCAAAAATAAATAAGTAAATAAACAAAAATAAAATATGATGAATAAGAACCAATTCCTGAGTCTTAGAAATGGTAACAATAAAGCATGTTGCCAGAGAAAATGATGGACTCTGCTTCTCCAGAAGTTTTTCAGAAGATGTCTGTAGTGATTTTCCTGAAATGGCTTAATAGACAGCCTGAGACCTTGTTCCCATACCATGGGCAAACCTCCATCTCAGCTTTACCATCAGTTAAGCATGATCTCTGAGGTCCCTTATGGTTCAAACTTGTTAGAGAAAAGAAATATTTATGTTTCCTTCACTCTAAATTACCAGCTGAAAGGCTCTGCAGGCCTAAGATTCCACAAAGCTTAGAGATAACTGCTGCTAATTCCCAAACTAGTGCTGGGTACCAAAGGGAAAGAGGTGCATGGGGAAAATCGTTCTCACTCATACACAAAAATAACGAAAAGGAAAAATATTTGAACAATCACTTATATGAACCCTCATCTGATATGAAACAAGAGAAAGTTAAGCAGAGTGGGGGTGGGGGCGGGGGGCATATTTTCAGAACTTGTTTGCCCATCCCTTGTTGCAACACCCACTTGCTTCTCCCTAAAAGCTTCGCAACACCCCACCCCTGAAACTGACCTAGTTTGTGTCTGTTTCTTTAAGAAAGCGTCTCTGGTGCCAAAGGTCCAGTGAGAGGGGATCTGTGTATCCAAACATGGATGGACTCTTTCTGTCATTTGCTAGCAGGTGCCAGGTGAGATGGAGCCACGGTTGGCACTACTCTACAAAGACCGTAAGAACCCAAGAAGAAGCTGGGCTCCTCCCCAGTCAGTTGGCTCATGATTCTAGAAGTGACTGACTTCCCTTCCTTTCAGCTTCCCTACTTCAGTCTCCTCACCTGCCCTGGAAACACTAGATCCCAGAAGCAGCCATCAGCCAGCCCAGGCCCCGCTGCCACTCGACCCCCATCACATGAAGCCCACACGTGATCAGCCTCGTCGCCCCTTAGCTCAGGCACAAACCTGGCAAGGAGACAACCAGACCCCACCATGGATAGAACTGCAGCAGCTTGCTTTTAAGTCTCAAGAAACAGAGATGAGCTCAAGCTTTTGCACTCTCAGACTCCCCTTCTCCTCTGCCCCTCGTCACCCAAGCTGTCTGAAACAGGACAGTCTGTGGTCCCTGTCCACCTTTCTCACCTGCCCCCACCCTTCCCCTTCTCCTCCAGGGGCACCCTCCACCATGAAGTGGCCTGAAGGGCACAGTGGCCTCACCCCTCTGCGAACGTGCTCTCCCAGCAAGTTGCCCTCCAGGACACACCCGGACCTCCCACACCTCCTTGCCAGCAGTGACCTGCTTTCCCACCCACCCCCGCTCCAAAGGGAAAGCTTGGCCTTGATTATCCTCAGGTGGCTTCTCAAACTCACAGAAACCCCCTTCCCCACCCCAGCTCATCCCCCTTCCTCGGGCTGGCCCACTGCTCCACTCCTCGCTGACACCTGGGTCCACGTTGAACCCAAGCCATCGTTGTCAGCTTTGGTATAGCAACGGACAAAACCCCTGTGCTGATACCAAAGGCATTGGGTCCCGGGCCCTGCCCTTCGCATCCAACATTTCCTCGCTGGCGTCCTGCAGAAAGACACCATCCCAGAAAATCCCCTTCTTACTAAGGAGTCTGTGATATTTTCACTTTAGGATGCGATAAGGCTCTCAAAACAGCTCATGAGTCACCAAATATGATTTCATTATTCACCATCTAAGTGGTGTCAGGCAAGTCGGAGCTTAGTCAACATAGAATTCAGCTCCAGATCTCAGTAGGTTGGGATTGGAGAAGCATTCAAGAACATTACCCTCAAACGTTCTCCTCAACTTGAAAACCTCCTTCAACCCACTCCTTGGCTCTTCTGCCTCCCTGTGAGGGCTGCACAGAGCCTGTAGAGCAGCCAGCTAGCTCCCAGAGAACAAAGGCTGGGGTTCATGTTCTTTGCCTTCCTCTCTTCGAGACCAAACACAGCAGATGGCACATGGTTGGAGCCTGTAGCATGGCATATTTGTTGGCTGTCTAAGGGAAGCATTAGGGAAACACAGGCTCAAAGGGCTAATCCAGTGTTTCTCAGAATGCATCAGAATCTCCTACAGTCCTTGATGAAATGAAGATTCTTCAACCCTACCCAAGACCTGCTGGCTCAGAAAGTCAGGGGTAGGTGCTGGGATTCTGCTTCTTTGAACAAGCTTCCCATGCCTTCTGCACAGTGGAGTGGCTGAACCACGAATTCAACTCCATTTTAACTTCCTCAAGACCTTTCTACGTGGGAAGAAGGGTGGCTTTTGATTGCAGGAAGAATATGAGTGGAAGTCCCTTAGCAACGAGAGACAGCTGTGGATATCAACAGCTCCTAGTAACTATGAAGGCGAGGTCATCACTTACTGACTCTTCCCGCCCGCGAAACCTCTCTGGTCCTCAGGCCAGCCTTTACATGTCAGTCACACGTTGGCAAGTAGAAAAGCATCTCCTGTCACATCTCCCATTGGTTATTTACCTGAAGCCCCAGCATGAGAAAAGTGGAGTCCTCGACCCTGGCTCAGGTGAGACAAGTTCCACAGGTGTGTGGAGCTTGAACCATATGGCTCCAGGCTTCCATGTCAGGTTAAAGACAGGAAAAGGGGGGTGCTGTAGGACATGCACTAGTTCATTCAGTATTAATAATTTATTGACTGCCATGCTTTCTGGGGGACAGTCCTTTTGGATCATTTTTATTAACCCAAAGAATGGTTGACTAGTCAATTCAGCCAAATCAATCCAAGTGTAATCACACAGACCCAGCCCAGGATAACTGGCTCATGATGAGGCGTCAGGATAAAAGAAAGTGATGGGGACCAAGCAGAGTGGTCTCTGCTCCTTATAACTTAAAACTGGCATCATGTATCTACCAGCAAACTTACATGAAAATATTATGTGACGACAATTAAAAGAAGTGTCACAAGTCATGCAACATGTAACCAAAAGGGTAATGAGTTTACAGCATAGACCTGTCCAGTGGGTGAAATAGATGAAAATAGATGAAAATAGATGAATTTAAGCTTCAGTCTAATTCATACATTTCAGCATCATAGTAGACTACATATGTTTCTCTTTTTTAACAGGGGTCTTCTGTGGCACAAATTTCTGAGTCTTTGTCCCTGACATACTAGCCGACAAGCCCAAATACCCCCAGTTAGAAATACTCTGTTACTTCTAAGATCATTTCAAAGTGGAATTGTGGAAAGACGAGGCTTAGGATGGGATAGGGAGGAGCTGAATGTAAGACGACGACGAAGACGACGATGATGATGGCTATTTCAGACTCTCTCACATAGAAATATAATAAAAGTCCAAAGCTTGGAGCCACTGCATGCCCATCTGTCGGCAAGCTATTCAATTAACTTATTGTTACCAGTGAAACACCAGCTCAGTGTGTCTGGAGAAAGAGGAAGTCCCAGATGCTAAAGTGACAGCCATTAAGCTGTTGGCAGCGCTCAGAAAGCAAGTTGTTCCACTCAAAGCATGTTGACACTCTCTTCCTCTGGCTCTGTTCCGTCCATCTCTTCTTCACTTCCTCATTGTTTTCTTCCTCCCGGTTCATGCTTTCCCTTCTCACTTTATCCCTGCCCTCATCAAGGTACATCTGCTGGGGTAGAGAGAAGACCCCATCTCCATTCCAATTACGCCCTTATTCTTGAGTGAGAAGCGCTAATGGAAGAGAAGCGGGCTTACTTCTGAGAATTGGCTGAAGCTTCTACTTATTTAAACAGAGCCAAGGAAGAGAAGAGGAAGAAGACCGTTTTTGCCACCTCAAATGAACTTCAAACTATTCCCCACCCTCCCCTCACATGGTTGAGGTCGTATTTTCCACTCTCCACCCTCTCGCTGACTAGTCTCCCACTCTGTAAGTCATTTCTTGGTTTCGTTCTCAAGGGGCAAGGAAGCCAAAAAGGTGGGGCCACTGAACTAGAAAAGATCCCTACTTCAAACTACACAGGTGCACATGTCCCAAGGCTCACGTGTTTACCGACCTTGGGGGGACGTCAATTGGCCACGGGCACACAGCTGGGGCTTCTTGATTCATGGCCATGGCAATTGCAAAAGTAAGGATGCCCTTGAGAAAGCTGCACTTATCATCATAGTTTCATGATCTAAGTCCACGGGTAATGGCTCAGAGGGGGAAAATAACAGCCCTCAAAGGAGAAATGTAAATGTGATATACATGGATATATTCTAAGCATTATATCTAATTACAGGGAGTGAATCACAAATTTAAGCATCTTAAATATAGGCATAAAAAGAAATAATTAACCCTCAAACAGGAAGTTGCTGAGCTATCAGATTGCATCGTTTGAGAAGGATGCAAAGAAAAGCAAGTCAGCACACCATAAGCCTGAGAAAAGCAGAGGTTAATCCTCCAGTGGGGTTTCAAAATTCTGTTCCCTTCTACAGATGTGTTAAGGAAGGTGGCTGTGAAACTGCCAGAATGGAAACACCCTCTCTTTTAGAAAGTGACTTTCTTTAGAAGATACATCCCGCCTGAATCTCTCCCACTGGGCTTTGGTGGATGAGGTATTCGGCACTCATCATTATCAGGATAAAAAGCAGACAAACACCACCGTTTCATAAGGAAGTGTCATTCATGTTTTGGTTGCTCTCCACTCAGTTTAAAAAGCTGTCTAAGAATTCCTCACTGGTCATTCTCGACATAATCACAACACTTCTTCATCTCCGATTAGAAGTTCCTAAAAATAAGAGGTAATGGTCTCATTCAACCAAATCCCATTGCTTCCCGTGGCGGGCTGAACCTAATCATTGAGACCCACATAACTGACCTCCACAGATGATGGTAAAAATCGGTACGAGGGGCCAGAAGCCTTGCATTCTACTCCCACTCACTGTATCAGTATCCCTATTGTCCAGGGGGCATGCCCTGTTGCCTGTCACCAAGAGTACAAGTCCAAGTACTTCTTCCCACTACGTCTTCATATCAGAGAAGCCAAGAAAACACAAAGCAGCCAAACACCAGAAGGAGAGAAAGCCTTACTGACATAGAGAAGAGATAGGCACGATAAGCCTCAATAGTGGGCATCTGTCCCCCATGGCCAGGGGTCCCTCCAGGCAGTTGACAAGGGCAATCGGCCGTCACACACCCCTTGTGCTAGAGCATAAGGCCTGTCCCCTCCTCACAGGGGACCGATATAGCAGTGAGGATCGCCAGGTGCCTTGCAATACACACATCTAAGGAGAACAAAGAAGCCCAGACTGAGTATGAAATGGGAAGATGTTCCCAAACAAGGTGACAAGCCCAACGCAGGCTGGGTGGCTCTTTATCTCCTGAGAAGGAAAGGTTCCTGTCTATAAAATACAGATCACAGTGACTCCCTGCTCCTCTATATAGGGCTATCATGGAGTCCGAACGAGACCATTTCTTGAAAAGAGCTTTTAAAAATTATAAACCCCTGTTTACATGTGGGACATGTACATGTGATGAATAACCTAATAAAGTTATCCAAAAAAGTATAATGTTTTTGCCCCAGTTGAAGCAAATTGTTGACATCCTAGAGTCCACTTCATGTCCAGCCTCAATGAAAATCAACTTCTTAGCATTTCCTGGCATGTAGGGGTCCCTTTCCATCAACATTTGGCAATAAAAGTTCTCTCTTTCATTCCAGTAATTCCATGCGTCCCCAAAAATAAGACCTCACTGGAAAAGAAGCGCTAGCATGATTTTTCAGGATGACGTCCCCTGAACATAAGCCCAATGCGACTTTTGGAGCAAACCTTAGTATAAGACCCGGTCTTATTTTCGGGGAAACACAGTAGTATCTTGAATTTTCCTTTTCCCAATGTATTTTCCTCTCTCTAAGAGTCCCCAGGTCACTGTGCAGCTCCTCTTTAGACTAATCTTGCCATTTCCATTTGCAAACACCAGGTGCCACAGTGGCCCGTGCCGTCCTCTACAGTCCATGCTTCATTTCTCCACTTATCAATTTGCTTTAAAAAGTGCTTAAACTGAATACAATTTTGCCATTTTAAATGGCATTTGACAAAATAGTTAATATATTATATTAAGAGAAGATTATAAAATTATATGTAGTGACAATCTCATTTAACACACCTACACCCCCTAAAGACTGAAAACATGCATACATCAAACTATTGAGTAGTTATCTGTAGGTAGTGAGAACGAATTTTAATTTATTTTCCTTTGTGTTTATCTATATTCTCTATGGTTCCTAAAATAAGCGTGCCTTTCTTTTGCAAAAAGGGAAGAAAGTTATTTCGAAACGTTCTTTCTTTCCTTCTATAGAAAGGAACATATGGTACTAAATAAATCAAGGACAACGTATCCTCTTCTAGCTGAAATTACCTTAATCATGGCTCTGAGGTAAGAATAAAACAACCATCTATTGCAGTGGCTGCAATCTTTTTCCATAGTAAGAAAGTTTATGTCAACCCAGTACCTGCATGTAAGTATACCTGTGAGAGAATGGAAACTTTCAAGAAGGAGGGCATACCTCTATCACGGGCAATGCGTTCTGATATTTCATATTCTATGCTGTTCCAGCACTTTAGTGCTGGTTGCGTCAAACTGAATTCACCAGCCACAGTTGGAAACAACCTGATCTATGGCAAACTCCTTGTTTCAAAAAATTAGGACCCTGACCATCAAGCTCAAGATTACAATGAAAGGCAAGTCATCCTAAAGAACATCCTTTGGTGTGAGTGTTTCTTCGTCTGTCACCTAAGACCTCTCCAGGAATGAACTACACTTCAGTTCTCTGATCCCCATTTGCAGTGCTCAAAGCAGCCAATACCAAGAACTGTCTAACAGTTGACCTTCTGTGGGCAAGTTTATGAAACCAGTTTCTTGATTTTAGACATGGTAACATTGGAGGCGGTTCTCCCTCTTGGAAATGATTGTGAAGTCTCCTGAGCTTGGAAAGCGGTTATGATATTTCCCTGGAGCAAAAGAGGTGAAACGGGACCCAAATTCAATTATGATCGACCTGGGTGCAACTCACAGCTTTCTGTCCTCATCATCTTCTTGTCTTTTAATTAAGGAGACTGGTGGATGCAGTTATATTACTAATCATCTTCTTCAAGCTTATACAATCTAAGATACCACCCAAGTTATGAAGAGCTAGGAAATACTATTTATGAGACCAGTACCCGTTCCAGAAGACAGTTTCCCTTCTGCAATGGCATCCTGCAAAGAGTGGCACTCACAGTAGGACAAGACTGAAGGAGAGCAGTCAGGAGTAGACAACACACTAAGATTCTGCTCTTTGAGGACTGTGTTCCTGTCAAATCAGGATGGTTCACTCACACACTGTCGTGCCCCACTGTTGTGCCCACCAAGTTCTCACGGTGCCTTCTTCATCGCTGTGGAGATGAGTTTCTAACCAGTGTGACTGAAATGCGTGGTCAGAATGCTTTCTAGAATGATTCTGCCACTGAGAGTGTGGTTGTGGCCTCATGTCCCTGGACTGTGGTTTCTGGAGTTTCCATTCGTGGTCTGGGCTGCGATGATCTGATTAAGCTTCACATCTGCTACGGGTTTGAGGTGGAGAAAAAAAGGAACTGGAATGGTTCTCGCCTCATCAATTCTGACCACATCCTCCTTCTCCAATTACCCCCAAGAGAATGGAAAAGAAAAGAGGGCAGGAGTAGAATAAAAGAAGGGAAGAAATAGAATGGAAGAAGAAAGGAAAGAGGAAAAGAAGGCTGGAGCTAACCTCTGGAGTTGCTTATCCTCAGAAACGGGAGCTCAGAGCGTAAATCTTCAAAGAAACAGAGTTCTGCTTAATCTTAATTTTTTCTTCCCTTCCTTCCTCTCTTCCCCACTCTACTTATTGACTAAAAAAAAATTAAGTGACAGTCATCTATGAACATCAATTTATGAAACAAATATCTGCACATTCAAAATGGGGTCTTCATTAGCAATACCACTGTGGGAAACTATGTTTTCTGAGCACGGTATCCTGGTGTACTTGTTATAATGGTGGCATATTTCAAAATAAAAGCTTTCAAATACAGTATGGCGTTTCCTCAAAAAACTGAAACTAGAGCTACCATATGATCCAGCAATTCTACTTCTAGGAATATATCCAAAGGGAACAAAAACAGTAACTTGAAGAGATATCTGCACCCCCATGTTCATAGCAGCATTACTTACAATAGCCAAGACATGGAATTGGCTGTTTACCAATGATTGAATGGATGAATATGATTCAGCCACACAAAAAACAAGGAAATTCTACCATTTGCGACAACGTGGATGGACATTGAAGGCATTATGCTAAGTGAAATAAGACAGAAAGAGAGAGACAAATACTGTACATTATCCCTTATATGTGGAATCTGAAAAAAGAAAAGAAATTCATAGAAAAAGAGATCAGACTGGTGGTTACCAGAGGCAGGGGGTGGGGAGTAAAGGGTGAGGGCAGGGACTGAAGGAAGGTGCTCGAAAGGTACAAACTTCCAGTTAGAAAATAAATGAGTACTAGGCGTGTAATGTACAGCATGGTGACTCTAGTTGACACTGTGGTATTATAAACAGGAAAACTGTTAGAAGAGTAAATCCTAAGAGTTCTCATCTCAGGGAGCAATTTTTTTTCTTTTTTTCTTTTATTTTTATTGCATATATATGCGGAGATGGATGTTAGCTGAAACTATTGTGGTAATCATTTCACAATATATGTAAATCAAATCATCATGCAGTATGTCTTAAACTTATGCAGTGATGGATGTCAATTATTTTTCAATAAAACTGGGGGAAAACTTTCAAATAATGATTTTTCTTTAGTTTCCTAAATAAAGTGATACTACCACTCTACTGCATATATTATCTTTCAATTACGGTTTATTTCTTAGTGCATTACATATCTCAGTGGTCTGCAACCCAATGGAAATGACAGATGGAGAGGAAGAGACAGTCTAAGTCCAGGAGGAAAGAAATAATAAATAGAACACTATTCACTCCCACAGCATTCAAGCATTTCAAAGTATTTTACCATATCCCTGAGCAACAGGTACACATTATACCCACAATGGGGCACAGGTTCTCAGAATTATCGCTGTTATCCCATCCACTACTTCCTTTTTTCATTTCAGGAAATACCTGACAGGGAAATTTGCGTAACTTGCCTAAGGCCACAGAGTAGCTGCGTTGAATGTATAATTCAAGCGTCCTCATTGCTTCGTTCTAATCCTGCCTTCTGACCACCAGCCAGCACTAGCCTTTCTGATGGCACTTGAAGTAATGTAGAGCCTGCCTAGGCCGTGGTGAAAACAACCAGTTCAAAAATGAAGAACTCAGTCAACCAGTTTCTTTTATCTATATACATCCAAACGAGTTTGACTCACTTGAGTCAGTCAAACGGACTAGTTTTTTTCAATTGATGAAACTAAATAACATTTTTGGCACTGTAGAGACAAAGTCATAATGAGTCATTAGTCCCAGAAGTGATAGGACAGTATTCAAAATGGCAGGCAATCAGAATATTACTGTTTCGAGAAATAATTGTAATTGGACCCTTGCTTTGCTGCCAATAGATTACATGACTGAAAAGCATAAATAGCGTCTCTAACTGGTTTTAGCAGAATATCCTGGAAAGTGGTATCTATAAGTAACTGCACAGAGGTAGTTGACAGTTGTTAGTTTCAATCACATTTACTCATTCACTTTTATTGCATGCCTCTTATGTGGCAGAAACACTACGGGATGGTGTATGGTATTCAGAAATAAGTAAATATGGCTCCTGCCATCATGGATTTTACAATATAAAATGAGAGACAAATATAAATTAAGCAGGGTAAAACAAGGGCTATGTACAGGTGTTTGAAAGTCTCTGTGTGCTTGTGGTATCATATGTATAGAAGCAGGACTAATTCCCCACAGTGAGAGCTGGGGAGACTGCAGGAGAGGCTGGCCTTTGATCAGGAAACTCTGGGTAAGAAAAATGGAGCATGGGATGGAAGACAGGAAGATCCTTCTAAGAGAGCCAAGGCCTAAACCAACGTGAGCAACCAAAGGAAATGCACCCACATTGGGAACCACTGAAGATAGGGAACTAACTGCAAACTCAAACTTCTCTTACAAGAGGTGGGGGGATGAGGGTGAGAAGGCTCACATCAGAGTCTTGGGTAGAAAAAAGTGGGGGAGTGGGGTGGGAAACTGCATTTTGTATCTTGCCATGTGTAAAGCAATATGCTCAGAGCTCGATACAAATTATCTCATCTGATCTTTGCAAAAACCCAACAAATTGGGTGTCTTTATCCCCATGTTACAGATCTCTTCAGTGATTTCCATTGAGTTTTACCAGTTGACTAAGAACGTTCACATACTCTGTCATCTTAATCGTCTCCTCCCTGCTCAGTGAGAAGAAATGGAGGTGTTGGAACCTAAGCTGCTTGCCGAGGACAGGCAGAGCCACCACAATTTTTCCATCTTGTTGGTAGCCTTACACAGCTGAGGGCGCAGCCAGCCAAATACACTCCCTTTCTCCCCAGCTTGAGTTCACTTTTTATCTGTGTTACGAGATAATCAATCCAGTTATCTGAAATCCAGCTGACAGAATCTCAAATTTGTAACACCAGCCTCCGACAGCTCATGCATGCAAGGCTTGGAAAATTCAGCTGCCCCATTCCATGAGGGGCAAACGATCAGTGCCATCTCCACAGACCTTTTGGAGTGCATGATTATGCCCTGTGAACTTGAGAGAGAAGGCTCAGTCTGAAATTCTTGTCAGGTCTACATGGCCCAAGTGAAGCGACACAGCCCCACGAGCCTACAAAATTATTTAGGGAGCACCTTGTAGATCAGCCTGGAAAAAAACCAAATTGTGATTGCCCAAGTCTCAACAAAACTTACCAAGAAAAAACCAAGTCTCACTTGGCAACTGTAAGAACACCACACCTTACGCTGTACATACCTGGGCTTCATCATTCTTGCATAAGGGAGTTTCAGAAAGGCCAATAAAATATTTCAAGATAAAGCTCTTTAGACTTTGAGCATGGTTTTTAAAAGCCCCCAGGCAAAGCAGGTCCTGGGTTTCTCCAAAAACATCATTTAGCAGCCATGGCGAACAAGCTAGTTTGATAAGCTGCTGACTATCGCCAACAGAAATCCCAAGAACGCATTTTTCCACTACATAGCTCAGCCACGTGGGAATTCACCCATTGAAATCCACCCTAAAGTTCCACTGCAAGTCCAAGAAGCATACAGACTCAAGGAAGCACGGGACACGATTCCTTTCATCCTACCCCTCCATTCAATCACTTTCTGATTAAATATCGCTCTTTTTCTCAGAGATCTCCCATACCCAAAAGAAGCCTTTAGCCATTTACTCTCTTCTGACACGCAACTCGCTCAAGTCTCAACAGTATGCAAGTCCAAGCCCATACTATAAACAACTCCACTGAAAAATAAACACCATCTAAGGCAATAGGCCAAATACTACAAAAAATTCAGTATAAATCTAATGGAGGGAATAAAAAGCAAAACAAACTCTGACATTTCTGTGTCTCTACATAGCTTAACCAAAAAAAGACTTCACCTAGAAAGTCAAAAGAACCTAACAATTGAATCAAGGATACCTGTGGCTCCACTCCGAGCCTGCTGCGTACTTGTAAGATGAAGTCAATCATTTAATCTCCTTGAGCTCCCATTTCCTCGTGTATAAGATAGGAATAATAATAGCTGTGTCCTATTTATTCTACACGATGGATGGAAGATTAGCAAGATACTGCCTGCAAAACTACCTGATTTCCTCTGAAATAGGGTACTATGTAAATTTCAAGTGTGGTTATTCCCACCTGTTAGCACAGATGAGGGCTGAATGGCCACTGACCGATACAGAACTGGTCATCCTAAGGTCAAAACAGAGAGCAGGAGGAGAGCAGACATCTGACACATTTGTTAGAGTGACAACGGAGGACTTCCATCTGATCAAGAGAAGAGCCAGTGAGAGATGAGAAATGTGTACATCCAAGGATCAAAGTTGATGGCAGGACAACCTGACCCAACTCTTGGGAATCAGTTACCAGATCAGAAATTAAAATCATGTGAACTGGATGTTTATTCCAGAAGCTCCTAAATCCCAACTGTTCTAGGGAGGAGTTGGGGAAACGGTATCAAACTGGCCCCACTTCTACCCTCTCTGTTTTAGGGGTTTGTTCAGAACTTACCAGTATACAACTTGCTCTTTCCTCTGGACTTTGACTTAATGTGAACGCTTGTCTTAAAAAAAAATAATAATTTCGGGGGCAGCCGGATGACTCAGTTGAGCGCGAGCTCTGAACGACAGGGTTACCGGTTCGATTCCCACATGGGACAGTGAGCTGTGCCCTCCAAAACCAGATTGAAGGACAACAACTTGGAGCTGATAGGCCCCAGAGAAACACACTGTTCCCCAAACATTCCTCAACAAAAAACAATTTAATTTCTTTGGTATATACTTTATATATCTTTATGCCACTTTCTGCTTTTTCCTTTAGATTGCTCTATTCCAATTTTATATTTCCTAATATTTTAAGGCACACACCACATCCAAGCAAAATCCTTTTTTCCAAAAAAAGCTTATTCATCAATTAACTCAACCAGCATATATTGAGCACCTACTGTGTACCTGAAAAAAGCTAACAGAATGAGTTTGATGAACAGATAAGTGCTTAATGATTAGATTCTAATAATGATCTTAATAGTTCTATATTCCTTTTAAATGACAAAATATTTTCCCACTCATCTTTTAAAAGAAAAAACAGCAATATAGCCTCTCAATACATCAGAAGTATCCAAAACACATCCCAAATACTCTAGTGTTGATGTCCCAAATACAAAAACATGTTCCCATGACTAGTGGGGTAAATACAACCAAAACTACACCTCAATATTTATATGCATTCATCCACGGGCCTTCTCCAATTTTAGGATAACTTGAATCACACAAAGTGTTCAGGGAAAAGAACTCTTTGTTTTTCTTTTCTTTTTCTTTTCCTTTTTTTTTTTTTTTTTTTTGGCAGAGGGCAGATAATGGTATCAATTTTGTTCTCAAGACTCTTCTGGTGGAGCCTGGAAAGTCTCAACATCTGAACATCGACCAGTTACTCAATAAATACCTCGAGGATTGATTATTTCATGATTCATGACTCTGGCAATAGTCCTAGGTCACGTTCCAAGCTGGTGAGTGAGAGCTGGGGGTCAAGGTTTCCATCGGTATGCCTTGGACTGCTTTTCCCAGTTCACACAGAAGCATGCCTGCTGCTTTTCTGCCCACTTGCATTCTCCCGGGCTCACCCTGCTCCATATCGCCTCTGTAATTTGCTATCCAAAGGATCCAACTGTCATTAACAAACGGAGATTTTCCTGTGTGCTCACACTGACCAATGGACTCTGAAGATATTGCAGACCAGGGTCAGCTGAGGCCTCTCTGGAGCTATGCTTGTCAGCCTTGGGTCCTTGTGGTCACCGGAGTGGGAACTGTTACAGTATTTGAAGAAGAAAATCTGAGAGAAGTCATGAGGGTAGAATTGGAAAGCAATCTTTCCCCCCATAAAAATAACACGATTTATTTACCAAACACTTACTGTAGTGTTTATCACGAGCCCTTTCAGTCCTGAGGGTTTTGCAAATGTTAACTCATTTAGTCCTCACGCACCCCTATTATCATCCTTGTTTTTCAAATAGGGAAGCAGAGCCATGCAGTAGTTAAATAACTCACCATCTAGCTTGGAGGTAGCAGAGGTGGGATTCAAACCCAAAGGGTATACTTCTAGAGCAAGACTATCTGGTAGATATAATGTGAGCCACACGGGCAATTTAAAAATGGTTTAAGAGCCATATTTTTTTTAAAAAAGGGCAAAAGAAACAGGTGAAATTATTTTTAATAACATATTTTATTCAACCCAATGTCTACCAAATATTATCATTTCAACATGTAATCAATGTAAAAGTGGTTAATGAGCTATTTTACTTTCTTTTCATTCTTGTACTAAGTCCCAAACCTGGCGTGTATTTTACGCTTACAGCACAGCTCACTTCAGACCGGACCCATTTCAAGTGCTGGGTGGTGACGCACGGATACTGCCCACCACACAGGACAACACAACACGCTGTCTTTCCAATAAGACCTCTTGAGAGAATGTAAAACGCATATGCAGGGGGCGTCATGATGCTGGCTCCATGACTGCCACTTGGTAGAACACTTCAAGCATCAGCTCAGATGCCGCAGTGAGTTCAAGAGACCCCCACCCCATCAGCTTTCTCACCTGCCCCATTCAATCAAGCACGTTTTCCACAGTGTGTGCCATGCAGCCGCCGTGCCGCTGTGAAACGCACAAAAGCGTACTGACAGGAGGACGACAGCAGTAAGAAAAGGGGATGGATTTTTCCACCCAAACCTGGAGCCAAGAAGCCTGGGATCCGGGTACAGCCCTGGACAACAAATCTGCATCACCGAACAGAGCCACGCATTTCTCGACGTCTCCATGTTTTCATTGGCACAAAAGATGGGACTGGATGATTTTGGAGATTCCTTTTGGTTCCCAAATTAGCCTATTGGTAAACATCATATGCATTCTAGTAAGATAGGATTGGACTGAGGCCTGACTCCTTCATTGAGAAGCTGAGGAACTTGGGCAAGGCCATCTCCTGGGTGTTTTGAGGTTTTAATGAGTTGATGCATGAAAATCACTTAACCCAGAGAAATGGAGAGCATGCAACAAATGGACCTGATGATTGATCATATTACTCAGTGATTGCCTGGATGAGTTGTTTCTTCCTGTATCTCTAAGCTAAAGAAATTGAAGCAGTTAGCTGAAACTTTAAAAATAAAACAAGCTTGTCTAAAATATTAAAATATTTAGAAAATTGAAGCTGAGAGGTAGATTTCTTTGGTTTCCTTTCTTTCTTTGAATCTGTATAGAATCAGCCCTATTATAAGCAAGAATAATAAATAGGAAGTTTTAGCAAGACTATTAGATCAAAATCCCAAACCAAATAGAATAAACTCTAATATTTTCAGTTATATAAAGACAAACTCTTATACATGTGTCTTCTTTGGTTCCCTGGAAAACCTCATAGCCTCTCTCCTGTTTAATGGAGAAGAGAGTTTGCATTTTAGGCAAATGAACATTTGTGTTTGGTTCCGTGTTCATTTTATCGCGATTTAAAAAAAATTACTACATAACATTCCTTGATGGACCCTGTGAAAAATCATGTTGCAATACCCAAACTCTTTATTTGAAATATTACATCTATTTGGCTTACCTCTTAGCACAGTTCCTTAATGCACTACAGAACTGACAATCTCCAGACTGACCAGAAATCCAACAAACCCATCACATGGGGTCACTTGATTCAATCACCAAAAGAACTAAACTAACTAAGACACTAACTTAAACACAATCGAGGCCTTTCTTGGTAATTCATCTGAATTAACTTCAAGTGTTCACTCTGGTGGTCGGTAGAACTGGAGACATTGAACCCTAAGATTTGCTGTGGAGGAGAGCTCACCTTTATCCACTTACGTATCTGTGTCAAGCATCACCTACAGAAAAAAAACAAAACTGAGAAGAGGCTTTTGTCTTCCTTTCTCGTAGGGTAGCACTTTTTCGTGTATCTGGGTTTCAGAGTAGGAAAGCACCTAGGAACACGATACGATTCCAAAAGACTGTCTTTGGAAATCATAGTTCTACCTTTACCCAAGTATTTTCTCCCTGGCAGGCACTTTGAGGGCAAACCCATTAGCTTTGTTTTAAAGGCTTGGGTCGAATGATATGCCGTAGAAAATACATATTTTCTGCACTTGTGACCCAGCTGGTCTCGCATCAGGAAATATGAGCAAGTGATGTTTGAACTACCTTCTTGGTGACGGTAGTGAACGCAAAGCTTTGCAAAGAAAAGCAGTCTGCTTGAGAAGAGTGCAGGCTGACTTAGAGACTAGAAGATGGAGGGGAAGGGCCATCTGGAATGGGGAGCCGGTCACTACATCCTAAAAAAGTAAAAATCTCAAGTAGCATGCAAATACTGTCAAAACACATTGTTTTCATTTTTAAAAAAAATCAGACCTTCCACGTGCGTATTTAATAACTTTCACAGGCTCCCTAATAGTATTTGCCTCTGGAGACCTTTTCACCGTTTTAGGAATCTCAGTCAGTGACCACAAAAGTATTACCAAGCGCATGGACTAGCGGTGGGGTGCCAGCTAAAGGGAGTGTTTTCAGGTGGCACAGTCCCAAGGGAAGCAAAGAAAGCCCATGTTTCTGCAGAGTAAGCAGAGGAGGGAAAGAGTCAAGCGGAGATGGATTTGAAGGGTTTCCTTCTGAGATGCTGGCGATAGAAAGCAGGCACACTTGGAAGCATCATCCGAGGAGGGGACTGCAGGAGAATCATGTCAGTCGAATAGAGAGGAGCCAACTCAAATAACGCTGATCCCAAATGCAAAGCAGGATTTCTTTTTTTCTCGTTGGAGTTTCCAAAGAAAGGCTAATGGATCCTTTTAAAGTCATTTTTCTCTTCTCCAACTTCTGTGGCTCCTGATTCACAGTGGAAACGAAACTTGGCTGTTTAGGAGGCCCACAACCGGAAGTTGCGCGACCCAGCAAAACAACGTAAGGAAAGGCATTTGGGAATGCTGAACTACACACAGATACGTGTGTCAATACAGCCCTCACCAAAATATGGCATGAGAAGAATTCCTGAACGTTTTTCTACAAACAACAAATATAATTCTAAATTCTTACTTCACTAATTTCACAAACTTTTATTCAGTGCCATTAAATTCCTCACTCTCTGTGGATGAAAGCCAGTCTTTGCCCTCAAAGAACTCACAGTCTAAACGGAGAAGGCAAAGAAATGATGGCTGTGGTTGATAAATGCTGTGACATAGTGAAACACAGCATGCTGATGGAACCAGTAAACGAGGACTCCATCCAGATCTGAGAGGAGCGGGGCAGTTTTACCGAAGGCTTCCTGGAGGAGGTGAAGGGTTCAGCAAAGCCACAAGATGAAGAGAGAGAGCTTGGAGAGCTAACACATGGCCCACAGGCTGAGTGGTGAGAGTTGGGGCCAAAGACGTTGACCTAGGCCAGATAATCTCCTTGGTATGGCATGCTTTGAAGATAGGATGCTATCATGAAGACCATGGAAAGCTAGTGAAAGTTTAAAAGGGGAGGGACGTGGTCAGATTTGCACTGTAGAAAGCAGCGATTTGGAGATAATTGAAGTGAACTGAGATGAGAGACAAGGATACTTGTCAGGACACTGTTGGAAAAATCCACGTTTTAAAAAAAAAAAAATGATGAGGGTTTGAACTAATGCCATCAGGATGATTCGTCAGGTAATATCCACAGGATTTTATGACCAATTAGAGGTGAATAAGGAGGAATCATGGATCACTGCCAGGCTTCTAGTTTGGGTAGCGGGTTGGCTCATGGTACCAGTCCCCAAAATAAGGAACCACAGTCCCTTCAGTCTGCCTGCAGCGACTGCTGACCCCCAGGTGATCCCATTTCTTATAGCCTCAGCAAGCCACAGGGAAATGCTGCACCCTTCCCCCACCCCACGTTCTCCTTTCAGGCAATTTGCATGTATGCCTTCTTTCTCCAAAAAGTGGGAATCGGGAAGAAGTTCTAACTGGGAGAGTCATAAACATGGGACATAAATCATCAACCCACCAAACTGTCTTCAGGATACGTTAGCCGAAGTTTCTCAACTAAAGCACCTCTGACGGAAGGCAGGATTTCACCATGGAGATATTTATCCCCATTCTGAGGGTGCAAATGTTTACAGAGGGTGGATTCCAAATTCACTAATGTCTTTGCAGAAATGAAGCCAATGCGATATATAGGCAAGGTGTATCTCATTAAGAAAAAACAGGCCAGGAAATAAATTTATTCAATGAAAATGTGTGTGTACCTTAGAAAATATGACATCTCTCTCTGAGTGGTCTGTGCTATTTGGTAGGACAAATTCTTTTAAGGTTCTCACTCACGCATTTTCATTATGCTAAGGAATTCTGGCTTCATCTCTATTCATTTTGTTTAAACGCCCAGATCCATGTCCTACATTCTGGTTTGGGAACTGTACATTTGAAATGATGACTGCACACCACACAAAGGTGAAAGGTTTGGGGAAAAGACATGTTTCCTCGCACCATCACTTCCTTCTTTCTCGGTGGGAAGGAGACACCAGTGCCTAGCTGGCAGCAGCATTTGGAAGGATTAATGTGTGTTTGTAGAACACTCTCAGGTCTAAAGATGAAAGACACCCTATGAGCACAGCATCTAATTGATGTTTGTTACTTTGAATGTTTCACTAAAGGACTTTTCTTATATAAATGAACTCTCATCCAGAAGCTTTGAGAAGACATGGAATTGAAGAGTCTCAAGTGTGGTCTTCTACCAACATTATTTTTCTTCATCAGTGATTTCAAACACGGAGATTTTATTCCCACTCAGTAGTTACGATCCTGCTAAGGTAGACTATGGACTTCAGGTGCTGTCATTCTTAGGCTAAGTCTATTTACAGCCGAAACAACCATTTAATTCCATTTCTTTGGAAGTAAATTAAATCCATAGATGAGTAAATAAATAAGCGCAAGCCTTCAAAGGGCTAAATGATTTCCTTTTCAATCTATTTTTAAGCAGTGTTGAAACAGTTTTGTTTTTCTTGTACATTGGAAATAAATGGGTGATCAAACGTTTGGCTCTCAAACTGTGTATTTGGCTTGGCTTGGCTTCATTGTCCAATAAGTTGTTTTCATAACCCAAAGACTCAAGGAAGAATCAAGTTGGTTCATTTGAGTCCCAAGATAGGCCCTACTTCACTTAATGACTTAGCAGTAATTTACATCTGGTACCCAAGTCACTGCCCCGTTTGGCAGAATGCCTACACATCCCAGGTTAGGAAGAAAATCCAGTGCCATGGCAGACCTAGATACTAAGGCAAGAGGCCCCAAATCTAAATGGAGAACTGACTCCATCTCTGATGATTTGTTTCTCCCAGTCCCAAGCAACCTAACAATCTTCCTTCTCCATTCCTCGTTTTCCCCCTAAAGACTCATATTACTTAGGACTAAAGAGGAGATTATAAAATTAAACCCACCACCTCCTTCATTAAGCCAGAGTGTTAAGTTCTGAAATCAGCAGATTAACAATAAAGGACAGTAGTAATCATAGATTAAATGTTACATCTTTCCAGCTTTGTTTTTGATGATGCCAATAACTAAAGAAGCAGAGACACTAAATAAAGAGTGGAACTCAGCTGCCATTCTTTCGAAATCTAATTTCACCAACCAAGCCTTAGGCCAGCTCTCCTAGAGATGACCGGTTCTAAAGAGATTGGACTTCAGAAATGTTTCTGGGAAATTCATGACGTTATCGCTCATATCTCTATCTGCCCTAAAAGAAAACATTTGAGGTTTAGTTTTGGTGCATGGTGGACACATCTCTAAGTTAAAACAACAGGGCCAGTCACCTTGTTTCTAATCTGGGTGGGCCTGGGCTTTTATGAAGAAAATTCAAGAAGAACATGGGAAATAGGGGCAAAGTTTCACTTGTGCTAAAAACCATCTGAGGCCCTTTCATGAATACAGCCTCTTCCCCCACCCCCACCCTTCATTCCAGAAAGCAGAACCCCCTCAGGCCTTGCCTCTGTTAAGTTTATCTCTTTCAAAGCTCCCTCCGGGTTCCTTTTAACAAGATTTTACTTTTTAAAAATATTTGGTAGAGGGAGTCCGTGCCCAGCATACTTTCCCCTGGGCATTGCATTCCCTCTAAAGATGGCCCTGAATTTTGAGCCAGAATTCAGCTCAGGGCACTTTTATGCCAACTGGACATGAATTGGGGACTATCTGAAACTGCATACAGCGCTTGCTGCGTCCAGGCTAGGCGTGTGCAAACACAGGAGGCAGCACGAGGCTGTTTGAGTAGTCCAAGCAAAGAAAGCACCATCCTGAAACCAGTTTTAAAATAAAATTAAATCAACGGCAGAGCAATAATCATCTGTTATAAACTATGCCAATGACAGTAAAAGCTTTGTTATCGGACCAGTTGGGCAAGTGGCTGCTGGTCAGCTAAAAATTCTGGTTAGCTAAGGCTTTATTCGTTTGGCCCCAGGAGGTTTGCCTCTTATCTCTTCCCTAGCTCTCCCTTTTATAAATGAAAGAAAGTGTATCTGGTTTGTGTGCAAGTTGCCATTTAAAGTCTATAGAGACGGAGAAGTAATTTTGTTTTTCCGAAAGCAGCAGGAATGGTACATGCCACACCCTGGTCAGCTGCCCTTTGCATTCTCCTTGTTCTGGTCAGTTTTAGCTGGTTACCGGGGTGAAGATGTTGTTGGGTGTGTGTGTGTGTGTGAGTGTGTGTTTGTGTGTTTACTACATCCGGTATTTTGGGGATGATTTTACTACCAAAAACAGGGTTCACTTTTTATTAAATAGTCTTAAAGCTGTAGATGGTCCAAGGAACAAAATGGAAAAAGTGAGGCCCAGGCAGCAGCATAGACTGACAGGAAGCCCGGTCTCCTGACGGCTGGGTGGCTCTCCTGTCTCTACCAGCTGTTACCCTTACGGGACAGTCTGAGCAAGTCACCTACCTTCCTCGGCTCGGTGTTTTCTCATCTAGGAAATGAGAATATTAGACTAGGGGACCCCGAAAGCCCCTTCCATCTAGAATTCTCAGTACATCTTCAAGAGAGAAAATATCTTAGGCCTCCTCCTCTAGAAACTGTCAGATAAGTAAGTGTTGCCCTGACAATCTAGACTATCTGCAAACCTTAAATAAGTTAACAAGGCTAAATCCTGTCAACGAAAAAGTTGATTTTAGGTTAATCTAGCGAAAATTCTTTGAAAAACCCATGACATTCAACCTACCACATCCAAGTTCATGAGTGTCAGTGAGTTCTCTCCTTTTTGAAAGTTCACAGAGGCCCGAGAGTCAAACCTTGGCCTTGGCCTCTGGTTGAAACCAAGACGTGGCATGCTGGAGTCAGACAAGTGGAACTGGCATTGTAAATAAGCCAGTGCTTTATACCACCCCTAGGAGATCCAGAGGTGAGGACCCTGCTCACCAAAAGAAGGGCCTTCCCTGAAATTCAGAACAGGGCAGGATTCCTATCAACCCAGTCACACACTGTCACGGCTGCATGATGTAATGGGAGAGGCACTGGCTCTGAAGCCAGAAGTCTTGGTTTTGAGACCCCGTGTTTCACTTACAGTGTGACTTTGGGTAAATGACGTAATCTCTCTACATCTGAGCTTCCTTTTGTGGGTCATGATAACTACGATTTAGCATTCTGAATGCTGAAGATTAAATGAAATGATATATAAAGTACAATGAACAGTACTTTGCACATGCTTCATACTCCATAAATTGAAACTATTAATATTTCGGTGAGTAGATGGGGATATCGGGGGTGCTTTATGCAAATCTCTAGAAAACGTTGGCGAGAAACCATCTTACATTGGCCATGGAGATGGGTCGGAATTATCTCACAGGCCTCCTTTTTATGAGTGTAGGAAGGAATTTCTACTCCTTTGGAAGATTAAGGAACAGAAGGGAGCTAGGTGATCTTTGTCAAGGGCCTAAGCTGACTCATTCCTCTGGCTGGAGGGAAGGGAAGAACTGAAAAGAACTTGAGGAATGAAGGGAATTAATGAAGTAACAAGGCAGTTAGTTATCCATGTGCTAATTACGACAGGCAGGTAGAGAGAAGCAGAAGGAGAATTCAAGTAAGGTTCAAAAAACCAAAGGATCACCTTCTATGCTAGATGAGGCAGGTCAGCCTGAGGACACATGGGCCCTTACTTTTCTCCAAAGTCATTCATTTGCCTTTTTACATAAAGGGAAGCAGAACAGAAAACACACACACACACACACACACACACACACACACACACACACTGATGTAGTGATATTCATCTATATTGGCTGATGCTTAAATTGCCACCCCCAAACCAGAAATGTGATGACTGTAAGGGTCTTCTCATTCCTAGCGTAAACCTTCATAAACAACATAGTTCATCTCAGGTCAAGCAACACCCGAAAGAGAGGAGGAAAAGCCAGAAAGGAAGGTCCACGTCAGCTGTCCTCCTGTTGAGTCTCCAGGACTTCCAAACAGGGTCCCACTGAAGACTCATCCCTCTAGACTTTTAGGGGCTTCACCTTTTGAGGAGCCTAAAAGAAAGAAAAGCCTGAAGAGCAAATGTTCTCTATACTTGGTGCTGCCTTGTCTCTGTGTGACTGTCTATCATTAAAGATAATAGATTAAGGGATCATATCATTAAGTTGAAAAGATAGGTCATTATTTGTTACATCATCTCACTTTAAAGGGAATACTTGGAACAAAGAGCAATGACTAGAAGTCAATTAGACTGGGTACTCAACTTCAGCAGACATATTATTTGTGACCTTATGTTATATTGTACAGTGTCAGACAGACCTGGGCCAGTTCCCAATAGGGGGCAAACTAAATGGATTATTCTATCATCAAAAGCACTAGAGTAGGAGTAAGAGGCCCGGGCTCTCAGCCACATGGAAAATGTGCTGTGAAACTTGATAAAGCCACTCATTTCTTGGGGCCCTGTGGCCTCATCTGAACTAAAATGACTCTTAAGATTCCAAAGTTAGTGGTGGCCAAAGTCATGGGCTGTAAGGTCTTGAACCTGGAACTGGGTCAAGTCCTGTCTCTATTCCTTAATAGCTGTCTGACCTTGGCAATCTTCTATAAAATCAGATAACAAAAGTGTCTATCTCACAGGATTTGGGAAAATTTAATAAGTTCAATGAGTATTGTGTGTGAGAACCAAGGTGACAGAAGGAAGAAAGGGTCCCTGCCTTCAATGGGTTTTCAACCTGTCAGTGGAAGTGGAATAAATCATTAAAGGAATAAGATAAGTTTGTGCCTGTATATGACTTGTGTCCATACAGCCTGTATATGACTTTGTGCCTGTATATGACTTGTGTCCATACTTTTGTGTTTTATAAGAAGTCAGTCTTAACTAATAATAGCTGTAATGCCCTTTAAAAAACAAAACAAAACACAACAAAGAAAACTCTTAATTGTTAACACAAAAGCACGTACCTGAGTATCTCACATACACGTTTAGTGGGCCCTGGGATCAACTAGGTCAGAATTCGCACAGAGATTACCGCATCAGAGCTAAGTGTTTAAGAAAGGCAAAGATGATAGAGACGGTGTCAGCTTGGGAAGACAGGGAGGAAGAGAAATAGAAGAGAAAAGAATCCCGACCAAGATGCGTGGAATTTGGGGCAGTGAAAGGGCAATGGGAGATAAGGGAACAGGAGTGTGTTTGCAGGGCTGGTGTTGGAAACACAGAAACGAGGGCAAATAGGCTTCATTTCCAGAAACAGCTCCAGAGGACTGGAAGTGGCTGTCTAGAGACCAGTCCCAGGAGCGCTCTGAGGCCTTCTCCAGGTCCCGCAGGGGACCAGCAATGTCGGCCACGAGAAGCACAGGGGACCCCAGACGGGCACCCTTCTGGGCCAGGATACAGCTGTAGGTGACTGTTCACTAGCCAAATGAGGACAGAGAGAAAGATACCCAAAGCATTAGCAATCAGTGGATAAAAGGGTGAAGAGAAAGATGAGGTCAAAACCACAGAGGAATGGGGAGGGGAGTTGCTGTTTAATGGGCACAGAGTTTTAGTTTTACAAGATGAAGAGTTCTGGAGATGGATGGTGGTGATGGTTGCACAACATTGTGAATGCATTTAATACCACTGAACTGTACTCTTAAAAATGGTTAAGATGGTAAATGTTATATGTATTTTGCCACAATAAAAAAAAAAAATTGAAGGGAGGACGCACTCCCCAGGACTGGAGAAAAAAGCACGAGCAGGGCAGACAGAACCTCGTGAAGCTACTCTCTCCCCACCAGCCCCTGTGGTCTCCACATGCCATGGGGCAAGCTTTTCTGCTCAAGAAGACACCCACTGAAGTCGGGAATCAGGAGGATAGGTCCCTACGGCTGTGGAGGGGAGAAAAAAATCTACTTATACTCAAAACTTATGATCACATGGGGAAAAAAACTGAAAGACAACATATCAAAACCTTGACAATATTAATATGAGAGTAGTAGAATTATGAGTGATAATCATTTTTTCTCTGTATTTTTTAAATTTCTAAAATGAACGTTTTTACTCTTGTAATAATAAACAAACTTGTTTTAAAAACTGTTTTTAAATCTCTGACACCCAAAACCAAATTTGATTCTCCTTCAGATTCAAGGTCAACCCATCCTTTCGACTGCAAGAAGTCCTAGACCAGGATTGCACAGGTGAGAAAAAAAGCAAGAGAGAACTATGTATAATATCTCATTTTTATTGTGCTCAGTGTGTACCTCTAACCCTGGCTTTTTGAGAGCCATCCAGAACTTTCTGCATTTGAAAAACAATCTCAGGGTGGTTTTTATTTGGAAAAAAGAAAAAAAAAAAAAAACACCCTCAGGAATTTCCTGTTTCTAAAACTTACCTTCTCCCATCTTTTTTTTTTCCTACATATTTGTGCCTGTGACATCAAACCAAACTGGAAATTCCTTGAGGGCAGAAACTGTGTCTTGTTCCTCTTTCAAGCCCCTTTGGTATTTAGCACATAGAAAAAGATTTCATAAACGTTTGTTGAAAGGTGAATGTTGGAGCTCATCAACACGTCCTCTCCTCTGTCCCTTCCCTCATGTCCTTCGTTCCTTCCAGAATGTAGCATCATTCTTGTTTTAGAGAGAGACCACGCTGATTAGCAAAATTGCTGATTTCTGTCTAACCAGGGGCCATCACATGTCACTTACCTGGGGCCCTGGTGTTTTGGAGCACAACCTCTGCCAACATCAAGAGATGACTCCAAACCCATGGTTAGTCTCCCCAGGGCTGGCTGCCCAGTGGCGTGGTCCTTTTAATAATAATACTTAACATTTAAACGGTCTCTTCTATGAGACTCTTCAAAGCTTTTTACAATCATTAGCTAATTAAGGCATAGCCTTGCCCTGGTGACTACAGTTAAAATTCCCACTTTACAGATGGGGAAACTGAGGCAGGCTTTCAGTGCACTAACACAGGCCAGAGTCAACTTCCGAGCCAGAATCAGAAGTTGCAGATACATAATTCTGTGTTGAAGCCACTCTTCCCCACACCCTTCTTATTGTAAATAAATGGTTCCTGAGTGAATGGTGGACAGGCCTTTCCAGAGGAACCGTCTCTACAGTTTTTGAGGGATGAGCCTAATTTGTTCATTCAATACTTTTGTAACTCTCTGGGCTCAAGTTGAGTTCAGCTTCCAACTGGGATAACAAACAAACAAACAAAAAGAAAGAAAGAAAAAGGGCTTGTCATGGGATTTATTTTCCAAAGCACACTTTTCCACTCTACGTGCTTTTTAAGCATATGTAAAATGCATAAGGTAGTTTAGCGCCAATTAAGTACTGTTACCCACTTGGGGCCCTCTCACAGGCTTCCTCCCAGAATGAGATTTAAGAGAGAGAGAAAGAAAAAGAGACAGGAGACATAACAAAACTTGAAGCTATGGGAATCCTCAGTTGGTGACAAAAATAATAAGCAGCCACCATCGAGTGACATGTGATCAAGACAATTAATATTTCCAGCCTTAGAGGTTAAGGTGCTAAGTAGTAAACTTTGATTAATTTGTTTGGCAAAAAGCTCAATGACTCAAATTATCTGAAAGAAAGCCCAAGACTTTTAACGACTGACCACAGCTTCCAACTGTTAGCACAGAATAAAACCACATAGTTGATCCAACATAGCATGTGGGGGATTTTTCTTTTTAATACCAGAACTGGAAACAAATATGATCTATGAAAATAGACTAAATACCGACACCGAGGGCATCCAGACTACAGGGTAGATTGTGGCGTGGACTCCTGTTGGACACCTCCTGGAGGGCACCACCTGCTCAGGGTCTGTAGGGACCCTCGGGCTTGGGTCACTGCAAGGGTGTGGTGAGGACATTCCACACTTAGCACGCATGAAGACACAGAGATAAGAAGGAGGAAGGAGTCAGGGGACCTGACCAAAAGAAAGGACAGGAGTTGAAGAAAAAGACACTTGTGACTTATAAATAATTTCCTGTTGTTCGGAGTCGCAGTAACCTCCACACAAGGTTTCTTGGAATAAGGAGGAGTCTAAGATAATAGCAGGTGACCCCTAGCTAAATCCCATGAAGTACCTATTTCTTGTGTTCCCCAAAAAAAGAAAATTTGTTTTGTGGGGCAAGAAATTTTTAACGTGAACACTAGACACTTAACATTTGCAGGTTATAAAATACTTCTGTTCTGAACTCCCTGAGAAGTTAAACCAAATTCACCCCATGCCCATTAGCAACACACCGAAAACTCAGAACAGAGAACATATTCTGGGACAAAATTAAGATCTTCCTATTAGGGCACAGTATAACAGTTCCCAAAGCAAACGCCAGGAAAAAATAAAATCATAAACATTTAAGTAGTAAATTCTCTTTTTAGGTATAAATGAGAGAAGTGCATGTAGAGTAAGAAGTTGAACAAAGGGGTATTTTTGTTTGTTTGTTTTGTTTTTATGGAATTAACTATTGGAATTAAAGTAATTAAATGCTATTATCTTAACAGTTCTTGATTATTATAATAGTCCAGGCTTGAACCAGGTAGACTCAAGCAGGATTTCAGATCTCACATGTATTTGGCCTTAAACCCTGTTTCATTTCTTGCAGAGGTAAGAGGAGCTAAGAAATAAATACTAGGTGACTTGGAAAAGAAAACGATTCAGCCCTTCCCCAGCCAAAAGAACACTAGACACAAATGTGTGCTTACAGCATCTGCACTTGTCCCTTCTTGTCCCCAAACCCCTGAACAGAGATAAAAAGGGATAAGATCAGAGGTTAGAGAAGATGTGCCCAAAGAGAAGTATGCAAGCACATGTCCCTAGGATTCTCCCTCTAGAAAGTGGCTGTGAGGCATAGCATGAGAGGTCGGCTGGCTGTGGAAGAGTTAAAATTTTATCCATCATAGCTAGGGGTTGACAGATAAAATACAGAACACACAGTTAAACTTAAATTTCAGATAAGCAATGAATAAGCATTTGGGATAAGTATGTCCCAAACACTGCACGGGACGTGCTATACTAATCTAGTATACATCATTCATCTGAAATTCAAATTTAAATGGGCATTCTGTATTTTTATTTGCCAAATCTGGCAACCCTGATCAGAACAAAAAGTCGGCACTGTATAAAAGTGAAAAATCAGGGGAGAGAAATATAAGCACGTTGTTTAGAGACATGAAAGTAACATACACAAGAAACAGCTAAAAGAGTTTAAGTGGTTTCCTCGGGGAAACAGGAATTGAGAGTGGGGAAAGTTCAGGCCAGGGGACGGCCATTTTCCTTCAGCCTTAGCAGCCGTTATGTTCGAATTTTTCATTGATGTAAAACTTTGACAAAAATTCAAATTTCATTTTAAAAAGGAAATGGCCACCAATGATTTTGTTTTAACCCCATGCCCCCTTTCAAAAAAAATTGGTATGTCAAGTAGCCAAGTTTCAAGGGCATATGAGAAAAAGGGCAGAACATTGAGATAAAAAGGGAGACAAAGTGACCTGGTCTCCCACTCCTCCCTCCCCAGGCAATACCACTCGGGTTTCCTCTCCTGGAGCCTCCTGGTGCCTGAATGCAGACCTCCAGCCTAGAGAACCCCTCATGGTATAGCACTCAAGGCTGGCAGACCAAAGAAGCAGGGGGCAGGTGGTTTTGGCTGCAGTGAGAATGAAGAATTCAGCTACTCATTTTGGAGCACTTACTAAATGTCAAGTGCTTTAAGAACTGGACTACATGATCATCTGTCCTTCACCTTCCCTGCAACCCTGTGAGATACTGTTATCCTCACTTCCTGATGAGGAATTGAGGCTGACCGACCACTTGCCAGAGACCACCCAGCTGGCTAGTGCTGGAGTTGGAATTAGAACCCAAACCTGACTGATCCCAAAGACCTTGAACTCAACCAAATGGTACATCATTTCCCAGGTGTGAGGCTGGGCAGGCGATTCTGGTAATAGCCCTGCCTGGAACTCAGGGAGCGGAAGCTCCTTGTGACCACCTGAATTAGGTGCCATAGAGACTGACCTGGCACACCCCTTGAAGCACCTAATGGCTTGTCTGTCTCCTACTGTTGTGACGGAAGAGGAGCCCATCAGGGTTCAGAGGGCCTGCCATCCTGACGTTTTGTCTCCCAGTTTTCACAATGAGCCCACCCAGGAAGAGAACACACACCCATAATTTTTCCACAAGGCTCTCCCTCCAGACTGGCTTTCCATACCCAGTGCCTCCTGCAATGGATAAAAGAATCTGAGTGTCCCTCAGAGAGTTGCCCTGTTGTGAGCCTCTTTGAGGCCTGAGATTTTGGAAAACATCTTCAAGAAGACACATTCCCCCGTGTGCCTATGTGTTTCCCACTGGAGAGTGAGGGGGCTGGGAGAGAAGTTGTGACTGTCACCAGGGAGTGAGAAGATGTTTGCCTTCCCAACGTGCTCCATTGCCTCAGAGCCCAAAGACAGGGGGACAGGAGGCTGGGCGGTTGTTCTGGGGCCGTGTGTTTCCAAGCTGATACTTCTGGAGCAAACAAGCTTAGGGTAGCCAAAGCTATGGAAACCACACAGGCATCTAAAAGCTGCCACTCAAATGAACACCTTTCGTGGCAGCTTTGATTCCACGTGAGCCACAGCTGAACACTCGATCACAGATGTTGCCATCGCACCAGATCTGAGTTTGGGGGAATCGTCGATGTTCTGCTTCTTTCCTCCATGTTGGAATAGAACCAGAGTCGAAGAGAGAAAGAGCATGAGGACAGGGTGACAGTGGCTGCCATTGGTCATCGTTATGATTATTATTTGCAGAAAGCCCAAGTGCACATTCAGCAGGGTTGTAAATGCCCAAAACGTCATGGAGAATGCCCCCTGGTCATTCTCAGGGAAGTCAGCTGGCTCCTCTCTGCCAGCATCAGATAATGGCTGAGATGATAAGTTTCAGCTACCTGGCTGGAGCCTCTTTCCGTATTTGATCCCAGTTAGGGATCTGATTCTCTCCTCATGGCAGTTCTCTTTGATGTCTGAGATTCTCCTGAGGATAAGGGAGGTGACTGCCTGCTCCTGGCCTGAGTCACTTGTGACTTTCTTGTGGCCCTTTGGAATGACTCCGGTCCTGGAGGCCTCCCCATCATGCAGCCTATTGCCCAGAGTCTGCATGGAAGTTCATAATACCATTTTTTAGAGCAAACATCCAGAAAAGGCTTTCTCTTCTCTTATGCTAAGGACACGAGTCTTTAGCTACCCAATAAGAGTCCATGGTTTTAATAAGCCAAAGGTGAAATATTGTTAAGACTCTGGTGTGTAGGAGCTCTGTGGGTCCTCAGTGTTCCCAGCCATTGAACAGAATTTCTGTGTGGGTCTCACTGACTCACTGGGCATTGTGTGGCCTAGGGGGTAAATGCAATACCCTATTTAATAATCGACCACAAATATTTATGAGTCTGCCAGCCTGGAAGCCCCCAATTCCCTCTCTGGCAGGTAAATGAGAGCTGGCTCACCTTCCTGGAAAAAAGGTGGATCGCCCAAGGAGCTGTGCCTACTGGCCTGTCACATTGTTGGTTGAGTCACTGAAAATCCCCAAGCTGTCAGGGTGAGTTAGGAACTCTAAGAAATAGACTTTGGGGAGCGAACCTAGTCCCACATTTTTGGCTGGCATTTGAGACTCGCCAGCTGCACAGTCCTTTGTTGTGGGGTGGAAAGGGGTTTCCTTCAAGTGCCCAACTTCCGAACCAGAAGAACATTCCTGTTTTCATCAAATTCACACACACACACACACACACACACACACACACACACACCTAAAAATAATCGATAGCTTGTTTATGAAGAGAAGAGCAGATTACACAGTCGGACAATCCAAGGTGGGGTGAGTCACAGAGATGGGTCATCAAACACCAGCACAGAAGCCATCGTGCAGCCCTGGGCTGTGCTCCCCACAAAAGAACCTGGGACTTACATCAATCTAGTGACCTGGTTTCTCCCAAGTAGGTAGGTCTCTGCCCTTGGAAAGGTTAGACAGGGCAAGCTGGACAAATCCTTTTGCTCCTGCTACTCCCTCTCCCACTAAGAATGAGGTGGGGGTGGGGGGTGGGGACAGAGAACAAGCCAGACCTGGGGCAAATTCCGAGGGGTCTGAAGCCCGCTGAAGATGATAGGATTCTCCTGCCCTAGCTCCTCGTTCCAGAACAGCATTCTTCCAGGTTCTGAACCTTCTAACTCAGGGGCGATTCCAGTGGCCTAGAAAATTCTGGATAAGGCTCTCCAAGGAAACATCCACCGCCCTAAGATCTGCTCCCTCCTTCTTTAAACACTGCAAGCATTTCCCTGCTCCCATCCCTCTTGCCCCTGGGGCGGGCGGGCAGCAGCTCCAGATAGCAACTCCCCTCCCTCTTCCAAGGGAGAGAGGCAGCTCCAGCAGGTGTCTCTGCCTCACCTTTTCTCCTGGGGCAAGAGGCAAATGCAGGTGCCTCCTGCCACTCCCTCTTTTCTCCTAATGGGAGTGGGTGGCTAGGGAGGTGTCCCAGCCACTCCCGCTGGCCCCGCAGGGCTGGTGGCTTAGGGAGGGACCTCTGCTACCAACACCCTTCTCAGAGCTAGAGTCCATAATCCAAACCTCACCCTTTCTCACTCTTTTCCCACCAACACTACCTCCACATAAGTTTTGGGGCTCCTCATGAGTTCTTACTCAAATCTTCCATCATTCACTGGTACAGTCCCAGTCATGAGCCAGCGGCTAACACTGAGGAAAGGAAGGAGGCAGCTGTGGCCTCAGGTTTACAGTCGGGCTCAAGATCTGGCTCAGTAGATTTACAATTCACCCGACAGCCCTGGCTTGATGACGTCTCTGGGTCCCTGCTTCTGGATCTTACCTGACCCTTGACAGAACAGGACATAGGGAGAGAGTGTCCCTCTTCTCTCCCACGTCTGGTTCCCACACTGGGACAGAGAGAGGAGAGAGAATTTTCTAAGGATATGAAGGTCAAGGCTGGAGATGGCAATCAGATTCTCTCTCAGTGTTCTCCACAGAGAGCCTCGGGCCCAGGATCAATGTGCACAGTTGTGTCTAAAAGAGTACTGGCAGAGCATGAAGGAAACATGGAGGGCCCTTCCAGGGCACGGCCCCACCACTGTGCATGCACATGGATACCTGGCCTCATCAATGCCTGCAGGCCACAGGAATCCAGACAGACTGTGGTCAACCTCCCAGGAAGGTCTACCACTCCCAGCCCCCTCCCAGGCCCTCCAGAGCAGGTCCACTGAGGGGTGACACAGTAAGTTCTCCCACCTGAGAAAGGGTCATGACTCCCTGGAAGGGAGCTATTCAGGTTCTAAGGAATGTTCGAATGTTCTAAGGAAACAGAGGAAACCCTCAAAATCCAACTCTCCCATATTTGCCTTCCAGAAGGAATCCTGGAGAGAAAAGGAAAACAGGAAGGAGGATGTGCTCCAAAGAAACCCACCTAGAGGCTGGTGGTGACATGCAGCCAAAATAAAAGGGAAGACGGAGATCAAATATATGGTGATGGAAGGAGAATTGACTCTGGGTGGTGAGCATACAATGTGATAGGTAGATGATGTATTACTGAATTATACACTTGAAACCTATGTCATTTTACTAACCATTGTCACCCCAATAAGTTTAATTTTTAAAAATAAAATAAAAGGGAGGACAAGAAGGTGAGAAGAGATTGATCGTGATGACAAAAGTGGCCAAGCCTAGGATATCCACCCAAAAGAGGTCCTGAGGTTGAAAAATAATTATAATTTTTGACCAAGAGAGTTCATTGTTCTAATTCAGAAATCAGTGACTTTTTTCACCTTAACTGCTAGGAGCAAAACTAAGCTAGGCCCGCATCCTGGCTGATCAGACACAAACAGTGGAGAAGGAAAGGAAAGAGAGAGAAGCAGAAAGGACAGCAACAAACGGGGACAGGGTGGGGTTGGGGTAGAAAGTGGAGGAAAATGGAAAAATAGACAATGTGCAGGAGATGGGGTAAGATGTGACAATTTTTCCATTGTTCATTGCCCATCAGGCCCCTCAGAGGGCTTTATCTATTCCATTCTGGACGTGGGTTGGCTAGTCTGAACTTGAACTGAAATTCCAGAAGGGCCTAAGCTCCTGTCTGTTAGAAATCCAGTCACTAGATGCTTGGGCAAAGGGGACGATTTCCCAGAAGCAATTGGCCAGGATTTGGAGACTCCTGATGACAGTGCCTCATAATTAAGTCCCTCGTTATATCCCTTTTTTTGAGATCTTTCTGTGAAGCAGTGAGAATTCCTACATTATGAAGGTGCAGCGTCCTTGGTCTTTCTTTTCATCTGATGCATCTTTCTCAGCCGATTACACTTGATAATAAGTCTTCTTGCAAGTGTTCCATGAGTCGAGCTAAAACAAATGCACTGTTTTAGAGACAGGGAAACCGAGGCGCTGAAAAGGGAACTGTTGCACCTTAGGGATGATGGCTCCATAGCAAAGAAGAACCCCATCTCAGCAGCCGGCGTGTGACCTGGAGTCTTCAGAGCCCAGTGCGGAGGGGATGAGCACCTCAATTTCCCTGTTGATTCTGCAGGGAGGATGGAAATATCTGTAACATTGGGTCCATCCAAGCTGAGCTTTTAATGTCCCGCCTAAAAGTTTGTAACCCTCAAACACATCTAGAAACGTTGTTTCTTGTCTCTGTACTTCTTGTGAAGTTCCTTGAAAGCAACAGAACTACAACTAGATAAAACAGAATTCCAAAATCACTTGTGTAACTCCCAAGAGATTCCTCGCCACCCATACACACAACTGGATGTAATGAAAAAATAAGTCAATTAAACCTAGAAGAATCTAGAGACTTTCTAGACCATACGGATAGGTAGATGAACAAAGGGGTGACAAAGGGCTGTGTGACTTGCCCAAGAACACACTCTAGGACTTGCCTAAACCAGCATTAGAATCCCAGTCTCACTTGTCTCATTAAGGAGACCACCTCAGGGCTGATGTAGATGCCTGATCACTGCATTGTACACCTGAAGCTGAACAATAATGACTCAACTACAAGTATATATATATATATATATGAAGTGGAGTACAGCATTAGGAATAGACAGTGGAAATGTAATGGCTGTGTGTGACGCCAGAGGGGTAGTGGATGGGGGAAGGGGGGTTGTCACTGTGTGAGGGATATAAATGATAAATGTCTAACTATTACATTGTTTTATGCACCTGAAACTAATTTAAAAATGTTGAAAGAAAGGAAAGAAAGAAGGAAAGAAAGGAAGGAAGGAAGGAAGGAAGGAAGGAAGGAAGGAAGGAAGGAAGGAAGGAAGGAAGGAAGGAAGAAAGGAAAGGAAAGAAAGAAAAGTCTCGTGACTTCCAGTTAATCAGAAGAAGAAATTACCACATTTAGGTAGCCACTCTTTACTAGCCTGATTACAGAATCCGGCTGTGAACACATTGCGTCTTAGTTTAAGCTCACTCATAACCAATATTTGAGTTATATAATACTGTCAGCAATATCACCTTTGGGGTAAAAAGATAGTGGTTCCAGAGTCTCAAAAAAAAGGAAGGAAGGGAGAGAGAAACATGACACCGAGGTCCAAAACAATACAGAAAATTATAGGTATGCCTAACTTCCTGCAAATTCTACACGATTCTGTGTATATTGAGTTTTTGTAGTGACCACCTTTGAGTGCACGGGGAAGTGGGTGATACCTTGTTTCCCCGAAAATAAGACCTAACCGGAAAATAAGGCCTAGCATGATTTTTCAGGATGACATCCCCTGAACATAAGCTCTAATGCGCCTTTTGGAGCAAACCTTAGCATAAGACCCGACTTATTTTCGGGGAAACATGGTATAAAGTAATCCTATGATGAATCCTTTTGATTAGCAGAGCATCTTTTTGCAAAGCAAATAATTCCTCGCAGTGTTCATACATCAGCTTTACTTAAACTGAAGTGTGTCTCTGACCTGGAAGCCAGTCCCCCTGTTACTCTAAGCACAGCTACAGGACATTAGTTTGGGAGCAGTTTGGAAAGAAAGCATTTGAGAAGGAGTGGATTCAGGCCATAAATCAGATGGATTCACTTCTTTCCTAATTTCTCCAATCTTCTTCACCAAAGACACAAACTTAGTACCCCCAAATTAAGGTTTTTCAAGGAATCTTATAAAAGGAAAGTAATTACTAGCAGGGTAGACAAGATTCTGCCGTATGGTGAAGAAGCAATGGTATCAAAAGGCATATACTCATGAATTCTCAACAGCATTATTCCAACGGGAGGGCACGAGAGGGAGACTTGTAGACAGATGTAGAAAAGATGAAAGAAAAGTCAGAACTGATTAAGAGATTAAGCCCATCATAGGAAACCAATAAATATTTTTTGATCTATTATTTGTTGGGGATTTTTTTTAAAGGAAGCACTTTTTTAAAAAAATGAAAGGACCAGGAATTGCTTCAAGGGTAAACCGAGGTAGGATCCACTCAGAGGAAGGGGACGGCCAGTTTCTCTGTCTCTGCAGTGAGGAACCAGGGTAAGTTCAAAGGAAGGCTAACATGATGCTACAGTTTTCCTCGTGCGCTCTCATTATGAAAGCCATTTATTGTCATTGTGGAAAATCTGGAAAGTAAAGTACAAAGAAGTGGGAACACCCACAATCCCACCACACAGGAGACCACTGTTAATTTGGGGGCATGTATCTGGAGCTCTTTACAGACAGAGAATCATCTTTGCTTTCTAAAACCGTGGAAATGAAGGCTGCTCATGGGCAGGCCATTTTACTATCACATCAAGGAACCCATGGTGCCAAGCCATGTAAGACTTTGCATTCCATGGAGCAAGATAACAGAAGCTTAGGGATCTGGAAAAGAACAACTCCACATTCCCAGGGCCCCTTCCCCGCAGAGCAAATGAGCTTGAGCCTGGCGAGATGCTACCTGGCCCAATCCCCACCTGGCCCAGTCCCCACCTGGCCCAATCCCCACCTGGCCCATCTGCAACGTGAGACACCTGTCCAGGTGAGGGTGGAGCACTCCAGTCCTGACAAATGGGAAAGCATCACCTTGGGGCACTTACTGCTCCTAAATTGAGTTCTCAGTTCAGGGAAAAAAATAAACCCAGAGAGGAATTTTCCACTGCCCCATTAATCATGAGAGAAGCAGCCTGGGAGCAGGAAACACCGCAGGCATTCCAGGTCTTAGGGCCCAGCCAGCCCCACCACTACTCCTCAATCCCCAGCGGGTTTGCCCTCCATTGGGTCCACCTAAGGGATGTTCACCTGTGGGAATAGTGTGTGACTGTGTTTTCCCTCATATATGAGGTGGGTGGCAGGCCGGCAGCCTGATCTCTTTGCACAGTTTCAATAGGAGATACAACTTGAAGACTATTAGACGAAAGCTCCTACCAGATATCTTCTGATCCCGGGCTCACGGCGGCTGATTCTCTGATCACCCCTGAGATTCATCTCCTTAACTTAAGCATTTTCCTGCCTCTGTGTCTCCCTCCTGAAACAGCTCAGAATAGTGGCTAAGAGATCACTCCGCCACTTATTGTGTGTGTAAACTTAGGCAGCTCATTCACCTGTCTAAAACTCTGCATCGTCATCTGTGAAATAACCTCAGTATTTCCCTCATAAAGCTGTTGTGAGTCAATGCTGCATGCACAGAAGTTGGAACCTAAACACTTAGGGAATGCTAGTTGTGATGTCCATGCAACACTTATTCATTGATAAGGGGCATGCCTCAGAGGACACATGGTTTCTGCCTTCAGGGAAGTCATCATCCAGCAGGGAAGACAAATGTTAAAAACAAACAACTATGATGTCACATGATAATCTGTGAAGTGGTGTTATAATCATCCTCTCGCAGACGATCTCATATATCTCCCCAATAATGCTACAAGGTAGATATTAGTGTTTTACACATGATGAGGCTGAAGTCCAGAGGTCACCGGGTTAGTCAGTGGACACTTGTGGACTTGAACCCAGGTCTTCTGAGTGCAGCCCTAGTGATACATATTCACCAGTCTCTTTTTTCCCTCTCTCTTCTAGGGTCCCTCAAAGCTTCAGGTGGACCCCCAGAAGACCACCTGATGCTGAATGCAGCTTTAAATCTGAACGTGAGGGCATTCACCCTAATGTGATCACCTTCGCCTGGTTGATGCAAAACCTGCAGATTTCCATCAGTCGGGGTTCATGCTTTTGTCATTGCCGCTGTTCTCTGCCTTTATAGAATTGCAACCCCCTGAATGTCACTCTGGGACATATGGCCCCCCAACTATAAACTGCCACCGGCCACTGCTGCTGAGGGCTGCCCTTCAATGCCTAACAGTGACAATTAAACATTGTCTATTAAAGGAGCCATAAAGAAGCCAGACATCCTGCACTGACAAGTAGAGTGGGGCACAAACAATGGGCCAGATTTTCCTGTCTCTCAGGGGAGTCGCTCGCTCATCTTTCAGAGGAGAAAAAAAAATCATGCCATGAGAATCTGGTAGAGTAACCTCAACAAGGCCCAGGGGTGGGCAGGGGCCAGGAAAGGTAGCCTGGACACAAAGGCCCACCCAGTGCTTACTTAGCTGCTCACGTTCTACCTCCAGCTAAGAAGCAGAAAGCAATTTTATTTCTTCTGAATTCTTATTGTCAGTCCTGCTGGTTTGTGTTATTTACTGTGGGAATCAGTCCCAGAAAAGACAGCTGGCCTGGCAGGCCACCCCATCCACAGTCTCAGTTTGATTCCCGCTCTGCTCCCCAGACTGCTGAGCATTGCTGGAGAAAGTCCCTAACTTCACCGGGGCCTGCCCTGCTGCGTGGCATTTTGTAATCACCGCCTGCTGACTCCCTACCAATTCCCAAGGAAATCCCAGAAGGGATTCCGTGGAACCCCCAAGCCGCCAGGCCTCCTGCCTTACTGAGAACATGGTCCTTGTCATGACGTCCCTCTAGTTCGCACGGTCAGCCTCAAACAACTAGAGGTGTGACAGCCCTGTCATGACACCCTTTCCTCTGCACCCCCACCCCCACTTCTGAATCTTTTTACATCTCTTTTCTCAAGAGGAGACCGGTTCTACCTCTTTTCTCCAAGGTCTTTGTTCCTGATCCCTTCGTCTCCCACCTCCTATAGGTTTCTCTCCATTTGGCCCCATCTGTCTTCCATCTTGAATCTTGGTAAGAACACTTAACATGAGATCCACTCTCTTGACGGATTTTTAAGTGGACAATACATGACTGTTCACTATCGGTACAATGTTGCACAGCCAATCTCTAGAGCTGCTTCACCTGGTTTCACTGAAACTATGTCCCCTGATTAATAACTCCTGTTTCCCTAACTCCCCCTAGGCCCTGGCAACCACCGTTTCACTCTCTAATTTTGTGAACTTAACTATTTTAGATATAGTTAATATAAATGGAATCATGCCATACTTGTCCTTCTGTGACGGCTTATTTCACTTAGCGTAATGTCCTCCAGGTTCATCCATGTTGTCATATATTGAAGTTTTCTTCTTTTTTAAGGCTGCATGGTATTCCATTGTGTGTATGGACCACATTTTGTTTATCTGCCAATGGGCATTTAGGGTGTTTCCCCAACTTGGCTATTGTGAATAATCTTGATTTCAGTTCTTTTGAGATAAACACCCTGAAGTGGGACAGATGATAGTTCTATTTGTAATTTTCTGATGTGCAAAGGTTTCGGCTTCTCCACATCCTCCCCAACACTTGTTATTTTTAGCATCATTTTCAAAGGTATTACACATATTGATGGTTGGGCCCTTCTAATAATATGAGTGATAGTCACCATCTGTTCAATATCGGCTCTACGTTCTGCACTAGGGCTAAATGTTCTATCTATGTTGTCTCATCTAATCATCATGGAAACCTGCATTCGACAGATGAGAAAATGCATTTTCTGCGATCCAAAAATGTGTGTCAGTTATTCTGTCCCTGTGAGTTCTACATAAGCTCTGGGAGCTTGTAGAATTAACTGAGATTTGGCCTTGGTGCCTAATTTTCAGAACATCAGAGTTTAGGCAGCCACAGATTCTCTCTATGAAGAGCCACTCATACGGAATCTGCCTCTGCTATTAATCAGCTCTAGCCACGAGTCAGGAAGATACCAGAGGCAGGAAAAGCAGTCAAACCTGTTTGTCTTAATGTGTCTGAATCGTTTGGTTTTCAGTTTTGAAGTTTCATGCATCTTTTATGCCATTGTATCCCCACTGAAGGCACAGCCTTATGTGTGGGACATTGGGGACCCTTAATACATTCATTGAAATTGTTTTTCCTCTTTAGGCTGTAGTTGAATTATTGTGCCTGCACAGCCATAACACATTAACCAGACAAATTTGCCTTGCTCACATGGAAACACGTCTTCCAAAAGTGCCAAAGAGAAAAAAATGTGCCTCCTCGTTCACTCTAGGGTTCTAAGACTCTTCCAGATTTGGGAAGGATCGGAGACCCGAGACCTATATGATGGCTGATTTCAGTCCTTGCCTGAAAGCTCTAGAAAACCAGTTTTGGTAAGAGTTCAGATAGTTGATTGACCCTTAAACCAAGTCCCAAGAACTCTTCCCAGCCTCTCTGTGCTCCATGAGAGGCCCAAGACCAAGGCCAGCAAATACACACACTCGCCGTGCCTGCCTCCCCAAGGAACAACAGGCCCTTTAAGTTCTTGTCAAGTGGATTCCCGATCCAAACACGAGAGAACCAGAGTGGACCTCACCGACCTTTTCCTCCAGGGAATTTGGCCCTACATAAAGAGGAGGTGACCCTGAAAAATAACCTCTTTCCTACCCGAATATTAAGCTTCTGGTATCTGCTCTGATGGAAGAGAAAAAACACACGGGCATTTCAAGATAGTGAATAAACCTAAACTAATATATATTTGGATTGGGAATATCAAGATAAACACACAAACATATAAATGCTTGCACATCCATGGAGAAACATGTAGACACACACCCTCAGAGATAAACACCCACTTTTCTGTCCGTCCTCAATATGACTTGAATCTGATCCTATTCTTGGAGGCCAATGTCTCGATAGTGTTAAATTTGATTAACTTTTTCCTTTATCTGGGGATCCCCCTGAATACGTGTGGGGCTGGTGTCCACACTGCCAATACTTCACTCTGGATGCCAAGGGTACTTTATGCATTGGGTTAAATAGCATGTTGCATTATAATATGTTTCAATATCACCCAACTACTTGACCTCAGTCAGTCTTGGTGAGACTAACAACCCTTGGGGCGGGGGAGCGGGTAACAAAATAGGCCACGATGGAGCTGACAACACTTTCTGATTGATACAGCCTTCACACAAGGAACCATGAGCTGTAATTACCGTGATATTCCATGGTCTTGAAATGAGGAAACTCTAACACAAGGAAAGTTAAGTCCCTGCTGCAGTATCACGTAAGGAGAAAGTTAGGACAAAGTCTGAGAATCTCTAGCATTCTAAATATTTTTTTATCATTTTCTGTCATAAAACTAGTGATTCCAAAAGGTAGAAAATAAAGTCCTTGGCAAATATCCATTTCTCATACTGACGATTTTAGTTCTTGCCTCTTTATAATATCGATAGAGAAAAGCACACATTAACACATTAACACCTGAATTGTACTTACTGATGCTATACCAATCCTTAGAATCCTAGGGATTTTTCTTTTAATGGACTCTCAGACAGACATTTAGAAGTTTGTCTTTGTTGGCTAATTCCTGGTGAAGCAGACGCTTTCATTGCCCAATAACTGTCTTTTTAAAGTTCAGTAGCCACCTCTGGGAAGGCAAGTCATTTTGATTTTCATTTGCTTTGGGTCCATTCTGAATGTTTTGATTTGTTCCACTGTTCCTTGATGGGTGATACCATTTATGGTGCGCCACTGTGGAGCCACCTATTCACACAACTTGGAATTGTCTGGTTTCGGGGGTGCTCTGTGTTCAAGAGTAAGGCACAAGAATGGATCATAGTACCCAGCTTTATCTTGGATGTCATTCGTTGCCTTCACAACAGCTATAACGGTTGGCCTTCCTGAGATGCAAGACCAGTCTTCATCTAAGGCTTCCTATATAACTCTTGTGCCCTTAAACATGCCTCAAAACAGAAAAGCACTGAACCAGTCTCCCCCTGTAGCTCCATCTCAATTCTGCTGCCTCCTAAAGTCTTCCTTTCAGCATCACATCCATCCACCCTCCATGATTCCATCCTCCATGCCAACTCCAGAAGATTCTCCCAATCTGGGATGTTTATCCTAAATAAATTGTTTGGAATAATTTTCTAAAGCATTGGGCTCGGGGTCACTTAGCTTCTCACCCACTCCACTTCCACTTTGGCCCACAGATGTGCTAGAGCCGCGCTCTCAAGTTCAATGTTCCAGGACCACTGGCAGGCTTCAAACAGGATTCTACATGGCAGAGATAGAACAAGATAAACACATTTTTGTAGCCCTCCTGCTCTCCCTGTCCAAATGATCCTTGACCAGCTAGGTACCTCTCCGAAGATCCTACCATTAACTAATCCTTGCTAGATAATCCATTGATAACTAAACTCTGGAAAGACTTTAGTAATTTAAAGGATAATAATTACTGTTCAACACTGTGGGCTGAATTGGTGACCAACATAGTTCTCCAGACATTATATACAGTATTTCACTTAATCCCCACAATGACTAAATGCCCAGAATATCCCCTTAATACAGATGAAGCAACTGACACTCTTTGCTATTAAGTGACAGAGCCAGAATTTGCAACCATGCCATCTGGCTCCAGAGTCTGTGCTCTTTACCACTGCTATTCAACAGCAAAGAAAGGTGAAGGGACAGATGGCTGCCTGTTGCATGGCTGACTTTGGCCTTGGCAGTTTTCAGGTCAAAGAATCGATCTTGGCTCTTCTAAACTTATCTCTTCCCAAATCCTTCATCTGATGGGTGGCTATGGAGAGTATGTCCCTCTGCTGTCATCATTCTGCCCCGAACTCATGGGGGAATAAAGAAATTCACACGTGACACACCAGCTTTGGAAAGCTGGCCGCACGTGCTGGGTCCTCCCCCTCACCTTCATTCCTTCTCCCAAAGCAACAGCACCAGCAATATGGGTCCTCAGGAGCCCGTTTCAATCACTAACCAAACCTGCTTCTTGGCCAAGCCCAGTGAGACTGGGGATAGAAACCAAACACACCCAGAAGTGAAGTACGCAGCACCATAAGCTGAAAACAGGCTTCTAAAATTCTGCCCTCGTAGTAACTCTGTTCAAATCCCAAAGAGGAAGGGAATCATGTGAAGCCACCAGCTCCTCCCCCCACAACAGAGCAAGCAAGTCTGGACCCAAATGTCACAGGAAGTCAGTGACAGAGAGATCTGACCATTTCAGGGAGTCTGGAATCCCAGTCCCAGATGCTCTCCATTTTCCTTCAGTGCACAACTTTGGACTTGCCCTTTGGGTCCTTGAGCAAAGACCTCAGGGTTGTGTCTTCATCTTCATTTTGGCCAGGCCCAGGGGCACCGTTTCTTTTTTAAAAAATGACAATAAAACAAAAAATTTTTAAACACACCAACATTCCTGCTTCCTTTCCTAGACCCATACCTACTTCTGACAGGGCAAGCCATATTAATTAGCATCAGCCAGCCACTCTCAGATCTGGGATGAAAGGCAGGCCATGTACAGTGTACCACTATTAATATTATTATTATAATAATTATATTTTATGGCAGTTTCCTAACCTCTGCTGCTCAACACTGGCTAATTTCTCCATTATAAAAAGTGGGTTCTTTTATTGGACTGAGTGTTTTGCGATGAGTTTGGTTGAATTTTACCAGCTGAGACATAATTAAGGGGGGACAAGTCTCCAAGTGATGCCTGAAAACCCGTTATCTACTCCAGTGTGCAGGCAAACAAGCAATTTGAAAGAAAATGACCACTCTTTGCCCGTCGTCCAGTAGGCAACCACATCCTCCTTCTGTCTTGAAAGGGGATTGTAAGATCAGAGCTTCCACACTGGAGATTATTGGGCAAAGATGGCCAGTGACCACCAAGCAATCAAGTCTAAACATAAACTGCCTCTGCCAAGAACATTCCCAGAGGGACACCGGCCATGAGCACTCTGGCTGTGAGTTTTCCCTCCAGTTCTGACTGCTGTCTGCTGTGAGACATTGGGCAAGTAACCTCCCCTCTCGGGAGAGGTAAACGGTTGGGCTGCCTTTCAGGGGAGAAGCTGCGAGCCCATCACTCAACCTAAAGAACCAATGGAAGAGTGCTTCCATACACAAAACGCAATCCCAAAGCCTAGGACGTAGGACCATAGCGTCCTTCAGCTTCTGAATTAGGCTGAGGACTGGCCACTCAGAATGGAGAGTAAAACTCACAGTGTGGGTCTGGAGCCTGGCCAGCTGCAAGTTCATGACTCAATTTAGCTTCTCTAACTAAGCCTCTTTGTCCCGCTGCATAAAACAGGGGTGACAAATAATGATATCTACATGCTACGGCCATTGGGACGGTTAAGTGAGAAAACACCTGCAAAGCACATAGTGAGTGTTCAGTATTCAGAGTGGCCACCAAATCTAGAAACATAGAAGAATATTTGAATGTTTATTGATATTAATTTCCTTACATGATAAACTGATTGCTACGTTTCCAGACCCGGTGGCCATCTTCCATATCAGCTGATATTCTTATTGAACAAAGTACACTGAGCTCGGTGTCGAAAGACAATGGAAAGCCCCTCTGCCCCCAAATATTGTATCATTCTGGTGCCTAGACAGGTACTGGGTTTAAGTTTTAAGGTGTTAATGGCTTCTTTTCCATGCAAAGCCCAACAAAGAAGCCTACACTTTCCTATGTACCTCCAGAAAAACAAGGCATTTTTTAAGAAGAAGATCACAGTTTATCCCTTTCTTAGCACGGCAGTCCACTTTGACAGCGCCGTTCTCACGTCTGGTGGATTTCTGCACAGTGGCCAAAAGTTCTATTGTCACCGGGATCTGATCTCAGATGTGGAAAATGACAACCCTCCCCTCCCTTCTTCTCGTAGCCTAAAGTAAGCTACGGATTGTTGAGTATTCCACTTTGTTTTATTACTTAAGCCTTCTTTAAATATTCTCCAGAGGTGCCAGCCAGTGAGTTCACCGAGGCCGTGCCTATGCTAGACCTACCGGCAGGGTGGGATCCAACAGGAAGCAGAAGCCACGTTAATTATGGGCCAGAAGGTTGGGCTGAGGGGGGCATGCGGCTTCTGTACGGGACATTCCATATTTCATGTGGACGAGCTTGATCCTTTAAGCTCTGAAAACACCCAGAGGGCAAACTGTCAGCGCCACGCACAAGAATTTTGCCCTGAACAAAATGACCTTTGAGTACTTAACTGGTTTCATATTCTTCAGGCCTCTGCGTACATATTCCCTCTTCGGTCACTCTCTAACATCTTAAATGCATTTGTTTGCTTGTAGGGGTGGCCCTCTCTGGCCAACAGCCACTGATTAACATCTAGTCTGCAAACCGTGTAGAAATACAATCCTTGACAAAATGGGGAAGTTCCGAGCAAAGCAACATATTGTATTGATTTGCAAATTTCAGGCCATTGTGAGCAGCCTTTCTCACGAAATTACAGCTGTGTCTTCAGTGAACATCCACTGGGTCTCTAGGATTAAGCTGGGACTCTTTCCTGTCACATCATCACAAATATTAAGTTCAGTGGCTGATGGGTGCAAAGCATGGAATAAAACATCCATAGGACTTTTTTTTTTTAAGATGGGACATCAAGGTGAGATCGTTCACTCGGGATATCTTTATCTAGATGTCCAACATGTTTCCGTCAGCAGTAAGCCAAAGCAGCATTTCTCTTAAGTTTAAGGCTTTGGCTGTAGGTGTTTCTATGTTTTACTGCTAACACTGAGAACAGATACACCAGTTCTCCACAGTCCAGGACAGGCCCTTGGGGACAGGCCTTTCTGTGTCTTTGGGTAACTCAGATATGTCCCCAGAGCTTCAGTTTCCCAGGTCGTGACAGAAAGGAAACACAGGCCAGCAGTACACCTTAGAGGACCGTTGGGATGGAAAAAGTGGATTGATACATACCTCTTGCTTTCCTCCTCTCCTTTCGCCTTTGTCCAGCCAGCTGGCTACGAGGGCGGACATTCCGCCAGCTCTTCTATCTGTGGTAATGGAAAGCAGAGACACCTAATCCCCAGACTTCATCTTAGCCATGCTGTAGTTGGAAACCTGTACTTGCATCAGAGCCACTGGTGACCAGGAAAGCAGGCCGGGGTACATGCTTTCTCCTTTCCTTAGAGCAGACATGCTAAGGGTCAGAGGAGGGGGCTGGACCTGGAACCTTTGAAGAAAAGTTACAGACCGGGCTTGTCTGATCCACAAACTGGGTGGTCAGCCTCTGATGGACTCTCGAGCATGGGACACTGGCCAGAGCCACAGCACAGTGACTTCGGCTCCAAGGTGCATCGCTTCGTGCCTCCAGGAGCCCAAGTGGCACCTACTGTCCTCCTGATCAACCTAGGAAGGCATGGCCCGCCTGTCTGCTCTGTTATAATCGAGCATCAGAACCGGCCCAACCAGTGAGCCATATCCGCATTCACAATGTAATTGTTCTCAGGCACATCTTGTCATCCCAGAGACTGTAAGCCTCTTAAGGGGAGTGTTGACTTCACACATTGTTGGATTAGATGCTCATTTACTTGGCGTACTTTACTGCGGGCTGAGAGAAGCCTATTTCTTACCCCCATATATACTGCTACTCACCCACTAGAGACTCTGAAATTTCATTTTACCAACTGTCGTGGGGGTTAAATACTGTCATGGAAATGCCCTCACATATACACAATTAAGAAGGGCAGAATAACAGGGGTCTCTCATTTTATGACACTCCACCAATACAGAAAGGTCCCCGTGGCACGAAGACACAGAGACTGGCCTTCCTCCCCGCCCATTCCATTCACATGTCAAATACATTCATCGTAAGATGAACAGGATTACATTCCCACCTCACCTTGGGGTCCAAGGATCCCAAGTCACCCTGTGAGACTAAGACTCATATATAAAACTGCCCTGGGCTTGAGAAAGGAATTTCTCCATTTCCTTATTTCTTTACGCAGTACCTTGGTATCAGAGGAGACATGCACAGCCAGTGAGTCCAACGCTGGTTGATTAACATCTGAAGCAAATAAAGGCAGGATCATGGGCTTCGTCTCCAGTCTGGGCTCGTCACCTTTGCAAAGTAGAAAAACTGCCCAGCTTCCATCACACACCTCACCCCAGAGAGGGAGGGAAGGAAGGGATACGGTAACCCCTAAACCATATCTTTCTCCAGGGAGAGAGATGGCTACAGATTTTTGACAAAAGAGGAGTAGGAGGTGTGAGGGTGGAAACAAGAGCTCGGAGTGAGACAAGGAAAGGGCCGTGAGCCAAGGAAGGTAGGAGGCCTCTGGAAGGTAGAAAAGGCAGGAAACACTCTTCCTCCCAGGCTTTCGGAAGGAACCAAGCCTGCAACACCTTGACTTCAGCCCAGTGAAACTGACTTCAGATTTCAGACCCCCAGAAGTGTCAGAGAATAAATCTGTACTGTGGTGGGCCGCCATGTTTGTGGTCATCTGTGAGAGAGACAGTGGGAAACTAATAGAGATTTGGGCTTCATAGAGGCCTTGGACATGACCTTTGCAAATAGTTTGCCTAGGAGCCACAGACTTTGATGTACACACGCCCATCTACTGCTACCCAACCAGAATGTGGTCAGATTGGAGGCCACCATGTCTCATGAGTGACTTTGACTTCTCTGAGAAAGGGACCCATGTATGTTCAAAGCAACATAGCATTGTCCCTCGTGCATCCAACAAAAGGTAAGGTGTGTATCTTATGTGCCCGGGCTGCCATACTAAGCAAAAAGTGACTGATTTCTCCTCACAGGCCAACCTTCAGCAAGGGGTGGGATCTATGCCCAGCTGGGTCCAAATCCCAGTGAATCCACTCACCGCTCTGACTTTGGGCAAGTAACTGGCCCTCCCTGCCCCACAATTTTCTTATCCATTACACAAGGATAATGATCTTCCCACTTGACAGGGCTTTTCTGAGAATCAAGTGAGAAAATCGATTTGAAGACCTGGGCAGCTTGCCTTCCACACAGGATGTGCTCAGCGGGAAGCTTAGCTACCATTTCTCCGTGGTCTGATGGGTCCACCTATCATATTGGTTGGTCGCCTACATGTGTTGCAACAGCCTCCCAGCCCATATTCTCAGTCTGAGTCCTCTCGTCATCCAGTTTAAATGAGCTCTGAGAGTCTGGCTGCACAGATGACCAGTCCCCCTTTCCTTCCAGGAGGCCCCAGGTTTCCAGGCAGCTGTCACGAGTCCTGGAGTCGGCAGAAGAATGAACCCGATCTGTTGATCGCTGGGAATTCTCTGAGGGAGGCCCAAGTTGCTTAAAGGCACCTCAGGAGCCTCTGTCCCAACAAGGGGGCCCCACAGGTGTCCAAAGGGAAGAAAGCGATGGCTTTGTGCACTCCAGTCTCAAGTTTATAAAAGACAGGTCCGCTTGTGAGCTTACCACAGGAATGCTTGCCTGCACAGAAGTAGAACTCAGGGAAGGATTTCTGACTCAGTGTTATGAGATGTCAGTGGAGGGAAACTCAGCAGCTTCAGCGGGGAGTTGGCAGGGACCATGGGTGGGGCCACGGCTGAAGCAGGTGGTGTGTTCGGAGCTGGCTGGTGTCAGTGCTCCAGAAGTACCCACTGTCCTTGCAATGGCCGTGAGAGGCAGTCCCAACACACGGAGTGGAACCTCCTGGACCATGAGGAGGGAGGGGGTGGCCACCTTGAACAAGGTTCATCTTCCTAATGACCCCCTCCAGTACACAAAATGGAGTTTTAATGACCCTCAGAAAGCAAACGTTGTAGCCAAGCCTCCCTCCCCCAGCCCTTCCTCCAGGGCCATCGGATTCATTAAGGTATTCCCTATCAAGTATTCAAAAGGCCAGGAGGCACAGGGCTCCCAAATCCTTGGTTTCTTCTGCTTCTTTAAAAAAACTTTATGTGTGGTGAGGGGGAAGGGCTACTTTCCAAGACTGGTCAGTAAGTATCAACTAATTTAATCATCAGAAAAAGAAAACAACTTTCATTTTCTAGAAGTTTCTAAGGTCCATAGGCCAGAAAAAAAAAAAGAAAGAAAACCGATTGGTTGATTTCTTAGTCAATACCTGGTAGTTTAGGCGTTGTGCAACCACCCGCCACATCTTTCTGCAGTGGTGTCCAGTTCAGAACAAGTCGCCAAATTAGGACCCAGCGTGTTCAGACTACACCCCTTAAGTTGCATGACGCCAGGCCCAAAGCAGCTTCCTTAGGAAGACACACTGCCCCCCAGGTGTTTGCACATCTATCTGGGGGCTGTCGCCGGACAGTGCAGAGGAGCGCTTATAACGCATGCCTTTCCTTTAGCCTGAGAGCTGTAGGCTGGGGTGGGGAGGGCAGGGGCGGTGAGCCCTCCAAATCCCTCTCCAATGCCAGCCTGCCACACTGTGCACACAGACATGACAGGGGATTGTAAAAATGCACCCCAAACAATGTGGCTAATGTACCGAGATCCCCTGTAAAGAAGCTCAAGGGCTTGGAGATATCAGAGTCCACGTGGGGCACCCTAAAAAGAACAGCTTGAGGGAACATTGGTCTACTTCTTCTGCTGATCCCCCTTCTCCAGAGAGAAAGAGAAGGGGCACAAGGACAAAAAGACTGGACTCTGGTATCCCCCTAGAATAGCCCATAAGCAATTCAGGCAGAATTTCTTTACACAATGGATGAGTGAAATGTGAAGCACGCTGCCAACGTCAGCAATACAAGCAAGTCCTGTGTATTCCGCTCAAGGGTGGCGGGGGGCGGAGGGGGGGGGCTGGACACATTTCAGGAGGAGCAGAGAACCTGCAGGAAGGGACATTAACTCCTGTCTTGGCTTGACAGTCAAAAAATACAAGTTAATTTGTTTCAGAAACTAGTATAAGGACAGAGGGGAGTAGAACTACCCCTGCCCCTTCTGGGATCTTTTGAACTATTATTGGTCAAAATTCTGACAGGGGTGTGAGGATGCCTTTCTTTTTTTTTTCTTTTTTTTAAAAAAACTTTTATTTATTTTAAGTGTGTTTTTCCAGGACCCATCAGCTCCAAGTCAAGTGGTTGTTTCAATCTCGTTGTGGAGGGCGCAGCTCACAGTGGCCCCTGTGGGGCTCAAACTGGCAACCTTGTCGTTAAGAGCACCGCGTTCTAAACAACTGAGCTAACTGGCCACCCCGGGATGCCTTTCTTAATAAAGGATGTTTACCAAAAACAAAACAAAACAGAAAAAGCCAGTGGAATCATGGTATTTTCTTCTTAAATGAGTCTTGCGATCATCTCACGCAATTATGCAGATAAAGAGTTGACTCCCAGAAAAATCAAACCAAGGGTCTTGCTGCACGCTGTACATTAGTGGCTGCCAGGAACAAAACCCAAGGTCCCAGACTCCTAGGACCTTCGTCATGACGTGTTCAAACGATCAATGAGTTTCTCTGAATTCCGAATTTTCTTCCCTGTACTGGGCTTTTGTAAAGGGTGTCCAATCTGAGGGTGAATTCATGCCATTTAAGCAAGATAGAACAAACAAAAATGAAAATGTTTTTCCTAAGTTTGAAGGCACAGGACAAGGGTTGGTGTGTTACTCAGCTGTTTTGGATAATGGTTAAAATTTGTATTTTGTAGGTAAAACTATAATATGCTACCCCTCAAACATCTCCTATTGTCCTTTCATTTTTAATCTAAAAAACATTTTTTAAAATTTCTCCTTAGCTTGGAAACAGAAGGGAATTTATCAACAAGAGGAGTCAATAATGACAGCTGTCCAGGTCTAGATTTGGGGGAGGGTTTGGGGTTGAGGACAGGGGAATGGAAGGAGAGAGTACATGGAGCAGTAATGCTTCTACACCTTTCAAATGCACGTGAGACAATTCACCGTTGTGAAGAAAGTACCAGAGACACGGAGTAGATGGCATTCGAGTCTGGACGTTTGAATTTTGTGAACAGGGGTTTTACTAAACTCAGGTCAGGCATATACCTGGGAAAAATTCACTCTCTTCCCAGAGTTCTAGACTTAGGAAATACTAAAATGAAGTCCTGCGATGAGGAGCAAACTTTACAAGTAAGTTTAAAACCTGAGAAAGGTTTAGAAAATAGAAACTGATCTCAGAAGGCAGACTCTGGCTGTCCCCACTTCCGGTTACCTGCTGTCTGCCTGGCGACCAACCCACAGGCCCTGTTAGGAACCTCACCACAGGGCATGTAGTTCATTTTAAAGGGGAATAACATGTAAATGTCACAAAGTAAGAATGAGACACTGCAGTCTTCGTTTCTCTATTTCCTGATCTGCTTAAAAAACAAAAAGTGGTTTTAAATGGACTTCAAGCTAGACACTCACTCGGTATACGTTGACTGCAAAAGAAACAGCATTTAAATTCAAAATGCTTACCTTCTGAACTTCCACTGTTAGATATACAAGAGTTGATAACTTTTTCTATCATGTTGGCTTTCTAAATGTTTTAGAGAAATAATCCAAACTTGCACGTGTATTTCTCATGTAATGTATGGATGAGCTAATTCAACTATTTCAAAAGGGAGAAAAAACATTGAAAATTGAGTAGGGGTACAATTTACTCAAAAATATGTCAATACTGTTTTAGAACTATAATCCTGTTCTGTTTTTCTAGATGAAACCCTCTCTGGTACTGCTCTTCTAGTGTCTTAAACTTATTTGAAATGAAGAAAAAAAAGAACAAAATCACTGAACCATGAAAACATACAACTGTCTAATGAAGAAACTGAATCATAGCTATCATATATATTTTTTAAATCAATTGTATCCTTTTCTAGAAATGTCTTAGAACGTTGAATCAATAGACAGAGTGATAAAATGACATTTCTCTGAAGAAGGAATAGGACCTAATGTGCCATTATCACTATAGTACCTAAAACAAAATGTGGCTAGAGTACTGGGTTTGGGATTTTTCTGTGTGCCCCCGCCCCACCTTTCTCCCACCCCAAGAATGTTAGGAATTTGAACTCCCTATTCTTAAGGTGAAAGGGCATTAATTAACTCAGATCTGTTCACGAAGAAAAGAGGTGGCAAATCCTGAGACACTGGAACCATCCAATAAACTCTCCCACATTTAAGATAGCAATAGATGGTGACTTCCTTTGGTGCCTCAAAGGTCATTGAAAAAAACCCATGCGAATTACAGATCATTAATTGGGAGCCAGTAAGATCTCCATTTGCATCTCAGTGATTCTCTACTCCTTTATTTCAACATTGAGCTTTAGGTTTAAAATATTTGCTAAGAAAGCAGAAGAGGTGATTAACAGAGATTTTAAAATGTGCCATCGTTACACATTCTGTCAACAGAGGAAAAGGAAACTATACAGCGTAAGTTACAAAATGGTTATTTCATGTTTCGCGAACGTTCAGTAAACCCTCCACAGTGATGTTATTCGACAGTAGAAAAGCAAAACAGAAATGAACTCAAGAGCCAGCCCAGCTCCTTTGGGTCTTCGCAAAGAACCTCGAGGAATCCCCCAGCTGCAGTCCGCCTGGGGGGTTCAGCGTGGACATCTTCCCACTGCTCCTGCGAGAAGATGGTCTACTCAAGGTGCACAAGAACAGGAAACTGCAGCTCACTAGGGGACCACAGAAGTTACTCCTGCCCCAGGACATGCCTCTGGGCTGCACAGAGAAGCTCCGGAGATGCAGTTTCCCAAAGGAATAAATGCGAATGACCTGGGGTTTGTATTATCTCCTAGTGAAACACTCAACACGTTTGGGTGTTGTTTCTTTTTAAATTCCTTTTTCTTAAATTAGCTAGAGCTACCAGGTTCTAGAAGAGCTTGGCCACCACTTCGATAACGATGTTATTGGGTTGTCTTAAAATAGTTTCAACTTTTATTATTATTTTTATATTATTACTCCAACAGACTGGATTAAAGGCAGTGACCACTAACACAGACCACAACAGAGCTAACAGCCAGCCAGGCTGCTCCCAGGACCGGGGCTGACGGGCCTACGGCGCTGACATGCACGTCGGTAGCTCATACACGGCTACCCTCAAAGCACAGGCTGCTGGAGGCGTGAGTCAAACGACAGGTGCTGCTGTACCCTTAGAAGCTATTTAATAAATATCATCAAAAAAAAAAAAAAATAGAAAAGAAGCCCTCCGGAGCACAATTACCTTAGATCAACTGAATGTCATCTAGTTTATTAAACCATAAATTGAGAGAGAAGGAAAATATTAAAACAAAAAAAAAGCAGATCTTAACACTAGCAGTAAATAAATTTGTACAACGATTCAGTCTGTATAATATGATGAAATAAATCTACATCTTTTCTTATTTTGGTGCTTTGAATTATACATACAAACGACAATTACAGGGACGTGTTCATACAGCATGTAGGCCTGGAAAAAGGCTATGTCAAACCCTTAGTGGCAATATGTGAGTGTTAACACGATTGCCCAGAACGGATAGAATTTTCTATGCTGAGGCCCACAGCTTTGAACGAATGATTTGCCTACGACATTTTTTTTTCTTTTTTCTTTTCTTTTTTTTTTGTTTCTTTTTTTGTTGTTTTTTTTTTGGTTTTTTTGTTTTGTTTTGTTTTTTGTTTTTTTTTAATGCATCAAACACCTGTGGCCAGTGAAAGGAAACAAAACTGGCAGTTTGTCCATTTGCATATCAGACCTAGTTTCTTCTTAATTTCCATATTTTATTTTCCCCATATTCCTTAAAATTCTTGGCGTCCTTCATGCCTTCCTTACAGCTACCCAGATGCAATAGTCTTCTTCAAATGTACAGTATTTCTTACAATATAAGTTATATGCAATGTTCAGCATTTTTTTTTCACAGCACTAGAGAGACCCTGTTAAATAGGGAAGATGAGTCTGAATGGCTTATTCACAAATGGGATCCAGATTCAGTGATTGGGGACGCAGACACCACAGTGAGCTCCTTGGCAAAAGTAGCAAACATCATTTTGCTTTCTGCCTTCAAACAACAGATATCCATCGGTTCTCGGCTTCATGATACTGCTCCTGCAAAAATGCACACAGAAGGGGCTGGAGGGACTCTCGCCTGGAGACCTTTACGCGTCGAGTAGAGACTCTAACCCATGGCGGTGACCATACTCGAAGGATGGTGAGGTCCAAAGGAGAGGCTGGATGGCGGGTGCATCGGCGTTGGAGTGGTCAGCATGTGGCTGGAATGGCTGAAGGGTGAAATGTGGCTGAGAGAAGACATGTGTCTGGAGAGGGCGGCTGGGTTGAAGGAGCTGCTCTTGGGGAAGTCTTCCAGAGTGTCATGCACCTTTTTGCACTTTTTGGATTTGCTAGACATTTTTCGGTTTCTGGTCTGGATTCCTTCCTTCTTCATAGTCAGGGGTCTGTTAATCTAAACAAAGATCAATTTTTTTTTTTTTTTTTACTTTTTTGCTGGCTCTGAAATGGTGCAGGCTTTCACACCCCATCATGGGTTCCTCTGACTGCCCCAGCTCAGGGATCTGCTTTCAGGGGGCCCCTTCCTCCCACCTCTTCCTGCCTCCTTCCCAGGGACCCAGAGTCTGGCAGGCTCGGTCGGCAGCAGAGTTCTGACTGTCGGTCTCTATCAGTTTCAGAAACCAAGAGACGACAGGTAAGGTGTTCCCAGCAGAGGTTATTAATTCTGTCCATCTGCATCAGTTATTTGCGGGAAATTTTGCCTCAGGGAACTTGGCGTTCCCACGGACCTTATTCTAGAGACCCACCCAATATGACCGTATTTCTCTGATAACTGAAATATGATAACTTGTCTTACTTCACTAGAATTTTTCATGAAAATGGATGCAAGTGAGGAATCTTCCAAAGGGAAAAAACATTTTGTCTACTGGTCTGAAATCCATACGGGGACTTTGCAAGCACTGTCACCGCCACCAGTCTGAAGTGTTCAGGTTGAACTGCCTTAAGAAACGAGGACGGCACCCCTCTTTGAATTCGTGTTTGGCTGTCTCTCTTCTACCTGGCCTTTCTGCAATGGGCGGTGCTGGCAAATCTTCCCCAGGAATTTGTGTGTTCTGGGGTCTTATTTTAATACAGCGTGCCTTCCCAAAAGGTCATCTGTCTTGCCCATGTCACAACTACAATGATTGAAAGTTGCAATTTCCACCTAGTTCTGACTATCCACTTCTAACTAGACACACAGCAGAACAACCAATCAGCAAGTATTCAATAACCACATAGGGGTGCGAAGTACTGTGCTAGCATGAAAGTACTCATTCTAAAATTCAAAGACCGGGCATGAACTAAAGAGACAAAAAGATCACTAGTCTTCAGTCTTCGAAACAGCATACCATCACTCTCAATAAGACTCTTTGGTTTTATTTTTAAAATACAGTTGCTTTGGGGTGGGGGACAGAAGGCGGGAAATCAAGAGAGGGGGCCTTACAAAGCCACAGAGACCACGCAACACAAGGAGTCAGAATCAGAATAACTGCAACAGCAGCCATCGGCCCCATGTAGCAAACCACACATCTGGCCGTGTTTCCAGGGAAACGTGGCAAAGTAATTCAAGAAGGGAATGTCAGGGTCTCAGTCATTCCTGGCTCCTTGGGAAAAAAGCATCCTCTCCCTCCAGGGTCCTCAAGGGTGCAGGAAGGGAAGAGGCTGTCATGACTACAGGATCTACCTGTCTCCTCCAAAAGTGAGCAAAGGACAGCTAAGGAAGAGAGAATTCCAAAGATCAAGAGGGATAGGCTGCTGACAATGCTTCTGGGCGCAGCAAACACACAGCTTCCTGGAGCTGAGGTGGGAGAGGTCACCACGCAGCGAGCATGGAACCTCACAGTGGACCTGATTGCCCCTTGTGCCAGGAAGGCAGCGTGAGTGAGGGCAGAAGAGCTAAAAGGTCGTTGCCAAAAGAACATCTCAGGGTTCCTTCTTCAAAGTTATAATCAAGATAAAGGCACAGCTGACAGAGGTGATAGGAATCTACTGTCACATCAAATCTTCCCCCAGATAATGTCTAGACACACAGCTCTTTACCCGGATATCTAGATACACATAGCCAGGTATCTAAATATAATATCTAGTTACACAGATAGCCACACAAACCCAGATAACTAGTCCCAACACCACCTAGACACACTGATACTGAGATAGGTAGTTATCTAAACACCTAGATAAGCAGAAAGGAACTAACTTATGGCATACATATACAAGGGCGGAACAAAATACAACACGATGAGAATGTTAATGGATTATTATCTCTTATTGTTAAATACACACAGATCGCATCCTTTTGTGAATTCTTACTAAATCAAAGACAGAAAAACCACTCTTGATAAGCAAGTTTCTCTCTCCCCCGCAGCCCAGCCCTGAAGTCAGGAGCTAATAAAGAATACAGAGCAGTGAGGAGGGTTCCCTGACGTTTATTTGATTTGATGAGAAATTCATATTCTTCAGAAATATATGTTTTTAGATTGGACACAACTGAAATCATATCACATCGTGGCTAAGTAGTCAAAGATATGTATAGCTGCTGAGTGTCCCATAATTCCTATACTTCCATGAAAGTAGGAAAGAGCTCATTGCTTTAAATTGAACTTGGGTCTGTTCTAAAATGTTCTATCTAAAGCATGTACCTTCCACTGGTCCCTATTAGTCCTGATGCTGCCCAGGAAAGCCTTCTGCCACTCTGAAATCGGCCCTGCCTCTTCCACTTCATCAGCCCCATTCCCTTGCACACGTTTCTTCTCTGAGTCATAACTTCTTCAAGTAAACCAGAAATAAAAACAATTTCTGCCCTGTCTACATCATGGGACTGTTTGAGGCTCCAGTGTAATGAAGTAACATGAAAGTTCTTTGTAAACCATAAATTACAACCCCAAAATAATGTTATAGGCTGTGCCGACGACTGGGTAGCTCATAAAGTCTAATGCCCCAAATCTTCCAGATTTTAATCACAAATCTGTTTATCTCTACACAGTAAGCAGGTAAATTCCCCAAAGTGAAAATGGGATTTGGGTTTCATTGCTGATAAACGTGTATAAACCACAGTCCAAGGATCTATGGGAGAAGGACCAACTGTAGGAAGACTCTAGTTCTATCAGGGCTGGCACTGCTCAGGTGTCCCATCAGGAGGGGATGGCACCGAAGGCAGGGACCCTGGGAATCCCAGCAACTTATTCCCCAAAGGGAAAACCGGAACAGCATGCTGGGTTACCCTCAGAAGTCCTCCTGTGACTTGAGAAATGTAACCAGAAAAGCTTCCTCCCTAATTCCCAGGTATTCCTGGGTAAGACGAGGTGACTGCCAGAACGGCTGTGAGCAAAAAGCTCTGCCTTTTCCCCGTTCAGCCCTAGACTTTGCCAAAGTTAGACTGGCCAAGAGACTTCAGGAGAATCAGACAGAGACGAAGAGGTGAGATAGCGAGAGAGAGGTGAGAATTCTTTCTTTGGGACTAAGGCATGCTTCAGACCTCATTCGGTCACGGCCTGTCAGCCAGAGTTGATTGGAGGGGGGGAAGTTTTAAGGTAAAGACATTGCTACACGGGTGGACCCCAAATTAAAAGACTAGAAATGACAGAGCTAAACCTAGGTGCCTGGCTGGCCATTATCACTCTGATGATAGGACACAGAGGAAGGAAACGCAGTGCAGCTTTTCTCAGTTCTCTGCTGATTAGGAAAAGCCAGCAGATGAAATCTCTTGGACACGTCATCTCATGTCGTCTATACAGAGAACCCATTTAAAATTCACAGCACAGGGTAAGACTGTCCCCCTCAGTAACTGAAGCTCAGTCCTCTTAGCTTCAAGAATGTGTGTGCCATGCATTACAATCTGTTAGCTATCTCTTTCGCTCTCTCCGCGCTCTTTCTCACTTTTGCAATAAGTATAAACCGCAAGGAAACGTCGAAATACAGCTGGTGACTTTTTTTGTTTTCCAAGGGGAAGATTCTTTTCCTTTAAGAACCCAGACCGGGCCCACCAGGCATACTGGGTCGCTGTATGGCATGCACTGTTTTCTGGTGTTTTCCATGCCTACTAAGGGGGCCAGGACATCCGGTTGGAACCCTTTGCTCTCAGCAAGACTACATAGTACATAGCAGTTTCCTACACTGATTGATTACAGGAGGCTGGTTCTGTGGCCCAAAGGAGGACAATGCAAACCGAGAAGAGGGATCTGGAAAGGCTGACAAGGCACATCATCAGCCAGGGACACGGTGAGGCTGGTCCCCGTGACACTTACATTGTGCAGCTTGTAGTAGAGCCCGCAGGCGTTGCAGACAGGGTCCCCATTGGCATTCCTTCTCCAGAGAGTGGTAGTGGTGGTTTGACAGTTAGCACAGGACGTCCCTGCTCTTCTTGCTGCCGACTGCGAAGTGGGGAGAGGGAAAGGGTGGGGGAATCAAAACAAATGTTAAATGTGTTTTCAGAATTACAGAGACAGATATTAAAAAACAAAAAGAAAGAAATTATCATTGAAATCAAAACTAGCAAGTGGCCCACATGAAAGTAAGAAAGATACCCAAAAGCAGCCTCAAGAAGAAAATTATAGCTGATGGACTGGTAGAGGAGGGTGTCAGCCTGCAGCCAAGTGGTCAGGGTCCAGCCCACTCGGCTCCCGGGTAGAATTCGGGGGAATTCAAAAGCCCACACCACCTCCTGAGGTTAATTCTGCCCCTGCGCCATCCCACAAAGTTCTCCAGATGTTGGATTTTTATGGGCAGCAATTTTGAATGAATTAGACCAGTTTAGGCTTTCAGTAGCCTCCTTCGCCAGGCCCACGAGGTCTTTTTCAAGGGCATCTGCTCAGATATCACTTCTCAGTGAGGCTCCCGGCCATCAGTTAGTAACAGCAAAGGAAAAGCAAGCCCAAGCACCAAACGCACTTATAGATCCCTTAGAGATCTTTATAAATAAAGAAACGCTGGCTTATACAGAGAACAGAGAGCTCACGGAATAAGAATGTCTGCTTTCAGACTTGGTCACTCATGGGGACCACCATCCTCATTCTGTTTAGGTGGCTTTTAGTTAATGAGACAAACTATAAAGAAGGCACGTTGGACTTCAGCAGGGACACAGCCCCTCCTCCTGTTCTCATCTCATTCCACCTTCTGAAAATTAGGTATTTCCTATTTGTTGTTCACAGAGCAGAGGAGCCGCAGGTCAAATGTCGGCCTCCACCTGAAGTTTAATTATTTGCCTGTGTACTGCCTTCATTTCTTTTAAAAGGCAAAATTATTTGCCTTTCACTTTTTGACACACATTTATAAGGGGGCCTATTCTCTATGTCCCTGCTTGTAACTAAAACTAAACTGAAAAACTTTTGAAAGAAAATGGGAGTTGAGACACCTCTCACGTCCACCTCTCTCAACTCCTTAGCATACCCCCTGCAACATAAAAAGAAATTTCTAACGACAAACTTATTCCTGCTGCTGAACTCAGAAATATTACCTAAGGCATTTCAGCTGGCCTTTATCTTGATCAAAAAAATTCTGGGGTGATTATAAAAGTGTGGAACAGAAACGGCAGTGATCGTGTTACACATTTCCATCAATATTTTATCAATCAAAAAGTTGGGCTGAAGACCGAAACCTGCCAGGTATGGAAAACCCAGTGGCAATTCTGAATTAAGCAGACTGATTCCTTTCTTTTCCAAGCCACTAAATTGTTCCGCAGATAGGCTTTCTCCTTCCTACAGGCTTAAATAGTAGAGACTTTTTTTTGGGGGGTGCGGGGGGGGGGGGCGGGAGGGTTAGTAATTCTTTATTCTCTGCATCTAAGAAACTGGAAATTAAAAACAGTCCTTATCTATCATAATTGAGAAGGTTTTACTTTTTGGCTGTCCATTTTGAAAATAATTCACCACAGCCCAAAAGCGCTGTCTCTAACCTCCACCTGCCTTTATGTAAGGTGATCGTTTAAGACTTAAATAACTGTTTCTTCTGTACTCTTGGGAAGAAAATAATACATTAAATCAGAGCTTAATGGTTTGGGCAATTATGTTATTATGTGATTATTATTATCTTCCTGTACTTTTTTTTTTTCTTTAAAAGAAACACTTGGATATAGTAGACTAATATCTACTCGGGCACCAGATTTCCCAGCCCAACAACTTGGAAGGCCTAGTACAAGCACATCAGGCCAACCGGTAAAATCAGAGCTCCAAATGACGAGGTTCTCGACGCATCCTTCACAGTATACTGACAGTAACATAAATACAATCGGGCTCAGAATACGTCTCCGGTCTACAGACTTTATGCGAATTTATACAGAACCTCTCAAAGCCACACTGTTTGGTTCACTAGCAGGAGACAAAGTCCATTAATAAACCAAGCTAACTCAGCTGGTTGTTAGACATATGAAAATCCTGGCGACACTGGGGTAAAAAATTCTATGGCGCTTCCCGTCAGTCATTTCTATTTCCTGCACGAGTTTATTTAGTGTTAGATATTCATCTGACGGAGGAGCTAGCTAGCTAGCTACATGATGGGCTGGGTGGTCTTCAGTGTATCTGCAAATGTGCAAAACAAAAATAGCAAAATGGAGAGACGGAGCTGAAAAGAAGGGACAGGAAATAATAGGAAAGAAGAAAAAGAAAGTTCTAGGTCAAATGCATCTAAGGGCTAAAAAGAATTTAATTTAATTTAAAAATCCTGAATGTGCTCCGAGTCTCTCTCTGGAGCATATGAATTCTATGGAACTAAATATATAAAACCACCCAGAACAGATGAGTAAGATAGAAAAGACAGTTTAAAATGTGGCAGCCAATGAACTCTAGAATTAAGAGTGATTATTACTCAGAGTCTAGAGAATTCTTATGAAAGGTGAATGAAGACAAAATTATATAAAATGCAAGTGGAGTTTCCTATGCAATCTGCCCAGACAAAAGAAACCCCAAGAAAATGTCAGATACACCCTTGCTCATTAATCAGCCCATAGTCTGAGACTTTACTTCCTCTTTTTCCTTCTTTACTTCTACCTTTAAAAAAAAGCCTAATTGTAATAGTACCATGACTTATTCTTAACAAGAAGGTTTTTGTTGTTAGTTTTTTTTTTCCTTTTTTTCTTTTTCTTGTTTTTTTTTTTTTTTTTTAAAAGAAGGCCAGGTTTTCAGTGATTCAGAACATTCTTTTGTGGTGTGATCATATTCATTCTGTGCTAACACCTCCAGCCATTTTTTTTTTCAAACACGTCTTGTTCTGATATGTTCAAACATCTTGATGTTTAGGTTGGGGAAGCTGAGTTGTTGTTTATGAGTTATCTCCAGTGCTCAGATATCCGGCAGCTTTTTCCTAGGAAGTCAGCTTTGCACATGAGAGAAAGGAAAAAAAATACCAAAGTGCATGGGGATGGGGAGGTTGAGAAAGTTGGAAAAGGGGGCAAAGATCAGAAAGAAAAAAGCGAGAGACTGAGGATTGCCAAAAATTAGTCACATGGGCATTTTCATCCCTAGAAAGTTTTTCCTTCTTCTGAAGAGGATGTAAAAGGTGGTGAGTTGCACTCAAATCTGATGGGGAAGACAAATAATTCTTCAAAAAGAATAGAAAGGATTTGGATCCCACCCCCACCCCCCTTAGAATCTGAGGGATGCTTCTTCATCCATTAAACTGCGTGGGGAAAGTCCCCTCCTCCCCTCTCCACGAGGTGAATGTCGTCACCACAGAAAGCATTTTGATCCTTGACTGTGGTTAGAGTTATCATTTGCAGAGCTTGCTTTTATTTGTCTGTTACATCCACTTGCTATTCAAGCTGGCCTGAGGTTCCGAAGGCACGCTGACAAATGAACTCTTCCTGCTAGTTTTCCTCATAAATGCCTGACAGTGTCAGGTTTTCCCGAGTATTCTGAAGGGTCAAGAAGTTTCACAAAGAAAAAAGAAGGGGGAGAAAAACCATCACCCCAGCGATAGTAGTTCAAAGGGGATTTAGGACCAAATGCTGGGTGACACCAGAAGGCAAGCCAGGTCTCACACACTATTTCCCACAGGACTTACCTGTGGGAAGTCCTCAGTTCCTAAGACCAAAAACTCCACTAGGTGGAATGGCTGTGGCTTGTGAAATCCCGTTAACCGGCCCCATCCATCTTAAATCATTGGCACACGCCATTCATCCAGCCTAGGATCCCACTTCTACCCCTTTAGGAGCAAGTTATGGGGGATGCCTGGGACCATCCATCCTCAGATTATAACTTTCTCTGCCTGTCACGCAGTAATTATCAATGCATCTTACGTTAGTGGTCCTGGCCCTGTTTCAGTACTCCTTTGGTTAGGGAATACTTTTCATATTTGATAACCCAGATATCAGCACCCTTAAAAATTTGATAAATGAGTTAAGAAATATGGAAGGGAGAGAGAGAGGGAGAGAGGGAGAGAGGGAGAGAGGGAGAGAGAGAGAGAGAGAGAGAGAGAGAGAGAGAGCTTTTCAGTATATCAAATTTGAAAAAGGGAAAGAAGAAAAAACCTCTCCCAAGCAAGCCGACATGACTGTGAGCTGTCCTGCCAATTTCCTGCAGAAAGCTCTCCTTCCCGAAGAGAGGAAACGAAAAACACCAAATGGTTAGTGTTGGGTCAGTGCTTCCCCAAGACGACTCACCAGCCTTCGCTTGGGCTTAATGAGGGGTCGGTTCTGTCCGTTCATCTTGTGGTACAGCCCACACGCATTGCACAGGTAGTGCCCGGTGCCATCTCGTCGCCACAGTGGGGTAGAGGTTGCCCCGCAATTCACACACTCCCTGCCTTCTAGAAACAAGACCACACATAAGTCACTTATGGAAGAAAAGCTCACAGAGAAGCTGCCAGCGCTCCCCTCGGAATTAGGGAATGACAGTCAAATGGAGAACTAGTTTTTTCCCTCTCTTCTCCCTCTTTTGGGGGACTTTCCCACCTTCACCTCCCTTGAAGGTGGCTCCCAACCACCTGCAAAGAGTCACTGGGTGACTGGCTCCTGGCCCAACCCGTACATAGGAAAGTGGCCCAGGGATACTTTGCAGAACCTCATCCTGGGCCTGCTCAAAGGGAGGAGGACAAAGGCACATTTGAACTTCAGTTCCCCCGAGGAAACGAGCCCCCAACCAGGCAGAACTGAACATTTCACTCACTCCGCTCAAAGGAAAACAAAGGTGACCCATTCTTATCCCTACAGATTGATTTAAATAATGAAGATTAGGGGGGTGGGGGGAGAAAGGAAAAATGAATCAATGGTGAGATAGATAAACAGATAGTACGCAGATACATAGATTGACCAATTGGCCGATTGATTTGGGGGGACTTGGGGGGACGGGGACGGGACTTTAGATTTTACAATAGCACTAGAAATGCCCCTGTCTGGCAAGTAACAGGTGATGACCCAGCACGGTCCTCTCCTTCTCCACTATCCTTTTTCTCTCTAGAAAAGGTTTTTCCAGTTTCCCAGCCCAGCCACTGTGACAGGGACTAAAGTGCCACCTTTAGGTAAGGAACCTAGAGATGGGGGGGCAGGGAAAGGGAAAGAAGAGAGGGTGGGAGGGGCAGAGAGGGGGGCAAAGGCTCAGCAGAATAGGCCAGGTAGGAAAGAGGGTGGAGGGAGGTCTTGGTCGGTTGATTAACCAAAGCCTGCCTACAGTTGCTCTTTTTCCAAAAATACAAACAAACAAAATAAACAAAAAACCGGCCAGGCCAGGTTCAGTCAGCGTTCACTCCAAGGGCGGGAGGAGCCCGACCCTCAATATACCATTTTAGGACACCGGGGAGTTTGCTTACTGATTGCTTTTCAACTTCTACAGGAGGAGGACGGTTTCTTGGTGAACCTGTCCCGCTGCTGGGGGGGTGCCTGTTCTCCCCGCCTGGCTGCCCCGAAACAGGACCCCCCAAAGAGCCCCTGCTCCATCCATCTGTGGGTCCCCAACCTTGCAGGAGCCAGTGGCTCCACTAGCGGGACCCCCCAGAGGAGGCCTGAGTGGGGACAGGGTCTCCCTCTCTTTAGGGTACTGAGAAGGAGGATTGCAGGATGGCAGGGGAAAAAGAGAAGCCCCTAAAGGTTGTTTTGTTTTAAGAGATTAACCAGCTAACCGGAAACTACCAGAAGATGGTCTGGGGGAGGAGAACCACACCGGAGCTCAGAAATCGTGACTCCCCACAGGAGGGGCAAGGCTGCCCTGGGGCCAGCGCCTGTCCCTCCTTTGGAGACACCCCCAGATCAAGTGTGTGGGAATTGGAAATTGGGGAGCTTTACACCTGTGAGCCTGTGTTTTCTCCAGGGCAGGGTCAGGGGAAAGAAAAGGACTTCTGGAAATGGGAAAGGGTTTTGCCTCCTTTCACACTGGAGTCCATGCCGATGCTGAATAGTTTTGGGTCCACTTTCCTTTTTTCAAAAGAAAAAATTGGTGAGGAGTTAAGACAGATTTTTTTTTTAACCTGAAATCAGGAAAGATTCTTAACTCAGGGTGTACAGAGAGCCTCCTGAGAACCCCGGCGATTATCTACAAACATGTGGCCCTTATGTGCCATAAGCACTTTCCAGGGACCCAACAGCATCTATCGGTCCTCAGAAAAAGGCTTTAGACTGAACTGCATCAAGACACCTTTCACTGGGGTCCAAGCCTGTGGGCTGTGGCTGGTGGATGTGGGCGAGGCATGGGGGAAGGAAAGAAGGGGCATGTGGGTGAGGTGCTCCCAGGGGCTGCTGGAGCCAGGAGGTGGGCAGGGTCTGTGCCCCAAGTGGGCGCTAGATCAGCTCCTTCTGGGGCTGGGGACGCTGGCCTGTCCTGGCTGGGGCTGCCCACTCCCCATCCTGCCGAGACAGGGGCCTCTCAGGTCCCCAGCCACTTTGTCCCTTTCTTCCTTGGGGTGTGAGGTCTCTTGGTTCCATGCTCCTCCAGCACCAGGGCTGACTGCCCTGCTCCTAGGCACCCTGGGCTGGGGGATCTCCCAGCCTGACTGCGATTAGTCTGATTTCCTTTTCTTTGTCAGGCGGTGGGGAGGATGACAGCTTCCTTTTCAGAGGGACCTTAAAAGCTAGCAATGGTTGCCTCTTCAGCAAGGCTCTGCTCAGTAGAGCAATTTTCTGTCTTGATTCACTCTGCAAGTTTGTGATTGCCTTGTGTGGGTTTTTCTTACTTTTTTTTCTTTTCTCCTTGTTGCCTCTAGCCTGTGACTTCAGCAAACAACCAATTTTCCTAATAGAGGCCCTGACTGTCTCCTGCTTTCTTTCCCTCTCCTCGCTCACTGCCTGGTATGAGCTGCTCAGACCGACACCTCTCTCTTAGGTGACAAGAACCACAAAGCTGAGAGGCCTCTTGACATGCAACAGCCATTTTCAAACACCCCTTCGCCTCCGACTGAAATCCTGAAACTGGGCTGGACAGAATGGGCAGAGGGTAGGGTGGGGTGGGAGGTCGTGAAGAGGAAGGTGGGGCGAGATGCCCACAGGACGTGGAGAGCTAAGAAATGGCCCTTTGCAAAAGTCTTTGTCTTTTGTTTGCAAAGATATATCCCAGCTCTGACAGCCGGCTGGCGTTACAAAAGCAATAGGTGCCCTAACCACAGCTTCAACCGTTTCTCCAAAATGCGACAACCCTCTCTTCTGTTGTCTCCTCCTTCAGCAAGTGCGTTTACAAAGAGGTTTAAAAAAAACAAGCAACCACTAAAACCAAGAGAATCCCCTCCTCAAGAATTCCCACCACTTCCACCCTCTTTACACAGAAGGCATCTAGAAACTTCTCCACCCCGCTCCACACTCCCAAAAGTCCCAGCCCCCTCACTGCCCAGGTGTGCTGCCCGTTGGTTTTTTGACTGTGAGAAAGGAATAACAGGAGGAAGTAAAAAAGCCAAATTTAAATCGTCTCCTTTCCTCTGCTCCCCCAACAAAAAAAATAAATAAATAAGTAAAATAGGTATATAGACGCCCCTGGTTCTGGTTTGGGGAAACCGCGGATACCCACGCCCCACCACCACCCGCCAAATGTGCAGTCTTAAGGAAGGAGATGCGAGAAAGGAAAAGACTAAACCAGAGGCCGAAGGTATGCACAACAGAGGGGGAGAAATCAAACACGGAAATGAGGGCAAAGAAACCAGAGGCTTTTGGAAAAGTCAACTCTGTCCCTTCCCCCAACACAAAACCACCACAGCAGCCTCAGATACCACGATCTTCCCCCAAAACTTTTAGTCCTACCAGAAAAAGAGAACTTAAAAAAACAAAATGCCATCACTACCTCAAAAGGCACAGGTCTGCTCTCTTTGCAATCAGCCCTCACGCCTTGATCTAATCCTGGGGTTTTCTGCGAAAGGCTGTTCCCCATTTCTCTGGAACCCTCCACTCCACGCCCCAGCCTGGTCCCTGACCAGGCTGCCAGGCCACTTTCCTAGCCCACTCTCCCTCTCGCTTGTTCTGACTCCACCAGCCAGCCTACCTCCCTCTCCCTCTGCCGACTTTCATGTACAGAACATACAGGTCTGAGTTTTTCTGTCAGCCTAACCGCATCCGGACTCTATTAAAGTTCCTGGCGCGGGATAAACAATGCAACTGTCGCGTGCAGCAGTCTGAAAATAATTGGATTAGCTAAAACATCAACTAAATAGAGACAGTCCTGCCCAGGCAGTCGGAGTGAATGTCACCCTGGAAAAAAAAAAAAAAAAAAGAAAAGAAAAGAAAGAAAAAAAAACCCTGAAAACTGATCTCATGGTCACTGGGCTCTCAGAGCCCTCCCTCGGATGTTTTCTAAACCGGGGTTTTGCCAACTCTGTTGTTTCAAGACGGCTCATCTCGCCCATAAACGACAAGTGATTTTTGCCACTTCTTGGTATACAGACTCTCCATAGGTCGAGGGCAGAGGCAGGACAGTTGGAATAGACCAGACAGAGTCACCCACCCTGAAATGGACACACACCCCCAAGAAGACTCAACGATATTCACAAAATTAATCTCTAAAAATATAACTAAATCTCATCTCAGAGAATCTGCGATTCTTTGATTCAACTGCTTCGGTTAGAAACAAAATTGGTGGTGGATCATTTCATTTTTAAAGCAACCGTATTTTGTGTAGGTTTTTTTTAAATGCAAGTGTCTATACCAAGAGAATTAACAAGCAGAGCGCTGTTAAACAGGGTGTGCTTTTTTGCAAGAGGATGAGGAAAGGAAGCAGAGACACACACCTGGGGATCTTTTTCAGTCCTTCCTACCTCCTCTGGCTTCAGATCAATCGAGAAATATGTCGTAAGACGCCTTCCTGCCCTTGCCTGGGCTGTGAGCACTGGAAGATGCTTCAGGTAACTGGCCCAGGTGACTTTTGATTTCCATGCAGCTGTTTCCCAGCGCACAGCCCACCTTGCTTTCCCAGAATTTACTACGAGAGCCCCCTTTTCCATGCAAAGAATATGTTGGCTGCTTTTGCCAGGGTCTCTCCCTCCCCCTAACCCCCGCAAATATATATATATATATATTATTATTTACACAGGTCTGTAAAAAGGGCTGTCCTCTGTTGACTGCATGACCCTTCTGAGCTGGGCCGAAAGGAACAGTCAAAGGGACTCAGAGGCCAGGAAGGGTCAGAGGAGGGACCTGGGCTTGTTTAGGTTTCAGGAGGTTTCGGTTTAGCATTAAACACTAAAGAGTCATTCCCTCGCCTTCCATTTGGCCTTCCGAACTCACTAAAGGTTACTTAGTGAGTAACCTTCTGGCAGAACCCAGAAGGCCCCCCTGGCAGGCAGGAGAGGATCGGTTTGTGTTCGTGTTTGTGTCTTTCCTTAAATGAGATCCCACTGTCCTCTGCTCTGAAGACTGGAAGGAGAGGGAGACACACCTCATTCTTTCCCGCTGGAAGAATGGGAAGACATCAAATCTCAGAGGGGTCGGGAACACCACCCAGGTCCCCTGAGGGGCCAGACTGCGCTCCGTTTCCCTGGCTCCGGATTTCCCTGGCCCCAGGTCCCCTGGCGGAGGGGGCGGGGAAGGGACCCCAGGGGAGAGCAGCCGCCTACCTGTGCTGGATCTCGCCTTGGGCCTGGACTTGCAGCCGAAGCCGGTGGGGGAGCCCCCCAGCAGGCTGCTGGGCGGGAAGAGTCCGGAGCTGTATTCCGGCACGTAGGGCGGGTAGGTGGTGATGGGGTGGTGGGCCGACGCCGCCGCCCCTCCCAGGGTGGTCATGCTGCCCCGCGAGTGCGACGACTCGAGCTTCATGCTGTCTGGTAGCGGCACCTGGTACTTGATGCATTCCTTCTCGTCCTGCCGGCCCGAGCCGGCCGAGCCCGGCGTGGACAGGGACGGGTCTGGGGAGACGTCCTTCGGTGGGGTGGGCGGGAAGGTGAAGAGATGCGGGCTGGAGTGGCCCGCCGACAGGGAGGAGGACGAGGCCGGGGGATAGACCGAGAGGGGCCCCGGGGAGCCATGATGGATGGACGTCTTGGAGAAGGGGCTGAGGTTCCAGGGCGAGGCGGTGTGGTGGCTGCCCAGGGCTTTGCCTCCGTCCAGCCAGGGCAGGGAGCCGTGCAGCAGCGGCGGGCGGCACACCTGGCTCCCTGCGGGAGAGGGGCAAGAGACAGAAAGGCGAGTGAGAGCAGCCCCAGGCCCTCAGGTCCACCTGGGGAGTCTCCCCTCCACCCCAGCCTCCCTGTCGGGAAAATCCCAAACACCGGGCACCTGGGCTCCACGGCCCGCTCTCAGCCAGGCCTTCCCAGGAGTACCTTGGCCAGCACACAATTCACCCCTCTCTCCCACACAAATGTGCCATCCATTCCTGCAGAATGAGGGACCTGTGCCTGACATCCAGGAGGCGCTGCCATGGAGCGGAGAGGGGCCCCTTGGCTTATTGGCCTACCAAGACACACTTTGTAAATCACATCCCCCAGGACCCTCTCTAGAAGCTGGTTTGATTTATTGGTTTCTTCAATGGCCGGGTGTCCCCATCCCAGACCTAACCCCAGCAAGGCTGATAAGAGAGTCAGCTGTGAATGACGAGGCCTGAAGGGGTGAGCCTGGCCTCACAAGCTCTCAACACCAGGAAACTCCACAGCCCCAGATAGGCCAGCAGCTCCCAGTGCCCAGAGCGGGAAGGACAGGGCTGGGAACAGAGGACAGGGGGTTCTTAGGGTTCCCTCCAAGTAACCCTACTTCAGTGCTTGCTCATGATTGGCAAGGCCTGAAATGGGATTTGCAGGGAAATTTTAATCTCTCAGACTACTGGAGCAAGTTTCCAAGGCTGGACTTGGGATGCCTGTCTCACCCTCCCAAATCCTATAAAAGAAGATAAAATACGCCCCAGATGCCCTGAAAGGTGTGATTCTACCAGTGTGATATGTGACTTTTCACCTGAGCCCCTGAGACACAAAATTCCAGTTTATGTAGCCACAACCCAAACAAGGCCACGCACTCTGTGAGGGGCACTTTCAAACTGCAAGTTCAAATGCATACACTTACTGATCTTTTAATCCAGTACCTGCCCCAACGTTTGACGTTCTATTTAACCATTAAGAACAATACTGAAACTAAAATCTTAAGAGAGAGGAAGGGGAGGGGAGTGGAAGGGAAGGAGAGTTCTCTGAACACCAAGGGTCAAGATTCATATTATGCAGGAAGTAGTATAGTAAATAATATTAAGCCTGCATCCACTGCATTTCCACTTAACTGCTGATCTGCAGAGAACAAGGGCAAAGAGCGCCCCATCCGCAGAAACAATTGTTTAAACCTGGTGACAGCAGTGCGGAGGACGCCTGCTGCCGGAGGGGCTCTGTCCTCGGCGCCAAAGCCGGCTCCAAGTCGGGGGCATGGGCAGACCCCAGTCGGGGGTTACTGAGCGAGCCACACATTTGCTCCGCCTGAAACTTAGCAGCTTTTTCTTGCTTAGGAACACACGTACAGCTGGGAAGCCTTAGAGCTTTCCCCGTAACTGCACAGGGCTGGGTTTCTTTTTAACGTTTCAGAACTCTCCCAAACTTCTCCAGGTGAAAGAGAAAGAAAAAAAGGAAAGGCCCCTGGAATCTCTCGCTCCTCCCTAGAAAGGAAGCCTCTTGGATCCCCAACCTTCTTTGGGAGCCTAATGGACTGTTGTAGGCCGGAGCAGAGAGTAAAGCCCGAGTGGCGAGGAGCAGCGATGAGGCAACCTAAAAGCAAAGCCGCAGGAAAATTCTATGCAACCGGGAATCCAGGAAACCCGCTTAGGTCTCAACCCTAGGACAGTAGGCTTTCCACCAAAACCCCTTCAAGCACTAGATAGGATTCCATTCCTCAGAGCCAAGGGGCAGCAGACCTGCCTAGAAACCAAATACACTGGCTTTGGGGAAAGCTCAGAATCAGGGGTATGAATAAAAATGTCCTACGGGCCTATCTAAAACTGTGCGGGAGAAACAAACTGAGGCTCGCTGGCAGAAGCCCCCGAGGAAGAATTATGGGAAAATTGGGAGAGTCAAGCCCTTTGGAGGCACCGAGTCGCAGTCGGGTCGGGCCGGCGCTGGGGCCCGGCCGCGGAGCGGTGGCGGCGCCTGGGCCCTCGGAGGGCCCCGACCTGCGGCCGCGCGGGGACACAGGGCTGCAGCCAGGCGCCCGCCAGGTGAGAGCAGGCCCCGGGGACACCAGCCGGGAGAGGCGCCTCTGCGACTGTTGTTAAAAACACACTCTCTTGATGATCGAGAAGGCTTCCTCGCCCATTTCCGGGCCCTAATTTTTTTTTTTTTTTAATGAAGCACTAACGGCACTTGGGGGCTTTGGCTGGGTCTCCCCACCCCTGGTACCTCCCTGCCCCCCCGGGCCCGGGCAGCAGGGGCGGTCGCGCCTGGGTCCCCGCACTTGGGGCGGACTCACCGTGGTGGGTCGGAGGGTACCTCTGCACCGTGGCCCTCACCGAGTTTCCGTAGTAGGACGGAACGTGGTTGCCTTGACCGTCGATGTTAAAAAGTACATCCACCTCCTCGGGCAGTGGGTACTGTGCCGGGTCCATGTAGGAGTGGCCGAGGCCTGGGTGGTGCGTGTCCGGGTGCTGTCCGTTGAGGACCGCGGGGTGGTGGTGGCTCACCCAGCGCGGCTGGTCCGCCGTCACCTCCATCGCCCCGGCTGCGCTCGCGCCCTCTCGCCGGGCCCGGAACCCGCGCGTGGAGAGGGAGGGCGGTCGGGCTGGGAGGTCGGGGGGTGGGGGCTCCGAGGCTCCGCAGGTGCGCCTGCCGTCGGAGGAGCGGGGGTCGTTTACTGATTTGTTTTCAGTGGGGGAATGGGAAAGGTGGGAAGGAAAGGTGAGCAAATGAGATTTTTAAAAAATATCTTTGAGGGGTAGTTTAGCCGAGAGAAGAAGAGCAAGAAAAAAAATCCCAAAAAACAGGTACGATAAAGGGGAACCAAATTGTAAAGCCGGGGGCTGGGGATGGCGAGGACCGCTGGAATCCTGCAGGCGAGGCTCCTCTGCAGCGGCTCCGAGGCTGAGTTTCTCCTCGGGTCACCTGCAACGGAGAGAAGGGGAAACCTGGATGAGCTCCTAAGTACTTTGGCACCTGAGTTTATGAAGAGGCACCACCTTCCCTGGAGCCGCCGGCCCGCGCCGGGTCACAGGGACACGCACACACACGCAAACGCGCGCGCCTCCTCCAAAGCTCGGAAAACGGGGACGCCGCCGGGGAGGGCCCGACTCCCAAGGACATCCCCACAGCCCGGCTCTCCCTGGAGCCCGGGGCTGACTGAGCCCTTCCAACACGGACGACAGCTCCCTCCCTCCGGGACACCGGTCCCGGGACCTTTCTTCCAGCCTCTAGAAACTCTCCAAAAGAGGAGGGCTGCGTTTTAAACGTTTTTAAAGTTTTCCCAAATGCAAAGGGAAACCAAATCAAACTTAAAAAAAAAAAAAAAAAGTCGCCCGTACCAACCTGGGTAGTCAGGAGCAGAGAGGAGAAGAGGAGGCGTGTGACCTGAAGAGCAGAAACTGCTCGGTCAGATTGCGTGGCTCGCTCTGTCTCCCGCTCTCTCCGTCTCCCTCTCTTTTCCTCTCTCTCCCTCTCTCAGTATTTTTTTTTTTTTTTTTTTTACAGGGAATGCATTCTTTCTGAAAGTATCAAGACGGCGCCAGGCAGCTCAGTGCTCGCAGACAGCTGTGGCGCGACGCAACTTAAGGAGGTTCTAGTGTCATCCGCGCCGAGAGGGAGGAGCCTGGCGCTGGCGAGGAGGGGACAGGCTCCCTAGCGCTAGGAAACTGCAACCCAAAGCCGCTCCAGGACTTCACCCCCGCCCCTCCTCCCGCCCCTCCACAGACCGGAAGGGGCGCCGGAGGGCTGCCCGGGCTGGGGGCCGCGGGGCGGGTGGGCGAGGCGGCAGGGGTGGGGGCAGAGGGGACCAACAGGAGGGAATTCGCGCTCTGGCCCTTTAAATGAGGCTCCCGCCGCTGCCAATTCTTTCCGGCGGGGTGGATTATTCCGTGCGGGAGAAACCGGCCTGCCCCATTCATAAAGTTAATTTCTGCAGGCAGCCTTGCTTTTGCAGACTTTCTACAATGAGCAAACATTTTTTTTTTTTTATTCAATCCAGAAGGGTGTTAAGGAGTTTATTGATTTGGGGCTATGTGCATGTAAAACTGATCAGAAAAAAATGAATGTCAAAGTACTTTGAGATTGGCCTCTCGAGAGAATTGCCTAGGAGGTTGAGGAATCCGGCCAGAGGGATATGCCTTTGATTGAAATGTCCAAGTTATTTGGGGGGGTCGTTGTCAACATGCTCCCCAGCCTTTTTGCGTTAACAAGCCCCTCAGATGAAACGTTTCTGCTGTTGCAGCTGTCCTTGCCAGACTTAATATTTGTCATCGACGTGTGCTTTTTGACTTAAGTGACAACACTGATGGATGAAAAGGAGAGAAGGGAAAAGACTAGTTCCAAGTGCAGTGAGAAGGGTTGGAAAGAGGAACTCAGGTCTTCACTCCAAGTACCCAACTTTTCCCTACTTACTCCGGCTCCCGGCGTGTTTCCCCAGCCCCCTTCACCGACCCCCCAGCCCGGCGGTGACGACTTTCGCCGGACCCCTCAGCTACTCAGGACTCGCACTGCTGGGCCCTACAGCCCGGGGCGGAGGGAGCGCTGCTCGGAGACGCCCCTCGAGGGGCGGGGCTAGGCGGGCCCGGGAAGGGGCCAATCAGCGGGCGAGACTGCGGCCGTGCTGCGATTGGTCGACCCCGCGGGCTCCAACCTCCACGGCCCGTCTCGGTCCTTTGAGCCACTGCATCCCCTAGCGGCGCTAAGGCTCCAGCAGCTGCGCGGCCTGAAAAGGCGGCTGGGGCGCACAAGGGTCAGGCGGGAAAAGAGGACTCAGATTCCACCCCCTGTTCACCCAGGGCAATGTGTGCGAGGAGACAGTGTAGGTTCTCCCGTAGGCTTTCCCACGGACGGTACTGAGCTTGATGTGCGGTTCTGTTTGAATTGAAGACATTATTTCCTCTTTATACTCCACAAAATTCCCTACAGATACAAAAATTCGACCTAGAAGAGAGCGTCCCTAAAAGTAGGTCTGTAGGATTCCTTTCATGCGGTGAAGGAAAAACATCAATATTCAGCCTTAATTTGCCCGGGGGGGCGGGGAATATCTTGTTTTAACACACAATCTTTGCAAAAAGATTAGTAAAACGTATTTGGAGAAAGTAGTGGAAACATGAATCTTCTCGATTTTGGATTTAGAGCTTCTCTTGAGTCTCCATCTTCTTAAATCTGATGTGTGTTAGAAATCAGGGTTGAATTCCTAGATGCGGAACAGGAAGAAATTCCCTAAATTACACACACACCCGTGTTTCCCCTGAGCCCGTTTAGTCCCCGTTTATTTGGGCGGCCGGGCAAAGGAGCATCGATTTCCCTTTTCTCTGACCACTTCTCTCTAGGGCCAGTCAAGCTGCCAGCTTCTCCTACTCCTGCTCACGGCGCTCTCCAAACCTTTTAATTATTTAGATTTGTCTAACATTCACTGGAAACTACTCCACAAACAAGGGCAGACAAACGCACACACATTTTTGCTAAAAGTCCCGAGGTTAACATTAAGGGTGGAAGCAGAGAGAAAAGGTGAAAAGCGCCAGTCCAGGACGGGGAGATGCTCGCCAGACCCCGGTCCCAAGCCACGCGTGGCTGTGCGGTCCTCCACTCCCAGACCGGGAAGCCCGGGAAGGATAAAGGGAGCCTTTCTCCGGGGAGAAGTGCTGCCGACGCCATGACTTGAAAATGCTAACTTCTGAGGCTGAGAACGATTTTAAAAGACAAAGAGAAAAGATTTGTGAGAAGGCCTTCCGGTGTAGCGGCGCCTCTCTGATAACGCACAGAACTGGGGGCTGGGGGCATTATTCATTTTAATTAAATCACGAGCACCAAGTCGGGCTGCACTGGGATGGGGAGCCCCCGCCCATCCCCAACCACCTTGGAAAAATAAAAGATCTCGAAGGCCCCTCTTGGTCTGGGTGGTTTGGAGCTGGCAGAGAGGCGCGGGGGGCTGCGGCTGGATGCCCGGTATAATGGAGCCAGCCTGTAGGGGGTATTTAACATTTAATTCCCAGCCGGTCCGCCCCTGTTCCCGTACTGACAGTGGGTAATTGGGAAAGAGGACGTTGCTCTTTTGATGGCCCGCGCCGGCCAGTCTCGCCGACGCCACACTGGGTTTGACGTCACGGGCCCAGCCCCAGAGCCGGGAGCACAGAGCGGGGGGGAGGGAATAGGAGGGGAGGGGGATACCGGGGAGGGAGGGCCGCGGTCGGCCCCGGGACCCACGGGGAAGGAAGGGGGAAGGGAGCGCGGCCGGAGAGAGGCTGCTGCGCGTGGCCTGAGGCGCAGAGCCGGGCTGCGGGGGTCTGGGCTAGGCCAGGCGCCGGCCTGACCCGCCTCGCCGGCAAATGCAGGCCGGGCTTCCTCCTCCGGGGGCGCGGGGGAGGGGAGGGGGCTCGAGGCCGGGGGAAGGGGGGGCGGAAAGGTGGTCCTGATTCCCTCTCTGCAGTAGTCTGCAGAACTGATCCTGGCCTCCCGCAGAGACGCTCAGCGCCCTCCTGCAGACCTGACCGTCCCCCAGGCACCCCGGCCCGGGCCTGGTCTACAAGAACCCCTTCTCCCTGGGAGCGGCCCGCGGAGCTCCGGTGGAGAAAGCCAGGAGGAGACCGAGGAGGATGCTGCCACCCCGGGCTCCTGTAGGGCGCGAGGCCTCCCTCACCAGGGTAAGGGGCCGGCGAATGACCTGGATGCCTGGGACCCTAGGGGCAAGTATGCGGGAGCCGAGCTAGCGACGACGCAGCCACCGCCCTCCCACCCCACCCCCAACCCCCCAGGAGCCGAGTCCCTGTGTGGCGGCAGGAGCCAGTTTGGCCTATGTGCAACGCCAGGCCTCCAGGCGGCTGCTTTAGGCGTCAAGTTGAGCGGGGTGTGTGTGCCCTCTTGGGGAAAGGGTAAGAAATGGAGCCTTACTTTCTCTTCTTGGTTGGGGTAAGCCGTGACTCAGCCCCCCCCCCAAAAAAAAGGAAGAAAAAACATGCCTATGTACAGGTCCCACCCACCGGTCCTCCCGGGAGCGCAGAGACTCCGTCCGGATGGAAGTGGGGGCACTCAGTCCCGCGAAGGAACCCGAGCCCGCGGCGCAGAGGGGAGGAGCGTGCCCCCAGGCTCACCCCTGGGGTCTCAGGGCCCAGAGATCGGAGATTCACGCGGCCAGCGCCACCCACCCGAGCCTGGCGACCGGCGCGTCCAAGCGAGCTCCGCGGTGCCGGGAGCCGCGGCCCCCGGCGCCCGCGCGCTGCCCGCGGAGGGAAACCAGAAAAGCCGAGCCTCGGGGTCGGAGTCATAAAGTTACTAATCCGGTGCAGGGGGAGTGAGCGTGCCTCCGGCCGCCTGGGGCGGTCATTTGAGCGTGTTTACTTAAGGACTTTGCAAGAGGAGCGCGCGCGAAATAGTCGGATTTCCAGCGAGGCAGCAAATATTTGCAAGCGAGAAAAAGAAGCGGAGCCGGGCCGCGCCGCCGCGTCCCTCCCCCCGGAGCCGCGGCGCCGGCCTGGGCGGACCCGGCCTCACAGTTAAAGACAGAAATGAAGCCGGGAACCTGCAGGGCTGGGGGCGGGGAGGGCGCAGGGCGACAGCAAAGTCCAGAAATCGGAGCGCAGCCCCGAGGCCCTGGCGAGCCGGGGCTGGGGGAGGAGAAATCCCTTCCCATTCCAGCTCGATCAATCTTCCTTGGCTGCGATCGGTCAATAAAAATGGTGTGAACTGGCCGCGGTCGCTGTGCGTCTGGGGAGGAAGTGGGGGCCAGAGGTGCCGCGGCCGGCGCCGGCGTCCCGTACCAGCCCGGCTCACACTCCGGCGGTCTGTAAATCCCCAGGCTCCGGCCGGTTCGTCGCGGGGAGCCGAGCGCGGCCCCAAGGGTCCTTTAATTGGGTGTCTCCACTTTAATAGTGGCCATTGTTGGAGCAATTAGCGAGAGACAATAACCTCCAAGAGGCGTTTAATTCGATTCCCTGCGCCGGCTGCTGCCGGGTCAAGGAAACTCTGGAAGAGCCTGGCATGGGAGCCAAGATTTGCTTTAGTGCCGGCTCCCTTCCTTGCGGGTTTTGTCTTAGGTGTGAGAGTTTTAACGGGGCAAGTTGCAAGCGAGGCGAGAGCGACCAGGTCCTGGTCGTAGACGGGGAAATCCTGGCCTGGGCCTCGCTAGCCCTGCGGGGCGCCCGCGGGACCGCAGCGCCTGCTGGCAGCACGCGTCCGAGCTGCGGCCACGCGCGTGTCCCCGCTGCCAGTTAGAGCTAGGAGAAAAGCACAGACGACAGGGACGTAGAAACCAGTCTCCTTCCTCCTTGGCCCTGGGTCTCCCACCTCGATCTCTCGAACCGAGTCCCAATTTCCTTCCCCATCGGGGAGGAGGGGCAAAGCAGAGAACCCCCTTCTGGCGCGTACACACCTCCCTCTCCACTGAGCCAGCCTCACGACCCCCTCCTCTGCCTTGGCCCGCGGATTAGGTTACCGCGGCGGGGCGACGATTTTTACTGGATACGAGAATGCACAGGTAAAGCTGTATAAACAGCTCGCCGGCTGCCCGACGGGAGGGTTACGCCGGGGACACGGCCCAAGGCGCCACCGCGGGGCCGGGGCTGCGCGGGTGTAACAGCGGGGAAGCCCGCTCCCGAGCGGCACCCCGGGACCGCGCAGGTTAAACACGTACTGCATTCTGTCTGTGCAGTTCCCACCCAAGCGCCTTTCTCTTTCCCGCATGAACTGAAATGCAGAGTGGGAAGCGAAATCAAAAGGCGATTAGAAAGAAGCAGGCAGTGTGGGCAGTGCTAGTTGTTCTCTTGAAAAGAAACAGCGAACCAGGGACCTAGGGGAACGCAGAAAAAAGGGGACCCCAAAACTCACTGGCAAAGGGAAGATGCTGGAGGTGGAAACGTCAAAGGGGAAACCCGCGGGAACTCAGGCGAAAAGAGCGACGCGAGCGCAACCCTCCTCCGGGCTCCCACGCCCACCAGCCCCAGGCCCAGGGTCCACCTGCCCTGGGAAATGAGCCATCGCTTCGGGGATGGTGTGTGGTTTGAGTCACATTTTTTTTTTTTTTTTTTTGCTTATTCATCTATCACCGATTAAAACTCGGAAGGAGACCCGCCCAGGCCAGGAGGAGAGGCGAGAAATGTGGAGCGTCAAAAAGAGAGGAGATGCGCTCGAAGATTACCCCTCCCGCTCGCCCCACCTCTAGACCCGGCCCTCCAGCTTCCAGGGATTCTGGCCCTCCCTCTGCCAGTACCCTCTTCCCCCCGGGTTGAGAAAAACCCTGATTGTAGCGAGATAAAAATGGGGCAGGTAGGGTGTAGCGGAAAAGGGGAGGAAAAGGGCAGGGGATTTCTGTTTTGTAGTGGAACAGTGCACAGGTGCGGGGGGCTTGCAATGCGGGAGCCCTGGGGTTGGGCAGGAGAGAAAGATCTCCCCTAGAGGGTGAGTCGAAAGGAATGCGAGTCACTCTGGAGGAAGGGCGCACCTCGTAACCCTCCCTCCCTCATGGCCTTGGCGGTTTAGGGGACAGGTGGAAGCCACACAGAAAAGGAAGTGGTGGAGGTCCTCCGGCTGGTCGCTGTGGTGGCTCGTGGCCACCGGCCCCTGATCCTGCCCCCAGTGACTCTTAGAAAGGGACTCGCGCGTCTGGACCCTGGCTCTCCTCCTGGTGTGTCCTCGGGCCGCTGAAGCAGCTGGGACTCAGGGAAGGGAGCCGCCACCGCAGCCAGGGGAGAGGTCAGCATGCGGGATTCACCCATGTGAACTCTAGGCCGCATCATTTTTTTCGGGTGAGGACGGGTGCACGTGGGCACCTGCTCCACTTCCCATGGCCTTCGGCCTCCCGGCTTGGCACCGGCCGTTTCACCGCCACCATCTCCAGAGCCCCGAGCGCTTGCCTCGGCTGACTCTCCTCTGGCCACCTCAATTTGGCATTTCAGGAGTAAGAGGGCTTTAACACGGGGCTGTTGTTTTTACTTCTCTGGATTAACCAGAAAACGGGGGTGTGGGTGTTGCTGGACAATCGACAGTGGGCTTTAAGGGAAACGGGAGTTCACGACAGGGAGACGGAAGATGCGGGAGGGTGATTTCGTTCAGATCGGGAGACAGTAGAGGCGAGCTCCAGAATGCACGAATTGTTCTCGTCTTCCTTTGGACACGCCGCAGACCCGGTCGTGACACGCGTGAATCTGCCCGGCTCAGGTGTAAAGAGGCCTTCCCGCGCGCACCCTCCCACCCTCCGCGTGCCCCTCCCCGAGGGATGGCGTCCTGCCCGCAGCCTCTGCCCGCCAGACCCGCCGCCCGTCACCTCGTGGACCCCCAGCAATTTATTATATAAAGCGAAACAGCAATCCCACACGTGTGCCTGCGGACCCGCGGCGACTGACACGCAGGGAGCCTCGTCGGCTCAAGCTCCTGGACGGTTTTCTTTCTCGTCCTTCCCACGGCCGCACCTACCGCCACCACCTCTAGTGCCTTCCGTCCAGCCGCCACAAGCAAAGGGGGGTTCGGGCTCCAGTTCCGGGGCTGCCTTGGCAGAATCGCGGAAACCTCTCTCCGGTTACTCCAACCATCAAGAAAAAGAGGCGATCAGGAATATTTGGTTTGGACACAAAGACTCCACGAAAGAAACGCACATTTCTGTGTGAAAGGGCTCAGACACGGAGAATGAGGCACCATTTCAGTGCAGCCCAGAAATGGTTAGAGAACACGGGCTTTCAGACGCTTATCAGGATCACTAATGCCCAGGATCACTAATGCGCATCCAACAGTTCCTGCCACAAATTGCCTTAACCTCTAGAAAACGGGTTCTCAGCCACCCGGATCCCACGTACCCGCCCCTCCCCCAGGCTCTCTCTGTAGCCCTGGACTGGCGGCATCCAAATGGAGAGGTTCCGCCAATGAGTGCCCAAGGGTACCCACTCCCATCCCTTTACTGCAATCCCCCTTACCTCACATATCGTCTGCAAAAAGGCCAGTGGAAACATCAAATAAAGGAAACTGCAGCTTCCCCTGTGTCTGGGCTTTCGGTAGGACAGACCGACCCAACCCTGAGTCCCCAAGACTGGCGGAGTTATCTTGTGTAGTTATCAAGGGTTGGCCTGCCGGGTCCTTGGGCTTGTATACTCAGTGCCACTCACCCGTATCCTCAGAATCCAGCTGGCTTCTCAAGCCAGGAACCTCAGGCTTTGCAAGGCAACTGGCTGGAAGCTGGAAGCGGGGCCTCCTGCTTGAACCCACGTAGGACTCGATAATGGGCCCCCAAGCCCCCCTGGATCTTGGTCTGTCTAACCTGGACACCATACCCTGCCCCAGATTCAAATGGGCAGAAAACAATTTCTTGCCTCAGAATCACACAAACGTTAAAAAGTTTTCATGGTAAGCCCCCTCCCACAACCAGCCACTGCAAGCATCTCACTTCCAGACACCTGGGTCTACTCGACCCACCTCACTAGGACTCCCTGCCCCAAGCCTGTCACAGAACCAACAGCCAACACACAACACCTTTTCTGCCACAGCCGCTAAGGGATGAAAGGGCTGCAAATGCTACTTGATTATTTGTCCCTTTAAATTTCATAACCTCCCATCCACAATCCTGGCATCCCCGGTAAATGAGGCTGACTGAGGAGGAGAAAAGGACCAGGAAACATGGGAACCAAACCAAAGGAGATCCTGCCAGCTTGAGTCATTTCCTGTGCCCTGGACGGAATCACCCCATGCCAGTCTCCTCAGCACCCTGTGGTATCTGAGAGGAGGCAAAGATGTATAAAAGCAACTCTCTTGCCCAGATTCCTTCAACCTCCCTTGCATTTTAACCATTCTCTGTCTTGGTTGGGAACTGTCTCTGATTGAATGACTTCTTGGAGGCCTGTTGGGCCAATGTCCCAGGAGAAAGTAGAATTCTTGTCCCCTGTGGCCCTAGTGCTCCCCATCACCCTGGGCACCCGCTCACAGAGGCTGTGGGCTTTCTTACCCATCTCAGGGTGCTCCAGGAAGCACAGGCACCCCGCTACCAGCTCCCCCAGGGGGATGTCAGATGCCCACACATCTGGGCTCTAACTTTTATCTCACAGCGGCACAGCTGATTCTTTAATTATATGCAGAGACAATGAGCCTAAACACACACTTGTAAGCAGAGGGAAATAAACATGAAATTGACACCCGGACCTTGCGGCCACCTTTGGGAGAAGGCTGCCCTGCTTCTCCGCAAATGGGGTTTTCCCCAATCCTCTGCCCTCCTACAGTGGAAAATGTGTCGGGCCCATCCTAAGCATGCCGGTCATCTCTTATTTTTCTGTGTAGTTTTTCTTTTCTTCACATGCCTTGTTCTACTAGCTCTTTTCTCCAAACAAGGACACACATGCACATACCATGCTCACCCAAGGTCACTGCAGAAAGCCCGAGATTCCCAGTGACCAGAAAGAACAATAGGACTGGGGTCTAGTTCACTTTCTCCCTGGGGCAGCCACCCCTGTGGAGTCGAGACCTCCTTTTAATTCTCTCCACGTGGAGCGGGGAGAGCGAGTGCAGAGTCAGAGAGAGAAGATAGCGATATTTACTGACCTGGGTAGCTCACTTTCGCCGGCCAGCTGTTTTTTATTTTTTCCTGACTTGCCGGAGATCTGAAGGCAGAAATGACAGGCAGACTTGGCCACTGTTGTTGCTGCTGCAGCCCTCAACGCCCCGGCTGCATCTCACGCAGGCTTCCAGCAAGAAGTAAAACCTGGGTGATGTGCATCCTTCCCACAAACCCCCTCCCTCCGCCTTCTCCTGCCACTGTAGAGAGCAGAGCTCTTCCGGGTTGCGAAGGGGGAAAGGGAGGGAGAGGAGAAGACTGAGCGAGGAATGGATTTCACCCCCTTTTGCAAATGCAAACCGCACTTAAGGGGTGGGTGATGCTGGCAGAGTTTGGGGGACGAGAAAAGATTGCTTGTAATGTGACCAGCCCCTGCTGCCTACAAAGCCCGCTGTCTCTGGCAAGGTTGGAATGAACACTAAATGTCATCAGTAGTGTTGACTGGGTCATTACTATCATAGACATAAAGACTTTTGCAGTTTTCCTCTCTTTTTTTGGAGAAAGAGGAGACCCAGTGGGCACATCTAACCATACAACTGGTGGCCACCATTAGCAGGGGGCTGTGCCCCACAAGGCTGTCTTTCTCCCTTCTGACTGTTCCTTCTGTTTCTGTTCATGCTGACACTTCAAAAATGCCTGCACTCTTCGACCACCTCTATCTTCTACCACTGCTGGCCAGTAAAAGTTAGGAAAAGCGGGATGGTGGGTAACTGGCCTCCTGCCACTCTTTGGCCCTCCTCCTGGTGGGCATGAAAACATTTGGAGGCTGGGGTACCCAAGGACGCACTAGAGGTTTGGGGAGGAGGCTCTCTAGGGGTCCCAACTCTTCTCATCAAGATTTCTAGGGGGAAATTTACCTTTTAGGAGAGTGAGATAAGAGAGAGAAGCAGAGGTCGCTCTGAAGATAAAATACCCAAGGAAAAGGATCCCATTAGTCTACCCACCGGCCTCAGTAAACTCCAGCCCTCCCCTTCAAAGCGCCCCTTTCCCATACCACCCCTACTTCTGCTGGTAGGGGATCAAAATAACCCACCAAGGAGTCTGTCCAGAATAAATTTCTGCAAGAGTAAGACGAAACTCCATAAACAGTGGGGTAGAAAGGTCAGGGTCCATTTGTTTTGACAGGTAGAGTTTTCCCTTCACAATATTTATACAATAAGAATATGGAGACTGACTTTAAAAATAAATAAATCTTTGGGGAGAAATAAAATAAAAGGTGTCCAGGGCCAGGCCAGGAAGTCAAGACGTTTCTTGTGCTAGAACCAGGTAGGAAGGAGTTGCCCGGCTCAGCGGTGCAACGTGCTCAGGGCTGGCTGTTCTCAGGGGTGGGGGGCGAAGACCTTGGTCAGCACGGTCAGAACGGAGGGCGCAGAAGTGGGGCGGCCACCCGAGGAGGGACAGCTGGGGAGCGTCAAGGAGCGAGGCGTGGAGTTTGGTGTCTGAGGAGCAGGTACCGAGCGTCACGGGGGCGTCACGTTCGGAGTGGGCTGCAACTCCCGGGACGCGGCCGCGGCCTCCAGCCGCCTAACGCCGAGAGTGGGGGGCAGCCGGCCTCAGCACGTCGCAGCCTGGCCGGGAGAGGAGAGCAGACGGGGCTCTGTGCCTCCGAGGGAGCCCGCAGCCCACCTCCGTCACGAGCTCAGCCCCTCCTCCGCCCTCCTGCCCTCTCCCGCCCGCCTTCCGCCACCAAGTGGCAGAGCCAAGTTCTCTGGCGCCAGGGCGCGGAGTCGGCAGGGCTGCGCGTTTCCAGGACGCAGGGGAGGTCGCTTTCTTGACAGCTTTCACCCAACCTGTTGCCCTGGCGCTTCGCAGGGGGCTGCGTGGGTGTGCCAGGGAGGCTGCGACAGCTCGGGCGCTGCGGGCGGCGAGAGGAGCGCGGCAGGGACGCGGTGCCCTTTTGCGTCCCGAGACCCCCTGCTTGTGCTGGTGCACTGCCCAGTGGGGAACGGGACCGCGGGCCCCCGGAGGGGTCATGTGTCACCCAGATTCACACAGTCGTCTCCCCAGCCCGGGGGTTAGCTGCACCCCAACTCGCCGCCCAGCAGGCCCGTGGGGCCCTTTGCGTCTGTCTCCAAGCTGTCCTCCCGGCTTCTGGCCCCTCTCAAGGGTCCCAAACTCCCACACCCGTCACTTTCCTCCCTCTCCGCCCACCCCCTTTCTCCTCCAACTGGAAAGCCCGGGTCCGGTCCCTTAGGTGCCGCGCACGCACCCCTGGGAACCCAAGTCTGGTTCCCACTCCCCGCTTCTCCGCTCCCTCTCCTCCACCCCGCGCACCCACCCCCGGGCTGCCGTGTCCCCGCGCGTGGCAGCGGGTCTGCCGGCCCCTCTGCGCGTCCCTTTTCTGCTGACGCGGGCACTCGCTTGTCTCCAGGTCTACAGTGAGTGTATGGTGAGGGACTGAGAAATGCGATCGCAGCCACGCCGGTCCCCGGTCACCCCAGTGCTACCTCAGGAAATTCGGCTACCGAAGACATCCAAGCTTAAAACACACCAAAAAACCGACATGACCCAATTAAAATATAAGTGATTTTCAATGTAAGGGTCAGGCAGGCAACATTCAGAGAAGAAACAGCAGGCAGCTGGGCATTTCTTGTCTTGACAGACTTAAGAGGTGGACACTGTTGCTGGTTAGGGATACAAGAGAGAACTATTCCGGGGGACGTGGGGGCAGATTTGGTGGTGGGGAGGCAGTGGTGGTGGGAAGAAAGGAGAGAATCGATCCTGAGAAATACACAAAGTGAGGCGCTGGTCTCTTGTCGCAAGGGCTGAAGATTTATTCACGCCTGGTGGACACCGGCCTCTGTACACTGTAAAGATGTTGCTTTAATGAAGCTATGAGTCGCTCTCTGAATTTTAAAAGCTCCCACTCCGGCTCGCTGATTCGTGGTTCGGGTCTCTGTGCGTGTGTGTACATACTCGTGCGTGAGCGGGCAAAACGGCCGTCCGTTATTCCTCAGCGACCGTCTGTGCTCACGGCTCAGGGCAGCGGCTGCCGGGTGCTAAGAGCCTGCCTTATTCCAACAAGTAAGAGGGGACACGGTGGCTTCCCTCCCGAGATTTCAGACTCTCAGGTGAACCTTTTCATCGAGGAGTCCTGGTCTGGTGCAGGCAAGAAGACAGGGAGCCCGCTGTGCGTACACACAGAGGGCACACTCAGGTGCTCCTCACCTATCGCAAGCCCCCTGCCCACGTTCCCTGGTGCCCCCTCCCTGCCTCCTTTCCCCTCCCGTGAGCACCTACCACGGACTTTCAGTCCCTTAACCCGGGCCAGGCGGTCATCCTTCCTGAGCTTGGAGTCAGAGGCAGAACCAGGCAGAGAAATGTTCTGAGGCTACTGGGCCTGGGGACAGAGCTTGGTTTGGGGTTCTTCCTGGAGGCAGTCGTGCCATCCTAATTCTATGGCACCACCATCCACTGCTTTAAATCCCCAGTTGTGTTGGGCCACATTCCTGCAAGCAAGGCATTTGATTGGATTTTAAATATAAAGGGAAGTCACCTGGCGTGTGGGGGTAGAAGATGGATCAGTAAATGACTAATAGATAATAGAAACCCTGTGTCCCAGATCTCTGTGATGGCCACGCAGATATGAAGTTCACATGTTGGATAAAGAAAAAGGAGAGAGACCCTATAGGAAGGAACAATCACTGCCAGAATCTCCAATCTTCCTAAGAACGTGTGGCCACTTAGAGTTGTTCCATGTAGGGCTGGGGGAACCATATATTTATTCTTCCAAGTTTCCAACACGTTCTTCCTAAAAACACAGGTACCATATTTTTCTTTCTGCTTACTGGTCTTCAGCGTCATCACCCTTGTAAATTTTTCTGCCTTTCTGTATGTACCCTCAGATTGGTTTAGCTCTTTCAAGTGCCCTCTCTGCCAGATGAAAACTCACTCAATATTAGCCTTGCTTCAAAAGTTCTAATCTTTCAACCCCACTCATTGAGATTTAATTTATTATAAATGTGTAAAGGGTGGGGGGTTGTTGGGAGGAAGTAAAGGATGTCTGGGGTGGGTACGACCAGTTCTCTCATTTTTCTTCTTTTCTTCCTAACAGAACATTTTTCATTAAACTCAACTTTCAGTTCTGTGCCTTTGCCTCTGTTTTGCTGACCCAGAACTGGCAGCCTAGTTGGGGGTGGCTGGGTGGTGCAGGATGGGAAGTGGGGGCCTGGGTGGTGTGGAACCACGGTCGTCTCAAATGAAAGTTTTACAAAGCAGTGACTGGAAATTAAAAAAAAAAAATCAGACTTATTCCACCCAGGCGCCCTAAATAAATAGCCCCGTTTGCAAATTCCTATCAATTATTACGTGATGGGAAAAAATCCTATCTGAAAATAAAGCACGTGGACGTGGAGAATTTTAATTAAATCTTACTGTGGATATAATAACATGGAAGTGATTTTTCATTCGGCGCTTGCCTGCTCACCAGTGTTTTATGGCGTTTTCTTGCCTCTGACTTTATTTTAAAATATTAGACGAGGTGGAGAATTATAAACGACTCTTTCCTTATCTGTACTGCTCACATATCCAGGATCAGAGGAGCTGATTAAGAAAGAAGTCAGAGGCAACGTTGGATTCATAATGATTTGGAATAATGAATCCTTATCTCTGCTTTCCAGATTATCTGCCTTTCAGCTCCCAATGTTTTGTTACATGGGATAATTTATTGCATCTAATACATCACAATGAATCTGATGGTAGAAAGTGATGGCCAACGTTGTGAAAAGGGGGCCCTTATTTTTTATCCCGGGGCAATGAAACTGCTTTTTGCAGTTTTTAATTGGGAAAATATAAGGTAGATCTGATAAAAAAAAAAAAAGAGCTGGGTATAATCTTGCCTGCTCATGCTTTTCCATGCTGCTCTTTAATTAGTGTGTCAATTTCAGGCTGAAATTAACAAGATCGACCTGAAACCATTGCTTAGTTTCTCCCCAACCCCTAGATCCTAATTTTTAACATGATTTATTTTTATGAAAAAGGAGATAATTAATCATAAACACTGACTGAAGCACAGAACCAAGTTAAGATAAAATGCCATTTGCATCTTTATATAGAAAGATACCAATAATGTTAATTTTTCTGAGATTTCCTCTCTCCTCACCATCTCCTGCCCCCACACCTCTCTCACCCTGACCGCTGTCCACCCCACCCCATTCCAAGTAAACAAGAAAAAAAATTAATTCCAGGTTCCTCTTGGTATTCACTGCTCTCTTTTTTTAAAGTATATATATTTAGCTCCTCTGGCTTTGTCTGTTAACACTTGTATAATGTGCATAGGTTTCCTTTTCCAAGAGCAGAGTGGTGGGTGGATCCGCTGTTCTCCTAAACGCCCTCCTTTCCCTACCCTCATCATCTTCCCTCCATTTTAGAGTTAGAGAGAAGAGGGCACACATCTCATTTAATGGCTAATTAGTTACAATAATTGGCATTTTTGTTTCTTTTGTCTTTTGCCTTAATGCCAAAGGAACAAAAGCCATCTAAAAGCAACAGGCTTCACTCTCTGCCTCTTTTAGGACAGATTTCAGAACCCAGAGTCCCCCCCCACACACACACCAGCACACACACACACACACACGACTGACAACACTAGCAACCTCCAAGCTTCAGGAAGTAGAAGGGGCAGGAGTCACTGGTAATTTGCTCTTTAAGCTTTTTGTGCCTGTTGATTACTTTCTGGTGGCTTGGATTAAACAATCGTTGCAAATATGCAAACCAGTGAGAGGAGACTCATACATATTCGCTCTCCAATTGTGCCTGCTTACGTCAGATCATAATTTCTTGGTAATTGGATGGCTTGCACCTGAATAATGCTCATCTGAAATTCTCCACGTTTCTCTGGGTTGCGGTAGATTTTGTACTGGGAGGTGAGAGGAGGACTTGATTTTTTTTTTTTAAGAATTATTTTCTGTTCCCTGTAGTTCCTATTGTCCTTCTTCCTCCCCTATGCTTAAGTACATTTACTTTTGAAATGTGAGGATATAGAGTTTGTTTCCTGAGAATATAACTTCCCCATAGTTCCTGAGTAGGTTGAAGACGGGCCCATAAAGATGAAGGAAATGGGGGTGCCATTGGGGTAGAAGCAGAGGTGAGGTTCTATGGAGCCAAGACGATTCCCCCCGTCTCAGTTTAGAGCTACAAAAAGAGTCCTGGCCGTCACCGCTGCTTACCATCCAGATTTCCTCTCCTGAGATTATCCTGCGTTCCCAGCTAGCTGGGGTTCAAGACTCCATTTCTGATTCTATCCCACACTCTCAAAGTAGGCAGCCACATAATCATGGATTTTAAAAACTTGAATCTTGATTACAAATATATTTCAGGTTTTAGGTGGAGAGGGAGGAAGAGAGAGAGAGAGAGAGAGAGAGAGAGAGAGAGAGAGAATTTTCTGGTGTATTTTCCCTTCATCTTTCAGTTCTCTTTGGACTTAGTGGATTTCAGAGGTCTAGTTCCAATATTGTATTCAATATTGTGTGACTTCCTCACCTTCCTCTCTCTTTCTCTCCCTGCCCTTCTCTTCTTCACCCTTTCCCCATCTCCCCTTCCCTCTCTTCTCCTCTTTCCTCTCTTTAGGACACATCACTCTAAGAATTTCAAGTATCAATTATAAGTAATATTAATTTCTCAGCCCCAACCAGTGAAGTGCAGATGATCTGATAGGAGTTTAAAACCGGTGCTTCCCTAGATGAAACAGACCAGTGGAGCCTACTGGGCCGTTTCCCATGCCCAGATGAACATTCAATTTTCCAGCATTATCTCCGCACTTAAACTCGCTTTCTCCATTTCTGTGCCAAGATAAATTTGCATAATATTTGCAGCTGTAATTAGCTGATGAGCATCTCCCAGCCTCCCCTTTTGTTTCTCTCTGCATTTGGTCTTCCATTGATGCCACGTTTGATCTTTAATATTACAGGATTCCCGATAGAGGATTGCATATCTTATCTTCTCGGCTCCAAAATCTTTTAAGAAGTAGGGAGGAAGGGAGAGACGGGGTTTGGGGAAAAGAGTGAGTGAGGAGAATGAAGCTTCACTAATCAGAGTTTGAAAAGGTTCTGTTGGAAGAAGGTATATAGGTAGTGACAGAACAAATCAAATAAATGGGGAATCGTGGTGGGGTGGGGTGGGGAGAGGTGGGACTAGCCTCTCAGAATGGGAGAGTCTGGGATAAATGGGTTATTACTTAGAGAATTCAGGAGTGGGTTTGGGGAGCTTGGGCTGAGATCTGAAACATGGATGGGGTGGGGGAGCTGTGGTTAGCCGCCAGCTGCAGCTCTGTGGCCCTTCCTCCATTTCTGGGGAAACGTAATTGCAGGGGCTCTGAGTAAGACGCCCTGCCAGGTGCTCTCTTCAAGCAAAAACTGGAACTTTTGAAACCAGGTGACACGCCTATCTGCTCCTCTATTTGTCTCTCTCTAGTAGAGGGCACAGCAGTCCTGAATTTCTCCTATGGTAATTGGCACTTTTCATGCTCATCAGCACTGTTTAAAAGAAATAACCTCACCTCCCCCCCACCCCCCAAAAAAAAGCAAGGAAAGAAAAGGAAAATCAGAAAAAGAGAGAAAAAAAGGAGAAAAGAGAAGGGGCTAGGAAAAAGAGGAGACGGGGAGTCCGTGGCAGCCAACAGAGGTGCCTCCAGAAGTGAAACAGAACCAGAAAAGTGTCCCCCTTGCCTCGTCCTGGTTGTCATTGTTCTGTTAGTGTTGTGACTTGGGTGGCAGCAGGGTGGGAGGGAAGGTGGATTAGAGGAGCCACTGGTTGAATCAGTATTTGTGGGAATCCGGAGGGGCAGAGAGAGAAAGGAAAGGGAAGAGGGAGAAGGAGGAAAACAAGAAGACAAAAAAGAGTCGACTTTCATGCCAATCATTGGAACAAATAGCTAACATTTAACGTTTACACCCGCACTGGCGGCGCCCTGGCGCTCCGCGGACCTGGAGCCGGGCTAAAATGTCCCGAAAGCCTTTGGAGAAACGAGTTTCCAGCTATCAGGTTCTCCCCATCTCCCCCTTTCATAAGGCTTCGGTTTCAGGCTGGACTTGTCCAATGTCTGCGTTACTGCTGGGAGCTCCTAAATGAGTGTCCAGGAGGCAAATATCAAATAGCGCCGGGGTCAAGGCGATTTAGTTAACCGTGCGGGGCGCTCAGGACTTGAAACTTGTGTGGGACTCGCGGGGGAGTGAGGCAGGCGGAGGGAGGGCGAATGAATGAATGAATGAGTGAATGAGTGGGCAGAGGAGACCCAGACACTGGTGGGCTGAGAGGCCTCCACGCACCTGCACGCCCTCGCAGGGCAAAGTAAGGCTCTCAGTTTGAGAAAAGTCCCATGAAACTTTTTGTTTGTTTGCTTGTTTGTTTGTTTGTTTGTTGAATGAGGCCAATTTTCTAAAGTGAAGTTAAGAAACCGGGCTCTAGTCAATGTGTAACTTGCGTAATTGTATTGTGTCAAAGCCTCAGTTTCCCTCTATGCTAATTGGGGGGTTGGACTTGATGATGGTCAGGGTTCCTTGCTGCTGGGGGAAAGGGCAGACTGTGGGCGCAGGTAGGGAGTGGAGTGGAGTGTCCGGAGGTGACCTGGGGACCCTGAGACAGCTCCCCCCCAAGCCTGGCCCGCAGGCGCTGGCCGCTCAGACTCCCAGAAGACAGAGCCATGAACCTCCTCAGCTGGAGCGCTGAGGGCCCCCCCAAACCCCAGAGCTCTGCAGCCAGGAGCAACAGCCACTTTTCTGGGGTTACCGTCTGGGGAAGTCCAGCTTCCCCTACCCCAGCCTACAAGTTCCTCAGGCACTTTCTACTCGGGGTCTGTGTCTCCTAATTGTTTCCAAAAGAGAGCATCTCCACCCCCCGGGGGGGGGCGTGCGGATTGAGGTCTCTATCAAAATTCCTAACTCCAGTGTCCGGGCGGAAGTCCCGGCAGCACAGCCTTGGGACAGAGAGTGGCAGTTCCGCCGCTCCGCGCCAGATGGGTTAGGAATCGATTAACCGAAGTCGGCTCCTTAGGATTCTGTAGTGTTTTCTTTTTCACTCTTCTTCTTATTTTGAGATCCAGGTTGCTGTACTGAAAGTAGGGGCAGGCTGAACGTCCGTGCGTGCGTGGGCGTTCCAGCCGTGTTCCCGGGGGGTGGGTCGCACAGGCCCGGAGGGGGCCACAGCAGACGCAACGGTCTGTCTCCGCGCACCCTGAGTGGACAATCGGGTCCAGGCTGCAGCCGCTGCTGCTCAAGCTCCAGGCTGAGACCCAGGTCCCCCGCCCCCACCCACCCAGCCACCTTCGATCAACCCCTTCCTCCCGCGCAGCTGAGGGTCCTGCTGAGGCCAAGCTCCAGGCCGGCCTCGCAGTTCAGTGCGGCTGGGCCTGAGGTTTGGGGGTCGGTGCTGGAGGCAGGGGGGGCAGCGCGGGTGGGGGCCACACGGAGGACACAAGAGCGAGGTGCCCTGCCGTGCAGGGGTGGGCCCGGGACCCTGTCTTCTTCCATCACCCTCTTTTGGGCGAGTCTTTCCCTCCCCTCTGTGTACCTCCCAATGATAGTCACGAAGACGAATCACGATGCTACTTTTCCCCCTTCTTTCTCAAATTAAAAAAGAGAGAGAAAATACGCACCCAACTCCACTACGTTCGGGTTCCGGAGAAATTCTCAAATAGAGCAGTGTAATTTCTCAGTTGATTTTGATTGACATACTGTCCCTGGGATCATGTGTTAATCCCTTCTTCACTCAAGCCTTTTCATAACTCATTTCTCTCTTGCTAGATGGGGACTCTGATGGTTACCGAGGCAACGATGATAGCACTAAGCTATTTCCCTCTCTGCAAGGAGACCATTATTCCGCATGCATAGGCCATTTGCAGCAGAGGTCGTCACAAAGTCATTCACAACACAGCACACGTTTATTAAACTTTTATTCTCTTTTTTCCCCCAACACAGAAACTAGTTTGCTCTTGTACCAGGGGGTACCGTTGTCCTGTTCCGTGCTGGCAGGAACCGCACCCGAGTGCGTGGGCCCCACATGCACGCACTCCCCGCGCCAGGCCCAGAGGTGTCCCCACTTCCCCATCTGCCCTTGGGGTCCTCTCAGAGGCCACCTCTGGGACCCTGAGGATAAGAAGTGGCGGTGGCAGCACCCACGTGCACACGGGAACCGGCTTCCCAGGCCATGCCATCCCTTCCGGGGGACTCAGTCACCAGAGGCCCCTTGTCTGTCTACCTTCTTACACATGGCCACCTTTTGTCCCCTTTCTCAGAGCCCTCGGTCGGCAACGACCCTTTTTCCTCCCCTCCCCCCTTCTTGGGCTCCGCGCCCGGCCCGGGCCCCTCCCGGTGTCGTGCGGGCGCCGCCTGGCCGCGCTGGCGGCCCTGGCTCCGGAGAAGCCACCTGCCTGGAGCGCACGGGTCTTAGGTTTCTTTTCCCAGTTTGGCCAGGAAAAGGGCCTGCTGGGGGTGCGGGTTCCTGGCCCGGCCTCCCGCACGTCTGGGCGCTCGTAATCCGTGACTTCGGTCCCCAGTCACTTTGGTCCCCTTCCCGGCGGCGACCTGGGGCGGAGGCTGCCGGGTGGGGTAAGGAGAAGACCCGGGACGTCTGCGGCAGTCCGTCAAGGACAGATTTACCGTCTATATTAAAGCCATCATGGCAAACATGTCTATTCCGGGTCTGCGGAGCCACCCGAACCACAGCGCACTCGGGAAGGCCTGGGTGGCCGCGGCCTTCATTGCCCCCACCTTCTCCCGGGGCCTCCTGCCCCCCCTGCTTCCTCCACTTCTTTTCCTTCCCTTTCACCCCTCCCAGTCTTTGTTGTGGGATCAGCCGCCCCACTCTGGCTCCATCGCAGCGTCTGTGAACTTGCCCCGGCCCGACTTCTGCCTTCGCGAGCCCTGCAGCCCCCGAGCGCCCCGCCGGTGCCCAGTCCCGTGGCGGCGCGGCCGCCGCACCCACAGCCGGGGGCGCGTCCCGGAGGAGCGCCCGCCCGGCCACCCCAGCGCGGCCACGTCCGGCAGCACCAGGCCGCGGAGCACGACTCAGACGGGGACCGGGGCTGGGCAGGGACAGCTTGGGGCCAGGCTCCTAGACCGGCAAGTGGAAGGTGCTCCAAAGGGCGCGGAGGGACAGCCTCCCTCCGCAAGCCCGCGAGTGCCCCACCGCGTGTTGCGCCCGGCAGGCGGCATTATGGTCCAGAGGAGGTGCCTTTTGCACGGTGACCCTGTCTCTAGAACGCAGGGACGCTCTGTTTAACCGTGGAGGTGATATCTCCTGCCTGGTCAGGAACGCGCGGGGCTCCGGAGCGGACGGGCTCCAGGAGAGCCGGTGGTGGGTCCCCATGCCCCCGCCTTAGTGCAAGGGAGGTCCTGGGGAGAAAGGGAGGGAACGCTGCCCCAGGAAGTCAGCCGGCTTTTCCTGGGTCTGTCTTTCCTACATCTACAAATTTCCCCCAGGAAAACGATCTAGGGAAAGGCCAGCTGGCCCTTCTGCAAGACCTCCCCAAAGGGGTGTCTGCATGCTGACATCTAGAACACTCCACTGGCAGAGCTGAGAGGGGACATGGGCGTGAGGTGGGCAGCAGTGGCCTGAGAAGAGGCCACAAGAAGTGAAATGTGGGTAGGCCGCTGGCCTGGCCTTTTAAAAGGAGACTCCAAGCTCTGGGAGTGTGGGGTGAGGGCTGGAAGAGGAGCCAGGAGGAAGTAAAGCAAGTTCCTGTGCAGGCCTCTGCTCTGCCAGGGTTCAGAGGGTCACAGCAAGGTCACGTCTGACTGTCCCTGGGTGTTGGTCCTGAGCGTGGTGGAAAGCTGGGTCTCTGAGTGTTGGAGCCTCACATTTGAGGAGGGTAAGGGAAAGGCCACAGGTCTATACTAAGGGGTGTTAGGTGCCCTCATGTCCTGTCAGGCTGGAGGCCAGCTTACAGGTAAGTGGAGGTGAATATGGTAAGAGAAGAGTTCTGATGGCCACTGGAGTCTTTGCTGAGGGTCAGCTTTAGGGTTGACAAGTCTGTGATCTGTGTGTTTGAAGGCACCGCATGTCACATGACTCATCACCCAACTGAATTATTTTTGGGGAAACCAAATTGATGGAAACTGTGTCCTAGGAACAAGGGTGTCTAGATGACTGGAAGCTTAGGTACTTGTAGCAAAGACCACAACAGTATTATTATATAATAACAGTAACTGCATCCATCATAAATACATAGGTCACAAGACATAGGTTACAAGATACTCATTAAACACTCAGAACTTCCTCTGGGATGGGTTTATCCCTTCTTGACAGGGGATGGGGTCCTCAGCTGTCATCACTACTCCAAGGACCTCCTCCATTGCTTCCAGATCTCCGCATTCACTGAGGAATATCAATAGACTTACCAGCATTTATATAGATTCATTCATCATTTCTTCCATTTTTGACACTGTGTCCCTCTAATGGGCACCCTGCTAAGCTCTGAGACTGCAAAGTAGGAAACTTTCTCTGTCTACAGGTGGAGAGGGGAGAAAGACAGCAAATAAATCATCGTAGAGGCAATAAATACTTATTAAACGCATGGCATGATGCTGTATGAGCCCAGAGGACAGAACACCTGGGAAAGCCTCCAGTGTGTACCACCGTGGCTCTCAGGGGACACGCAGGACCTGACCAAGCAGAGCAAGGGCAAAGGGTGTCCCAGAGGGGAACAGGCACATTCAGTGGCGTGGATAGGGTTGGGGAAAGGGAGAGTCCAACAAACCGTGAGAAATGTGGTGTGCTCTGAGTGGGGAGAAGGGAGAGAGGTTGGGGCACACAACCAACAGCATGACACCCTGGAAGTCAAGCTAAATGGCTTTATCCTGTGGGCACTGGGGAACCAGGACAGCCTTTAAGGAGAGGAGCAGCTGGATCAGAAGGAGATGTTACAGGTTCAAGATGCCATTCTGGTGACTAGCTTCCCCCTCTCCTCAGCCATACACCCAGAGCTAAGGTGTTTGCTGTCATATTTCCAGTTGCATAAAGTAAGTGGGTAATAACATTGGTTTGTTTGCTTTTGCTTTTGCTTTTCGTAAAATGCTTAGGCAAAGGCAATATTTACACCAAGGCTCACGTTTCTCCTGGTGCTTTTGCGATATTGCCGTGTGGGACCTTGGCCTATGCAACTGTGTATGTGTATTGAGAATAGCAGTCCTGGTCATTGGCTGTTCTTCGGAGTCACAGCTTTGCCTGGACCAAAGGCACTCTGACAGTTTAACTACTGCAACAGAGATGAACCACAGCCCATGAGGTGAGCAGTGACACCACCCAGAAAGCCACATTGCGACGTGTCTGTGATGGAGAGAGACGAGAGAGCAGCACTCTCATGAATATATGGCAGGTATCTACAAACCTTCACACTAATTGATGGGCTCTCTATATATCATCCCAGATAAAGGGCCCCTGTGCAGTAAATGCTGATGGTTAGAACATCCTGATAGGGCTTTGTTAACAAGAAGATAACAGAAGAGCAAGATATGTTTGTTAGCTGCCTATAGATAAACCCAATAGGTCTTTGTTAACTTTTCATGACTGATGGCAACCACTAACCATGATAAATAATCCTGCAAAGGGAACTTTATTTAAAGTGCCAGAAATGGGGCCTAAAGTTTTAGCTCTTTTGAATGAGGAGGAAGTATTCTGTGCTTGTGTGAGTACACACCTGTCTTAGTACGTCAGCACCTGATTTCCTCTAAATAATTTAAACCATCAGCCAAACCCCAGAATCACGTTGAGCCTTGATTCTTTTCCAGGGTGTGCTATATTCCAATCATATAAAACCTGAGCAAGTCTGAAGAGCTGGATTTCACAGACAAGTCGTCAAAAGAGTGGCAGGACCTTGAGAAACCAACACAGACATTTTTCTAGTAACTACAAACAGGGAAAAATATGCTTTTCAACAATGTAAGGAAGATGGTGGCCAAAGCTGCTCGTCCCTACACCACATTGGAAGTTGCAAAGTTTTACCCAAAACTGATGGCTGAACAAGGATTTATTTTTAAAAGCTGAGAAGTTATGTTTTGTCTCCTGTTTTTAAGCGATGTTTTGCCTACTTAGTACATCATTCCTTTAACTAGTTGGAGCCACAAGTAATACTATGCCCAGGACTCACCCGAAATGAAAGCTCAAAGTATGTTGAAGGCAGTTATTTCATAAATCCTGTTACAAAGAGACCAAACTTTTGTGCTGTTATCATGACACTGTTATCTTTTATGTGATCTTTTCAAAGAAGGCAATCATTTTTACTAAAAACATCATTTGAATTTTATCTTTGCTAAAACGCTAGGGAGTAGGGGAACAGTTGACCTGACCATATAATCTTCCCTAACCTGTAGACTAATCAATTTTGATGGAAGAGGTGATATTGGATCTCTGTGAAGTTAACCAGATTTGCCACCAGTCAATGGAGGTCCTAGGTAAGAAGATGTTTCAGTTAATAACAAGACTATGAAAAGAAATTCATTCTTAAAAAAAAAAAAAAATCACTATTTGCAAAAGCCACAGGTTAAATTAGAGAAAGTTTCTTTTTCTTTCTTTGTTTTTTTTTTTTGTTTGTTTTGTTTTTCAGTGTGACACAAATTAGAAAAAGCTATTGTAATTCAGTTCCCTTTTTGGTTCTGAGGGAAAACTGTTGGATTCACTCTATGGGGCAGGCAGCTCAGTGCTGAAAGCATCAGGTTTGATTCCCTAGACTTCTTGGGAGCAAGTTTACATCCCAAAGGGGTTGGGCTCGACCCTTCCTCTTTCCTAGGCAATAAATAGCATGGAAAGCAGGTTATCTACGTGGCCAACTTTCAGGAAAGACCTTGAAAACAGAGCTGGGGTGGACCTGGGCGGTCACGTGGTGCTTTCCATTACAGTGTGTGTGTGGGGGGGCCACGGTGCAGGGTGGCTGGACCTACTGGGGCCAGCCGGCAACTGAACGCCATGCCGATCCCAGGAGATACTTCAACTGGGTTTTTAATAGAAGTCCCTTTAAAAGCCTGCGATAGCCGGCGGAGGGAGCCAGCTCCGCTTACCGCCGTGTGAAGCACTGCGCTCTATCAGATTAGGTGTGAGAGGGCTAAGGAGTTGGGAATGTTTACTTTCATGTGCAGTATTCGGGCGGCATTTCTATAGCTCCTTAATATCCTAGCACCATATTTTGTATTCCTGATTAGTGGGTTGGCTTACGTACAACACGATTATTGTTTCTTTCTTTTCTTTTCTTTTTCTTTTTTCTTTTTTTTTTTTTTTTTGGCTCAAAGAGCCAGTGCCCTCACCTGAGTCTAAACAATCAAGTTACTGAAATTCTAGCACACTTTTTAAACCTCGTGCCGCTTTTTTCTACATAAGATGCACTGTTTCCACTTGCCTTTGCAATACGGTTTGTCCAGTTTCTGACACTATTCCACTTAATATGAAGAAAACTAGCTTTTTTTATGAAGAAAAAAAAAGTATCAGACAACGCCAGCGAAGACCAGCGAATGGCCATGTTAAGTAACGTCTGTTTGTTTTAGTGACATGGGCTGTCACCACACCTCATGTCTGATGCAGACAGCCCACCGGGACCTTTCCTTACTGTTGTTCTGAAACTTTTGATTCTCTTTTGATCTGTGAGCATTAATGAAACATGATTTTTTTTTTAACAACTCAGTGAAAAATAGGACCTCATAAACTCTTATCACTTGTTTGCAAGTACATTATACATATTAGAAACGATAACCATTTAATGTGACTTTTGTGTCTGTCAACTGCATAATTACAAAAATTATACATAGCTGTACGTAAATATGGAGTGTTGTGAGCTGTGTAATAATCATGCTATGTGTTTTTATATAAATGTCCTTCAGATGCATTTACATACACAAAGTTTGATAGGTTTCTCAGAGACAAAGCGGGCAACTGTCTGACACCAAACATTAACCCAAGTTGCTGGGGAAAGGAGGTGGATAAGCTCTTATGGCACAAATACCATCTTTCGAATGTGAACAGTCAGGATTTGCGATGCATTAAATTGCTGTATTGTCTGTGGCTACAAACTGAAACACGGCTAGCTTGGTTTTGGTGGTCTGGTAACTTGAAGCCCGTAAATAGGGCTTGGTATTTTGTAGTAGAAAGGTGGACCTTCTCTATTGTTTTTAGTGATTTGAAACAAAGTCCAGCAACAGTGATTTGGGCACAAAAACATTTGAAAACATAACTAGCCATCCAAGAAATGAAGTATTAATAGATGTTGAAAGGGCTTCTATTACCTTCTAGATGCTAGCAACCTCAGGGAAGCAGTTCAAATGCCCACCGATTCTGTGTCTGTATATGCACGTCCTATGTTCGTGTGAGTGGTGAAATCACGGCAGGAGAAATTTTTCACTAAAATCATAGACAAACCAATGATATTTTGTACATAGGGGAAGACACCTGGATACATAAAATACGTGCTTAATGAAACTTGTAAGTGAAAACATCAAACTCTGTCCACTTGGCTTCTTCCATTTTGTTAACAATAAAGCAATATAAATGCCTCTGTGCTGTTTTATTAAGCCTTGGTCATTAAGGATACATGCCTGTGCAGGAAACGTGAGGAAATATTCAGACTCCATCAGCAGCTCAGCCGTCCCATCCTATTGAAGACATTACTCTGGCTACAGAAACATTCTTTTGTGGGCCTTTGGGAAATTTGCTCTTGAGAAAGGTAACCAATCTGAAAAGAAGGGCTCCTGTGCATAATTTTGGTGTCTTATTTTTTTCTTTCTTTTCTTTTTTTAATGACACTTTAGAAATGTGCAAGGGGTAGTCGTTTCTGATTGAGTTCCAACCACACAACACACATACCCCTTCACCTATGGACTTGACGTGATAACAGGCATTGGATGGATGTCACCTATCACTTCCTCTTAAATGGGACTTATTTATTAATAACTTTTCAAATCTCAAACACAGAGCGTGAGAGCCACAAGACCTCAGAGGTGTCACGCGACCTCTTTGTTTCCAAAGGAAAGGGCCGAGGCCCTTGGAAGAGTCAGGGCATATAGTGAAGTGTGCTTCTGCCACACCTCCTTACAAGTCCTTCCTGGCCACCTGGCAGGAAGGACTGCAATGACGTAGCAAGGACTGTCTACATTTGTGGATGTTCTAGAACCGCACTGTGCAATGTGGTAGCTACTAGCCACTTTGGTTATTTAAATTTCAATGAGCTAAAATGAACTAAAATGTAAAGTTCAATTTCTCAGTTGCAGTAGCCACATGTCAAATGCTCAATAGCCCACGAGGCAGTGGATACCGTATTGGACGGTGCAGAATTTATGGAACATTTCCATCAGCACCGAAAATCCTATTGAACAGACTGAGACCTGAGGTTGAGTGCAAAGACTAGAGAACACAAATATTAGTGTCATGAGCAGATTCCTAAACGCACAGAGAAGGGGGTCCAGGGGCACCTTCCCCACTAGGGGGCGCCCTAACAATGAGTGCAGCCCTGCAGACGGACCGCGTGTAGAGGGCTTGGAGAGGAAATCTCATTCTGAGTTAGCTTCCTCACTTTATTTGATACATTTACTGCACGAGGGCCTGAGATCGTTCCAGAATGGAGGTGCAACCACGGACCTGCCGAATGCAGGTGAAGCCAAACTATGGCTTGTCCTCTGTGATTTACTGTTCTGCTCGGTACTCTGAGATTGTTAGCTGTAATAAAGTAGAACATGCCAATTCCGGCCAAACCAATTGCATTTTGACTGGTAGCAAATATTAACACTGGCTATGCAGTTCTGCTAATTTATGCACTTAAGTCAGGGACGGTGGCAAACTTGCACCTCTATTCTCCCACCTGTGTACCATGTAGACATTATAAAAAAATCTGAGCTGGGCTGCCCACTCTGGAGATGACGGGCTCTGGGAGAAAGCCTCTCTCTCCTGGCGACCTTCCACGTCCAATCATCTAATCGTTTGATAATGAAATTGCCCAGTTGATGTCTTGTCCAACTTCTCAAGCCTTGATTGTAATACCAAGATCAGTCTTTCGACGGGGTGTTGAAACTCAGAATCTGAGGCTCATAGGAAATTCAGAATTCATACAGCACTGAAAAATTATTGGAAGAGCAAGATAAAACATTTTAATGGATTAAACTGAAAAAAAAAAAGCCACAATAGGTACTGTAGTTACCATTTATTGGGCTCTTACCATGTGTTAAATGCTATACCTATGATTTCATTCAATTTTCACAACTAACTAAAGCAGATCTTTTTTTTTTTTTTTTTTTTTTTTTTACAGAGAAGGAAACTGAGATTTAGAGAAATTAAATGATTTATTCAAGTCAACTCAGAAGTTCAGCAACAGATCCAGAATTCAAATCTAGGTTCTGACTTTAAAAAATAAAGTGTGGTCTTGGCTATAATCATGCTACCTAGATTCTTAAAATTCAGATAAAGATCTGAACACAATTTAAAAAGAAGATATGTAAAGCAGGAAGTATCAATTTAATACATGAAGCTCATCAAACACCTCGTAAGCACCTTAAGGGGAAAGCATAGGTCTGGCCAATTCAGGAATACATTTATTTCAGTAGATGGATTTTTATCTCTCTAGAGAGGTCAATCTTTTGTTTTTATTGTTTCAGATCCAATCATTCTTCCTGGAAAGGTTGTAACTTTGTCAACTTCCTTTTCTTGTTTTCCAGTTATGATCTCTTGAAATTGTGGAGAATAACAAGCACAAAAATAGCTAAAACTTACATATGTTGTTTTTAACAGTTATAAAGTGATGTCTGTATGACCACCCCCCGCCCCAGGTGGAGAAATAAGACTTTACCTGTACCCTGGAAGCAGCCGAGCTTGCTCATGCCTTCCCACCCAAACCCCCTGCTCCCCACAGGGGAAGCCACCATCGTTACTTTTACTAGGACCTCTCCTTGCTTTCCCACCCTTGTATGCCTCCCTAAACATACAGCATATTTCCCTCTTTTGTATATACAAGGACTCATACTATAAATGTTCTTATGTCTGTGTTGGTTTACCTGTGGCAGAATGTCCCTTAGTCTCATTGACCAAAAATTGAAAATGGGTCAATCAATAGTCAGAAGAGAACATGTTTCTGCAAACGTGTGGCTTGGATCTGTTTTTGCGGCGTGTACCACATTTCCAACGTAACCACCTGTGCCTGCCCTCTACAACACTGGGGACCTGTCGCATTTCACCTGTCACATTTCATCCCCATGGTGCATGATGGGCCTTGCCTAGAGATGACTAATGAGGAGTTTTTGAGAGGTGTATGGATGTGGCTCAGAACACGACATCCTGGCCCTATGACTTGGTTTTGTTTATGTTGTTAATGGCCAGGTCCAAATTAATAGACTGAGGGAAAGATGAGGGATTGGTTATTTAGAAACCCACTTATATTCCCTTTCTAAAAGCTAGCAGAAGAAAGCTTAACAAACATGCTAAACAGTACGCAAGAAGAAATCATCAGAATATAACGTGATCATATTTTTGGACGATTTGAATTCCCTCTGATAGTACTATTATAGATCTAAGTGAGTTTACCGGAAGCAGCACAAATATTTTCTAAACCATTTAACTTGGCAGCAGTCAACTCATGAAGGACAGTAACAATGACGTTGTTTAGGTTTGTGCTGTTTTGCTTAAGATAGTCCCATTCTAAGCGTTTCATTGATCAAAAACAAGAACCAACCAAAACCAAAACCAAACAAACCAAACCCTTCCACAAAACTTCAAAAGGTTAACAAAATACTAACTAGGTTCCAAGGACATAGTAGGAAATTATTGCTTTGGGCAAAGTACCTAAAATATGCTTCTGTTTTGAAAACCTAACACATTTAAATCTTGTGGGGGTATATATGTTGTATGTGTATTTTTTCCCCCTATAGTGTCAACTCTGCTAATTCCTAGTATAGTTAATGTAACCACTTGCTAAGCTGTTAAATATTCTGTTGTAAATATAAACATTTCAAAGTGCAAAGCTATATCAACATTAAAATCCAGTCTAAGGTGGACAGAAGGATTATAGAAAAATGGGAAAAGGACAAGTATGGAAGCTGCTTAGTGTTTGGATGAAGTACATATTGTGGAAACAACTGGAAAACCATGGAGAAAGAGAAGCAACTGGAGTACCTCAGAAGCCAGGGTGCTGGACAAACCACACATGGGTCGAGTACATTTTGCCATTTCCATGAAGTGAGCCCAGAAAACGCTGGATGGACGAACCAGTGTTTAAAACTGTTCTTCCGCAAACTAAAAACTGAGTTGTTCAGGATAAAAAAGGTAGCTAGCATTTGTTTTAATAACCCACACGTAAACTAAATGTTATGATTAGATATACTGAGAATCTATTACTCGGTTGTCCCTCTAAAATATCTAATGTCCAGTGTCATCTACTGGGCTGCACCCATGGAGTAATAGTTACTTTTTACTTTCTGGCTACACCTAACGCAATTCTCAAAGAAATCGTCCCCTACCAAAATGGCTGATACCATTGTGGAAAGAGACGTTATTCAGAGCATTATCTATTTCATTCCTCAGCCAGGGCAACTCATCTATTTTTAGACTTAAAACTTCTGAAGAAAACTGCTAGGATCGAAAGAGATTGGCCATAAAACTATTTGTATTGAAAAGTTAGCCAGCATGCCTTTAAGTGAACTTCATTCATTAGCATTCGTACTGGCAAGGTTTCCGTATCTCGGCGTTCATTTTATACTTTAATTTGGTTAGTAGGTCTTTGTTTAATCGTCCTATTGAAAGGAGAACAAAGGCGGTTTAGGTGATACAGGAGAGTAATGCACTATATTTTATCTCTGAAAAAAGCCGGACAAAGCTAGAAGGCTCTGATACCCTCTGATTTTCTTCAGGACACTTGGAACCACGAATCAGCTGGAGGATAAAGACCCTTACTGTACTTAACTGCAGACACCTTCAGAAGAGAAACACCGCGTCAGTCATAGAAATGACGCTTTGCCAGCTACACAGGGCTCTGAAGGCAGCTTATCTCACCAGAAGGGTTTCTGTTTCCTGGGGGGGGGGAAGGCGTCTGTTTCTTAAATGCCACCTCCTCCAAGAAAATCACTAGCCAGGGCAGGTTTTCCCCCCGATGGCGTCTCTTTATAAAGTATTGATGCGAAGGTCAGATGATAGTGCTGGTGTAAGTGAAAACAGTCCCTGAGTGTACTGACAACTGGACGACTTCTAACGCTCCAAAGGGAAATACCTTCCATTCCTTTGCATCGAATTTTCCCAGTCGCGGTAGTTCCTCAAATTCCTGCAGCTCTGGGATTTCCTTCTTCCTCAAAAGTCAAAACCCATTTTCTTCTTATTGCTTGGGTCTCCTTACGCGTTTCTCCCAATGAAATCATCTTTCCCAGTTGTATTCTTCTCCCCTCATCCAATACTTTTCTCTTCTCCTATTTTGTTCCACTGCATTAAGGAAAGCGAATAACCCCCATTCTCTTTCTTTGTCACATCTGTGGCATTTGTAAGCTACTCTTTTCTTCAGTACTGCTTGGTGGAGAATACTATGCCCAACTTTCTAACTTTGCTTTGTAACACAGGTATTTTATTTTCGAATCCGTATTTCTTTTTGCAGTCTCTTGAACTTGTTTGCTTGGTGTATGGACAGCCATCCAGTAGAGACCGAGACCACCAGTCCATTTCACACAGGCCACTGAACAGTCAGAAGATGGGAACAACTCTGGGTCTCTAGTGAACTGGACTGGATTCAACTCACTGACCTAGAGGTGAAAGGCTCTGTATTCCATTACTAATCCCTTGAGCTATCCAGCCCCCTGAAAATGATTCTTTGGTTTTATTATTGCAAAGGCCATTTATAAAATCATGAACTGGATTTAGGAAAGCAACCATGAAATAGCAAGAGACAACAAACTGATTGAAATTCCTTCAGTGTAGTATGGGCTGAAGCCTCTTAGTGGGATTGGGGGGAAAGCTAAATATAGGCACCTCCATTCTTATTTCAGCAGCATGACTGGCTCACTTAACATGGCAACTTTAGACCCACCGACCATGCCTCAAGGAACTAAATCCTAAATAAAGAAAATGGAAAAGCCAACTATGAAACAGCCAATAATCTTTATTTTGCACTTCCCCACCCCCCTCATCCCTCTCCAAAAAGCACTATAGGGTATATTTGTTGTGCATGTGAAAATATTGTATAAAGTATTTAGAATGATCTCAAATTAATAAAACAGAAACATATATCTTAACATAGATGCTTTGTTTCTTTGTAGGGACAGAAAAATTTGGCTTCTAGAACAAGGAGGGCAATGAAATACTACACCCTTAAAAGGGCTACTCCATTTCCACTGATTTGCAATTTAACATTCATGGCAGAAAACCTCATTTCTCTAACAAACCTCATTTCTCTAACCATATAATATGTCTTAAAATATGACTAATTTGTACACTAATATCAATTTACTTGGCATTAAAAAAAATCACAATTTCTATTAATATATTTGTATTAGGTTCAAAGCCCATAGTCTAGCATTTAAGATATCCATTACACTGGCCCAAATTGAATTATTTCAAAATCAAGTAAAAGTCCATATTTATTCCAAAGTTGCTAAAATATGCTAATAAAATTAAATTTGATGTTTTACATTAAAAATAAAATATTTGGTTTATCTCTCAGACATCTATATAACATACAATAAATAGTGGGCAGTATAGTAATATAATAAAGTTTTGTGATACCCTGAAATTTGATGAATTTTCTTAAAAAAAAAATTCATAATATTCTTCATTTCAGCCTTAAACCACAATATCAATGAAATAGATTTTTCAGAAATAAAACAATATAAACACAAAATGCTACAGTATATATATATATATATATTTTTACTTTTGGGGAATCTACATGTCCTTTTAATAAAAGTAAGTCAAAGAAATGTACAGGAACAAAATAGATAACAATTTCCAATTATAAACTATAGATTTAAATTGTCGTGTTTTCCTCCTGCCTGCTGGGGCCCTTTCCCCACCTTCTGGGCCCTGTGTAGATTCGGCTCAAGGCAGATGGCATTTTCTAGCCTCCTTTGCTTATGTACAGCAGGAATCACAGACATGGCTGAAATCATGGATTTCAGAGAAAGCCTGAATTAAACACGATAAAAATTTAAAAAATAACTACTTCATAAATATTTATTATTTACATGACGGGAGCTCCTCTAGTCTGAAGAGTTTTTACACAAGTTGATGAAATGTATATAAGCAGTGAGAAGAACGCCAGCAGTTTGAAGAAGGAAAGGGTCAGAATGCAACAAAGACAGAAAAGACGTGAGCGTCAACAAAAATAATTTGCATGAAAGCAAACAGGACACGATAGAAACTTTTTTCTTAAAAAATATAAGGAATTTCACAAAAGCCTGAACATTTTACACGTTAGTACTAAAAACGGGGAGGAGGGGACGCTTCATATATTTTCATCACAAAAATATTTACCAGTACTCCGACTGGAGTTCTCTCTTACGTTGTTACGATTATCTTACTATAAGGGAAAAAGGCTGAAAACTGACATCATCCTTGTATCACAGTCAAGGCAGTTTACACATCATCTGCTCACCTAACACCTTTGTGAAAAGGCCCTTGAGACAATACAGAAAATCAAAAGGGAAGACTATGGTCTTTTTGTCAATAATACTTGTCAATGGTAATAGGAAAATGGGAGGCATGGCAGGCCTCATGCCACAGCCCTACTTGAGTGTCTGTCTCTTTGATCACACCACCATGTGGCCACAGGCCAGTCTGTTCCCAAAGGGACGTATCCAGGGCGGACGTGTCCTCTGTCCTGTCTTCCGAGATCCCCCTCAGCGGGAACTTGATGTAGCCGGGATGGCAGAATTGCACCGAGTCCCCTCCGCGAGGCAGGAAGGGCGCCTGGAAGCCACGCCGCGGGGGGCCCACAGGAGCCGGAGGTCAGTGCGCCCGATGCTTTCTCTTTTTGTGCTTTTTGTCCTTTTTCTTGTTGGCACACTTGGGGCAGAACCACTGCATCTCTTCTGGTGGTGCGGCCATTAATCCCACGCAGGGCCTACACAGTCAAAGAAAGATTTGGGATACACACATTACACGTATCTCTTTAGGCTCTTTTTCTTTCTATGTTTTTAAATAACTTTAAATAATCAAATGAAATTTTGAGACTATGGCGTTATTTAGCAGAAATCCAAGCCAAAGAGCTCTAATTTATGTGGCACTATGGCTGGGTAAGTGGATGTTACATTACATAATGCCCCTTTTATAGGCTCTAGTGGAGAAATTAATTAGTTCATGTATCCTCTCAGCCACGTCCAGTATAATTCTTCTGAGTAACAGCTTTGTTTTTATCTTATAGCTATCGCACATCATGTGACTGAATGGATTTCTATCTTTTTCTATCTCATATTTTAAGGATAAAATGAGATTATGTGCAGACATTTTGGTAGCATTTCTTCAGTTGTGGGGAGCTAGTGAAGCGGTGTGAAAAAACAAATAAGCTGCCTCTTTAGTTCTGTAACTTATGACACATGTACAAAGAGGTTACCTTCATGTTACTGTCAAGCTCGGCAACTCTTACAGAAAGTATCTTTTTTTTGTTTCATAAGGATATGTAAGTTAAGCAAAATATTCAGAATTTAGGCCGAATAACAATAGCCCAAAGACTCCTGATCTCTCCCACCGCTGTTAACGACAGGTCATTGGCCCCGTATGTTGGGGGGGCAGCAGCAGAAGGACTAGAAGAGCCAGCGCCTCCCCGCAGGCCGGCCCGCGCGCTCACCAGTGGTACCAGTCGTCACAGTCGTCACAGCCGATCATGGGGCTCCCGTCGTCAGGCTTGTCGCACCCCGGACAGATCCAGATCTGATTTCCCCACTCGTCTCGGATCTGAGGGTGGTTTTTTTTGGGGAGGGAAGGGACAGATGGAATGGGGAAAAAGAACCAAAGAGAGAGCAGGATGAGAATGATTACTTAATACACCGGCAAGTTTAACTAATGAAAATACAGTAGTTAATTTATTATGGTCATCACTCTCCTGGGATCACGTGACACAAAGAACAGCTAAGTGCTCAGTGCGAAGACAAAACCGAAGCCTTTTGCAATAATTTCTGTGAACAATGTGACCTATAGCCACCCTCATCTAAAGAAAGACAGCAGACACTGCAGGTCTTAATGATCAGGGTCTTTACGGCAGTACCAACGGATACCTCTGAACGCTCAGGGCTGCACTGTGTCTGATCCGCAGTCGCCACGCCGGCATGGAGGGGCTGCAAGCCCCAAATGGGCATGCATCGCCTCATTACTTATTAGCCAAACCCTTCTCCTGAACTACTTGATAAGATCAAGGACATAAAGAGCTGTTACTGAGTAACTTTCCATTCCCCTGATGACATTTTCAGCAAAGTACAGTCACTAAAGGGCAAATGAAACGAGGGCCCGAGGAGGACAAAGAGCTACGCCTTTGAACATTACTTCGCTACAAACATGGTGCGCTCTGGAGTTTACTGAACTTAGCAGTTCTAAAAGAAGGGGCATCCCTAGTTGTTCCACTTCCTCAAATTCCACATCAACCAGACCAACTGGGAAGACACAGTGCTACCGTGTTTCCCCGAAAGTAAGACCTAGCCGGACAATCAGCTCTAATGCATCTTTTAGAGCAAAAATTAAGATAAGACCCGGTCTTAAAGCAAAATATATCTGTATATAGTCTTATATAGTAAAATAAGACTAAAATAAGACCAGGTCTTATATGATATGATATATTATAATACTGGGTCTTATATTAATTTTTGCTCCAAAAGACGCATTAGAGCTGATTGTCCGGCTAGGTCTTATTTTTGGGGAAACAGGGTACGATGGGCATTTGCAAACAGTGACCACTAAAAGCTAATTTTCACATGTTTTCACAATGACACAGCAGATAATTTCATTCGGCTTATTTTGCAAAGTATGGTCTCTTCCTTCACTTTCAAACACTGACTACGCAGAAAAGAAAGGGCTTTTTTTGTGTGTGATTGGTGTAGTGGGGGAATAGATGTTTTGCTCTACCCATGTGCCAGTGTAAGGATACCACTTTTGAAAACGTCTCTACAAAGGCAAACAACTTCATATGAACGCTTCCTAAAGTAACCTGTGGGCAGCTCCATCTCTGACTCGGCCCTCTCTCATTTCCAGGGAAGAGAGCCACCAGTTACCATGTGCCAGCTGTCTAGGGTTAGGGCTGGTTCAGCATCCCACGCTGAGGCGGCCACGCATGGCCAGGCCCGCTGCTGGAAGGCACTGAGTCTGTGGCTACATGAGAAGTTTGCCACAGCATCCATAATAACTAACACCCAACACTGGACAATTTATTAAATTCTTTTGAACATCCACTTCGTTTAACCATCTTAAAACAACCCTTGGGTAGGTTAAGAATGGGGAAAATGGAGCTAAGGGTATGTAAGCGACAATTCAAAGTCACACTATTTGGCAGCACAAAATCAGCTTTTTTGTTCGACAGCCTATGTCCTTCTTCCAAAGCACACTTCTTGTCCTCAGACAGAAGGCTTTTCATCCACATCTATGCAAATTCGATCCATCTCCAGGGTGTTAGCTCAAAAATCCACTGGAGAATCAGAAGTTTTAGGGCTAGAACATACTACAGCGATCATCTAGTCTAACACAAACCCCTTAATTACAGATGAAGAAGCGGAGGTTGAGAAGGTTGAATATAAAATCCTTCCCGATCAGCCCAACGTGGGGTGATGTGGCCTCAATTAAACACTGATGGCAACTGGTCTTGAATAGACCAATCTGATGATCACCGATTTTTCTCTCACGTCTTCTGTTTTCGTCTTGAATTGCAAATTTAATATCTTTCTGTTAATTTTCTCAATAATTTTAAGATTTTCTTCTATTCTTTGTATCATTATAGTGCCTCAAATATTGAATGATTTGTTGAAATGTCCTTTCAAAATGCCTTAAAGAGACATAATGTTTGCATGATTTGTAACGATCATCATGAATCCTACCCCACCACTTTCTAACCACAGCTATTCAGAAAGATCGGAAACATCGCTGGGCTGACAGGTCACAGTCCACACATTTGGTGGCACAGCAGTGTCAGTGGCCGAACTCACTCAACAAGGTGAGTTTTGCTGTTCGAAAACAGGCTTGGATACTCAGGGAGCTCTGTGGTCTGGAAGTTCATTCCCATTCTGGAGGCTAGCCAACGAAATACCGTAATTAGTGCTGTTACTCAGAAATAGCATCTGGTACGTCAGAGCTGCTTATGTTGCGTAAATTATACTCTTTAAGTGAACAATGCAATTGCTTGGTTAAGAAAGGCAATGTGGGATTTAAATACCATTCTTCTTCTCTGTATTTATACATTCACATTGTACGTATGTTTATAGTCATATTCTAAGGCAATGTAAAAAAAACCCAGTGCTTTGACATTACTTATGAAGACTAAATATGTGACCACTGTAATACAATACATTTCAGCCAAAAGCTCAAAAATGCAATGAAACTACTTTGCCAATCATAAAGAATAGCCTCTGAAATTCAATAATGATAGGTATGATACTGCTTTTTAAGGAAACACTTTCACGATGAGAGAGGAAGCTCTTGAGTGACTTTTTCTAAAATATTACAAAAATAAACGTCACGTACCACGTAAGTGCTGACTGTCTCCGTGACCACGCTCCGGACAGGGGCTTTGGAACTTCCGGCTCCAGAGGTGGCAGGGGCCGGGGAGGGCATCAGAGCAGGGGACACGGTGGCCTGGGCCAGGAGCGGCAAAGGCACTGGGGCAGGGGGGACGTGCGCAGGTACAGCGGCGGGGGCGGGGGCGGGCGGCGGGGTCTTGGGTCTGTTCAGAGAAGGAGCTGGTTTAGCCTCGGGGGCTGGAACCACTTTGCTGATGACACTGTCAACAAGAGAGAGACAAGGAAAAGTCAAAACAGCACAGGTGAAGCAAACTGACTATTTTAAAACATTGTCACAAAATACGTTCTTCTTCTGCTAGCAACAAAATACTTTTGGAAGAGTCCAGAGAGTGACAGACCTCCGAGTCCAAGGCTCAGAGTCACAGCGGGGAGAATAGAAAGCAGCAGGAGTGATGTGTGGCTCCTTGGGAGGGCAGGAGGGGCGCTAACCCTTTTCCTGGTGATGTCACCAGCTAATAATTGGAGCTGTGTCTTCACTAACGATATCTTACTCATACAACTCATGCCGTGGAAGCAACACTGGACTCAGGCTGCTACAGGCTAGCTATGTGACCTTGGGCAAGTCATTTAAAAGTATGATTTAGTGAGTGCCTGTAAGAAGTTACATGCAATATCGAGCACTTTCCATATGTCATCTCATCTAGTCCTCACAACGACCTCAAAGAAGTCACAGTGATCCCGTTTTATACAGGTGGAAACAGCGTTAGAGAGAAAGGAATTAGGAAAATGGGTGGCAGGCTTTCAACCAAGGTCTTCTTGATTCCACAACTTGTTCTTTTTAAGCTTCTTCCTTTGAAAAAAAAATTATATATAATTTCAAGCATGGAGAAAACAACCTAACAGACAGCTTCGGTAACAGCGGTAATAGACAGCAGCCCTTTTACCATATTTGCGTCACATCTCCCTCCGTCCTCCTCAAGTAACCACTGACCTCAAGGGGGCAGGTATGCTTTTGTAATTTTGTTCTTTGTACTTCTGCCTTTGTCCATACCCATAAGTATTACTATCTGATGTGTTTCGACTACATAAGCAATATCACACTAAATTTATCCCTTGTAAGTAGCTTTCCTCCGTTTTTTTATTGAATATAATCGGCATATAACATTGTGTAAGTTAGCGATGTGCTGGTTTGATACATTTGTATGTTGCAATATGATGAAACAGTGGCCTCAGCTAACACCTTTATCACGCCACATAATTATCATTTCTTTATTGTGTTGAGAAAAATTAAGGTCTAGTCTTAGCAACTTTGAAGTTTATAAGTATTGTTGGCTATAATCTCTACGCTATGCATTAGCTCTCAAGATCTTATTTATCTGCTTGTTGCCTGCTTGGTTTTAGGTCTCTTGCTTTATTCATGTTGATACATACGATCTATATTATTTATTGTAATTGTTAAATCATATTCCACGGTGTGAATAAGTTAAAGCGTTTTTGCCCAGTGCCCTACTGAGTGTAGGACGTATTACCTTGTAAATGTTACATGCTAACTGTAAACATGTTCCAGAATTTCCACAGGCTATATTCCTAGAAATAGAATCACTGGGTCACAGGGTATGCACATTCTCCCCTTTACTAGGAATCCCAAGCGACCGTCTGAAATGACTGCACCCGCCTATGTCTTTCTACGTTTCCACACTTAACTTTCTAGGCCTTGCTTTTCTGATCATCTAAGTGGAAATAAATGTAGCTGCCTCTGAGAGTCCTAGTGAGAGCCTGAATATAGAGAAACACGTCAAAACTATGTACAGATGAAAAGTGTTAGCACCAGAACCCTAGAGTCATGGCTGTTGCTCTTTTTTTCTTTTTAAAAATTAGTTTCAGGTGTACAAAGCAGCGTACTGGTTAGACATTTACACCCCTCACAAAGTGATACCCTGCCCCCATGGCTGTTGCTCTTCACAACCCCTGGTACCATCATTACCGGACCGCATGGTTCTACTTTCTCAAACCACCTCTGCTAAAAGCACTGATCTCTGCTATCCTGATCACGAGTTTATAAAACATGAAGTTATCGCAAAAATGTCATTGTTATGTAAGCAAATAATGAATGCTGTCTCATTGCTCTCCTCTTGTTTCATGCCGCTCCCTAATTAGAACACAGCCAAAGACCAGAGAATTTAACCTGGACTGTTTGTGCAGGAGATACTCGATAAATGTTTAACATAAGTAATAGTGAATACTTATCGAACACATACTATGTACCCCACTCTTCTAAGCACTGGAAAGCCAGCTGCATAGCAGCACTGTGCTAAATGTTTGCTTGCCTTATCTCATGTGATCCTCACAACAACCAAGTGGGCTGAGCACTGTCATTATTTTCCTTTTGTAGATGAAGAAACTGAGGCATGGAGAGATTGAGTACCTCGCGCATATTCAGATTACTGTGTGGCAGAGCCAGGATTTAAACCCAGGCAGTCTGATTTCAGAACCCGTGATCTTAACCACTACACTGCACACACTCTGGAAGCTTACTGAGTGAGCCTTGCCTTACACATAAGGGGGGAGCTCAAACTTATTATGGCACTTATATCCATAGGACAAGCTCCCTATTTTTATAGCTAGACAAAAATTTTAAATCACATTATATTTTGGAGGCAGTTTCCCATAATGGTTTAAAACATGGGTGCCGGAACCAAAACTAAAATAAAAGCAGGAACTGGGAGAGTAAGTAGAACACAGATGTTTCACCTGAGGGCATATGCACACGGGGCAAATCTGATCCTTGGTTCTGATAAAGAGGACACGTTCCAATGCCCAGGGCCTCCAAAGGGTCCCATAGGAAGGCCTCACACAGGATATACCAGTTAGGTGCGGGTGAATCAGAACCCACGAATTCTCAGCTCTGGAGGTCCAGGACACTGTATTTAAGGTCGTTTAGACTTGTAATGTGCCCAGTACCCAGCACTAATCATCTTGAGAGGAAGTAACTTAAACTCTAGGACTCATATTATTAATATAGATAATTATTTCAGAAAAAGAGCGGCAGATAATCAAAGATAACCAAACATACAAGGAGGCAAGGTAGCATCAGGGAGAAGCAGAAGAAATAACAGACGGTATAAAGAAACCCATAAAGACCATAGATACTAGAATTATCAACTACAAAACAACTCAGCTTACAATGTTTAAAAAAATAAAAGGCAAAGCTTGAAATTACCTGCAGGTAGCAAGGTTATAAATACTAACCTAGTAGATCTGAAAAGAACATCCTTTCTAGAAACAAAAAATGCAGTAATTGAAATTTAAAACTCAATGGATGGGAGAACTATAAACAGAATAGTAGGACAGAAGAAATTATGTAGAATGGAGCTTGGAGAGGTAAAAAGAATACAATAAAAAAGGTCTAATTAGTACATGTACTTCTGGAGAATGAGGCAGAGGCAAAATGTTAGCATATCAGAGACTTCTACGGGACTGATGAGAGATACCAATCCACAGACTTAAGATGCCTAACAAATCTCAGGCAAGATAAATAAAAAGAAATCTATACCTAGACACATTAGAGTGAAACTATAAAACATCACAAAGAGAAAAGTCTAAAAAGCAGCCAGAGGGAAAAAGGAACAATTACTTTCAAAGAAGAAACAGATGACAGCTGACTTCTCAATAGCAATGATGAATCTAGAAGACAGTGGAATAACATCTTTAATATGCTCAACAAAAACAAGTTTTGTCTTTGAAAGCATCTTTCAAGAATAAAGATGAAATAAAGGCATTTTCAGGCAAACAAAACCTGAGGATTTGCCACCAGTGGACCCTTCATAAAAGAAATTCTAAAGTAGTAATTCTCAATTTTTTTTTTTACATTTTTATATTTTATTTTACAATAAAAAATTACTGAGAAACCCAAGGAACTTTTATGTGCATTTTATCTGTGACTATTTACCATATTAAAACTTGAAACAGAAATTAAAACACTATTTAGTAATTCATTTAAAAGTAGCAATAATAAACACATTACATGTTAACAGATAACATATATATATATTTTAAATGAAAAGTAAGTATGTTTTTCAAGACAAAACTACTTTGTGAGAAGACTAGCACTGTTTTATATTTTTCCAAATCTCCTTAATGTATGCATATGTAACTGGAGAAGAGAGAAATATTTTAATGGCCTTTTCAGATAATTGTATAAATTCTCCTTTGATATTGCACCAAAATGCAACAAGTGGCAGTTTCTTAAAAGGCAGTTGCAATATTCAATCTGAAACCGTATCAAAAGCTTTTCATATTCTGTCACATGAAAATCCATTCATCTGTCTAGCATGTTGAATGGATAATTTACACATGCATGATTTTATAAGTCATGCATTTATCATTTGGAATGTTGGTTGACTGAATTATGCAGATCTTCCAAATATTTACACATTTTAGTACACAATATTAAAACCACATTTGTTGGTGTTACCATCCATCTCATCCAAAATTTCTTGAGGTATCAAGGCGTTGTCAACTTGCAATGGTATGTTTTCTGAGATTCTAATTTTTACTTATAAGCTTGAATTTTATACTTTAGACAAATACTCTCAGGTCTTTTCTTTGAAATGTGTTCATTTTTTGAGAAAATGTTGGCCAAATATCAAAGTCTGGATAACCGTTGTTTGTCAGTTGCTCTTTCAAGTAACAATGGTGTTTTCTGAGAAAAGCAGCTATGTAGTTCAGCAATTTAAATAATCACACATGCTTATCCTCCAGACAACTACCATATTTGAGTGTCTTATGAGTACTTGCTATTCGTTACTTTCCACTTATTCATACAAACTATGAGAAGCGTGTACATCCCAAGAGCCTCATCGCCACACTTTGATCACCTCTGTCCTAAAGGAAGTGCTTCAGGATAGGGAAGGGGATCCCATCAGAGGGTCTGAGATGCAAGGAAGAGCGATAAACATGTTGGTCGGGTTCAACAGACACTGACTAAAGAAAACAATAATATGTTGCAAAATTATAAAAAAAGATAAAATATATGGAAATGACAATATATAAACCAGGAGGAGGTAAACAGAGCTAATGTATTCCAATGTCCTTCTGTTATCTAGAAGGAGATATAAAGGTATTAACTTTAGGATGCGCTAATTCCTAGGGTAACCATGTAAAGATTAGGAATAAGGAATATGTATAACTTCGAAACCAGCCTGGAGAAAGATAGAATGATAAAAAACAAACAATCTGGTAGAAAGGAGAGAGACAGAAACAGAGCAGTAACACAAGGAGAAAGACCCAAATAAAGTGGATTTTAATTCAAAATATCAGTAACTCTATCATGTGAATGGTTTAAATGATTCAGTTATCAGATTGGGTAGAACAATGAAACCCAACTCTGCTATTTGTGAGCCTCATCTAGCAAATAGAAGAGGCTAGGAAAACAGGCACGCGAGTACAAAAAAGTGTCACATGGCTCAAACAGATTTTAACGTAAGGACTACCAGAGATAATGAAGGTTATCACTTCATAAGGATAAAAGGTTAAAATGTGCAGGAAGATACAACAATTGAAAATCTGAATGCATCTAAGAATATATAAAGCCAAACTGACAAAGTTGTAAGGAACAGACAAATCCACAAGTATAACTGGAGATTTTAGCATATCTCTCTCTCTCTAACTGACAGTAAGCAGTCAGAAAAACCAATAAAGATATGTAAAAACAAAAATAACAAAATTGACCCAACGGACACTTTAAAAGCTCTGTGTTCAATGAATACAGAATACTCACTCATCAAGAATACATTGAAAAAACTGACCAAACAAATTTTACATGACTGAAGAATAACTGAACAGTCTGAACACATATTTGTTACTCTTGCTATATTGGTAGTTCTTCAAAGGAACGAGAAAGCCTTTTCATTTCTGTTTCCTCAGCATCTAACAAGGCAAGTGGCATTTAGTAGGCACCTTAGAAATCTGAACATATTTAATTTGACTAATCAAACAAACAAAACAAATTGGCCCTGAAAATAGTGCTTTCCTAAATGAAATGATACGTCATTTATCTAGCCAACAAAAATTACAGGAAGGGGGGGCTATCACTTTGCGAGGGGTGTAAATGTCTAACTATTACATTACTTTGTACACCTGAAACTAATAAAAAAAATTACAGGAAAATTTGCATAGTAATAGGCAGTGTGATGTGGAAAGAAAGAGGGGGTAAAGGACAGGTGAGGGAAATATGAGATATCAGGGAAAAGAAAAGAAGAGAGAAGAATGAGAGAAAGTGAAGGAATTACAGATTTAGGTTAGGAACCTGGGAAAAACACAGGCATTTTCAGTATTGGGCTCATAGGGGTTGGAGGAAAGAGCAGGGAGAGAACAAAAGGACAGGAAGCAGGAAACAGGTTTGTGATCTACTCCGACTAGAGGAGGAAATAGCCTGAAAATCTAAGACATCAACAAGAAATTATTGGAGAGAAACAACATTTTCTATCTTATACCTACTCAGAGTTGATGGATGGGACTTAGACAACTACTTGCAAAGAATATGCTCCTTTTATCACTTTATTTCAACTTTATATATTTGTTAGCCATTCTAGTGGGAAATGTTGGAGGTAACAGCTGACCCTATTATCTAAAATGATTTTTTGATATTCATGTGCTCTAATATACAACGATCATATAAAAATGAGAATTAGTGCTGAGTTGCAAGACAATGTAGTTAATTTGGAAAAAAGAAAACTCAAATTACAGCCATATCACAAATCATAAAGTCCAAAGGGATTAAAGATTTGGTAAAAGAAAACATAAAACCATAAAAATACCCAAAAAAGGAAGTAAACATACTCGTATGTTTTTAAACTTGGGATGGGGAAGATGTTTTAAACATTTCACCAACGGTAGAAAGCATAAAGGAAAACACTGATTTGATTGTGCAAAATCTTTAAAATGTCATAAGCAAAGTTAAAAGGGAAATTCAAAATGAAGAAAATTATGTGCAACATACATGATAATGGGTTCAGTCATTATTATGTAAAGGTTTCTTTCAAATCAAAATCCAAAAGACTAACACTGTTACTGAAACATGAGTAAAGGATACAAGCAGGTGATACAGAATAAAAGAAACACAAACAGCGAATAGACACGAAGAAAATGTCCAATGTTCATGCTAATCAAAGACATGAACATGAAAACAACAAGAAAATACTTTGTGTGTGTGTGTGCGTGTGTGTGTGTTTTTGTAAAGATTAAAAAGACTGACAACACCTAGTGATGCCCAGATGGGGGAACGGGAGGGGGGGTGGTTGGCACAGTAGTTCTGAAAGGTTACCAAAAACTTAAAGATGCGTAAGTCTTGACCAGCAATTTCAAGTCTCGAGGAAATGATTAGACAGCTATGCAAAGATACACAATAAAGAATATTATTTGTAGTATTGTTTATACTTGCAAAAATCTACAGAACTAAAATGGCTATAATTTAAAATACCCAAATATAGGGGAATTGGTTAAGTTAATGATAATGAACAAAATACCATGCTGTCATTTGAAGAGATGACACACTTTCATACACACACAGATACAGACACAGATACGCGCCCAAAAGAAGGTTATGGATAGTATGTAAAATAGGATCTAATTTTTGTAGGAAAAAAAAAAAATCGAGCAAGAATGTATGAGTGTGTACTTAAAAAAAATACACCCAAATGTCCAGATATTAGCTGTACATGGTGGGACTACAGGTGTTTTGTTTTGTTTTTTCCATTTGGTTTATCTATATTTAACACGAAAATAATGAATAAAAGAACTTGTCACAATACGCACATCTAAAATGCTGCTGGGAATTTTTAAACAATGGTTTAATTGAGTTGTACATTTATAATTTGTTCACTTTTGGGTACATACGTCATACCTTAATGAATCACTGGGAAAACACGATGGCTTGGCTAAAGCCTTCCCAGGCGAACGCTGACAGTGGTCTAGTTGTAAACTCGTGGAATAAAAGTCCCGAACTCAATCAAAAAGCTGCTCAATTAGTGTACCTAAACTGAGTGTATCATCATTAACAGAGGTCAATAAGAAAAGGAGCCGGGGAGGAGAATACCATAAAACTATGCTATTTTTGTACATAATTAAAAATCATACATTGGAAGAGCCTTTAGGTATTAAGGTTGGCTCATTGTCTTGGGTCTTCTCAAAGAAAAATAATATCAGCGGTGGCAACATATCCCAATTATGTGCATATCTTCATTATCACCCACATTTGGCAGTACATTTCTTAGAAGGTGTGTATCTTATTTGTCTTTGAATTATTTGCAATAAAGTTGATAAACTTTAATAAGCTTAATGCCTTACTACTGTGCTGAGAATGCTGCTATGAAAATATTTCACTTTTAAATATTTCTGTCTGTTTAAAATGTTTTAAAATAGACCAATGTCCCCTGTTCTTTCCTTCCTGCCTGCCTTCCTGCCACGCTACTTCCATAGTGAGGTCCAAGACCACTGGGATTTCTGTTTACCAGCATGGATTCTGATTCCTCATCATCAGGCCACGAATGATGACCACGGTACAAGCACATTGTGAAGGCTTCCTTCTGTCGTCCAGAAATGCTTTCAAGTTGCTTTAAGCTATACCAGACACACAATGAATATGACCTGCCTTACCTGGCTGTTGTCCAATCCCCTTTCACTTTCCATTTTCCTTAGATTTCTCGCTTAGGTATAAGGCCTGCGAATGGTGCCCATGAGAAGGGCAATACAACTAGTGGATAGAAATGGACTGCTGATTCATTTTATGGGGCAGTGCCTGGAATCTCAGAATTATCTACTCGTATACATGTCTTCTTATTTCTCAATTCTGCGAAATGGCATTTGGATGAAGATAACTCATAATAAAAATAATCCTTCCAACATGTCTTGTATTTCCCTCCAACTCAATAAAATTATTCCTTTAAAACTGTATATTTCTCATTCGCATTTTCTAAGTGGCAAGAGGATAAACATTAAAATGGGCATTCAGTATTGATGAGATGAAACGTGTCCTAATTTCTGTTCCCCAGAGACTGGACTTGTATTATGTAGGCTCTAAAGTGACTTATTTTTCCCGGCTCTTTTGAATTTCCTGAGACTCTTCACTAGGGTTTGAAAATTCTTTTTCGATTTTAGCTCTTAAGTTACTTTTGTGGTAAATGGATACACAGTTTTACGAACAATCCTTCTATTATCTTTTCAATTTTGAACACGACACCAAAATATATATAAACAATAAGACATGCTATAATTTTTCATCACCTATGCGATAAACTGCCGTCACGTACCTAATAGGATCACTGTAAAAATAACTTTAGATTCCTGTCGGCCGTCCTTGCCAATCTTTACTGTTGCAGACTGCTAAACAGTGTTTTGCCTCTCCATATTTTTCTCCCTGAAGGATCACTTTTTCCCTCCTATTTAACTGCACAGCAAGTTCTCTTCCAGCACTCTCTGTTGAATAAGCAGTCTCCCTGAGTAACCAACACCGCCCACAGCTGTGGCCCACAATGGCTCCACGCTGCTAACATTACATCTTTTGGAGGATTTGATCAGAGTGCCCTAACTGCTATAAACACTGGCGTTATTCATAAAACGTGCAGAAGGAGGGATTTTCAACAGGATTTCTTTACCTGTTTCCCCACCACCAAACAGTGAAATAAATAGAATGGGTCATGAGCTGTGTGGCCTGTAATACAAACTCACAGTGTGACAAGTCAATAAAGAGCCAATCTTCACCTCTCCAGCCACAGAGCCTCCGAGGTTAGCGGCAAACACCATTTGGATATGTCTGTACAGGGAGTTTAATGATCCTCATTATTCAGCTATTGTGTGCAAACACTATGAGCCAGTTATCTAAATTATCAAAGTCTGACTAACTGGCTACTAAACTGCACACGAAGTTCAAAAGTCCCCCCACAATGGCTTACTTATTTACCTGTAAAAGTGAACAGCCATTTTTAAATGGTAACAAAATGATGCCATAGGTAAAAATTATTGTGATCACCTCCATGAATTTTACATAAACTTCGGAACAGGGAAGTTCTCTAATGTTTGGGAGCAAAAAAACGAAAAACAAAAACACTGATAAAAAATGTGTTCCTTAAGCCACAACTCACTTTTAAAATTTTAATCACTCTCAGAAATTGCGTGCACCTTTGGAAATACTGCATAAAACAGACGCCCATGTTGTATTTTAAAGGAACCCCTCCTTACCACAAACAAAAAAAAGACCACAGAGATTTCACTATACAATATTACTATCAAACCATATAGTTGGGTCAGTGGCTAATACAACATCACAGCTTTGCTCTCTTTTATTTTACAAGTCCTGGAAATACTAAGCCCACGTGTGGCGGCCAGCCTCCGACGGTCCCTCCCACTAGTCCTCCCACAAGGTGGGGTCCCTTCAGAATGGGGGAAGCCAGCCGCTCTGTCCTGAGGACACTGAAGCTGCCATAGGAAGAGGCCTGTGTGACGAGCAATTGAGACCTGCTGCGAACAGCCACGCGTGTGAGCCCGTAGCACATTCCTGGTGAGACCTTCCAACAATGGTTGCCCTGGGCAGTCACTTGACTACAGATCTGAGTCATAACCACCCAGATTCCTGACCAGGAAACAAAAAGTAATAAAAGTATATCACTTTAAAAGGCTGCTTAAAGGGCCGCCGGATGGCTCAGTTGGTTAGAGCATGAGCTCTGAACAACAGGGTTACTGGTTCGATTCCCACATGGGCCCGTGAGCTGCGCCCTCCACAACTAGATTGAAGGACAATGACTTGGAGCTGATGGGCCCTGGAGAAACACACTGTTCCCCCGTATCCCCTAATAAAATTTATTAAAAAAAAAAAAGGCTGCTAAGTTTTAGGGTCATTTGTCATGCAGAAACAGAAGATATACCAAGTATTTAATTTATCTCATTGAGGTATATAAATAAATATTCAGACTTTGGGAGAAATTATATTTTAGACTATCAATACTTAAAATGCCAATTGCAACACAGTCATTTCTATATTTCACATTTGAATAAAAGGAACAAATACCCAAAGACAATTATGAGAATCAGTTTTATGTTGATTCTTCAAATCAATCATTACTTTTTATTCTTGATCCTCCCAGCTCAACTTTTAGCATTCATATAATTATAACACAGCTGTAAATGGATTTAATTCCTCAAGCTCACATGGCTTGCCTCTTGAATATTTACATCATCTCACAAAATGGATATTTTATCTTGTCACAGCCCAAATACGTATCAAGTAGCAAACATTTTATCTTTTAATTCAGGCACAACCTATTTGAAACATGAAACAAATTGCATGAAGTAATTAGAGGAAAATACAACCATTGTAGAATCTTCATTTCCAAAGGAGATACCCAAATGATTATACTTTTACCGTCAACTATTCAAATCTGTAAAATATCCTAAAAGGGTATTAATACTCAAATAATAAATAATGCATATGTCCTCATATTTACAAAAAGATACATTAGAAGGATAAGAACAAAATGAAACAAAAATGGTAACCAATAGGGAAAGGAGTGTAAAGTGTAGAGGGGAAGGGATGAAAGCAAGACTTCTCTGAATACATCTTATTATACAGTTTCAACTTTGGAGTCAAGTAAAAGCTTTACATATTCAGAAAATTAAATTTATAAAATTGCCGGCAAGTTGAAAATAAATGGGAATGAATGAAACTCAATGTATGTCATGTTGGTGACACATAACCACGCAGGAAACAAAAGTCATTTCAGGTGACTTTAGGAGGACAATATTTTGGTCATATATCCACAGTGGATTTATTTTAAGAACAAACAGATTGAGAAAAATTATAATCTTTAACTTCATTCAATAGGCTTATCAATTGGAAATGACACGGTCAACTTATAATTTGTTTCTTTTCAAAAACACCTACTTCCTAGTTCTGTCCCTTGTCAAGGCCTGGGAGCAAGGACTTCCCAGGAGCAATGGACACTTCCGTACCAGACTGTGATTCCTAAGAACCAATCCTCACATGAAGGCACCCGTGTTCCTGGAAGGAATGACGGATTCCAGGTCTGTGGCAGGAAATAGAGAAGACAAACCTGGAACACTGGTACCAGAAAGTAAGAAAGCTCTCAGAGATGAACGGGGTTATGTTAAAAACCAGAAGACAGCAGGAAGGAGTTCCCATTGGCCAAAACGAGATCACTTGGATATTAAAAAAAATCAGGGGAGGAGAAGAGAAGAGGGGGAGTCTCTCCAAAACCCAAACTCAGCAATCCCCACAGGCGGTGACTATGGCGTCAGCTCCACCAACTTCTTACACTGAAACATGGAAAGTAGAAAGGAAGAATTAAGCATTTACCCTGCTTTTCCTATAAGAATTGTATTTCAGAGTAACGAAAATGTCCTAGTTGATGAAGAAAAATTTGTTTTTATTGAAGAATTTCAACTAATAAATGTGAAAGGAATGACTGAATTTTAAAAAAATCTACCATTTCCCAATTCCTAATGAAATGAATGACCCAGTGTCACTAAGATGCAATAACCAGACATTATGCGCCAACTCACATGCAGTACGAAATACAAAACAGCAACATATCCTTGTCAGAAAATAAAGTGAGTTCGATCTCATCGAATCTTTAGAAAGCTAAGTCTTTAGAGCTTAACGCCTGTTGTAGAGAGAGAACAGTTTTTGAGAGAGAACAACAATTTGAATAACAGCACAGGGAGGTAAATGGAGAAGTCCCAAAAGTGAGGACAAATGATCTGCTTTCTTCATGAAGCGAGTCGCATGGCAAAAAGGGGAGACAGGGTGTGAGTGTGGAGCTTTAGATTAAAGGCACTTATGAAACATGTCTGCTTTGGATCAAACAAACCAACCATCAAAAGATATTTCTGAGACAAATGGAAAAATCTGAAGGGGGAGTAGGTTTAGACAATAGCAACAAAAATGTTCACTTATTTGAGGTAGGCAATAGTATTGTGATTATAACAAGAAAATGACAGTAGGCTTAGATTTGCTTGGAAATCTTTGCTTGGAAAGATTTGCTTGCTCTAGGCGGGAAAAAAAGTGAAGGATTAGGTCAAGCAACTGTGGCAAAACAAAATTTTGACGTGTTAAATCTATGAGGTAGTGGGTATACTGAAGTTCATTATATTTTTCTTTTGTTTGAAAATGTTCATCATCAAAAAATTTTTAATCTTAGTAAGATGCATTTGATCCCGAATGACTGAGGATCCTAAGACACGACAAAGCCAAGGGCACACACGTCTGCTACAGCAACGGAATAGCACTGAACCTTCTCAGGGCAAAATGTGCTTTGGTGATTGGCCTTAACAGATCTTTGCTTTTATTTGTCCTCTTCACATTTCTCCATTTCCCAATCTTACAGATCAGTCAGGACTCGACTCAAATTCTCCTCCCCACAAGACTTTTCTAACCCTTCCTGGCTGGAAGTAATCACACTGAACTAGGTGTATCTCTGATAGGCGTTAACACTTTCTACCTTCTATTATGATTATTTATATCTAAGTTCCTTTGAAGAGAACCAACAGCTGATAAAGTTCATCATTTGTTCTATCTCCTTCCACATTGGTGTACTATGTATACAATCAAAATTAATATTTTTTAAATGTGGATCAGTTTTTAAAAAACGTAAACCGAGGGGTTTGTCCAGGGCCCCGTCCGGGCTCTTTTCAAAAACCAAATGCTCTGGAGTGAGAACTTCTAAAAGATGTTGTGATTTCAGAAAGGCTTCTGCTTCTCTCAAGCGAATAAGAGGGTGCTTATAGTAGAAAAAGCTAAGTCGAAGGAAACCGAACATTCAATACAGACGAGACTTCACTTTCACTCCTACTCTCTAAGTCCAGTCTACAGAGGAGGATGTTACCCAGTAAAAGATGCTTTTAAATGAAAATATGCTAACATTGCAAGTTAACCATAAAAGATAAACATTCATTCATTCATTCTAGAAATAAATAATATCCAAGTATTTTGAAAACATTAAAAGCAATAAGATGACACTCACTGAACCTGAAAAATGAACAAGATTGTGATTGAGATTTGTATCTCACTGGAGTGTTATACACTCAGTTATTACTGAAGTCATGCTTGGAAAATCCAGCACCACTACTTTAAAATATATTAAAATCTGATAATAGCTGCTGTGTCTTCACCAAAAATCACCACGCTTCAACATAAATTCTTATCTTCCTCTGTAAAGATCAGGGGAAAAATATATTTATAGCATGTGATATATATATACATATATATACACACACATATGTATTTTCATGTGTGCTAAAATAAGTAAATATATCACATACATACATATTCTATACTCCTGACAGTTTATAAATATACACATATATATACACACATTTAACATATATAGTATGATATTCATCATCTCCTGACAGTTAGTATCAGTCTCCTCTTAGATTTATGTTTGATCTTATATCTTTGATAATAAAAATGATCTTCCAAAACGAGAGTGAAGAGGATTTTAACAATTTGTTTGGAAAAGCACATGTCCAATTGTTAAACTGTAAAATATGAGATGAAAGGATATGTTTACCCACACTCCCCGAAAATAATTTAGTTGAAATAAACTTAATAAAGTACTTAATGAGCAATCATTTGGGTTGCTTTGGCATATAAAGGACTTTCATGAATAATAAGCTTTGAGAAGTCAGAATGAGAAGAGGAAGTTCTATAGCCTTTCTCTCATCTAGTGGGAAGGCGTGGTGAAGGTGAGAAGGTGTCGGATGGGAAAATACAAGGCCCAAGGACAGATATGAGAAAAAGGAAGGAGAGCAAGATACAGAGGAGAGGCGATAATGATGGAAAATAACAGGCGGGTGGGGGGGGTGGAAAAGCAGGAGGGGTGGGGATGAAGAGCGGCACAAGGGGAGAAGCTGACCCTAAAAGCAGGGAGGGTGCTGTGCTCCTTCTTGGAGCCCGGAGGACAGCTGTGAGGACAGATAGTTTTGGAACCCAAAAGAGGAAATCCAAACAGGCAGGGGCCACGCAGCTAGTCTGTAACTCACAGTGATATATCCCTTAACCTATGTGTTGAGACTTTGGCACCCACATTTTTAAAAGGCTGTGATATTGTAAACCACAGACTTTACGCAGCGACACGAGTATCCATCTGTGAGCTACCAAGTACAAAGGTGGGAGTGGGACTAAGGAAAAGACATCACACTATGCTTTCTAAAGTATTTTCATATTACTATAGCCCCATAAAATGACAAGAGATAACACAAGGCAAAGAATCTAAATTGTCCACGGGGTTGTCAGTAATAACAAGAGTGCCTAAGCGTTCTCAGTAGGTAAGCATTCTTCTTAAACCCTAGAAAGTGTGAGTAGTAGTTTGATCTTTAGGAGAAATTATGGTCAGATAATATCCAAAAGGTTACCACGGTATAGCTAAATTATCTCTGCCTGTCACAGGTTAAAGAACATTTAAATTCTGGAGGTTCACATCAGCTTTTTCTAGATAACAAATCTTAAGTACCTCCCTATATTCACTCAATTAGTGATCTTGCACCTCGATAACACTGCAGAGAGGAACTTTCCAACTATCATTCAAATCATATCTAAAAAGGTGGTCATAAATATTTTAAAACCTAAGTGAACTAATAAGACCTAGGCCCATTAAGGATAAGATCTTTTACAACAAATTAAATAAAACAATTTATTGAAGTCTGGACTCCAGATAAGCTAGATTTACTAGCTGACCTTTTATTCATTTAAAGAACAAAATTAGCTCTAATTGCATTAGAATGGAACCCAGTAAATTTCCCCAAGTCTTCTAATGTGGCATCTGTGTAAGGATTGCTGTAATTGTTTACAAGTAAGATGGAAATGCTTTGATGATAATCTTTCCACTTGTTTTACTGTGTAGTAAAAGCATTTCCTAAAACTTAAGCCAGTTTTTCTGACAGTGTACTATTTTTTCTCTTAAACATACTGCATCTTTGGTGTTAATGAACAAACTACAATGTGTCGGGAAGAAGTTAAACTCGGAGACGTCATCACAATTTTCGGTCAGTAAAAATGAGAGAGTAATACAAGGAGGTCAAGAACTCCTTGTCTGGGAAAATCAGAAAAGGGCTGAAGACCTGCATAAGAAGAATTTTCACTATCTGCCTCCTCTCAGAGTTACAACTGAGACAAGGGGTTTGAGCGTGTTGCATTTATAAGTACAATACGGTAGCCAGAATAGTGGACGCAATCCACAACTTTGTTTTAGTTGTTCAGCTGCTAGGAAATTTCATGTGTAATGTCACCATCTTTCATTGGCATTAACAAGAAGTCATTTGCCATAAATTTTAAACATAGTCATTCTTAAGACGTTTTGGTCATTGTTCTTTTTATTTAGCTTGTAATATAGGCAAAATACCTATGAAATGTTTCAGTATCAGTGGCAAGTTAACCAGGGCAAAACAAAGCTATCAACGCTTTCAATCTTTTTTTTTTTTTTTTAATCCAAAGCAGACATTTTTATTGGAAGGGAAACAAACTGAAAATAGAAAAGCAAAGGGCCTTCCAAGTTTGATGGATAATACTCTGAAATGTCCTGGACTTCACTTCTAAAGGATCTAGGATCATTTTGTAAAAACCAACAAGCTCCTTTGCTCTGCTTCCTCAGCACGCTTTTATAAAAATACTAAATCTGACTACCTTTTTCCTCTATAAAATAAAATGAAATAAATTAAATCCGTTGTTTTTGCCTGCTTTTCATCCCTTAATCTGGTAAGTGAGTGCTTCTTTCCTTCTGGAACCTACTATTTGCCCTTCAGACAAAGCTGTCTCCCCTGCCACGGGGCGGGTGAAGCAGGCTGGCCAGCCGAGTCTCCGGTGGGGACTGACAATGGACGCGGTGCAGGGGCACAGGGTTTCGCCAGGGATATCGGGCACTAAGAACCCTATGAGCCGCCAGCGACTTGGACCATTTTTGCCACCACACAGAGGCAGGATGGAGAAAAAGAAAGCGAGCGGAGTCTTAATGACACTTTTTGAACCCTAGATACTGCCTCACCTGAAGTCAAATACACCCCCTTTACTTTGTTCCTTTAAGCTAGTCTGATTTGGGTTTCTGTCACTTGCATCCAAGAATCCTGACTCACACAAAAAGAAAATGAGAGTGTTCCAATTAGAAATGAGAAGACTCTGTTTTACAGTCATCCTCTTCACTGAATGTGCTTCTGTGCTGCCATGTTTCCCCGAAAATAAGACCTAGCCGGACAATCAGCTCTAATGCATCTTTTGGAGCAAAAATTAATAGAAGACCCAGTATTATATTATATTATATGTTATATTACATTACATTATATATTATATAACACCTGGTCATACAGTATAGTAAAATAAGACTGGGTCTTATATTAATTTTTGCTACAAAAGATGCATTAGAGCTGATTGTCCGGCTAGGTCTTATTTTTGGGGAAACACAATATATACCCCTGGGTAGGGAGTTGGTGAAAGAAATCGTCAAATAAAAAAATAAAAATTGCCTTTGTATCTGCTGTAAACGTTGCTATGGAAGACACTGTTCCTGCTAATCTGGTTCCACGCAAAAATAAAGTTTTAAATTTAGTGCGTTGGAAAACTTTGTCTCTCCTGAGAAACTAAGAGATACTTCACTTGTTGCCTTATTGCCAGAAGCCATAATCCTATTTGACATGCAATCATTTGCTTCTTTTTTCCTCTCCTTGGTCTTACTTTGCTGTTTCGATGTTTTAGTAACTTAATTGTATGTTCTCTCTTTGAGTTATCCTCAACTTGCTTAGGCTGGATATAAGTTATATATGAATAAACAACATTTCAAGTATAGAGGGAAAATTCAGACAGTGAAATAAGAAACATTTGCTATTATTTCTCTAAAGAACTTAGCACTAAAACACCACTACACACGTTTCACTCTGTTAAATGTCTTTTGGCTAAGTCCGGCTACATCTAAAAATATAAAATGGGTTTTTGTACAAATATTTTAAACGATTATTTTGTAATTGCCTATGATTATTCTCTGCTTCTAGTTGTACTGTCAAAAAGTATTAATCTGAAAAGTTTGAATCACAAAAGAAAACATCTATAAATATTTTGTTTCTGAAGAGTAAATAAATCCTTATGCTTCTCAAGATTAGTGTGCAAAGTTTCTGCTCCCATTTTCATAGTATATATAAATAATTTAGATACCCCAAATATTAAAAAGCCCCCTCCCAGGCAGAAGCTAAACTCTGTAAAGAGTAGCAAAAACCCAAATTACTGACACGAAAAGGAAAGCATCACATTTTCAGTACCTCTGCTAAGAGATACCTGATCAATGAAAGAATTTCCTGAATTGTAAGCAATCTGATAATATTCATGGCTGTATTAACACTAGAAATAAAAATTTTAGCAGAAAGAAAACTATAATTGCCAGCAGTAAAGTGGTCACTGAAAATATTTCAGCATAATTTGCATATTTTGGAAAAGGGGTTATATTTGTAAAAGAGATTATCTATTATGATCCTCTGAGTCAAAAGAAAATTGAGTCATTGATATTAATACTGTTCTCTGAAAAGCATCAGTAATGATTCTGTGTCACTTGATCAAATATGCTATTAGATATTAATTGGAAAAATGACCGAGCATTATTGTATGCTTGAAGCGTACCAATTAATTCCCTTTTCTTATGAGGTCATTGAATAAGGGCAGCAATGTCCTGACAGCAGAAACACCAGCTCACAATTTCTCCAACACAGTAAGCCCATCGACCAGTCTAATGTAACTGACAGAAGAGCTGCCCCGCCCAAGGGGAGATGGGAAGGAGTATGCCGAGAGGAAGACAGAAGCTTCCTTTCCAGTCCCAGTGAGAGGACAGCATTAAAGGGACATTTGAGAAATGTGAGGGAGGAGGAATGCTTACTCCCCTAACTGCCACTCTTCACCCCAAAATCTTTAGATATATCTACATTTTTTTCTTAATACTTTACCAGTATTTAAAATTGTCTTTATGAGAAGCTCCTTTAACAGAATTTTGAACTTTATAAATTATAGCCACACATTTAAACTTAGAAAAGTTGTAGGTCCTGTTCTTCCATGTCTTTCTTCACAATTCTATCTAAACAGTCCCTGCCCCTAAATACTCCATCACTTTACTTTGCTCTATTTTCTTCATAGGAATGAATGAATGAATGAAAGCATGAATGAATGCCCTAAGTTAGCCCATTCTTCCTACACTTGCTCAAAACCAACTAGCTCAGTAAATGAGAAGATTGGGATGACAAATAACATGACAACTGTGTGGCCACTCGCCTCTCCCTCACACTAGCCGTGCTCTTTGTCACCGAGTCCAAGTGGCCCCTCAGACTCCTGATCAATATAGGCAGCTGTTCTGGGGAAAACTTGATTATCAGGCCAGACTCAGATATGTTAGCAATTTCCTTGAATGTGCTGTTTCTTCCCATTGGTACTACTCCAATAAACTTTACAGGTGTTGCTATTGTAATTTCAGGTTAGTATTTTAGCGTCATCTTCAATACAGACTGAGGGAATGCTGGATTCCCATTACTGGGGTACACACTAAAGGAATTTGAGGTGCTTGCAAAGTCACCTTGAATTTTAACACTATCAGGAGGAGGTACTGACCCACCACAAGACCCTTTAGAATATAATTTCCAGGCACGTTCAATCAAGGCAAATACAAGGTACCTCTGTCTTGCTTCAAGGAACAATAACAGAGACTAGAGGAAATAATCTAACCTCAAAGTACTTTCCTGGATCAAGGGCAGAAGACATAACTTCTTTATTTAAGAAGATTTAGAAACTAAATATTGTCTTAAAGATCTTTCAATGAGAGGGTATAATTTGAACCCTGTAAAGCTTTTTTCCTTTTCCTATAATTTCAAAAGACTCTATTCTATGCCTGTTTTCACCAATAAACAACCCCCTCCCCAGACTATTCAACCCCCCCTTTTGAATCCTAGTCTGCTCATTAATTTCACTTCAAAAGAGTATCATTACACCCCCAAGTGCGTCCAAACTAAGTAAAAGCACATTTGTATGAATCTACCGTCTCTTTCTCATTATCACTGCCATGAAACATGCCATGTATCCTTATGCTACAACAAGAGATTATTTTTAATATCAGGTGGCATAAAATATCACTCTTTTAAAATTTTCTCAACTATTCTTAGCTTGTGAGCCATACAAAAACAGGCATGGGATGGATTAGGCTCATGAGCCATAGTTTGCTGACCTCTGATTTAGATTAAAAAAACAAAACAAACAAAAAACTTTACTAAGTTACATAATATGCTATTATTGTGTTGGGCCTCATTTTCTCTCATTTTAATTTAAAATATAATATATTTTACTTAATTTATTCTAAGTACTTATACATTATAAGTATTTCCATGAGTCTGACTTTTGTCAAATGATTATTATTCATATAACATGGGGATTATTTACCTAAACATCTGCAAGTTCACATATTATATAATGTTACACAATTTATCTAGAATGGGTATTATCATTTCCCCAATACTGGACCTTTTCTCCCAGAACAATAAGATCTACTCCTCACATCTTCCAATATCTTAGGTGTATGAGTGGTTTATTGGGAGGAGAAAAGTAGTCAACAGAATGACTGAGTAATGTGTAAGGATGGATGAGATGATTACTACCATCAATGCCTTTTTACAAACCTTATTTTTCTAAAGGGAACGCACAAGCCAAACTTGTGTGTGGAAGTAGAGACTAAGTAATGGTGAGTTATTGAGCAAACAGAATAAATGTGAACTGGTAGGAGAAAAGTATTTGTTGAATGATAAACAGAACATCTTCCCCTTAGAGACATGAGTTCAAGTACAGAATTTTCAAGAAGACGGTATTAATAGATACTCTGCTTGGGTTTCCTTGCTCATCAGCCTCTGTCTTCTACTGGTTGAAGGATAAGCATAAATTTTTGTTGGTAAGATGGAGGGCACCAGGCATACCAGTATCTGGTTAAATAAGAACTGAATCTACAGTCTTTTTGTTATATTGTCTAAGCTTGTCAGCCATACTACCATCCACTGACTAGGTTCTACTGACACAAACAAAAAGAGGACTGTGGAAATTATACAGATGATTTAGGTAAGAAAAGAACGAACAACCTGGATTTTCTTCTTTCAGTCTTCAAAAGAGTATACGCTCTCCTAGAAGAACAGATATGCTTCTATCCTACCATTCATCATAATGATAACGGCCTTTTATCATTGCATTACATTTGGAATTAACAGAGCAGCAACATAAATAAATACAAATGTTAAGATGGAATGAACCACTGAGAACCCAAAGCACATTTTCTGTTGTCTACCCTACCTATTGTATAAATCCATGGAGAGGGCCTACTTTCATTTTTATGGTTAAAAACCAAATGAAAATTAAATACCCTGTAAGCCTATTTTCTACACAATATTTGACTGCTTGCAATGTAAACTACCCATTTTCAGGCTTACTGGTAAAAAATAAGGTTGTAAACTTGTACATTTAATTTATGAAATTAAATGATATATAGTATGATTTTAGAATAAAGAGAATGATCTCAACATGATTTACAAAAAAAAAAATCAATGTTTTATCACCTTATTAGGGTCATGTAAGAGCACTGCAAGCCTTAATTCATACTTAATAAACGAATAAAAGAAACGTAGCCAACTAATTTACTTTAAAGAAAGGTGGGCTGATATGATGATTCCATGAAAATTAACACAAACAGCACACATAGGGTTTACATTTTCAGTTCTCTGTTAACAAAAAACAAAAACAAAAATAAAAAAATAACAACAAGAAAGCAGACAATTAAGACTTCAGTTGTTATTATTATGTATCTTTGTTTTGGCAGTATCTTTGTTTTATAGGTACAGAATAAAGCCATGTACCATCTGAGAAAGAAGAGAATCTCTTCTTTGTTATGGTGACAGACAATACATATCGAGAAGATATAACACTGCATCTGCCTGAGTGTAATATGGCATTTAGTCTATTCAATACAGTTTCTTAGTGTTCAGGTAACGAGAACTGTAAAAATCAGGCAGAAACAACATCATGTGCTAGTCTTTAAAAAAAGAGAAAAAGAACAAGTAAAAAAAAAAAAAAGGATCCCATATGTTAAATAAAGCAATATGCATTTACTCTGAAAGAGAAAGCAATAAAAATTTGAAAATGAAAAATTCTCAAAATAAAGCTTGACTTTACGTGTTCATACCTGGAAAAGGTGTGGAGAGTTCTAAATCCATTGGGAACGTGTAGAGAAAATTCAGTTCAATTCATTTCATTCTAATTGAAAACGTTTATACTTACATCTTGTCTTGGCCAGCACCAACTCGGAGAGTCAACCTGGGGATAACTGGACTTGGGGCTGGAACAACTGGCTCCACTTTTATCTGTGGAAGTTAGAACATTCTAGTTAAATATGTATTTTTTTTTTTCAACAGAAGTACCTCCTACTTCCCCATCTCCACAAACCAGATAAGCAGGTTTAAGCCTCAAATGTGTTAACATGCTAGATGCAAAGATAATCTGGGCTCTCTCATGTTTTGATTTCTCAGCAGCTGAAAGCTACCTGGTATCCTGAGATATTCTACACACTTTAATGAAATGTGGCAGTTATCTTTGTATTTTCTTAGTTTTGGATAATGTCTTGAATTTCACTGATAGCACTTTTTTAAACAAAAATTGTTATCTAGACCATTTGGTGGAGCATTTAAGTAGTTGCCAGACCTACTATGAGTAGAAAAAAAAATACAATGATATCTCCACCATTAAGGTAAAAGGCATCTATCTATTTATGGGACTTGAAAAACATGAAACTCATCTTAAGTATGCACTATCATACAAGAAAGCTGAAACACCAAGTGTAATTACAGCATTAAACTGTTCAATTTTTTGGTTAATAGTACAAAGATCTGAAATATTGGAAAAGAAAAACCATATATAATTTTAGAAAGGATTTGTGGTGAAGGCAATGGCTCCTAAGAAGTTAAGAATCTCACAAATGTTTGAGCTAAGAGCCAGAAAGGGAATATACAAATTAAGTAGGATGTTAACGGGGTTTTTCATAATTCTGGGTCTGAAGATCCTACAGTGTAATACATATTTTGACGATACAATCCAAATTATTATCTATCAGCGTTTTCAACGGGGGTTTTATTGCCATTTTTGGTGGGGCGGTTCATTGTTGAACGGGACGGTCCCAGGCATTGCTAGGGACTTACTATCCCTGGTCTCGGGGTACTATTGTATACACACTGCTAGTCACCATGACAACTAGTAGCAAGCCACTGATTTTTTAGTTCAAACTCGAGAATTAATTCATCATGAAACAGCTTGGTGGTTTTAAAGGAGGGTGAATATGTAACATAATACTCAATACATTGTGTCATAGGTCTGACAAGTACGTGAACTTATTTGTCAGACCTCCCATAATATATTGCACGCTGTTTTCATATGCTTTTACCTGTCCCCTTCCAAAGTTTATTTTTAATCCATTGTTCCATCAAGATCTAAGACTTCGACCACTAGGCAGGAGGCCTCTCAACGCTCCACAAACTTCTCTGCCTCCCCAATTACACTAGAATCCATCTCCTCCTGTCTTCTAAAGAACCCTCCTCCATCCATTAGCTTTTTTATTTACAGCATTTTCAACTTCTCAGTTCCATTCACTATTTTCATCTAGTTTTTGAATGTGCTTGACTCTATCTTTTGAAAAAAAACTACCTTCTCTTTAATCTCCAGCCAACAACCTCTCACATTTTTCAGTCTCCAATTCACTGATTCCTCAACCCACTCCAATCTACTTTCAGCCCCAACATTGTCACTAAAACCACTTTTTCTGGACACTATTTCCTCATGTCTCAGCATGGTTTTGCATTGTAGGTCTTGCTGTGCTCTCTCCTTCTCCTTTACAAAATCCTCTACTTGGGACTGACCTTACTTGGTCCTCTCCTCTTGTCATTCTACAGTTTCTTCAGTGATCTCACCCATGTCCATAGTTTTAATTGTAAGTGTTAAATATGTCACGTGTTCAAACTCTGCCCCCCAGGCTGGCGCTGATTGAACCTCAGGCCAAAACAGAATGTTGCCCACTGAACATTTTCAGCCATGTATCTTATATCTATTTCATCTCATCATATCTAAACTTTAACTTATCAACTTCCCCACAAAACCCTGCTCCTCCTGACGGTCTCACTTTTGGCAGATGGCTCCTTCATTTGCCAAGTTCTTTGGACAGTCCAGTCCAGTGGTTTTCCTCAGGGCGCTAGGGGATCAAGAGTCACTGGGGTGGGGGCAGAGCAAGACCCACGTACAACTAGTTCACTTTCTCTTTTTTTTCGGTTCTTTTTGTTTTTGCACAAAGAGTTCCATCCACATCTAACCAAATTGGAATGCTACAATTTGTAAACTATTTTGTAAACTATTAAGGCTTCTGTATTTTTCTCACCTTCCAGTATTATCTTTGGGATGACAAACAACTATATCCAAAACAAACATTTATAAACCACTAACTATGTGCCAGGCATTGTGCTTGGTTATTTTTCAGGTGTTCTCATTTAGGTTTTGTAACAAATGTGTGGTACTTATTACGGTTTCCACTTTACAGGGAAACTGATCAAAAGGCAATCATTTGTCCTTTCTTTTCCATTTCCTTTTTTTCCATTCTAAGGTTACACAAATAGTGAAACTAGAATTGAGTAGTGTTTTTTTTTTATTCAATTAATGGAAAATTATATAAAATTCCTAGATTTATTCAATTCTAAAAAATTTTAGGGTCACATACTCATAAGTAATGAAGTATTGAGAGTAATATTTCTTTCTCCTTCAACCCACAATACTATTATTTAAGCATTTAAATAACCCTTTCTTAAGCTTTATTTAAAAATAAGGCTGTTTGCTGCTAAACCCTTAAAAATATACTTTACTATTATGATGCTTCACACTGTATGTTTGGTCCATTTCTATGACCATACTACACCACAATTATAACTCACACTTGTATAGTACTTTACAAAGTGCATTCCATCCACACGATCCAATGTAATCTTCACAACCCTATATAAGGTAGATGTGGAAGGTATCAGCATCCCCACGTATGGAGGGCTCAGGCAGAGTAAGTGGTTTGCCCAGAGATACACGGTGAGTCACCAAACAATCTCAGTCCAGGGCTCCTGACACCAAATTCATCCCCTGCTACCATACAGCTCCTCGACTCTTTGCCACACACTGAGTCTTTTTTTTCTGGCAATGCTGATGTCGTGCATGGAGCTGTTCACTTTCTCTGTCAATGTATTTTATGATGACTGACAATGTACTTGTGAGATGGCTAGGGTTGGTTGTGAAACATGTTTTTCTCTATGGAAGGCTAACTAGTCGATATGGAAATTGAGATGAACTTTGACCTCACTACCACACACCTAAACTTGTCTTGGTCGGGTTTTTGATGCTGTCTTAAGTGGCTTGGCAGGGCAAAAGAATCAAGACATGGTCTATTTATGACAAAGGATAAAAAAAAGTTAAATGATACCCTATATAAAGAAAATAAGCAAACAAAAATGGAGATCCATTTTATAAATCAGATTAAAAATGGTATAAATGTGCCCTGAAGACAACAGATATTTATTAAATCTGTTGAGTTAATAAATGATTTAGAACCTGTTACCTCAGCTCGAAGTTTTATCAGTAATGAGGATGACCATATCATCCAAACAGCGACACCTCTGAGAGTGCAAGTGGGCACTATTATTTACAGCACATAACAGGTGCAAACTGGACTGTCCCAAACCAGGACATCAAATACTTTAATTTCATTGTTAAAGACGCTATCTTTAACTTAAAGATAAAATTCAAGCAAGTATTTGAGAAAGGTTAACGAGGACACTAATAATATAGATATGGGAAGTACTTCTAAATAAAATTTCTTACCAGACTTTTGTTTACATTAACTTTATCCAGATGACTACCAAAATAAAAAGTTTTCTACAATCATAAAACAACTTCTCGTGTGTCCTTCCCAGAGAGCCACAAACTAAATGACAATTACTTCAATTATTTAAACAATATGACTAATGCCACCTTTTAAGGGCATTGAAGCCCAGACCTGGGGACAACATAAGATTCTAAGCGTTAAAATAAGAGAACAGCACTTTAGAGATGCTGAGAATTGGGGCTCACAGAAGAGCATTTACAGTGGATTATAAGCTTCCCAATTCACCAAAGAGGCAAAGTCCAGTAATATAAGACTCCTTTGTAGCTAACTAAAAATACATTGTCAGTGGATTTGTCCAGTTTTATGTATAAGCAATACTTCTTTCACCTGAACTAATACTAGTAGTCATATAAGCCCCTTATTGCCATGTGTTGCATTTTTTTTGCTAATCTTCAAGGATTTAGCTTCTTTGCCACATACCTCAGGGCACCAACTGATAAAGCTCTAACTCTCCATTTTTCCAGGACACCAGCAGTGCGGCCTTGCAAAAAATGAAAATCGCTCAAGAGATTTAAAGGGGAAATTTATTTTTAAAATCCTGACTTGAAGCAAAGAGGTGGATTTTTAAAAAGCTTATCTATAAAGAATCAGTTTAAATTTAAATTCTATCTTGGAAGGCAGCTATGCTCACCACTATACCACCAACGCACACTAAATTCTATCTTGGAACTCTTTCATGCATTCCAGCTTTAAAGTTTATCTTCTGACAGGGACTTTCTGCAAAGGTAATGGGCAGCTTTGTCAATATAATCTGGCCAAGTTTTTATTTTCTATTTTTTTTAATGTTCAACTTCTTTCATTAAAGAAAACCCTGTATGTGTGTGCTAAGGAGGGTAGCAGCAAGCTCTGCCAGCACTAGTTGAGATTCCCATCTATACTGGCCTGTCAGAAAAATGTCCAGAAATAGTGCTGATGAAAAGCCAAATTTAATAACCTACCATTATGGACGCGCAACTATAACTGGTAACCATCGTTTTATCTTTCTTAGCAATTGAGGTCTTTACATTATTTCCATTTAGAAATATCGTCTAACTAAACACTAATACACTGTTTAAAATATTAAAAGATAGGCAGGCAGGAGAGCTGCTTTTGTGGTCAAGTATAACAAGCGGGAACTCAGGCTTTCATTAGCGCTCAGCGTTCATTCACATGAAGACTTGGAGACGGCCTTTGGTAAACTATAAATTCAAACATACTCATTTAAATATTATTACTGAATATTAGTTACTGGTTTCCTCTTGTAACACAGTCATAAGAAACAGGAAGGAAATATTTCCCCTTTTTACTGGGTTATTTTATTGACCGAAAACCCTTCATTTCACTTGTTAATTATGAAAGCTGATGAGAAAAGACTGGAAATGAGACGTTACTTTAAATAGAAGGGAAAACGATGACAACCTTTTGTTAAAGGCTCAAACCAGTAAGACTACTTATCATTCTCTAAAGAACAAACTGTTTTAAGTTCAATAAAAGATCATTTGGGGACAAATACGAAGGGATTTGGGGATAGGTTAAAGAAACATTCAACATTTTTAACTGATCACAGAGGTCACTGAAGTTTTGAGGGCCTCCAATGCCTGCTCCTTAAAATATGGCAGTTGGACAGCTCTTCAAAGTCTCTTCAGGGACTCAAGTTTTCTAAAATCACGTCACCTTGCTCTGGAGGGTGAAGCCAAGCTTACCCTTTCCTCAGCTTCTGTCAGGTGGCTGGCCTGAGAAGGCCATGTTGGGCAATGGGACACAGGCTTAGCTCTGACGGAGGTGGGCTAAGTCACAGCTCTTCCATGCACGAGCTATGGCGAGTTCCTCAACCTGTTTTTTTTTTTTAAGTTGTACACAGGGGCAACAGCACCAAACCCGCAGAGCTGCTGGGAGGATTAATTACCGAAATCTGGCCAGGTCTGGCAAGTACCAAGTGTATACACTCAGAAAGCGGCAGTTGCTAGTATCATTTATTACTATCTGGATTATTTCATTCAATAGCTGATGCTAGCCCAAATAGAAACAATTCATCAATCAGTAGGATAAAAATTTGCGGAATCCTTTATAGAATCAATGAGCTTTCCATTACAAGCAAATCTGTCGTCTGTGGGTTATTAACATTATTGGTTAGCTGTAAGAAACTTCTGAATTGTTATCGTTATCTACTCATCTTAAATGACACAAATGTGTCGTTTCCTATGACAAGGTAGAAGAGAAGGCCTACTAAGCCAAAATACTCTTAGAGAAGGTATGAAACCATTGCTTTCAGGCAGAGGTAAACCATACTTTCTAATAACGCTCTTTCCCAGTGTTCAGTGGGAGGAGAGAGACAGTGAAGGAAGCAGAGGGTCAGAGCGGCTAGGGAAGGCTGGTGGGTACCCAATGAGTGATGGAGCTGAATTTAGAGCCCAGTCTGACCGCCAAAGCCCTTGCTCTATGGGCCAGCACTGGGCTTATTGATTTATAGCTTGTGACTTCGTCATTTTGGGGGTGAAACCCTACCGTGACTTCTTAGATTATACTCAACTAAGAGCACGAAGACATATTTCCAAGTTTGATGAATGGATTTTGGTTTATCTTCTATATAAGATTATATGTACAACTGTTCGATTCCACTAACATAAATGAGATGTTTCCTTATTTATTTACTTAAACATTTTTTTTCGCCTATAGTTGACATTTCTTATTTATTTTTTAACGGTGATCCTCCTTCCAAAAAAAAAAAAAAACAAAACACTTAAAAAACTAAGAGTAAATTTTAATTAAAGTCATCCTGTAACATTCATTTAGACCTCAAAGATCCATGGTTCATAAATTAAGTCATGTGATCCACACACTGACACAAACACAAATGAAAATTTTAAACTGCTCTGAAATGTACTGTTAGGTTCATCACTGCTGAAAGCCATTATGGTGATGGTTTGAGACTGCTCAACATAGTTGCTCTTAATATGTTGTCCACAAAAAGTTTGGTTCTATTTTAAAAGGTGAAAGACCAGACTCTAACCTTGACCAGTACATATTATTGCCCATAAAGGGGGACAGAGAGATTGTGCATAAATCACCACAGTTTGGACTATTCCCACTACTAGAAAAACTTTTCCTTCTGATGGCCCAGCATGGAACCAGGTGCCTTGTATACATTGTTCCTCTTAATCCATTTTTTATTCAGTGTAGGCGAGTGCAGCGGTTAACATCAGTTATGGCACCTGACGGCCTGGGCTGAAAGGGTGCCTCCTGTTCAATCTCTTCCTGGGAGTGTGATCGTGGCATGTTTATTAATCTCTCTAAGTCCAATTTCTCATTAAAGTGATAATAATTATAGCGACTGCCTTACAGAGTTGTGGTAAGGAATTAAAGTTATACACAGTATTTAGCATGGTGTTTAGCGTAATTACTCAATAAATGTTAACTGTTACTGTTCTGCTGCTTTTAAAAAAGTGTGATTCTCATACCCCTACTTCAAAGATGAAATGCCTGAGGATTACCATGCAGACCCCCATTTAATGAATGGTACTGTCACTGGTTCTTGTACTGACAAATGTGGGTGTGGCTGGTGAAAAACCTTACAGGTAGGAAACTAACTAGAGGAGATCATTTTCCTTTATTAAAACAATGCCCTTGCTGGCTGCTCTGGGTCAACGTCCGTGAGAGTTGTTCCTATGAGCTGGTCGGGATGAGAAGAAGAAAGAATGAGACTGTGGCCCGCGTTCTTTTGACGGAAGACGTTTTCTTGGGGGCAGCTTAGATACGACTCATTTTGACTTACTCTTGCTGTCTTTCTTCTGTGGATATGTAACAGATTTCTTAGATCACATGTAACCCAAATCAGGGTCTCCTTTCATTAACTCATACATCTTGACACTTGGGGGGGCTAAAGGGGGTTAAGTGGGGTTGAAAAAGAAGTCAAAATGTTTAAGTTAATATCTCAATTTCTACTGCTTGTCGATGGCATGTCCACGGGTTCCACTAGCTTTTATCCTTCCCTATCTACATAAAAAGCTCAAATTTAAAAGAATGCCAAGGAAGCAGAAATAATTTTCAAACACCGTAACCATAGCGGACTCACCCTGTGATACATAAGTTAGCTTGTACAGTGCAATGAAATAGCAAACTCTAGGTTTGTACCTTTTAGGGGTTGGTTCAAAATGGAGTAACACTTGCCAGCAGCATCACCATCGTCTCCACTTACTGAGCATTTACCTACGTGCCAGACACACAGCACTAAGCACATCTCAGGGGGTTACCTCATTTACCCCACACAAAAGTAATCTGCCCAATGTCACCCAGCTAAAAAAGCCAGGATTTGAACTCAGGTTTAACACTAATAATTGTTTATTATTTTTAAAGACCTTATAAGATACCTGACTTTGTAATTTTGTACCTTTTGTTATTTCCCCAATCTATAACCCATCAAAGCTGACACAAGGACTTGTAGGCTTCTGTTAGGGGGAATCTGTCCAACTCGGAACTGAGCCTTTGCCTCTAGCCAAGGGGTTTTTCTTTCCCAAAGTCAGGTAGATGCTGAGGAAAGGCACGGACTGCTGTTACTAAGCTAATCTGATGGGCTTTACTCAAATTCATAATGGCCGTTGAAACAGCTCCACTGACTGTCCAAAGTTAAGATGGTGATGGAAGCAACAGTACCCTGTTTGATTTGCTGAGGGCTCAGCTGCCAAGTTACCAGGTACACGATGGATAAGTGACTAACTGCTGCCAGGCGAGATGTCTAGCAATACACACTCTGACACGTGAAGTATATCTGTGTGTACATGACCTGGCTTTTGCTGGTGGTGTGACCTGGACTTGGACAAGTCACTCTCTTGGCTCCATTTCTCATCGGCACATGCCGATAACAATACCTGCTGGACTTAGGTCACGGGTGTGCGAGGAGGAGAAAATAAGAGACGTGGAAGTGTCAGGTACTACCTAAAAATAACGTCACGATAAAATGACTTTTAAAATGGAAATAAGAGTTGGGTTTCTGTGTCTTGTTAGCTTGCCGATGTTTAGTTATTAATATCAATGTTTCCATTCTACTCCTTCATATTTTAGAATAGCCATGTGCTATTTATTAGAGAAAGAATAAAGTTTGGCAGAAAAATGTGAGAGTTGCCATCACTTCTTGTTAGCTCAACTAATTCTAGGTAGGTTTGAAATTGAAAAGATTGCAAAAGTATTGGTAATGAATGTGCTGTAGGCCAAACACATATTTCATTATGTGGAAAAAATTACTGTGTATTATTTTGCAGCCAACCTCAAAAAGGATTGTGTCTAGAAGTCAGAGGAAAGGTCTCTGGGAATTCATTTGTAGGTATGGTACCATAGACATTTGGATACTTTTTAAGAAGGTTTAAAAGAAAATTTCAAATCAACCCGGCAATCACAGTAATCCAAAGAGCCCTGGGCCGGAGAGCAAAGCCATAGAAGCAGAGGTCACCTCCTGTGAGCAAAGGATCGAGGTCCTAGTTTCTACAAAGCTGCAGAATGCATGTCAGCTGCTTTGGCTGTACTCTCTGCAAGTAGTAAAATATTTGGAATATTTTCTGTACATTGTATAATATTTGGAATCATTTTCTGCCCACCAGCCAGGCTGCCAGATCAGCCCAGATACTCAGAAACGTGTCCTAATCTTATTAAAGCAGAAAACAGAATGGTAAGAGATGCTACAGAAAGTAGCAGACAGCCATAACCTTACATACTTGCAAAAACGGCTCGCCAAAAAGAAAACAAGTGCGTAAGGAAGAACTCCACGGCCCTTGCTAATCTCTTAGAACAGTGCCATGGTGTTCATGCACTTAGAAAAATGGAAGCTGTCTTTTCCGGGTAGCCAACATTTGGGTACAAAATAGTATGTCATAGACTTGAGAATTACACACATACCATTCACAGTTTAAGATTACAGGTTTTTTAAAAGAGACTAGTGCAATTAACAGACAGCTTACAGTCTAATATGATTAGACTCCGCTTAGGCTATGAATTATTAACACCTTCCAGTTTAGAGGGGGCTAGATTACATGCTTATGGGTTTTAGAATGAAAATGAAAATTTGTAACCCCATTGCACACATATTTCAGTGACATTATGGGTGATTTGCATCCAAAGGACAGATATAATTGCTGGCTGTGTGTCCCTGCGTTTGTCAATAGGACTTTGTTCAGAGAGGGCCAAAAATGAGAAACTGCTTACTTTTTCATGCTTGTGTTTCTCCTTTTCTTTCTCTCTCTTCTCTCTTTCTCTCTTCTCTTTCTCCCGTTCCTTCTCTTTCTTCTCCTTTTCCTTTTCTTTCTCTTTCTTTTTCTTCTTCTCCTTCTTGTCCTTTTTCTTTTCTTTCTCCTTCGGTTTCTCCTTGTCTTCAAACAACTTGGGCGACAGGGAGGGCAGCAAGGCGGGGATTCTCACGGCCGCGGAGGGGCTGAACAGGGGCAGAGCCATGTCCTTGGGGGGCAGGACCAGGGGCGCTGGGGCCACTTTCACCTTATCCTCTCGCCCCTTATCTTTAACTCTGTCTTTGTCTCGCTTGTCTTTATCTTTCCTGCCCTTTTCTCTGTCTTTCTTCTTATCTTTATGCTTCTCTTTCTCCTTCCTCACCAGGCCATCTTTCAATCGCACTTTGGAATCGGTATCTGCAAATTCTTTGATTTTAAACTTGTAGGGGTCCGACTCGTCATCTCTCAGGAATTCCTTCCACGGATACTTGGTTTCCTTGCTGGCTTCCTTTTCTTTCTCTTTCACTTTTTCCTTCTCTTTACTTTTGTCCTTGCTTTTGTCTCTTTCCCTCTCCCGATCTCTCTGCTTCTCTTTCTTCTTCATTTTCGTCTTTAGTTCCTTTTTCAACTTCTTCTTGACGTCCGCTGAGGAAGGCAGTTTGGTCTTCTCCTCATACAACTTGTGCAGAGGTTCGGGTGTGGGAGGAGAGACTGAGGGAGAGGAGAGGTAAGGAAAGCTGAGGGGCACGTTGGACGCTGTTCCCATTTTTGCTTTCCGGACAACCTCATCGATGGAGGCGTCCATTGTCCAGGAATTGTCAGAACTTGATGTTCCACCTGAAAGAGGCAGAGGAGTGGATCCTGACTTGGGGAAGCTGTTGGAGGAAGTGGAAGCTTTTGGAGTTGTACATTCCGAGCCTGAAATTCGCTTCGGGCTGGTGAAAATGTCCCCTTCTGACTCGGAGCCAGAGGAGAACTCGAAAGGGTCTGGCTCTCTTTCGGCACAAGCCCGTGCAATAACGGCATCGATGGACGCGTCGATGGTTTTGTCGGTCACAACAGCCTTTTTCGGCTGGTTCTCACTGTTCAGCTTCACAGCATCAGGCGGTGTGTGCACGTGTGCGACCTGAAGAGCCTCTTTGCTCATCTTCTCACTTGCTGTAGCTGAAAGGATCCTGTTTGGCGTCTCGGGTCTGACAGGAACTTGGGGGACATGGATCACAGCCTTGGGGCTCTTGGGACTTCTGGGGCTCTTAGACCGTCCTGGGGATTTCTTTTCTTTGGACATAGGTTTTGGTGACCGAATAGGACTTCCGACCATTGCTGGTGACTGAGTGGTTTTCGGTGATTTAGTCTTCTGTCCTGGAGAACTAGTTTTAGTCTTTGTTTTAGGTGCAAACGACTTTGTTTCTAAGGGCTTTGCGGTTGGTATTTGTGATTTTGCAACCGGAGCTAACATGGGTGGCTCTGGTGAAAGAGGGGCGAGGTCCGTACTGTCCTGGACGTGGACTGGGGAAAGCATCGGTGGGATCTTTTGGGGATTTATGGAGCTGAGTGGCTCTCGAGCTTCTAATAATACTGCATCCAGGGCGTCCCCTTTCGTGCTCAGTGGCCGTGGTCGCTTCATGGCAGGCATTTCTTCAGCTTCAGGACTGTCCAATGGTCGCTTACCCAAGAAATTCTCATCATTAATGATTTCCTCCTCCTCCAGTTCATCGTCTTCCTCCAAGGGAACTTGCATGGCTTCTGCGGATGTCCCCCCATCGGTGGGTACCTGCTCTTCTTCTTCTTCTGGTAAAGGAAGAAAGAAGAAGTATTAGTGAAATATATATATTTAAAAAACCCCAGAAACTAACAAATAAAAATAATGATTTCTAGGAAGGAAAAAATGACTTCTCGGAAGGAAAGAAAAATTTTGACAGTGTTTGGAGAGTGAAGCGGTAAGTTTTCAAGGATCTTCCCGTCGCATGCTGTCGTTCTTTGAAGCGCGGCCATCAGTGATAGCAGATAGACAAATGATTGGTTTCCTTTCACGTGGTTTGGCCCGACTTTCAGGATCTGGAGTTCGCCGAGTATTTCCTGT